>NC_141535.1:207420000-209820000 GCF_021556685.1 Rattus norvegicus | reverse complement strand
AGATAGCAATAATCCCATGCGTGCTATCAGACCACCACGGCCTAAAACTGGTCTTCAATAGCAATAAGGGAAGAATGCCCACATATACGTGGAAATTGAACAATGCTCTACTCAATGATAACCTGGTCAAGGAAGAAACAAAGAAAGAAATTAAAGACTTTTTAGAATTTAATGAAAATGAAGGTACAACATACCCAAACTCATGGGACACATGAAAGCTGTGCTAAGAGGAAAACTCATAGCACTGAGTGCCTGCAGAAAGAAACAGGAAAGAGCATATGTCACCAGCTTGACAACACACCTAAAAGCTCTAGAACAAAAAGAAGCAAATACACACAGGAGGAGTAGAAGGCAGGAAATAATCAAACTCAGAGCTGAAATCAACCAAGTAGAAACAAAAAGGACCATAGAAAGAATCAACAGAACCAAGAGTTGGTTCTTTGAGAAAATCAACAAGATAGATAAACCCTTAGCCAGACTAACGAGAGGCCACAGAGAGTGTATCCAAATTAACAAAATCAGAAATGAAAAGGGAGATATAACTACAGATTCAGAGGAAATTCAAAAAATCATCAGATCTTACTATAAAAGCCTATATTCAACCAAACTTGAAAATCCGCAGGAAATGGACAATTTCCTAGACAGATACCAGGTACCGAAGTTAAATCAGGAACAGATAAACCAGTTAAACAACCCCATAACTCCTAAGGAAATAGAAGCAGTCATTAAAGGTCTCCCAACCAGAAAGAGCCCAGGTCCAGACGGGTTTAGTGCAGAATTCTATCAGACCTTCATAGAAGACCTCATACCAATATTATCCAAACTATTCCACAAAATTGAAACAGATGGAGCACTCCCGAATTCCTTCTATGAAGCCACAATTACTCTTATACCTAAACCACACAAAGACCCAACAAAGAAAGAGAACTTCAGACAAATTTCCCTTATGAATATCGACACAAAAATACTCAATAAAATTCTGGCAAACAAAATCCAAGAGCACATCAAAACAATCATCCACCATGATCAAGTAGGCTTCATCCCAGGCATGCAGGGATGGTTTAATATACGGAAAACCATCAACGTGATCCATTATATAAACAAACTGAAAGAACAAAACCACATGATCATTTCATTAGACGCTGAGAAAGCATTTGACAAAATTCAACACCCCTTCATGTTAAAAGTCCTGGAAAGAATAGGAATTCAAGGCCCATACCTAAACATAGTAAAAGCCATATACAGCAAACCAGTTGCTAACATTAAACTAAATGGAGAGAAACTTGAAGCAATCCCACTAAAATCAGGGACTAGACAAGGCTGCCCACTCTCTCCCTACTTATTCAATATAGTTCTTGAAGTTCTAGCCAGAGAATCAGACAACAAAAGGAGGTCAAGGGGATACAGATTGGAAAAGAAGAAGTCAAAATATCACTATTTGCAGATTATATGATAGTATATTTAAGTGATCCCAAAAGTTCCACCAGAGAACTAATAAAGCTGAAAAAACAACTTCAGCAAAGTGGCTGGGTATAAAATTAACTCAAATAAATCAGTAGCCTTCCTCTACACAAAAGAGAAACAAGCAGGGAAAGAAATTAGAGAAGCGACACCCTTCATAATAGACCCAAATAATATAAAGTACCTCGGTGTGACTTTAACCAAGCAAGTAAAAGATCTGTACAATAAGAACTTCAATACTCTGAAGAAAGAAATTGAAGAAGACCTCAGAAGATGGAAAGATCTCCAATGCTCATGGATTGGTAGGATTAATATATCAAAAATGGCCATTTTACCAAAAGCAATCTGCACTTTCAATGCAATCCCCATCAAAATACCAATCCAATTCTTCAAAGTGTTAGACAGAACAATTTGCAAATTCATCTGGAATAACAAAAAACTCAGGATAGCTAAAACTATCCTCAACAATAAAAGGACTTCAGGGGGGAATCACTATCCCTGAACTCAAGCAGTATTACAGAGCAATAGTGATAAAAACTGCATGGTCTTGGTACAGAGACAGACAGATAGACCAGTGGAACAGAATTGAAGACCCAGAAATGAACCCACACACCTATGGGCACTTGATTTTTGACAAAGGAGCCAAAACCATCCAATGGAAAAAAGATAGCATTTTCAGCAAATGGTGCTGGTTCAACTGGAGGTCAACATGTAGAAGAATGCAGAGTGATCCATGCTTATCACCCTGTATAAAGCTTAAGTCCAAGTGGATCAAGGACCTCCACATCAAACAGACACACTCAAACTAATAGAAGAAAAACTAGGGAAAGATCTGGAACACATGGGCACTGGAAAAAATCTCCTGAACAAAACACCAATGGCTTATGCTCTAAGATCAAGAATCGACAAATGGGATCTCATAAAACTGCAAAGCTGCTGTAAGGCAAAGGACACGGTGGTTAGGACAAAACGGCAACTAAGAGATTGGGAAAAGATCTTTACCAATCCTACAACAGATAGAGGCCTTATATCCAAAATATACAAAGAACTCAAGAAGTTAGACCGCAGGGAGACAAATAACCCTATTAAAAATGGGGTTCAGAGCTAAACAAAGAATTCACAGCTGAGGAATGTGGAATGGCTGAGTAACACCTATAGAAATGTTCAACATCTTTAGTCATAAGGGAAATGCAAATCAAAACAACCCTGAGATTTCACCTTACACCAGTGAGAATGGCTAAGATCAAAAATTCTGGTGACAGCAGATGCTGGCGAGGATGTGGAGAAAGAGGAACACTCCTCCATTGTTGGTGGGATTGCAGACTGGTACAACCATTCTGGAAATCAGTCTGGAGGTTCCTCAGAAAATTGGACATTAAACTGCCTGAGGATCCAGCTATACCTCTCTTGGGCATATACCCAAAATATGCCCCAACATATAAAAAAGTCACGTGCTCCACTATGTTCAACGCAGCCTTATTTATAATAGCCAGAAGCTGGAAAGAACCCAGATGCCCTTCAACAGAGGAATGGATACAGAAAATGTGGTACATCTACACAATGGAATATTACTCAGCTATCAAAAACAATGTCTTTATGAATTTCGTAGGTAAATGGTCGGAACTGAAAAATATCATCCTGAGTGAGGTAACCCAATCACAGAAAAACACACATTGTATGCACTCATTGATAAGTGGCTATTAGCCCAAATGCTTGAATTACCCTAGATGCCTAGAACAAATGAAACTCAAGACAGATGATCAAAATGTGAATGCTTCACTCCTTCTTTACAAGGGGAACAAGAATACCTTTGGCAGGGATTAGAGAGGCAAAGATTAAAACAGACACAGAAGGAACACCCATTCAGAGCCTGCCCCATATGTGGCCCATACATATACAGCCATCCAATTAGACAAGATGGATGAAGCAAAGAAGTGCAGGCCGACAAGAGCTGGATGTAGATCTCTCCAGAGACACACAGCCAGAATACAGCAAACACAGAGGCATATGCCAGCAGCAAACCACTGAATTGAGAACAGGACCCCCGTTGAAGGAATCAGAGAAAGAACTGGAAGAGCTTGAAGGGGCTCGAGACCCCATATGTACAACAATGCCAAGCAACCAGAGCTTCCAGGGACTAAGCCATTACCTAAAGACTATACATGGACTGACCCTGGACTCTGACCTCATAGGTAGCAATGAATATCCTAGTAAGAGCACCAGTGGAAGGGGAAGCCCTGGGTCCTGCTAAGACTGAACCCCCAGTGAACTAGATTGTTGGGGGGAGGGCGACTAGGGTGGGAGGATGGGGAGGGGAACACCCATAAAGAAGGGGAGGGGGGAGGGGGATGTTTGCCTGGAAATCGGGAAAGGAAATAACACTCGAAATGTATATAAGAAATACTCAAGTTTATAAAAAAAAAAGAAAGATAGAAATTGAACTTTTCAGCAGCCACATTTGAACAAGATAATAGAAACAGACACAATTTCATGTCTGTTATTCAATTTAATGTTTTCTTTTCATTTATTTCTTTTTTCATTGTGAATATGTACATGCATGTGAGTACGAACCTGCCACAGAGGCAGAAGAGATCACTGTATCCCTTGGAGCTGAATTTGTAAATTGTTGTGTATGAGCAGCCTGAATAAGGTGCTGGAAACTGAGCATGGGTCCTCTACAAGAGGGGTGTGCACTCTTAATTGCTGAACCATCTCTCCAATCACATAGTTAGTTTTAGTATAGTTTATTTAATGTGACATAATCTAACAATTATCATTTCTGTATGTAATCTATGCAAAAACTTATGAGACACTATACACCTCTATAAAAGGTTTTCAGCCTTTTAAAATCTACAGTACAACCTAAATTGTATCAGACCTTTCAGATACTAAATAATAGTGTCTGGTGGCTTTCCTATTTCCTAATAGAGAGTTCATGCCTTAAATGGTATAGAAACATAGCTTGTGGCTGAATGGTTCCATATGATCTCTTTCTACAAATTCATCTACAGATAATGTAGTAACTTTGTAATGGTGAAGAGAAAGACAAAAGAAGGGATGTAGGGAAGATTGGGGAGGGGAAAATGATTACACTAAGTTATATCTGTGTATAGAATGTATGCTACCTCATGTAACAAATACATACAAATCAAATTTAAAAGTAATATAGAGCCCACAATATACCTATATTATATTTTACACAATTGTCAGTATAAAGAATAATTATTTTGAGACAAATTCTCATTGTGAAGCTCTGGCTAGCCTGGCCCTTGCTATGTAGAGCAGGCTATCCTGGAACGCACAGAGATTGACTTGCCTCTGCCTTCTCAGTACTGGAATTATAGGTACAAGCCACCATAGCCATCATGAACAATACTTTAACAGGACAATTGCAGTAATTGAGCCCAAGTCCTAAACCTAAACCAATTGTTTCCCAGTCTCATCTCTATCACTTCCAATGTGTCTTTGGACATATTCATTGTTCTTTGTGTTATTTGATTCACATGCAAAATGGGAACAATGACAAAAGTCACACTGGACAATGGCTGAGAGCTTATGTGGGATGGAACACAGAAAGGAAAGGTAATGACATTAAACAGCCTAAGAGGTACATTATAAATATCCAAGGACATTGATTAAAATGATCTGTTTGTGTGTGTGTGTGTGTGTGTGTGTGTGTGTGTGTGTGTGAATGTGCATGCTTAGAAACAGATTTATAAGACATAGGTTCAAAACAATCCAAAGGAAAGTCTTGTGCTTTTACCTTCTCTTTTCTTGGTCTTATATCTAAACTGAGCCACAAAGAACAGGTTAATACATTAAAATAGGATAATTAAAAAAGCTCAGAACACCCACGACACAACTCACAGACCATGTGAAGCTCAAGAAGAAGAAAGACCAAAGTGAGGATGCTTCAGTCCTACTTAGAAGGGGGAACAAAATAATCATGGGAGGTTGGGGGAGGGAAGGACCTGAGAGGGAGGGAAGAGGAGGAAGGAAAAAGGGGGGCAAGATCAGGTATAGGAGGAGACAGTAGTGGCAAGAGTATAAAGGATCAGAAAATTGAACAGAGATGTGTAGCAGTAGGGGATGGGGAACTAGGTGTAGCCACTCGGAAGTCCCAGATGCCAGGAAATCAAAAGGCTCCCATGACCCAGTGGGGATGAGATTATCTGAAATATCCAACAAAGGGGAGAGACAACATATAGAGACCATATCCAGAGTTTAGGTACGACCCTGGTTGAGGGATGGGACTACCCACTCATCTCAAAAATATTAACCCAGAATTGTTCCTGTCTAAAGGAAATGATGGTACAGAGTGGAGCAGTGACTGAAGGAAAGGCCATACAGAGACTGCCCCACCTAGAGATCTATCCCATCTTCAGACACCAAACCCAGCCACTATTGCTGATACCAAGAAGTGCTTGGGACAGGAGCCTGATATAGTTGTCTCCTGAGAGACTCTGCCAGAGCCTGATCAATACAGATGAGGATGCCTGCAGCTAACCATCAGTCTGAGCACGTGGACCCCAGTGGAGGAGTTAGGGAAAGGCCTGAAGGAACTGAGGGGGTTTACAACCCCACAGGAAGAACAATATCAACCAACCAGATCCCTAGAGCTCCTAGGGACTAAACCACCACACAAAGAGAACACATGGAGGGACCCATGGCTCCAGCTTTATATGTAGTAGAGGATGGCCTTATCCTACATCAATGGGAGGGGAGGCCCTTGGTTCTGTGGAGGCTGGATGACATAGTGTAGAGGAATGCTAGGGCAGTGAGGTGGGAATGGGGTGGGTGGGAAAGGGAGCTCCCTCAGAAGCAGGGGGAAGAGGAAGAGAATAGGGAGTTTGCAGAAGGGGAACCAGGGAGGGGGATAACATTTGAAATGTAAATAAATAAAATAACCAATAAAAATAGTATAATTAGGAACATGACTCTTAGGAAGAAAACACAGGAGGAAACCTGAACTAAACAGAGGCAGCTGCTCAGCCCTCCAGCCAAGGCAGGCTGCCTCCAGGGTCCCCCAGTCACTCTGCATTTGGAGTTGGATGGACTTCTTAGATCTTTTCTATAGACACATTTACTCTAATTTCTATTTCTGGTCCCTGGCTCCCGGTAACCTCTGCTGGCTCGATTGACATCTGGCAGCTCTCTGGCTCAGTAACTTAAGTCAAATTATAGTTTTTGCTTTGTTTTAATGAAGATTCTTTTCCACCCTCTGCCTCTCGAGCCAGAGAAAGGACAGATGAAAGAAGCAAAACCCCTCTGGGGCAAAGTCTTAAATTTTTGAAAGAATTTATTTTGGATTCACTTTAAAATCCTTTCATTTTGATAAACATAATCTAGCATGCATCTGGAGCCAGCCCAGTACATGTGTGAATATTCTCAGCTTCATCTCAGTTCTCAGAGAGAGAGAAAGGGAGAATAATTCCATGCTTTGCAGCATAATGAGATTTATTTGCACAATGTCCACAGGCATATCCATAGAATGTGCTCTTGGGGGAGAAGGGTTATTCAAGTGTGATCATTCGACTTCCTTGCTTTCAGTAAATGTTTGCTATTTGAGATATTTCTCTATGTATGTGTCTCTTAGAGTTTCTTTGCTTTGTGATGTGTTCTCCTCTTGGGAAGCTGGCTGTGTAAGTGGTTGACAAAAAAGCTAATAAATCTGAGGTTAATAGGACTCTAGACAGCAAAGTACATAGAATAAGGAGCCTCACTAGCTTCGGGGTTTTGTTGAAGGAGGGACTGTCAACATGGCAGCTGATTATTTTAAAGGGCAGGATGGAGTTCAGAAAAAGTCCAGATACGTTCTCACTTCGCTGAGGTAGTATCTCAAGTAGACAGATGCCTCTCCCAGGGACTTTGTAGCTGAAGAGAAAGGAGTCAGAGACCTCAGTGTAGCTTGGACTCAGAAGTTTTTCAGTAAAGTGGAACACCTAGACGGCGCGAAAGTTCATAAGAATGAGTAGTGTAAAGGCTCAGATAATACATAATGCCGTGCAAATGGCCTAGAGGAAGAGCTAGCACAGTGCAACCTCATGTACCTTTGCAGTAACGAAAATGACCATTTGTTTGTTTCTAATTGTGTGTGGTATTTATGTGTGGTCTATTAACATCTGAGTGTGTAACTATATATACAGAAGCGATAGAAGGATGGATATCCTGCTCTATCATGCTCTGTCTTATTTTCAATCTGGCCACTCACTGAGTCTGTCCCTATGCTGAAAGCCGGAAAGCCACAGAAATCATCATCCTGTCTTCACTGCCCAGAGTTCTGGGGTTACAGTCACAAGCATGGATATGACTGTGGGAGTCGAACATTCATATTCATGTTCTTATCAGAAAACAAGGGCTCTTATTTTCTGAAGAGTTCTCCAAGCCCTTTGTATGGATTTTGAAACAAACAAACTAAAAAATTCAGGTGCACTTACATATCAGCTACTGATGGCTTCACAGAATGCACTGGGGGTACTCCTGCAGTTTCTACAGCTGACTATGCAGACAATGACTAATATGGCCTTTAGTGGTCTGAGGGAGACCTGATGCATTTGGCTTTTGGGACCTAGGGGTGACTTGATAGCACAGAGAGAGAGAGAGAGAGAGAGAGAGAGAGAGAGAGAGAGAGAGAGAGAGAGAGAGAGAGGAAGGGAGGGAGGGGAAGGGAGGGAGGGAGAGGGAGGGAGGGAGAGAGAGAGAGAGAGAGAGAGAGAGAGAGAGAGACAGACAGACAGACAGACAGACAGACACAGACAGACAGACAGACAGAGTTTTGATATCTGAGCAGGTGATCTGTGATGGAGGCAGAGAAAGAGTTTTGCACATTCTTTAATAAGAAAACATTAAGTATCTGAAATATTATACATCAGAGAAGAGTAAGAGAAATAGCTTAAAAGGTGTATCTCACAGAGTAAACTCTGTGATTTCAAATATAAAAAATCACATTAAAGGTTTTATTAAAACTCAGAGCAATTCTACATCAAAGAGGAATTCTTCACAATGAAAGACTAGATGTCCTTGTTTTAGAATAGTATATCAGGCAACAACATAAGTTCAGACTTCCATATAAATCATAGGTCTCTTAGAATTTATTTGGGTAGGAAATTTTGTATATTTATTGCTAGGTACAGCAGTTGTCAGATTCTGTAGGATGTCCACCACTAACTCATTGTTTCCTGGGTGTTTAGCTTTGTATAAGGCACCGGTTCATATGCTAGGAGACAAGGAGGAAATACATAACCAGATCCTTAGGGTAATACCCTATATATACCACATAGGTTTCCCTAGGTACCTCTTGTAACTCTGAGAGAGAAAGAAGGGAAGGGAGAATATCACTGAGAAGAATCCAGCACCCTTAGCTCTGAACAGCTCTCTAACATGTATCTTGAGCCAACTTCTTGCATTCGAATTAGTTCATTTATTTACACTTCCTCCTTGAACCAATTTCCCATTCAGCTTATGCCAGTTTAAATATCTGTTCTTCTTTTTATTGAGAGAAGCCAGACATGATTACAATTAACAAAGGAAAATGAACAGTAAGATAGGAAGAATCCTTCCTATTCTAATTTCCACCTTCCTGCCTTGTGCGTATGTAGGGGGAGTCCACCCCCACCATCTTGAATACTTATTATTTTGAACTGCTCAGTGCCCTCCTGATCTACCATGGTCCTTTGTAATTTTATCTAATATCCTGCTTCTAATAACAATGTCTCTGTGGATGAGACTCAAATTTTTCCTCTGGTATCTGCACATTAGGATACACTATTTCAACCTGTGGCTGAAGCCAGCTGCCCTCGTATTAGACTGCAAGTTATTCTCAGGCTGAACTACAATTTACAACACAGCTTCCTCTGTGTGTCTCCAATCCCGTCTGTCCATGTCCCACTTATCTAAGTCGCTTTAACCTCTGAATCTTCTCAATTCTTGTTCATCCTACCCTTACTTTTCTGATCTCTTCCTAAAATATTCTACCCACTGTGGAAACAATCTCTCTCCTTGAACTTCCTAGACCACTCTAAGTACTTTGCATAGCCTAACTCATTCGTTATTGACCATTGTCTAAAATGTTTATAACTCTCCACTCACCTCAGTTTAACAGTTTAACAGATGAGTAAACTGAGGCAGATGATCCCAAATTCAGGTTTTAGTAAGTAATGGACCCATTATTGAGACCCTCAGTGGCCTATTTTCAGGAGAGATGTTTTAAAACCCTTCTTTTTTAACGACTAAATATCTTCAGAGCTTTCTACTT
Source organism: Rattus norvegicus (assembly GCF_021556685.1). Lineage (NCBI taxonomy): Eukaryota > Metazoa > Chordata > Mammalia > Rodentia > Muridae > Rattus > Rattus norvegicus. The sequence continues at coordinate 209,810,285 of NC_141535.1, read as the reverse complement.
AATTTAAAGTTGTTGATGGAGTCTGCCTTTTCTATAAGTTGCCCACTAGAGTGTCTTGCATGTTTTACAAACTCAGTAAACACTGGGTGGAGGATTGATTACCTTAAATTGTTACTGTATCACTTGTAGGTGCTCTGGTTGTCCTCAAATTTAAGCAAACAACCCATTAGTTGATGGTCAATATGTTGATGTGTCCAAAGCCTTGTTAAGAGGACAGTAAGCCGTCTAATACATCTTTCATGTCATCTCTTAGCTCCTCCTGCCTGAAGAAGAAAGTGAAATTGGTTTGACATGAAAAATCTTGTGTGCTGCTTCTAAACAACTCAATAACCTCCAGGATTTTTACAAATTGATCTTTTCCTTAATGAATTGCCCTAGAAACTTTCAGATTTCAGAGTCAGACTAACTGTTCCATAATTCATGAGTTAGGACTGTTGTTGCTCCTCTTGTAATGCAGGATGAACTGATTAATTTTTTGGACATTTTGGCAAATCTGATCTGGATGACTAAGTCCCTGGCCTGTTTTAAATCTTATTTCTTAAGTCCTCTGGTCGGAATTGTATTATGTCTCTGACAGCAGTAGTTCTCATAATGAGAGCTGAAACAAAACAGGCATTAAGCATGTCGAGCTGCCCAACCAATATTCATTTCTCTTTTAGCTGGAGTGAGCATCTACCCTTTATTTTGACTTAGTTGAAATATGTTTTCTGGTTGCTAAATGTTACATCCTTCTTGCTGAACTGATCTTGTGTATCAGGAGCATATGCATAGTCTGTAGTTTTGGATGGTAGAATTTGGATTCATTTATTCTTTGAAGGTTAAAGTTTGGGGATTATTTATGATAGCAGCACACTCATGCAAGCATGACCTTTACCCTGCTCATGAAGAAAGGCTGGCCACACAGACAACAACCTACTTAATCTTGCCTCATTATAATACATGAATGCCTGGTAAAAATTCAGAAGCCCATGATACACTCAAAATAAACTAATACACTATAGGTGAAAACACTTTCTTCTTGCCTCAGGACTATAGTTCCAACAAATTTAAAATAAGGAGTTCATTTCTTCACTCATCCATTTTTCAATAAATATGTCTTGGCATTCTTCAATGTGCTGGAGGATCAGGTAATAGGTCTGAGAAATACAAAAATTACTAAGAACTTACTCTTCCTGAGGTCAGTCTGGTGAGAGAAGACAGGTAAGTTATGTATCAACAAATAATGGTAACTACAGATGGAGGGGTGACTTCCAAGGGGTCTTAGAGAAGGGAAATTTGAACCAGGTTTTTATAGTTAGATAATAATACATGAAACAGAAGGGCGGGTGATAAATATTGAAAAGACTAGAACAATGAGATTGAAAATGAGAGCTTGGATCTGATGCAGAGGGATGTGTAATAATTCTATAAGGATAACATTATATTCTGGAGAGTCAAAATGAAGGAGACTGCCTTCTACCTTTTGATGATTATAGCTATTTGCTCTATAGCATAACAATGGTCTCTGGCATATTGTTCCTGCTTGCAGAATTGAAAATGTTTTTTTCACCTATAGCTCATCTTTGAAGTTCAACCAAAACTCTTGACAATTAAGTCAATTCATGATCATTTGTGAGCTGTTTGAATAACAGGATTCAAATAATCTTTAATGCTCATTTGGTCAAGAAATAGCCTTCGAAGTAATTGTGAGGCTCAAACATTCTCTGCTGATTAAAACTGAATCATGTTTTATTCAAGACACTGAGATTGTTGACTGGGGATAAGATTTGTAGAACTGATGCAGGCATTGATAACAGACCAAACACAGAAGGACCTTTTCAAATGTCTGAAATGTTAATATATGGTGATGATGATGACTATGATCACTAATATAAATGGCATCTAGGACAGTGAGTTTTCTTAGATACATTATGTGTGGTACATTTAGGCTGCTAGAACAACCTCCTGTAGATTATTATAAATAAGAGTACCAAAAATTTCAATTTGGAAATAGAGAAGTACAAGGCTGACCAGCTGATCTCCTTGTCATGCCTTACCGGTCTTTCTTCCACACGCTCTATATAAAGCCCCTGGAATAATAAGTTGATAGTACCCTGTTTCCTGGGATCTTTGCTGTCATCCAGGAGATGTCTTTAACTTTCCACCTCTAAATCTATAATGTGATTTTTTTTCCTAAGGCTTACCATCTGTGATATGTAAATTTTATTCTTTGAATGTGAAAACATGAGCCCAGAGTCTACTGATGCAATGAAGTTTTGGGAAGTTGAGAGTCTGGCACCTGAGGTTAGAAGAATGTTCCTTTTTCACTTCATAGGCACCAAGATTTTCCCATATCAATGACACAGACATAAGGTGTCACCCACACTCCTGTCTGCTGATTGATTCACCAAGTTGGGTTTGGTTGAATTCTTACTTTGGTCTGTTGTCAGTTCCCAATCTGGGAAGAATAGTCATTTGTTGGCAATTCTCCAGGAAAACATAACACAAAACTTTGGGAGAATGAAGTGCCCAATTTATTAGTTTGGCAGATCCTGCTTGGTTCTGACATCACAATGCTAGGTAACATCACAAACAGGGCAATGAGGAAGGGACTGTCTTTTTATTCCTTCAGTTTAGGAGCTGATCTACATATCTCAGTTTCTGAAAATTAATTTTGAACATGGAATTTCTAAGGTAAAGTTTTTCACCATAAGTGAAAAAGAAGGAAGCTTGGTTGGAGTCTCTTGGTTACCTCTTTGCCATGCCCATCTATTGTGATAGATTTAGCCTTTCTGGGCCATAGTTTTCTTCTTGGTACAGCTTTGTGAATTCCATGATAGGGCAGGCTAGAGTATTTAAGGAAATCAAGATTCTTTAGTACTTTCTCTTCTATTAGATTCTGTGTATCTGGTTTTGTTTTGAGGTCCTTGATCCACTTGGACTTGAGCTTTGTGCAAGGTGACAGATATGAGTCTATTTTCATTTTTCTACATACAGACAGCTGTTTAGACCAGCATCATTTATTAAAGATGCTTTCTTTTTTCCATTGTATATTTTTGGTTTCTTTGTCAAAGATCAAGTCTCCGAAAATGTATGGTTTTATTTCTGGGTCTTCAATTCTATTCCATTGATCAGGATGTTTATCTCTGTACCGATACCATGCAGTTTTTATTACTATTGCTCTGTAGTATAGTTGGAGGTCAGAGATGATTCCCCCAGACGTTCTTTTATTGTTAAGAATTGTTTTTGCTATTCTGGGTCTTTTGCCTTTCCAGATAAATTTGAGACTTGCTCTTTCCTTGTCTTTGAAGAACTGTGTTGGGATTTTAATGGGGATTGCATTGAATCTGTAGATTGCCTTTGGTAGGATGGCCATTTTTACTGTGTTAATTCTGCGAATCCATGAGCATGGATGACCTCTTTATTTTCTGAGATCTTCAATTTCTTTCTTGAGAGACTTGAAATTATCATCATACAGATCATTCACTTGTTTGGTTAGAGTTACTCCAAGATATTGTATATTATTTGTGGCTATTGTGAAGGGAATTGTTTCCCTAATTTCTTTCTCAGTCTGTTTATCATTTGTATAGAGGAAGGCCACTGATTTATTTGAGTCAATTTTATACTCAGCCATTTGACTGAGGTTGTTTATCAGCTGTAGAAGTTCTCTGGTAGAATTTATGAGGTTGCGTATGGATATATATTATCATATCATCTACAAATAATAATACTTTTATTTGTTCTTTGCTAATTTGTATTCCCTTGATTTCCTTTTGTTGTCTTGTTGCTCCAGATAGAACTTTGAGTGCTATATTGAATAGATATGGGGAGAGTGGACATCCTTGTCTTGTCCCTGATTTTAGTGGGATTGACTTAAGTATCTTTCCATTTAATTTGATGTTGACTGTTGGTTTGCAGTAAATTGCTTTTATTATGTTTAGGTATGCACCCTGAATTCTTGATCTCTCCAATACTTTTAACATGAAGGGGTTGTATTTTGTCAAATGCTTTTTCTGCATCTAAGGGGATGATCAAGTGATTTTTTTTCTTTGAGTTGGTTTATATAGTGGATTACGTTAAAGGATTTTCGTATATTGAACCAACCTTGCATCCCTGGGATGAAGCCTATTTGTTTGTGGTGAATGATGGATTCAGTTTGCAAGAATTTTATTGAGTATTTTTGCATAGATATTCATAAGCGAAATTGGCCTGAAGTTCCCTTTTTTGGTTGTGTCCTTGTATGGTTTAGGTATCAGAGTAATTGTGGCTTCATAGAATGAATTAGGTAGTGTTCCTTCTATTTCTATTTTATGGAATAGTTTGAGGAATATTGGTATTAGGTCTTCTTTGAAGGTCTGGTAAAATTATGCACTAAAGCTAACTGGCCCTACGCTTTCTTTTGTTGGGAAGTTTTTAATGACTTCTATTTCCTTATGGCATCTGGGCCTGTTTATAGAGTTTACCTGCTCTTGATTTAACTTCGATATGTGGTATCTGATGTGAAAAACAGTTTCTATTGGTAAAAAGGCAGGATGGAATGATAGCAAAAGATTAAGCATAGGAATGGAAATGAGTCTCTTACTCTGGAATCTGGTTGAGAGATCTTTGGTCTGACATCTGAGCGTCAAGAATTTCAGCAAAATTTAAATTTGATGTGAAGGCTAACAGCAAAGAGAATGCTACTATCCAATAGCAAGAAGCTATTCCTAAGTCCTATTAATATATGAATGGATAGATGACCTTTTTTCCTTTCGTACTTGTAAACCAGTAATTTTCTAGAAGTCGCCTAAGCAAGAATAAATCTCATTTACATATAAAAGACACATCTTAACTTCAATTTAGAACTGTTGTGACATGGTTTTGATAGGGGCACTGAATATTCTGTATTAACATGGACTTATTTGTGCCTTGTTCTATAAGAAGTATGTCTACATGTACATAATGCAAATGGATTGCTTCCTCTGGATTGGCTGTCAGATTAGATGTAATCTAAGTTACCTGCTCAAGAGGAATGCAGACTCAATGTTCCTGGAGTATGACAGCACCCCTCTCCCAGAGAGAAGATATGGAGAAAAACAACAACAACAACAACAGCAACAACAACTACATCATAAATCTGAAATAACACTAACTACTTGACCAGAAGGTATTCTGGGAAATTGAAGCCTTGGATGAGTGATTGCCTTTGTTTCCCCTTCCTCTATCCTCTGCTGGGGGAAGATGAGATGGAAGGCACATGTCTAGGATCCTAAGCCCTTATCTCCTTGGGTTCTGGGCTTTCTGAATAAAACTTGGTTTAAAGACTCAGTTCTCAATTTTTTCCTTGTGTAATAAGGAGTAGCAGCACTTAGAGTTTTATCTATATTCTTACCCAAGGCAGCCCCAGGAAGCACCAGATGATCTCATTTACAAACAAAACAAAACAAAAAATATCTCCACCAACAAGAACAACAACCACAAGTCAAACAAACCAAAAAGGTTATTTAGAAACTCTTTGAATGCTATCAATGCCATCAATGTCATATGTATGCTGCTAGGATACTTCAGTATTTTTTCTTCTGAAACAGCTTCATCCACCCTTGGATGTATACTATCTTCCTGAACACTCCTCTACTTTTCATCTCTGTGCTTAAATCTGTGGTAAAACATCTTATTAAATTCCAGCTCTGATTAATTCTGACTTGTCCTTAAATCCTTTTCTACGGTGAAGTTAAGAATTATAGCTTCACTTGTGTTGATATCTTGCAAAAGAATTTCTTAGGCTGTTACAGGGTGGGATGTAGATGAATCTCAATTCAGAAACATGGCTGTTCTTGGCAAAGGATCATAACAAAGACCTTCTAGGTCTATGTGATCCAGCTGGAATGCAGACATGTCCAGGATTACAGGATTATCTGGCCAGAATACAGACGTGCCTTTAATCCCAAACAATTGAGGGACAGACAAAGTGATTAATCAGAGAAATTTTTGACAGAATGAGTCAGAGATAGGATATGCCCAGCTCTCACATGAACAGGAAGAGAGACTACTTAAGAGCAGGGAAAGAAGTTGAGATGAATTCAGTTGACTTTGGTGCAGTTCTAGAAAGAGCTAAGAAGAGTTTCTTCAGCAGTAAGTCTCAGAGGCTGAAACATTCTAGGCCTAGGTTAGGAGACAGAGGCTGGAAGCTGATCCAAGTAGGCAATTATGTTACTTATATATTCTTTGCCTTGCTCCATGATCACTTTTTTTTTAACTTGAGTATTTCTTATTTACATTTTGAGTGCTATTCCCTTTCCCGGTTTCCAGGCAAACATCCCCTAATCCCTCTCCCTCCCCTTCTTTATGGGTGTTTCCCTCCCCATCCTCCCCCCATTGCCGCCCTCCCCCCAACAATCTAGTTCACTGGGGGTTCAGTCTTAGCAGGACCCAGGGCTTCCCCTTCCACTGGTGCTCTTACTAGGATATTCATTGCTACCTATGAGGTCAGAGTCCAGGGTCAGTCCATGTATAGTCTTTAGGTAGTGGCTTAGTCCCTGGAAGCTCTGGTTGCTTGGCATTGTTGTACATATGGGGTCTCGAGCCCCTTCAAGCTCTTCCAGTTCTTTCTCTGATTCTTTCAACGGGGGTCCTATTCTCAATTCAGTGGTTTGCTGCTGGCATTCGCCTCTGTATTTGCTGTATTCTGGCTGTGTCTCTCAGGAGCGATCTACATCCGGCTCCTGTCGGCCTGCTCTTCTTTGCTTCATCCATCTTGTCTAATTGGGTGGCTGTATATGTATGGGCCACATGTGGGGCAGGCTCTGAATGGGTGTTCCTTCTGTGTCTGTTTTAATCTTTGCCTCTCTATTCCCTGCCAAGGGTATTCTTGTTCCCCTTGTAAAGAAGGAGTGAAGCATTCACATTTTGATCATCTGTCTTGAGTTTCATTTGTTCTAGGCATCTAGGGTAATTCAAGCATTTGGGCTAATAGCCACTTATCAATGAGTGCATACCATGTGTGTTTTTCTGTGATTGGGTTACCTCACTCAGGATGATATTTTCCAGTTCCAACCATTTGCCTATGAATTTCATAAAGTCATTGTTTTTGATAGCTGAGTAATATTCCATTGTGTAGAATGTACCACATTTTCTGTATCCATTCCTCTGTTGAAGGGCATCTGGGTTCTTTCCAGCTTCTGGCTATTATAAATAAGGCTGCTATGAACATAGTGGAGCACATGTCTTTTTTATATGTTGGGGCATCTTTTGGGTATATGCCCAAGAGAGGTATAGCTGGATCCTCAGGCAGTTCAATGTCCAATTTTCTGAGGAACCTCCAGACTGATTTCCAGAATGGTTGTACCAGTCTGCAATCCCACCAAAAATGGAGGAGTGTTCCTCTTTCTCCGCATCCTCACCAGCACCTGCTGTCACCTGAGTTTTTGATCTTAGCCATTCTCACTGGTGTGAGGTGAAATCTCAGGGTTGTTTTGATTTGCATTTCCCTTATGACTAAAGATGTTGAACATTTCTTTAGGTGTTTCTCAGCCATTCGGCATTCCTCAGCTGTGAATTCTTTGTTTAGTTCTGAACCCCATTTTTTAATAGGGTTATTTGTCTCCCTGCGGTCTAACTTCTTGAGTTCTTTCTACAGTTTGGATATAAGGCCTCTTCTGTTGTAGGATTGGTAAAGATCTTTTCCCAATCTGTTGGTTGCCGTTTTGTCCTAACCACAGTGTCGTTTGCCTTACAGTAGCTTTGCAGTTTTATGAGATCCCATTTGTCGATTCTTGATCTTAGAGCATAAGCCACTGGTGTTTTGTTCAGGAAATTTTTTCCAGTGCACATGTGTTCCAGATGCTTCCCTAGTTTTTCTTCTATTAGTTTGAGTGTATCTGGTTTGATGTGGAGGTCCTTGATCCACTTGGACTTAAGCTTTGTACAGGGTGATAAGCATGGATTGATCTGCATTCTTCTACATGTTGATCTCCAGTTGAACCAGCACCATTTGCTGAAAATGCTATCTTTTTTCCATTTGATGGCTTTGGCTCCTTTGTCAAAAATCAAGTGCCCATAGGTGTGTAGGTTCATTTCTGGGTCTTCAATTCTGTTCCATTGGTCTATCTGTCTGTCTCTGTACCAAGACCATGCAGTTTTTATCACTATTGCTCTGTAATACTGCTTGAGTTCAGGGATAGTGATTCCCCCTGAAGTCCTTTTATTGTTGAAGATAGTTTTAGCTATCCTGGGTTTTTTGTTATTCCAGATGAATTTGCAAATTGTTCTGTCTCACTCTTTGAAGAATTGGATTGGTATTTTGATGGAGATTGCATTGAATTTGTAGATCTGCTTTCGGGCATGTAGTTTTTCCTATCTACAGGTCTTCAGCTGTTCCTGTGGGCCTGTGTCTTGACTTCACCAGGCAGGTCACTTGCGGCAGAAAAGTTGGTCTTACCTGTGGTCCCGAGGCTCAAGTTTGCACGTGGGGTGTTGCTTATGAGCTCTCTGCAGTGGCCGCAACCAGGAAGATCTGGGCTCCTCTTTCTGGGAGCTTCTGTGCACCAGGGTTCCAGATGGCGTTTTGTGTTTTCCTCTGGAATCAATAATGTGTGCGGAGTGTAGTCTCTTCTTGTTTCCCAGGCATGTCTGCCTCTCTGAAGCTTTAGCTCTCCCTCCCACGGGATTTGGGTGCAGAGAACTGTTTATCCGGTTAGTCCCTTCAAGTTCTGGTGGTGTCTCAGATGCAGGGGACCTGCTGCTGCTGTGCCCTTATCCAAGGGAACCCAGAGGCCATATACAGTTTCCTCTTGGGCCAGGGATGTGGGCAGGGGTGGGCAGTGTTGGTGGTCTCTTCCGCTCTGCAGCCTCAGGAGTGCCCACCTGTCTAGGTGGTGAGGTCTCTCTCCCATGGGGTTTGGGAGCAGAGAGCTGCTGTGGGCAGGGATCCGCAGGTTTGGGACTCCCGCTAAAAATCCCATGATCACTTTCTGAAGACTACCTCTGTATCCTCTCTGCTGGAGCACAAAGTTTCCTAAATCTGGGTTGCCTGATCCAGTAACCATTTTCTTCTCAAATGCACTCTGAAATCTTATTGAGGTTATCTTTTAATGGTTGAAAGAAAAGGGAGAAGAAGGAGTACAAAAAGGTTTTTTTTTTAATTTTTAAATTTTTTTAATTATTTTTTTAGCTCTGTAGTTTCATCTAGTGTCAGCCTATTTTCTTCATTTTCCCATCATTCCTAAGCACATGAACTTTGAAAATGTGGACAACCCTTGGACTTTCAGAAGAAAATAACAATGATGTACTTAGAGGGAATGGGCTATTTGCTAGGTATAAATGTTCATAAATATTACCATCCATCCAATTAGCCAATGTCTAGTTTTTTTTCAATGTGAAGAAAAGAATTTGATTATTTTCTATTAAGTGGACTTAATTTGGGGTGGAAAAAATACTGTAGGAAATCAACTACAATGACCATATATGATATATAATATGATATAAGGAAAATCTTCTTAAAATTCAGTTGTGTTTTCTCCTTCAATATTATAAATGAAATGCAAGGAGAAATTTAAACAATGGCTTATTAGTCCCTTACTTTGTAGTTCACACATATACTATTAATTTGTCCTTGTTTTATGTTGAGGTCACATTAAAACATTGCCTCCAAAGTGAGCCAGATGTGTTTCTGATGGCATGGGGTAGATTTGGTTCAGATGAGGACTTCCAAACATGGCTGTATGTTATCTAGAATACCGAGAAGGGACTTTCCCTGGAGAACTATGAAAGGAGTCTAGGCTTTTTCCTGTTCCTATTACTTTCTGTACAGAGGCAACTGAAAGAATGTACATATGTGTGTGTGTGCTGGGAGGTTTTGGGAGGGGTGGGCTTCCAAAGCCTTTTATACAGTGTAACTCTTCAGTTACCCCAAAGGGCAAGGGTGCTTCACAGAGAGCTGTTATCATCAGTACCAAGTTAATGACCAAGAGCAATTAAGCATTTCTATGGCGGGTAGGATTCTGTGTCTGTTAGCTATTATTAAACTTATTGAGTTTTTGAAGGGATTTATCTCTTGTTGCCTCCCTTTGCCTTTGGCTCAATAGGGCAATGAAATCGGAATTGCATGCCAGAGACAATATGGGGCTTTGCCACAGAATGAAAGATGTTACCAATTTAGCTTGCAGACCACTTCAAAGTCAAGAGGAAGAACAGATGGGTCGGCATTGGGAAATTCTCCTACTTGCTTAAATGAAGATAACTCAGAAAATAATAAAGATGGAAAATTGATTTAAAAATTAAGAAAACATAATTTAATTTTTAATTTATATTGGCATATTTCCTAGATAATAAAGATATATTTGATCTAAGATCAATGAAATTGTGTCATTGTAGGCTTCCTATCTATGTTGTGAGCCATGGTGTTCAAAATTAATGAACGCTGAAGATGTGGATTGCTTCTGAGGAGAATATTAGATCTATCATGATGAGTTTCATATGTATACATGTGTAAAATACGTATATTTATGTATTGTCTCTTTTTCTGTATATATATATATTAGAATGATAATTATATTAGACATATATAAGTTATTATTGAGAACTCATATTAAATAGTGAGGTACAGGTTTCTACTTCTGGATACTTTATGCAATATGCAATGCAAATAATGTAAAATAGAATTTCAAGAGGAGGTTCACATAAACTGTAGCATTAGGGTGCATGACTAGCCATTGATGTGCAGAGGGACAAATGCATGTGAGGAAGGAATGAAGAAAGCAATTAGGTATGACAAAGGAGTTGGAGCCAAAGTAGAATCCAGGGAGAATTTTAAAAAATTCTTCATAGAGTCTAGTATTTCTTGAGTTAGAATTTTAACAGGTCAAGTAAACCTGGAGGATGAGTTTGGGGAGCTTGGTATGTTGGAGTTAATATGAGTCCTAAATATAGGGCCCTAAAGGGAGGGCATCACATTTAGTGGTTGGAGAAATTTAAAATTGGAGATCAGATTCTCCCCTGACGTTATTTTTCAATGTTAGAGACATTTGTTATTGGGAATTAGTGAAAAGCTGAAAAACACAATACCACAATGGAGGCAAACCTTCTGTTCGGTTTTAAAGACAGATCTAAATTGGCATAGATGTTCTTGCAAGTTTTGTGACAAAAATATTTGCAAAACGTTTTTCCAGGATTAACTCTGTGCTGGGCACACCTGATAGACAAGCCTGTCCTCTTGGAGAGTACACCAAAAGTGTCTGAATTTGATGCATGTTACCATTCCTGTCTAGAGGAACACATGTCTCCCCACAAACTGATGCATTTTTCTTACATCTCTCTTCCCACTGGGTAGGAGGGAAGTGTAAACTTGTGAATGAGCAAAGTTTTCTCCCTCTTCTGTTTCAGCCTTAGTCATTTAACACTTCCTGTGGGTTAACACTTCAGTAAGTTTAGGATTGTATACTCCCTACCTGCCATTCAGATGACTTTTAAAAGAAAACTAGGTCTTTTAATATTGTCCTTAATATTTATCATTAAAAGTAGGCTATCCTGGCACCCTTCTGATCATGACAAAGAAGGAATAATAATATGATCAACCAGTCGTGGTCTTGAATTACCAATGCTTGTGTCTGATGAAACAAAACTAGCTTGGTTGAAGCTTTGGACTGTTGAGTGAAATCTATTCCTCGGCTCCGTGATGAGACTGCCTCCTTTGACCTCAGACTGGGGACCTGTCCAGTGGCTATGAAAATCTACATCCATCTCAGTCAGGTGCTGGCAGAACCTCTCAGAGGACAGACATACCAGGCTGTGTCTGCAAGCTCTTCTAGGCATCAGCAATAGTGTTGGAGTTTGTTGTCTGCAAATGGGATGAGTCTCAGGATGGGAGAGTCTCTGGATGTCCTTTCCTTCGGTCTCTGCTCCATTTTTGTCCCTGCATTTTCTTTAGACAGGAACAATTCTAGGTTAAAAATTTTGAGATGAATGGGCGGGCCCCATCCCTCCACTGGGGGCCGGGTCTATCTACTGGAAGTGATCTCTTCAGGTTCTCTCTCACCACTGTTGTGTATTTCAGCTACTGTCATCTCCACTGGGTCCTGGTAGCCTCTCGAATCCCTGGAGGGTGGGACTTTCTAGTGGTCCTTCCTGCCCCCTGCTTCTTCTTTCTACTCATTCTCTTGGCCCTCTAGGCTTCTCTCTTGCCTCTTTCCATACATGGTCCTGCCCTCCCACTTTTTTTCCTGTCCCCTCCCCTCTCCCACCGAGGTCCCTCCCTCTCTCTGCCTCCTGTGAATATTTTGTTCCAGCTTCTAAGTGGAATTGAAACATCCACACTCTGGGCTTTGTTCTTGTTAAGCTTCATATGGTCTATGAGTTGTATCATGGGTATTCTGAGATGTTGGGCTAACATCCACTTAAAGTGAGTACATACCATGTATGGTTTTGTTGTTGTTGTTGTTGTTGTTTTTTGTTTTTTGTTTTTTTTTTTGTTTTTTGTTTTTTTTTGGTTTGGGTTACTTTACTCAGGATAATATTATCTAGTTCCATCCATTTGCCTACAAAATTCATGAATTCACCCTTTTTAATAGCTGAGTGGTATTTCCATTGTGTAAATGTACCACATTTTCTGTATTCATTCTTCTGCTGAGGAACATTTGTGCTGTTTACAGATTCTGGTTATTATAAATAAGTATACTAAGAATATAGTGGAGCAAGTGTCCTTGTTATATGTTGGAGCATCTTTTGATGCCCAGTAGTGATATAGCTAGGTCTTCAGGTAGAACTAATTTCAATTTTCTGAGGAACCACCAGATTGATTTCCAAAGTGGTTGTACCAGCTTGCGATCCTATCAGCAATGGAGGGGTGTTCCTCTTTTTCCTCATCCTTGCCAGCATCTGCTGTTGCCTGAGTTTTTAATCTTAGCCATTCTGATTGGTGTGAGGTGGAAACTCAGGGTTGTTTTGATTTACATTTCCCTGATGACTAAGGATGTTTAATATTTCTTTAGGTGCTTCTTGGCCATTGAGATTCCTTCCTTGGTTGAGAATTCTTTGTTTAGGAATGCAGAGATGGCTCAGCCTTTAAAGGTTAGGCTCACAACTAAAAATATAAGAGAAACCTTTGTTTAGCTCTGTACCCCACTTTTTAATTGGGTTATTTGGTTTTCTGGAGTCTAACTTTTTGAGGATTTTGTGCAGGTTTTTTTTTTTTTTGGTATATTTTGGGTGTTAGCCCTCTCTTAGATGTAGGGTTGCTAAAGATCTTTTCCCAATCTGTAGGTTGCCATTTTGTCCTATTGACTGTGTCCTTTGCTTTACAGAAGAAGCTTTTCAGTTTCATGAGGTCTCATTTGTCATTTTGATCTTAGAGCATTGGTGTTTTGTTTAGGAAATTTTCTCCTGGGCTGATGTGTTCAAGGCTCTTTCCCAATTTCTCTTCTATTAGATTCAGCATATCTGGCTTTATGTGGAGGTCCTTGAATTCCTCATCTTTCCAAGACTTTTAACACGAAGAGTTGTTGAATGTCGTCAAAGGCTTTTTCAGCATCTAATGAGATGATCGTGTGGTTTTCCTCCTTGAGTTTGTTTATACAGTGGATTGTGTTGATGGATTTCCATATATTGAACCATCCCTGCATTCCTGGGATGAAGCCTACTTGATCATGGTGAGTGATAGCTTTGATGTGTTCTTGGATTTGGTTTGCAAGAATTTTATTGAGTATTTTTGCATTGATATTCTTTAGTGAAAATGGTCCGAAGTTCTCTTTCTTTGTTGGGTCTTTGTGTGGTTTAGGTATGAGGGCAACTGTGGCTTCACAGAAGGAAATAGGTAGTGTTCCTTCTGTATTTATTTTGTGGACTAGTTTGAGTATTAAATTTTCTTTGAAGGTCTGATAGAATTCTGCACTAAAACTATCTAGTCCTGGGCTTTTTTGGGGGGTGGGGGTTGGGAGACGTTAATGATTGCTTCATTTCCTTAGGGGTTATGGGAGTGATGATATAGTTTTTACCTGCTTTCGATTTAACTTTGGTACATGGTATCTGTATAAAAATCATCCATTCCGTCTTGATTTTCCAGTTTTGTTGAGTACAGGCTTTTGCAGCAGGATCTGGTGATTTTTTAAAAAAATTTTCCCCAGCTTCTGTTGCTATATCTTCCTTTTCATTTCTGATTTTGTTAATTTGGATACACTGTGACCTCTGGTTAGTCTGGCTAAGGTTTTATCTATCTTGTTGATTTTCTCAAAGAACCTGCTCTTGGCTTTGTTGATTCTTTGCATAGTTCCTTTTGTTTCTACTTGGTTGATTTCATCCCTGAGTTTGATTATTTCCTGCCTTCTACTCCTCTTGGGTGCATTTGCTTCTTTTTGTTCTAGAGCTTTCAGATGTGCTGTTAAGGTGTTGGTGTAGGAGTTCTCAAATTTCTTTATGAAGGCACTCAGTGCTATGAATTTTCATCTTAGCACTGCTTTTATTGTGTCCCATAAGTTTGGGCATGCTGTGCCTTAATTTTAGCTAAATTCAAAGAAATCATCAATTTCTTTCTTTATTTCTTCCTTGACCAAGTTCTACTGAGTCGAGAGTTATTCAGTTTCCATGAATATGTGGGCTTTTTGTTGTTTTTGCTGTTATTGAAGACCAGCCTTCGCCCATGGTTATCTGATAGAATGCATGGGATTCATTCAGTCTTCTTGTATCTATTGAGACTTCTTTCGATTATATGGTCTGATTATATGGTCAATTTTGGAGAAGGTACCATGAGGTTCTAAGAAGATACATTCTCTTGTTTTAGGGTAACATGTTCTGTAGATGTCTGTTAAATGCATTTGATTCATAACTTCTGTTAGTTTCACTTTGTCCCTGTCTAGTTTCTGTTTCTAGGATCTGTCTGTTAGTGAGAATGGGGTGTTGAAGTCTCTCATTATTATTGTCTGGGGTTTGATGTGCTTCAGTAATGCTTCATTTACAAATATGGGTGCCCTTACATTTGGGGCATAGATGTTCAGAATTGAAACTTCATCTTGTTGACTTTTTTCTTTGATGAGTATGAAGTGCTCTTGTCCATCTCTTTTGCTAACTCTTGGTTGAAAGTCTATTTTATTGTATACTAAAATGGCTACTCCAGCTTGATTTCTTGCTTGCATAATTTTTTCCAGCATTTTACTCTGAGATTGTGTCTGTCTTTGTCACTGAGATGGATATCCTATATGCAGCAAAATGCTGGGTCCTGTTTATATATCCAGTCTGTTAGCCTATGTCTTTTTATTGGAGAATTGAGTCTGTTGATCTTGAGAGATATTAAAGACCAATGATTGCAATGATTGTTGCTTCCTGTTATTTTTGCTATTAGAGGTAGTCTTATGTTTCTGTGCTTCTCTTCTTTTGTGTTTGTCATGACATGATTAATTTATTGCTTTTTCTAGGGTGTAGTTTCCCTCCTTGTGTTGGAGTTTTCCTTCTATTATCATCTTTAGGGCTGGATTAGTGGAAAGATATTGTTTAAATTTGATTTTGTCATGGAATATCTTGGTTTCTTCTTCTATAGTAATGGAGAGTTTTGCTGGATATAGTAGCCTGGGCTAGCATTTGTGTTCTTTTAGGTTTTGCATGATATCTGTCTAAGATCTTCTGGCTTTTAGAGTTTCTCTTGAGAGATCTGGTATAATTCTGATAGGTCTGCCTTTATATGTGACTTGGCCTTTCTCTCTTCTTTTAATCTTCTTTGTTCTGTGTATTTAATGTTTTGGTTATTATGAGATGGGACAGATTTCTTTTCTGGTCCAATATATTTGGTGTTCTGTAGGTTTCTTATATGTTTATGTCCATCTCTTTCTTCAGCTTAGGGAAGTTTTCTTCTATGATTTTGTTGAATATTTTTTCTTGCTCTTTGAATTGGGAATCTTCACTTTCTTCTATTCCTATTATTCTTAGATTTGGTTTTTCCATTGTGTCCTGAATTTCCTGGATGTTTTAGGTTAGAAGTTTTTTACACTTTGTATTTTCTTTGACTGTTGTGTCAATATCTTCTATAGTATCATCTATTCTTGAGGTTCTCTCTTCTAACTCTTGTATTCTGTTGGTGATGCTTACATCTGTAACTCCTGATCTCTTCCCTAGGTTTTTCATATCCAGGTTTGACTACTTTTGTGATTTCTTTGTTGTTTCTATTTCTATTTTTAGTTCCTGGAAATTTATGTTCAATTCCTTTACCTGTTTGATTGTGTTTTTCTGTATTTCTTTAAAGGATTTATGTGTTTCCTCTTTAAGGTCTGCTATCTGTTTACCTGTGCTTTCCTGTCTTTCTTTAAGGGAGTTATTTATGTCCTCCTTAATGTCCTCTACAATCTTTATGAGATGGAACTTTAAGTCAGAATCTTGCTTTTCAAGTGCATTAGGGTATCTAGGACTTGCTGTGTTGGAAGAACTAGGTTCTGATGGTAACAAGTGACATTGGATCCTATTGCTTATATTCTTGTACTTGCCTTTCACCATTTGCTTATGTCTGGTGGTAACTGGCCTTGTCTCTGCCTGGAACCTGTCCATCCTGTGAGACTTGTTCTGATGGGCCTGGGTCAGACTGTCCCTGGGTATGGGATGGGGTCTGGACCTCCAAATCTTCCCCAGGCAGAGTTGGAGGCCAGAAGGAAGATGTGTCTCTGGCAGGAGAGAGGGTTCCCACCTCCACTAGGCCAAGTGGTAGTCCTAGTTAGGCCAGGTATTGGGATGGGAAGTGTCTCACCTGAGGGTCTCCAAGGAGTCAAGCTGTCTCTGGGTGTGGTTATGGGGGGAAGCTATAGCACCTGATTTGTCCCTGGGTACAGGTATGAACTGGAAGGTCCCTTAAAATCATATATTGAATTTCTTTTTCTTTCTAAGGTCTCAGAATGTGACTACAAAGGGAGTCTTTATACAGGTAATTGAGGTGACATCCAGTTATATATTGGGGTTTATTCCAGTTTGAGCAATGTGCATTGTAGGACACAGAGACATAGACATAGAAATACACATCATGGTTTGGTGCAAATGGAACAAGGAGGCAGGCAACAATCTGCAAGCCAGAGGGAGACAAGAGCTTCAGAAAAAAGCAGAACTACTTAAATTTTGATCTTGGACTTCCAGTCTTCATAACTGTGAAAAAAATAAATTAGTGTTGATTCAGCTTTCTTGATTCTGAAACATTATGACAGCCCTAACCAGCAAACCTGGCTCTCATGCAGAACACTGAGCTACTACCTGCAGAACCTTCTGACTCTGCCCTCTTTTTTCCTACAATTTATTGAGACAGAAAAGTAAAACTTTCTATTTTCTATTATCTGTACATGAAGTCTCCTTTCCCATCCTCTCTTTTTACCTGTTCACCAAGCCCCAGTCTTTACTCACCATAAAAAAAAGCAAGATATAAGAAAGGGCCTCTCTTCCTACACTAATGAAAAGAAACCCTTGACCTAGGTCTGCCAGACTTGATTGATCTTAAGGAGACAATGGAATAATTTCCAGCTCATGATGAAACTAGCATGAAAATACATTGTTTTCAGTTCTTAAATATTACTTTGATACATAGCCTTGTGGGAGAAAAAAATCAAATTTATCATACAAACACAGAAGTAAAACTGTAATCATGAAGTAGAAAACATGAAATGAAAGGAAATATAGAATCTTCTAAGGTAGAGGTAGGTAGCAGTCAGAGATTTCTTCTTCCAGAAGGCAACATCTCCACTGAGGCCTGAAAAATGGTTAAGATTTGAGTCGGAATGGGGGAGGAGTGTTTTAGGGATATAAAGGTATAAAAGAGGGAGGTAGCTTCTCTGTGGAATGGAAATGATCTCTGAGTTATGTGAGCTGTTGGGGTAGGGTAAACAGGAGGGTAGCATGAAATGAGACAGTGTGCTGAGCCCAGACCAGAGCAAGAACTGGTTGACTGTTAGAGCTTAGGATTTTGATCTTAGTGCCAAGAAAACCACCATGTGCATATGGCTGCTAATGGCAATTTACACTGATGGACACTCTACAGAAAAACTGTATTTAAAGACAAAGCAGTAGCATCACTTTCTGTATGCTTCCTTTGTGTCAGGAATTTTGTATGCTGTTTTCTTAATTCTTAAAATACCCAATGAAGTAAAAATTGCCATATATTAAGCAGCAGAGGGACCATATAAAATGCTTTGCTAACATTACAAGTATTCAATTACATTTATTAATTAGTGTGTGTACATGTGGGCCTGTGTGTTTGTGTCTGTGTGTGTGTGCACGAGTGTGTATGTGTGTGTGTTTGTGTGTGTCTGTGTGTGTGTGTACATGCGTGCATACACACGCATGCACGTGTACATAAGAGGACAGTTTAAGGGAGTCAATATTTTCCTTTGCTGTGTGTGTTCTGGCAAGGACCTCAGACTGTTGGGCTTGATGAAAAGCATCTTTCCCTATTGAACCTTTCACTAGTCCTTACAAGGATATCTAATCTCAAAACTAACCGGCACAGATGATGGTTCTTAGTGGTGACTGAGGTTATATGCCAGAGCTGATATGCCAGTCCTAGACTACCCAAGCTATACATTGTCCCACAATAGGAGACCCATAGTGTACCTAGCTGGATAAAGCACCCAAAGGTGATAATGGTAGAAAGAAGTGAGACCAAAAAAGAAAAAAGCCTTTAAACACTATATTTTAATCACATGAGCCCAAGTTGGACTAATGATCACAGCTGACTTCTCCCAGTATGCCTGGCTTGCTTACTCTCTGTGACACTTCTATTTCTTCTATCTTCTTTGGTAACCTGGCATTACCAAATCAACCTTACCTTGATTAGGCCTACACATTTATTTTCCAATCCACTCTCATACACAGATTGTTCATCACAGACTCACCATTTTCTGACTTACCTATGTACTTTATCCCAGGAATTTCCCACCCATGCTCTGAAGGAGCATACCTAGAAAGAAAAATAACAAGGGACCAGATCAGTGCCAATCAAGTTGTGATGGCTTGACTACTCCAAGATGGAGACTTCCCTGCACAGTTTTTTTGTTGGGCTTAAGGCACCAGACTTTGTGCAAGAAGGTTAAAGGGCCACAGAAAATCATGTGACAACCTCCCTGTAAACGGGTGCATTTGTAATATTATACAAGACCATACAACTTTCTTTTTGTCATCAGCAGGGAGTAACGCTCATAACTTTATTTTCTGTTCCAGTGTGTAGACAGGGCATTAGAATTTGTCGTTATTGAACCAAGGAGTGAAAAGTGTGTCTAGTGTAACAACAGCAGTTATGACTTGAAGGTTGTTTTGTCTTTCTTCTTTAATTTGTTGATGTTAGCCCAGTGAACCAAAGTGAGAAGAATCGTCCCACAGCTCCCAGTTACCACAGTCCATCTTCATTCATACATCAAAGCACCAGCAAGAAGGTTTAGTATGTGCTCAGAACGAGATTCTGTAATCTGACCTGCAGATCAAAAAAGTGCTAATAAGTGGCAATCAATCCATCAGCCAACAAATGGTTTTATTTTCACTCTGTGCGGGTTTCACGCTTAAAGGGGAGATAGATAATTAAGACTTCATGTTTCAAAATATTAAATATTGATTTGTAGACATTTAGCAGCAGGCGTAATGCTCTCCTGAGGGATGGCAACAACTGTCTCAAAGATTATAAAAGATTTTATTTCTCTTGGTAGAATTTAGCATTTATTTCTTATTTAAAAGATGTGAAATGAGAGTTAGTAAAATATTATATCAAGGCGATAGCTTGGAGCTCTGCAGACGGATGTCTTGTCTGCACTGTGTGGCTAGCTTGAGCTAAAATAAAACCACTTTGCTGGTTTCATATCGGCTTTTGGTTTATTGAAGTGTCAGAAGGTTTATAAGCTCTTCAACTCAAGTTTTGATTGTTTTATCCAACTACTGTCACTTCTTATCAGAATTAAAGGCAGAAGTCAAAGAAAAAGCCCAGGGGAGGAAGACTTCCAAGTGTTGCTTTTTGCTGTCACAGTTGTAGCACGGATACTCTCTTGACAGGCCTCTTTCTTGACACCACAGAGTAATTAGGGAGATTTTTTTATAATAGGCCTCACCAATTAGTTAATACATTTCATGATTAAACATTCCTTTGTTTCAGCCTCAGAGAAACTGCCTACATGAGTTAAAGCTAGAACCGGGATCTGCATCTGGAGCCAGGGGAGAGACGACACAAACAGAGCAGATGTCAGGCTACTTTTGACCTTCGCAAGACCTGGAGTCACAAATCCTCAGTAGTGCAGGTGTTAAAAATACTAGCGCCCCGTGTAGTGCGTAGACCTCACATGGGCACTTTGCAGTTAACAGACCCCACACAATGTGTGCACTGTTGTAATATCTTAGGAAATTTTATATCTTTAAACAAGATTATTATATTGCTATCATATTATTTATTATATATAACATAGTGGCATATTTTGTACGTATTGTTTCATAGTATATTATTGTGCACAAAATATTAATTGTATTACATTATTATATGACAATTCACATTGTTATATGTATCATTGTATTATTGCATTAATTAGCTCTTTTGGTTGATGACATGTTTATATATGGAAAAGACATTAAATTGAATGCATGTGGAAAAGTGTACAGAATCTTTTTAAGGTTCAGTTAATATCTAACATAGAAAGTCCATTAAAGTTGCCAAGCTTCCCGGTGGGGCTATCACATTCTCCTAGGTAGAATGCCATTTTCATTTTTATTTATACTGTTTAACTCGTTTCTTTAAAAACAAGTACTATATGAGAGTTTTATGCCTTCCAGTTTGTTGACTCACATTTTTTATTTTTTAAACTTTTTTCATTAATTCATGCATTAACTTTATATTCTGATTAAAGGTCCTCTCCCTCCTCTCATCCCAGTCCTACCCCTCTTACTCCCATTCTTCCATTCCTTTTTCCTCTTCTCTGAGAAAGTACCAACCTACCCTGACACATCAAGTCACATCAGGACTAGGCATATCCTCTCCCACTGAAGCCAAAGAAGGCAGTCCAACTAGGGAAAGGGATCCAGAGGGAGAAAATAGAATCTGAGTCAGAGATGGCCCCTGCTCCAATTGTTGAAAGACCTACATGAAAGCTAAGCTCCACATCTGCTACATATGTGTAGGGGACATAGATCTAGTCCGTGCATGGTTTTCGGTTGGTATTTCAGTCTCTGTGAGCCCCCATGAGCCCAGGTTAGTTGGCTCTTCTTGTAGTGTCCTTCACCTCTCCAGCTCCTTCAATCCTTTCACTGACATTTTTTCCCACAAGACTCCTTCAACTCTACCTAGTGTTTGGCTGATAGTCTTTGCATCTGTTTCCATCAGCTGCTGGATGAAACCTCTCAGATGACAGTCGTTATAGGCTCCTGTCTACAAGCATAGCAGAGTATCACTAATAGTGTCAGGGTTCGGCTCCCTACCCTGGGGCTGGGTATCAAGTTGGGCCAGTCATTGGTTGGCATATAAATAGACAGGTTGATCAATGTAATAGAGTCAAAGACCCTGAAATAAAGCCACATACCTACAGACACTTGAATTTTGACAAAGAAGCCAAAGCCATACAATGGAAAAAAGAAAGCATCTTCAATAAATGGTGCTGGCTGAACTGGATGTCTGTATGTAGAAGAATGCAAATATATTAGTTATCATCCTTGTACAAAACTAAAATCTAAGTGGATCAAAGACCTCAACATAAAGCCAGATACACTAATAGGAGAGAAAGTAGGGAAAATCTTTGAATGAATTAGCATAGGAGACAACTTCCTGAATAGGACATCAACAGCCTTGGCACTAAGATCAACAATTAATAAATGGGACCACATGCTGGTTAGAGCATGGCCTTGTGGGAGCAGAAATGAATGGTTCCTGCCCCTGGGACAGGACCACTAGATGTGGGTCTCTATGAGTATCGATGGCTGCCATGGGCATAAGGCTTATTTGTATTATAATTAATGTACATATTTCACATTCCTCCTTTAATGAATGTCCTTCCTATTAATGTCAACGACTCCATGATAATCAGACAACACACATCCAGGAGGCAAAGGTGTAGCTAATGTCTCAGCTAAATGGTAAATGCTAGGACCCTCTAGACAGCCCTTAAGACTGTGGAAAAGAACTCTAAAAACGTGAATTAGAAAGTATATAATTTCTCAACTATGCAAAAATATAAAGAAACAATATGATCCAGCACCATTTGTTGAAAATGCTATCTTTTTCCATTGAATGGTTTTAGCTCCTTTGTCAAAGATCAAGTGACCATAGGTGTGTGGGTTCATTTCTGGGTCTTCAATTCTGTTCCACTGATCTATCTACCTGTCTCTGTACCAATACCATGCAGTTTTTATGACTATTGCTCTGTAATACTGCTTGAAGTAAGGGATGGTGATTCCCCCAGAAGTCCTTTTATTGTTGAGTATAGTTTTTGCTATCTTGGGTTTTTTGTTATTCCAAATGAATTTGCAAATTGCTCTTTCTATCTCTATAAAGAATTGAGTAGGAATTTTGATGGGGATTGCATGGAATCTGTAGATTGCTTTGGGCAAAATGGCCATCTTTACTATATTAATCCTGCCAATCCATGAGCATGGAAGATCTTTCCATCTTCTGAGCTCTTCCTCAATTTCTTTCTTCAGAGATTTAAAGTTCTTGTCATACAGATCTTTCACTTGCTTGGCTAAAGTCACACCAAGATATTTTATGTTATTTGGGACTATTGTGAAGGGTGTCATTTCCTTAATTTCTTTCTCAGCCTGTTCATCCTTTGAGTAGAGGAAGGCTACTGATTTTATACTCCAACACTTTGCTGAAGTTCTTTATCAGGTTAAGTAGTTCTCTGTTAGAACTTTTGGGGTCGCTTAAGTACACTGTCATATCATCTGCAAATAGTGATACTTTGATTTCTTCCCTTCCAATTTGTATCCCTTTGACCTCCTTTTGTTGTCTGATTGCTTCTGGCTAGGGTTTCAAGTACTATATTGAATAAGTAGGGAGAGAGTGGGCAGCCTTATCTCGTCCCTGATTTTAGTGGGATTGCTTCAAGTTCGCAACCCCATAAAAACAACAATGCCAACCAACAGAGCTTCCAGGGACTAAGCCACTACCGAAAGATTATACATGGACTGACCCTGGACTCCAACTGCATATGTAGCAGAGAATAGCCTTTTTGGGGCATCAGGGGAAGGGGAAGCCTTTGGTCCTGCCAAGGTTGGACCTCCAATGCAGGGGAATATGGGGGGCAATAAGGGGAATGTATAGGGGGAATATCTGTATGGGGGAGGAGAAGGGAAGGGAATGGGGGCTTATGGACAGGAAATTGGGAAGGGAAATAGCCTTTGAAATGTAAGTAAAGAAATATATCTAATAAAAAATTTTAAAAAAGAAGCAATATGAATTGTATAAGGGATTTCATGAATCTGAAGGAACAAGGGAATTAATGAACCTATTTGTCAGAAAGATACAAAGGTAGGTAGATACAAATGTAGGCAGATTCCTGAGTACAAGGTCAGTGCTGGGATATAGTAGTCCAGACCCAGGTCTGGTAGAAATGGGAATTTCTGGACAGAATCTCACCCAGCTTGCTTACTGTCTGTGTTTAACAAAGGCAGGCCGATCTCTGAATTCTTTTACAAAGTTACAAGAAAATCATTTCTGTTTCAGGGGGCTGGGGTCATTGGATGCGGATTCTTAGGATAAACAAAAGGAAACCTGAAGCAAATGACTCTAATGATATGTTAAATAAAAGACTGGGCTTTTGGTCTGCAGGAGATGAGCTATTTAGAGAATATTTTAGACTAGCAAGAGAGAACTGCTTGGAGAACTGTTTGTAGTACACACACACACACACACACACACACACACTCACACACACACACACTCACACACACACACTCACACACACATACTCACACACACACACTCACACACACACACAGAGAGAGAGAGAGAGAGAGAGAGAGAGAGAGAGAGAGAGAGAGAGAGAGAGAGAGAATTTTGGAAATCTCCAGAGAAAGCAGATCAGAGAGAGAAGAGAAAAAGAAAACAGAACAGAGAGAAAAACAGGTTGGAAAGATGTCTCCAGAAGAACATAGGCTGCCAGCTTGCACCCATGATTTGACTTTGAATTACTCAGACACCCCTTCTCTCAAGCCCCCTCTCCAAGCCAATTTTGGTCCTTGGCAACTTTGTGGAATTGAAAAGCTTTTGTGAGGCAAATGTCCTTGTTAATAGGACAAAATGTCAGCCTACAGAATTGAAAAATATCTTCACCAATACTACATCCAAGAGGGAGCTATTATCCAAAATATAGTAAGAACTCAAGCAACTGAACATCAACAGCACAAATAACCCAATTTAAAAATGGGGGAAAGAGCTAAACAGAATTCTCAACAGAGGAATCTCAAATAGCTGAGAAGCACTTGAATGTTCAACATCCTTAATCACAAGGGAGATACTAATCAAAATGACTCTGAGATTACACCTTACACCTATCAGGATGACTAAGATCAGAGACTCAACTGACAGCACATGGTGGTGAGGATGTGGAGGAAGGGGAATAGCCTTCCATTTGCTGGTGGGAGTGCAAATTGATACAATCACTTTGCAAATCAATCTGGAGGTTTCTCAGAGAATTGGGAATAGTTCTACCTCAAGATGAAGCTATATCATTCTTGGACCAAAAGATGCTCTACCATCTCATAAGGACACTTGCTCAACTGTGTCCATAGCAGCTTTATTTGTAATAGACAGAAACTGAAAACAACCCAGATGTCCCTCAAGCAAAGAATGGATACGCAGGTTTTTATAATTGATAAAAGTAAAACAATGGCCTTCCAAAAACAGGATTTTTTTTTTGCTAACATAAGCTTTGGGAACTGTCAGGTATAGCTGAGGTGAGGGGTACATCTCGTTCTGCTTCTCATCCAGGACCATGAACACCCCTTTGGAAGGCTCTTTAGAGTGTATCTGGAAGGCAAGTTTGTTATGACTATGTCTTTCCATTTTCTTGATTGAAAAGCTTCTTAACTTTTTCATTACTCACTTTAAGACTAGGAAAGAGTGATAGTTACGGGCATAAGATATTCAGAATTTGGGTCAAAGTTCACCCAAATACCAACCAGATCACTGATCCTACTAAGCTACTAAGATCAGACTAAGCCAGTCATATTCTGGGTGGTTTATCCATAGATAAATTCTTATAAACTTTGTTTTTCATACAATACATTCTTTCCACCCCTGTTCCATGATGTTTTTAAGTCCTGGATAAGGTAATACAAATGTTCTATTTATGATTGAGCATTCAACAATCATATTTATCCTTTGTACTTTGTCATCATTGACCACTGCAAAAAGAAACTTCTCTGGACAAATATGACATTAACATTATTCTGTGGCTATAAAAATAGTTTGTTAGAAGCCATCTTGATGAATATACTAAGTCCATGTAACAAATCTGCAGTAGCTTCCTGACTAGAACTCATGACCACAATAATTATTGGACTTTTGACCAGGACTATAGTAATAGACATGAATTACCTCATGGAGTGACCCTCAAATTTAACTACTCAAATTCAATCACAAAATGGGTAATTATCCCATAACAGGATTGCCTCTGTTGCATCGGTAGGTTCATGTTGGGTTTTATAAACTATCTTTCTCTCTTTTTATATAGCATTTATGCATGTGGTGGTTTGAATGAGAATGGCCTCAGTAGACTCATATATTTGAATATCTGTTTCCCAGTTGGTGGAACTGTTTAGGAAGGATTAGAGTGTGTGACTTTCTTGGAGGAAGTATGTCACTAGGGGTGAGCTTTATGGTTTCAAAAGCCTTGGCTATTCCCCATTAGCACTTTCTGGCACTATTTCTCGATAAAACACCATGACCAAGTTGACATATAGAAAACAAAAAATTTAATTTGAGGCTCAGGTTTTGGGTTTGTGACCATCATTGTGGGAAGTATGAGAGCAGGCAGGGAAGTGTGTCACTGGAGCAATTGTTGAAAGCTTTCATCTAGATCCACAGGCAGAGAGACTTAACTGTAGAAATCATATCCCATTGTTATAAATTGGCAACAAGTGAGAACCTGAAACTCCAAGTTGTAGCTATGATCTCACTAAGGGAAGTTGTGTCCTCTGATCTCCATATACAGTAGTCTCTGTTTCCTATTGATTTTTTTTTTGTAAATCAATCACTCCACAGGGCTTCAGAACTGCTCATTAAAGAGTTGAGACAGAAACAAATTAGGTTCAAGTTTTTGTGCTGAAAATTCGTACTCTGTAGATCAAAAGTGTTAGCACTGGGCTCCACAGTTCTCAGATGCTTCTGATGTCTCCATTGCATACAATCTTCGACAAAGTGGCAAAGGCTTAATAAATAGCCTTGTTGTATATAAATTGATTTTTTGAGCAAATATTTGTTTGTATGCTCCTAGTGTGAAACAGACATGCAGGGTCATAGCCCATCATATTTTGTTTATTGAATAGGTATATTCAATTTCAGAATTTTCTGTTTAATAGTTGGAAGTTCAATGGATGAATTTCAGGGCTATCTTCTGCTTGTCATGAAACACTTAGGATTAAAAATGCTTTCTTTTAAAGGCACATCCTTTTTTATTAGACATTTGAATGCATCACTCTGTTTTATCAGCATTCACAAGCAGAGGGTGAAATACAGAATTGACAGAAATCCATTTGACAGAGAAAATGGGCTTTCTTCCTATGTGTATGTGACTGCACGTGTGTGGGTAACATTACAGTAGTCATCATACAAGGGCAGGCATCTTTAGCATAATGATGGTCAACCATAAATTCAACACAATTTTAAAAATATGATTTGTTTTGGTCACATAGTTATTTCATACCAGCAGCAAATTGAAATAGATTAAACAAGAGAATCTATTAGATCTGTTTAAACCCCAGAATGGATACAGAATGGATAGGTAGGTGTGTGTGTGTGTGTGTGTGTGTGTGTGTGTGTGTGTGTATATGTGTGTGTGTTTAACAAACGAAAAGGAATTTGAAAGATGTCATGAATTAGGAAAAGAAAAAGAAACAATACAATTAGAAAATAAACACATATTTTATTTTAAGCATATAGTTTTGAAAACAAAGAAGAGTCTGTTCTTTCCATAAGAGAATCATTGAGAGTGCATTAAATGCAATATTTAAAGCTGTAAAGTTGAAATGGGAATTCATACCAATTATCATCTCCTCTAATAATTTAGATAGTATTTTCTAGTGTGTGAGAACAAATCTCTAAAGTATGTGACTATGTTCATATTTGTATATAGTCTTGGAAAGATAAAATAACACAACCAAGAAATAACTTTTTCTTTGAGATCTGCCAGGATATTTGTATTCGACACGCAAACTTCTTGTGTTTAATAGGTGATATAGAAAGTAACTGCTATTTCTAAAACACTAAACCTTCAAGGCTGACAATAATGTACCCCAAAGGGGGAAGATATGATACATTTAATAAAGTATATTTCATTTACAGTTCGGCATACCCTCATCTTTCTGGTGATGACATTTTCCCCAGTCATACCTCTGATGAATGCAGATCTCCAAGTACATTTTAAATAGAACAACTGAATGAAACACTCAACAGAATTTATGAAGAGGAAATAGACATATTTTAGCATGGGAGAATATTTATGCATTATTTAACAGCAATAATGTTTGAATTCATACATTATGCAAATACAGTTATAATCAGGAAAATGAAAGAAGTTGGACTACTGCAGTATGTTCAACCCACCATTAGGTACTTATTTGTGCATAACATTTTACACTACATGATGCTTTTCAAGGCTGCAAGGTGTGTCACTCCAAGAGAAAGTTATTAGAACTTAACTGGGTATAAAATGAAGACCTGATGACCACTCACTTTTGCCTTGATATTGACTTCTATACATTTTTTTCCAACAAGTGTCAAAGTGTTAGCGATAATTAAGAGGGTATTAGAACCAAATGCACCCCAGCAAATGCTGTCCTCTTGATTGCTTCTAGGTCGGAAGTGGATGACTTTACCTTTTTACCTAGACATCTTTATCTGTTTGTCAGCTCTGCCCTCAACATTTTGCTCAATTTGCCTTATTTATGCCTACAACCATTAATTCTAAAAACTACATAATTTTCCTACTTTACAGACAAGGGTACAGGTTTATTCAAAATCAATGTCACAGCCTTGGCTTTGAATGCAGAAAGTCTGGATTATAAAACCATGATGTCACATGGTTTACATTACCATGGTAATTATTAACGTCCACTTTTTTCCTGTTTTTTTTCCTCAACAAAACTCATTACATTTAAAAGGATATCAATTTTGTCTTTCCTTCATTGTAGATCAGGGTTAGTCATAGCACAGGGAAGCAATAAGGAATAAGGAAGACTGTTGCTCTCCAGAAAGCAAGGACGGCGCATAAAAGTGTACTGTGTGGCAGGAAGCACAGACTTCTGCAAGCACAGAGCTTAGCAGGTAAAGAGAGGATCAGTGAAGCCACAGGAAAGGCATGTGACCCATCTTGATGAATGGAGGTCGAAGCCTTAGGATAAATGCTGAAGGGTTAAGACTCTGGGACCCGTAATGGAGAATTTTCCTTGTCCTTTCATTACCCATGAGCTCTCTGAGAGTCCATATGTGGCAAAACACTAGATCAACTTAATGTTAAGTCTAGAAGTTAGGTCACTCGTTCTTGATAGAGGGGCTCAGTGACCTCCACACTGATCATTTCTCAGTGTAGATTACAGAGGATGTACTACTCCCTGACTCTAACCAGAAGCAATGATTCATACAGTATCTTATCAAATCCCAACTCTTGCCCCAGAAAAAATAATTTTGATGTGTGAGATTGTGTAACATTTCAAGGTTTTGTAAGCTAAATCCACTCAGGAACTCCCAGAGGACCTTTTCATGAAAGCAGAAGGGCTGGGCTCTAGCAGCAGTGCCTGGGAACAGATAGCAACTCTTGGGCTTTCTGTTCAGCTTTGAGGGTTGTACAATTCTTAAGAGGCTGGGTTTTCTACCAGTTGTTTATACCAATCTATGCTCAATTAAAATTGAGACACTTAAAGTTTAATTAAAAATACAATTACCAACTATTACTAACACACATACAACACCATACTTTCTAAGTGAAATAAATAAAAATTACTGACGAGTTATTTTATGTTTGCACAGATCTCTTTGCTGTGTAGTTCACTGCTAAAACTTGTGGATTTTTCACATCTCTGTGTTTTTATTCTGTTGGGATGTATTATTCTGGTTGAAAGACATAAAGGAAAATCTGTTCCCACACAGCTATAAAGTGGGAAAGGGAGTCTTAAGAGGCCCCAGAAGATCACTGTGGAAAATATTCTTTGATATTTCACCAAAACTTGCTAAAAGATTGCTTCTTGGAGGTCATCTGCAGTACAATTGAAGTTGAAGCTACGCTAACAAAACTCATATGCGTATTCTTTAAAATACTATTGACTGGCTCTGCATTTTATCTTTCTGCATTATGTTTGCATGAGTTTCTTAAATAACATTTTGTGATTGTCATTAACTTGGAACTGTAAGTTCAGAGTTATACGCATGTCTCAAATGCTGACAGAGTCCATAATACAACATGAAAGTTCCTTCACTGAAATCACCATCAAGCCTATGCAAAAGTCCTCAAGTACTGGAAAATGGGTAACCTTCTGTGGCTACCTGATTTTGCAAAGGTTGGTTTCATTTGTAACATATAATTTTGTCAAAAACAGTAACAACAACAATAATAGCAACAGCAACAGTAATAGAACAGTTACATTTCTCAACATAACAGATCCACTTCACTTAGTGATAAAAGTGACCCTCCCCCAATATTCATTATGGCGTAATCAGAGCTTTTCAACGATTCCTTGAAGAAAATTATTTGAAAATTGGCTTGTTCTATCTTGTAACAGCATTCTATCACAGAAGCTGGAGTCAAAGTATACATGTTTACTGTCCTGTATGTCCTCTTCCTAGTCTATAAACTCAACTCTTAGAAAACATACTCAAAAGAAAAATGTAAATAAAGTTAGTATTTTTACTAGACCATCAAGGATATTCTTAGGTTAAAACTGGATTTCTTTTTAAATGTGGGGGAATGTCAGGGCAGGGAGGCAGGAAGGGATGGGTGGATGGGTGGGGGAACACACTCATAGAAGAAGGGGGGCAAAGAGTAGGGGGTTTATAGATGGGAAACCAGGAAAGGAGATAACATTTGAAATGTAAATAAAAAATATCTAATTAAAAAATGTGATTCAGTGCAGTTGTAAAGCATAATGGTTACACCGAATGGTGGTTGGTGTTTGTCTTTCACATCAAGAAGACATCAGAAATCTGGTGCGCATTACTTGGTAGTGTTCACTGCAAAACTGAGAATAGGCAGCAAACACAAAGACAAAGATTATCTTAGATTTATTATAAAAATGACGCAAGGTTAGAGGTAATCTCAAATGCTCTTTCTGACCCTCAGGATGCCTTCACAGGCTCTTCCTGACCCTTCGGATTGTACATTCTAAGCCCTGTGGACCATGGACTGTGGACTTCTTATACTGTGGTACAAGAAGAGAATAAATGGGAGGTTTAGGGGAGAACTTTATAGGGACAGGTGCTAAGTAGAAGCACCTACTTCTAGAAGAAGAGAAGGGTTGTCTCTAACATCGTGAAGCATGGGAAATGGCTGCAGAGTTTCTGGTTGCCCCTTATACCACGTTTAGCATTGGACCACCCAGGAGGAAGATGTAGTACTTATTCTGCTGCATCTTCTAGCATATTAAATGTACCAACATCTCCTTCTCTGGATAGCATTTAAATAAAGACTGAGCAAGGAGTGTCAGGAAAGAATTATTTTCAGATAGCCCAAAACAGATTTGAATAAACCTCCCAGGACAAAGGGTCTCTTGAAGAAGAAGCTTGTATTATGAACACATGGGTTTCAGAATGGAATGTGGAGGTTCGCCTTGTAGATAGGGAACCAGAGGAGCAGAAAAAGGCATAGCTGCAGTAATTAAAGCCAAACTGGAGGTGGTGAACGATGCTTGTTATTTTGTGCTTTCAACACAGTGCATTCAGGTTGCCTCGTAGGAATCTATTAGCATTTACATTACAAATCTCATTTCAACAGAGGTCAGAGCTCAAACTGAAATTCACTTGTGGTAGACTCTTTGCCTTTCTGTTGGCCTGTGTCATGCACAGAAGGCTTCTCTGGTTTATTTCAGTTGTCTAAATATTGTAGGGCTGCCTGGCAATAAATCAACCATATGTAATATTTTTCTTCTATTTATCTGTGGTCATCTTGAAACAGGAGGGTTCCTTGAATGAGGGTGGAGTCCTGTATAATATACAGATTACCGATAAGGAGATCATGTGGTGTTGTGAAACGGGTTAATAAGAAAGATTATTACCAGCCATTCATCTTTCTGTTCCCAAGGCAAAGAGTATCTTCCCAGGAGATAGCAGGCAATGCCCTTGTAAAACTGCATGAATGGGTTAGTCACCAACATCATTGCCATCTGGATGGAAACTTGTGGTAGAAAGTCATCCTGTGCTTCAGATTTCATTCATGCATTCTGATTTCCCTGGTGCCATCATTTCCTTAAGTTGAAGCCTGTTTTTGTAAATGTTTCACATGGTCCAAGACCCATTTTGAAGATAAAGTTAGCATTTGGCAGTGTTTTCTGTCAAAGTCTTTTGCAAATGGAATTTCCGTGCTGTGGGGATGAATGAAGGATAAGATCTTTTGGTTTGTTGAATATTAAAGCACAGCCCACATGTGTAGTACTAGAAGAAGGAAAAGCCTGGACCAGACCTAGCACCTGTCGTACCCCTCTTCCATTTGTGATGCTGTCATTTTGAAAGGAAGACAAGGACACAGCTTTGGAGAAAAAGATAAAAAGAGATCAGGAATAGTTCCATTATTTTATCTATTGGAATTCTTGGAAGAGGGGTTGGAACATTATGGTTGTCCATAGTTGTCTTTGAAACCATTGTGATGATAGAACAGCTTTATATCCTCAGGATTCTTTATAATAATTTAGTATGGCTTTTCAATTTATAGTAGCACAAGTTACATATGGTATATAGAAAGCAGACTTCAGATGTTGGATTTTGATCTTTTCTTGGACTAGGAGTATGGGGGATAGCTCAGTTGGTAGAAAGCTTGTGTAGCATGAATGAAATCCTAGGTTCAATTACTAGTACTGGGTTAACTGAGTTTAACGATGAAGCACATGGCAGATGGTGATGGGAGGGTCAAAAGTTCAAAGTCGTCCTTGGCTATGTAGCCAGTGCGAACTCATCTCGAGCTTCATAGGATAATGCCTGTCTATGATATAGATGTTATATATGTGCAGGGAAGTGAGACACAGCTTCCAGTCTGTCATAGACTGTAGGCAAATAACTGTAACTCTACAGTGTTCTGTGTGGTGAAGCTGTGCTCCTCACTGAGGTATTAGATAAATGCACACTTAACTCTTTGCAAGTCAAGAAACCTTCTCTCTTATGGACCGGATATAGGCAATACATTAATGAAAGAATTGTCCCTGGGGCACAGGGGGCAAAAATACTCAGTGGGTTTCTATTTCTACATGTCTTATTTGGAAGTTTATATAAAAGAGTCACAGAATGAAAGCATGACTGAGGTAAAGGGGGCCCTGGAGATGGCGAGTCAGCACCTTTCATTTTGGCGGTGAAAAATGTTTCAGAGTTCATATCACAGAGTTTAAGAATTGTATCACAGGGGCTGGTGAAATGGCTCAACTGTAATGACACGTGCTGAGACTCATACGGTGGAAGAATAAAACTGACTTCCATAATTTGGTATCTAACTCCTAGACATATAGGGTGGCATGCATAAGGACACACACACACACACACACACTAAATGAATGAATAAATAAATAAATAAGTGTTCATCAATAGTATTTTAAAAAGGAGTGATGTCACAGGAGAGTGTGTTTATAGGTGGCAAATGGGTCAGAGAAATCGAATTACTTTCAAGACTCAAACCTTCATTATTGAATAATGAACAGATAGAGACTTTTTGTTGAATAGAAGCCCTTCCTAAAATTCTAGCTGTTACTATCATCCCAACGGTTGTCTCAATATATAAAGTGTAGTGACAATACAACCAATGCTTCTCTGATTTTGGAAAAAGGCCACTTCTCTGTGGTATCTTTCAAGGGAGTAGAAAGCAGGTTTAGCCCAATGTCTTAGTAGAGAAGAGCTGAAAAGAGCTTAGAGTTTTACAAATTGACATATGAGTACTGTATGTGCCACCTCAGTCTCATAACTTCAAAAGGAATGCCCAGACAAGAAAAGAAAGAAAGAAAGAAAGAAGCAGAACTTCAAATTTCTACTTCTCTTGGGATGCAAAATGGATATGGCTCATGAATGGCCATGGGAAGAAAGGACATTTTCTCATTCCCAATGAAGATAGTACCTCTATTGTAGTTCTAATATTGAAGTCTTTGTTTTTAGAACTGTGAAACCTCTCCATGATTTGCCCATTCCAGGCTGAAATGTGGAGCCCGAAGCATCGTCCGTCACTTATGTTATACTTATGAAGCTCTCATTAATGCAAATGTTGACATACTATCTCCCTCACTATTTCTACGAAGGAACAACACAAATAATATTTGACATCTTATTTATGTAGCTACCGCAGTGTGAGTTTTCCACTTTTCTTTACATCTTGACTGCATATTGGAATGCAGCATTATTTTGGCCTAGTTCTGAATCTTTTAATATGCAAACTTGAATCAACATCAAAGGACAAATCAGCAAGCTTGATTTTCCGTACTACGGACTTCTCCATCCTTACTAAATATTACCACGCTGATTGTGCCGATGTTTAAGATTCAGTGTGTCCTACTGAGTTTTCTCTCTTTCCCTTCATTAGTCCATTAATACACAATATGGGCTTGTTTGCTCTTTTATTTTTAATTTTATACAACTCCCATAGAAGTCTTGATTTTTGCTTCTGAAGTATATCACTTATTAAATATGTAATTTAAAACATCATCAAAAGTTTTCTGGGATTGTGTTGTGAATGACACTTTAATTATTTTAAGCCACTGTTTGTTATGTACTTGAGCAAGACATTGCAAGTCTTAACATTGGGATTTCCTTCATGGGCCAGAACAGAACTGCTGTGGGCTTCCTGTCAATCCTGCAGGACCCTAATCTGAAACAGGGGTCTTGAGACCTGATAGCCACACTTTACTGAAGGATGTGTGCAGTAAAGAAAAGCCTCCCAGAGAAGGGCTTGCTAACTGATTTTCCCTAAGAACAATCTGTTTCTCTTTCAGTTTATTTTAGGACACACTGGCCTTTGTTATTTTCCCAATATTCGGAGCTGACTGTCTTAATAAATGCACATATCATATGTTGCTCTCTCTGTGTCTGATAGGTGGATGGTGTTGGGCAAAAGAAGGTCACAGTGATGTTAAATTTGCTGCTGAGCAAAGGATCAAAGTGTAAATGGAATCCTGAAAGCTGGAGACTGTGAGTGTGCCCGTGTAAATAATCTATTAATTATTGACAGGGAAGGGACTGAGAATTCCTATTTAGTCGTGACATCTTTATTTTCTTACCAGCTGAACTATTTCTGGCATTTTTTAAATTAAAGTTTTCTTTTACTGTATATAGGAGATATTTCAATTTACAGTAAATCTCTGCTTGTGCTTTCTCCTTCCTGTGACATTTTTGTTTGACTTCTGCATATTAAGGTAATATTGGAGGTGGCAGAAGGCAAGAGGAAATCCAGAGATAAGAACGAGAACAAGAATGGAATGAGTATTGTCTAGAGTTTTTTTCTTTTTTAATGCTGAACATATACAAAAGAGAAAAACACCTCCATGAAAAATAAACTACTATTCCAAACATGTTAGCTATTTGCAGGGAGCCAATGATGCTCAAGGGGTTGCCATTTCTCAGCCTAGTTAGTTGATAGTGCATAGCTGTCACTGTAGCTTCTATATTGTGAAGAAAAAGACAAAGCACATGTGAACTAGCTGGGTGCTCTCGCTGCAATGTTTGAAGCCATAAGTTGGACGACAATTTAGACCCTTCATCCATTCAGTTTCCCCATCTACTTTTCTTTGATTATTTTGTGATATTTTCATTATTTTCAGATATCTTTTGGTTGTTGTTTAATTAAAACAACCAATCCTTTGCTCATTGTAGTTTAGCTGCAAGAGTATAAATTTAGCTGTTTAAAAAAATAAAAAAAGGATCGGTACCATTGCAGAACATTTGGGGACTTCTAAGACGCAGCGGGTTGATGCCCCTCTGTGTGGGGAGCAGCTTTTATTAACAGCAGACTTCCATTGACACGATGACATGCAGACCTCTGATAACTATAAAGGCCTTCTCGTCTGGGTTTCTTAACAAACTCAAAGGTTGGACAGGTTCCCTGAAGTTAAGAACCTCTTTTTGTACATTTGGGTCAAGTTTGAAGCCCAAATGGGCCAATTTATGTTTTCAGGTTAGTTTTTGCTTTGAGTTGAGGAAATATGTTTGAACCTTCCATTCAACAATCAAACTCAGGGGGTGTGAATAACAGTGAACTTCGCGCAGGAGCCTCTGCACACCCACACTGCTGTGTCTCCTACTGCTGGCCTGCTGCTCTGAACTGGCCTTGAAGGACTCGACACCAGGGGGAGGTCTTTTATGTTCCCCTGGCTTTGATTTCACACTCTGGGCAACTGATCATTTATGATAAACTGGAGCCTTCTGAGGTGAGCAGTGTCATGGCTACTGCCAAGATTTGAAATGACACGACGTGGACAGATTTTTACAATGGAAACTTACATGGAATGTGTCATTTTCAGAAAGAAATGTTTTAGAGAAGATGAAAAGATAGGAGAGCGGAGAATATTTAGAAATAAGGATTCTGTTAGATGGTTTGTTGAAAGAAAAGCAGGAAGGGTAAAGTAAGAGGCAATTGTATTAGAGGATATGCAAATTACAAAACATTATTATTGCTTTATTTTTATATTTTTGGTGTAGCACATAGTAGGAGTGGGGTGCCATATCTTGTCTCCAGTTTGGAGAGAGACTGTTTTCTCCTGCATGGAGGAGCTGTGCGTTGGACGTTCTGCATCAATGGCATCAGAACTGGATGAGGTACAGAGCCATCATTTTTCCTGTTATTTTTAGCTACAGCCCTCCTAGAACACAGAATACTTGTACTGCCCAGCAGAGGGCACTAGTAACAAGTGCACACCAGTCATCGCATCCTGACATTTCCCATGGGCTGAATAACCCTGATTTTAGTATCATGAGTTAGAAGCAGCCAGTAGTCCTTTCTTGTAGCTGTTACCATGACATAATCTCTTCTTACCAAAACATAAGCTTCCAATTCTGCCAGTCCATGAAAATAACAGTATCCAGTTCAAAAGACCCTCCCCGTGTCTACAATGGGTCTAGTAAAACAAACTCACATGGACCTTACGATACTGTCGAAGACGATGAATTCCCTTGACATTTCCACTCACTTTTACAGAACTCCAGAGAGGAAAGACAGCAATCTTTAATGTGGAACCTTTTGTGGGTCAGAGGGGGGCATCAGGAGATGCAATCATAAGCCTTAGCTACCAGGAACCAGCCTTACACAGAAGTGACCTGATCAAAGGTGAACAAAAGTTGGTTTTATAGGTGCACCAACAGAATTGTATTTAGCTATAACTTAACAGGTTCATATATCACGTAAAAAACCCTCAATTTTGCAAATGATGCAAAACCATGTGAATAAATTTAAATATCATAAATTGTGTACGTATTCAGGTAGTTACAGCATTCAACAGCCTTTTGTTTGGGGGGGGGGAAGAAATTGACATCAGAATATCTCTCCAGCCTATATTTTTGAGATAGGATGTCTCATCGATTCCAGGCTCATTTCAAGTAGAGTCTGTCTCACCAGTGAGACACAGGATCTGCCTGCATGTGCACCTCAGCACAGGAGTTCTAGGCTTGCACTGGCACCCCAGACTTTTAAGGATAGTGCTTGAGATGGTAACTCAGGTTGGTCCTCAGGTTTACACAGCAAGCAGTTTACCCACTGACCCAGCTCTCTGTGTTGAATCTTGTCCAATTTATCCCCATCAACCAAAATGTACATAAGGGAGAAACAATGGAAATTCATAAGTCCTAAATGCTTCTGGGTACATTTATCATGAAAAACCAAGAACAATGTCTTCAAGTCATTAGCAAGAAAGATTTCTCTGCACATATATACTAGCAACTTAAAAAGACTGTTATTTTATGATTATCTAAATGAAAATTAGAGGTATAGTCTCATTGAATAAAAAACTTGAAGTGTGTTTTATGGTCAATTATATTTATATATTTGTGTAATATACAAATGTGATTAATTTTGGCTATTTGTGATTCTTTTTGGCCTAAACTTCATGGACATATGTGTTAAAAATATAAACACACACACACACACACACACACACACACACACAAATTAACCAACTAAACAAAAAGTTCTAAAAAAGTGACTAATCAACTAACCAACAAGTTCAATAACCACAACTAAACTAAACTAAGCTAACTAAACAACTAAACTAAATTAACTAAACTGAACTAAACTAAACAACTAAACTAAACTAACTAAACTGAACTAAACTAAACTAAATAAACTAAACATTGAAACTAAACTAAACTAAACTAACTAAACTAAACTAACTAAACATCGAAACTAAACTAAACTAACTAAACTAAACTAACTAAACTAAACATCGAAACTAAACTAAACTAACTAAACTAAACTAACTAAACTAAACTGAACAACTAAACTAAACTAAACTAAACTAAACTAAACTAAACTAAACTAAACTAAACTAAACTAAACTAATCGCCCTCTATGAAAAGGTGCAGGAGAAATGGCTCAGCATTTAAGAGCACTTGCTGCTCTTGCAGTAGACCTGAGCTTAGTTCCCAGAACTCAGGTTAGGCTACTCCTAACCGCCTATACTCAAGCTCCTCAGGATCTGGAACCCTCTGCTGGTTCTGGAGAGCTCCTGTCCTCAGGTATACACACGCGCGTGCACGCGCACACACACACACACACACACACACACACGCACGCACGCACGCACGCACACAGACACACAATTAAAAGAGTAAAGTAAATCTTAAGAATAAAGCAGGAATACATGCTGAGTATCATTGGAATGGCACCTTTTACTCTGAAACTACCCTGTATGTATATGACTCCCATGAAGGTATAGAGTTTGATTGTATGAGTTCTTTCTCTGTTGCTGTAACAAAATACCATGGCCAAAAGTGGCTCACGAAAGCAGTAGTCTGTCTCGGTGTGTGGTTCCCCAGGGAGAACCCATTATGGCAGGAATGGAACGGCAGCAGGATGTGGACCAGGTATCTAAAAGTTCTCTAACCTTCTCAAACAGCATCACCACTGGGGACCGTGTATCCTGGGAGACATGAGCTGATGGGGGGAGGCATTCTTATTCAAGGCACCCCAGTGACATTAGTCAATCAAAGTTACTGATATTTTTTTCTTATCACATCTCAATGCACAGTGTCCATTTTGGTTTCCATTATGACCATACCCAGACAAGTGTAGGAAGAGCAGGGTTCTGAGATATGACGATGTTACTAACAGGGAGATGGACTGATGCAATCTGAATGGGTTCTATAGGGTTCCCTGCATTTAAAATACCCCTTTCTTGTCATGGAGAAGAAAGGCTGTCATTCCACCACAGAAGTTCTCACTTCCGAGTTGGTGAATATTGCTTCTACTTCTGGGGCTGATGTCTCTTTTTCCTTTTAGCACCAGGTACACACACAGGGTGAGTTGCTATGGAATTTTCCGCATCAGGAGTGATACCGCCTACCCTCTTGATCTTCATTGAACATTGTATCACTAGGCTTTCCTTCCCTGACTCTGGGATTGCCTGACGCCCAGGCAGTGCCAAGGCTAGACCGGAGGATGGAAGGGGTGAAGCTGAGGAGGTGGTGAGGAGGGTGAGCAAGGGTGTGAGAACAAGGGTAATAACAGAAACCGTCAGTACTTACATAGTATTTCTACATATTGACTATTTTTACATAGTGAGCAATATATGTTAGGGCTGGAGAGATGGCTCAGCTATTAAAGGCTAGACTTACAACTAAAAAGATAAAACTATATGGTAAAACTATGCGATTTTTATTAACTGCCATTCAAAATTGTTTCTCTCTATATTTATGTCATGTTTTAAAAACTGAAGGCAGTAGAGAAGGAAACCTGTAGATAAGATTTTTTCTCTTCTCTTTGGCAGAAAATGTTAAGGCAGTGATTGGATAGATCAAAATGCCTTGAATACGAAGAAACGTATTATCTCACACTGCAAGAGGCTTCCGTGTAGGTGGGTTCAAGGCACAGTAGCATCCTCCAGATTGACCATCGGCCGCCATCTCTTTACTAACGTCCTCCCAGAGTCTGGACTTCCCGTCACCTCTGTCTTTATGGGGAGAAGTTGAGCACTGTAAGTTCCAGGGCTTTCAGCCACATTATCAAGTACACTGGATCTATCCAGCACAGGCCTCTGGAGAAGCAATGTCAAAATGAGTCTGGAGTACCCAACTGAAGTGTTTCACTTCTGAGAACAAGTGCTGACTTAATTCTCAGGCTCCACAGGAAAGCAAAATGGCTCCCGTTGCTCTGGTTCAACTATCTGAAGCAATGGAATAAAATAAATAAGCCCCAGAGGCCCGAAGACTTTAAATCGTTTGTTCTAGGATGAGGAAGCATGTATGAAATATGGTGTCTGCTGTCCCAGAAAGTTAGTACTTCCCTAAGACGCCCGGCTTAAGAGACAAGAACACTCCCAGGTACTGGCGTGTTTGTGCAAACCTCTTTGTACATGGTGGGAACTCAATGTGAATCAGATGATTTGATTTTAGCCTCAAAAATAAAATTAAAAGGGAGCTCCCTCAGGCTAATTTGGCTTTGCTCCTTCTCTGGCATTTTCCTCTGTTTAGTTTAATTGAATTTGAACCAGACTCAACTGTTCTGGTTCAAAACAATGTCCAGGACCCAGAAAGCTTTTCTGATCTATTTGACGGTACAACATCAGCATAGAAGGAAGAAAACATAACCAAGGATGCTTTCTGTTGTTCCCATATCTTGGCCCTTCTCTGTAACCACTCAGCCAATTAGTGTGTAATTTCCGTCCTTTCCGTGGCTACACTACTTAGCTTCTCCCAAATCTTTAAGATGCCGTATATTTTTTTCAAGATGCTTGCAATACATATGGAGAAACATATGATGTATATGTAAAAATGTTATGAATTAAATCAACCCCAGTAGATGGTCTCTATATGGTGAATTAATTCCACTATTAGATATAAGGTGATTTGGTCTTTAGAAATTGGGGAAAATTAAAATAAAATTAACTTGGATGAAGAAATTCTATTGTATTTTCTCAGATGTCTGTAGACATACCATCTGCAGCATAGGGACATATTATGTCCCAGAGGAATACCAGGACTTGGAAAAGTAGAGGTTGGTATTTAGGGCTGGTAACCCTATACAGTGGGACAATGATTCAGAGTGAGCTCTGGAAGAGAGTGGGGAATATCTAAGTAGAATGTGAAGTTGAAGTGACTCTATACAGACAATAAGCAGTCAATATAGGCAACCATTATAGCCATCATAGACTCATACACTTCATAGTCCCCTTGTGACAGACTATTGCTTTTTCTGATTTGTGGCATACAATACATATTGTTGTTGCTACACATAATTACACTTGCCTTTAAGTCTCATCAGAGGGCGCAATCTTCAT
Source organism: Rattus norvegicus (assembly GCF_021556685.1). Classification (NCBI taxonomy): domain Eukaryota; kingdom Metazoa; phylum Chordata; class Mammalia; order Rodentia; family Muridae; genus Rattus; species Rattus norvegicus. Next base: position 209,769,542 of record NC_141535.1, on the reverse strand, counting down.
GGACTTGGAAGCAACAATTCCATTGGTTGTTTCTTTTCACAAGGAAGAGGGGTGTGGCCCTGGGAGTGGCAGAGCTGGCTGTTAACCCACAAAGAGCAGATGAGATATACAGGAAGGAGGTTTCATGGAGGCGAAGCCCAGAGATAGTGCGTACAGGTTTGCCTGTGAAGGTGATCTTTAACCACATTCTTGATTGCGGTCACTGATGACATGTTTGTAAATGTGAAGCTAATGAATGACAGCATTTGCCCTTTGGTGACTTAGACTCAAAGTGTTGGACCATTGTTTGACAGAAAGTAGATTCCCTATTTTGTCATTAAGGCTGTGATCTTTCCATGTTTCTGTCCCATTACATTCCCTCTAGAAATTTGTCTGTAACTGTGAAGCTATCCTGCTGCGGGTAGACCTTCCTCAAATATTTAAAATCCCTGAGAGTTTGTCTTTCCTTTCCACAGTCAGAGTTCACCTACTGTATCCTGAGCCACACTATGTCCACCACAAGGGTTTGCATTTTTGCTAGACAATGACAAGGGGTGGAAGAATCCTATTGCTGAGGACTTGAGAAACAGCAAGAGTTTGCACAGAGCTATCTCCCTACGGATGCTCTTGAGATATCCCAGCATGCATTTTCCTGTTAGTGTGATGCCTTTGAAAGCAGGAGGGGAGATAGGAATAAAGATGATGGAGAATCAGGAGCAGCACAAGGATGTTGTCAAGTGATTTCCATGGAAACCAAGAACTGATTAAAAGAGAGAAGCAAACAAATTTGGGGTCATCTGGAGCCTAAAGATACATTTAATAACGTTTCTTCATGTCTTTAAGTTTCTATCTATCTCCCCTATGGAAGAAATTTGCCCAATAAAACATAAACCACTAATATCGTGCTGTAGGCAGAACATGGTTCTGTGAGCCAATGCAGTCTGGTTTCAGGGAAACTAACAACATTATTGATTTTAGGCAGGCTTATTAGAATCAGTATTACATGCCCTCTTCCTCTAGCAGATTGTATTTGGACCTTCATTATGAAATCTCATTACATTAAAAGGAGGCAGCAATGACTTCTGTAAATAAAAAATTTCCAAAGATGGATCTGTTCAAATTAGTATATCTGTGAAACCTGCCTTGGGTATCAATCTATCGAGGAACCAGATTGTGTATTTTCCTGCGCCTACCTTGTATTTTTTTTAAATATATTGGAAATATTCATCAGTTCTCACAGCATACAGGAAAGCTTCAGTGGGTTTTCTGTTAGCAATCCCCCACAAGGAACATATTGCTGTAAAACCTGGGTGAGACATCACATCACATAATGACTTCAGACAGCTTGAAGGGATGAGTATGGGCTTTTCCTTTGCCACAGAGCCTTAGAACATGATAGACTCACAGACACCAAACTAAGAGCTATGAAAATGGAGTTAAGTCGCTAGGAGCCTTGCCTGGGATTCTAGTGCAGAAATACAAAAACCAAGAAATCTCCTTCCACTTCTGCCGCAGTATGCAGCATAACGCTTGGATTAGGAGGCTTAGGCGAATTGATAAAATTGATGGAAATGAACTGATAGAGGAAATTACTTTTCCAAAACAAACAGTTACAATATGTACTTTTCTCTTAGACACTCAGTCCCATGTCTGTTTGCTTAGTATCAGCAGGCACAGCCTTGTAAATACTGGGGGAAATGAAGAAAACTAAGTTTAGTGCCTTATTTCAAAACTGTGGCCACAAACCTAAATCAGAATGCACAGTGTGGCTCTCATGAATGCAGAAAGAAGTCCCACGGTTTCCAAAACTAGAGATTTGGGGACTAGAGAGGAGGAACTGGAAGGTGGATCCTGGAGAAATACTGGAGGAAAACTCATCTGTATTTTTCTTGCTGGGTTGAACATCATGCCCCAGCACATTCTATGCCCTTTCTGTCACAGAACGCTTTCCTACCTCCTACTCCTTTGAAATCTCGGAGCTGCCTGGTTTACAATATTGGTCTGAGCTTTGGGATTAGACATGGAAGAAAGAAGTAGGCATTTAGATGCTTAGCAGCGTGGTGTACTGTAGGGAGAGCAACCCAGAGAAATAGGACAGGATTATTAGGACTAGACTAGTTAAGGGAAATGGTTGGAGGGACACTTTTCTTCTACTTTTTTCTGGGGTAGGCTTCATTCCCAAGAACAGAGGAGCAGCAGGATCTCAAGTAGAGGAAGCCACACACAGCCTATGCATTAGCGATGCAGTGTTTTCCAATGCCATGATTGATCTTAGCCTTCTTCATGATTTCTTTCTCTTATGAAATCTACGCATTGCCAATCATCTTCGTATTTGTCTCTTCTGTTTTACAGAATCTGATTTCAGCCACCCATTAATCTGCCTGGCTCCTTCCTTGGCTGGCCTGTGGCCATTACTCCTTCCTGTACCACTGGGCTCTGACACTTGGGTTTGTCCCAGGGAAGTGTATTTGGGAACACATTTGTGGAACTGTTGATAAAGGGTATAAAGGGCTAACTGGAATGAATGCTGTCAGTCTGTACTTCTCTTTACTTCATTCTTTTATTCATAGTTTTATTATTTTATTTTCTTCTCTTCTGTGAGTTCATTATTGTCTTCCCATGCAAGGAACGGCTCAGTCCCTGTTTATAAAGTTATTTTTCAAAGTGTCTGCAGAAGGAGAAGATGGTATTTTTGCATTTGACACTGATCAAGCTTTCTCTCGAGCACATTATGCAGTTCTGGATACAGGATACCACAGGGATATTGTACCTCTTCTCTCAATGTCTCAGGCAATGAGAACTAACAGGGCCAGAGAGCTCAGGAAAAACAAATTAGGAACCAAAAAAAACCCCCAAATTTGTTTAGTGCCACAGTGGTACACCAGAATTTTTTGCCTTTTCCCCAGCATAACTGAGGACTGAGGATCTTGTTTCTCTCAGTCACGGCTGTGTTTGGAATAAGGGAAATAAGAGTTTAGAGAGATGAATTTGAAGCACATCACACCATTTTGGTAACTAACAGAACTAGGATTTGAATCGGTGGCTTTCAAACATCAAAGCCTTTTTTTTTTTAATTTTTCCTCTCTTTCTCTCCCCCAATTACCTTTGAAGAAAATTGTCCAGGGTTATAGGTTTTTCTGTCACCTTACTGTCAACAAGTTAAAAGTAAGCTATGAGAAGTGAGCAGACTGGCTGGGAAGACCCTCCACAGAGTATGCAGAAGTGAAGTCACTGGGTGGGACTTCTCCCTGTGGTTCCCCAGAATGTCTGCAGCATCAGGAAGCCTTCATCCCATACTCCTTCCTCTCCTGCTGACTTGATTGAGAGAGAGAGAGACAGAGGGGGCGGGGGGGGGGGAGAGAGAGAGAGAGAGAGAGAGAGAGAGAGAGAGAGAGAGAGAGAGAGAGCTGTTCTTTCTCTCCTCAAGCTCTCATGCTTCTGTCCTGCACAAACTGCTAGCGGTTGAGCTGCCAAGTCGGAGCTGCAGGCGCGATGTCAGACCAGCCAGGTTCATGTTCATATTCTCTCCGGCTGATGAAATATTTAAACTGTGCTGATAGCCTCAGATGTCATGTGAGATGCCAAATGCACCACCCATTTGTGTCAATTTCCACTAGGGACTGTAGGATACAGTGCCCAACCTCTATTTTGTTCCCATGTATATGCTTTAAAAAAATGATATTTGCCCCAATGGTGTTTTTATCAAAAGCAGCTCATCCCCAAAATAGAAAAAGAAAAAAAAGGAGAGAGAAATGAGGAAAGAAAAAAAGAAAGAAAGAGTAAAAAGCCAAGAAAGAAAAGCCATTGTTAGTAGGCTTGACTGGCCAACTGCATGCAGTTAGTAAGGACTTTTGGAGGAAGAACAGAGGGCATGCTCTGTCCATCGACTTTTAATTAAAATTGCCAGAAAATCAGAGCAAGAGGAGAGAAAACCTGTTGCAGGTTTGTTAGCCCTGTAGCTGGCGTGAGGCAGGAGAGCAAAGCTCTCTTTGCAAGCGTAGGTGAGCAGGTCACCCAGAATGCAGCTTTTATGCCCCAGCTAATTGATGGAGACACTCTCAATTTGACCCGATCCCATGGAAACCTGACAAACAAAGCCAAACCCTTGTCAGAGAGCTCTGCTGACACAGGTAAGGTTAATAGGCGCGAGGGACCAGACTTTCCTTAATATTAATAAAAAAATAATTTAAGCCTTAACACGATGCCTCCGACTTCTTAATTCTGAAGGTAAAAACCAGAATGCTTTGCTTCAATGCTCTTAATGGGGTCAGTCCCCGAGTCTGAGCTGGTTACCATGACCAAGTCCCACGGAATTCTCAAAACCGTCACCATTTGTTTCTAAACAGATCAAGAGCTATTTACCATCGCAGTGTTTTGTGCACAGCTGGGTGTCTGGCAAATGTCCAATATCCATTAACATTTAAAAATTAGTCCCATAATGCATCTTTTCTAGGGCTGGAGAAGTACACACGGTGACACGTGTTGGGAACCAATTACACTTGCACCGCCATTAGTCTGACTGCATTCAACTTCCCAGTAAATGCAGGCTAATTTAGTTTCCAGAATGGTGTGTCTAAATTCATACAATAACCTCGGAGAAGGCCGAGTATCTGAAGATGGATGGTGTAACTGCTGCTGAACAACAGCATGAGTTCTCCCGTGGAAGCACCAGGGGGCATTGTGCAGCTCCGCCTTGAGTTTCTGCACAGTTCCTTGTAGAGCATCTTTTCTAGTCAGGGTGAGACTAGCGGGCAGACACTTACCATATCTCAAAAACCATCTGGAACACCACTTTGGAAATCAGTTAATATCTTCATGTGAGTTTATTTTCTTTCACTCCTAGAATAGTTATTTTGTTCTGTTCATCAAGAGAGTGAACACACACTGCCCTTAGAACAGAGATCTTAAACTCTCTGCGGGGAGGGGAATCTTCTTCCCTTATTGCACAAGCTGAACATAGTTATCACTGGAATTCATATTGAGGTAAAAGGTTGAAAACAGAGAGGAAGGATGAAGGGTAGAGACAAATGTTGGTTGGTAGCACGCTTGCCTAGCATGCAGGAAGCCCTGGGTTCAAGCCCCAGTATCACATAAACTAGGAAATACTAGTACATCTGTAATTCCAGGCTTCCCAAGGTCAATAGGAGGATCAGAAGCTCGAAGACATCCTCCATTACATAGTGTGTCTGAGGCCAGATTGTGGGACACATAGGATGTTGTCTAAGTACAAACACCAACTAACCAGCCAACCAACCAACCAACTAACCAGCCAACCAACCAACCAACTAACCAGCCAACCAACCAATCAAACAGAACAAATAACAACAAAACAAAGACCATAAAAAATACACATGTTATGTATGCACAGTTATTCTTCAAGCTTCCACTTCTGGGAAATTTCCTCTAATCATATCAAGGTTGGAGTCAGAGTCATCCTAGGAGCAGACAGAAGGTGTGTTCCCTCCTTGCCAGGTGTCCATCTGGCTTATGGAAAAAGGACAGAACCTGAAACAAGACCCTAGCTGAGGACTCCAGAGCACGTACCACAAAGCTTGTCTTCACTCACTTCGTCTGTGTCATGCTGCTGGATAAAGCTAAATTGCTCACGTAAACAGAGCACTGTGCCAGGAGCTTTTAGGATTCAGAGGTGGTTTAGGAATATAATTTTTCACCAACATGTAACAGAAGAATTTAGGAACAGCTTACAGAAAATTGCAGGAAAGCAATCATTTTCCAAATGTGCACAAACCGATTCAGCAATGTACAAGACTTGGGGGAGGGGCTCTGGATGTACGGTGAGCTCTTTTAAAAGGTCCTCTCTGAAGGGAGATTTTTTCCAAGCCTCAGGCCATGCTTTGGACATTTTTCTGTCTTTCCAGCCCTTGCAGTGTATTATGGCATGATTCCTTTTGGAAGCTGTAATTGTTAATTTAAAATTTTTCATTGACTGAATTGATTTAAATTAGAATTGGTCCTAGGAAAAGTCATAACTGCTATAATTGAAGAGTAATTCTGCAGGTATTGGAGGCATAAGTTACGTTCTTCTTAGAGTATTCCTGTTTTTATTAGGACTGTATATTTTGTTCCTCATTGTTTTGAGTGGAGATGCTTTTAAATATTGTAAGAAGTATAACTACCACATTAGGGCTGATCCTTGTTCTTATTAAATTAGGAATCTGTGAGTATCATCCCTTGTCTCTGTTTCGATGACCATGAGTCATTGTTTCTTCTGAAAGTTTATGACAGAGGGAGCTAGACATAATAGATGAAAATAATACAGAAGAAACATGCCCATTGAGGAGAAAAACAATAAACCATACCATCTTATCAACACGTATATACTCTGTGTTTCCAGTTTGTTTTGTCAACAGAAGGATTAGTCCAATGAGTGAAGAATTAGGTGAGAAGGGGGTAACTTTGTTGAGAATATTTCAGTTTTATGATTTAAGAGGAAAGGCTTTATCTATAATAGTATTTGGATGTGTGTTCAGCATAAAATAATTAGTTCAAAAGAGGCTGAGGTGGGGAAGTGCATTTATCTTTTGTGTAAAATGCACTCAGGGTTATGATCTCATCACACACACACAAATGCTTTACAACTGGAATCGTGAACAAGAAATGTATTTCCTTCAACGTAATTATTTAGTTTCCTACTAAGAACTTGCACTGCAGAGGTCAATTATCCTTCAGGGATATCCTGGAAGAAATGAACAATTAACTTGATTTTCTGTTGAATTTGGAGCTTCAAACTCAGTATGTGATCTATTAAAAAAAGGAGATAATTCCTCTTAAACCATGTCCTAATCTACATGGGAGCCTTACACTGCAGGTAAGAAATCAGGGAAGTAATCCAATCCACCACCATGGGGCCACGGCTGAGCCTCTGATACACAACAATCATAGCTTCAAAACATTCAAAGAAAGAATCTCTCATGGGGAGCAATGCAGAATAACAGAACACACTTCTCTTATGAAGAGTAAAGCCTTCTGAAAGGGAAATGGCATTTGATTTTTTTTCCCCAACTAAACAGAATTGCTCAAATCTGATTAAAGAGAATCACGGCAAACATTGTAATTTGGAGTAATCAGGAGAGTGTACAGTTTTATGGAGAGATGAAAGGCATGGGTAAGACTTTCATAAGCCTCCGACTGTCCGGGAGGCTATTACCTGGCTCCACTCTAAAAAAAAAAAAGCTTTCTTGCCCCAAGAAACAGAATTTAAAGTGGGGACTAAATTGAGTTAAAAAGCTTCCTATAAAGAGCTTTACAACAAAACACCAGGCTCACCTATGCAATGACCCTGGGGAAGGAAACACACAAACATGCATAGCCACCCCCCTCCCTCAATATTCTAACACTGGAGTTGTAAATACATTTTAAATTTATTTTAGATTTCATTTAATTTGGGGATGCTCCTGTTAGATGACTGAATTTCTTTGGAAATTGGGACTATGCTGTAACCCTAGGAAGAACCTAATGACCCTCAAAGGCCTTTAAACTACTTTCTTGTTACTGATTTAGCATTTCCCTTGACTATGCAGTCATTTTTTTTTCTGTCTCAATTCTGGGGAAGAATGGTTTTCAAATATATAAACACACAGGCATAGACACACAGATTGAAGAGAGACAGGCAGCCCAACTGACAGACAGACAGACAAGAACACACACACACACACACACACACACACACACACACACACACACACACCAAGGGGACACTCAAAATGAGAATATGCAAAGGATTAAAAAGTTAACAAAGTTGAAGAAGACCTCAGAAGATGGAAAGATCTCCCATGCTCATGGATTGGCAGGATTAATATAGTAAAAATGGCCATTTTACCAAAAGCAATCTACAGATTCAATGCAATCCCCATCAAAATACCAATCCAATTCTTCAAAGAGTTAGACAGAACAATTTGCAAATTCATCTGGAATAACAAAAAACCCAGGATAGCTAAAGCTATCCTCAACAATAAAAGGACTTCAGGGGGAATCACTATCCCTGAACTCAAGCAGTATTACAGAGCAATAGTGATAAAAACTGCATGGTATTGGTACAGAGACAGACAGATAGACCAATGGAATAGAATTGAAGACCCAGAAATGAACCCACACACCTATGGTCACTTGATTTTTGACAAAGGAGCCAAAACCATCCAATGGAAAAAAGATAGCATTTTCAGCAAATGGTGCTGGTTCAACTGGAGGTCAACATGTAGAAGAATGCAGATCGATCCATGCTTATCACCCTGTACAAAGCTTAAGTCCAAGTGGATCAAGGACCTCCACATCAAACCAGACACACTCAAACTAATAGAAGAAAAACTAGGGAAGCATTTGGAATACATGGGCACTGGAAAAAATTTCCTGAACAAAACACCAATGGCTTACGCTCTAAGATCAAGAATCGACAAATGGGATCTCATAAAACTGCAAAGCTTCTGTAAGGCAAAGGACACTGTGGTTAGGACAAAACAGCAACCAACAGATTGGGAAAAGATCTTTACCAATCCTACAACAGATAGAGGCCTTATATCCAAAATATACAAAGAACTCAAGAAGTTAGACCGCAGGGAAACAAATAACCCTATTAAAAATGGGGTTCAGAGCTAAACAAAGAATTCACAGCTGAGGAATGCCGAATGGCTGAGAAACACCTAAAGAAATGTTCAACATCTTTAGTCATAAGGGAAATGCAAATCAAAACAACCCTGAGATTTCACCTCACACCAGTGAGAATGGCTAAGATCAAAAACTCAGGTGACAGCAGATGCTGGAGAGGATGTGGAGAAAGAGGAACACTCCTCCATTGTTGGTGGGATTGCAAACTGGTACAACCATTCTGGAAATCAGTCTGGAGGTTCCTCAGAGAATTGGACATTGAACTGCCTGAGGATCCAGCTATAAAGATGCCTCAACATATAAGAGACACGTGCTCCACTATGTTCATTGCAGCCTTATTTATAATAGCCAGAAACTGGAAAGAACCCAGATGCCCTTCAACAGAGGAATGGATACAGAAAATGTGGTACATCTACACAATGGAATATTACTCAGCTATCAAAAACAACGAGTTTATGAAATTCGTAGGCAAATGGTTGGAACTGGAAAATATCATCCTGAGTGAGCTAACCCAATCACAGAAAGACATACATGGTATGCACTCATTGATAAGTGGCTATTAGCCCAAATGCTTGAATTACCCTAGATCCCTAGAACAAACGAAACTCAAGACGGATGATCAAAATGTGAATGCTTCATTCCTTCTTTAAATGAGGAAAAAGAATACCCTTGGCACGGAAGGGAGAGGCAGAGATTAAAACAGAGACTGAAGGAACACCCATTCAGAGCCTGCCCCACATGTGGCCCATACATATACAGCCACCCAATTAGACAAGATGGATGAAGCAAAGAAGTGCAGACTGACAGGAGCCGGATGTAGATCGCTCCTGAGAGACACAGCCAGAATACAGCAAATACAGAGGCGAATGCCAGCAGCAAACCACTGAACTGAGAATAGGTCCCCCGTTGAAGGAATCAGAGAAAGAACTGGAAGAGCTTGCAGGGGCTCGAGACCCCATATGTACAACAATGTCAAGCAACCAGAGCTTCCAGGGACTAAGCCACTACCTAAAGACTATATATGGACTGACCCTGGACTCTGACCCCATAGGTAGCACTGAATATCCTAGTAAGAGCACCAGTGGAAGGGGAAGCCCTGGGTCCTGCTAAGACTGAACCCCCAGTGAACTAGACTATGGGGGGGAGGGCGGCAATGGGGGGAGGGTTGGGCGGGGAACACCCATAAGGAAGGGGAAGGGGGAGGGGGATGTTTGCCCGGAAACCGGGAAAGGGAATAACACTTGAAATGTATATAAGAAATACTCAAGTTAATAAAAAAAAAGTTAACAAAGTATACTACATCACAGAAACTTGCTACTTAAAATATAATTTCAAGAAAATGGCTTTATAAGCAGTTAACTGGTTTTCTTTACAAATGGAAGAAGAGTTTCATGAAAGCCATTGAGTGGGTGGCAGAAATGGGTTTCTTCACGCGCACAAGTAAAGCTACTTGAATGGCTGCAACTTATGATACCAACGATAATTTGTAATAATACATAAAAAGAACACCTTGAATTCATTTAACCAGTTTCAATGAGATTTAAACACTTCTCAGACATTTCCATTTACTTTTCCAGCCTCTGGTGAGGCTGAGTGGGCAGATCTTATTTCTGCATGTGTAGTTGGGAGATGGCTGTGATGAACAGGCAGGGCTGAGAGTCTGTGGAGCAGTGTCTGGTGATGGGAGATTAGCTGCTTCTCCCTGGACTTCTATAACCATGCTCTCCTAATACGTTTTCCTTTCAACATGTTTTCTATGCTCAGTTTCACACTGTTTCCTATCTGGGCATGAGTTTTTGAGCAGGCAGGGGAGATGCCAGAATGTTGAATCAATATGAAAGACCTGGTCTTTGATTTTGATCTTTTTTTCCCCCTGCCTACTCAGACTCAACTTCTGCTGACAGCATCGCTGTAATCTGGTAAACCTGAACAGCAAGACTAGCATCCAATGTGTCTGGAAGAGATTGTGTGGTCTGCTTCGGGAATGTGGAGAGCTAATTTCGTAGCTAATTCTCCTTGAACAATTGTGATGGCCTGATAGTGGTTTTTTATTTTTTCTTTCTGTTTGAAGGAGGAGCATAGGAATGGTGACAGGGACTTACACATACCAAAATGGCCTCAAGAATGGCCTTGAACTTCTGATCCTCCTGTATCTACCTCCTGAATGTTGGGATTCAATCTAAGGTTTTGTGCAATTAATCACTCTATCAACAAAACCAAACCCTTAGTCCTAAAGAGTTTTGACTTTATGGCCTCTAAAATGGAGACAGTATTGATAACCACCTATTCTATGCATTGGTTGGCAAGTGTAGATGAAGCAATTGAAGTCCAACATGAGCATGATGACTATTGTGTTGTGACCACAGTCTGAGCCCTCCCCAAGTGAGTTACTTCCTATGAGCACATGATGTATTCTTGAGTTATTAAAAGTAAGCTTTTAATTCCGTCACAGAGGAAGAACCTGGCCTGATGCTGATGAGAGGCTAGCTACATGAGTTATTTGGGTAATTGTTTTTAAAACCACCCAATCGACCAGGTTTGTGGTCATCACAATAGCCTTGAAGATATAAAAAAAGTGTTGTTCTGGATGAAGAGGAGCCAGTGGTTATGTTGGTGGATCTCTGAAATGTCGGCCTGAGAAGATTCCTTCAAGTTTCTAGGATGGGTTGGTTGTAATTCTTGGCTTATCAATAATCTGTATGACCACACTGGTGAGATCCCTCCCAGTTGTGATAAACACATGGGAGAGAACTTAAAGGAATCTCATTTCATTTAAAATGTATTTCAGTTTATACTTAGCTAGTTCCATTGTTTGGAGGTCCATGACAAAACAGAAACACTGTGGTAGACGGGCATGTTGGAGGAAAGCAGTTTACCTACTGGCAGCCAGGGAGTTACAAAGACTAAAAGGAAGTGATAAAGGAACAGAATGCATACTTGAAGGGTATGACCCACTTTCTACTGCTCCCACTGATCTCAACAATCTACTTGAGTTTTGAATCCTTTTATGAGCTAACATGGATTAAATCAGAATTCTCTTGATCTCATTATCTTTGAATCCACCCTCACTGATACACATAGAGATGAGCTTTTCTAATCTCCAAAGCTGCCCCCCTATCTGATCTAGTTGACAGTCAACATCAACCATCTCAAGGAACCAGCATTTCTTCTTCAGTTATTTCTTTTCTTTTCTTTTTTTTCTTTTTTTTTGTTTTTACTTTTAACTCAGTTGAACTTTTACCATATTTGATTCAAGATGAAAAACAAAGTCAATGGCAGCCTAGAGAAGTTCAAAGGCCATTCTCTGAATAAAAGTTGAAGTTTGAGTAAGACCCAGGAAGCTAGGTTAAAATTAGAAGTGAAAGCTTATTGTTATTTATATTCTTTTGCAAGTAGAATTTTTTATTTTCCCCAAGGAACAGTCGGTGAACTTGTCTTACAAGTGGTAAGTTTGTGTGTGTGTGTGTGTGTGTGTGTGTGTGTGTGTGTGTGTGTGCAGTGAACTTTATTGATGGTATTCAAGAGAGAAGGGAGGGCTCCCTAGGCCCCTCCTATTATTATGGGGTCTGGGATGGAATTGTGAGGGAGATGCTCAGTGTTGGGGTTGAGTTGGGATGGGGACTCCTCAGCAACTGAGGGCCTCTCTCTTGCTCTCAGTATCCTTGCTGGGCTGGGTGGTCCAGGGTTTCTTACTCCTTGGAGGCCATGTAGGCCATGAGGTCCACCACCCTGTTGCTGTAGCCATATTCATTGTCATACTAGGAAACAAGCTTTACAAAGTTGTCATTTGAGAGCAATGCCAGCCCCAGCATCAAAGGTGGAAGAGTGGGAGTTGCTGTTGAAGTTGCAGGAGACAACCTGGTCCTCAGTGTAGCCCAGGATGCCCTTTAGTGGGCCCTCGGATGCCTGCTTCACCACCTTCTTGATGTCATGATACTTGGCAGGTTTCTCCAGGCGGCATGTCAGATCCACAATGGATACATTGGGGGTAGAAACACGGAAGGCCATGCCAGTGAGCTTCCCATTCAGCTCTGGGATGACCTTGCCCACAACCTTGGCAGCACCAGTGGATGCAGGGATTATGTTCTGGGCTGCCCCATAGCCATCACACCATAGCTTTCCAGAGGGTCTATCCACAGTCTTCTGAGTGGCAGTGATGGCATGGACTGTAGTCATGAGCCCTTCCATGATTCCAAAATTGTCATGGATAACCTTGGTCACGGGGCCTAAGCAGTTGGTGGTGCAGGATGCATTACTATCTTGAGGGCGCCCAATATGGCCAAATCCATTCACACCGACCTTCACCATTTTGTCTATGAGACGAGACTGGCACTGCACGAGAAGATGCAGCTGTCTCTGGAGTAGGAACGAGCCAAGTGGTAAGTTTTGAAACAATCAGTGTATGATATAGATTCCACATCCAATTTTGATTTATCCTGGCCTTTTTTCCTTCCACAGAAGTATTTTAGTATCTGGAGGGCATTGATGCATCACCTCCACTAATGTAGCACTGGCAATGAGCTTTGTTACATTTACATGTTCATCATAGCATAAGTAAATGAATGCTTTCCTCTCCATTCTTTTTTTCATCTCTATATAACCAGAACCATATATTACCCCCGCCCTCAACAGCTAAATCTTTGACAATTACATCACATGAATAGATACACATGTGTTGGGCTGGTTGGAAAAGTGAATAGTAGAAAACCCAGTTCTAAACAAGAATTTTGTGAAATGACTGGAATAGGAAATAACTTGATAAGAATCTTTAGATGAGGTTCTTCCTTTCAGTGCATCCAACTCTCATTTTAGTTTCTAAGTTGTTTCTAAGGCCACATCTTGTCCACAAGGTCCACTCTTACTTAGGCCCTGTTGTTTCTACACAAATCCATCATACCCTCTCTTTCTTTATTCTTTCCTATCCTTCTAGAATGCTATCCTTAGTAAGAAATTTGTCCAGTCTTAGGAATAGGTTTACTCTTGATTGAACAAATGTTTCTGTTTGTTTTCTGAGACAAATTCTAAACTCATAAAGACACCCTTGACTCCCCTCAAGCCTGTGCTATGTTCTAAAGTCTCTTTACAGTAATTTAAATGGGTAACACCCACCCAAATCTTTTCTAAATTCTCATGTTTCATCATGATCACGAACTTTGGATAAAGGAGTAGGGACACCTCTAAGGCCAGTTTTTGTAGAATGTCAACAGAGCCTTTGTTATTGTGAGTATGTAGAAAGCAGTCATTGGACATGCAAAGAGTGTCTTATATATGTTGTTTTATTACGGGAAGGAACTTACTAAATTGTTATCTGCAACAGGCTTTGTCCCTATAAAGAGTGTATAGGAAGGAATGGGCAGAATTGGTTTATAGGAAAGATGGTGTCAGGAAAAACCAAGAAAGGACCAAGGGAGCAAGGCATGGAAGATCATGCTAGTGTAGTGATGTGCAATGCTCAGCTTCTAGGAAATGTGAATTTTACCAGAAACATCCTACCATAAAGGCAGGTTAAAGGAGTATTTACTCTTCTTTGTTATTGAGGAAGGTCACTTTGAATTGGGACTGACCCACCCACCATTCCTGGCAGGTCAAACTGGTCAGAAAATGGAGACAGCACTAAAGGAAGAATCTTCAAAAAAGATCACTGTGGAACAGCCACAGCCAAGAATTCTCTTTCCCTTCTGCTACTACCGTGTGTACAGATGCAACTAGAAGCACACGTCACTTCAGAGTTTACTGCTCAGGGAGCCAGAAGTGCAGAGGATCACTATCGGGGTCCACACAGCTCATTGCTGTGGATGTGTCTTTTGTAATGGAAGCTCTTCCTAAGGTCCCAAAGAAGGTTCTGGTGAGGAACAGGGACAATTGATGGATACTGGGCCACTTGCCTCCAAAGAAAGTGGTTTGGATTTATTGGTTATGTAAGTATTTATCAAGGGGAAGGAGGAGTATTCGAACAGAATTGGCAGATCTCAAGCGTTATGTTCCTTTGCATTTCGTTCCGTCATTGCCTCATTAAGGATTTCTCAAGATGAGAAGTCTGGAAATAGTAGCCACCTCCAGTAGTGACAGTGAAAGGGTCCCTCCCTAGGGATTCTCAGCCAGGGCTAATAATGGTTTCCATGTGTCTACGACTGATCTGTAAATTGGCCTGCCAACCTGGCTAGAATGCAAAATCCCTGACTCCATTAAGGGCCATTCAAAATCAACCAAACCGTCAACACTTTAAAAGACAGATCTGCTAGGAATGCAAATATTTCTGTAATAAGCATTTTCTCACATTATATCATAAAATGTGCCAATGTTTGCCCATCTTTGTAATTATGATGGCTTTCTTTTTCAGAAATAGATTAAGTAGCAATGCATGCATTTTTGCATTCAATAGCCCGTCTTGAAGAAAATTTCCTGATGGCAATAGCTCTCATTTGAATAAATAAAATTTGTCCAAGAAACCTCTGGATTCATCCAAGAAAGAAAGAAAGAAAGAAAGAAAGAAAGAAAGAAAGAAAGAAAGAAAAACGAAGCTATGTTTGTCTTACAGTTAATGGTGTTTAAGTGTTTTTGTGTCTTCTAATTCTTTGATAATTGGTCATGGAAGGTAGCATTCCATTCAGGATGTAGGCTGTTCTGCTGGCTAGATGGTAATAGTTTCCACAGAGTGAATCTGCGTACACATTATGCGTTCATTCATGCATATTTATATACTCCTTATGTTCAGTCATTTGACAAATATTTATTGGGTGAACAATATATTTGTCATTAAATATATCATCTTAGTTGAAGACCCACAATAAATTAATGGATCTGCTGAAAAGGAAACATCTCGGTCTTCAGAAAGAACTTCATTCAAGTCCTAATAGCTGCTTGACATTGAGTTAGTGACTTAACCCATCCGAATCTCAGTTTCTAAATCTGTCAGATTGCAATAGATAGTCCTTCCTCGGTGATTGATGAAAGCAAAGTTGATAATGTGATTACATTAATATTTAATTCTATAGATGATGGAACAGTTGATATTGCTCACATCTTCTCTTATATGTGAGAAAGTCCAACTTCAACAGAATTGAATCCCGGCACCTTAAATACCACAGCAGCCTTCTGATTTATACACATAACATCTTGCTTTCACCTTTTCAGGGCTGTAGAGAAATAGCAGGAAGCTTCCTTTTTATCTTAGGTGTCTCTAGGATAGCTCTTATCAGGTAAGAGACAGGATCTCCTTTTTTATCAATTAGATACTCATTAGGGTCAGAAAACTTGTATTGATTAGTGAGGGAGTGCATGGACAAAGGGTAGTGGCAGATTGCCTTTGAACTGCAAAGCAAGGGATGCCCGGAGATGCCTCTGAAAGGATTTTCATCCATTTCCACTGGATTTTATTAAACACCTGGCACCAAAGGCCTAAGAAGGCTGTTTAAATATTTGATAGTGAATTGATTGTGTGTTTTGACAGAGTTGTGCTTTTTCAGGAGTCCCAATGATCATATGGATTGGTTGTCCATTTGCTGAACTTGCATGAGCTGTGTTGACAAAGCCAGAATATTCCTTTGGGTACATGTTTGGCATCAACTAGTGTCATTTTGTAATATTGGAGCAAACATTTTTCTCTGTGTGTGTGAACACACTTCTAAAATCACAAAGGAAGGGCATGAAAATGTGTGATTTCTGTACACAAATATTTATTTTATAGACAGTGCTTCAGGAACATTTAGTGGATAAAGCCAAGTAGATCTATATATTGATCAGGCTGGCTAGCTTCCAGGGTAGGAGAACTTGATTCATCTACTACAATTCACTGTTCTCTTTACAGTTTTAGGAGTTTGTGCAGGCAGCATCTCGTCCATGACTATGAGCCCTTTGACACCTACTTGGGCAAAGGAGAAGAAGAAAACACAAAGGAGAAACAGAGTGTGTATAAAGTATATCAATGATAGAATTAAAATGCTTAAAATTTTATTTTTGATATACTTTATATAAGACATGTAGGAGGGAAGAACTCTCCAAGAATTTGCTCTTTTATCTCATATGCATTTTTTATAGATTTATTTGTTTTATGTATTTATATACCCTTCAGACACACCAGAAGAGGGTATCAGATCCCATTACAGATGGTTGTGAGCCACCATGTGGTTTTAGGATTTGAACTCAGGGCCTCTGGAAGAGCAGTCAGTGCTCTTAACTATTGAGCCATCTCTCCAGCCCTTACCTAATGTTTTTAACAAGTCAGTAATGAGGGTTATTGGAGCATGGCCCTTCTGAACTCCTCTCTAGTACTACTTTCCTCCACATGACTGAAGAATGTTCCCTCCATCCCTGAATCTTAAACTCATCATTGAGCAGGTAATTACAGTCACAAACCCAGTTCAGGATTGTTATGAATAATATAGAGAATGTACACAGAATTCACAACAATTAGTAGGCAATGGTTTCCAGCTACTTAAAAATTTTAACAGGGATGTTACATCCTCTGGGAAGGCAAGTTACATACTAGTTAGAATACAGTAGTAAAACTGTCAAACTGTGTTTTTACAGCTTCATGTTGCTCACTGTATACACACTGTTAATATAGTTGTCAAACTATGAGTTATATGGCAAAGGTATGTTGGAATTCGGTGACAATGCAAGAACTCTAATGAGTTTTCAGAAGAGCTGGAAGGTGAATGGGGAGCGTATACTGGGCCTTGCAGGCCCTTACGATGGCTTTGAATTTTACTATGTCATGGGTTTTAAGAAGAGGGGCAGAATGACTTAATTTCTGTGAGTTTTTTTTGTTTGTTTTGTTTTAAAATTCATGCTTCTGATTGCTGTTTGAGCTCCAAGCAGACAGGGGAGAGTCTGTCAGGGATCAGAGAGAACTCTGGTAGATCCTGCAGTGATCTAGGTGAGCATCGGTAGACCCTTGGATCAAGATGATCACAGTGGAATTCCTGAGAAGCTATCATTCTCTTGAAGTGTGTGACAGACTTAGAGAACAGTTTTGTGGATTTGGGTGTTAAGGATCAGGAATTCAGTCTGGCACACACTGAATACAAGAATATTTATTTAGTCCTCCCTAGCAATGCAGAGTCAAAAGTTAGACAAGATCAGTCCAAAGATAGAAACTTGAAAATTATTAATGTAGCCATGGAATTCCAAGTCACAGACTAAATGAGATCAACAGGAAGCGAATATGACAGATGAGAGCAGAGTGTGAACCCCAGGAGAACAGACTTTTCACTGATGCCTCCAGAAGGCAGAAGGAAGAGCTGAGTCCTCAAAGGGCTGAAACTACATCTCATCGCTTGAAAGGTTTTCTGCACTGGTTAGATTTTGGGTATAAGAGATAAGGGTTTAATGTTCGGATCAAGAACATAACAACCCAAGACACTGCTCATGCACAGTAAATACTTCAAACTGAAAGGCATTTGATAGTGCCTCAGATTAAGGGAAGCGCTCTTGACCTTCTCCAGCCCATTGTCTTCTGCTCCTTTTTCTCCTCTGAAATGAGCAATAAATATTTCTCTTACTGAAGAGGAGTCTTTGAAACCAGAACCTCTATTCCCTGAAACTAGCTATAAACTCCCCAAAGGTCACCCTCTACTTTATTCCTTCTCCCTTGGAGATCCACAGGGCTAACTCCATGCATTATGGAAGGAATCATGCTTTACACAGAAGCAAAGAAGAATTTGGACAGGGCTGCTGGGGTTTTCTTTTCATACTGGAACAGTTAGGCCAGACCCTCAGAACAGTTGTCAAATTCAACATCAAATCTAAGTATGCAAGGGGACACTGCTACTTGGACCTTTTCATTTTTATTTTGGAAGCCTCCTGTGTTATAGCCAATGTTTGCTGAAAATGTTTGCTCTACTATTTTTTTTAATTAACCCGTGCCCTTTCTTCTATGAATGTCTACTGTCTCACTTGTGATGGATAAGGAGCATGGGGTGTGGTCAAATATTCTGTCCTTGGAATAATGTCACATTTTATTTGATCTATTAGGGTGTCTTTTAAATGTTATGGATTTGTATCTGGGATATGTGAAGAGTGTAAAATCAAGTGATATAAAAACTAACTATTAAAAACCATAAGTAAAAGATTTGAACTGAAACTTTGTCAAATTAAATAACGGAAAGCAAGTCATATCTAATCCTGTGAGGAACACACAGCCCTAAGGGCTCTGTGACATTGCTAGTTAGGAAGGCACCATGGGGTAGTTACTTAGGTAAAAGGTCAATCTCTTATAAAATTAAACACATTCTTACCATATGTCCAACAATCCACATTTATCCAAATAAGGGAATAAAACATCCCATTCGTGCATGTTTATAGCCTCTTTGTTTACGTTCAACAAAAAACTGGAAACCATTCAAATGTCCTTCAAATGATGAGTGTTTAAGAAGACAGGCTCCCAAGGATAAGCTATTGAGTTATATAAAGAAACAGGCTGTGGGTAGAGACTAGCTCAGATACATCTCAAATGCATCGTACTTAGTGAAGAGAGCCATACTCACACGTATGTGTTCTGTGCCTACAGGGAGATCTGACAGAGACCTGCTGAATGGTCGAGGCCTGCAGTTGTGGAGAGAAATGATCTGTGGATATTTGGGGTGAGGGGCCGATTGTGCTATGTCTTGATTGGTAGTTACAACAGGCTCATCAAAACCCTTAAAATGACATACCAACCGGCAAATTTTACACAGTAATGGTAATTTATTACATGAGCAAAAACAAAGAAATATTTAAACATCAAGAAATCAGAAGCACTGTTTTTTTTTTTTTTTTGGCCCCTTAGTGTTGAAGTAATTGTCCCACTTAATCAGGAAGGAACCATTTGGTTGTCATGCTGAAAATTTCCCCAGGGCAGACAGAGTAACAGTGCTGTACCCAAAGCTGGTGGTGACTTTCAGACATGGTGATTAGGCCCTCACCCCAGTGAAAGATGACTCAGACCAATGCACTACAGAGTGTCCACACATCGCAGCTTGCTCTGTTTTTAGATCCCAGACCAAGTCTCCATGTACAATATTTTTTTACAAGGGGTGAGGTTGACCTGAGACACCACAGGCAGATTCTCTGGAGTAAAAGATTTTTAACTACATGTCAGGAGTGATTAGTTACAAAGAGAAAGAGAGCTGGTCCATTTGACACCAAGTGACACAGCAATATGACAAAAGAGAGAAATGGGGAAAATCAGTCTTAAGACAAGAGTCTGATCCCCAGTACTATAAGGAACAAGTCTTTTGATATTTTTTTTTGTCCAAAGAATAATAAATCCCTACCCTCAAAAGGCTTTTTAGGCTAGTATCTTCGATTTTGGCCTGGTGACCTCCAAAGTGCAAGTTGAAGAGTTAAAAGGGATCTGACCTGCATTTAATATTTCATTTTTATGTATCTCCACAAAGTGTGGTTTGCCGAGCAAACCAGAGACTCTTATTCTCTGTAAATCAGTACCGGGTGGACAGCATGTTTTATTGCCTTTTTAAGAACCCAGGTAACAGGTTTCAAACCCTGATTAGCAATGATGCACTTTCAAATCTCTTGACTTAGGAGGCATCTGGCCAGGTGGTCAATTGTTGAGGCTGGCTTTCTGTGAAAGCTCAACTTCAGTGATAATAGAATAGGGATTTTGTGGGAACCAAGCGCTCAGACACCAGAGGGAAGAACCAGAACTAGTACGATGATGGTCCTCACCCACTACCATCCCCATGGCCACTAGAATCATTAACATCATTGTAGTATGAAGCATGGGCTAAGCTTGGAACCTTCGAGGGAAATAAGAATACAATGGGGAAGGGGCATGGCGTGACTCAAACATCTGTTCTTGACTCCAGGTTCCATTCCTTCACAAGCAGGAGTAATCAGATATCCAATTAAAGGAGAGAGAGAGAACTGATAACGCTTTAGTTTATTTATTTGTAGAGAGAAGATCAGGGATATGGGAAAATTTCTTAGTTGTTTAGTAAAATGTTTGCTTCTCAAGTATGAGTTCAATCTCAGACCCCACGTGAAAAAGCCCAGCATGATAGAGCACATTTGTAACCCAAAGGTGATGCTTCAGAAACAATGCCTGAGGTTGACTTCTGGCCATGCACATGCATGCATTCAAATATGCATGCTGTACATTCCTCTCTCTCCATCTCTCTTTCCTCTCTCTCTCTCTCTGCCTCTCTCTCTGTGTCTCTCTCTCTCTGTCTCTCTCTCTCTCTCTCTCTCACACACACACACACACACACACACACACACACACACACACAATATCCACTGTTTAGGCTTTTGAGCTTAGCTTGTAGATGTTTAAGTGCAATGCTTGGCAGAGAGTACACTCTCAGGTGTTATCTCTTGATAGTAGCCACAAACACAGTAACAGGGCATTTCTACCAAGGCATGTCAAGTGTGCTCTCAAAGAGTGATCCTAGCCAGAGTTAGAAATTTAGGAGCGTAGTATAGAATGCGTAAGAATATGTGGAGTAGTAAAACTTTCTATGGAACAAGGCAGATTACAACCACCAACAAAGAAAAAGACCAAAAGCATAGGTGTAGTCTAGACCTCTGGAGTTTAATAGAGAACAGGATACGTTGATGGGTGCCTCCCTTTCATTCATGCTTGTGTTTACTCAGGGCATACTTTATTCTACAAGCATCTCATGGGTGGAGTCAGAGGCCTCTAGATAAATCCTGACTGTCCCCTCCACTCACTTTTAGTTCTCTCACTATGAATAGAATGAGAGGAAATAAAGTTAAAGAAATTTATCTTGGCTTATGCCATTGCAATCCAGATCTCTATTGTCAGGGTAAAGGGTCCAAGCAATTATCTGGATAATTCAGGCAGAACCTACCAGGCCCCTGGGATCTCTTTCTCCTTCTGCTTCTTTGGCAGGAGTTACCAAGGAACTACTTCAATCCTGCTTCTGCCGGCACAGCTCTGGTCTGACTACATCTTTAAGCATTGGACCTTGTCGCTGAAATAAATATATCCTATTGGAAACAAATAGCAGCGAGGAAAGGCACCCTCGTCTCAAAACGTGGGTGTATTTAATTTCCATATGGACTGAGCTATAAGCCAGTGCAGAAGCAGATCCGAAGTGTGAAGGATAAATGAAGGCAGACAGTCAGGGCTGAGTCCTTGTCAATTGGAAACGAAATCAAGCTCGCTAAAGGGAGAGAAGTTGAGTTTCCCTGAACCAGAGCCTGCATTAGCATTCATTGTTGTTTATGGCTCTTGGGGGCAGGGATAGCAAGCAAACTGAAGTAAAGGAGAATTTTTGACCCATGACGCAGAACACCATCTGAATTTACAGTTTCTTCGTTAGTAATGCTCCCCTAATGAAGACACGACACTCTAGGTGCTTTAAAGGAAGAAGTCTGGAGATTTTCACTTGTTTAAATGCCCATGTAGGATACACAATACAATGCGGTAATTGAAACTCTAACCTGCTGAGGGTGCCCATCCTTTTGCATGACTGAATGTGAGTCCATG
This sequence comes from Rattus norvegicus, assembly GCF_021556685.1. Classification (NCBI taxonomy): domain Eukaryota; kingdom Metazoa; phylum Chordata; class Mammalia; order Rodentia; family Muridae; genus Rattus; species Rattus norvegicus. Next base: position 209,747,488 of record NC_141535.1, on the reverse strand, counting down.
GAACTTGCTGTTGTTGCTGAAGAGAAACCAGCAACCCTCACTTAGTGTTGAGGGAGCCTGTCGGATCTTATCTTAATGAGCTACAGATCCTAAGACAGGTGAGGAACAAAACAGAACTGTGTGATAAGGTGAGGGACTCCGTAATTGGATCAAGCTGTAGTGGTCCTTTGCAGCAGCTGCAGGTACAAAGGAAGGGGCTGTCACTTGCTCATAATTCACTATGTTTCAGGTTTCACTTGAGTCCATACCGTCTGTCCCATGGCAGAAGAAGAGTCTAGGAGCATAGGTTGGTTTTGCCTTCTCCGTTTGTCATCCAGAATATATGCCTCTATTCACACGCCAGTGGGTCTAATAATGTGCCACATCGGAGCAGGACAGCAGTCTCGGATACACTGTACACGCCTTGCAGGTGATAAGGCAAACTCTTGGTGGCTTCAGCATCATCCACGAGTGCTTTCCATGAAGTTTAAAGCTGGGGTGAAGAGAGCAGAAGTCTCCAATGCCATCGATCAGTATGTGGCCAGCACCATTGGTGAGGGTGACAACCTGGTGAAATGGAAAACACTGTTTGAAGAGGCTCCTGAGTTCCTCACTGAGGCAGAGAAGAAGGAATGGGTGGACAAGCTGAATGGCGTGTCTGTCAGCTCCGATGCTTTCTTTCCTTTCAGGGATAATGTAGACCGAGCGAAAAGGAGTGGTGTGGCCTACATTGTCACTCCATCCGGATCTACTGCTGACAAGGCTGTGATCGAGGTGTGTGTGACCAGCTGGGGATCCTGTTGGCTCATACAGATCTCGGGCTCTTCCACCCCTGACCTTGGCTGACATTGTTACATTGTTTCCTAGTGGGAGATACTCATGTGTGGGATCCTGAAAGTATCTCTTTTTAAACAGAGTCATTTGTATCTTAATATTTGGGTCTGTGGTTTTAGCTAGTTGGGTCTTACTCACTTGGAAGGTATAGCCTGAGACACCACGTGGGGAGGCTTGTATCTGCAAAACCTGGAAGGATCCCTCTCCACAGGGGGCAGTTTTCACAAAAAGTCCCTGCGAGACACCTAAGTGCAGGTAACCAGGTGCCTTATGATGATATCCCACTGAGGACTGCTCTCCCCAGGGCTCCTTTCTTCTTGCCTCTCAGAACTGGATCCTTAGCAGGATCTAGATAATGGTGATACTACCCTTCCTTTCTCCAGAACTGCTTAAAAACTGTGAGCTACTTAGTAACCTGTTTGGTACAAACCTACAAACCGATCCCTGGAGCTTTTCACCCATAGTGAGCAGACTTGGACTGTGTGTTGGGGGCGGGGGAGATGATGTAACTGAATCTGTGTCCCTGTGTTAGTCCTGACTGTTCACACAGGCGATGCCTGGGGTCAACTGTAAACTTTGGTCAGTTAGCCTTAGGTTAGTTTTGCCTTCTTTCCACTCCTCTAAATAAATTTTAAAAAGTTAAAAAGAAATAATGTGCCACATCTTGAGATGTCTGAAATCCTGTCACTTGAACCCACTTTCTCAAATCTTCATCCTTGATTGAGTCACTGAATTTTGTATGTTGCTAGCCTTGTTACAAGTTGCTCTGCTTTCTCCAGAACTTGTGCGTGGTACTCAGTGCAAAATGCCATTAACTGGCAAAGTGCTGAGAATAAGTGATGGCAGAGTGCCCTGTCCCAACTGGGGTGGCTATGATACCCTCTTCTCAAGAAACACTGAAGAAGAAGGGATGGGAAAAAACAGAAGCCCCACCCCCTCCTCTGTTCCTCCCAAGTCCAAGGTGGTAAAAAGGGGAGGGGGAGCAGGATCAGGTATTCGAGGAGATGGGAATGATAGTGTCGGGAATTTGAACAGAGATAAGTAGCTATAGAGGATGGGGAACTGGGATAGCCACCAGCAAGTCCCAGATGCCAGGAAAGCAAGAGGCTCCCAGGCCCTGATGGGGATGAGATTAGCTTAAATGCCCAACAAAGGGGAGGGAGAACCTGTAGAGACCATGTTTAGAGGTTAGGCAAGGATGCCAGTTGGGGAATGGGGCCACCCACTCATCTCCAAATTTTTAACCCAGAAGGTCTCCTGATTAAAGGAAATACAGAAACAAAGTATGGAGTAGAGACTGAAGGAAAGGTCACTAAGAAACTTCCCTACGGGGATCTATCCCACATACAGACACCAAACCTGGACACTAGTGCGAAGGCCAAGAAGTACTTGCTGACAAAAGCTGATATGCTCACCAACCATTGGATTGAGCAGAAGAACCCCAATGGGGGAGTTAGAGAAAGGAATGAAGGAGCTGAAGGAGTTTGCATCCCCACAAGAAGAACAACACTATCAACCAACCAGATACCCCACCAGAGCTCCCAGGGACTAAACCACCAACCTGAGAGTACACATGGAACCACCCTTGGCTCCAGCTGCATTTGTAGCAGAAGTAGCCTTGTTGGGCATCAGTGGGTGGGGAGGCCCTTGGTCCTGTGAATTCTCAGTGCCCCAGCATAGGGGAATGCCAGGGTGGGGAGGTGGGAGTGGGTGGGTGGGGGAGTGCCTTCAAAGAAACGGGAAGGGGGGGAGGGGCTAACATTTGAAATGTAAATAAACCAAATATCCAATTAAAGGAGAGAGGGAGGGGGGAGGGAGGGGGAGAGGGAGGGAGAGAAAGAGACAGAGAGCACTAAAAGTTGAGGCTGAGGAAATGACCAGCAATGAGATCTTTTCAACATGACACAGCCTTTGCACTTACTGAATTAACCCCTGCTGTGTTTATCTGCACAGATCTATAAAATAACTTCTTCTGTGAATATCTGCATAGATAAGACTGGGTTCTCAATGTTGTTTCAACTTGGAGCGGATGTGGAAGAAGCCTGTGAGGTCCCATCCTCCTAGATGAACTATTGACAATTAACAGTTGGGGAGAAAGTGTTAGTTTCTTTAGTGATATAGTCAGAGAAGTTGCCCTTGCCCTGCTCAAACCTCCCACTCATATTTGGGCAAGTAATTCTTATTAAACTCTGTGGCCTCACAAGCGAAGTGAAAGTGAAAGTAGGAGGGAGATTTGTTGAGATTTGCTAAGAAGAAAGATTGAGGGGAGAGGGAGAGGGAGGTGGGGAGGGAGGGAGATTGAGAGAGGTGGGTGAAGGAGCTCAATGAGAAGTGAAAATGAATAACATTCATTATATAATTATATGGAACTTTCTTTTTTTTTATTAACTTGAGTATTTCTTATATACATTTCAAGTGTTATTCCCTTTCCCGGTTTCCGGGCAAACATCCCCCTCCCACCTCCCCTTCCTTATGGGTGTTCCCCTCCCAACCCTCCCCCCATTGCCGCCCTCCCCCCCACAGTCTAGTTCACTGGGGGTTCAGTCTTAGCAGGACCCAGGGCTTCCCCTTCCACTGGTGCTCTTACTAGGATATTCATTGCTACCTATGGGGTCAGAGTCCAGGGTCAGTCCATGTATAGTCTTTAGGTAGTGGCTTAGTCCCTGGAAGCTCTGGTTGCTTGGCATTGTTGTACATATGGGGTCTCGAGCCCCTTCAAGCTCTTCCAGTTCTTTCTCTGATTCCTTCAACGGGGGTCCTATTCTCAGTACAGTGGTTTGCTGCTGGCATTCGCCTCTGTATTTGCTATATTCTGGCTGTGTCTCTCAGGAGCGATCTACATCCGGCTCCTGTCAGTCTGCACTTCTTTGCTTCATCCATCTTGTCTAATTGGGTGGCTGTATATGTATGGGCCACATGTGGGGCAGGCTCTGAATGGGTGTTCCTTCAGTCTCTGTTTTAATCTTTGCCTCTCTAATCCCTGCCAAAGGTATTCTTGTTCCCCTTGTAAAGAAGGAGTGAAGCATTCACATTTTGATCATCTGTCTTGAGTTTCGTTTGTTCTAGGGATCTAGGGTAATTCAAGCATTTGGGCTAATAGCCACTTATCAATGAGTGCATACCATGTATGTCTTTCTGTGATTGGGTTAGCTCACTCAGGATGATATTTTCCAGTTCCAACCATTTGCCTACGAATTTCATAAACTCGTTGTTTTTGATAGCTGAGTAATATTCCATTGTGTAGATGTACCACATTTTCTGTATCCATTTCTCTGTTGAAGGGCATCTGGGTTCTTTCCAGTTTCTGGCTATTATAAATAAGGCTGCGATGAACATAGTGGAGCACGTGTCTCTTTTATATGTTGAGGCATCTTTTGGGTATATGCCCAAGAGAGGTATAGCTGGATCCTCAGGCAGTTCAATGTTATATGGAACTTTCAAATGATAACAAATAAAATTATAATTATGAAGCTGTATGTCAGGAAGCTGCCCTGACAAGTGTAAACTGAGGCCTTCTTACAAAAGAAGAAGTTCTTAAAGGCCCCAGGATGTGAAGCAATCTTGGAACAATTTCTTGGACCTTGTTTCAGGAACCTATCTCTGTAAGGAACCACCTTCAACGTTCAAGGGCTTCAGACAACCCTGTTGCTTCTTTCTGAGCTGCAGTCTGGTTTAGACTGGGTGCCTGTTTTTCTGTTCCTGGGGCGTCTATGGGAAATGAAACACATAATGTGGCTGCATTTTTCATCTTCCTGACTGTTCTTCATTTGAAAGGCCCCAACTTTCCAGAGGCTGGCCAGGCATCACCAGATCATGTTTGCATGAGTGAAGCTTGAGCTTCTAACGGTCCCATTCCTAACATGGTCCCGTAGAGGTTAGAGTTCATACATAGTGGCTGGTTTCCAAGAAGGCCCAGGAAAGAGCTTTCTTGACTTCCTAGGGCCAAGCATTGCCACAGCACAAAATATTATACCAATAAAAGCAAGTGTCAGGGCCAGCACAGTTCAGGCTAAGAGAAATAGCACTGTCCCTCAGGAGGCAAAAGAGCAACATAAGTAGGAAGGAGAAAGGGCTGGATGTCAGCCATCTTTAGAGCCACTGAGCTGCCTCCTCAGGAGACCAAGGAGCACTGGGCATTGAACTCATTGCTTATAAATAATTGCACTTAAACACATTCCTTTAAAAATGTGTGGAACTCTTAACATTTAAACAATGATTTTTAACCCAATTTTATAAATATTGACACTTGGAAATACTTTATATTGGAATATAGCCTGCAAACCAGAAATCACAAAATATAAATTTCTGTAAAAAAAAAAAGTGTGCATGCATAACCCATTATACTTGTACACATGCATTTCATGAAGTAATGTCAATTCTTAATATGTGCACTGAACTCTGAGGGGTTTTGTTCTGTTTCATTTTAAACAAAGTACTCTTGACCCGTGAAATTGATATCATGACCTACCAGAGGGATAGAATAGCGATTGGAACAATACAGATCTCATCCTATCTACTCATTTGGCAGATGAGGGTTTGTGAGGCTGGGCAAGAACTAGAATACAGAACTCAGAATTCTGAAGGAGAGAGAGAGGGAGACCAATAATCTCTCAGTTCACTGCCCAGCCTGGGCAGATACAGAGCCAGCAATGATTCGAGGTGAGTGATTCATTTGTGCAGTTTATTTGTTCTCCTCTGGCCTCCACAAAAAGCATGAGTGAGGTATTTCAGTGGTGTGTTTTCCTGCTCACAACTGCGTTAGGCACATCTTAGCAAGCCTGAGCATCACCACAGCCTGTCACACAGTATCTATCTATCCCCTGCCTTCAGACTGGCAGTTTTGATTTTGCTTGTAGAACGGAATGATAATCCACAGAAAATATTATATTTCCTTAATTCCAAGAGCATAATTTTCCTGGCTTTCATGCTGTAGAAAACCAGGGCAGTTTTTTTAAAGGTGAGGAGATTCTGAGCAATGAAGCTGGCTTCCAGGAAGGGGTTTCGGTGCATTTCTGTCTAGATTCAAAGCTTGGCTGGCCGACCTCTGAATCCAAGTCATTAGTCACTGTTTTCCTCGTGTTATGAGGTTGCATTAACGGATGGTCCAATTAGCTCTTAACAATAAAACTGTTCATTAAGTAGACTAAACTATCTAAATGTGGGTCTGGAATTGATGGCGCTGAGAGGCGTGGGTGTTATTTTTGTTCTCATTGTAGTTTGATGTCCTGCTTCAGCACGACAGGAATGTAATTGGGCCTGCTTCAGTCACACTTGTAACTTTTCTAAGAGCCACATTTTAAAAATTCACATAATTACAGAACTCACAGTAATTATGTATTTTGAAGTAAAATTAGATCTAAAAATGTAAAAAGTGATATATGATTTCTTTACATCATCATTATGTTCCTTTGATGGTGGCACGCTGCAGAAACATGATAACATTTACAAATATAAGAAATTAGCATGGGTTCCATACTGTTTACTCAACCATGGACTTTATTTAGGTTGGGAGAGTAATTAACCCAACAGATCCAGAGTATTGTCATTATCAATGGATATGGGTGTATAATCAATCTAAAAACTATGCACAAAGTGTTTCATATTCTCTGCTTTTCCTGATGTATATTTTCAAACCCCAATGCATATTTTATTCTCATAGTATATCTCAGCCCAGGGAAGGCACATTTCCAACCTTCGTCAACCACATGTAACATCATAAAGAGGAGCCATCATCAATAAGCACTGGTGGCCAAGGTAAAATACCATGGGTGTAGGAGTTGAGTGGAGTACTGTGTTTGAAACCTAAAATTTTTGGAACGGACTTGACCTTGACACCTACCTTTCTGGACCAATCTCCCCCCACCCTTTAAGTCATCTCTAGAAATAATTAGGTCCAAAGATGAAGAAATCTTGGTCCACTCATGGGATTACCAAGTGGATCAATGAGGTAACATGTTAAATACTAGTTCTACACCTCAGCTAAGCTGGTACACAAAGGATGTTAGCTTTGGGTGGTCAACTGAGTCACTATGAAAAAGGTCAAGCATACATGCACTTTCTTCTGTGCTGAGTGATATTAAAGTTAGGCCAAGGCTCTGGTTAATATTTTAGGAAGGCTCAAGAAATGTTTATTGAGTACTGACTGTCAGTTACTTGACTGAGTGGTAGGAATCTAAAGAATTAAAAACTCGATGAAATTCACTACTTAGTAAATGATGGGTGGAATAATGATGGGTGGAATGTGAAGAAGAAGTATATGTTTGCCTTAAATATAGTGTGTGTGTGTGTGTGTGTGTGTGTGTGTGTGTGTGTGTGTGTGTGTGTTGTGCTTGTTGTGGGACAATGCAAATTGTTATGGTTATATTTAATTCACAATGTAATATGACTCGTTTGCTCTACATCTATATTTTGTATTTAATTTTACTTTTTATACTGCTTAGTATTGCTTGCTTGTAATCATAGTCTGGGTGCAATCACACAATTCTGTGTGCTAGGTGTTTGCTGTGGAATCTGAGAGATTGTTTAGAGAACAGATTGTGTGTGTGTGTGTGTGTGTGTGTGTGTGTGTGTGTGTGTATGCGCATCTGTGTGCACAGAAGTCAAAGAGAAATGTGGGGATTTACTAGGGTCTTCTTACTTTAAAGCCCAGTCTCTCACTGGACCTGGTTCTAGGCTGGTGGCTAACGAGCCCCAGTAATCCTGTTGTCCATGCCCTCACTGTGGTGGGGTTATAGCAGGTGCTTGACTGTCTGAGTTTTCTGGGGATCAGATTGCAAGATTGCATAGCAAGCCATCTTACCCACAAAGCCATCGCCCCAGCCTTACTAAAGATTGTTTAAATATTTAGTTATTTCCATTTTTTTGTTTGTGAGTGATTTTCCTGCATGTACATACGTGCACCATGTGTATAATACCCACAGAGACTTGAAGAGAGTGTCACATATCCTCAAACTGAAGTTATAAATGGTTCTGCTTGTCACGTAGTGTGCTGGAAATGAAATTAGATCCTTTACAAGAGCAGCAAGTGTTCATAACCACTGAACCATCTCTCTGACCTCCAAAGATATTTTTAAATAAATATATAAAGTCATTAGTGTAAATAAAATTTATTTACTTCCTATTACAGAAGGAGACAATGATTCTGGGAAGGCATATGATTTAAATAGAACTATTAAAACAATACCATTGCAAAGCTAAATGCTTTGGGTCCAAGTACATGCAATTCCAGAGTTTTTGCAACCAACACCCATGCCAGGAAAACTTGCTTATTTTGATCTCTAAATGTTTTATGAAATTTCTTTTAAGCTTTAGAACATGCAAAAAACCCAAATAAACAACAATAACAAAAAAAAAGAAACACTGCAAACCAAACAAAGCAAGAATATCACAATAGTGTTTCTACTGAATTTTTGGCTGCCTTTTAGACATTATGTTATGAACTATGAACTACGGAACTCATCTCCTTCCTCCCTCCATCATCCAGCCCTCCTCTCTCCTCTTCTCTTTCCCTCCTCCCCTCTCTTCCTTCTATTATTCTATTTTTCTTCTTTTCTTATACTCTTATATTCATATATTTATTTTGTATCTTTTGGTCAATCTTTGAGGATCAAGGTGCCTAATATCTGTTACAGGTATGTGATGGTTTGTATATGCTTGGCCTAGGGATTGGCACTATTAGGGGATGTGGCCTTGTTGGAGTAGATGTGTCATTGTGGGCATGGGCTTAATTAAGACCCTCCTTTAGCTGCCTGGAAGTGAGTATTCTACTAGCAGCCTTCAGATGAAGTTGTAGAACTCTCAGTTCCTTGTGCATCATGCCTGACTGGTTGTTGCCATGTCCCTGCCTTGATGATAATGGACTGATCTTCTGAACCTGTAAGCCAGAGCCAATTAAATGTTGTCCTTTATAGACTTATCTTAGTCATGTTGTCTGTTCACAGAAGTAAAATCCTCACTAAGACAAGGTATAAGGAGGAATGAACTGCCTTGAACTTTCAAAATGAAAACAAATAGCTCATTGGGATACTTAAAAACATAGTCTTTGTAGTGTCAAAGACAGACCTAGGTCTGCATTTTGCCTCTTCTATCTGTTTGTTAGGAGTTTTCTTCTTGGACAACTTAACCTCTTTGAGTCTCAGTTTTTTAATTTATAAAATGCAAATAAAAATGAAAGACGCTTTCCTTCCAGGTTTGTTTGGGGGATTAAAGAAGAGAATGCACAAGCAACTTGGCCTTGGAAGTTGGAAACTATCTGACTATAAGACCATATGACTTGAGGCTAGAGGCTGCACACCAGAAAGCATAAATTTATAAAGCAAGGATTCAAGTAAACAAAACTGAGGACTCCATAAGCCTTTAATTAGCTAAATATAATCTTTGGATTGATCCGTTTATTTTGGAAACAAGATAAAATAAGACTTTATTATTTCTTCTTTATTAACTTGTTCATTCGTTCCTGTGTGCCCACTCTCTCTTTATTCACTTATTTTTAAGAATCAAGTCTAGAAGCTTTAAAGCCTAGCATTCGTTATTTATATAATTTGTTACAGAAGAACGAACCTTGGGACTTGTCTATGATGAACATATACTCTATCACTGAGCTACTCCACAGCTGTGGGGCTTACAGCTTAATAAGGCTGGCCTTTTCCTTCTGTCAACTGGGATATGAGGCTCACCTGGATATGGAAAGAGTTCATGGGGCAAAGAAGATGGACAACTAGAAAGCAGGTGGCCCTGAAGGATAAAAGAAGCATCAGGCAGAAACAGAGTGAGGATGCCTTCTTGTTCTCTGAGCAAGAATACATCACGGTGGCATCAGGACATTTTAGCATCATCCAAACAACTTTCAGATCCTGGAAATGTGAATGCTAATTGCTGTAGGCTCGTGTAATAATAACCACCTGTGACCCTCTACTTAGGGGTGCCAATGCATAGCTTAGGAATGAACCTGAAGGGACTATCATGGAGCTTCTTGGCATAAGGCCTTGGGAGGGGGCATGATAAGGTGACAGAATAAAGGGGCCAGTGGATTCTGACATGGATGTGAAGGACTGGGTTTAACTGAGTGGGATTAGGGGCAAGAAATGATCAACATAATCTCATTCGCAAACATGTGAGATAGTCAGTTGTGGTGGCACACACAACTAGAGTGTGCTGAAGAGACAGGGTCGTAGGAACAAAGTTTGAGATAGAAGCTGCTACAGTTCTAGCTCATGGAGCAGAAGAGAATGAACCAATTGTACTAAAGGACACCGGGTGACGAGGGACTCCAGGCCCAGCACCCAGTTACATCAACACTGGTCTTCTACATATCGTGATAGCATTTAAAGCTAAAGGATTTAAGTATATCCCACCAAATTAATCCTTATGTCCTACTCCATTCCTAGTGGTGGGGGTATGTGCATTTGTGTGTGTGCAGGAGGGATGACATTTCCTTCGTAATGAGATCAATAAGCCAATGAGAGAAACATTGCTATAGGAGGAAAATCAAGCTCCATTTTTGTCATACGTCTCTAAGCAGAGAGAATGAATTTGTTTTAAGTACATGAATCTGTATTTCAGAAAAGACCTGTGCTAAAGAAAACATGGAGTGCTCAGCAAATCAAGGATGGTTTTGTGCAGGGCTTGGTGGTTGCTAATACTTAATGACTACAGACTTTATTTCAGTCTGTGACCTTTAGGAAACTACCTCATAGATGATAGGGGCTGGAGGAGGGAACCTAAACTCCCCCTCCCTCCCTCCCTTCCACCCACTTTCCCTTCCTTCCTTCCTTCCTTCCTTCCTTCCTTCCTTCCTTCCTGCCTTCCTGCCTTCCTGCCTTCCTGCCTTCCTGCCTTCCTGCCTTCCTGCCTTCCTGCCTTCCTGCCTTCCTGCCTTCCTGCCTTCCTGCCTTTCTTCCTTCTTTCCTTCCTTCTGCTTTCCTCCCCTCCCTTGGTTTTTGGTGTGTATGTACATATATATGTGTTAGAGGCCAAAGGTCAACCTTGGATGATGTTTCTCAAGAATCACTTAGACCTCAGTCTGATGAATTAGATTAGAATACTTGTCTCTGCCTTCTAATTTCTGACACTCAAGTACATGCTACTTCATCTGGCTTTATGGGTTCTTAAATATTTTTCATTATATTTGTATTGAAAATAATTTAAAGTGTGTGTGTGTGTGTGTGTGTGTGTGTGTGTGTGTGTGTGTGTGAAGTATATATACATGACTGAAGATGCCCTTGTCAGAAGAGGGCTTTGGAGCCCCTGGAATTGAAATTACAGGCAGTTTTAAGTTGCTTGAATTGGTTCCTGGGAATGGAATGTGAGTTCTCATTACAATCAATTTGAACGGTTTCTTAATCACTGAGCCATCTCTCCAGCCCCTTGTACATGGGTTCTGGAGCTAGAACTCAAGTCTTCATGCTTTACAGCAAGACCTTTTCTAACTGGGCCGTCTTGGTATCTTAATCATAAGCTTGAAGAAAACAAAAAATTGGTAGTGGACTGAGATGATCCAGGGCTTATATTGGTTCTGAGTAGGAAATTCTTAGGCATGTGCAGGGCTATCTGTAAGGAGAGATGGGTTCAAGTTGTCTTAATGGGAGGAGTACTGAAGACATTACATGCACACCATCCAGGCCAATGTACTGTAGTCTTATACTTTTGGTTTTTTTAATACAGAATCAAGAAGACATTCAAGGTCCTTGCCTCTGATTGAACCATGTCCAATGATTACAATAATGTGCTATTGACTTCAAACAGGTAGAAGGAATGAAAACGTTTTCACTATAAAAACATGATAATGACAGACATGACATGTTCGTCTGACTTAAACCTTACATAATATTTCATGTACCAAAAGCATCTCTGTGATACTCTGTGAATATACACATTTTCTACGACTCCCTGTATCATTTGCACCAGTGGCTTAATGTATTTGAGCATTTCTACACCACTGTCTGGGTTGTATTGTCCCAGCTTGACAGTCAATCCCATATTGTCAACTTTAAAGATCTGGTAATTTTGAGTCTGGATATGTATTGTATGAGTACCAATACCTAGAAATACTCGTGCCATCTGGGTAGAAATCAAAAGCCTCTGAAAGTTGATGTTATACAGCTCTCAACTCGTTTTTTTTTTCTCCCTCTATTTTTCTTGCGTCTAAGGTTGACAACCGCCCACATGGCATTCACTGGTTCTCGGCGTAGCCCACAGAAATGCCAGCTGGCTGTGTGCCCGCGTTGGGAGGACCAGACTGTTGAAAGCTTCCTCCCTGCAAAACCTTGTCAACGGCAAAGCATTGTTTCTGGGTCTGAAGTATTTTTCTTTTCCTGTCGCTTTGATTTCTCTTCGCGCCTGGGAACAGGACTCAGAATGGGTTACTAATTATATCATGGGAGCTATGATTCTGAACAACACGAGTCCACATTCCAGAGGCATCACTCTCCGAGCTTACCAGTTAATACGCTCAGAAGGTTGAGGATGTCAGCATCCGGGAGCGACTTTGGCAGGCCAGTCGGCTTTTTAAAAAATGTGATTTGTTGTCATCAAACTCATCCAACACACCACATCCAGAGGGCAACGCGATAAAAAAAAATAAGTATGCTAAGGCCTCCCGCCTATTTTTGGCAACTATTATCTTAACTTAATAGAAATGCCGATTTTTCTTGTTTGAGAATCAATGACCACCAGAGTTCAGGTACCAGCACTTAAAAACCCAAAGATTCCTCTTTAACAACCCTCTCCAGTAGCCTCAGATACTCACTCCAAGGAATATCTTTATTTGGACTCTCGATTGGATTGCTGATTAGAGCCATAAATGGAGGAAGCTTGCAGGGCTCACAGCACTCCCTCGGCTGTATAAAAACACTTTACTTTTTACTCTACAGGAATAATGTTTTAAAAATTGATCCTCTCTGGCTTTAGTACCTATTCCAGCCTCCAAAAATCTCCCTGTCTTTCTTAGACATATAACAAAATTACATGTCTGAAGACTGGGGAACATTTTAATGACTTTCTGTGTTACCGTGCTTATACTGAACGGTGGAAGAGATCAGCTCATTAACTTAAGATTTCTTTACAATGATGCAGTGCGGATCTGTACACTTGTCATGTTTAGTTTAGGCTAGGGACTGTGATCGTTCAGAAAACTGCATCGTCTCCCAGGGTTGTCAGTGGGATTCCAAGTGGCTCTGGAACTGTGTGCAGGCATAGAAAAGAAGGATTGATTGACACCCCTCTGTTACATAGACAGGAGGTTTCCTTGAGTCTGTAATTCTTTCCGTGGTGTGTGCAATAACTATTTGCAAAAGAGGTAGGGTTTGGAATATTCCCTATTCTTCTTGCTCAGGGCACAGTGTCTATTTCCTTGTTAGAGTAATAGATGGATCAGTGTTCACTAAGCACTGGGTTCGCCATATTCTGAGGTCGTATCCTTTGTGGTCTCAGACACCAGAAGAATACCACAGAAAGGACTTACCCTTTCCCTTATTTTCCAGTAAAGACGTAAAACGCAGTGATTTTAAATGAATTGATATTTCTTCATTTTTATTTATTTATTGATTAAAATTTCTTAAGGTCAGCCAGTGAATGGTAGAAGCGAAATAGACCCAGGTTCTTCCCATTAAACAAATGGTTTTAAGTACTGTGGCCATGAACTGGGAGAAAGAGTCTTTTTAGTGCATTTGGTTTTTTTTTTGTTTTTGTTTTTGTTTTTGTTTTTGTTTTTGTTTTTGTTTATTTTGTTTTGTTTGTTTGATTTTGTTGTTGCTTGGTTTGGTTTTGCCTATATCATTTGGCTTTTGAAATTCCTCATTTCTACTTATGTTTAAATTAAATGTCTTTTCAATTTTTCTGTTTGGGAGCATAAAAAGTAATGGGTTTCTTTAAAGTTTTTAATTCCAGCAGACAGCTTTTGGATAGAAATAATAGCAAGAAAAATTTCTCAGGACAGGAGAATCCAGAAGAGAAGTTAAAAACTCAGCTTTATAACACAGACACTTGGCCCCACGAGCATCAGCTTTTAGAGACTTGGCAACTTGAAAGAGAATCCTAGATCTATTTTAAAAGTGCAGTTTCTTCTCTACTAAAACATATATAGCACATATATGAATAGAGCAATACAAAGACTCTGAAAACTGTACAGGGTGTGTAGTTCGAGATTCCTTCCACATGTGATGGTTGTGATAAGAGGACAACTCCAGAATCGTTAGCCTTTGAAGTTTAGACCTGGCCTAAAAAACAGAGCTTTGCAAGAAATGGAAGCACTCTTTCTTTCCAGACAGAGGTGTGGAGTCATAGTTTCACCTTCATAACAGTAAGACATTTTCTTTAAATGTGTTGCATGATGCTAGACATTTCAAGGGATGCTTTGAACCAGGGTATGTTGATTGCTTCAGTAGATCCTGTCCTGCCTCACAATCACTGTATGGGCATGGGATTCCACAGGGTTCTGAGCCATTGAACGCATTTGAGTAAGCAGAAGCTTCTTCACACAAGGGCTCACAGAAACTCCACCTTTGGAGACCTCTGTGTAGACCTACCTTGACCTGTGTCCAAATGGAATATGAGCCTATGGTTCATTTATTTCAATTCATTTCATGTAATTCTTTATTACACAATTCATTTCACTCATGTGAACAGCATCATCCTTGTGATTCTGAACCCAGTCAGGAGTTGAATGTTACCTTCTGGTTATTTTCACTGAGACTCCATGCAAAAACCATTATTATCACATTCGTAAATAAATGTTGGTTGATTTCTCCTGACCCACCTGCTACTTTGGCAACCTTACAGCAGCTCTGAGATGGAAAGGTACCCAAGTTAAGCCCCTCTGTGTTAGGGAAATTCAGTAACTAAGGGTTGCATTGCTAATTTGATTTTGCTGATGATCAGAGATAGGAAGAGAATTGTAATTGAAATGCATCATGACTGATTTGTGAGTGTTGGTACACATTTCCCATCATTGTTATGCTATTATGCCATTAACATAAATTAGAACATAGAGGTAATTTAAAACTGTTAGCTGACACAGGTATATCTCACTCCTAGTAATAATCAAATCTAAAGGAAAAAGACTGGGCTACACCGCACACAACGTCTTTGCATGAAATTTTGATGGGCAGCAGGGTTTAAATGTTAGCATCAAAAAAAAAAAACAAAAAACAAAAAACAAAAAACAAAAAACAAAAAAACAACCAACCAAAAAAAACCCCACCTCTAACCTGAATTTTTCTTTTACACATTAATTTTAAATATAAGAAAACAAGCCATATGTGTCTCTAAGCACACTAACTTCTCTAAAGTCACTTCTCTTTCACTTAACACTGGTTTGCACAGGTTTTTAATCTTCCCTTTTTCTTCTGGCTCTGTAAACTTATAGATGATATTTTTCCTTGAAGCCTAAAAGACACGAGCAGGGGTTATGTGGGATGGTGACACCAGCTCTCAACTCCTTGGTGTAGCGATGAATTGCCTCCCTTTTGTTTTTGAGACAGAGTAGCCATGGCTGGCTTAGATCTCACTCTGAAGACCAGGAGGGCCTTGAACCCACAGAAATCTACCAGCCCCAGTCTGTCTCCTGGGTAAATGCTTGGATTAAAGTCATGTACCATCATGCTTGGCCTATCTTAACAGTTTGGAACAAAAGATCATAAGCTAGCACTGCAGGAGGCATTTTCTTGGTTTAAAGGAGCTGAGAAGCTGGGCACACTGTATAAAGAAGACTTGGCTGTGGGAAAATGCTTGCTGCTGCTTTCTATGGAGCCTGTCAGGTTAAATACTTTACCTGGCCTTTGGCACCTAATGAAAAGAAAACTGAAATTGATTACATGATAGCAGATAAAGCCAGATGAAGGACCGTGGACTTCTCAGATTTAAGCTTAGGAAATCTGTCATACTTGAAGTCTCTCTCTCAGTCAGAGAAGGTGGTTGTTGATGGATATCACAATGAAAATACCGGACAAGTGTCATGCCGAGAAGTGTGATATGAGACCTTGCTACAACCAGATGTCCAGGAACAAATGTAAAGTGACAAATGACCCTTTAACAGAATCTTATGCTGTCAATTCATCTCCTCCTAAAAGTTTCCATCAGTTCTAGTGAACTTCCTTCAGAGTCTGTGAATTTCTTGTGCTGCAAATGTTTTATAGGTTGGGCCTTCTGGACCTGAGCTTTAGGGGGTCCAGATTCGGATTGGAAAACAGGTGCCTGAAAACCCATGGAGAGAACAAGAATACGCCAGTATATGCAAATTTATGAAGTAGTAAAAACCAAGCCTGAGAAGTGGAGCTATTTCAGAGTGAAGAATTCTTTAATAATCTTGAAGGACAAAGGGAAGTATGTGGTGATAATACCTTTAAAAATCCTAGGGTTATCCTCAGACAAACTCTTGGGAATCCAGTACAGCCTACTTAGCCCTTAGCCTGTGGATCAGTGTTTCTGTGTACCAGATGTCCTAGGGGAGTTCTAGCTAGGCTTGTGATACACACGGATTTGTGTATGCTTCATTGACCACCAGCGTGTGAGCCAGCATGATGCAGGTGTGGGAGCACGGGGCTGGCTGCTGTCTCTCTTTCCCTCCTATCCTCTGTTCACTCCATCTTCTTCCTCTCCCTCATCTTTCCTGACCCATTCCTCTAGTGTTAGTTTAGCAGTTAACAGCATTTAACTTCACTTTCTCTCTTTCATATTGACTAGAAACATTAAGCCTCTCACATGAACTTCGAAATGATTTGTTTGCGTAGCGGGGTCCATCTTGGGGCCACATATATAGCAACTTAACCTGTAATAATTTCTCACCTATAGAGTAAATAAAATATGGCTTGGGAAGGAAGGTAGGGATAGGCTCATATGAAAACATGTCAGCACCATATGAAAACATGGTTGAGATAGAAGAAACCCCCAGGGTAAGGGTCAGGGTATGAATGGGCAACACTTGCTAGTCTGCTATGGAAGAAAATCCTACTAAACTTATTTACTTGGAATTAGAATTAAATTATAAAAGCACTGGACATGGGGGCTTGAAACATATTTCTTGATTTGTGTCATGGGAAAATGATCTGTAAATCTCCTTTTGGTAACCTGACCAATAGATGATCATGTGTTAAAATGCTACTGTTAATCCTCTGGCTACAGTAGCTCTATTGTGAAGTAAATAGTATTCTTAATGCAGATGTTTAGACGAGCTTATTTAAAGTGACAAGAACTCATGAAGAGAAGCCAGTGGAAACAAGAAGCACATGCCTTACAAGAATGCTGTGACCTGTTTGTGACACAGAGTTGTGAGGAGAATGGTTCTGAGCTGAGAAAGAACATGTTGGGGTCTGATTTCTCAAAGGTCTTTGATACTGTAGCTGACGCTTGGCACTTTAAAGCAATTTTTATTTTTATATTAGTTTGTTTGTAGCTAGGGCAGGCAGATATTCAGATATGGAGGGGAGAGGATAACTAGGAGGAATTAGTTCTGTTTCTCTGCCAGGTTGAACTAGCCATAAAGCTGGGTAGCACTTTCCTTTACCCAGGAAAGTATCTTTCTGGTCACACTTGAAGGTTTTTTTAAAAAATACTTTTATTTTATTTTTAGCTTTGTTTCTTTGTTTCTTCCTTTGTTTCTGTTTCTCTGTTTCTTTCTTTTTCCTTTCTTTTGTGTGAATGTTTTGACTGCATATATGCTTGTGCACTGTGTTCATTCAGGTCTCATTTGAAGGTTTTCTTTTTAAATAATTTTATTTTATTTTTAGCTGTATGCATGTGTGTGTGTGTATGTATGTATGTATGTATGTATGTATGTATGTATGGATTGTGTATGTGTGAGTGTTTTGACTGAATGTAAGCTTATCCGCTCTGCACATGTGTGGTACCCAGTGATATCAAAAGAGGGCTTTGGATCTCCTGGGGTTGAGGTTAAATCAGTGAATGTGAGCTGTCCTGTGGGAACCAGGAGTCAAACGGGGGTCCTCTCCAAGAGCATCAAGCACTCATACATGTGGAGCCAACTCTCTAGCCCTCTCTCTGGCAGTTTTTAATGAAATAAAGAAGATGTAATTTATATGATTCTGTTTTTTTTTCATTTGTTTGTTTTCTCTGGGGGAGGTACAAAAACAAAAACAAAAGCAAAAGCATCTTTTTATCTAATATAGGGCACTGAAGTCAGGCCAAGAGAATGATGATTCCACTCAAAGCTAGCTTAGTGAGTCAGTGAGGTTTTTAGAGGTTTCTTGTAAGAGTATAGTTGAGGGGCTACTTACAGCTATGGAAATGACTGAGAGCTCCCTGCTAGTACATGGACTCATGGAAGTGGCATTCCCGGAGTTTCCCATACAACCTGCTTTGCTAGTTTCATGGTTGGATAGTCTCTTTCCATAGCAGCTGTTCCTGCTTGCGTAACCTTGCGAAGGAGCCCTGTGATCTCTCAGGAAATTCTTGAGGTGTTGAGAGTTTTTATTTTACATCCTGAGCGGTAATAGAATGCTTTGATTCCAAGGAAATAGAGACAGCATATGCCCAGCACTGCCAGCCACACAGCCTGAGCCACCTCCTAGAACAATCCAAAGTTTGCCACAGGAACATTTTACTGGTTTTCTTTACCTGGCTATGAAGGTGCTCCATGAAAGATGGTTCTAGAAAAGTGTGTTTTTGGAGTTCTGTCAGTGAAAAGGACTTGTGTCTTACAAGGGTCACACTGAGCTAAAACCCTGAAAGGAAGGGCACATTTCCCCTTTAGTGTTATTAAGCGAGAAAAGAAATGCACATTTGGGACCTGATACATTTGAAGAAATATGGGAATCAGGTTGAAACGTTCCTCCCTAAGTGAGTGTGAAAGAAACTGCTCGGGCAAGCAGCTCTGAGCGCAATCATTTGGAAAAATGAATATCAAAAAGTTTTAGCTTTAATACTTTTCAAAATGATGCTTTCTATTTAGATTTATATTTCATATTAGAAAATCTCTCTGGTCTATCATGAACTCGGCACATCATGATGAAAATACTAAAGCCAATTGTAGTAATGCGTTTTGCACTTGGGAATAAATGTGCATTCTCACAGAAAGCTCAAAGGGCAATTTAATAATGAATAAATACGGTCTCTAGTTTATGGGGATAGAAGACTGCCTCTATAATTTCAAAGGATGAGCGGGTCATGTGGAGATAGGAGAGAGAATGAA
Organism: Rattus norvegicus; assembly: GCF_021556685.1. Lineage (NCBI taxonomy): Eukaryota > Metazoa > Chordata > Mammalia > Rodentia > Muridae > Rattus > Rattus norvegicus. The sequence goes on along the minus strand of NC_141535.1, from coordinate 209,728,533 downwards.
GCAGTGTGTGGTAAACGCAAGAAAGACGCAAAATTGAAAAGAAATGAAATTCCCTTGTATAGGTGTTCTCTGTACCTAAATTAGAGCCATTGGGAAAATTGGGTAAGGGGAAAAGAAAATAGGACATTAGAGTTAGAGTCTGTGAGAAAGAAAAGGGAGGATGCTTCTTGGACATTGGACCAGTATTATACAGTTGATCAAGAGTGTGGGCTTTACAGTACAGTTTTAAAACCTTCCATCAGTTGTGTGACAACTTAATTTCTTAAATCCCATTTACTCCATCCTCATACATGAATAATTATTTCACTTCAGAAGAGTACTCGGTTAAGTGTGTAAATCTATGTAATGTTGTTATCATGATGCTTTCTGCAGACAACTGCTTCATGAAGTTTCTTGCTTATGGCTATGTCTTAAAGAACAGGACGACCAACACATCATTCTGCGATGGCTCATCTCTGTTTGGCAACCTGACTGGATTGAGAGATGATGATGTGCCCCCCTCTGCTGTTCCTGTGAGGTGCGTTTCAGGAGAATGTTGACATGTGTCACATAGACGGGGGTGTGTGGTCAGATGCACTTTGAGTGTGGGCAGTTTTGTCCCACGGGCTGGGAGCCCACATGGAAAGACGATGAAGAGCTAGGAAGACAGGGCATGTGTGCTCACTGTATTTCCTAGGTGTGGCGTGTCCTCTGTCTCTGCTGTCATAACTTGCAGACGTCTGCTTTCCATGGTGGACTCTACAGCAGTTATTTGCCAGGAAGTTTCTGAAAGGTCCACATCTGATTGAGCCTGCTCAGGCTTCCTGCTTCTTCCAGTGAACAGATCCTGGATTCTCTGCATTTGTGGCATGCAGGTGGGCATCGGCGGGCTACCCGGCCTCCTATTATGAAAGCTGATCCAATGAAATACCTTCTATTATTTTAACTGTGTTCTGCTTGAGCACCAACTTTGGGGTGGAAAACTTACAGTATGCAGCAGGGCACATGCTAGTCACAACTCTTCCTTGGGTACCACTTGTCTGACCTTGACTTTTCTCAGAAGAAACTAGGTTGCTCAAAAAAGTGATATATATATATATATATATATATATATATATATATATATATATATAAAGCCTAACCTCAGAATGCTAAGCATATCGCATAAGGATACCTCTCCTTTTAATTTTGTGTTATGGTTTTTGACCACCGATGATTTAGGCCCTTTACATTGTGACATTGGTTTTTAAGATCATCTGGGAATTAGCAACATCCCTCGGAAGCTAATAAAAGTGACAAACTCCCTTCCCACCCAATACAGATCTGAAAACATACAGTGTTTGTGAGCTAGACATGAAAGAAAGACAGAGTAAGAAGCCTTGTGTCTTCAAAGAACTAGTGGTTAGCAGACTCTGAAGGAAGAGGTAGGAGGAAGAGGAGGCCAAAGAAGGGGTGGGGTGTGGAGAGAAAGGAGAAAATTAGGGAAGGCAGATTACCACTTGCCTGTACCCCGTTGCACATTTTTTTTTCAGGCAAAGAGAAATTGAAATTTTGGGGACATGGGAGATATCCATTTCATCCTATTCCAAAAACCTCCCAGAAAAGGGCAATTCGTGGGGCTTATGGAACAAGTGCCACAGACTGACAGACTTAAGCTGTGGCAATTATCTCTTTGCAGCTTCAGTGTCTGGCATTCTAAGATCAATGAGTACACAGAGCTGATTTCCATCTTGGGGCTCTATGTTTCTCTGTTTCTGTTTCTCTCTATCTCTGTGTTTCTCTGTCTGTCTGTCTGTCTCAATCTCTGTGTCTCTCCCTGCCTCCCTTTCTCTGTGTGTGCATGCATATGTGTGTGTGTGTGTGTGTGTGTGTGTGTGTGTGTGTGTGTGTGCGCGCGCGCGCATGCACGGGTGATTACAGGGTCTATCTTCTGTGTACAAACAATTTGTGCCCCTGATATCACTGCATGTCATATCTAAACATTTTCTTCTTGAAAGGAGACCAGCAGGCACATTAGATTAGCACTTAACCTACACACCTCATTTTAGCTTTTGACTTACATCTTCAAAGACACTTGATAGAGGTCTAAATGGAGGTGTGAACCTAAGAATTTGGTGCCATGATAGGCAGGATCAGATCCTAGTCTCATCCATGGGCATCCTTGCAGAGGTGACTAGAAGCTCTGTCTCTCTTACTAGAACAATATTTCTGTGATGAAGACAATATAAGTTATTATTGTTTATTTTTTTGTTTTGTTTTGTGTTGTTTTTTAACAGCCCTTAGCACTATGAAAGCATCAAGTTGACCAAGGTGTGTCCAGACTCCTGTATCAGCTCTCTCTCTGCAGGACTCGGAAGCTTGTGGGGACAAAAGATCTTTTTGTAAGCCTAAGGAAGGATTTCCAAGAAGGCTGCCAATCCTGCTACAAAGCCTTCATGACCAGCCTGTCTTCGGTGCCTGGCCACTCACTGGCAGAGACATTCCCAAACCTGTCAGCTTGTCTTTGCTTTTACAGTTCTTTCTAGCAAACATCAGTGCTTTTCTCTGTCTTTCAGATGTTGAAAGTCACAAGTTGCACAGTGGTTATGTTTTTATTTTATGTAAGGATTATTTCTATTTTGGGCATCATCTGACAGCTCTTTTGGAGCAGTGCTGTAACAAACCTATTGAAAGTTGGCTTGAAGGAGAATAAAACAAGCCTGAGAATTATTTTGCCTACTAAGTGGCAGGTAGGTTTGTCAGTGCTGTTTGTTTGTTTTTGTTTTTGTTTGTGTCTTGCTTTGCTCAGCAATTCTAAGCTCTGTGTCTCAATGACCGTCACAGGGCTGCATTCCCCGTGGAGTTGGGTATTTCATACAATGTAGTCCCCCCCCCTCCGAAAAAAAAAACCAAAAAAAAAAAAAAAAACCACCAAGTACTTTTCTATTTTTTATATAAAGCCAGGACATCTTCTGGGTTGAAGAGGTGACTTGGAGTGGTGGAGTCAGATCCAAAATAGGAGAAAAATCCTCCTCTCTTTCTTTGTCCTCTTCTCCCTTCCCCTCATCCCTTTTCCCTTTCCTATCCTTGATTCCCTTCCGCTCGTTCCTTAGTTGGTTATTTTGTCCTTTATTTCCTAGTATTCTCTGAATATAACCATGGATCTCTCTCTCTCTCTCTCTCTCTCTCTCTCTCTCTCTCTCTGTCTGTCTCTCTGCGTGTTTGAGTATAAAACAAGGTGAGCATTGACATCTTCATGAGATTTAACCAAATGTATTTTTGAGCAGTCTGCAGTTTAATCTGTAGTGGAATCTAACTGTGCCTTCTGTTTGTTCCGATTATATCCACTGTGCCTGGAGAAACTCTGGGCACAGAAATAGTGAGTATGTAGGGACGTGGTGACCTTCTAATACTCCTTTCCTGGAAGCAACTTGTTTCTATTTGTGTAGCTTTTAGGTAGTAGGGAGGAGCATAAACATGTTAAATTCTTTGTATTAACGGCACAAATTCAGAAGATAGACTCAATGCTCTTACCTGTTTAGAATAACAGTGATTAGAACTTGTTTAATTGAAAGGTACTTTGGTTTGAGACTCATTAAGATAAGACTTCAAATGGCATAATGGATTCCACTCTTGAATTAACTAGTTAAGAATACTTTTAAGGACTGTGAATTAGTTAGGATTCTTTATAGTAATAATACTTAAAGAATGAATTTATTATCTATCTATCTATCTATCTATCTATCTATCTATCTATCTATCTATCTATCTGAGATTTATTGGAATGACCTGCAGGCTGAAGTCTAGTTAATTCAACCATGGCTGATTGTGAATGGAAAGACGAAGAATCCAGTAGTTTCTCAGTCTACAAGGCTGGCTGTTTTAGCTAATCTTCAGTATATACTTGAATTGCCAACAAGTAGGCCCCAGTCCCAATGAAGGAATGGACATGCCAGCAAGGTGAATACAAGCAGGTGAAAAGCAAAAGCTTCCTTCTTCTATGACATTATGTAGACTTTCAGCAGAAGGCATGGACCAGATTAAAGGTGTGTGTTCCCGACTCCAGATCTGGATTAAAGACTTGTATCTCAAAAGGTCAAAAGTAGAGGACTAGAAGTGTATTCACCCATTTCAAAACGAGCCAAAACCCCCCCCCAAAACAAACAAACAAACAAAAAAACCAAAACCAAACAAACAAAAAACAAACAAAAACAACAACAACAACAAAAAAAACCAAACCCCAAAGTAAAAGAAAACCTCTCACAGGAGTACCCTCCATTTCTGGATTATACTTCACTCCAGATGTAGTAGTCAAGTTGACAACCTATAATAGCCATCCCAGCCTGTGTCTATTACATTATACAAAATTTTACTGTATACAATAAACTTCTTTTATTTAAACTATCACAGGAAAGTTTACAGTCAAACTCAAGTCAAATTACAGTCAGCCAAGCAATCTTTACTGGTGAGGTGTTTGAATGAGAATAGTCTTCATAGGATCATTTGAATATTTGAATATTTGGTCCCAGGTAGTGAAAATGTTTGAGAAGTACTAGGAAGTATGACTTTATTGGAGAAGCAACATCACCTAGGGTGGCCTTTAAGGTTTTCAAAGTCCAAACCATTCCCATTTTGCTTTGTGCCTGTGGAAAGAAGATGAGAAGTCTCAGCTACAGCTTCAGTGCCATGCCTTCGTGCTGCCTATTGCCATGCTCCTTGCCGTGATGGTCACAGATTCTAACCCCAAAGCTTTATTTCATAAATTGCCTTGGTCCTGGTGTTTTGTCATAGCAGTAGAAGAGTAACTAAAACAATGGCTTTGTTAACTACACACAATATCCCTAGTTCTTTGGTTTAAAAAACCAGGATGGCCTTGTCTGGCATCAATAGGAGAAGTCCTTGGTCCTGTGAAGGCTCCTTTCTCCAGTGTAGGGGAATGCCAGGGTGGTGAGGAGGGAGTGTGTGGGTGAGAAGAGAAACATCCTCACAGAAGCAGGGGCGGAGGAATTGGAAGAGGGGAACCAGGAAAGGGGATAACCTTTGAAATGTAAAAACATAAAATATCCAATACAAATGCAAAAAAGCATAGATTTCCTGTGTGTGTGTGTGTGTGTGCGTGTGTGTGCATGTGTGTGTGTGTGTGTGTGTGTGTGTAAGAGAGGGAGAGAGAGAGAGAGAGAGAGAGAGAGAGAGAGAGAGAGAGAGAGAGAGAGAGAGAGAAGCAGTCTTAGAAGTTATAAAATTGGGCCTGGGGAAATGGCTCAGCGTTTAAAAGCATCAGCTGCTCTTCCAAAGGACCTGGGTTTGATTTTCAGTACGCACATGGCAGCTCACAACTGTCTTCAATTATAATTCTAGAGGATTCAATACCCTCTTTTGACCTTTTTGGACACTAGTCAAATACATGGTATATATATATATATATATATATATATATATATATATATATATATATATATATATATATATATGCAGGCCAAGCACTCAAACACATGAAATAACATAAATTATTATTTTTAGTTAGAATAGAGTTTATTCAGCGCATGGGAAGGGGAGTTAAGAGGGTAATAGGGACAGAGAGAGAGAGAGAGAGAGAGAGAGAGAAGAGAAGAGAAGAGAAGAGAAGAGAAGAGAAGAGAAGAGAAGAGAAGAGAAGAGAAGAGCAGAGCAGAGCAGAGCAGAGAGAGCAGAGGCAGGCCAGGAGCCCATGGAGAGAGATAAGGGAAGGGAATGGGGAGAGAGGAAGAAAAGACAAGAACAAGGAGAACAAGAGAACAAGAGCACATAAATGATTTTTCTTTTATTGATTATTTTTATTTACATTTTAAAAGTTATTCCCTTTCCCAGTTTCCCCTCCAGAAACCCACTATTCTATCCCATTCCTCCTGCTTCTATGAGGATGTTCCCTCACCCACCCACCAAGTTCCTCCTACCTCCCTGCACTGACATTCCCTTACACTGGAATCCATCCTTCACAGGGCCAAGGGCCTCTGATTGCACTGATGCACTACAAGGCCATCCTCTGCTACATATGTGGAGAGAACCATAGGTCCATTCCTGTGTAATCTTGGAATTGTGGTTTAGTCCCTGGGAGCTCTGTGGGAGATGATTGGTTCTCTAACTACTTTATTGGGGACATCATCTCAGTACAATGGTCCACCTCTGTACTTGTCAGGCTCTGGCAGAGCCTCTTAGGAGACAGCTATATCAGGCTCCTGTCAACATGCACTTCTTGGCATCCTCAAAATTATCTGTATATGGGATGGATCCCTCAGGTGGGGCAGTCTCTGGATGACCTTTCCTTCAGTATCTGCCATATTATTTGTCTTCATATTTTCTCCTGTGAGTATTTTTGTTCCCCCTTCTAAGAAGGTCTGAAGTATCCACACTTTGGTCTTCCTTCTTCTTGAGTTTCATGTAGTTTGTGAATTGTATCTTGAGCTTTTGGGCTAATATCTGCTTATCGTTGAATGCATACCATGCGTGTTATTTTGGGATTAGGTTACCTCACTCAGGATGATGTTTTCTAGTTCTATCCATTTGCCTAGGAATTTCATGAAGTCATTGTCTTTAAATGTACCACATCTTTTGTATTCATTCCTCTATTGAGGGACATATGGGTTGTTTCCATATTCTGTCTATTATAAATAAGGCTGTTATGAACATAGTAGAGTATGTGTCCTTGTTATATGTTGGACAATCTTTTAGATATATGCCCAGGAGTGGTATAGCTGGGTTCTCAGATTGTACTTTGTCTAATTTTTTGAGGAACTGCCAGACTAATTTCCAGAATGGTTGTACTAGTTTGCAGTCCTACCAACAATGGAGGAGTGTTCCTCTTTCTCCACATCCATACCAGCTACTGCTGTCACCTGAATTTTTGATCTTAATCATTCTGACTGATATGAGGTGGAATCTCAGGATCGTTTTGATTTGCATTTCCCTGATGACTAAGGATGTTGAACATTTCTTTAGGTGGTTCTTGGTCAACTGATATTCCTCAGCTGAGAATTCTTTGTTTAGCTCTGTACCCCATTTTTAAATAGGGTTATTTGATTCTCTGCAGTCTAACTTCTTGAGTTTTTGTATATATTGGATATTAGCCCTCTATTGGATGTACAATTGGTAAAGATCTTTTCCCAATCTGTTACTTATTGTTTTAACAGTGTCCTTTGCCTTATAGAAGCTTTGCAAATTTTATGAGGTTTAATTTGTCAATTGTTAATCTTAGAGCATAAGCTATTGGTGTTCTGTTCAGGAAAATGTCCCTTGTGCCCATGTGTTTGAGACTTTTCTCTATTTTCTATTCTATTAGATTCAGTGTCTTTGGTTTTATGTGGAGGTCCTCAATCCACTTGGACTTGAACTTTGTATGGAGAGATAAGAATGGATCGATTTACATTCTTCTATATGCTGGCCTTCAGTTGAACCAGCACCATTTGTAGAAAGTGCTTTCTTTTTTTCACTGGATGGTTTTAGCTCCTTTGTCAAAGACCAAGTGACCATAGATGTGTCAGTTCATTTCTGGGGCTTCAATTCTATTCCACTGATCTACCTGCCTGTCTCTGTACCCACACCATGCAATTTTTTATCACTATTGCTCTGTAATACAGCTTGAAGTCAGGGATGGTGATTCCCCCAGATATTCTGTTATAGTTGAGAAATGTTTTCACCATCCTGTTTTTTTTATTATTCCAAATGAATTCATAAATTGCTCCTTCTAACTCCATGAAGAATTGAGTTGGAACTTTGATGGGGACTGCATTGAATCTGCAGATTACTTTTGGCAAGGTGGCTATTTTTATTATATTAATCCTGCCAATCCATGAGCACAGGAGATCTTTCCATCTTCTAAGATATTCTTTGAATTTTTTCTTCAGAGGCTTGAAGTTCTTGTCATACAGATCTTTCACTTGCTTGAGTAGAGTCACCCAAAGGTGGTTTGTATTATCTGTGACTATTGTGAAGGGTGCTGTTTCTATAATTTCTTCCTCAACATGTTTATCTTTTGAAAGAGGAAGGCTACTGATTCGTTTGAGTTAATTTTATACCCAGCCACTTTGCTGAAGTTGTTTATCATTTTAGGAGTTATCTGGTGGAATTTTTGGGGTCACTTAAGTATACTATCATATAATCTGCAATTAATAATATTTTAACTTCTTTTTCAATTTGTATCCCTTTAACCTCTTTTTGTTGTCTGATTGCTCTGGCTAGGACTTCAAGTACTATATTGAATAAATAGGGAGAGAGTAGGCACTTGCCTAGTCCCTGATTTTAGTGGGGTTGCTTCAAGATTCTCTCCATTTAGCTTTCCAAGACTTTTATCATGACGGGGTGTTGAATTTGGTCAAATGCTTTCTCAGCATCTAATGAGATGATCATGTGGCTTTCTTTCTTTGAGTTTGTTTATATACTGGATTATATTGACAGATTTCTGTATATTGAACCATTACAGCATCTCTAGAATGAAACATACTTGATCATGATGGATGATTGTTTTAATGTGTTTGTGGATCTGGTTTGCAAGAATTTTATTGAGTATTTTGTCATTGATATTCATAAGGGAAATTGGTCTGAAGTTCTCTTTCTTTGTTGGGTCTTTGTGTTATTTAGGTATGAGCATAATTGTGGCTTCATGGAACAAATTGGGTAGTGTTCCTTCTGTTTCTACTTTGTGGAAAATTTGAAGAATATTGGTATGAGGTCTTCTGTGAAATTCTGCACTAGTCCTCAGATTTTTTTTTTTGGTTGGGAGACTTTTAATGACTGCTCCTATTTCTTTGGGAGTTATGGGACTGTTTCGATGGTTTATCTGATTCTGATTTAACTTTGGTACCTGGTATCTGTCTAGATATTTCCTTCAGATTTTTTAGTTTTGTTGAGTATAGGCTTTTGTAGTAGGGTCTGATGATTTTTTTTGGATATCTTCAGTTTCTGTGTTATATCTCCCTTATAATTTCTGATTTCTTAATTTGAATATTGTTTCTCTGCCCTCTGGTTAGTCTGGCTAAGGGTTTATCGATCTTGTTGATTTTCCCAAAGAGCCAGTTCTTGGTTTGTTGATTTTTGTATAGTTCTCTTTGCTTCTACTTGGTTGATTTCAGCCCCAAGTTTGATTATTTCCTGCCCCCTACTTCTTTTTGTTCTAGAGCTATCAGGTGTGCTGTCAAGCTGCTGATGTATGCTCTCTGCAGTTTCTTTCTGCAGGCACTCAGAGCTATGAATTTTCTTCTTAGCACTGCTTTATTGTGTCCCATAAGTTTGGATATGTTGTGCCTTTATTTTCATTAAATTCTAAAAAGTCTTTAATTTCTTTCCTTATTTCTTCCTTGACTAAGTTATCATTGAGTAGAACGTTGTTCACCTTCCATGTGTATGGGCTTTCTCTTGTTTTTGTTATTTTTAAAGACCAGTCTTAGTCTGTGGTGAACAGGTAGGATGCATGGGTTTATTTCAATTTTCTTGTATCTGTTGAGTTCTGTTTTGTGACCAATTATATGGTCAATTTTGGAGAAGGTACCATTAGGTGCTGAGAAGAAGGTATATTCTTTTCTTTTTGGTTGGAATTTTCTATAACTATCTGTTAAATCCATTTGGTTCATAACTTCTATTAGTTTCTCTATGTCCCTGTTTAGTTCTGGTTTCCTTGATCTGTCCATTGATGAGAGTGGGGTGTTGAAATCTCCCACTATTACTGTGTGAGGTACAAGGTGTGCTTTGAGCTTTAGTAAGGTTTCTTTTATGACTATAGATGCCCTTCCATTTGAAGCATAGATACTCATGATTGAGAGTTCATCTTGGTGGACTTTTCCTTTGATGAATATTAAGTGTCTTTCCTTTTGTTTTTTGATAATGTTTGGTTGAAAATCAATTTTATTGGATATTATAATGGCTACTCCAGCTGCTTTCTTGGGACCATTTGCTTGGAAAATTGTTTTCTAGTCTTTTACTCTGAGGTAGTGTCTGTCTTTGTCACTGAGGTGTGTTTCCTGTATGAAGCAAATGTTGCATCCTTTTTACATATCCAGTCTGTTTGTCTATGTCTTTTTATTGGGGAATTGAGTCCATTGATGTGAAGAGATATTAAGGAATAGTGATTGTTGTTTCCTGTTATTTTTGTTGTTAGAGGTTGATTTATGTTTGTGTGGCTCTCTTCTTTCATGTTTGTTGCACGAAGATTACTTTCTTGCTTTTTCTATGGTTTAGTTTCCCTCCTTGTGTTGGAGTTTTCCATTTACTATCCCTTGTATGGCTGGATTTGTGAAAAGATATTGTGTACTTTGGTTTTTTCATGGAATATCTTTGTTTCTCCATCTATGTTAATTGAGAGTTTTGCTGGATATTATAGCTTGGGCTGGCATTTGTGTTTTCTTAGAGTCTGTATGACATCTGCCCAGGAACTTCTGGCTTTCACAGTCTCTGTTGAGAAGTCTTGTGTAATTCTTATAGGTTGGTCTTTATATGTTATTTGACCTTTTCCCCTTCTTGCTTTTAATATTTTTTCTTTGTTTTGTGTATTTGATGTTTTACCTATTATGTGACGGGACCAGTCTTTTCTGGTCCTATCTATTTGGAGTTCTGTAGGCTTTTTGCATGTTTATGGTCATCTTTTTCTTTAGGTTAGGGGAGATTTCTTCTATAATTTTGTTGAAGATATTTACTGACTTCTTAAGTTGGGAATCTTAGCTCTCTTCTATACCTATTGTCCTTAGGTTTGATATTTTCATTGTGTCCTGCATTTCCTGGATGTTTTGAGTTAGGAGCTTTTTGCATTTTTCAGTTTCTTTGACTATGGTGTCAACATTTTCTATGGTATCTTCTGCACCTGAGATTCTCTCTTCAATCTCTTGTGTTCTGTTGGTGATGCTTGCATCTATGATTCCTGATCTCTTCCCTAGGTTTTCTATCTGCAGAGTTGTCTTCCTTTGTTATTCCTTTGTTTCTGTTTCCATTTTTAGAGCTTGGATGGTTTTGTTCTATCCCTTTACCTGTTTGGTTATGTTTTCCTGAAATTCTTTAAGGGTTTTTTCTTTTTTGTGTTTCCTCTTTAAGGGCTTCTACCTGTTTTCATGTATTTCTTTAAGGAAGTTATTTATGTCCTTCTTAAAGTCCTCTAGCATCACCATGATATGTGATTTTAAAATCATAATCTTGCTTTTCTGGTGTTTTGGGGTATCCAGGACTTGCTGTTGTACAAGGATTTGGTTCTGAGGATGTCAAGTGGCCTTGGTTTCTGATGCTTAATTTCTTGTACTTGCTTCTTGTATCAGGTTGTCTGTGGTGTTTGCTTGTCTTGCTGCCTCTGACAGTAGCTTGACCCTCCTATAAGCCTGTATGTCAGCACTCCAGGGAAACCAGCTCTCTCCCAGCAGGATCCTAGCATAGAGAGCCCTCCAGGCACAGATCACATAAGTGATTTTTGAAAAAGAAATTTTGACACTAATGTCATCTACTACACATGTCTTTGGGAAAGCTCTCACCTCAGAGTTTTTAGAAAGATTAACTTACCTATACTACACTGACTAGCCCCAGACCAGTGCTGTGTTACAGCCTCCTTCAACATTAAAACATCCCTACATACAGGGAGCTCCTTAAACAGGGAGATAAACTACCACAACAAAAATAATTTCAATAACTCCCTGAAACTGAGCAGATTTACTAGGCCCCTTCCTGCCACAGTAAGCAGAGCAGAGCTGCAAAGAAGACTCTCAGAGAAGTTGAGCTGCAAAGACAACTCTGAGTCCAGACCAGCTGCCAGAAAGAAGCAGAAACCAGCTGTGCTGCTTGGAAGAGGGTTAGAGCAGCTTCAGCCACTTGGCAAGGAAGATCTCCAACCTCCTGAGCAGCTGTGCAGTGTGCTCCAGATTTCCCAGCTTTTGTGAGCTATCATTCATGCTGGAGTTGGCCTTGGTGATGCAGCTTTCTTTGAGTCATTTCTGTTTCTGTAAGTAATCCCTCACTCATATTCCTGTAAGTTACTCCAATAAACCTCACTGGTTCATGACCCCCCCCCCAACAACAACAACAACAACAAGAACAACAACAACAACAAGAACAAGAACAACAACAACAACAACAAGAACAACAACAACAACAAACCACCACCACCACCACCACCAAAAACCCAAATGACTAATTTCCAATTTCCAATTCTTAATTTTAGGAACTTATCAGTTTCAAGTCTGGTCCTAACAGGTGGTATCTGGGAGGACTGAAAAACAGTCATTTCCCTGGATACCTAAGAAAACTAAGGGCTTTGGGAAAATAGTTTGCTCCTTGACTAGAGAGGTAGACCAGTTGGTCAGAGAGAAAAGATGACCAGAGCAGAGATACCAGGGAATAAAAACAAAGCTAGAGGCCAGAAAGCCTGAACTGTCCTTAGCACTCAGTTGAACCTGAGCATTGAAGAAACTCAGGGGAGTTTGGTCATGGGTCAGGTTTTCAAATTTTGTGCAGGCAACCAGTTTCTGCAAGTTCATGGATCCTCTCATGCCTGAAAGATCCTGTTTCATGGCTTACCTCACTGACTTCAGGCTCTTACAATTGTTCCGCCTCCTTTTCTGAAATGTTCCCTGAGCATGTAATGTAGACAGGTATAATGTAGATATATGACTTACAGCTCAGCCTTCCATGACACTTCTATATACATTAAGAAGTTGTCTCTGTATTGACTACAGTCCACAAGGCAGGTCTTTGTAAGAGGATTGAAACACTCTTCAGTATTTCTCCATGGTCCCTCTTTTTCCCACCCTTGGTCTCAAAAATCTTCTTCTATGTTCTCATAACAAGTGTTAAAGAAAACCTACCCATGCTTTTGTCAGGCCTGAGTAGGGAGGATGTGGGTGCCTTGTACAAAAAGATCAAGCCAGTTGAAGCTGCAGCATGAGAGAGGCACCCACTTGCTCTTATTCCTCACTGAAGAATTATCTACAGGTGATATTAAGGGAAGGAAGAGTTATCTGCAGTTGATACTAAGGGAAGGAGAGTCAGGTTCCTTCCAGAGTTTAGCTCCTGGTAAGTTGATCATGCCCCAATGGGTAGTCCTACCTATGGATATTTTATTGGCAGTAATTGGACTCAGTGACTCATTAAAACAACTATAAAAGAAGGTATGAAGATGGGAGTGAGATTTTGGGGGTTGGGGGAATTGGAGAGGAGTTGACAAGATAGTGGAGGACAAATAAAATATACTGTACATAGGTGTGGAATTCTCAAAGAATAAATAAAAATATATTTAAAAATAGACCCATCCCAAGAATAAAATTCTTATGTAGATTCTGCCAGGATTTTATCAGTGCTTAGCTGACTCAAGGAAGGAAAAATGTTTAACCTGTCAGTCTGTTTCCACAAGGGACAAGGAAATGGTTAGGTACATCTCATTTGGTCATCAATTTCCACCCTCGGGGAATGGGTACTTGTTGACTGACCTCAGTACAGGCTCACAGGAGTCCGAATCCTGGAATGATAGACTAATTTACTTCAACCCATCCAGCTACCACAATATTAAGTTCTTATTTAGCTGGTTCATTAAGTCCATCTATCAAGAGTAAATTTATAAAGGCTCTCTCTTCTCTAGTAGGCATCACCTGCAAATAGTTCATCAACTAAGAGTGAGAACTGGTAGGGACCTCTCACATCCATGATGCAGTATTGATTGGTTTGGCTTGGACATGTGCAAGTCTTGTTCAGGCAGCCACCAATTCTTGTATATTTGTAAGACACTGATGAAAAACAAAACAAAAACCAACCAAACAAAAACCAACCAAACAGAAATCCCCTAACAACAACAACAACAACAACAACAACAACAACAACAACAGCAACAACAACACAGTCTGAAGAGTGAGAGCAAATATTAGAACCAGTCTGGCAGTGGATAAAGATGTTGGAAATATTGGACTATGAATTCAAAGCAACTCTGATTTACACTCAAGATTTAATGAGTGGAATAGTATTCAAAAAAAGTTGAGCTGTGTAAGCAAAAAATTGGAAATCTAAAGAACTTCGATTTTGGGCCATTTCTGGTTGCTGCGGGACCAAGAGCATCTGTAGGAGAAGAGTCAGAGGGGAGTGTTAAGATTTGAGCTTGCATCTTTTGAATACAGGATCTCAAAATGCATCATGATTCTTGTCTCTTGGACAAGAATCTCATCGTAGGTAATCGTGGAAACAATGGGAACAGGACTGAGTTAGAACAGGTTTTTGGCTATTATGGACCACTATGATGTGTGTGGATTGCTTGAAACCCTCCTGGCTTTGCCTTTGTGGAATTTGAAGATCCCTGAGATGCCACAGATGCTGTCCGTGAGCTAGACGGAAGAACACTGTGTGGCTGCCACGTAAGAGTAGAACTGTCAAACGGTGTAAATACAAGTCGGAATGGTGGCCTGCTTCCCTCTTGGGATCATCGTCCTCGGGATGATTACCACAAAAGGAGTCCTCCTCTTTGGCTCAGATCCCCAAGGAGGAGAAAGGTCTCTGTCTCGTGAGAGAAATCAAAAGCCCTCCCTATCCTTCTCTAGGTCTCGTACTGATCTAGGTCAAATGAAAGGAAATAGAAGACTAGTTTGCAAAAGTGGTGCACAGGAAATAACTTCATTTGACAGGAGTATGTACAGGAAACTAAAGTTTTGCTTGAGGCTTCATAAGCTTGGTGCATTTTTAAGATGTTTTACCTGTTCAAATTTGTTTTGTCTCTTGGAACAGTGACACATAAACCGATTTTAATTCTCTATGGTTTTAAATGGATCATATGAGGCATACAATATCAAGAATTGTTACTTTACAATGTTCGTTGAAGGGAGATTAATTTTTTTTGAATTTTAGTTTTTCATAGACTGAAATAAACCTAGATCTTGCCCAGTTTTACGTGTGATGTACTGATGGTATAAAGTGACTGGTGGGAACTGATTGAAGCTGTAGTTCCTCTAGTGGCTGAGACACAGTGTGGCACTGAGGGTGAAATGGTAAGCAGTCTCTAAAGGCTGCTGTGAACGCAGCCAACAGATAAACGGTAGGAACCACACTCTGAAGGGTTTCAAAGCAGTTCCTTCCTGGTTTCTGTATGTGGATGCAGAGCTGTTGTGACATCTTTATTTGGAAATGTCACACTAAAATACCAGTGTCCTATCACTTTAAGGGTACACTGTAGAGTGGAACTTTTCAGTTACTGTGCAAGTTTTTTTTTTTTTTTTTTATGTTGTCATTTGTAATGTGTTTGTGAGAATCCTTGGGATTAAAGTTTTGGTTACAAATTGTTGTTTTAAAGAAAGAACTTCCATTTTGTATAAAAACAAAAATGTTTTTATTAGGTTCAATAGTAGGTTTAACAACAAGACAAAAACTTCCAAGTTTTGGAGTAAGTTAACAGAAAACTTCACAACTGAAAAGCAGAGACCACCGACTTAACATAAAATATTCTAGAAAAGAAAAGAAAGGAAAAGAGATATGGAACAACTAGAAAAGATTTCATACACATATTATGGAAATTCCAGAGGAAGAAGAAGGGAAAAGGAATGGAGAAATAAGTGACAAAATTGTGACCTTGTATTTTTCTCAGATTATTTACAAATACTCACTGATCATGACATCTCATAGAGTGCAAAATACCAAAAAAAGTCATAAAACTCCAAAACCCAAACAAAGTTATCCACTAAAAGTGGGATTGTAACTTTTATATTCAAAGTATCAAAGGTAAGGAGAAGTCCTGTAGGGGACAGGGTATGTTGTGGGTGGGAGAGGCTGTCTTAACTTTACAATAGTGAACCTAGGAATTATACCTGACCTCTACAGAAACTAGAGCAGGAAAAAGAGAACAGAATGGAATGAAATATTAAAAGCTTTGAGGAAATAATGAACTGCCCAAACAAAATAAAACAAATCAGCAAGAGTGCTGTTCTCAACCCCATTGTCTTTCAAAAGCGAAGGAAATAGAAAACTTTTCTGGCCATTCAGTTGAAAACATACAAGTACATAAGTGACTCAAAACCTTGGCAAAATCAGTGACTTGAATCGATACTTGCCAACAGAAGAATTCTTATGACCAAAAACCACGAAAAAAACTGGCAGATTCCTGCCCGCAGCAGCTCTCTGCTCCCAAACCCCGTGGGAGAGAGACCTCACCGCCTGGTCAGGTGGGCACTCCTGAGGCTGCAGAGCGGAAGAGACCACCAACACTGCCCACCCCTGCTCACATCCCTGGCCCAAGAGGAAACTGTATACGGCCTCTGGGTTCCCGTAGAGGAGGGCCCAGGAACAGCAGGTCCGCTGCATCTGAGAAACCTCCAGAACCTGAAGGGACCGACCTGATAAACAGTTCGCTGCACCCAAATCCCATGGGAGGGAGAGCTAAAACTTCAGAGAGGCAGACACGCCTGGGAAACCAGAAGAGACTGCACTCTGCACACATCTCTGATGCCAGGGGAAAACACCAAACGCCATCTGGAAGCCTGGTGCATGGAAGCTCCCAGAAAGGGCGGAGCAGATCTTCCTGGTTGCTGCCGCCTTGGAGAGCTTGTAGGCAGCACCCCACGAGCAAACTTGAGCCTCGGAACCACAGGTAAGACCAACTTTTCTGCTGCAAGTGACTTGCCTGGTAAACTCAAGACACAGGCCCACAGGAACAACTGAAGACCTGTAGATAGAAAAAACTACACGCCTGAAAGCAGAACACTCTGTCCCCATAATTGGCTGAAAGAAAACAGGGAAACAGGTCTACAGCACTCCTGACACACAGGCTTATAGGACAGTCTAGCCACTGTCAGAAATAGCAGAACAAAGTAACACGAGAGATAATCTGATGGCGAGAGGCGAGTGCAGGAACCCAGGCAACAGAAACCAAGACTACATGGCAACTTCGGAGCCCAATTCTCCCACCAAAGCAAACACGGAATATCCAAACGCACCAGAAAAGCAAGATCTAGATTTAAAATCATATTTGATCACGATGCTGGAGGACTTCAAGAAAGACGTGAAGAACTCCCTTAGAGAACAAGTAGAAGCATACAGAGAGGAATTGCAAAAATCCCTGAAAGAATTCCAAAAAAACATAAATAAACAAGTAGAAGCCCATAGAGAGGAGTCACAAAAATCCCTGAAAGAATTCCAGGAAAACACAATCAAACAGTTGAAGGAATTAAAAATGGAAATAGAAGCAATCAAGAAAGAACACATGGAAACAACCCTGGATATAGAAAACCAAAAGAAGAGACAAGGAGTTGTAGATATGAGCTTCACCAACAGAATACAAGAGATGGAAGAGAGAATCTCAGGAGCAGAAGATTCCATAGAAATCATTGACTCAACTGTCAAAGATAATGTAAAGCGGAAAAAGCTACTGGTCCAAAACATACAGGAAATCCAGGACTCAATGAGAAGATCAAACATAAGGATAATAGGTATAGAAGAGAGTGAAGACTCCCAGCTCAAAGGACCATAAATATCTTCAACAAAATCGTAGAAGAAAACTTCCCTAACCTAAAAAAAAGAGATACCCATAGGCATACAAGAAGCTTACAGAACTTCAAATAGATTGGACCAGAAAAGAAACACCTCCCGTCACATAATAGTCAAAACACCAAACGCACAAAATAAAGAAAGAATATTAAAAGCAGTAAGGGAAAAAGGTCAAGTAACATATAAAGGCAGACCTATCAGAATCACACCAGACTTTTTGTCAGAAACTATGAAAGCCAGAAGATCCTGGACAGATGTCATACAGACCCCAAGAGAACACAAATGCTAGCCAAGGTTACTGTTTCCTGTAAAACTCTCAATTAACATAGATGGAGAAACCAAGATATTCCATGACAAAACCAAATTTACACCATATCTTTCTACAAATCCAGCACTACAAAGGATAATAAATGGTAAAGCCCAACATAAGGAGGCAAGCTATACCCTAGAAGAAGCAAGAAACTGATCGTCTTGGCAACAAAACAAAGAGAAGAAAAGCACACAAACATAACCTCATATCCAAATATGAATATAACAGGAAGCAATAATCACTATTCCTTAATATCTCTCAACATCAATGGCCTCAACTCCCCAATAAAAAGACATAAATTAACAAACTGGATACGCAACAAGGAACCTGCATTCTGCTGCCTACAAGAAACACACCTCAGAGACAAAGACAGACAGTACCTCAGAGTGAAAGGCTGGAAAACAACTTTCCAAGCAAATGGTCGGAAGAAGCAAGCTGGAGTAGACATTCTAATATCAAATAAAATCAATTTTCAACTAAAAGTCATCAAAAAAGATAAGGAAGGACACTTCATATTCATCAAAGGAAAAAACCACCAAGATGAACTCACAATCCTAAATATCTATGCCCCAAATACAAGGGCACCTACATACATAAAAGAAACCTTACTAAAGCTCAAACCACACATTGCACCTCACACAATAATACTAGGAGATTTCAACACCCCACTCTCATCAATGGACAGATCATGGAAACAGAAATTAAACAGAGACGTAGACAGACTAAGAGAAGTCATGAGCCAAATGTACTTAACAGATATTTATAGAACATTCTATCCTAAAGCAAAACGATATACCTTCTTCTCAGGTCCTCATGGTACTTTCTCCAAAACTGACCATATGATTGGTCAAAAAACGGGCCTCAACAGGTACAGAAAGATAGAAATAATCCCATGGGTGCTATCAGACCACCACGGCCTAAAACTGGTCTTCAATAACAATAAGGGAAGAATGCCCACATATACGTGGAAATTGAACAATGCTCTACTCAATGATAACCTGGTCAAGGAAGAAATAAAGAAAGAAATTAAAGACTTTTTAGAATTTAATGAAAATGAAGGTACAACATACCCAAACTTATGGGACACGATGAAAGCTGTGCTAAGAGGAAAACACACAGCGCTGAGTGCCTGCAGAAAGAAACAGGAAAGAGCATATGTCAGCAGCTTGACAGCACACCTAAAAGCTCTAGAACAAAAAGAAACACATACATACAGGAGGAGTAGAAGGCAGGAAATAATCAAACTCAGAGTTGAAATCAACCACGTAGAAACAAAAAGGACCATAAAAAGAATCAACAGAACCAAAAGTTGGTTCTTTGGGAAAATCAACAAGATAGATAAACCCTTAGCCAGACTAATGAGAGGACACAGAGAGTGTGTCCAAATTAATAAAATCAGAAATGAAAAGGGAGACATAACTACAGATTCAGAGGAAATTCAAAAAATCATCAGATCTTACTATAAAAACCTATATTCAACAAAACTTGAAAATCTGCAGGAAATGGACAATTTCCTAGACAGATACCAGGTACCGAAGTTAAATCAGGAACAGATAAACCAGTTAAACAACCCCATAACTCCTAAGGAAATAGAAGCAGTCATTAAAGGTCTCCCAACCAAAAAGAGCCCAGGTCCAGATGGGTTTAGTGCACAATTCTATCAGACCTTCATAGAAGACCTCATACCAATATTATCCAAACTATTCCACAAAATTGAAACAGATGGAGCACTCCCGAATTCCTTCTATGAAGCCACGATTACTCTTATACCCAAACCACACAAAGACCCAACAAAGAAAGAGAACTTCAGACCAATTTCCCTTATGAATATCTATGCAAAAGTACTCAATAAAATTCTGGCAAACGAATCCAAGAGCACATCAAAACAATCATCCACCATGATCTAGTAGGCTTCATCCCAGGCATGCAGGGATGGTTTAATATATGGAAAACCATCAACGTGATCCATTATATAAACAAACTGAAAGAACAAAACCACATGATCATTTCATTAGATGCTGAGAAAGCATTTGACAAAATTCAACACCCCTTCATGATAAAAGTCCTGGAAAGAATTGGAATTCAAGGCCCATACCTAAGCATAGTAAAAGCCATATGCAGCAAACCAGTTGCTAACATTAAACTAAATGGAGAGAAACTTGAAGCAATCCCACTAAAATCAGGGACTAGACAAGGCTGCCCACTCTCTCCCTACTTATTCAATACAGTTCTTGAAGTTCTAGCCAGAGCAATCAGACAACAAAAGGAGGTCAAGGCAATACAGATCAGAAAAGAAGAAGGCAAAATATCACTATTTGCAGACGATTTGATAGTATATTTAAGTGATCCCAAAAGTTTCACCAGAGAACTACTAAAGCTGATAAACAAGTTCAGCAAAGTGGCTGGGTATAAAATTAACTCAAATAAATCAGTAGCCTTCCTCTACACAAAAGAGAAACAAGCCGAGAAAGAAATTAGGGAAATGACACCCTTCATAATAGACCCAAATAATATAAAGTACCTCGGTGTGACTTTAACCAAGCAAGTAAAAGATCTGTACAATAAGAACTTCAAGCCTCTGAAGAAAGAAATTGAAGAAGACCTCAGAAGATGGAAAGATCTCCCATGCTCATGGATTGGCAGGATTAATATAGTAAAAATGGCCGTTTTACCAAAAGCGATCTACAGATTCAATGCAGTCCCCATCAAAATACCAATCGAATTCTTCAAACAGTTAGACAGAACAATTTGAAAATTCATCTGGAATAACAGAACACCCAGGATAGCTAAAACTATCCTCAACAATAAAAGAATTTCAGGGGGAATCACTATCCCTGAACTTAAGCAGTATTACAGAGCAATAGTGATAAAAACTGCATGGTATTGGTACAGAGACAGACAGATAGACCAATGGAACAGAATTGAAGACCCAGAAATGAACCCACACACCTATGGTCACTTGATTTTTGACAAACGAGCCAAAACCATCAAATGGAAAAAAGATAGCATTTTCAGCAAATGGTGCTGGTTCAACTGGAGGTCAACATGTAGAAGAATGCAGATCGACCCATGCTTATCACCCTGTACAAAGCTTAAGTCCAAGTGGATCAAGGACCTCCACATCACACCAGATACACTCAAACTGACAGAAGAAAAACTAGGGAAGCATATGGAACACATGGGCACTGGAAAAAATTTCCTGAACAAAACATCAATGGCTTATGCTCTAAGATCAAGACTCGACAAATGGGATCTCATAAAACTGCAAAGCTTCTGTAACGCAAAGGACACTGTGGTTAGGACAAAACGGCAACCAACAGATTGGGAAAAGATCTTTACCAATCCTACAACAGAAGAGGCCTTATATCCAAACTATACAAAGAACTCAAGAAGTTAGACCGCAGGGAGACAAATAACCCTATTAAAAATGGGGTTCAGAGCTAAACAAAGAATTCACAGCTGAGGAATGCCGAATGGCTGAGAAACACCTAAAGAAATGTTCAACATCTTTAGTCATAAGGGAAATGCAAATCAAAACAACCCTGAGATTTCACCTCACACCAGTGAGAATGGCTAAGATCAAAAACTCAGGTGACAGCAGATGCTGGCGAGGATGCGGAGAAAGAGGAACACTCCTCCATTTTTGGTGGGATTGCAGACTGGTACAACCATTCTGGAAATCAGTCTGGAGGTTCCTTAGAAAATCGGACATTGAACTGCCTGAGGATCCAGCTATACCTCTCTTGGGCATATACCCAAAAGATGCCCCAACATATAAAATAGACACGTGCTCCACTATGTTCATAGTAGCCTTATTTATAATAGCCAGAAGCTGGAAAGAACCCAGATGCCCTTCAACAGAGGAATTGATATAGAAAATGTGGTACATCTACACAATGGAATATTACTCAGCTATCAAAAACAATGACTTTATGAAATTCATAGGCAAATGGTTGGAACTGGAAAATATCATCCTGAGTGAGGTAACCCAATCACAGAAAAACACACATGGTATGCACTCATTGATAAGTGGCTATTAGCCCAAATGCTTGAATTACCCTAGATGCCTAGAACAAATGAAACTCAAGACGGATGATCAAAATGTGAATGCTTTACTTCTTCTTTAAAAGGGGAACAAGAATACCCTTGGCAGGGAATAGAGAGGCAAAGATTAAAACAGAGACTGAAGGAACACCCATTCAGAGCCTGCCCCACATGTGGCCCATACATATACAGCCATCCAATTAGACAAGATGGATGAAGCAAAGAAGTGCAGGCCGACAGGAGCCGGATGTAGATTGCTGCTGAGAGACAGAGCCAGAATACAGCAAATACAGAGGCGAATGCCAGCAGCAAACCACTGAATTGAGAATAGGACCCCCGTTGAAGGAATCAGAGAAAGAACTGGAAGAGCTCGAAGGGGCTCGAGACCCCATATGTACAATAATGCCAAGCAACCAGAGCTTCCAGGGACTAAGCCACTACCTAAAGACTATACATGGACTGACCCTGGACTCTGACCTCATAGGTAGCAATGAATATCCTAGTAAGAGCACCAGTGGAAGGGGAAGCCCTGGGTCCTGCTAAGACTGAACCCCCAGTGAACTAGATTGTTGGGTGGAGGGCGGCAATGGGGGGAGGATTGGGAGGGGAACACCCATAAAGAAGGGGAGAGGGAGGCATTAGGGGGATGTTTGCCTGGAAACCGGGAAAGGGAATAACACTCGAAATGTATATAAAAAATACTCAAGTTAATAAAAAAAAAAAAAGAGAAAAAAAAAATCTCTCAACTTCATCAATCCTTGGGAGAAAATAAAATTGTTCCTAATGATATTCTTCTGTACTCATAGTTGGTGCCTAGTCCAGTCATCACTAGAGAGGTTTCCTCTGGCAGCTGATGGGAATACATGCAGAGTCCCACAGATGAATATTAGTTGGAGAGGAGAGAGAAAGTTGTAGATTTCTAACTGGTTCCTTCCCTTGGAGTTTTTGGGAACCCCACAAGAGGGGGAGGAAGAATTGAAGGGGTCAGAGTTGTTGAGGACAGCATGAGAATATGGCCCGCAGAATCATCTAATCAGGGCTCATCAGGGTTCACAGAGACTGAAGCAGCAATCACAGAGCCTGCAAGGGTCTGTCCTAGGTCCTTGGCCTCTTATACTTGCTATAACATAAGAACTTGGTATTTTTGTGGGGCTCCCAACAGTGGGAGTGAGAGTCTCTAACTCTTTTACATGTTCTTGGGACTCTTTTCCTCCTACTGGATTGCCTTGTCCAGTGTTGATATGAGGGTTTGTGCCTAGTCTTATTGTACCTTGTTATGCCATGTTCATTAATATTCCTGGAAGGCCTGCTGTTTCTGAAAGGGCATGGAGAAGTGGATCTAGCGGACAGGGAATGTGGTACGGGGAGAACTTGGAGGAGTAGAGAGAAGGAAACCTGCAGTCAGGATGTATTGTGAGAGCAGAACAAAATCAAACAAAAACCTGAAATACTGCATCCTGCCAGTTAGTCTGGCTACCACTACAAAGACAGGCTGTGAAGATGAAGACTCATCGACATTGTTGGGAATGCAACTGAGGATGGGCATTTTGGAAAACACTATGGAGATTTCAAAAAGCATTCAAACTGAAACTCTAGGCAGAGTCTATCATCCCCTTGCTAAAGTGGCTATCATTAAAGAAAGAAAATAAGGCAACAAATGCTGGTGAGGATAAGAAAGTTATGTGCATTTTTTATTAGTGGGGATATGAATTTCCCCAGGCACTATCACTATGAAGGTTCTGCAAGGAACTAAAACCATAATTAACTTAACTAAAACCATCTATACTACTCCTGATATATGCACCCCCACATCAAAGCAACATGCTCTTAAGTTGCCTGCATAGCTATGTTCCCTGGTGTATTCACTACAGAAGCGAAGGTGCCCCTCAATACATGAATGAATCAAGAAAATGTTGTATGTCTAGATAGTGGGGTACTGGTTTGTCATAAAGAAGAGTAAAATTATGTCACTTGTAGGGAAAAGGTTGAGTCTCACAATCCTTGTGTTGGCTTAATAAGCTAGACTCAGCAAAAGTCATATTCAGGCTTCCTGTCTTATGAGGATTGTAGGGATAAAACACAGTAAAGAACAAGGGGGAGTTGTAGGGATAGAGCAAAGGAGGTCAGTGGATAGGGGAGGAAGAGGAAGGTGAAGTAGTTAAATATGATCAAAAGACATTGATTATATACAGATATGAAAATATCACAAGAAAACACTGTTTTGTATAACAAACATATAGTGCTAAGTATTAAAAATAAACATAACTATAATATAAAATAAAATAATATAATATAATATAAAATAGCTACCATGTTTTTGAGTATGTATTCAAAGAATATAGAATATATATTTCAAAGATACACTTTCCTGCTCACATCTATTTAAGGCTTGTTTACAGTGCTAAATCAATGTATAAGAGCAGATACAGATAATGACTAATGAAAATGTAGCTGAGAATTGCTCTTTCAAGGTTTATAAAGAAATGTGTTGAGATTTTGATGGGAATTGCTTTGAATTTGTAGATTGCTTTTGGTAAAATGGCCATTTTCACTATGTTAATCCTACCTACCCCTGAGCATGGGCAATCTTCCCATTTGCTACCTTCTTTAATTTCTTTCTTCTGAGACTTGAAGTTCTTATGATACAGATCTTTCAGTTGCTTGATTAGAGTTACACCAAAATATTTTATATTATTTGTGGCTATTGTGAAAGGTGTGGTTTCCCTAATTTTTTCTTGCCTGTTTATTATTTGTATAAAGGAGCGCTACTTATTTCTTTAAGTTAATTTTGTATCCATCCACATTGCAAAGGTATTTATCAGCTGTGGGAGTTCTCTGGTAGAAATTTTTTGGGTCACTTATGCAGACTACCATATCATCTGCAGATAGCAATACTTTGACTTCTTTCTTTCCAATTTGTATACCTGTGATTTCCTTTAGTTGCCTTATTGCTCTGGCTATAACTTCAAATACTATATTGAATAAATAGGGAGAGAGTGGGCAGCCTTATCTTGTCCCCAATTTTAGTGGCATTGCTTTAAGTTTCTATGCATTCAGTTTGATGTTGGCTATTGACTTGTGTATATTGCTTTGATTATGTTTAGGTATGTGTCCTGAATCTCTGATTTCTATAATAGATTTAACATTAAGGGGTGTTAGATTTTATCAACGGTGTTTTCAGCATCCAATGAGGGAGGAAGGGACCTGAGGGAGAGAGGGGAGAGGGAGAAGGAGAATGGTTGCTATAAATATGAGACTAGCCTCGTCTACATGGCAAGAGATAGGCCACCTAGAGTATATTAAAACAACAACAACAACAACAATAACAACAACAACAACAACAACAACAAAACGTTTCAAAACAAAAACATGACAAAACCTCATGGCAGCTGGAGGGAAGGGTACTCACATTTCGTTGGGAGTGTGTCCAGTAAGGTAGGCATACTCCAATGCCTTCATTAGCATATGGGTAACATTAAGTGGATGCAATAGAAGAGAGGAAGGAAGGAAGGAAGGAAGGGAGGAAGGAAGGAGGGAAGGAGGGAAGGAAGGAAGGGAGGAAGGAAGGGAGGAAGGAAGGAAGGGAGGAAGGAAGGAAGGAAGGAAAGAAGGAAGGAAGGGAGGAAGGAAGGAGGGAAGGAGGGAAGGAAGGAAAGAAGGAAGGAAGGGAGGAAGGAAGGAGGGAAGGAGGGAAGGAAGGAAGGGAGGAAGGAAGGGAGGAAGGAAGGAAGGGAGGAAGGAAGGAAGGAGGGAAGGAAGGAAGGAAGGAGGGAAGGAAGGAAGGGAGGAAGGAGGGAAGTAGGGAAGGAGGGAAGGAAGGAAGGAAGGAAGGAGGGAAGGAAGGAAGGAAGGAAGGGAGGAAGGAAGGAAGGAAGGAAGGGAGGAAGGAAGGAAGGAACATAAAACAAAGAAAAGAGAAAGGAGGAGAGGAAGGAGGAAGAGGAGATGAAGTTGGGTGAGGATGGATAGTCTGGAGAGAATTTGAACGATAGAAGCAGGAAGATACAATCATAATAAACTGTATATATGTCAAACAACCTCACACCATAAAATATTTAAAATATATTTTAATATAACTTGGGGCAAAACAAAATTGTTGCTCTTCCAGAAGAGCCAGATTTGATTTCTAGCACACCTGTTTTCTCATACCCATCGGTCACTCTGATTCTAGAGCATCTGATGGCCTTTTATGGTCCCAAAGGGCACTAGGTATGCTCAAGGAGTACATACATACACGCAGGCAAAACACTCCTACACTTAAAATTAATTTTAAAAAATTAATAAAAATAAAAGTGACAATTCATTCACCACAACAAAACATGAAAATAAATGAACAAACACAGAATAAAATTATTGAGTTTTCATTATGTTTCATTATGCATTTTATAGGTATCTTCACTTCTCTGTGGAAAATTGAAGCTACGTTAAGAGCACTACTCCTCCATGCCCTGGCTGCTTTATAGCAGACAGCCCTTCTTCCAGACATCATTTTAGCCATAAACTCCTGTTGACTCTTTATTCCCTTTGTAAAACCACGTATTAATAATTTGCACACATATATTAAAGGGAAGTGGTCTGTCCTTCCTTCTGCCTGACTACATGTTTTTTGTTAAGTTGTTTGTTTTGCTTGTAAAGTCATTCAATATTTTTTAGTGAGAGGAAACCTCTTGTAACAGCCTGTTTTCATTGCTGTCTTAGCTTTACTATAGAAAACTGATTTTCTCTTCTGTTTTTCTTGCCCATGGCAGTATCTCATGGAGGTGAGTTCTAAATATAGTTTTTAAATTTCTTTGGCAATAATTTCTGTGATGTGAGTGTGAAATGTCCCCCGTAGGCTCATGTATTTGGGAACTTAGTTCTCACTTAGGAATGTTTGTAGAACCTTTAAAAAGTAGAGCCTTGCTGGAGGAAGTGGATCAATGGGGACAGTCCTTGTGACTTTAAAGCCTTGTCCCACTTCCTGTTCACTGGCTGCTTCCTTAGTGTGAAAACAATGTGAAAAGCCAGCTTCCTGCTCCTGTCAGGCTACGTGGTCTGCCTGCTCCCATATCTTCCCCACCATGACGGATTGCATCACCCCTAAACTGTAAGACAAAATCTACCCTGGTCAGAGTATTGGCCACAGCAATGAGAAAGTAACTAAAGTAATAACCTACTGAAAAGATAATTAGTGAGCTCAACTCAAGTTGCCAGCAAAGATCATAGCTGGTACATGTCAATTCTTGCATTAATAAGCTACTGTAGTTATGGTAGTCATTTCGAGTTTTAAGATGGTCTCAGAGGCTTTTGATCATTTACCATAAACCTACTCATATGAAGCTCACATATAGAGTTAAGGGGATGGCTCAATGTGTAAGATCTCTCAGTGTGAGAGTATGATGTCTTACTCGGTGTTTTATTGCTGCAAAGAAACACCATGACTAAAAAGCAAGTTGAAGAGGAAAGGGTTTATTTGGCTTACACTTCCAGATCACAGTCCATTATTGGAGGAAGTCAGGACAGGAACTCAAGCAGAGCTAGGACTTGGAGGCAGGAACTCATGCAGAGGCCATGGAGGATGCTGCTTACTGGTTTGCTTCCTCCTGGTTTTATTAGCCTCCTTTTTTACCCAGGATGACCAGCCCAGGGACAGAACCATCTACTGTGCCTGGGCTCTCCCTCCTTGATCCTAGTTAAGAAAATGTCGTACACCTGTATTTCATGGACACATTCCTCAACTGAGGTTCCTTTCTCTCTGATGACTCTAGCTTGTGTCAAGCTGATTCACAAAACCAGCCAATGCATATGAGGGCCTGAAATTGGTTCTCTAGTTTCTGTGACACAAACTGGGCATGGCGGTACTTGTCTGTAACTCCAGCATTGGGGGTTGGGGTGGAGCAGAGATGCAAACATAACTGAACTTCATGGACAGTCATCCTCCTCAATTTATGAGCTTCAAGGTTTACTGGCATACTTGGTCTCATAAAGAATAGAAGTGGAGAGCAATTGAAAGACATCCTGCATAGGCATGCACACACATGAACACACATCTGTATACATGTGTGATCAAAGCCACATGAAAAAACACATGCAACACACACACACACACACACACACACACACACACACAGTTCGTATATACACACAAAGGAAAGATACATATCTTGGTTTTTAACCCCCATTGCTGTGATAAAATGCTTTGGCAAAAGCAGTTTAAAGGAAGAAGGATTTATTTTGGTTCACAGTGCAAAGTACAGAGAAACGGGTCAAGGCAGCAGGATCTTGAAGCAACTGGTCAGATGAAACTATGGCCTTTGATGAGAAGCCCATCATCTCCTATGTGACTCTAGACTCTGTCAGATAGATAATTAGCTTTAGCAATATCATATGATAAATATGCTGTTGAATGAAAGAGAGCTAAAACACCATTGACCAAGAGTTCCAATTGCATTGGCTATCATTACTTGAGTTTAAGCTCTATCTTTTTCAATGAATGACATTCAACCTAAAAAATTTACTTAGTGTTTCTACCTTAGTGTGTGTGACTTTTAATCTGTAAAATGTTGATGAAAATACTACCATTAGTTAAGCACAGAGCTTGGTACATAAATAAATAGCATTACTACTTTGGTGATATGCAATTGTCAGGATAATATATTCAGTTTTGTCCTGCTATGAATTGTGCACAGTTCCATTTAATTACTTGGTCTCTGTGCTTCATGGATGCTTGTCAATGGGGTTCCTTTACTCAGAGAAATCTCAATACTTAGACTTTTTAGAATATAAAATAATAATTCATCTATGTAATGATTATCTATCTATCATCTATTTATAGCTACCTATAATCTTTCTATCATCTATCATCTACATATTTATCTATATCTTCCATCACTTATCTGTCTATAATGATACTAAAAAGAAGTTGATTATTTTTAAAAGTGAGTGAATTGCTTTTAAAATATCAGGATGGATAAAGAGCCCCGCTCAATTAAGTAGTTACCAAGTGGTATTTGCCTTATGCACATAAATGGTAAATGAATTCTTTATGGTATGAGCCATCACAGTGAATAGCAAATGAATTCATAACTGTGAGCCCAATAAAAATATTCCTAAAAGAGAAGTTATTTATTGTCAAGTTGACTTCTTGAGTAACCAGGGCTTACTGGAATGGAGCAGTAAATAAGACAGGCACAAAAATGTGGGATGATGTCACAGGTGAAAGAGGTACAAAATAGAATGAGGCCTGTCATTGGATAAGAAGGAAGGATGGGTGGGAGAAAAGGAAGGAAGAGAAGGAGACAGGAACGGAAGAGGAGAGGAAGGAGAGAAGCTGTGGTGGAGACGACGTGGAAGCTGACGTTAGGACTCCACGCTGTACCTTTACAGGTTGTTATAAATGTTGTTAGGGGATGGATGTGTACAGGGCTTTGTATGTTTAGGTGGCAGTTATATCTTATCAACAGGATCAGAGGTTATTGTGTTGTGTGTTCTTTCATGTGCAGATTTAAGTGTAAGGGAGTGTGGGCAGCTAGTCTGGACTGCCATGGAATTGGAATGTGTACTTCTGGCAAGGTATCTACCAGATACCTTGGGGTACTGCGGTACTGGACCTAGTGGGGGATAAAAAGACAGCATTTTATTTTTTATAATTTTACAACAACACAAGGCATGATCAAACCTTTTGTGATTTCTTCTAAGAAAGAGTGGCTGCTAACAAGCAGATGCTATTTAAAAAGACTTAAAAGGATATAGGCGGGTAGAGTCTCGAGAATCATATCAAGCTGAGGATACAGCTTAGTTGGGAGAGTGCTGGTCTAGCATGGACGAAGTCCTAGGTTTGACGGCCAGCACCTCATAAACTGAGAGTGGTGGCTCATATCTGTAATCCCAGCACTAGGGAGGGGGAAGCAGGGATATATTTAGTTACAAAGTGAGTTCAAGGCCAACCTGGAATACATGGATTACTGACACAAAACCAAAAGTGAACAAAACACAAAAACCACACAACTAAACAACTAGACAAGAAAGAAGGGTGATTTTATCAGGCAGAGGGTTTGTAGACTAGAGTGCTCACAATATTTTAGACAAGGACTTTCCAGAGGAGAAAGTTATCTAAATAAAAGACATAAAATAGAATTATTAGAGACAGAAAGTGTGATTAAGCCAATCACAGTATTTTAAAGTAAGTGGTATGAGGAAGTCATAGTCCATAGAAATTTAGAGTTTTTATTGCTGAAATATTGTATATCACTACCCATCATTGTAGGAAGTCAGAGCAAGAACTCAAAGAACTAGAGTCAGGAACTAAAGGAAAGGCAATGGAGGAATTTTACTTGCTAACTTGCTCCTCATGGCTTACTCAGCTTGTCTTTTTATACGACCCAGGACTACCTGCCCATGGAGGAGAAACCCACACCATTCATCAGTCAAGAAAATGCCTTACAGATTTGTCTACAAGCCAAACTTTTGGAACCAAAGGTTTTTTTCTTCACGGATATGTCTGAGTTTGTATCAAATTGACAAAGCCAGTCAGCATGATCTCCAGAAATAGACTGAAACCTAATGAGAAAAGGCAGTATGAGAAGCCTGCTCTTTGGAGAACTTTAGTTTTGAAGGCTAAATGAGTAAGGAAGAGATTAGTGTTGGTTTTTTGAGTGAATACAGAAGGAGCTTTGCAAAATAATCATTAGTAGATTTAAAACTGATTGTCAGAAGGAAAGAATCAGCAGGGGCAGAGTGCTACTGTAGTCCTCTGGCAAAAACATTGCAGCTTGCGAGTTAGTTAAATTGGTGGGATGTCACCACCGTGGGAAAGGCTGCACTGCCTGGGGATGTCATGGTGCCAACCCGATTCTTCAGTGAACTAATGCATTTTCTGTATTTGTGATTATAATACACAGAAGGGAAAAAAGGAGCCAGCAATCAGGATAGAGAAAGAATTAAGCCTAGGGGTTTTCATGGGACCCCATAGTCTAATGACTCAATCAGAAGACTCATAAACTGCATATATGAACAGAAATTTCATTCCCAATTCATTAGTTGATGGACATCTTAGCTATTTCCAGTTTCCTGTTATTATGAATAGAGCAAATATTTCTGCAGTAAGATACAGAGGCTTTTGGGCATAAACCCAGGAGTGGTATAGCCTGATTTTGTGGTAGATCTTTTTCCAGCTTTCTTTGGAACTTCTACACTGATTTCCATGGCTCTAAAAGTTTTCACTCTCAGCAGTCATCAGGAAATGTTCTCATTGCTCTGTGTCCTTGTCATTATGGGCTGCTTTGTTTTATTGATCTTGGCCATTATATAAGTAGTGTGAGATGAAATCTCAAAGTAATTTTAATTTACATTTCCCTGATGGCTAAGGGCCTTAAATATTTTCTTAAGTGCTTCTCGGTCATTGTGTTTCATTCTTTTGAGAATTCTCCTTAGTATAGACCTATACCCCAATTTAAAATTGGGTTACTTGTTTTCTTCATGCCCGTTCTTTTTTTATTATTATTAGATTTTTTTATTTACATTTCAAATGTCATTTCCTTTCCTGGTTTCCTGGGCATAAGCCCCCTATCCGATCCCACTTCTCCTCTTCTATAAGGGTGTTCCCCTTCCCATCCACTCCCCCTTCCCACATCCCACTAACATTCCCCTACACTGGGGGGGTCTAGCTTTGGCAGGACCAAGGCCTTCTCCTTCCATTGGTGCCCAACAAGGCCATCCTCTGCTACATAGGCAGTTAGAGCCATAGGTCAGTACATGTATAGTTTTGGGTAGTGGTTCAATCCCTGGGAGCTCTTATTGACTGGCATGGTTGTTCTTATGGGGTTGCAAGCCCCTTCAGCTCCTGAATCCCTTCTCTAATTCCTCCAATGGGAACCCCATTCTCAGTTCAATGGTTTGCTGTTAGCATTTGTCAGGCTCTGGCTGTGCCTCTCAGGAGACATCTATATCAGGCTCCTGTCAGCATGCACTTCTTAGCTTCATCAATATTGTCTAGGTTTGGTGGCTGTATATATATATGGGCCATATGTTGGGCAGGCTCTGAATGGCCATCCCTTCAGTCTCTGCTCGAAACATTGTCTCCATATCCACTTCTATGAATATTTTTATTCTCCCTTTTAAGAGAGACTTTCTCTGCTTAGTCCTATACCCCAGTTTAAAATTGGGTTACTTGTTTTCTTGATGCTTGTTCTTTTTCTATTTTTTTTTTTAGTTTTAAAATACACTTTATATACTAGCCCTCTATTAGATGTATAATCAGTAATGATCTTTTCCTTTTCTCTAGGTATCTACTTTTGCCTGAACTATGATGTTTTTGCCTTGCAGAAGCTTTTCAGTTTTGTGAGCTTCAATTTATTGATTTTTGATCTTGTGCCTGTGCTATCAGTGTCCTGCTCAAAAAGTTGCTTCCTGTGCCAGTGAGTTCAAGAATATCCCCACTGTTTCTTATATCAGATTCACTGCATCTGGGCTCATGTTTAGGGTTTTGATTCTTTGGAGTTGAGTTTTATTCAAGGTGATAGATATGGATCAATTTTCATTCTTTGGCATTCAGCCATGACCTCAGTTATTGAAGATCAAATTGGGTTCTTTTTTAAATTAATTAATTTATTTTTTAATTGGATAGTTTATGTATTTATATTTCAAATGTTAGTCCCTTTACCCCCTCTTCCATCCCTCCCCCCTGCCCCCGCTTCATGAAGATGCTCCCACTCCCACCCACCTACTCTTATCTTAACACCTTGGCATTCTTCTACACTGGTGAAACAAGCCTTCACAGGGTCGAGGGCTTCTTTTATTGATGCCAGACAATGCCATCCTCTGCACCTGGAGCCATGGGTTCCTCCATGTATGCTCTTTGGTTGTTGGTTTAGTTCCCAGGAGCTCTGATCCCCAGGCTCAATCTGATGGTTAGCTAGAAGCATCCTCATCTATATCAGCAAGGCTCTGGCAAAGCCTCTAAGGAGACATTCATATCAGGCTCCTGTCAGTAAGCACTTTTTGGCATCCGCAATAGTGACTGGATTTGGTGGTTGCATATGGGATGGATCCCCAGGTGGGGAAGTGTCTGAATGACCTTTTCTTCAGTCCCAGCTCCATTCTTTGGTCCCTGTATTTCCTCCTGTGAGTATTTTGCTCCCCCTTGTAAGAAGGACTTTGGTCTTCCTTCTTCTTAAGCTTCAGATGGTCTGTGAATTGTAATCTTGGGTAATCTGAGCTTTTAGGCTAATATTCACTTATCAGTGAGTGCATACCATGTGTGTTCTTATGACTGTGTGGCAAGCACTTCATTGTCTGGGCTATCTCTCCACCCTCCAAAGTCATTTTGAAGGGCATTATGCCATGTAGCATTTATGTGACCTATATAAATCTATATAATTTTACCACCACTAAGTAAACACACTTTTGATATGCAAATGGTTGTTTCATCTGTAGGAAGGAGACAAAAAAAATGGAAGATTTTAAAACTTGTTCTGCCATACAAACCTATTCTACTCAGTAACTGCCTCCCTAGTGCTGGGATCACAGGTATGTGCCACCACACCCAACTCAGAGAGAGAAATGTTTTTGTCAGCAACTAAGGCTCATTTAGTTTGAGAAGTCAGATATACACAAGGGCTAAGCAATTTGGCTTACTGTGTTTACTGTGACTTTCTGGTTATTTGCACTTTGAGTTGCTTTATCTTTCGGAGGATGCTTCATGTTAAAGAACATTCTTGTTACATTTGTATGTGTACTTGTGAACATGTATGTATGTGAGTACCATATGGTTATATGTATGCACACAGGAATGCACGTGTTCATTGTTCTTCGGATAATATTTAGTTCATCTGATCCCTCCTTGCTTTTCAATTCTCTTGGCCTTGAAGTCTGTAATAAACAGACACTCTCTTTCCTGGACCCTTCTGGATTTCCGCCATTTAGATGTATATAACTTCATGTATGTGTTTCTGCACTGCTGTGCCCTTTTGTACCGTGCCATCTCTTATCACTTTTGTAAGGTGTCACCTCAAGCATCACCAGAACAGCTGTAGATGGGCTAAAATTCAGTTCTTACTAAACTGAAAAAAGAACACTATTTAAATAGAGCTTTGGCAGTGGAGAAAGTTGAATTTGAATGGACTGGTAGTTGAAACTTTCGTTTGAAAGGCTTTTAGTTTGGGGCTTTGATTAGGGTTGGGTAGGGGTTTCAGTGCAATTCAGGATTGTTGGAAACAGTGAAGAATTTTTGAAGGAAGAGATCTGAAGATACAAACTATTAGCATTTTCCAGTGAAGAGTTCGGGTTGATTCCAGAAGTTTCTATCTTGAGCAATGAAGTCACTTGCCTGAACTCAAGTATGCTGGAAAGATGACATCTTAATAAAGATAATGCTGGGGTTGACATTTAGTTATGTGTGGGAAGAATAGATCTGAGTGTAGAAAGGGATGATTTGGGTTTTCATTAACTGAAATTTTATGTAGACAACAGGGTAGTTGACGGCTGTGAGAATACACGTTTCCTTATTATAGTCTGTACTTAATCAATATTACAGCATTTAGGGATGGTCACCGCCAAAAATAATTCCTTTGAATTCTTACATAACTGGATAATACCTGAATATCTAACAGAAAATGTCACCTTTGTCATCTTGTCTGGGCACAATTCTTTGTTACATCAGGGATGTAACTCTTAATGTGTCCATGGTACTTGAGTACCACAGTACATGGGAACTGAGCTCCTCATTGTTAACACAATAACTGACAAAGGTAACTTAAGGGAGGAAAGACGCACTGTGCCACACAGTGAGAATGTTCAATCCATCATGGTAGAGAGGCAATGAGGACTTTATGGTATGGGGCACTAGGTGAGGTGTCTCATGTCTCAGGGAGCAGAGAAATCCATGCATGTAAGCTTGAAGGCTGCCCTCACAGTAGCCAACTGCTAGCTCTGTCACATAACCCAAAGGTCGAGTAGCCTCAAACATCACCCCCCCCAGGTTGGGAGTGGTTGGTCAAACTGCTGTAGAAGACATTTCTTATTGAAACAATCTAAATGCAGTTTTTATAGCAATATCTACAAAAACAGACAATATGACTTCACAAAGTACATTTTAAGAATCTAGGTTGATGATTTTGAGGTTAGCTTTTAAACTTATAAAATTTTATTTTGTGTACACAGCTGGTTTTCCTCCATGCATGTCTGTATTCCCCCATGAATCCAGTGCTCATGGAAGCCAGAAAACAGTATTCAATTCTCTGGGTAGGGATTTATAGGCAATTGCGGGCTGGCGTGTTGGTACTGGGAATCAAACTCCAGGTCCTCTAGAACAATAGCCAGTACCCTTTTAGCCAACTCTCTAGAATCAATTTTGTGGTTATTCTTATATGAACTGTGTAGTGACCTGCTTCATTAACAAAGGCTAGTAGGACTTTGTAAGACATAAACACCTTATGCCTTTAGATGATTCTAAATTGGATAAGTGGCTGACGACTGGAGGCCTGAGGCATGTTGAAAAGCACAGGCTTGAGGCAGACTGATCTTGGCTCATTTATAGCTATGCAACGTTGAAAAACAGTTTAGCTTTCTGAAGCTCATTTTTCCTCAGTAATATAGCAAGATCATTATGCCTGACAATATTTTTCTCTGTACAGTCGCTGTAATAAAGTACCACAATCTGACTGGTTAATAGCCATGGTGCTTTATTTTCTCACTGTTCTAGACACTTGAAGACAAAAATTAAGTTGCTGGCAGAACCACATCCCTTGTGAAGTCTATAGCTTTGTCTATTTGGGGGGAAAGGGGGAAGGGATGTTAATTTTTGGCACTCATGGACGGGCAAACAAGTTCAACCTCTGCCTCTGTTTTCACCAAGCACTCATTCCACATGCCCAGTTCTTACAAGGGCTCCAGCCATATTAGACAGAGGTCCGCCCTGCTCTTATGTTTCCATCCCTAGACACATCTGCAATGATCTCAGATCCAAATAGCATAATCACGTCATAAAGCACAAAGTACTAGTATATTTATATAGCGTATAGACCCACACACATACACAGTGAGATGGAGGGAGGGAGCAATGGAGAAAGGGAGAGGGAGAGAGATAGAGAGATTCTTTCTGTACCATGAGAAAACTTTGTGCAGAGAACCAACTCATCTGAGGAAAGGGTTGGCAGTTGACTGGCAGTGAGTCCCTGTAGCAGCAGCTCCAATACAGGACATGGCTTGAGTGATGGACATCTATAGAAGGATAGTTCATTTTAATTGTAACTTTTTGCTTTTGGCTATGCTTACCTCCTACCAGATTTCCAATTCCCTTAACATTTAAGATTGCCAAACCAGGCCATCTGTAAACATGAAAAGTTGCAAAAGTGGGGTCTTTCACCGAAGTGCTAGTTTTAATATTCTGAACAGGGAGGGAAAAAAAAGACACTAATCCTCTGGTCCTGAAAGCAACATAGTTTGTAAAGGGTATATACTCTCGTTCACCCTTTGTAGTTCTGGGGTTTGGGATACAGGTGGGTCTTTGATGACATCTTTTTTTTCCTCCATTTTTTTTCCTGTTGAGAGCTTGCCTTGGCAACCATTGTGTAAAAGCCTAGCAGAGCCTTGCCTGAGCCAGAAAGGTTAAAACTGAGCTGACAGGAAACCCCAGCTCTCTGCTGTTGGTGAGTTATTCTGTTTATTCTACATATGTTTCCTTTTAATTAAAATGTCATTTTTAATTAAAAATGAAATGTCAAGAAGAAAAAAAAAGGCAAAGTCTGGGCTATTGCAGTGAATAAAAGCAGAAAAAAAAGTCAGTGGAGAAAAGTCACTTTGAAAGGATAAGAACAGAATCTCTGCTATGTTTGTAAAAAAGAAAAAGACAAGAAACAATTGGAGAATTTTGAATGACCTTTGCTGTCACAGAGTGAACATGCATACACATGTTCTCTGTCTGTCAGTCTGTCTCTCTGTCTTTATGTGTCTATCTCTGTGTCTCTGTCTCTCTCTGTGTCTCTCTTTGTGTTTGTGTCTGTGTCTTTCTGTCTTCCTCTCTCTCTCTCTCTCTCTCTCTCTCTCTCTCTCTCTCACACACACACACACACACACATACACACACATC
This sequence comes from Rattus norvegicus, assembly GCF_021556685.1. Lineage (NCBI taxonomy): Eukaryota > Metazoa > Chordata > Mammalia > Rodentia > Muridae > Rattus > Rattus norvegicus. Next base: position 209,691,703 of record NC_141535.1, on the reverse strand, counting down.
TGCTTTGTGGCTTGTTTCTATAACTAAAAAGTATACACATTTGATGTGTGGGCACATGCTTTCAGTTAATGTGTGATGCTGATGGCTGCCACATTTTTCATGAGTGACAGAGCCACTAATGAGATGTAGCATTGACTGCAGAGGGCACCCATAAATTGTGTAAAACAGCCCTGCTGGCCATTTATTTAATTTATTTGATAGAAGTGTAATGCCTTACAGTTTAAATGGGGCTTTTATTTTGTTGTAAAGACCCATGTCTACAGCTTTTCAAGAATTATGCATGGCTTACACTCTCTGTTTCAGCACGGCTCTGAGACAGAATGTTGTACATGGTGCTGTTGTCTCAAAAGGAATGATTTCATAGCCGAGGGGGAAAGGTGCCTGCAGGGTATAGAACACCTGTTGAGGATACCCAGAGAACCAGGTTCAGCTTGTAGAAATAAGTGGGGAAACACTGACACAAGACGGTCAATTCTGTGTCGACAAGGGTGAAGAGAACAACTGGAGGTGGAGGTGACTCTCTCTCTCTTTCTCTCTCTCTCTCTCTCTCTCTCTCTCTCTCTCTCTCTCTCTCTCCCTCCCACCCTCCCTCCCTCCCTCCCTCCTTCCACCCACTGTTTCTATTAGGCTAGGCTGAGAAACATCCTTTCAACTCCACTGGCTTCCTTCGCTCTTCTGCATAGTGCTGTGAATTCTCTACCTCACAGATATTCTGTAGCCACCTTCTTCCTTTTATCAGTACTAATCCTACCCTCACCTGTGCAGAGCATCCTATATTCCTTCTTCCACACCCTTGTAGCATTTAAACTCCAGTTGCCAGCTTAATTTGCTTATATTTTCAATACTGTAAATGTTAGATGTACAAAGACAGCTTCTCCTTGCTTTGCTTAAGTCACTTAGGCTCCACAGTTTCTCATGTTTAGTTAGTGTCAGAACCATGCTTGTGATGGAATGTTTCACTGCATATTGATTTTTGGAAGCATTCAGCTAGTATGGTCTCTTAAAAGTCATCTTCAAGGGAGCATAGGTTCGTGTGGATTGTAGGAGGCTTCATGAACAGCTTTGTGAACTTCTTGGTTTTGCCTTCACTACACTTCCAGTTCTGCAGCTGCCTTTGAAGGCAACAACAGACCCAAGGCTTTGATTCTCATAATGGCCTGGAATAAGTTCCAGCTTTCTGAAACTACAACTCAGTAAAACCACCCAGAAGTGTTATTATGCACCGAGCAGCGTGCTTAGCACCTACATTCCCTGTATGTTAGGAGTGTTCTTAGTTTCAGAAAGTTTTGTTGAGCAAGTAGGAAAGAGGAGATCATTTCTTTATTGACTATCCTTTTTGTTTCCCTTCTATGTTATCCAGAGAACACTGAAAGTCAACTTAACAGTCCAATTCCCCAGTCAGACGCAACTCCAAACACTTGTGTCTTGACAAACCGAGACCCAAGGCCAGTGGAAACCCACTTCCTTGCTTGACTCGTAAGCCGATTAACTGGGGAGAAACAGCCACTTTATTGAAAAGCAAATGAAAGATTCGAACTGACTTATGGATGTGTACATTACTTACCCTACATATTTCTCATTTTTATAAATCTAAGCAATAAGTAAAGAAAGCTCTTATCCATTTCCCCGGATCGGTTTTGACAGTTATCTTTGAGAAAGTGATGAAAAGCTTGCCCCTCCCCCCTTTTCCTATATCACCATGACAGTCAGATTCTGCCTTGTGTCCTTGTTTTATTAAACCAATTTCTGCTTGTTTGTGCCTCTGTATCCATGGAGAACAGCTGATCAGCATCCCTCATATAAAACCCTTTATATTCTGGGAGACAGTAATTTCCTGTGAGATATTTAGTTGAGAGTTTCATAAACTTCTGAGAGGAAAAAAAAAAAGGCTGTGCTTAGTCTGAACTTCATGAAAAATACTACTCTGAACCTTTAAACATGACACCTGCATTTAACATTTTTTGTGTGAAAAATTAGCTTTAATCCTTCAGTTCAAGTTTCATTACAGGGCATTTAAAATGCATGCTTCTTGTCAAGCATGTGTAATTAGTCTGCAAGTATATACACAAGTATATACAAGTATGGCAATCCTTTCCATTTTTTCTTAATTTATTGGTAAATCTTAAAATATCTTAAAAGTATATCACCATCATTATTGTTGTTATTAATGTGCATGTATGATGTGATATATGTGCAGACACATGCACCATGATATGCACATGGAGGTCGGGGCACCTTTGTGCAGCCATGGAGGTCGGGCACCTTTGTGCAGTCATTTCTCTTCTTACATCTTTATGTGGGTTATGAGGACAAAACTTGGCTTCTTAGGCTTTCAAGACAAGCTACTTTGCTAGCCAAGCTGTCTGGCCACAAACTAGGTAAATCTTTTTAACTGTATCCTACAGTTTGAATTTATGACATCCCCAGTACGAACTATTATTTATTTCAAACTAATTTGGATAACTGTCTTCTGAAACCTTGAAACCTGATTACCAATAAGAAAACTTTTATGTGTACAACAGAAAAAAAAACTGTCTTTAGGGACTGGGAGATTTGATAGCATGGGGAATTTACCCTTTCCTTCCCTCCCTTTCCTCTTCCCTCCTCTCTCCCTCCCTCCCTCCTCCTCTCTTGTTCTCCTTTTCTCCTTTCATTTCTCCCACATTCCTTTCATTTTCCAACTTTGCTTTAGTTTCAGGAGTCCATCATGGTCCATAGACCTTCGCTTTTGAATAATATTACAGGCAAAACGTTCACTGAAAGTTTTAAGATCTGTCTGATAATCTAGACACGCCAACACCTCCTTTGACTGATGGTATAGGGGTCTAACTATGTTATTATTTCTTCAGTTTTTTTGTCGCCAGTGATTGGACGGTCTCTGTGTTCATCAGCAGAGTCCTGCCCTGGTTTCCATGGTTTTGATGAAAGACTGCCCTCTGGTGCAGAGAGGCGAAGCAAGTGTTTGACACACAAAAATCCCCTCCAACCCACTTACTTGATTAGAGGATGTATTTTTGTTGTATTTCATCATGCAAGTTAGTACTAAACCTGAAGTCCACAAGTTTTAAAACACTGAACATTCACCCCTTGCCTTTCTTTTGGCTCTTAGTTCCTAGAATGGAAGACAGGGTTCTCAACGTCCTTATGAAGACCCACTTCCCAGTGGGATGTGCTGTGTTTCTTTTTCAGCAAATAGTGTTTCTAATTATAAAGTAATCTAGTCTACTTGTAAACGGAGTTCTATATCTAAGAGAAAAATAAGCCAAATCACTCTCTCCTGGGTCTTTTAAGTCTATCTCTCTCTCGGCTTTCTCACTATAGGGAAAGAAGAAACGTGAGGATCCTACAAAAAGAGAGAGGCTGCCCCCACTCCTCGTTCTGTTTCTTTTCCTTAGCATTCAGCATCACTGATGTGGTACTACTTCTAGATGTGTATTAGATGCATAGATGAGGTAAGTAAATTATTCTACCGAAGACTTCAACAATAACTTTTATTTTGTGCAAATGTTCTCCCATGTTTTAAATTTTTAGGGTTTTAAATCCTAACAAATAACTACCATTATGTAGAAGAATTAGCTACGCGTACTTTTGTGATTGTGTTAAGCATGACTAAGAATCCTAAACCATTAATCTCTCTTCCTGTAAGTCACAATTCATGCAACAGTAAGGTGTGACCCAGCTTGCTCTTCAGAATTCTATGAAATTATTAGTCATGGGAGGATGTCTGAGTTTGATCATTTTGGATGTTAACAGTTGGAAAGCAAATAAAAACCTGAGAAAAATAACCCTCCCCTCCCTTAAAACTTTCACATGTAAAGCCCACAGTAGTTAAAATAGCAATTAAGAAAAGAAAGAAAGAAACGAAGAACCCATATCTCCACCAAGGAACAAGAGTAGAATGGAATAGTATTCAGCCCTCAAGAGGAAATGATATACTGACACTAGACTACGAATAAACCTTGAGTGCTAAGTGAAAATAGCCACACACAGAAGATTGACATGCCTGGAAAAAGAAAAAAGGCAGGCTTCTCCTTCGGAGAGATAATAAGGATGTTCCAGAATTGGTTGTGGCACGGCTTATGCATCCCCGAATAGTCTAAAAAGTGTTGAATTGTTGAATTGAAAGGTGATTTTATGTCATAATGATCATATTTCAATGAAACAATTATTTTAAAAACAGGCAAAAAACAAACCTCGAATTTAAGCAAACAACCAAAGAAAAGGAAGCCGCACTTTGCTACATCAAATGTCTTCTTTTGTTCATCGGCTGGTGGGGGCCTTGGTGCAGCACCAATACCCTTCTTATGGACTGTGCGCTACTGGCTTCCCAGCGACTGTTTTGCTCCTAAGAATTTTATGACCACTTCCAATGTGCTTTCTTGTTTTATGAGTTTAATTATTGTGAGTAATCCTTCCCCAGACATTCTCCACCCTTACAGGACAAAATGTCTGGTGGGAATGTAAATATGTAAAATGTCACTACAATATTTCTATGAGCAGAAACAAAGAGAGAAAGGCCATGCTGCCCCGCCTCCCCCTGTCCAAAGATGCCTGCACTGGCTTTCAGGTCAGATAGAGGAGCTGAACCGCCCACTGTCTGTGACTTCTCAAACAAATCCACAAGGACTTCATTTCCTCAGCTATCTTTAAGAACAGCAGTATCCACCTCCCCCGTAAGCTTTTGTTTCAGGGTTTAAATGAGGTAATGCTTTTAAAACATTTTGCCTAGTTACTTAGCCATGGTTGATATGTAGACTAGAGAGTTATTACTAATAGCAATAATTCAGAAGGAGATGACTCTGTTTATTAAAAATTAGTTAACTTCACTTAACTAGAGTACATGAAGGCAGTGACTGGCTTCCTTGAGCCTTTTTTTAGTGTTAATTAGGGAGTTCTTACATTGGTCATTAAAATATGAATATTTACAGAGAATTGCCCATTAAAATGTATTTTATTCCTTCAAAAGAAATAGCAGATACAAATATGAAAAGGACCATTGTACCTTTCGGGGGCTAGGTAAAATTATTCTCTTGAGGTATTATTTTCAAAATAATGGATTTTACTTGTCGCAGGAAATTTTTTCTCCTTTTCCATCACAATTGTAATCAGCACTCTACCTGCTTGAGGCCCCAGCTGAAACAGCTGGATCACCCATTTTGATGAGGGATTACTCTTCAGTATTTATAGTAACACCCATTTCACCAAGGGGAGCGTGGAGCCCCCTCCCCCCAAGGAACAAACAAACAGCTAACTTTTCCTATCACAGGTGACTGTTTTCTTTTGTATTAAATTTCCTTTCCTATGGATTTCGCTAGCTTCAGATTCTGAAGTTCATTTCACCACTCAGGGGACACTTAAAAGCTATCCAGTCAATGTGGCCAATAGAATTTAATTTCAAAATTTCAAAGCACGGCTTTAAAAAAAAAAAACCCACCATAGAGGCTTTGCAGACAATATTGGGGGTGGGGGTGATAAACATGAGCTGGTAAATATTCCAGAGACCTTGACCTCTGAGCAGGGACCATGTTTAAAAAGAGATATGCATAAAGATGTAGGTCTTTTCTCAGGGATATTAATGAAATGGTTAATTCTGTTGTCATGGCAACAGAGAACAGCTGTGATGAAAAGCTAGAGGTCTACACACAATGCCCAGTACAAGGTCTCTAATTCTAAAGCTGATTTTCTTAGCTACAATAGAAGGGATGTGTTTTCAATAACATCCTAAGCCTTCACATCAAATCCTTCTAGTTAATCCAATAAATAGACCCATGGCATAAAGGGAATAAGTATATGTTTGTACATTATAAATCTTGTCAAAGAAGTTTACCTATGTCCGAACTTAAGAGAGGATCTGGAAGGTAAACAAACACTCCTCCAAGATAAAAAGGCTATTTGGAATGCAACCTTAAAAAAATCTATTCAAATGGGCTTTCAGAATAATTATCGAATACATTGTTATCTAGCTCCTCAGCGGGAATGTACTTAAGACAGCAACATCTCTAGTACCACATCCACAGCGGCAAAGGTGATTCCATTTTTAAAGCTCAGCACAGGAGGATGATGTAAGTGGCTGTGTTTGCCCCACAGGTCTATTACCATGGTCTGTCGGAAAGAGACTCCGGAAGAATTTGCTGAATGCATGGCAACAGCAACCTGCTCTGGGGGTTGAGAGGAGTTTCAGATTTAGATAAAGACCCACAGAAGCCTCAACTTTTTTCAGAAATTTCTTCTCTCCACCTTTTATTTCTCAGGAAGAAATCTAGATTCCTACTTTCTGTGAACTTTCGGCTCTGTTCTGTGTTCAAACTCGGGGACTCATGGTTTCTTCCCTAGATTGCTATCACCAAGTGGAGCCCAGGCTACACACCATTAGATAAGAAAATGGGATTTTTGTCTTATTCCTTTTCCTTTCCTACTTTGCATGGGTGCATGTGAGACCCTGTGTGTATGTGTGAATAGGTGTGTATCAGTGTGTGAGCATGTATGTGTCTCTTTGTGTGAGACCGTGTGTGTGTGTGTGTGTGTGTGTGTTTGTGTGTGTACGTTTTGTGTGAGTGTAGAGATATGCAAGGGATGGGAGGGCAGGAGTCAAGTTTGAATATCATTCCTCATTTTCAACCCTATTTTTTTTTGAGATAATGGTGTTCACTGAAGCTGGAGCCCATAGATTCAGCTAGACTGTCTATCGAGCAAGCCCCAGAGAATTTTCTGTCTCCACTTCCCTGCTGCCGGGTTTGCATGCACATGCCCTTGCACCTACTGGTTTCTGGGAATGGGAGATTGGGAAGCATCTCCACATGCTTGCAAGGCAAGTACATCACTGGCTATCTCTCGACACCCTTAAGTGATCTTTCTAAAACATAAATCAAATTGTGTGTCCTCTTTTCCAATATTCTCAATTTGCCCCATTTACTGACTGAATAAAATCTAAAAGTCATATAATGGCTTAGAAGAGAATGCATGATTCAAAGCTCTGTAACTTCTCTCACCTTTTCCAATAGCCACATGTTACCCTGGAATCAAAGGCCTTCTGAAGTTCTGTCACATGTTCAGTATGTGACACATTCTCAAAATGTGTGTCCTTTGGCAGCCCTTCCCCTGCTGTGAAAAGCTTTCTATCTTCTTATGATGCCGTTCAATCTGAAGTTTCATGTCAAGCTGCCAACATCAAAGCCAAAATGCTTATTTAATACATAATAATAAAAATGATCAAAATTAATATGCATTATGGGTAAATAAGCAAGCTAAATGAATTACAATGAGGCATGATATGAAGCTGTTAGAAATGATCCAGAGGCATATGTATGTTGTTGCAAAAAACAAAAAACAAAAAAACAAAAAACGCTCCCCAAAACCCCATAACTGTGGCCACATTTACCATGCTACGATTATGTCAAAAGTTAGCATATTCAACAGGATCTTAATTTATGTAAAATTTTCATACTATAAAATGTATAGGGATTTAGAATTGTTTTAAAATGTATGTAATTGCTAAAAAAATCAACAAATAGAACACCCATGCAATTTAAGAGAAGGATCCTCTGCTCCCTTCTCATATGCTCAACTTAAGCAAGCCCAGATCTCCTGCCCATCATGGCAGGTCAGAGTTCTTCATGAAGATTTCATATAAATGAAACTTATATAGTACATTACCTTTTGTGTTTGACATTTTAAATTTCAGGATGATAGTTTTTTTGGTTCACTGTGCTGATATTAGTGCCAGGAGATCCTTTATTTAATGTCTAGTATTCTGATGAGGAGCAGCCTTGGCTTGGCTGGTGTTTGGGAGTGGTGGAAAAAATGACTTGAAGTCAATGGTGGTGTGCAAGATACAGCTCTTTGTTCTGATTGAGATGGCCCTCTAGATAGCTCTCTGCCTGAGACAGCACCCTGGATTTTTAACCAAAGTAAGAAAAGCTGCTAGAAAAAATTCTGACAAAGACTTTATCAAATTAACAAAATCAGAAATGAAAAGAGAGACATAACAACAGAAACCTAGGAAATTAAAAAACTCATCAGGTCCTACTACAAAAGCCTATAACTGGAAAATCTGGAGGAAATAGACAATTTTCTACACAGATACAAGGTAAAAAGTTAAATTAGGATCAGGTAAACCATATAAACACTCCCATAAACCCTAAAGAAATAGAAGCAGTCTTTAAAAGTCTCCCAACTAAAAAAAAGTCCAGGACAAGACAATTTTAGTGCAGAATTCTATCAGACTTTCAAAGAAGACCTAATACCAATACTCTTCAAACTATTCCACAAAATAGAAACAGAAGGAACATTACCCAATTTGTTCTATGAAACCACAATTACGCTTATACCTAAACCACACAAAAACCCAATGAAGAAAGAGAACTTCAGACCAATTTCTTTTATGAATATCTGTGCAAAAATACCCAATAAAATTCTCACAAACCTAATTTAAGAACACATCAAAATGATCATCAATCATGATCAAGTAGGGTTTATACCAGGGATGCAGGAAGGGTTGAATATGCAGAAATACATCAACATACTCAACCACATAAACAAACTGAAAGAAAAAAAAACACACATGATCATTTCATTAGATGCTGAAAAGGTATTTGAAAAAATTAACATCCCTTCATGATAAAACTCTTGGAACAACCAGGAATTCAAGGCCAATACTTAAACACAGTAAAAGCAATATACAGCAAACCAGTAGCCAACATCAAATTAAATGAAAAACTTGAAGCAATCCCACTAAAATCAGGGACTAGACAAGGCTGCCCACTCTCTCCCTACTTATTCAATATAGCACTTGAAGTTCTGGTCAGAGCAATTAGATAACAAATGGAGGCCAAAGGAATACAAATTGGAAAGGAAGAAGTCAAAATATAACCATTTGTAGATGATATCATAGTATACTTAAGTGACCTCAAAATTCCACCAGAGAACTCGTACAACTGATAAATAACTTCAGCAAAAAGAAAGAATTCACAGCTGAGGAATGCCGAATGGCTGAGAAACACCTAAAGAAATGTTCAACATCTTTAGTCATAAGGGAAATGCAAATCAAAACAACCCTGAGATTTCACCTCACACCAGTGAGAATGGCTAAGATCAAAAACTCAGGTGACAGCAAATGCTGGCGAGGATGCGGAGAAAGAGGAACACTCCTCCATTGTTGGTGGGTTTGCAGACTGGTACAACCATTCTGGAAATCAGTCTGGAGGTTCCTCAGAAAATTGGACATTGAACTGCCTGAGGATCCAGCTATACCTCTCTTGGGCATATACCCAAAAGATGCCCCAACATATAAAAAAGACATGTGCTCCACTATGTACATCACAGCCTTATTTATAATAGCCAGAAGCTGGAAAGAACCCAGATGGCCTTCAACAGAGGAATGGATACAGAAAATGGGGTACATCTACACAATGGAATATTACTCAGCTATCAAAAACAATGACTTTATGAAATTCGTAGGCAAATGGTTGGAACTGGAAAATATCATCCTGAGTGAGCTAACCCAATCACAGAAAAACACACATGGTATGCACTCATTGATAAGTGGCTATTAGCCCAAATGCTTGAATTACCCTAGATGCCTAGAACAAATGAAACTCAAGACAGATGATCAAAATGTGAATGCTTCACTCCTTCTTTAAAAGGGGAACAAGAATACCCTTGGCAGGGAATAGAGAGGCAAAGATTAAAACAGACACAGAAGGAACATCCATTCAGAGCCTGACCCACATGTGGCCCATACATATACAGCCACCCAATTAGACAAGATGGATGAAGCAAAGAAATGCAGACCAACAGGAACCTGATGTAGATCGCTCCTGAGAGACACAGCCAGAATACAGCAAATACAGAGGCGAATGCCAGCAGCAAACCACTGAACTGAGAACGGGACCCCCGTTGAAGGAATCAGAGAAAGAACTGGAAGAGCTCGAAGGGGCTCGAGACCCCAAAAGTACAACAATGTCAAGCAACCAGAGCTTCCAGGGACTAAGCCACTACCTAAAGACTATACATGGACTGACCCTGGACTCTGACCTCATAGGTAGCAATGAATATCCTAGTAAGAGCACCAGTGGAAGGGGAAGCCCTGGGTCCTGCTAAGACTGAACCCCCAGTGAACTAGATTGTTGGGGGGAGGGTGGCAATAGGGGGAGGATGGGGAGGGGAACACCCATAAGGAAGGGGAGGGGGGAGGGGGATGTTTGCCCGGAAACCGGGAAAGGGAATAACACTCGAAATGTATATAAGAAATACTCAAGTTAATAAAGTGTCCCTAAATCCAAAAAAAAAATAAATAAAATAAAATATTACCCACAAAAAAATAACTTCAGTAAAATGGCTGGGTATAAAATTAACTCGAATAAATCAAAAGCCTTCCTCTGCTCAAAGGATGAATGGGCTGAGAAAGAAATTAGGAAAATAACATCCTTTGCAATAGTCACAAATAATATAAAATATCTTGGTGTGACTAACAAAACAAGTGAAAGAGCCACATTACAAGAATTTCAAGTCTCTGAAGAAAAAAGTCAAAGAAGACCTTAGAAGATGGAAAGATCTCCCATGCTCATGGATTGGCAGGATTAATCTAGTAAAAATGGCCATCTTGCTAAAAGCAATCTACAGTTTCAATGCAATCCCCATCAAAATCTGAGTCAATTCTTCATAGAGTTTTAAAGAGCAATTTGCACATTCCTTTGGAATAACAAAAAATCCAGGACAGTGAAAACTCTTCTTAACAATAAAAGAACATCTAGAAGCATCCCTGATCTCAAGCTGTACTTCAGAGCAATAGTGATAAAACCAGAATGATATTACTACAGAGATAGACAGGTAGATCATTGGAATAGAATTGAAGACACAGAAATGAACCACACACTTATGGTCACTTGATCTTTGACAAAGGAGCTAAAACCAGTGGGAAAAAGGTAGCATTTCAGCAAATGGTGCTGGTTCAACTGGAGGTCAGCATGTAGAAGAATGCATATCGATCCATGCTTATCACCCTGTACAAAGCTTAAGTCCAAGTGGATCAAAGACCTCCACATCAAACCAGATACACTCAAACTAAAAGAAGAGAAAGTGCGGAAGAGCCTTGACCTGCATGACTCCATTTTACAAAACTTTTAGTTAATCTATTTTGAGTGCAGATGTTGGAGAAGAACAACTATCTGTCTAGCATAAAGCATGGTATAAACTGGCAGCTGATTTAGTTATAAGATATCTCCAACCACGAACTAATCAAAGTCAGTCAGAAACATGTGGACATCTCTGAGCAACAAAACCACATCAGAGGAAATGGGCTTAAGAACTTAAAGACACATAAGACCAAGAATGTCCATACTTGTAAGGAAGGATGCTTTATATGTGGACATCTGCTCATCAGCACTCATCTAGTGAACCAAAAGCTTTTAGTTTCTGACTCCATTTCAACATGATTTCTGTTGAATCATCACTCCTCTATCACCACTGTTGACTCTGAAGATCCTATCTTGCCTTGTCTTGCCTTGCCATCCCTGCTATATTTTGACTTGAACCTAATTTCCATCCTCCAACAGCTTGGCACTAGCTTAGTATCTTATTTAAGATATAATCTTAATATATATAATATATGTATTATGTTATGTTTGTGTTGTGTTATGTGTTATGTTAATTATAACATATAAGAACCTTCAGTTCCTTTCTCTGTGGGGCCTGTCTGCTCTGCCTGTAGGGCCTCTTTGAACTCTGAAGCTTCTTTAACCCTTCTGTAGCTGTTCTGTAATCTATACTCTATGTGTGAAGTGTAGCGTGTGATTGGAGACTTAATACTAGTAATTAAGGCTGCAATGAAGGAAGCTGGGGTTTGCCAGTCAGCACACTGTCAAGCAGTATTGAGAGGATGTGGTGACTTTCTGCCAAAGAAACCAATACAGCTTTGTGAATTACCATTATTCGATGCATTTTTGACATTGTGGAAAAACACAAATATGGCCCTCCATGTTTGGACACAGGGTGGGTATTCACTATTCACTACAACATAATATAGATTGAATACTTTAAACAAATACATTTGTTTCTCATAATATGGAGGCTGGGTACTTTGTGATCAGATCACTAAAAGATTGGATATGTGGTCAGGCATCATTTTTTATCGTCAGGGTGCTATCTTGTTATGGTAAGGGGATGAGGCCTCTTTGGAGTTTCTATTGTAGGGCACTAATCCCTTCTGTACACCTCCCAAAGCTTCCCATCCTAATTTTAATGCATTTGCTGTGGTGCTGCAGCATCTGCACTTTGGGAAGTCACATCACACAATCCTAACAAGCTGTGAACGTGTGTTTAACTTTACAGGGCATGGCTAAGTTCTTTTCAAGGCCATTTGACAGATGTCTCCTCCTCTGACTCAGTGTGACCAGATCTTTTGTTCATTTTGAAGTTTGCCATTTTCTTGAGCTAGACGATTTAAAACATTTTTTCCTTTCTGAAAATAAGTTGTCTGCTTTACCAGTATATCAGGGTCTCAGGATATCCTCTCTCAGATACCTTTTCATTTCTTAATGGTCTTTTAAAAGAAGGTTTTATATGATTATAGTTTTTTCAAGTTAATTGTAACTACACATGTACATATGAAACACAGACATTCAGACAGACAGACACAAACACACACACACACACGCTCCACTGGAAGATTAACAGACTATATCTATCTCTATATGTCTATCTATCTATCTATCTATCTATCTATCTATCTATCTATCTATCTGTCTGTCTATCTATCTAACAAAAGCAATTACTTCTAGGTGATAGAATTAATGTTTATTTTTATTTTTAAAAACGTATGTATTTGTGTGTGGATGCATATGTTTATGTGCAGACCCATGGACATGCACTGACCCATATGTTAGCATGTGCAGGCCAGAAATCAATGTTAGGCGTTTTCCTCTATTATTCTATTCTCTAACTCACCTGCTGATGTAAGAACCCCAAGTTTACCTTTTTCACTAGACTGACCCTCTCCTGGGACCCCCTTGTCTCCACTGCCTCCCCTACCCTCCACCATTGGGTTGAAGATGAGCAACCTGTGCCCAGTGCTTTGTGGGTCCTGGAGATCTGAACTCAACTTCTCCTGCTTGCACGGTAAGCATTTTACCTACTGAACCACCTCTTAGTATCTCAGATACATTTTTTCCCCAAGAGAAAGCAAATTGCTTTAAAAAAAACTTACCTTTTCCTCTAACTTTCCATAATAAGTATAAATTAATAACTTAAATGTGCCATAAATAAATATATTGTATATAATTGAAAAATAGTATATGCTATGTCAATATTATGGAAGTATAATTCATATACAGTGATATAACCTATAGCATTCACAATGTCTCCTCAGGTATCTGCAGACTCATCCCTCCCTTGAGGAGATAGGTCGCAGCATTCTTCTTCCCGAGCCCTTTGATGAGTGTCTTGTATATGGGTATGCACTGACCCTATTTCAGCATCTAGAATAGGCAGTGGACAGAAAACTCATTCATTTCTCTAATAGTGGTTTACTATAATACCACGTGCCAAGGGCTGTGCATAGCACTAAGAATGCAAGTTGTATATAATGCAGACTTTGAAAATAAGTGAGTCATATATGCATAAATCTGCACATTACCTATGCCTTGTATCATGATCAACACCTAGATCTTTGAATAAATATTAATCAGTGAATTAAATGGAGATATAGTAGTTGAGTTTTGTATTCTCTAAGACAGTATTTTAAAAGATATTTTATTCATATACTGGAATAAAAATCTTATGGGCTTATTTCATTGATTTGGTATAGGCAATTAAAATAAACCAAGATCTGCTAGAAGACTAAGAAATATTTACAGCACAGAGTTTTTCCCGAAATAGCTAAACCAATGTAGGCTATGACTACGAGCTGTGTTTTCTGAAGAGCCCACAGATCTTTACAGCAAAGATAAAGGGTGTGGTCTCCTAAACACTGCGTTGTCACTTTCTTCCTTTTATGAGAGGTTATCAGTGATGACAGAACCCCCCTCACATGGTTGGCAGTACCACTATTTCTTCTCCTTTTTAGAGATGATTGGATCCCATCTCAAGTTACTTGAAGTATCTTAATTGCTAGCAAGACCATGATCATTCCTTACTCAGATGCTACATATTCATTGCTTGGTCATTCGAATTAAGACAGCAATGTCATTATCCACTGTACTGGCTGATTATGTTATGTCAACTTGGCAAAAGCTGGAGTTATCGCAGAGAAAGGAGCCTCCCTTGAGGAAATGCCTCCATGAGATCTGCCTGTAAGATATTTTCACATTTAGTGATCAAGGGAGAAGGGTCCATTTTGGATAGTGCCATCCCTGGGCTGGTGGTCCTGGGTCCTATAAGAAAGCAAGCTGAGAAAGCCAGGGTAAGCAAGCCAGTAAGCAGCACCCCTCCATGGTCTCTGCATCAGCTCCTGCCTCCAAGTTCCTGCCCTGTGTAAATTCCTGTCCTGACTTCCTTTGGTGAACAGCAACGCAGAAATGTAAGGTGAATAAACCCTTTCCTCCCCAACTTGTTTCTTGGTCATGATGTTTTGTGCAGGAATAGAAACTCTGACTAAGACATTCAGGAACTCAGATTGGATGATTTTATCCTGAAGCTCTAATCTGCATGGTGCAATTAACTAACTTCCTGTGAAACATTAGCTTCATGTGTCATTGTCGCCGACTACGTTTGGTGGCTCTGTTTGTGGTTACTTTGTTCAATGTACGTTTTTTTCTAACAAGGGGAAATAGAGTGGTTTCAAGAAACCTAAAGAAAACACTTGGCATGTGTAAGTAGTGAAGCAGTGTGTGTGTGTGTGTGTGTGTGTGTGTGTGTGTGTGTGTGTGTGTGTTATGTATGTGCTCTGTGTGTGATACCTGGGACTTATTTCTTGACCTGTTGAACAGTGCTCTCTCCTCTTATTAGTGACATCAGGAACCATCCAGATCTCTAAATTTGTAAATCATGTCACTCATTTATTCTAAATCAAAATAGAAAACCGTAAATACAGTCATTAGGACAAATAGATACTGTGAAATAGATCAGTGAATAGTAGGAGTTGTTGTTATCATTATTATTATTAATATTATATATTACTATGCTACTATTATTACTATTACTACAATTACTACTATTACTACATTTTTTTTGGTTCTTTTTTTCGGAGCTGGGGACCGAACCCAGGGCCTTGCGATTCCTAGGCAAGCGCTCTACCACTGAGCTAAATCCCCAACCCCCTATTACCACATTTTATTGTGACTCTCATTTTTGTTGTTGACATGCCAGTCCTGAGGCACTAAACTTAGAAACTGAGGTTGAAGAATGCAGCCATGCCATCAGCTCACCGTTCATTATTCCCATCTTACTAGCCCAGAGGAAAGCGTAGACAGGTCAACCAGTGTAGTGCTCAAGGCCCTTGACTGCTTTGATTCTCATTATGTATTTTGCTTGTGAAACTGGGGTAGGCTGTGGAGTTTGCCGAGAGCTTTAGAGTTTCATGTGTGTGCTAGCAAGATGGAGCTGCTGAGCCTAGCACCTAGGGGGAGACTTTGTGTGGGAGGTGGCTTCGCGTGGGAGGTGACTTCGCGTGGGAGGTGGCACTGTTCTGAGGCCCCTGCCTTTACTTCCCCAAGGCAGTAAGCTGAGAAAGTGGGTGGGTAATTTTCTAGTCTTTGCGTGGGAAATATGTTTCCTCTTCTTAGCTTTTTCTCCCCTTTCCACTGAAGCAAAACATCTATTTTAGTAGAGTTTATACTTGTCTGAGGTTAGGCTACGTGAGGTTGACAACAATTAGTCGAGGAAAATATTTAGCTAGTATCTCCTGTTTACTCACACAGCTCCAAACCACCAGGTCCTTCAAGAAGTAAAACAATGTTCCTGCCCTGAAGATGGAAACAGACTGGACACAGGAGGAAGCAGTTCCACAGTTAAATCAGGCCGGGTAATTGTGGCTGCCTGAGTGACAGTGGAGAGGACTGAGGACTGGAACTGTCTTCCAGGATCAGCAGACTAGGACTCAGGTGGCTAGGAGAGAGCATCATTTCTCAGAGACCCTTGTTGAAAACCGAGAGTGGGGTGCCTGATAAAAAGAGCTGCTGTGGCTCTAAAGATGGTTCTGTTCCGTGGGAAACATTACGTTCCCAGGACCCACGCCCCAGTGTGGATAACAACCCGCTTGCCATTCCAACTCCAGGGAATCTGACTCCCTCCTCTAGCTTCTGGGGATGTCTGCACTCATATGAACATGTTTTTCTCCAACAAACCTAAATAAACAAAAAAGTACTGCTATAATGCTCCTTGAATGGTTGATTTTAGAGTGCTGATACCTGGGTAGGCTTGTTCTGTGGGTTCACCAGCCACTGAAGTTAATTCTACAATGTACCTGTGACTTCACTGGTCTACACGGGCTGGGGAGGCCCAGGGAAATTCAAATATGGCAAAGCTCTGATATCTCCACATGCCTCCCCATCTGAGGGAGCTTTGCACAGGCACAGCCCTTCCTTTTGCCTTAGTTCTCTTTGAGGAGGCTTTGTAATTCCTTGGATGGGATTTTTAAGAATCTATTATATTAGGAATTCCCAAATCTCTCATTTCCTTCTAATGAGGCCTGCTAATTTGATGATAGCAATATGAAATCTAAATACCGCCCTCCTTTGGTCTGTAGGGTGCTTCATAATGAGATGCATCCAGAGGGGTGCAGAGAGTTGCCAGACACATTAAAGAAGCCAGTGTCCCTGACTAAGGAAGGCCTTATTAATGATTTTAGTCCCAGAGGAAGAGACACATAGAAAATCTTCAGAAAGCAAGAAATGGTGACAGTGAAATCAAAGAACCCAGATGGCCTATAAACAGGCTAATTATGTGGAAGGCCCAGAAGCAAGTCTTAGGTTCCATCCAAGCTGCCCTTGGAGTCTGCCAGGTAGCCAGATGCTGGCAAGACCCTTGCCTTCCACAGGTCGTCAGCAAGATGGAAGGAAGTGTACATTAAAAAATGTGTGAGCCCCTCAGCACATTTCCTTCTGCAACAACAATATCAACATCAACAATTCAGATATCTATGGGTGAAATTTTAGAAGATTTTAAACTGTCACAGTGCAGAATCATTATGTAGTTTTGTAGCTAGAAAAACACAATTACAGAACACTGAATATATGTACTTGTCCATAAAGATACTTTCAGAGTAAAAGAAGAAAATATCATCATATTGTGGTTTTCTTGGTCTCTCTGCTCTTCTCTATGCTGGTTCATTTGTGTGTGTGTGTGTGTGTGTGTGTGTGTGTGTGTGTGTGTGTGTGTGTGTGCATATGCACATAAATGAGAGTGAATATGGAGGGACATTACTCGTTGAGACTGAGGTCTTCATGCCCCACCCACCCCCAGCTGTTGCAACAAAATATCCTGGCAAAAACAACTTAAAGGAGAAAGGTTTATTTGAACTCAAAATGCCATGTTAGAGTCTAGCACAGGATGGAAGCCTTAGGTGGCAGGAACTTAAAGCAGCTGGCCACACTACCATGAAGAATGAGGAAAGAATGAATGCATGCATGTGTGCTTTTGGTGCTCAGTTTGCTTTCTTCACTCACATCCAGGGAATGGTGCTGCCTGCAGCGAGCTGGGCTTGGGCTTCCCACAGCAATTAATACAATCAAGACAATCCCCAACAGACATGCCCATAGTCATCCTGATATAGACAATTACCCACTGAGTCTTTCTTCACAAGGGATTCTAAACGGTGTCAAACTGACAAGCCTTATCATAACAGAAGGGACTATGAACAGACCTTTCCCAAATGAGATATAAAAATAGATAAGATATATTAAAGTTCATAAAATATTAGGTAAGCACAAATCAAAGCTGCAATAAGGTACCATTTTTATATCACACAGGTGGCTACAATCCAGAGAACAGATAATGGCAAATGTTGGCAAAGGTTTGGGAAATCCTTTATGCACTATTGGTGATGGTGTAAAATGCTATTGTTTGGGAGACAGCCTAGTGTTTTTGTTTGTTTTTTTTTGTTTTTTTTTGTTTGTTTTCTTTTTATAAGATTACACATAGAGTTACCATGTGTCTCAGTGAGTGAACTCAGAGGTATCACACATACTCAAGAAATGAAAACATGTATCTACTACAGAACTTATATTTTGAACATTCATAGCAGTTTCATTTGTGCTAGTCAAAACACAAACCTGCAAATGAGTAAATAATTGACATTGTATCTACATAATAGAGTATTATTTGCCCCCAAAGGCAAGTGGCATTGATATCTTCTACTGCATGAAGAAAACCTTGAAACCATTGCACTAAATGAAGGCAATCACTTGCAAAAGGGTGCATATTGAGTGTTTCTATTTATAAAAAAAAGTCCAGAAACAGGTTAATCTATAGAGACACAAGGTGGATTGGCATTTGCATGAAGTTGGAGTGAAGCCTGGTGGGAAATGACTGCTTATAGGACATGGATGATGAGCTGAGTATGGTGCTGGCCCCCTAGCTGTGAATGAATTCAAGCTACTGACTCGTGCACTGGAAGTACTGTTGTATGATTTATCGCTCTGTAAAGCTATTATAAAATAATTTATTGTGCACCAAGATCATTATTGCCAAGGCTTGCACCTCGCTGTGGACATATAAAATGGAATCCGGAATACAAATAGATGCATAGGAGTTAAAGATATGACTAAGAAGGAATGATGAATTCTTTCTGTTAGGGATGTCCTCAGAGAAGAACCCAACCAATGGTAGCAGTTTCTGAAGAAAGACAAGGAACTCTCTCCAAGCATGAGATGAAGTTCAATGGAAAATGAGAAAACAGTTCATGGTTGTGGTTGTTTTGTGCATTAAATTTTGCCATAATATTGATGTTAAAGAACTATGTTGCAAGAAGAAAGAGAGATGGGGGGGTTGGGAAGGAAGGAAGGGGTTGATAACAACTGATTAAGCAATTGTTCCAGTAACTGTGAGTAGTTCCAATGGTATAAATTTATATTAAAAAAACTGATTTCAGGGTAATATAGTGTAATGATGAAGACTTCTGACTTTAGAATTAGAGTGACCTTTGTTTAACACAAGCTTTCCATAGAAGGTTACTTGAGAACAGTTTTTAAAGTCTCAAACTCCCTTCTGTCTTAAAATTGAGCCAAATAGTTGTAAAACTTTTGAAAATATCAAAAATACAATTTATATTAAAATATAATATAGAACCTGGTGCATTTCCTCATAACACACAAATGTTCTCAGTTATTATCATTCTTATTTGTGATATGTTCAAATTCAGAGATTTTAATAAAATTCAATAAATAAAATTAAAAAAAACTGATGGAGAGACTAGCTGGTATTCGGGTGTGTTTGTGTGTGTGTGTGTGTGTGTGTGTGTGTGTGTGAGAGAGAGAGAGAGAGAGAGAGAGAGAGAGAGAGAGAGAGAGAGAGAGAGAGAGAGAGATGGGTTTTGTGCATACATGAGTACAACATGTGGAGGCCAGGGGAAGAATATGTCCCTATCTCTGGGACTGTGTGTAATGCTTTTTCCTGTATTTGCCTCTATGAAATCTCTTTTTTTTTTCATTTTATATTTAGAGACAAGGGATGTGAAGACAAGAGACAAAGTGCCTTTCCCAAGGTCCATAGCTGCAAACTGGCGGAGCAAGGATTCAGAACTTGGAAATGTGTCAGTCGGGTCTAAACTATTAACCAGTTCTCTTATTTTAAAAATACTACTTCTGGCTTGCATCTCCCATGATTTCTGGCACAAGGATCAGTCTGCAGGAGGTCCTCAGAAAACAGAGATTGAAGAACTGAATCTCAGCCTTCTTCTCTGTCCAGCTCACAAACCCCATGTAAAAAAGTCTGACAGGAGTTTGGTGTAGGCAAAGACACTGCCTCTATCAAAGATATTGGGAATGGATGTTTGTCCCTTGGTTAAATAGTTCCTTTCTCCCATCCTGCAAGTCCTATCACACAGCAACACCACTCAGCATAGCTAGTAATCATGTACATTGAACTTCATGTTATAACAATATTCTCAACAGAATACTAAACATATGCAAGAATTGTGCTAAGAACGTCATACACATTATTTCTTTTATTCTGCATAAAAATTCAGTCCAGTTGGCACTAGAAAGAGTAGTGCCTTGCTTGTCAGGGAGACTGCATAGCTTCTGGTGTGAGCTTTATCTCCTACAGAAGTGTAGACTACAAAATTTGCTTCTTATTTCTCAGTATATCAGTTTCCTCATCTTCAAATTAGTGATAGGAGCAGTACCTCCTTTATAGGATATTTGGGCTTGCTAAAAGGGTATTTGGACATGTAGTACTTGGAATGTGATTGGCATGTTGTGAGAGCTGTTTATGTGTTGGTTGTTCTTCTTAACAATTGTGGGGACTGAAGCTTAAATTATTAAGCAACCTTCATAAGGAAATACAACAAGAGGAGAAGCTAGGGTTCAAATACAGAGTTTGACTGAGGAGTTTGTATTCTGAAGCAGTAAACAATTTCTTTCTACAAATTCAATTCTCATGGTAATGCTAAGAAGCATCCTCTGTATCCTGTTGATGGGTATCAGGTTATCTATATAGTATCATACTCAATATTTTACTAGAATTACGTAATGAATTCCTGGTATTATATCATTTATTCACATAGTAATTGATGACTGCTAGGTTCTTAGTAACTATATATATTTTCATCCTTAACTCTCTTGATCAACATTTATGGATTCATTCCCTACTCTCTACCTCAGTCAATGATGCATAATCAGCTCAGACACTCAGAATATCTTGCTCAAGATGATATAACAGTACCTGAATTAGGATTTTTTATGTCCTATTCCTCCTTACCCTGTCGTATAAGATCATCTCAGTGAGCCAGTTCTGTGTGAGCAAATCAACGTAGTTTGCCAGCTGGTAAGATTGATACAAAAGTTTAATGTACTCCAGGCATTTCAACAACTCTAGGATAATGTGAGTGGCCTTCTCATCTGAGAGATTTTAATAAATTGTCTCTTGGAGAACATGGTATTGGCTCTGATATTGGAAGTGTGGGGAAGAATAATGTTGATTGTGACCATCTAGTGGCTGACTTGTGTCCAAGCTTAAAAGATCTATATTGTGGAAAGAGAGAGTTAGAATTATGACTGCTAGGAGTTCAGAAAGGATAGGAGAGAAGGTTAGATTGTAGGTCCAGGAGGAATGGACTATAAGGATCTGAAACACAGTAGGATAGACATACATCACGCAAAAAGTATACTCTATAACCAACGAAAAGGCTTTAAACACAAAGAAATTGTGTTTAAAGAGATGAAAAGGGTAAATCTCCTCACATGATCACATTGTATACATGTCTTTAGTTATAACACTGGATATCATAAATAGATGTAATTGACCTGTAATAGTTTCATGAACGTCTTCTTTAAGGAAAGATGACATAGTCCGTTAAGGCCAGTATAATAAAACACCATATGCTGAGAAACTCCAAGCAATCAATGTAGCTCTCACAGTTTTAGAGATTGGAAGGCTAAGATCAAGGTGCTTGCAGATCCCGGAAGGGCCTGTATCTTAATTCATATATGTTGCTTACTTGCTGTGCCTGACATAGTGAAAGGGGCAAATTAGCTCCCCTGGGGCCTTTAAAATAAGGACTCTAATTCCATTAGAATAAGTTAGGGTCACTCATGGCCTTTGGCCATAGCACCTTCTCAGTATCATTGCCCTAGAGGGAGGGTAGAATTTCTCATATGAATTTTGAGAGGACAGAAACATTCCAAAGCTAGAGGTGAGTCCTTTCTCAATCCTGAAATTGATTGTCATCTGTTCATTACAACATATGATTCTGAAGTTAATAAACTTCCTTTGATAAATAAATGAACCTCTTACAGTGCATAAACATTAAGAGAACTTCATTTCTCATTTATTTCAGCATAAAACTTGCATGCTAAGTTTTAATAGCAGCCCAATCACATAATCTGGTTAGGGACCAGTCAAATTTGGAATTAAATTTCTATCTGCTCCAGTTTTTTTTTGTTTTGTTTTGGTTCTTTTATTTTGGTTTTGGTTTTGGACTTGTATACTCTCCAGTAGAGTTGCATCTAAATCAAGATTTAGATTCTGAAATCATCTGATGACCAGTGGTAGAATGAAGAAAGCTGAACATGTCAAATTCCTTTTACTATTAATTTTACGGACAGCTATTTATCCAATAAATGCATATTTAAATGTCAAAAATTCATGTATGAATACTTATGACACAATTACCTATAATAGAAAATCACAGTAACCCACATTTCCTTCAGCAGTAAGAAAAACACAAAATTATGCCATATTCATGAAATAGGGTATTGCATATTATTGAAACTGCCTTGGTGAATGTCATATTCATGGACACAAACAGATCTTTCAAGGATACAACTGACTGAAAAAAAAATCAGTTAAACAATACACAACACCATTTGGTATCTATAAGATATATACATTAAAAAAAGAGCTACCAAATGATTACATCTTAGAGAATACAATTTGACTTTACCTTTCTGTATTCATTTTCTCTTATGTCTGTGGTACTCTGCTATTTATTGTAAACACATGGATGCTACTGTATATTTCTAAAACCATGTTTCTTAACTAGCTTCTTAAAACACAGAAATGAAAAGGAGCTTAAAATTAATCTCTTTTAATTCCCAGATAAAGACCTGAGATAGGACAGTTAGAACAGAAGCAGACATGGAAGCACTCATTTCATAGCAAAGTCAATGGGAATTGGCAAAATTATAGGAAGAATGAAATGGAATAGATAGTAATTAATAGTTTTTTTGTTCACCTATCTTGAATCATGCCAAATTTATTTGTAGCAGGCATCCTGAAAGTGTATTTTTTTTAAATTATTGCTTTGATGAATAACAGTCAAGCCACAAAAAAAATCAGAGATGTTATTTTTGACTGATTGCTTTAGGCCATCGTCATTTGGCTCCATCACTTTGAGTCTAAGGTGAGGAAGAACATCATGGTAGTGGGGCATGCCAAAGAAGACTCCAGAGATCAGGAAGACATGAGACACAGAGAGGACAGGGACAAGACACGCCTTCAAAAGGCATTCCTCACATAATGCACTGCCTCCAAATGTGGGCAACCTCTTAAGTTTCCATCTGCCCCAATACAGACATCAAATTATCACTTTTAATGTAAAACATCCCCCAACAAAGCCAAAAGCCCCATGAGCAAATGACTTTGAAAACACCCATGCAGCCAGAAACTGAAGCCCTTAGCATGTTTGCAGGACACTGCGGAATCAAACCATCACAGGAGGCCACTTGCACCTGGCAGGATGTTTGGATTTTTCTATTGCTGCTATAGCACATTTTCCCAGACTGAATGACATAAAGTAATGTGACAACAATCTCACGTATCTAGAGGTCATATTCTAACATGGTTCTCACTGGATGAAACTCAAGATATGGCATGACGATGTTCCTCTCTAGAGGTCCCAGGAGAAAAATCAGTTTCTTGAATGGTCTCAGTTCAAAGCTGTGCAGTCTTTATGGAATAACTCATTCCATTTCCAAACCTAGACCTCAAGTCTGAGTCTACCCCATGTCATACCTCCTGATGCTCTCCTTTTACTTAAGAGGAGTCCAGAGGTTACACTCAGCCCATCTAGATGATCTAAGAAAATTTCCCTGCTTATTGAACTCCACTGAGCAGCAACTTTACCTCAGTCTGGGTATTAAATGACCTTTTGCAATGCACCAACATATTAGCTTCTGGTAATTAAGACAGTTTAGAAGAAGGCAATCATCCTAGTTTGTTTTCTGTTACTTTGACAAACATGACGGAAAGCAACTCATAGAAGAAAGGATTCAGTTCATCCTGTACTTCTAGGTCATAATCCCTCACTGGGGGAAGTCAAGGCAGGGATCTGAAGGTAGGATCATGGAGGAGAATACATGGAGGGATGCTGCTATCTGTCTCATTCTTTCGTTATTTCTTATCTAGCTTTTAGATAGCCCAACATCACTTACCTAAGAACAGTTCTACCCACTGTAGACCAGGCCCTGGCACATCAATCATTAAGACAATTTTTCATAGACACAGTCTTGAGTCGATTTGATGTAGGTAGTTAAAGTTAAGTTTCCTCTTCCTAGGTGACACTAGGTTGTATCAAGTTGATGATAAAAATTAACAAGGACAGTACTGTTCTGGCTATTATCAAATAGAGCAGTAGAAACTCTTGATTTAGTAAAAAATCCAGTGAACTCTACCTCAGAGCTCTTAACTAAGCAATAAAATTATTTTTTCCATTTACCTAAATCTGTTTGAGTTGGAGTTTCTGTCACTTGAAATCAAGCATTCTGATCTCCAAATATTAAAGGAAATGAAAAGATATGGAGAAAAAGAAAGAAGATTTTTTTTGCCAATATGTTTGTGAATCCTAGAAACTGTTCTTGTCTAGAAACTGATTTGTCCCATTACTGTGACAAATCACTGACCCAACACAACTTGAAGAGTTTATTTCAGTTTACAGGTTATAGTTAATCCTTGAGAACAGTTTGAGCAGGAGCTCAGGGTTGGAACCTAAAGGCAGTAATTAAAGCTGAGATCAAAGAGAAGTGCTTCTTATTGGCTTGCTTAGATATTTCCTTATATAGCTCAGGTGTGCCTGCTAGGGAATGGTACTGCCCACAGTGGGCTGGACCCTCCTACATCAACTGTCAACAAAAATTGCCCAAAAATCATGCCTATTGTCTAATACAGTGTAAGAATTCCTCAATTAAGGTTTTCTCTTTCAAGTTTTGTCAAGTTGAGAACTAGATCTAACTATGATAGAAGTGACGTTACATGTGCAGGGATGAGGAAAACTGAAAGCTAAAGAACACAGTTGACTTGAGACATATTTACTTTGGAGGTTGATTTCAATATCCATGGTCAATAAATACTGCATGTATTAAATTTAAAGGTTGATGAAAAGGAGATGCCAAATATTTTGTAATATTATTGATATGACTTACTATTGGTGTCCTTGGTTAAACAGGTCCTTTGACTACTATATTACTATCTATACCAGAGATGAGCCTAAATTACTACATTCTTGTCTTTAATAAACTTAGAAGGTTTTGTCTGAAAAGTTACCAAAGTTTTATGATGCAAGAGAAGGCATTGCCATTGGGCATGATTGTTGGACAGACTCTGGATTGTAGTGCAATCATTTGTGTTTCTAATCTCAAACAGAAATAAACTATCATTCCTATTTTTAATCAACCTCATCTATTGGTCAACATGGTTTGGTTCTTAATTGTCCTTCTCAGGCATTTGGTCTAATAGCTTGGTTACCAACTATTCACTATTGATAGGAGGTAGAGAGTTTAAGATATGAGGCCTAGTGGGAGGAAGAAAAGTCCCTTTAAGAGATAATCGGTATTGTTCTCTCTCTCTCTCTCTCTCTCTCTCTCTCTCTCTCTCTCTCTCTCTATCTCTCTCTCTCTCCCCTCCCTCCCTCCCTCCTTCTCCCTTTCACAGCAGTCACAATGTTAACAGACATATCATATCCTTATACCATGATGTCCTTATGCCATCAGGGGCCCAGCATTGATGGGTACAAAGAGCCAGGAGCTAAAATCTTTGAGACCAAGAGCAAGAGTAAGTCCTTCATTCCTTTATGCCACTCATGCGTTTTGTCACAGCAATGACAAGTTAATTAACATCTCAGCCATAGGACCCTGACATAAAGCATATAACGCTTGCAGGATGCAGTTGTCCAAACATTGTGAAACAAAAGGTGCAGCATAAATATATTCATGACCAGCTTTCTGATCTCGTGTTCCAAATCCTTTAATCTCCTCTTTCTTACGTCTCCAAAAATGTCTGTTAAAATTGTGCACAAAAGCAAAAACGTAAACTAAAAGTTTTTTCTTTCACTTGTATTTTTATATTTTAAGAAACAATTGTTAGAGATACTCTTTTTAGCAGCCTTAGATTTTTTTTTCTTTCTTTTTTTTTTTTATTAACTTGAGTATTTCTTATATACATTTCAAGTGTTATTCCCTTTCCCGGTTTCCGGACAAACATCACCCTCCCCCCTCCCCTTCCTTATGGGTGTTCCCCTCCCAAACCTCCCCCCATTGCCACCCTCCCCGCATAGTCTAGTTCACTGGGGGTTCAGTCTTAGCAGGAACCAGGGCTTCCCCTTCCACTGGTGCTCTTACTAGGATATTCATTGCTACCTATGGGGACAGAGTCCAGGGTCAGTCCATGTATAGTCTTTAGGTAGTGGCTTAGTCCCTGGAAGCTCTGGTTGCTTGACATTGTTGTACTTTTGGGGTCTCGAGCACCTTCAAGCTCTTCCAGTTCTTTCTCTGATTCCTTCAATGGGGGACCTATTCTCAGTTCAGTGGTTTGCTGCTGGCATTCGCCTCTGTATTTGCTGTATTCTGGCTGTGTCTCTCAGGAGCGATCTACATCCGGCTCCTGTCGGTCTGCACTTCTTTGCTTCATCCATCTTGTCTAATTGGGTGGCTGTATATGTATGGGCCACCTGTGGGGCAGGCTCTGAATGGGTGTTCCTTCAGTCTCTGTTTTAATCTTTGCCTCTCCCTTCCCTGCCAAGGGTATTCTTTTTCCTCATTTAAAGAAGGAGTGAAGCATTCACATTTTGATCATCCGTCTTGAGATTCCTTTGTTCTAGGGATCTAGGGTAATTCAAGCATTTGGGCTAATAGCCACTTATCAATGAGTGCATAACATGTATGTCTTTCTGTGAGTGGGTTAGCTCACTCAGGATGATATTTTCCAGTTCCAACCATTTGCCTACGAATTTCATAAACTCGTTGTTTTTGATAGCTGAGTAATATTCCATTGTGTAGATGTACCACATTTTCTGTATCCATTCCTCTGTTGAAGGGCATCTGGGTTCTTTCCATTTTCTGGCTATTATAAATAAGGCTGCGATGAACATAGTGGAGCACGTGTCTCTTTTATATGTTGAGGCATCTTTTGGGTATATGCCCAAGAGAGGTATGGCTGGATCCTCACGCAGTTCAATGTCCAATTTTCTGAGGAACCTCCAGACTGATTTCCAGAATGGTTTTACCAGTCTGCAATCCCACCAACAATGGAGGAGTGTTCCTCTTTCTCCACATCCTCGCCAGCATCTGCTGTCACCTGAGTTTTTGATCTTAGCCATTCTCACAGGTGTAAGGTGAAATCTCAGGGTTGTTTTGATTTGCATTTCCCTTATGACTAAAGATGTTGAACATTTCTTTAGGTGTTTCTCAGCCATTCGGCATTCCTCAGCTGTGAATTCTTTGTTTAGCTCTGAACCCCATTTTTTAATAGGGTTATTTGTTTCCCTGCGGTCTAACTTCTTGAGTTCTTTGTATATTTTGGATATAAGGCCTCTATCTGTTATAGGATTGGTAAAGATCTTTTCCCAATCTGTTGGTCGCCGTTTTGTCCTAACCACAGTGTCCTTTGCCTTACAGAAGCTTTGCAGTTTTATGAGATCCCATTTGTCGATTCTTGATCTTAGAGCATAAGCCATTGGTGTTTTGTTCAGGAAATTTTTTCCAGTGCCCATGTGTTCCAGATGCTTCCCTAGTTTTTCTTCTATTAGTTTGAGTGTGTCTGGTTTGATGTGGAGGTCCTTGATCCACTTGGACTTAAGCTTTGTACAGGGTGATAAGCATGGATCGATCTGCATTCTTCTACATGTTGCCCTCCAGTTGAACCAGCACCATTTGCTGAAAATGCTATCTTTTTTCCATTGGATGGTTTTGGCTCCTTTGTCAAAAATCAAGTGACCATAGGTGTGTGGGTTCATTTCTGGGTCTTCAATTCTATTCCATTGGTCTATCTGTCTGTCTCTGTACCAATACCATGCAGTTTTTAACACTATTGCTCTGTAATACTGTTTGAGTTCAGGGATAGTGATTCCCCCTGAAGTCCTCTTATTGTTGAGGATAGCTTTAGCTATCCTGAGTTTTTTGTTATTCCAGATGAATTTGCAAATTGTTCTGTCTAACTCTTTGAAGAATTGGATTGGTATTTTGATGGGGATTGCATTGAATCTGTAGATTGCTTTTGGTAAAATGGCCATTTTTAATATATTAATCCTGCCAATCCATGAGCATGGGAGATCTTTCCATCTTCTGAGGTCTTCTTCAATTTCTTTCCTCAGTGTCTTGAAGTTCTTATTGTACAGATCTTTTACTTGCTTGGTTAAAGT
Organism: Rattus norvegicus; assembly: GCF_021556685.1. Taxonomy (NCBI): domain Eukaryota; kingdom Metazoa; phylum Chordata; class Mammalia; order Rodentia; family Muridae; genus Rattus; species Rattus norvegicus. The sequence goes on along the minus strand of NC_141535.1, from coordinate 209,663,481 downwards.
CACACCGAGGTACTTTATATTATTTGGGTCTATTATGAAGGGTGTCGTTTCCCTAATTTCTTTCTCGGCTTGTTTCTCTTTTGTATAGAGGAAGGCAACTGATTTATTTGAGTTAATTTTATACCCAGCCACTTTGCTGAAGTTGTTTATCAGCTTTTGTAGTTCTCTGGTGGAACTTTTGGGATCACTTAAATATACTATCATGTCGTCTGCAAATAGTGATATTTTGACCTCTTCTTTTCCGATCTGTATCCCCTTGATCTCCTTTTGTTGTCTGATTGCTCTGGCTAGAACTTCAAGAACTATATTGAATAAGTAGGGAGAGAGTGGGCAGCCTTGTCTAGTCCCTGATTTTAGTGGGATTGCTTCAAGTTTCTCTCCATTTAGTTTAATGTTAGCAACTGGTGTGCTGTATATGGCTTTTACTATGTTTAGGTATGGGCCTTGAATACCTATTCTTTCCAGGACTTTTATCATGAAGGGGTGTTGAATTTTGTCAAATGCTTTCTCAGCATCTAATGAAATGATCATGTGGTTCTGTTCTTTCAGTTTGTTTATATGATGGATCACATTGATGGTTTTCCTTATATTAAACCATCCCTGCATGCCTGGGATGAAGCCTACTTGATCATGGTGGATGATTGTTTTGATGTGCTCTTGAATTCGGTTTGCCAGAATCTTATTGAGTATTTTTGCGTCGATATTCATAAGGGAAATTGGTCTGAAGTTCTCTTTCTTTGTTGGGTCTTTGTGTGGTTTAGGTATAAGAGTAATTGTGGCTTCGTAGAAGGAATTCGGTAGGGCTCCATCTGTTTCAATTTTGTGGAATAGTTTGGATAATATTGGTATAAGGTCTTCTATGAAGGTTTGATAGAATTCTGCACTAAACCCATCTGGACCTGGGCTCTTTTTGGTTGGGAGACCTTTAATGACTGCTTCTATTTCCTTAGGAGTTATGGGGTTGTTTAACTGGTTTATCTGTTCCTGATTTAACTTCGATACCTGGTATCTGTCTAGGAAATTGTCCATTTCCTGAAGATTTTCAAGTTTTGTTGAATATAGGTTTTTATACTAAGATCTGATGATTTTTTGAATTTCCTCTGAATCTGTAGTTATGTCTCCCTTTTCATTTCTGATTTTGTTAATTTGGACGCACTCTCTGTGTCCTCTCGTTAGTCTGGCTAAGGGTTTATCTATCTTGTTGATTTTCTCAAAGAACCAACTTTTGGTTCTGTTGATTCTTTCTATGGTCCTTTTTGTTTCTACTTGGTTGATTTCAGCTCTGAGTTTGATTATTTCCTGCCTTCTACTCCTCCTGGGTGTATTTGCTTCTTTTTGTTCTAGAGCTTTTAGGTGTGCTGTCAAGCTGCTGACATATGCTCTTTCCTGTTTCTTTCTGCAGGCACTCAGCGCTATGAGTTTTCCTCTTAGCACAGCTTTCATTGTGTCCCATAAGTTTGGGTATGTTGTACCTTCATTTTCATTAAATTCTAAAAAGTTTTTAATTTCTTTCTTTATTTCTTCCTTGACCAGGTTATCATTGAGTAGAGCATTGTTCAATTTCCACGTATATGTGGGCATTCTTCCCTTATTGTTATTGAAGACCAGTTTTAGGCCGTGGTGGTCCAATAGCACGCATGGGATTATTTCTATCTTTCTGTACCTGTTGAGGCCCGTTTTTTGACCAATTATATGGTCAATTTTGGAGAAAGTACCATGAGGAGCTGAGAAGAAGGTATATCCTTTTGCTTTAGGATAGAATGTTCTATAAATACCTGTTAAGTCCATTTGGCTCATGACTTCTCTTAGTCTGTCGACATCACTGTTTAATTTCTGTTTCCATGATCTGTCCATTGATGAGAGTGGGGTGTTGAAATCTCCCACTATTATTGTGTGAGGTGCAATGTGTGTTTTGAGCTTTAGTAAGGTTTCTTTTACATATGTAGGTGCCCTTGTATTTGGGGCATAGATATTTAGGATTGAGAGTTCATCTTGGTTGATTTTTCCTTTGATGAATATGAAGTGTCCTTCCTTATCTTTTTTGATGACTTTTAGTTGAAAATTGATTTTATTTGATATTAGAATGGCTACTCCAGCTTGCTTCTTCTGACCATTTGCTTGGAAAATTGTTTTCCAGCCTTTCACTCTGAGGTAATGTCTCTCTTTGTCTCTGAGGTGTGTTTCCTGTGGGCAGCAGAATGCAGTGTCCTCGTTGCGTATCCAGTTTGTTAATCTATGTCTTTTTATTGGGGAGTTGAGGCCATTGATATTGAGAGATATTAAGGAATAGTGATTATTGCTTCCCGTTATATTCATATTTGGAAGTGAGGTTATGTTTGTGTGCTTTCATTCTCTTTGTTTTGTTGCCAAGATGATTAGTTTCTTGCTTCTAGGGTATAGCTTGCCTCCTTATGTTGGGCTTTACCCTTTATTATCCTTTGTAGTGCTGGACTTGTAGAAAGATATTGTGTAAATTTGGTTTTGTCATGGAATATCTTGGTTTCTCCATCTATGTTAATTGAGAGTTTTGCAGGATACAGTAACCTGGGCTGGCATTTGTGTTCTCTTAGGGTCTGTATGACATCTGTCCAGGATCTTCTGGCCTTCATAGTTTCTGGCGAAAAGTCTGGTGTGATTCTGATAGGTCTGCCTTTATATGTTACTTGACCTTTTTCCCTTACTGCTTTTAATATTCTTTCTTTATTTTGTGCGTTTGGTGTTTTGACAATTATGTGACGGGAGGTGTTTCTTTTCTGGTCCAATCTATTTGGAGTTCTGTAGGCTTCTTGTATGCCTATGGGTATCTCTTTTTTTAGGTTAGGGAAGTTTTCTTCTATGATTTTGTTGAAGATATTTACTGGTCCTTTGAGCTGGGAGTCTTCACTCTCTTCTATACCTATTATCCTTAGGTTTGATCTTCTCATTGAGTCCTGGATTTCCTGTATGTTTTGGACCAGTAGCTTTTTCCGCTTTACATTATCTTTGACAGTTGAGTCAATGATTTCTATGGAATCTTCTGCTCCTGAGATTCTCTCTTCCATCTCTTGAATTCTGTTGGTGAAGCTTGTATCTACAGCTCCTTGTCTTTTCTTTTGATTTTCTATGTCCAGGGTTGTTTCCATGTGTTCTTTCTTGATTGCTTCTATTTCCATTTTTAATTCCTTCAACTGTTTGATTGTGTTTTCCTGGAATTCTTTCAGGGATTTTTGCGATTCCTCTCTGTAGGCTTCTACTTGTTCTCTAAGGGAGTTCTTTATGTCTTTCTTGAAGTCCTCCAGCATCATGATCAAATATGATTTTGAAACTAGGTCTTGCTTTTCTGGTGTGTTTGGATATTCCGTGTTTGCTTTGGTGGGAGAATTGGGCTCCGATGATGCCATGTAGTCTTGGTTTCTGTTGCTTGGGTTCCTGTGCTTGCCTCTCGCCATCAGATTATCTCTAGTGTTACTTTGTTCTGCTATTTCTGACAGTGGCTAGACTGTCCTATAACCTGTGTGTCAGGAGTGCTGTAGACCTGTTTTCCTGTTTTCTTTCAGCCAGTTATGGGGACAGAGTGTTCTGCTTTCGGGCGTGTAGTTTTTCCTCTCTACAGGTCTTCAGCTGTTCCTGTGGGCCTGTGTCTTGAGTTCACCAGGCAGGTTTCTTGCAGGGGAAAAATTGGTCCTACCTGTGGTTCCAAGGCTCAAGTTTGCTCGTGGGGTACTGCCTAAGTCCTCTCCGCTGTGGCAGCAACCGGGAAATTCTGTGCCGCTCCTTCCGGGAGCCTCCGTGCACCAGGGTTTCAGATGACGTTTGGTGTTTTCCTCTGGCTCCTGGATGTGCACAGAGTGCAGTCTCTTCTGGTTTCCCAGGAGTGTTCGCCTCTCTGAAGGTTCAGCTCTCCCTCCCACGGGATTTGGGTGCAGAGAACTGTTTATCCGGTCTGTTTCCTTCAGGTTCCGGCAGTGTCTCAGGCGCAGTGGTCCTGCCGCTCCCGGGCCCTCCCCTATGGGAACCCAGAGGCCTTATACAGTTGCCTCTTGGGCCAGGGATGTGGGCAGGGGTGGGCAGTGTTGGTGGTCTCCTCCGCTCTGCAGCCTCAGGAGTGCCCACCTGATCAGGCGGTGAGGTCTCTCTCCCACGGGGTTTGGGAGCAGAGAGCTGCTGCGGTCCGGGATCCGCCGGTGTGGGACTTCCGGTAAACACAGGAAGTGCCCGGCCTTAGAGGAATTTTGCCTCTGTGTGTCCTGAGTTCACCAGGCAGGTTTCTTGCAGGGGAAAAGTTGGTCCTACCTGCAGTTCCAAGGCTCAAGTTTGCTCGTGGGGTACTGCCTAAGTCCTCTCCGCTGTGGCAGCAACCGGGAAGATCTGCGCCGCTCTTTCCGGGAGCCTCCGTGCACCAGGGTTCCAGATGGCGTTTGGTGTTTTCCTCTGGCGCCTGGATGTGCACAGAGTGCAGTCTCTTCTGGTTTCCCAGGCGTGTTCGCCTCTCTGAAGGTTCAGCTCTCCCTCCCACGGGATTTGGGTGCAGAGAACTGTTTATCCGGTCTGTTTCCTTCAGGTTCCGGCAGTGTCTCAGGCGCAGGGGTCCTGCCGCTCCCGGGCCCTCCCCCACGGGAGCCCAGAGGCCTTATACAGTTTCCTCTTGGGCCAGGGATGTGGGCAGGGGTGGGCAGTGTTGGTGGTCTCCTCCGCTCTGCAGCCTCAGGAGTGCCCACCTGATCAGGCGGTGGGGTCTCTCTCCCACGGGGTTTGGGAGCAGAGAGCTGCTGCGGTCCGGGATCCGCCGGTGTGTCAGCAGCCTTAGATTTTAATACCCATCCATATGTGTCTATTTGGTGATGTACCTTAGACCGCATGCCTGAGTTCCAAGAAGATACATCTCAAAAAAGCCAAGACAGACAAATAAGCAAGCATCACTAATAGACATGTTAACCACGTGCTCAATAGAGCCTCTTAAAGGAAAATTATTGGTAATATAAGAAACTTTGACCTATTAATTGTTGACTAATGCAAATCTTTGGAAACTATATGCAATCTATAACTGTGAGTTTATCAGTGATAGTGGAATAAAGAGGCCAGGCTGGCAGGAAGGCAGAATGACACAGAAGCGTTTTAGCAGGAGCAGAACATACCGTAGGGAAAAGTAGTATATAAAACCAGCAGGTAAATAATCGTGCAGATCCTTAAATCTGAATGACTCAGTGCCATTGACTCTCAGTCAGTGATAAAATGACCTGGTCTCCTTAATAACACAGTAGTTGATATTGCGCGTTAAATAGTAAATATGGTCACGAGGGGAGGTACCATGAAGATTAATAATTGTTGGCTGCAGATCACACTCAGGTTTCCAATGAGACTATTCAACTTAAAGATATCATTTCTAATTTTTAACATTTAGGAGAATGGGCATTATCCCACAGGAGTGGCCATATTAGTAAACAAAAGGGAATGCTATAGACTACAAGGACGTCCCAGCGTCATTAAGGATCAAGTCCAAGTTTCACTTGGCAGACTGTTTGTGGAATTGTGTGCATCTGTGAGAAATAGGAAAATGTTTCAGCTCTGGGTAGATAATAGTGAGTCTGTAATAGCTTCCCAGTTAATTGGATTAACTTCAGGGGATAAAAGTGAACAAGACCCTGCCATGTAGCCAGCTCATTCCTAAGGGCAGTGCCTTTCAGATAACATTATCACATGATATTTCTCAGGCTATTCACTGGCTCCCTAAAGCTAAAGAAAAGTGAATAGTGTATACTATTCGTATTCCATACGGAGTATGGAAACTCAAAAATACATACACACATGCACACACACACACACACACACACACACACACACACACACACACACACACACCAGGGAAGGGCATTGCCTAAAACTCAATTTTACTGAGCATCAAATGCAGTTCCATTTACACATACCCATTTTGTCTTTCCTTCTCTGCCCCTCACATTGAACTAAATAACCCACAAATTGAGAACACAATGAGACAATTTAGATTTATTTATGTTTTCCATAAACATATTAATTGGGTACTTACATTTGTCCTAGTCACATTTTACTTCATAAATAATATACATTCTATACATTATTACTATAGTTGTTGCATTTGAACTCATCATCTTACGCTTTAAACAACAACAAAAATGAAACAAAATAAACATAAAAGAAAACAACCAAACCCGCTCTTTGTTATCCAAATACATGGCACTCCTTTTTGGTCAGGTGCTGTGACAAATGTCAATTTAGAAAATCGTCGTAGGAGTTCTGAGCATCTTTGTGTGAATCTGACAAAAACATCTCATGTTTATTAAAATCATATTTGAAATTATAAATCCATGAATAATACCAATGCCAATTATAGTATCTAACATTGTAAGTGGAAAGCACTAGTGTTTTCTAGTCATAGATCAGACAACTGAGGTTAGGGGATCTAGTTAACATTGCCAACTTACTCAGTAGACTACACCACCAGGCTCTCAGAGTCTGTGTCAGACAAGATGTGCGCCTGTCCATGTGCCACCAAGAAGTTCTAGCAGCCTGTGTAAAAATCCCAAGAGTACACTGTCATGTGTGGAGCAGACAACTGCAGTGCTGAATGCAGACACTAGCTTTACTCTCTTGGGGAAAATATGTAAACTCATTTTTGTGAAATGGAACTAATAATCCCTACGTGACTAAGTTACTGTACAGTTACGTGGTTAAACGAGATGCCTTCTTGACATTTCCGTTTTCATTTGTATTTGTCAAGGATGTTTTAAAACAATGTTAGAATTTCTTTTCCTTCATTTAAAATGCCATATATATATACATATATGTATATATATATGTGTGTGTGTGAGATATAATATATAGCATTTTTATATAAAGTGTTGTTATAATACAATATAAAATATTATATATATATATACTCTTAACATGTACAAATAATGTTTTTTCTTAGTGTTATACAAAGTCAACATATGTTTTGAAGTGATTTTATTGTCACCACAAAGATTTCACCAGGGTGCTTAATATAGAATGAATCCTTCCTTGTCTCATATGACAACACTAAATAACATTTTAATTGCCAAGCATTTAAAGTTATTATTGAAGTTCTCTACTTACGGTAAAGTATAACCTGACTAGAAACACTAGCATGTAGTTTTAAAAGACATTAAAATTTTTGCTTGGACCTTTACTAAACAGGGGAGAAAAGTAAGGCTTACAAATAATTCTGGTTAAACACATTTTGATCCTACTATCTCACTATTCTCAACTGTATGTTCATATTCAAAGGTTACATTGTGTGCATACATATGTGCCTGTGTGCATGTGTATGTGCCTGTGTGTTGTGTGTGTGTGTGTTGTGTGTGTATGTGTTGTGTGTTGTGTGTATGTGTTTTGTGTGTGTGTGTTGTGTGTGTTGTGTGTGTGTTGTGTGTGCGCATGTGTGTATATTGTGTGTGTGTTGTGTGTGTGTTGTATGTATGTTGTGTGTGTGTTGTGTGTGTGTTGTGTGTGTTGTTTGTGTGTTGTGTGTGTGTTGTGTGTGCGCATGTGTGTTGTGTGTGTGTTGTGTGTGCATGTGTGTGTGTTGTGTGTGTTGTGTGTGTTGTGTGTGTTGTGTGTGTTGTGTGTGTTGTGTGTATTGTGTGTGTTGTGTGTGTTGTGTGTGTGTTGTGTGTGTGTGTGTGTGTGTGTTGTGTCTGAATATAGACAAATTCATGCGTGTGTCAACCCTTGGTGTTATTTCTCATGAGCTGTCCAGCTTCATTTTGAGACAAGGTTTCTCATGTTCATCAAATATGGTAAGCTGGTTGGACTTTGAGCTCATAGGTCTGCCTCTCCCTGCCTCCACAGGACTGTGACTACAGGTGTGTATCATTGTGCCTACCATTTTTCCAGGAGGGTTGTTAGGCGAAGCCCTCAGGTCTTTGTGCTTACTCTTCATGTCCCCTGTGGATTTAATTGTCTCTTCAGCACAATCACTTTGTTTTAAAGTGTTATGCAAAGGTGTTTTAAAAAAAAAACAAGTAAAAAAGAACATATATTCAGTAAGTTATTTAATCTGTTTTTTTTTGATCCTTAAATGATCTTGGAAAGATGATAAAATTCTAGTACCAATTTTTATGGTTTAGAAGTGAGGTTCAGTGTTTACAGTACTAAGCCATTACAAAACAGTATGGGCTTTTTATTGATTTGTTTGTTTTTTTGTTGTTTTTTCTCTCACTGACTGTTGCTCAGGTCTATGTCAAGTCAGACACAGTTGAAAGGGCTGTGAGGACCTTACTAGACTTTCCTTTGCAGTTGTTAACATGGAGGAGTGCGAGAGTTTTTGTGATGCTGCAGGACCCTGATGGAATGGTAAGGTTTTACGATAGTAAGGATATGTAGGGCAATGCTGGGATGGGACAGCAGACAAGAGGCAGGTAACTCTGTGTGAATTACTTCTCTTATAGTAAAATATATCTTATGTGTGGAGCAGACAACTGCAGTGAAAAATAGAGACATAGCCTAGCTGATTAAGATGCAGTTAGAAAGGAAGGTTCTGTCCTTGCTAGTTTTATGCCAGTTTCACAGAGGCTATAGAGGAGGGATCCTGGACTTTGAAAATGTCTCCATAAGATCTGACTATCAGACATTTTCTTAATTAGTGATTGATGGGAGAGGGCCATTCCTGGAAGGCTGTCCTGGATTCTTTAAGAAAACAAGGCTAAGAAAGCAAGTCAGTAAGCAGCACTCCTCCATGGCCTCTGCATCAGCTCCTGCCTCCAGGTTCCTGTCCTGTTTGAGTTCCTGCCTTGACTTCCCTCAGTGATGGACTGTCACTGGAAAGTACAAGCTGAGATAAACCTTTTCTTCCTCAAGTTGCCTTGGGTCAGGGGTTTCATCACAGCAATAGAAACGTCAACCAAGACAAGTTTATTTCTGCTTATAGTTTAAGGAGGGTTACAGTGCATCATGGCGGTGAAGGCTTAGTGGCCGCCATGTGAGGCAGCTGGTCTTGTTGCATCTGCAGCAGGAATGCAGGAGGAATGGATGCTGGTGTTTGGCTTGCTTTTTCTTGTTCAGTCCATCCAGGATCTCAGCTTGTGGATCAGTGCTATGCACATTTAGAATGGGTCTGCTCACCTCACAGGCATGTCTCTTAGGTGACACTATCCTATCCCAGTGACAACGTTAGCCATCACATTGCATAAGGGTGGCATGAGTCATGGGAGTTTTAAGAATGGGAACTTGGAGAAGGTCTTAGGGAAGGAGTTGCCGGTCCAATTGTTGTATACTGTGATTTACTGGGAGTGGGCAAGCAACATCAAGTGTGGCAGAAAGAGCTGGTTTAGTTTTGGAGTTTGGAGTTGGCGATTCCTGAACATAGTAGGTGACCAGGTACTTAAGTAGGAGTCTAGCTGGGAAGTGCAGGTGTAGGCATTAACTGACGTGCCACCACGAGGGAGGGACAGATGGAGAGACCTTAAGGGGCATTTGCTTACACATCAGAGTTCTTGAAGATGTCTATGAACAGCCATTCTCTTTTCTAACTTCCATTACCGCATCTTTTCTTTTTTAATTTTTTATAGTACTTATTTTTATTGGATAGTTCATGTATTTACATTTCAAATGCTATCCCCTTTCCCAGTTTCCCCCTCCTTCCATAATCCCTCCCCCAGCTTCTATGAGGATGCTCCCTCTCCCACCCACTACACTCTTCCCTCTTCTTTATATGGTTGTCTTTCTCATCCCTGTGTCCTTGAGGCTGACCTCTCCGTTCAATGAAGCACAAATGTCCTTTTTTCATCCCAGGCTCTTGTTACTGTCAGAGAACTGGGCAGATGCAGTTTAGGAACTTCCTTGATTCTGTAATTACGGAGATGTAATCTCAGTAGGGTTGGACCTATGCTTGCTTTGTTCATTGCTCCAATCGTAGATAGGTAGAAGTGTTTGGTGTATGGAAGACACGTCACTGTTTTGAAAGAATTAATAAATAGAATGCAAACTCTGATTTTATCCGGGACCCTAAGGCCCTATTTATTGGGAATCCTATTAGGGGACCCTAATCTGTATCACTTTCTGCCGTGTCTCAACTCTGTTTGCTTCATCGTAGCTAATTCCAAGTTCTTGTCATTTCCTGTACATGCTAGCCTTCACTCCTTGTGATGTACTCTTGCTCATTACCTATTTTCCCTTTTATAAACTCAAAAAACTGACTTGATTGTCACCTTGTCAAGAGCATGTGCTTCTGATGGCTTCTCCTTTGATGGCTTTCTCAGCCCTTACCACTGAATGTAGCATAAAGCCATTACATGTGTGCTTCTACCTCACAATGCAAATGTTTTGAAGCTGAGGAACACGATTGTCTGACTGTATCCCTCACAAACACACAAGATGAAATTATAACCCCCATGGCAGTAGCTTTAGGGTATCCCATTTTGCAGAGGTGATTAAGTTGTGAGGATGAAGCTCTCATATGCAGGATTAGTGCTCTAATAAGAAGATCCACAGGAATAATTCACCCTTTCTACCATGTGAAGCCACAGTGAAACATGACTTTTACAAACCAGAAGGTTTGGTTCTGGCCAGCTATTAAATATGTTGACACATTAATTTTAGACTTTTCTTGTTCTCCAGAATAGTGAGAATACAGTTTCTGCTCCTTGTGAGCTAGTCAGTTGATCATAGTTTGTCAGATCAGCCCAAATTGGTAAGTCAGGGGATAGCCATCATTTGAGGTCTTATCCTTATCTCTTATCAAGTTCTTCATACTCTATAGCTATTTGCCATTTGTGGAGTGAATGAAGAGCTAGGTGAGAAAATGGAGGGATAACAGAAGCAAGCTGGCCACTTAGAAACACTCCGTTAGGTGGGTAACTTGGAGTAAGTTACTTGGATTGGGTGAGGATCATTTATTTTGGTGAAAAAAGTTGATAGCCGCCACCCCTGATCTGAGCATTCCGATGAGATGGGTCAATCACATTTGTTGGCATTCTTCAAAGACAAGGAAGTGATGGGATTGAATGAAATAACTTCAAGAAATTGGCTCACACACCATGATGACTTACAGGACTCAATTGATACTGTGAGACTGAGGCTAGAGACTATGAAAAGGTTACAGTTCAAGTTCAGACTGAGTCTGATGAGGAGTCAGAATGAAATATGAATACTTTGCATTGGATAACTCCCTCCTGGAGGCAGGCCCTTGTTCTACTGAAGCCTCTGGCACACGTAGGGAGCCCTCTCATGCTCTGGAAGACAATTTGCTTTTCTCAGTGTCCACCAATTTAATTATAAACATAAATATAGAAGATTGACCAAATATGTGGGACCTGTTGTCCAGCCACATTGACACATAAAACTACTAGCTACCATGATGCAGAATATCATAAAGGTTCCGAGATGCTAGTTGGGAACTATTAGCCAGATTCTCTGAGCTGGTTCTTTGCCCCCACTTAGAAGAGCTATGAAGATGCATTGTAGGCACTGGATTGTTATTTTGTTTTGTTTGGTTTTTTTCGTTTTGTTTTGTAGGACAGAAAATGAGATTTTTTTCCCCCCTTATTCTCCTCTGAGTTTCTTTGCAAGTCAAGGATACAAAACTAAATTTTGTTTTCCACAGACAGCATGGACAAGAAAGGCTTCTCAGTGTACATTAGTGATGGAACCTTCCAGAATGAAATACACATAAGGAATGATACCATTGTTCAGTCATGGATTGCTAAAGAATAAATCTATGCCTTTGTCACTCACAGTTCCCCAAAATAGAATAGGAATGAGCTAAAACACCCCATGTGTGCTCTTTTTTCTCTGGAGAGATCTCAGAGTCCATGTTTTGATCTGTGTTAGCAGAATAGCTTTCTAGAAGGCAGTGTCTTGAGAACTCTAGTATATATGCACAGGATGTCTTTCTGGAGGATTACCAATATTTCTCGAGGGTTGGTCAACTCTAACAGTAAAAAAGGCTCTTGGGAAACTATGAAGATAGCTCTGTTAGTGAAATGACAAGAAAAAAGTGAGGACTTTAGTCTCAACTACAGAAGCCTTATAAGAAGCTGGGCATGGTGACAACTGCTTACAACCCCAGCACTAGGGATATGGGGTAGGAGGATCCCAGGGGCTCACCGGGCAAATCATGCTAGTTTAATTGGTAAGAGCCAGGTTCCAGACTCAAGTGAGAGACTCTGTATCAATAAATACGCTAGGCAGCTCCTGAGGGACATCTAAAGTTGACATTAGATATCTACGCCCAGGCACACACACATAGTCACACTTCCTCTCCAACGTTCAGCTTCTCCAATCACATAGTATGTCCACCCTGTAGCTCTACAGAATTTATTATCTTTCTTTCTTTATTTGTGTTTTCACAAAGCTGGATCTCTTAAGGACTTCCACCTCCCAAAGTGAAGAGGCTTGTACTGTGACAACAGAAAAAAAGGAGACCATTCTCTATGTCCTGGGTACTGTACAACTATGTGTGTAAGGAGTAATATTAGGAGACACATGCTTCCCGTGAGGCAGGTAGCATCTTCTGGTATGAAGGCCATTTTCCACAGGCCTGTATCTTGTTGCATTCAGTAGAGAACGGGGGTAAAAAGGAAGGGAAGGGGAGCACTTGAGAACAATGCTAGCATTTTCTTCATTAGATTTCAACTGACACATGTCTAGCATTTACATGGAATTTTCTGTAGAACCAATCCCAAACTGCCTCATGTCAAAATGTAAATAGCTGACAGAAGAGTGCATTTGGGAAAATAAAACAGGAGACCACATTGACAATAAATCATAAAATTTTATTTGTGATTATTTAGTCATACACATTTTTAAAGTGCACTTGCAGATATCGTGCATTTATCATAGAAATATGCCACAGACTGTTATTTCTCACTTATTTCCTATAGATTCATTTTAAAGTATGTCATAAAGAAGGAATAAATGAGTTCATATGATGCTATTTATTGATTATAAAAATAAAGAGACAGAAAATATTTATCAATATTTAAAAGTACACGTCGATTTCAACAATTTTGAAATCATACGAGCATTCAAGCGTCGTCAGACCCATTTGTCTCATTATGTATAAATTTCAGATACGATGTTTTTGCTGTTGTAGCGTGAAGCCTATGGCTCAGTGCTGTGTAATCTAGCCCTTGTTTGAACGTTAATTGCTCTCATAATGAAGGTGACTATGAGAAGCAGACCGAGTGGTCTGTGCCCAGTGACAGTGTGGCCTTCACTAGATATCCATCTTGATATCTTATTTCATCAGGAGCACAGCTTTGCTATTCAAATAAAAATGACCTGTGCTCCATTCCTGGGCAGTCTGACACCTGTTTCAGGGATGAGTGGTGAACAGTATTTTAGTCAGGAAATAATCTCCCTTCCAGTGTCCAGCACCAAAGAGTGAGTTACTTCAGCAAAGGGGGATGTAAGAAAACTCTAGAAAACCCTCTGCCAGGTTGTGTTCCCCTTGTCATAGTAAATAATGACATGACTCTCTTCAATTGTTCTTAATGGGGCTAATTGCATGTCCTTAGAAGCAGTGTTAAAATTACAGGTAATTTTTAATTACAAAGTGTTTCCTTGGAAACAGTTTCCTGTATATGAAAGCGCACTCCGTTCCAAAATAGTTCATTTCGCTTACAATTAGAAATCAAAGAGTGAGCACGGCATAGGGCAATTTAGAAATTGTCACACTAATTGCCATGAAAAAGTTAATTTTTCACAGCAGACAACTGACCGAGCATATCCAATTAACTGGTCCACAGTTACTCACCAGCTACTTCAGAGAAGAATTATTCCATTTTATGACCATTAATTGGTCACTGGCATTAGACATTGTTTTCCAATTTAGACACTTATTTAGAAATTATATATGCATAGCTATCAAATTTGGAAAGAACTGATCATAATGATTACAATTGTTATTGTTTTTAAAGATCAGCCTGTGTTGGTAACATCAAAGTTCACAGCAGCTGTCTTACAAATCACCTTAACACACCGGCTTCACGGCTAATGGTAGGCCTCTCTTTGGTTCATAAGGTGTTGCCCTGGAAACCATCCTGATACAGTCCATAATAGGGCAGACGCTGAGGCAGAGAGTGCAGCCTGTACATGTGTCGCTAACAGTAGGCAGGTGAGTTTCTGGATCGAACTGTATAGCCTGCAAATAGAAATCAAGAGAGTTGAGCCACTGTCCACCATTGTCAGGAATGCCTCCATTTTAGCATCTGCATCTCAGTCCCTGTCATGGAGATTACCACACCACACACCACAGTGATGCAATGACAGCAACAGCTGAGCTGACAGGAGAAAAAGAAGCAGATGAAACTCCCTTAGATTAGAAATGCAGTGTTTACCGTTCACTAGAGGTTTTTCCTTCCACGTGTGAGGAAACATTCTGAGACACGGCACTTCTGCTCTCTCCACCAGTGGAGCACTCAGGTTTTGCCGATGTGACCAGTTTGGGGCAGCTCATACCGGCCAATATTGTATGCTTTTATACAGATCCATTACCCTCACACTTTTTGTTCTTTTCTTCATGCGTGTGTGTGTGTGTGTGTGTGTGTGTGTGTGTGTGTGTGTGTGTGTACACCATATGTATTATGTGTGTAGGTGCACATGTACACATGTATGTGGAGGCATTCATGCGTGTGAATATAGGAGCCAGAGGAAAACCTCAGTTGTAATTCTCAGGAATGTCATCTGCCTCTTTTGACATAGGGTCTCCCATTGGCTTGGAGATAACCAATTAGGCTAAGTTGTGTGGCGAATGACTCCTGAGGATCCTCTGTCTCAGCCTCCTTGGCACTGTGATTTCAAGTCTGTACCATTCTGCTGGGCAGTTTTACATGTATTCCACATATGCATGAGTACATGGGAGGTTGAACTCAGGCCCTTGTGATTGCCAGACAAGTACTTTACCTATTGATCCAGCCCCAACACACTTTCTGCACCCTTTTATGCTGGATAAGGATAATCCCAGGGGAGATAGTGATTATAAAATACAGAACAGTAGAAAACAATCGGTTCCACAGTCAACTCTGAGTTTTGAGCTCTTGCAACTTGATTTTAAGCATTATCTTACCTCAACAGGACAAAATGTAGAAGGGACAGGTAGGCGCGCTCTTGTCCCATTCTGGCCCTACATCTCCCAGCTATAAGACATTGGGCCAACCCTCTAGCGCTAACTCTGCTCAAGATTTTGACAAGTTTTATAAATTTCTCCTTCTTCCCTTCCTTGCTCCCTTCCTCTCTCCCCCTCTCTCTAACTCCCTCCCTTCCTTCTTTTCTCCTTCTTTCTGTCCTACCCTCCATCCCTCCCTTCCTCTCTCCCTATCTCCTTAGGCTCCTCCCTCCATCCTTCCTTCCCTCCCATTTCCTCACCCTTCTTCCCTCTATCCTCACTCCCTTGACACTCCTTTTCCTCTCCTCCTACTCCCTTGCCTTCCTTCCCTCCTTCTTGAATTTTCTCTTCATGACACTGTATGAAAAAATAAAAGAATAGATATACTAAATGTGAAGTGAGGACTGAGAAGCTGTAAGTTCACATGGCGACTTGGCCATGGTAGGCACGGAAGCAATGGGGATGCTGTGGCAGTCCTCAAGGGCAGGTTGAACTTTCCACAAGCACAGTGCAGCTATGGGAGAGGGTAATGGATGAGGGGAAGCGTCCTCCCTAGAGCCTTGCTGCTGTCTCATTTGCAGAAGTTCAGTCATGCTCGAGCTTTTTGGAATGTCAAAGCATGGCTTGAGGGAGAGTAACAAGGGAAGCGAAGTCCTTCGGTCCTACTCTCCTCACTTCCAGAGGCCAGCCTACAAATCTTCTGTGTAAAGACAATTTCAGGATTATTATGGCCTTTTGTGTTTGATTCTTGTATTAGAATCTAATTTAGTATGGACAGTCCTTGTTAGCAACAAGTGATTGATTCCAAGAGCTTTAGGAATACTCAAATCCGTGTGTGCCCAAGTTGCCGATATGAGTGTGTGCAAGATTTGCACCAGACCCTATGTTCAGCTTTCCTATACATTTTAAGTAAGCTTCAGATATAGCACTAACACAATTCCAACACTGCACGTATAGTCATTAAGCTGCTTTTTAGGACGTAGTGACAAGAAAAGTTTACATTTTAAAAGTGGATGGAAACTCTCCCAACTATTTTGATCTGAGACTGGCTGAATTCATGGATAAGAAAACCTCTAGACATAGAGAAGCAATGCATATAGACCTTGATTTTTAGAATTGCCATTCAAAGTTACATTTAACCAGCTTTCTATTCTGATGTCCATAAAAGTCAAATGGTCTTTTTCAAAGTAAATAAACTGTATTCATTACTTTTTCTCATTGCTTGACAAAATAGCTGAAAATTGGCCACTTAAGAGAGGAATTATATTTTTATAGTTTGGCTCATAGTTGGAGAATGTAGCCCACTGTAGCGCAGAAGTATGGAGGTGGTGCTTTGCATACCTGGTCATGTTGTCTCTGCAGTTTCGAAGCAGAGAGATATGAGTTCTGGGCCAATTTTCATTCCCTTTGTATTCAGCCTACAACTCCACCCACTGTAGGAGCTGCCCATACTGAGAGTGGTTCTTCCAGTCTTAATTAAACCTATCTGGAGACATCTTCACTGACACGATCAGAAGCATGTCTCCTCGGTGACCATAAATCTCCTTAAGGAGACAATGAAAGGTAAGCATAGCAATTGTTTAATGTAACGAGGAGTTAATATTTTAGGAAACAAACTTCAATAAGTTCTGACAAATTGTAAGAAGGTTTGTTTAAGTTCTTGCTATGCCTTAGAATTATTTCAGACTCATAATTGATTGAGTAAAACCCATTTCTTCCCCTTTATGGTCCCTCGTTTCTCTACATTGAAATCTGGTGAGGTTATTGAGAAAAATCAAACAATTCTTAGATATGTTATAGTTTGATATTGCAAACACAAAATACATTTCATCGATGACTTTCATTTTCAACTTTTAAAGTCTTTGAGACAGACATGACAAAGGATAAGTGAGTCTTTCTGGTGCATGGTTAGGATTTTTTCTCTCATTATCCTTGCTCTTGTTATTGATATTGGACCAAGGCTAGAATCCCAAGGTAATAGCTACCAGCTCTAAAATTTAAGATCTTAGCACCTCACATTTAAGTGATAAGATGTCTATGCTTAACTCTGGGTAGTTAATCACAATAAAGACAAAATGAAAGTAAAAGCTGACATCAACATTTTCAAAGTGACAAGAGGTAGGCATCTGTTAGCTAGAAATGATGGTAATCAAATGAAAAGTTGTGTCTATCTATAATCTCAAATTAAGAAGGAACATGGTTCTGTCTGTCTGTCTGTCTGTCTGTCTGTCTGTCTGTCTGACTACTGACAGGGTTTCACAATGCAGTCCTGGATGGGTAAATGACCTGGAACTCAATACATAGACCACATTGGTCTTGAACTCAGAAATCTGGCTGTCCCTGCCTCCAAGGCAGGGGTTAAAGGTAGGTACCACCATGACCAGAAGAAGGGAGAGACTTTTAAAAATAGAAAAATAGCATTGTAGGACTGTTCGGTGGGTAAAGCATTTGCTTCAAACCTAATGCTCTGAGTTTAATGCCTGAAACTGGCATAGTGGGAGAAAAAGGCATTGTCCTTTAACCAACATAATTTTACTGTAAGAGACACACATACACAAACACACAAACTAAATACTTGGATACAATATAGAGAAAACATGTCTGAAAACTATGTAAAAATTCTCTTTGTATAACATGGATACCCCATTAGTTTGAATGGAGTGAATGATCTATCTATACTTTAAAGTGGGCATTTTATTATTTATCTAAAAAATTCCATTGTTCATATTAGAAGATTTTATTGCATACTTACTCATGGCTTGAACATTTTAATAAAAATAAGGGTATGCTACAGTGCTAATGATTGTTTGTAGCTTTGAACAACAGGTCTTGATGAAAAATATATTTTCAAGGTTTCCAATCCTTTTGATTGGCATCCTTTCTTCCACTCATTCGGAAACCCACCAAGTTGAGGTCACAGTTGTGTCAATGCAATGCTGTTACAAACAGTGCACAAGCTGGTGGATGAAGTCATAAGCTAAAGTCACAGAGAAATGGGTGGGATGTATTCTGCCAACCCAGGAGGAAAGGGGTGTTTAATCTGCCTTTGGTGTCTTGTGGCAGGCTATCGGGCGAGGTGGAGAACACGCCCATGCTCACTTCTGCTGGCAGATCAACCAGAATCATCTTCCAGTCTTTTCCAGCCATGATGAAATTCATAAGACCAACATCTCCAAGTCTGTGGAGGGAGACTGTTTCTTTTCTTTTCCTTTTATAAATTACCGCTGTAAAACCCCAATCGATACTGAATGGAGGAGAATCCTCTATAGACTGAAGGAATCAGGCCCTTTAAGGAGCTTGGTGATAAATGACAGTTCTGCTCCCGGCAGTCAGTGCCAGATCATAACCTTCCTGAATGTACATTATTTTGCATGAATTTCGGTTTTTACTTAAGTTTCCCTCTCCAGCTTCTTGGGTGATGAAATGATATTAAAATAATATTGTGCACTGTAAGATGCTGTATTAGTTATTTTTCTCATTCCTGAACCAGATACCTGAGCAAAAAAGCAATTTGAGGAAGGGAAAGAGGGCTTATTTGGGGTCACTGTCCTGAAGAGGGAGTCCAACATGGTGGGGAAGTCATGGCAGCAGCGGACAGCCAACATGGTGGAACATGCTCAATGTGGGAGGGGCAGGAAGTAGAGAAAAATGCTGGCAATGCTCATCTTTTCTCCCATCTTTACTCAGTAGGAATCCCCAGTACAGGCCATAGTGCCTCTGGAAATAAAGCGTTTATCTTGTCCAAAGAGATGGCACATCTGTGAGGTGTGCTTGCTGCATTTACAGAGGACCCAAGTTTGACTCCTAATTTTCAAGTTGGGAAGGTCACAACCACTCCAGTCCTAGTGGATCTGAACAGTGCATGCACACGTGTAGTACATGTTCCTATTGACACTAAAAATATACAAGTAAAAATAAAAATAAACACACACACCAGGGCATTATAAGGACCTGTGATGTGGAGACCTTTTTGGCGTATGTGGTTTGAATTCTACATCTAACAACAGAAGACAGTTTCCACCCCTAAAGGAGAACCGTGCCTTGCAGCAGCATCTTAATTCCCACAGCGTTCCTACCTGGTAGCCAGAGTCATTACAGGTCATGTAACATTTGCCGCAATTGATACACATTTCCTCATCGATCAGGGCCACAACTTGCTCCATGACGTTCAGCTCACCAAACGTCCCCAGGTATTGCAGTGATTTTCCAATTACATCCTAGAAAATGGGCAGTGAATTAGTCATAATGCTCAAGTTAAAACAAATCCTTAATAACTACTATCTGCCCATGTTCCCCCAATTTGACCTTACACCCTATTGTGTTTACTTACAGGGTGTCGTGTATTACAGTTCTCAGAGAAGCACTTTCTGTGACACTGAGCTTACTTGGTTTTGAGGGACAGGCAGTATGAATACCCAGCTTAGAAATCCAAGGCCACTGGCTGTGGAAATGTCTCCGTGGTTAAAGTGCTTGACTGCAACCACAAGGATCAGAGTTTGGATTCCCGACACTCACATAAAACCCACCATGATATATAAAGTGGAAAGCCATTGAGGAATGTAAGTGATATCTGTCTTATGATTCCATATGAATGAGTGCAGGCACCTGCACATACACATCTGTATATAGAACATCCAAACACACACATATGCACATAGAAGAGACAAATGCACACAAATCACTCACATACACACACACACACACACACACACACACACACACAGAGGGAGAAGGAGAGGGAGAGGGAGAGGGAGAGGGAGAGGGAGAGGGAGAAAATTATAAGACTTAAGTAGCTGAACTCAATTTTTTTCTGCTGGGCAGCCTATAATAGCATTTTGTATACAGATATTAAAATAATTCTCTTAGGTTTCTGTAACTTATATTCTAGAACTTGAATTTGGAAGGCTCTAAAAGCAATGTAAAAGTAATGTAAATAGGACAAAAGTTACCACATTTACATCAATGATTTCATTTCACTTGGGATGAGGGAGAGGAAAACTAGCGTACATCCAGTCTTTATTGTGGATTTTTTTTTGATTCTGTGACTTTCATTTGAAAGTTGCTCTGATAGCTCACTCACCTGTTATGTCTTGAAGAATATATTTCTTTATTGAGGTATTCTAATTTATGCTAATTAATTAGGCTGATCTAGGTTCAGTTGGATGCTCTTTCACTCTGAAGGAACTAGCGACGGCTCCATTCACCATTGAAAATCTTTCATGCGGTTACACATGGCTTTGTTTCTCATATTAATTGAGATTATGCTTAATATGGGAAGCACAGAGGATGTTGCTTCAACACTAGGAAGCACTTTGTCTCAGCAAACAAAACAGGAGTGTAACAATGTTTGTCAAATCAGTGTGCTGTCAAGAATTTCTGCTTTTGTTTTTAACCTTTAGAGTGAGAACGGTTTGTTTGAATTCAAGGTCTATGTTCAAAGAGGCCAGCTCTTGCTCAGAATCCTGGTTCTACATCGTCTTGGCTGTTCTATTTTCTGCCCTCTTTCTGGGTGGCACGATGGCCAGCCTTGATTATCAACGTGATCCGCCTTAGAAGAAAGAGGGAACCTGAATTGCAGAATTAACGGATTGGTCTGTGGCCATGTCTGTGGCAGACATTTTCTTAGTTGCTAATTGGTAGAGGTGGACCCAGCCCACAGTAGGAGGTACCATCCATGGGTAGGTGGGCCTGGGTTCAATAAAATTAACTGAATAAGGTATGGGGCACAAGTCAGTAAACGGTGTTTCTTCCTAGTTTCTGCTCTAGCTCCTGCCTCCAGGTTCTTGCCTTGAGCTCCTGGAGGCTTCCCTTGATTGTGAACTGCAATTAACTCTTTTCCCTCCCAAGTTGGTTTTGGTCATGTTTTATTAGAGCAACAGAAAAAGCACACCGAAATGCCAAGGACACTTGAGCACTTAGCGATTACTGTGAGCTTTCAAATGGAGACAATGTCCAGATTATCCCTACACCCCCTTCATATGCTTTCAAGCTTCACTGTTGCCTTGCGCACTTTCCTTACCGTGCGCTGAGGCTGAAGGTGTAATTTCAGCTGCATTGGAGTGTGTGTGCAGATGAGCCCTCGCCATCCAAATCTCTGTTTCTGTTCTGATCTGTCTCACCAGCTCAAGCTGCATTTCCGGTTGTGTAATGAGCATTACTACCAGTAACAAGTACTGTAAATTCCTCACCCACTGAACTTATAAGGGACCCAGAACGATAGCACCCTTCGGCTTTCCTTGACATTATGAGTAGCATTGGGATTTTTGTTTTATAACGAGGGAGACCTAGCATTTACTCCCATTTCTCCTTTCTCTAATGGCATCTGTTGTTATATTTTCTGAGGGATCTTTTTGAATCCTCTTCTGCATCTACAACCATTTTCAACGTGACTTAACTCCCCATCATTTTCCCAGCCTTATATATCTTTCAAAGAGAGCCCAGATGTCTCTACTTCACGAGAACTTCCTCAATCCTTCTGTATCCTTTCCTAACCAAATGGCAAAATGCACTCTTTCTCAGTTCTCTTCTTCCCATCCTTTCTCCCTGCCCCCCTTCTTCCTCTCCATTCTCCACCTCCACACTCACTGCCTTCTTTCTCTCTTCCTTTGCATGCTCTGGAATAGTTTATCCATTCTGTAGAAACCAATGATAAGAGACAATGTTTGAATTTTACTACACTTCGGGCTGCTGTCTTCATTTAAAATCATTTTCTTATTTAAGCCACATCCATTTTGGAGATGATGTGGTGACTGTGATTTAGGATATGAAATCAAGTAGACAATGAAATAGACTCTCAGGTAACCGCTGCCAGACTCCAAATGCAGTGATCATATGCACTCTGCTGCCCTGACTTGCTTGTTCCTCTCTAGCAAATCCCACCTCACATTGCAAATACAATTTTAAGTCTTGATTCTTATGTTTTATCTTAAGGAAGAGCTTTTTGCTTCTTTGAATCAAGGACAGTATATCCTGTTTCTGCAGATCATTAAAGCATAACGGACGCTCAAATACTTGTTAAATAAATATGTCTTTTGTATATCTAGGCTTAGGCTCAGCAGTGATTGCAGAGTAATAAAAGATCTAGTGGATATTTTAATTAATTTGGGCATTGAAAATGCAAAAGATAATCAAGGAAACTTGAACAGTTTAATATTTTCTAATATTTCAAGATAGTAAATGCATGAGCTTTCTATCTGGCTGCGAAAGACCTTGTGTAATAGGAACTAACTTTTTAAATGCAAATAAATCAGTCAAAATATCTCTTGTGCACAGTCTGATCATTACGAGAGAAATCACTAGTTAAATCTTCAACTGATGAAAACCCCCAGATTTTTTTCTCAGAAGAAACATACATCCCCAAGAGATTTTTTTATAAAAAGCAAATCTATCCTCTCTTAATATTAAATATGTCTTTTTGCTGTCTGTTTCGAGACTTGCAGCTTTCACTTAAAACATTATTTAGAACAAGCCACTTAGGACAAGTTTATTGGAGCCTTTACACGTTCGTTACTAGCACAGGGGTTAAAAATGTACTCCTTATGGTTAAGTATACCATGTACGTTTTTAATCTAGAAGAGGATAAAAGAATAATGTCTGGAATCATTTTGGGAGTATCAAAGAAAAAAATTAAGAAGAATGATCATCCTTTGTGGGTAAAAAATGCAGACATTTGTTGAAAAAAAAAACACCATCTCCAACGATACACTTAGCTGATGGAGATTTCCAGGCATGTCCTCAGATTTGTACTTTGCATAAAGATGTGGCTAACCAGCCAGGCGCTTGTGTTTCAGGTACACTTGCAGATGCTGGGAATGCTGCATTTATTATTCTGCACAGCACGTGCACATACAAAATACATCCTGCTTACTAGAAATGCTTATATCTCACAGAGTCACATTTTAGATTATACTTCACACATCTGGCTTGACTTGGGCGTGTGTGTGTGTGTGTGTGTGTGTGTGTGTATGTACTCAAAGTTGACATCAGTACCTATCTCAATCACTTCCAATCATGTGCACTGAGGCAGGGTTTCTTGTTAATTTCAGCTCGTCTGGCTAGGTGGCTCACTGCAGGGACTACCTGTCCCCTGCTTCCTTTGTCCTACATTACATATGCGTCTCTGAGTCCACCTGGCTTCTGGTGGTTTCTGGGGAACCAAACTCTGGTCCTCACGCCTGTGCAGTAGAGATCTGCTCCGGGCGCCATCTCCCTAGGTGGCATATGTGGTTCTAATGTAAACACTCACGGTTAGACCCAGTGCCCTGAAGTATTCTAGAATCATAGCCACATTTAGGGTAATCAGAATGTCTTTGCAAGGTGGGTCAGACATTATTTCTATTTGATATACATTTTAAGGCCAAAGAATATAGAGCTAGAGGGACTTGATCCTGTGTCTGATGTCTTACACTTTCCTCATCATGAGCAATAAAAATTTATTAGTTTTGACCTCATTTTAGTGCCGATTGAAGTACCTTCGGGTTGTGATTGTTATCTGCTAACTGCTCTTCTGGCTTTGGGTCTTCATAGTTGATTAGCATTATTTCCTACAATTCCTGTAAATATGTGGCCTTCAAAGTCCAGGACCAAAGACGGCATGCTGTGGGAAATCACTGTGACTTCTAACCTAAAGGATCTGTGATTTAAATCATTTGGGTTTAGCTGCTTAATTAGTTTCCTGTGTCCTCATCTGCACCATCACCAGTGCTTCATGTTCTTATCTTGTCACTTCTTGCTTTACAAACCTATCAGGAGAGGAAATGAGATCATTTGGTTTCTTCTCCCTGAATTTATGCTGATTAGTAATAACTTTCTCCTCATAAAAGCCCCTGGGTCAAAAATGTAGTCATCTTTGCATGATTCCTTTGGGGCTGGGTCTCAGCCTCCCTGGTCTGGGTGTGTTTTTTTCCCCCTCTACTACAGTAAGACCATCTACATCCTCATTTTAATTCCTTTCTTCTTCCCTCCCTTGTTGCCCCTCCCTCCTTTCCCATGGCTCTCCTTTGGCCATTTTGAGATGTGGTTTCAGTCTGTAAACTAGACTATCTTGGAATGCACTGTGTAACTCAGGCTGGCCTTGATGAGAAACTGCAGCAATCAATCCCCCTACCTCAGTCTTCCAAGTGCTGGGGTTATGAGTGTGAGCTGCTATGCTCAGCTTGCCTTCTTCTATATTAAAAGGACTCAGATCAATGTCGATGTTTCATCAACTGGTACGTGATTCTCAAAGACAAGGGCTCTCAGTGTATCACAAGCAATGTATAACAGTCAGGTTACTGTTGGTATCATGCATTGCCCTCTGGGCTAGGAGGCAAGCAGGAAGCACTGAGAATTTGAGCTTAGTAGACTGGTGCGAGAAAAGCTGAATAAGGTGAGATGGGGATGACAAAAGATAGCGATTCAGAAAGACAAACACTAGACTGGCCAGAAGAACTGAGAGAAACAAGGTGCCAAGGGGTAGGCTAGAAGCAGGTGAAGGCGGTGAAAGGGGATGGTGACAGAGAAAGCTGTCAGTGAGAGACACATGGCCGTGAAGTTATTATCTGAGACTCTGATCACACTATCCTCCCCTGTGGGGTGGACTTGGGCTTGAAGTGGCAAGTTGCAGACATTTGAGCAGTCCCTTAAGTTAATGAAGCTGTATTCTTTTATCGTACCTATCTTAGGCTCTCAAATCTGTTTTTCCTCCTCCTTTTCAATTCTAAGAACACTCTCTGTGAGGTTGCAAGAGAGGATAATAGGAATGAAGCAGTTTTTCCTTCTAATTGTGATTTAACAATACACCATCTGTGTGAAGAAGTGGGTGTATTTTTTTCTTTTTGACTTTTAATAGACAAAAATACATTCCTACTTTACCTAATATTTTTCTTCAAATCCAAAGCATTCCAGTGAGCTGATCCCATGTTTAAAGCTTACTGTCACCCTTTTGTGTTGATCATTGATACGGGCTTCTCTCCTATGACCACTGATCACTAAGTTTTCTAAATGCTTAATCTTAACTTTCTTATTTCTAGGAAAATACATAGTGGTTATGTTACCAAATTCTGATTGACAGCTTCTCACCATCCTTGATCCATCTTTAGGCAAGTGCCTCAATTGTGACAAAGTATCTTCCAAAAGCACCATAAAGAAGGAAGGGCTATTTTGGCTACAATTCCAAGAGTAGAATCTACCATAATAGGGAGGTCTTGGAGGTAGAAGCCCAAGGCTTCTGGAGTCACACTCTTTCCATAGTCAATGTGGTGGCTTGAATATGCATGGCCCAGGGGGTGACACTATTAGGAGATGTGGCCTTGTTGCAGGAGGTGAGTCTGTGTCAAAGGAAGTGGGTCACTCTGGGGTGGACTTTGAGATCCTGTCTGAGGACAGTCTGCCCCTGGCTTCCTTTAGATGAATAGGTAGAACTTTCAGCTCCTCGGGCACCATGCCTGCTGCTTGGGTACTGCCATTCTTTCTGCCATGATGATATTGAACTGAAACTCTGAACCTGTAAGCCAGCTCCAACAAATGTCCTTGTAAGAGTTGCCTTGATCGTGGAGTCTCTTCACAGCAGTGGAAACCCAAAGACAGTCAGGAAGCTGAGAGGGGTGAATGTTGTGCTCAGCCTGCTTTTTCCTTATTTAGCCTATGGAATGGTGCCTCCCACGTTTAGGATGGGCCTTCTTCTCTCAGTTCAAATAACCCAATATAATCCCTCATAGATATACGCAGAAGTTAGTTTCCCGGGTGATTCCAAAGCTCATCAATTTGACAATCAAGAATACCAGTCACACTGAACTATGGGGTAGCATCCACAACTTCTCCAAACTTCCTGAAATAGATTTACTAAAGGTGGGATACACATGTACCTACACAGAGGCTTTCCTTCTTGGCACACAAAACCTCTAAGGTCACATGAATGGCTACTTCCTTCAGATCCCTTCAGGTGCCCTTCCCCTCAAACACAAGCTTTTAAAAAGGAGTCAAAGCTAAGCCTATGTAGCTGTCTTCTTTTGATAGATGATATTCCCAATGGCTAAGGTTCTTCAATTCCTTTTCAGGTGTTTTTTCTTCAGTGGAGTGGGATTTCCATCAATAGTCTGTAAAGACTTACATGGCTGCTATATCTTGCCCATCCCTAATAGTCATCTGGTTATAAGGTCCATGATGTCATCCTGAAGGGACAGTCCCATTCCTCTCTTACTTCAGTGTCTGTCAGCTGGTTGCTTCTCACATCACTCTTAGCCTTGCGGATTTCCATGCATGCACACATCTGGCATACACTGCTCTTTCCCTCTGTCCACTGACAGGACCTCTTCATTCTAAGCAACATGTTTGCTTTTTCTATTGCTGTGTTCTGTTGAAGCCAGGGACCACACACATCAATAAATCCCCACATGACTCAAGAGATTATTTTTATAACCAAATTCTGCTCAGCTTTTAAAGTTCAACATGATAGATTTTCAACTGCTATTTATTGGTCCATAGACAACTGAGAATATGAAGGCTGCCCCAGCTTGCTTCTCTGGATTCTTCTGGAAATTGCTGGGCAAGTCTCCCTTATTTTTCTTTCTGTGCAGGCCCCTTTGTGCTCTGTAAGTATCTAATGTGGTCTTACAGTTTTATCCAACTGCTTTTCTCTTTCCTTTCACAATTCAATTGAAATAATAAAGCACTCGATCAGGCTGACTGGTCTCCTGCCAACACTGCCTTGCCAGTCTTATGAGATGCCGTCTATCTCCTCCTCCAAGCAGCAGGAAGACGTGATGAAAACATCACTAGTGCCCCTAAACCATTCATTTTCCTACCCAGAAATTCAAAGACGTAAGAGATACATTCTCAGCTTCATAAGGAGAATGAGAATTCATTCTCACATATATCAACAGAACTGGGGCGAGTTCCGGGACTTCATAAGGCTTGGCAGGCTCTCAAGCCTCTGTTATCTGCTGCCAGGGAATAAAGCACGTTTCTCATTTTGCTGTGCCACATGTGAGCACTGTCTTGTCAGTTATTTTGGGCCAGGGGGCAAAGTTGCTCTGAAAGGAGGAACTGCATGCTTTCCCGTACGTGGCACTGTGTGCGCATGCGTGCGTGCGAGTCGTCTGTGTGCACATGGTCGTGCACGTGCATATGACTATTTTAGATGGTCTCAAACTCCGTTATAGAAGCACCTTAGCCACCGTGGAAGGCCACATCTCTTTCTATTTCTTTATCTCATCCTCCTCTTCAGTCTTCTTGAACTGGTTTCGAAGACCTGTCTCTGACTCGGACTTCTCTTTCTTTTCCCTTTGCAAACTAAGCAGTTTCATTATTTAGCCACATGCATGATAAATGCTATCACTTTGAAAGGGAAACCATGATGTGGGGGTGACAAAGAAAAGATCTTCGGGATGCTGGGGCATCTCCAGGGTCCTGTTGTGTATTGCTGGGGTTTGGGGTAATCTCAAGTACTCTCAGGCCACCTTCAGCTTCCGGATGGTTAAAAGAGCCAGAAGGACATGAAGAGTCCTAGTTCGACCAGGGCTTTGCAGTGTAATATTGAGAATGGCCCCTCTTGGTGCCCTAAGTGGGATTCTTATTGGATTTACCGGTCTGTTTCTTTGTTCCCTCAGACTGTATTAAGACTGTTTAAGAAAGCAGCTTGGGGGATGACTCAATGCGTAAGGGTAAGCTCTTCTCTTACAGAGCACCAGAGTTTCGTTCTCAGGACCCAGAACAGGTAGCTCACAACTGCCTGTAACTCGGCTTCTACAAGCACCAATATTCACATGCATCTGTTCACACACACACACACACACACACACACACACACACACACACACACACACCACAATTAAAAAAATAAAGCAAACACGTTTAAGAATGATGTTTAACAACACTAAGCAGCGTAGGGAGATGCCTCCATTGGTTAAAGGTTTTCTGTACAATTGTGGAAACCACATAGAAACCTGGGTAATTGTGGAACCTGTCCTTAACCCCAGCACTGTGGAGGCAAAACTAGGCAAACCCCTGGGGTTTACTGGCTGGCCACACTAGTGGAATCCAGTGTGCTCCAGGCCAACAAAGAGAACCTGGTAAGCAAAAGGAATGACACAAGATCTCTATATTCCCCATCCTCATACACAGGTAGATTCATACCTACACACGTGAGCATGTGCATACACACACACACACACACACACACACACACACACACACACACCATTAGCCTTTTTCTTTTCTGTCCTCTTTATAAATTTCTGTTTGTCAAAAGGAGTTCAGTGTATTGATATTACCACCTATTCCAACCCAGGGACTGTCTAGGGATTTAGGTTCTTATGACTGTATTATCACAAAAGCATTTGGACATTATACTTGGCAAGTAGAATGACTATCTTGAAACACTGCCCCCAACCCTATGTAGAAGAGTGCCTTAGGACATAGGTTCAGATCTTGGTTCTGATAATGCCTTTCCTAGCTGTGTGACCTTGGGCAAATTAGCTAACCTCTCTGTTTTTCAATTACTGAATCAGTAAAATTGGCGGGATACAAGTGTTTCATCTCATCAGGTTATCGAGAGGCTGGAATGAGCTCATTTACAAACACGTCGCAGTGCTTGAAACCTCATAAGGCCTCAATAAATATTAGCTTTTATTATTAATTCTCTGCTTAATTAACACTAATTTATTAAACTCCGCTTTAAATATCACCATCTCTGTGAAGCTTTCCACAATTACCCGAGGCGGGACTAATCCCTTTCAGTTGTCTGTGTTCCCAGAGCATTTTGTTCCTATTTGATTGAACTGTAAATAATTTTTAACATGTGTCTTTTCCCCTTGCTATACCATGTGCTCCCAAAATCTAGACTTCCATCTTTTTAAAATTCATGCTGTATTCCTTCCCCCTAGCAGAATTTCTAGATTACAGTAGCACATACAGAGTACATGCTAGTGATCCATCTCTACAGAGGTAGAAAAATCCCTGGCCTCGGACCACACTTTGTGTTTCTTTGGAATCTCCACCATGCTCAGTGCTCTAAAGATATTCAATAAACATTTGTTCATAGACTGAGCCTGATCCTGACTATCTGCGGAGCAAGAGACCATCCAAACACATTGGTGGCAACAGAATGACTAAAAGAACCAATGAAGAAACCTATTGGGCAGGCATGGTGTCCTTTGAAACAATATGGTCATGTTAGAGTCAGAGAAATTAGAGAAGATTAGAATGGAGGCACGTGAATGAGAAGCTTGTCCAGACAAGATAACATTGTGGGGCCATGAGGTTCCTTCCATTGCAGATGGGAAATGGTACACTGTGATTACAGCGAGAATAAAGAAGAGAGTCATGGAGTTCAGTGAAGCACCAGGAGAATCTGTAAAGAAGCTAGCAGAGGGAAGAAACATACTGAACTAAACAGATGGCTTCAAAGAAAATATCATGCATAAAAGCAGACAATTGAGGCCCTCTATGGGGAGTGGGGAGAAGCAAAGAGAAATAGCATGTCAGGAAGCAAAGGAAGATGGTAGGGGAAACACAGGAAGGAGAATGAAATGGGATGGGAACTCAGGGTGAGCTGGGTGCCTGCTAGAAATGAGCAGTAAAAAGGAAAAGAAAAAGGCTGACGTATAGGTAGGTAGACCAGAACTCTGCAGAAACATGGTGGCAGAACAGCCATGTGGACAGTTCATCAGTTTAAAATAATGAGTGAGGGGTGGGGGGCCTTTCCTGCAGGTAATAGTAGCTACAGCTCCATTAAATACTGTACTGTGCATCACACATTACACACACACACACACACACACACACACACACACAAACACACACAAACACACACAGAGATACACACATGCACAAACACACAGATACATGCACCCACACTCAAACACCTCTTCATTTAAACATGGTAACTGAAGACTTCTGACTTCTCTCCCAGCTAATCTTCATGTTTCCGGTCCCTTTGTTCTCCTATCCCCTCAGTTTCGGGGTATTAATGCAAATGTAGTCATGGAGCAAACATTTCTGAGGAACCTGATTTGGGATTTCTTGTCTCTAGATCCTACTCAATAGGTTCCTGAGTGTCCCAGCCTGTATTCAGCGGTTTCTCCTCATTACAGTGCAGGCTCCATGAGAATAGAAGTCTGCTTGCTCTTTTCATACTATGGTTGTAACAGCACTGTTCTTTGTGGTGGTGGCTGTAAACCAGTTATTATCATGTGACACAATGGATCTATGATGACCCATTGATTGGCTGTTGCTACAGCTAAAAGCTGGAACCCCAATGACTACATAAAACAGAGAAAATTAAACACAAGGTGTCCTTGGCTCTTTTCTGTGGAGTCCTGACCCTGTGGACCAGGACTTGGTTCTTAAGAATCCTTTAATTCTTCTTTTCTCCCATGTCATGATGTTCTTCAAGTCATTCTCCTATTTCTATAACCAGGTCTCATTTGATTTCCCAGCACCCCTTGTTTCCACACAGGATATTAAGTAACAACCAAAGAAAGCAATAAGATTGTCCAATCTTGTGCCTGGCACACAGTAGGCTCTTGGTATGTCATTTGTTTTCTCTTTAACTCCCTAACTATGTGCTCCCAAGTTTATCTATTTCAAAATACTCAATGTAAAGTTTGTATTTCCTCCAACAAAAACCAACCAACCCACCAACCAACCAATCAAACAAACAAAAAACCAAAAAAATGACCAAACTCAAGACACAAAGATTTATACATTTTTTTAGCTCAATAAAACCATCAAAAATTTATTCAGTTGAGTCCTCTTACTTTTCCTCTTACTTTCAATCCCTCCTCATACCTTATCTTTTGTTACTATCTCTGTACCATCTCTTCCAGTTTGTGTTTAATCTCTCTCTCTCTCTCTCTCTCTCTCTCTCTCTCTCTCTCTCTCTCCCCTTCCCTCCCCTGCCTCTCTCTCTCTTCTCCTGCCTCCACCCCCATACTTTATGAGCTTACAAAATGTCTGTCATATCCCCTGAGCATTTGATGCCCAGCTCCAGGCTAACTACTTATCACATGGTTGTTCTAAAGTAAAGATTTCCTGGAAAATATATTAGTTTCAAAATTCACAGCTTGGTTGGTCTTCAGAGTTTCTTATTTCCCTTCCGATTCTGGAGTTTACTTCAATCAACAAAGCAGAAATATCCACATAGCCTGTTATCTAACCTGTCCATTCTGGCATCATATTTACTAGCAAGTAGCAATTAGAGAAGATGTAAAATGTAAAAATGTTTCACACACTATCACATTTGCCTATAGAAGCAAACGTTTTCATTGACCCCATTTCACAGATTTTACTGAGGCGAGCTCACAAGGCTATGCCTTGTCAATCTCATAGTTAGAATATAGGGACTATGACAGAGCAGTCAAACTTAACTTAGGAAACTCTTTCATCATAATTATATTCTCCCAAAATCATATATACTTTAACTGTTTATAATAAACAGCTAAATCTTACAATAAAATAGCATAAATTAAGCAACACTGCTAAACCCAAATTCATTCTGTCAAAGAGAAATACTTCTTAGTCATATTTGAATGCGTTCATCTGAAGATCTTGTGTTAGAAACTTAACCTTTAAATCTGTATATCAATGGTACTTCTTGGTGGGTCTTTAAAAGGCAATTTACACTAGATGGGGTCAGGAGAATGGGGCTTTCTAATGGCATTAGAGCCCTTTTAGAAGATGAAGTAAAATCTGGTTCATGTTATGCTATGGTAAGAAATCCCTCACCAGACTCGAGAGACATCTTCTCATCATGTTTTTGTGAGCCAAACAAACTTTTATTCTTTATAAACTTCCTATTTTTCTGACATTAAAAATAAACCTGACTAAAACACATCACTTATCTACTATGGCTTAATACATCACCTGAACTCAATTTAGTCGAGAAGGACAGAGCAGTGGTATCTCCTCTTCTTATTCCTCTTCTCCTACCACCCATTCCTCTTCTTTTGTAGACAAGGTTTTGATATATATGACTGACTTGGATTCATCTGAACATGTCACCTACAGAATAACCTGGGCTGTTTTGTATTTGATATGGTTGTGGGTATGCAAACTTAAACATGAAACAAAGTTGTTCAAAACTGGATGCACACACACACACACACACACACACATACACACAGGAGAAGGGGGGAGAGAAAGAAGAGAGGAGAAGAGGGAGACAAAGACAGAGAGAGAGATAGAGAGAGAGATTGAATTAGAACAAGAGAAACCTAAGTGAGATTGGTAGGTAGACGCGAGAAATAGTGCTATTGTCCTTACTGGTATTGTAGGGCCCAGCTTTCAGGAGGATCTAAACCAGCTTGAGCTGTAGAGGCAAACCATGTCTTTGAAAAGGGGAGGAAGGAAAATCCCCAACGATCTCCCTATATCTTGGCTGTGACTTTGCTCAAGTTTCTCACAGTGCTCTTGTGGAGACAGTAGAATAAGCATGTATCAGATCTGTCTCTTATTCACACAACTTGATAGAAAAAAAATCAAACATTTTCTCTGAAAATAGTCAAGCATTCAAAGTAAATAAGCTTGAAAGGTAAGAGATAAACATGAACACACCTTAATGATGATTTTTGTTTTCATCCAGAATAAATTCTTGAATCTTAAATAACTAGGCATGTTCTCTTGAGACTGAACTAAAGAATTCCCTCAAAAGTAAATATATTGATAGCCCTGATAGTTACATAATTCAGTCGTTTCATGTGACTAATAGATTTCCTAAACTTAACTTTGAATTAAAATACTTGTAGTTAACAGTGAGAATACAATGGCTTCCACTTAACACACTAATGCACAAAGGTCCCATGAAGCACATACCTGGCAGGGATCTATAAGCTGTGATGTAAACGAGTGGGAAGCAAACATGGGAGGGTTATGGTCTCATTAGAGCATCTTTATGGTACACAGAATTTTTAGAAAGTTTCAGGATATTGAAGGTAAAAAAAAAATCAATGTTACATTTAAGGAGGAAAAAAGCCTTTAAGACATATTTGAATAGTAAATAAATACATGTATGCGCCCGGTGAGAGAGAGACCCAACCGCCTGGTCAGGTGGGCACTCCTGAGGCTGCAGAGCGGAAGAGACCACCAACACTGCTCACCCCTGCCCACATCCCTGGCCCAAGAGGAAACTGTATAAGGCCTCTGGGCTCCCGTGGGGGAGGGCCCAGGAGCGGCAGGACCCCTGTGCCTGAGACACCCCTGGAACCTGAAGGAAAGAGACCGGATAAATAGTTCTCTGCACCCAAATCCCGTGGGAGGGAGAGCTAAACCTTCAGAGAGGCGGACAAGCCTGGGAAACCAGAAGAGACTGCTCCCTGCACACACATCTCGGACGCCAGAGGAAAAAGCCAAAGACCATCTGGAACCCTGGTGCACTGAAGCTCCCGGAAGGGGCGGCACAGGTCTTCCTGGTTGCTGCCGCTGCAGAGAGCCCCTGGGCAGCATCCCACGAGCGAACCTGAGCCTCGGGACCACAGGTAAGACCAAATTTTCTGCTGCAAGAAAGCTGCCTGGTGAACTCAAGACACAGGCCCACAGGAACAGCTGAAGACCTGTAGAGAGGAAAAACCACACGCCGGAAAGCAGAACACTCTGTCCCCATAACTGACTGAAAGAGAGGAAAACAGGTCTACAGCACTCCTGACACACAGGCTTATAGGACAGTCTAGCCACTTTCAGAAATAGCAGAACAAAGTAACACTAGAGATAATCTGATGGCGAGAGGCAAGCACAGGAACCCAAGCAACAGAAACCAAGACTACATGCCATCATTGGAGCCCAATTCTCCCACCAAAACAAACATGGAATATCCAAACACACCAGAAAAGCAAGATCTAGTTTCAAAATCATATTTGATCATGATGCTGGAGGACTTCAAGAAAGACATGAACACACTTAGGGAAACACAGGAAAACATTAATAAACAAGTAGAAGCCTACAGAGAGGAATCGCAAAAATCCCTGAAAGAATTCCAGGAAAACACAATCAAACAGTTGAAGGAATTAAAAATGGAAATAGAAGCAATCAAGAAAGAACACATGGAAACAACCCTGGATATAGAAAACCAAAAGAAGAGACAAGGAGCTGTAGATACAAGCTTCACCAAAAGAATACAAGAGATGGAAGAGAGAATCTCAGGAGCAGAAGATTCCATAGAAATCATTGACTCAACTGTCAAAGATAATGTAAAGCGGAAAAAGCTACTGGTCCAAAACATACAGGAAATCCAGGACTCAATGAGAAGACCAAACCTAAGGATAATAGGTATAGAAGAGAGTGAAGACTCCCAGCTCAAAGGACCAGTAAATATCTTCAACAAAATCATAGAAGAAAACTTCCCTAACCTAAAAAAAGAGATACCCATAGACATACAAGAAGCCTACAGAACTCCAAATAGATTGGACCAGAAAAGAAACACCTCCCGTCACATAATTGTCAAAACACCAAACGCACAAAATAAAGAAAGAATATTAAAAGCAGTAAGGGAAAAAGGTCAAGTAACATATAAAGGGAGACCTATCAGAATCACACCAGACTTCTCGCCAGAAACTATGAAGGCCAGAAGATCCTGGACTGATGTCATACAGACCCTAAAAGAACACAAATGCCAGCCCAGGTTACTGTATCCAGCAAAACTCTCAATTAACATTGATGGAGAAACCAAGATATTCCATGACAAAACCAAATTTACACAATATCTTTCTACAAATCCAGCACTACAAAGGATAATAAATGGTAAAGCCCAACATAAGGAGGCAAGCTATACCCTAGAAGAAGCAAGAAACTAATCGTCTTGGCAACAAAACAAAGAGAATGAAAGCACACAAACATAACCTCACATCCAAATATGAATATAACAGGAAGCAATAATCACTATTCCTTAATATCTCTCAACATCAATGGCCTCAACTCCCCAATAAAAAGACATAGATTAACAAACTGGATACGCAACGAGGACCCTGATTCTGCTGCCTACAGGAAACACACCTCAGAGACAAAGACAGACACTACCTCAGAGTGAAAGGCTGGAAAACAACTTTCCAAGCAAATGGTTGGAAGAAGCAAGCTAGAGTAGCCATTCTAATATCAAATAAAATCAGTTTCCAACTAAAAGTCATCAAAAAAGATAAGGAAGGACACTTCATATTCATCAAAGGAAAAATCCACCAAGATGAACTCTCAATCCTAAATATCTATGCCCCAAATACAAGGGCACCTACATACATAAAAGAAACCTTACTAAAGCTCAAAACACACATTGCACCTCACACAATAATAGTGGGAGATTTCAACACCCCACTCTCATCAATGGACAGATCATGGAAACAGAAATTAAACAGTGATGTCGACAGACTAAGAGAAGTCATGAGCCAAATGGACTTAACGGATATTTATAGAACATTCTATCCTAAAGCAAAAGGATATACCTTCTTCTCAGCTCCTCATGGTACTTTCTCCAAAATTGACCATATAATTGGTCAAAAAACGGGCCTCAACAGGTACAGAAAGATAGAAATAATCCCATGCGTGCTATCGGACCACCACGGCCTAAAACTGGTCTTCAATAACAATAAGGGAAGAATGTCCACCTATACGTGGAAATTGAACAATGCTCTACTCAATGATAACCTGGTCAAGGAAGAAATAAAGAAAGAAATTAAAGACTTTTTAGAATTTAATGAAAATGAAGATACAACATACTCAAACTTATGGGACACAATGAAAGCTGTGTTAAGAGGAAAACTCATAGCGCTGAGTGCCTGCAGAAAGAAACAGGAAAGAGCATATGTCAGCAGCTTGACAGCACACCTAAAAGCTCTAGAACAAAAAGAAGCAAATACACCCAGGAGGAGTAGAAGGCAGGAAATAATCAAACTCAGAGCTGAAATCAACCAAGTAGAAACAAAAAGGACCATAGAAAGAATCAACAGAACCAAAAGTTGGTTCTTTGAGAAAATCAACAAGATAGATAAACCCTTAGTCAGACTAACGAGAGGACACAGAGAGTGTGTCCAAATTAACAAAATCAGAAATGAAAAGGGAGACATAACTACAGATTCGGAGGAAATTCAAAAAATCATCAGATCTTACTATAAAAACCTATATTCAACAAAATTTGAAAATCTTCAGGAAATGGACAATTTCCTAGACAGATACCAGGTATCGAAGTTAAATCAGGAACAGATAAACCAGTTAAACAACCCCATAACTCCTAAGGAAATAGAAGCAGTCATTAAAGGTCTCCCAACCAAAAAGAGCCCAGGTCCAGACGGGTTTAGTGCAGAATTCTATCAAACCTTCATAGAAGACCTCATACCAATATTATCCAAACTATTCCACAAAATTGAAACAGATGGAGCCCTACCGAATTCCTTCTATGAAGCCACAATTACTCTTATACCTAAACCACACAAAGACACAACAAAGAAAGAGAACTTCAGACCAATTTCCCTTATGAATATCGACGCAAAAATACTCAATAAAATTCTGGCAAACCGAATTCAAGAGCACATCAAAACAATCATCCACCATGATCAAGTAGGCTTCATCCCAGGCATGCAGGGATGGTTTAATATACGGAAAACCATCAACGTGATCCATTATATAAACAAACTGAAAGAACAGAACCACATGATCATTTCATTAGATGCTGAGAAAGCATTTGACAAAATTCAACACCCCTTCATGATAAAAGTCCTGGAAAGAATAGGAATTCAAGGCCCATACCTAAACATAGTAAAAGCCATATACAGCAAACCAGTTGCTAACATTAAACTAAATGGAGAGAAACTTGAATCAATCCCACTAAAATCAGGGACTAGACAAGGCTGCCCACTCTCTCCCTACTTATTCAATATAGTTCTTGAAGTTCTAGCCAGAGCAATCAGACAACAAAAGGAGATCAAAGGGATACAGATCGGAAAAGAAGAGGTCAAAATATCACTATTTGCAGATGACATGATAGTATATTTAAGTGATCCCAAAAGTTCCACCAGAGAACTACTAAAGCTGATAAACAACTTCAGCAAAGTGGCTGGGTATAAAATTAACTCAAATAAATCAGTTGCCTTCCTCTATACAAAAGAGAAACAAGCCGAGAAAGAAATTAGGGAAACGACACCCTTCATAATAGACCCAAATAATATAAAGTACCTCGGTGTGACTTTAACCAAGCAAGTAAAAGATCTGTACAATAAGAACTTCAAGACACTGAGGAAAGAAATTGAAGAAGACCTCAGAAGATGGAAAGATCTCCCATGCCATGGATTGGCAGGATTAATATGGTAAAAATGGCCATTTTACCAAAAGCAATCTACAGATTCAATGCAATCCCCATCAAAATACCAATCCAATTCTTCAAAGAGTTAGACAGAACAATTTGCAAATTCATCTGGAATAACAAAAAACCCAGGATAGCTAAAGCTATCCTCAACAATAAAAGGACTTCAGGGGGAATCACTATCCCTGAACTCAAGCAGTATTACAGAGCAATAGTGATAAAAACTGCATGGTATTGGTACAGAGACAGACAGATAGACCAATGGAATAGAATTGAAGACCCAGAAATGAACCCACACACCTATGGTCACTTGATTTTTGACAAAGGAGCCAAAACCATCCAATGGAAAAAAGATAGTATTTTCAGCAAATGGTGCTGGTTCAACTGGAGGGCAACATGTAGAAGAATGCAGATCGATCCATCCTTATCACCCTGTACAAAGCTTAAGTCCAAGTGGATCAAGGACCTCCACATCAAACCAGACACACTCAAACTAATAGAAGAAAAACTAGGGAAGCATCTGGAACACATGGGCACTGGAAAAAATTTCCTGAACAAAACACCAATGGCTTATGCTCTAAGATCAAGACTCGACAAATGGGATCTCATAAAACTGCAAAGCTTCTGTAAGGCAAAGGACACTGTGGTTAGGACAAAACGGCAACCAACAGATTGGGAAAAGATCTTTACCAATCCTACAACAGATAGAGGCCTTATTTCCAAAATATACAAAGAACTCAAGAAGTTAGACCGCAGGGAAACAAATAACCCTATTAAAAAATGGGGTTCAGAGCTAAACAAAGAATTCACAGCTGAGGAATGCCGAATGGCTGAGAAACACCTAAAGAAATGTTCAACATCTTTAGTCATAAGGGAAATGCAAATCCAAACAACCCTGAGATTTCACCTCACACCAGTGCGATTGGCTAAGATCAAAAACTCAGGTGACAGCAGATGCTGGCGAGGATGTGGAGAAAGAGGAACACTCCTCCATTGTTGGTGGGATTGCAGACTGGTAAAACCATTCTGGAAATCAGTCTGGAGGTTCCTCAGAAAATTGGACATTGAACTGCCTGATGATCCAGCTATACCTCTCTTGGGCATATACCCAAAAGATGCCTCAACATATAAAAGAGACACGTGCTCCACTATGTTCATCGCAGCCTTATTTATAATAGCCAGAAGCTGGAAAGAACCCAGATGCCCTTCAACAGAGGAATGGATACAGAAAATGTGGTACATCTACACAATGGAATATTACTCAGCTATCAAAAACAACGAGTTTATGAAATTCGTAGGCAAATGGTTGGAACTGGAAAATATCATCCTGAGTGAGCTAACCCAATCACAGAAAGACATACATGGTATGCACTCATTGATAAGTGGCTATTAGCCCAAATGCTTGAATTACCCTAGATCCCTAGAACAAACGAAACTCAAGACGGATGATCAAAATGTGAATGCTTCACTCCTTCTTTAAATGAGGAAAAAGAATACCCTTGGCAGGGAAGGGAGAGGCAAAGATTAAAACAGAGACTGAAGGAACACCCATTCAGAGCCTGCCCCACATGTGGCCCATACATATACAGCCACCCAATTAGACAAGATGGATGAAGCAAAGAAGTGCAGACCGACAGGAGCCGGATGTAGATCGCTCCTGAGAGACACAGCCAGAATACAGCAAATATAGAGGCGAATGCCAGCAGCAAACCACTGAACTGAGAATAGGTCCCCTATTGAAGGAATCAGAGAAAGAACTGGAAGAGCTTGAAGGGGCTCGAGACCCCAAAAGTACAACAATGCCAAGCAACCAGAGCTTCCAGGGACTAAGCCACTACCTAAAGACTATACATGGACTGACCCTGGACTCTGACCCCATAGGTAGCAATGAATATCCTAGTAAGAGCACCAGTGGAAGGGGAAGCCCTGGGTCCTGCTAAGACTGAACCCACAGTGAACTAGTCTATGGGGGGAGGGCGGCAATGGGGGGAGGGTTGGGAGGGGAACACCCATAAGGAAGGGGAGGGGGGAGGGGGATGTTTGCCCGGAAACCGGGAAAGGGAATAACACTCGAAATGTATATAAGAAATACTCAAGTTAATAAAAAAAAAAAAAAAAAAAGAAATTAAAGACTTTTTAGAATTTAATGAAAATGAAGATACAACATACTCAAACTTATGGGACACAATGAAAGCTGTGTTAAGAGGAAAACTCATAGCGCTGAGTGCCTGCAGAAAGAAACAGGAAAGAGCATATGTCAGCAGCTTGACAGCACACCTAAAAGCTCTAGAACAAAAAGAAGCAAATACACCCAGGAGGAGTAGAAGGCAGGAAATAATCAAACTCAGAGCTGAAATCAACCAAGTAGAAACAAAAAGGACCATAGAAAGAATCAACAGATCCAAAAGTTGGTTCTTTGAGAAAATCAACAAGATAGATAAACACTTAGCCAGACTAACGAGAGGACACAGAGAGTGCGTCCAAATTAACAAAATCAGAAATGAAAAGGGAGACATAACTACAGATTCAGAGGAAATTCAAAAAATCATCAGATCTTACTATAAAAACCTATATTCAACAAAATTTGAAAATCTTCAGGAAATGGACAATTTCCTAGACAGTTACCAGGTATCGAAGTTAAATCAGGAACAGATAAACCAGTTAAACAACCCCATAACTCCTAAGGAAATAGAAGCAGTCATTAAAGGTCTCCCAACCAAAAAGAGCCCAGGTCCAGACGGGTTTAGTGCAGAATTCTATCAAACCTTCATAGAAGACCTCATACCAATATTATCCAAACTATTCCACAAAATTGAAACAGATGGAGCCCTACCGAATTCCTTCTACGAAGCCACAATTACTCTTATACCTAAACCACACAAAGACACAACAAAGAAAGAGAACTTCAGACCAATTTCCCTTATGAATATCGACGCAAAAATACTCAATAAAATTCTGGCAAACCGAATTCAAGAGCACATCAAAACAATCATCCACCATGATCAAGTATGCTTCATCCCAGGCATGCAGGGATGGTTTAATATACGGAAAACCATCAACGTGATCCATTATATAAACAAACTGAAAGAACAGAACCACATGATCATTTCATTAGATGCTGAGAAAGCATTTGACAAAATTCAACACCCCTTCATGATAAAAGTCCTGGAAAGAATAGGAATTCAAGGCCCATACCTAAACATAGTAAAAGCCATATACAGCAAACCAGTTGCTAACAATAAACTAAATGGAGAGAAACTTGAAGCAATCCCACTAAAATCAGGGACTAGACAAGGCTGCCCACTCTCTCCCTACTTATTCAATATAGTTCTTGAAGTTCTAGCCGGAGCAATCAGACAACAAAAGGAGATCAAAGGGATACAGATCGGAAAAGAAGAGGTCAAAATATCACTATTTGCAGATGACATGATAGTATATTTAAGTGATCCCAAAAATTCCACCAGAGAACTACTAAAGCTGATAAACAACTTCAGCAAAGTGGCTGGGTATAAAATTAACTCAAATAAATCAGTTGCCTTCCTCTATACAAAAGAGAAACAAGCCGAGAAAGAAATTAGGGAAACAACACCCTTCATAATAGACCCAAATAATATAAAGTACCTTGGTGTGACTTTAACCAAGCAAGTAAAAGATCTGTACAATAAGAACTTCAAGACACTGAGGAAAGAAATTGAAGAAGACCTCAGAAGATGGAAAGATCTCCCATGCTCATGGATTGGCAGGATTAATATAGTAAAAATGGCCATTTTACCAAAAGCAATCTACAGATTCAATGCAATCCCCATCAAAATACCAATCCAATTCTTCAAAGAGTTAGACAGAACAATTTGCAAATTCATCTGGAATAACAAAAAACCCAGGATAGCTAAAGCTATCCTCAACAATAAAAGGACTTCAGGGGGAATCACTATCCCTGAACTCAAGCAGTATTACAGAGCAATAGTGATAAAAACTGCATGGTATTGGTACAGAGACAGACAGATAGACCAATGGAATAGAATTGAAGACCCAGAAATGAACCCACACACCTATGGTCACTTGATTTTTGACAAAGGAGCCAAAACCATCCAATGGAAAAAAGATAGCATTTTCAGCAAATGGTGCTGGTTCAACTGGAGGTCAACATGTAGAAGAATGCAGATCGATCCATGCTTATCACCCTGTACAAAGCTTAAGTCCAAGTGGATCAAGGACCTCCACATCAAACCAGACACACTCAAACTAATAGAAGAAAAACTAGGGAAACATCTGGAACACATGGGCACTGGAAAAAATTTCCTGAACAAAACACCAATGGCTTATGCTCTAAGATCAAGAATCGACAAATGGGATCTCATAAAACTGCAAAGCTTCTGTAAGGCAAAGGACACTGTGGTTAGGACAAAATGGCAACCAACAGATTGGGAAAAGATCTTTACCAATCCTACAACAGATAGAGGCCTTATATCCAAAATATACAAGAACTCAAGAAGTTAGACCGCAGGGAGACAAATAACCCTATTAAAAAACGGGGTTCAGAGCTAAACAAAGAATTCACAGCTGAGGAATGCCGAATGGCTGAGAAACACCTAAAGAAATGTTCAACATCTTTAGTCATAAGGGAAATGCAAATCAAAACAACCCTGAGATTTCACCTCACACAAGTGCGATTGGCTAAGATCAAAAACTCAGGTGACAGCAGATGCTGGCGAGGATGTGGAGAAAGAGGAACACTCCTCCATTGTTGGTGGGATTGCAGACTGGTAAAACCATTCTGGAAATCAGTCTGGAGGTTCCTCAGAAAATTGGACATTGAACTGCCTGAGGATCCAGCTATACCTCTCTTGGGCATATACCCAAAAGATGCCTCAACATATAAAAGAGACACGTGCTCCACTATGTTCATCGCAGCCTTATTTATAATAGCCAGAAAATGGAAAGAACCCAGATGCCCTTCAACAGAGGAATGGATACAGAAAATGTGGTACATCTACACAATGGAATATTACTCAGCTATCAAAAACAACGAGTTTATGAAATTCGTAGGCAAATGGTTGGAACTGGAAAATATCATCCTGAGTGAGCTAACCCAATCACAGAAAGACATACATGGTATGCACTCATTGATAAGTGGCTATTAGCCCAAATGCTTGAATTACCCTAGATCCCTAGAACAAACGAAACTCAAGACGGATGATCAAAATGTGAATGCTTCACTCCTTCTTTAAATGAGGAAAAAGAATACCCTTGGCAGGGAAGGGAGAGGCAAAGACTAAAACAGAGACTTAAGGAACACCCATTCAGAGCCTGCCCCACATGTGGCCCATACATATACAGCCACCCAATTAGACAAGATGGATGAAGCAAAGAAGTGCAGACTGACAGGAGCTGGATGTAGATCGCTCCTGAGAGACACAGCCAGAATACAGCAAATACAGAGGCGAATGCCAGCAGCAAACCACTGAACTGAGAATAGGTCCTCTATTGAAGGAATCAGAGAATGAACTGGAAGAGCTTGAAGGGGCTCGAGACCCCAAAAGTACAACAATACCAAGCAACCAGAGCTTCCAGGGACTAAGCCACTACCTAAAGACTATGCATGGACTGACCCTGGACTCTGACCCCATAGGTAGCAATGAATATCCTAGTAAGAGCACCAGTGGAAGGGGAAGCCCTGGGTCCTGCTAAGACTGAACCCCCAGTGAACTAGACTATGGGGGGAGGGGGCAATGGGGGGAGGGTTGGGAGGGGAACACCCATAAGGAAGGGGAGGGAGAGGGGGATGTTTGCCCGGAAACCGGGAAAGGGAATAACACTCGAAATGTATATAAGAAATACTCAAGTTAATAAAAATAAATAAATAAATAAATAAATACATGTATGCATTTGTCTTAATTTTACCTTGATGGCAGGAATCGGCTTTTGGGAGTTAAAGTGCTTTCTCTGGAGAGGTGAGCAAGCTCTGTTTTGATCATTCTCTCTGATTTTACTTGCTGCTAGGATTTTCTTGCGCCGTTCAAGGTACGGTCCAAAGCTTGGAAGTTTCTAAATGGAAAACACACAAAGTAGAACTCATATTAACGTATAAAAAGGAACAGCATAGGAGGGCTCTACACACAAATATCATCCACAAACAAATGTGTGTTCGAAGAGTGTTTCACATCCCTGTTAACTAGGTCTTCCTCCTGGACCACTAGCCTTCTATGTGCCTGATTCTGTCTGGCATCAAAAAGAAAACAAGAGAAGAATACTTCAGCCAAATATTTATGCATTAGATGCAGATGTTAATTAAAATTCATTTCTAAGCAGGATAGATTTCACCATGGCAAACCAAATCCACTCACTTAAGATAATAGCTATTAAGGAGACCATTTGTTTGGTTTGTACAGACAGAAGATGCAACCTATTGATGCTTTATTTTCCTCGCCATCAGGTTTTTAGCACAGTATAGACACAGCCGTAGCCCTTGACAAATGCCTCTGTCAATAGCAGAGGTGCTTTGCCAAAGTTCTCCTCTGTATCTGCATTTTATTGTGTTCAAATTCTTACTGCGTCTCTTTAAAGATTGTAACTAATGTTGATTGCAACTTACTGGAATAGTTGAAAAAGCAAAATGACAAAAATATTGATTCCTCTGCACGGAAAATAAACTTTATTTTGCGTGAAGGAGGCAAAAAATAGAAACAGAAACGAAAGGCAGAGGGTATATCTCAATGCTTAAACAAACTCCATCAGTATTCAGAAGCATAATGCGGCTTTAAATCTCAAGGTTATTCAATTGTACTTTACAAAGTTCATTTAGGAAGAAACCTAGGTGCTGTGGAAAAATGCTAAGTGGTTTGAAGTTAACACAAAAATGCCCCCATACCATTCATTATCCCACAATTATCTCCTCTTCACAGTGTCTTTCCCTTTTCTGGAACCTTTGATCTTCACGTTTGCTGATGCAGCCCCACTGGTGACAGACACCACTGAATTCCAAGTGTTCCAC
The DNA here is from genome assembly GCF_021556685.1 of Rattus norvegicus. Classification (NCBI taxonomy): domain Eukaryota; kingdom Metazoa; phylum Chordata; class Mammalia; order Rodentia; family Muridae; genus Rattus; species Rattus norvegicus. Next base: position 209,619,156 of record NC_141535.1, on the reverse strand, counting down.
AGCAGTCTGTAAGCTGGAGTTGCCACGGCTCTTACACCACTGCAAACACAGGCTCTTGCTCCTGCATTATGAAACCCATTTTTCTAGATGATAGGGATTTGGAAAAGTACAGAGCTGGAAGGTCATCCTCCTCTCTGACCCAGCAATGGGTTTCAGAGTACTGGCCTTCACTCTCCAGCTTCAATATGGTCCCAGGGAAAAGAACTCTTTGGAGATTGTAAGAGGGTAGGTAGGTAGTGGAGCACAAGCCATCCAATCAAGGCAGACCAGACTGTAGCCTTCCACCGTATATTTATACTAGCAAAGAACATATTTATGTGGAAATACACCTAAGCTTATTACTTTGATTATCAACTCACTATAATTATGTCAAGAAGTCAAGTAAATGGAAAATGGAAGTCAATACCAAATTAATTTATACCCAATTGGATTAGAATTATGTACTTCATCTCTATATCTTAGCACTTTTCCAAATTACAACATTTAATGCTTACAGTAATATGAAATGATATGACGGAGGGTAGAGTATTTTCTGTTTTCCTGTAATATAAGTGATGCTGGCTTATTAAAATCATAAACAAGAGTCTAAAAGCAGTCCTCAGAACTTATCCCATGGGAAAGCCACTTTAATATAAAAATAATTCTCATGTGATTTTTATTTTATGTTCTATTTAATGTTCAGATAACACTGTTTGGATGCTTGGGGAGTTGGGGTTACGCTAGGAAGACTGATTTCTTGGGTCTAGATAATGTCTCATAAGGTGCAGTGCAGAACACATCACACTTGTGACACAAGTCTGAAGATCACTATACATTTTTCTTGTACGTCAAGGGCCCTTGCACTGATATATATGATCAAGAACAGCTCAGCATTTAAGCACACTGCCTTTGCTTCCTGCAGGCTTTCACATCGACTAACCCTAAGAAGTCTGAACCATGATCCTGGTTGCTGCCATTGATTGTATCTCTCTCAACGCCATCCAGTTCCACTCGAGTTGTGCAAAGGCTATGTTGAAAACAAACATTCTTGCAATTTTTCAATTTGTCTTCTTTAAACAGAGACTAGAGGACAGTAACAGTGTCTTCTATGTGTCTGATTTGTTTTCCAGGAGTGGCATTAGCTCAGTAGCTAATGTTGCTTACTGCCTTTCCAGGGGACCAGAGTTAAGTTCACAGTACCATGCTGGACTCCTTACAACCACCGGTAACTCCAGCTTCATGGGATACAACTTCCTCCTTGGCTCTCCAATAGTCCACATGCCTACCTATCCTACACATAAACACACACACACACACACACACACACACACACACACACACACACACACACACACACAATAAACCTGAAATGATTATTCCTCATTCAAATGAACAGAAGAAATGTAGTTAAACTGCGACCTGAAATGATTGCATTCACAGTAATAATGACGACGATTCCAGAGATTTGAACATCCCTTCATGCTGAATGGCAGACATCCAGTGTGAGCATCTAATAGGCTGATGGCCCCTGTTACTTTTGTACTAGTTGGCCACATTTGCCAATATAAAACTGAAGCATCCAGCCCATGACTACCAGTGCTATGACTGTAATTTACTCATCTGCATAATCAGTACTAAGGGAATGCTTTCAATTTAATGTAAAGATTCCCGAGGATATTATTTATTTATTGGTGAGGAAAATTAATTAGACAAGAGAGTGGCTACTGTACATTTTTCCTTTAAGTTAAAAACACATGCACAAAATACCAATGAGTATTTCTTCAACCCCGAACTGCATGGCTCCAAATTCAGATGTGCTCATTTGTTGATTCCTACTACCACGTGGAGAGACCAGAGGCTAAGGGATACTTTCCAAAACTTCAAGGCTGCCACCAGGATTATTGCTTCCCTCATTAGTATGAAAAGTTATATGCTGGAAAAAATAATACAGGTAGGGGTGGGGAGATAGCTCAGCGGGTAAATTGTTTGCCATGCAAGCATGAGGACTAGAGTTTAGACCCTAGGACTCATATAAATTCTGGTGGACAGAGTATACTACTTGTAATCCCAGCATGTAAGAAGAGCAGAGACAGGAGAATCTACGGAGCAAGATGATAGTTAAAATGGCTGAATCTATGGGTTCTAGGCTCGATTGAGAGGTCCTGTCTCACTAGGGTGGAATTAACTTAATATTAACATCAGGCTTCGACTTATACACAGATGCACATATCCCTGAAAATATGTACGTACACACACACACACACACACACACACACACACACACACACACACACACACACACACACATCAAATCAAATGTATTATAGTGGCTGTATGATTTAGACGTACTGAAAGCATCTGTGAGCATGCCCGCACGCATGCGCAGATGCATACACATGAGTTTACGCTCAAATGCGCATGCGTACCTACATGTGCGTGTGGATGATTATCTTCACTGGGCATTCAGAGACCACAGGTAAATCTCTGGTGTAATGGCTTGGAAGCTCTTCATCTTATTTGAGATAGTGTCTCTTTTTGGTACCTGGGGCTCACCCATTAATCCATGCTGACTGGCCTTTGAGCACTGGAGATCTGCCTGTGTCTACCTCTCCAGTGCTGGAATTGGAGGTACTCACTATCATTCCCAGCTTTTAAACATGGGTACTGCATGGGTGCTGGTAATGAACTCAGGTCTTTAGGAATCTCTGATAATGTAAAAGATACCCTTTTTCCTCCTTTACCCACAGACAGGCTACATTCAGGCTTATATTTGTGACCTGATCCTTGCAAAAACATACAAATGGACAAAATATGCAAAGCCAAAGAAGGCTAAGAAAAAGCAAAGATGAATAGTGTATACGTTTTCCATCAGTGATGATTAGTAAAGCATTTGGTTCAGATCTCTGCCTGAACATGCAGTTCATTGAGTTTCCATTGTAGGAGGAGAAGTAGTGGGGCCTGGTGGACCCAGCCTCAGGATCCCTTTCCTCTCATTCCGTCTTCTCCTAATTTTCATTAGAGACAGCCATAACTCAAAGAAGTTTTGTGCATCATGCTAGGTTCCCCAAACAAAGGCAAAACATTCTTGAGGACCATCCAATCGGTCTTGCAACCAACACACAGAACAAAAGTCAGAAAGGGGTGAGTTTTACTTCAATAGTTTCTCCAGGGATTCGTCACTGATGAATTTGCTCTCCTCAAAACACCTAAATGTTACCCCTTTAAAGAAAACAGTATCTCATACTGAAATGGTTTCTATCCAGATATAAAAAGCATTGCATAGCCAACAGAGAGGCGGCAACCTTGTGACTCAACAATGATTCCTTATGCCGGCAAAGCTTGGAGGAAAAATAGTCTGCTTGGATTATAATTTATTCACGGATCCATCTAAAGGTAATTGAACACATTACAGAGTGGAAAAGGGTTCTTGTTCCTAATAGAAGCAGGCACTGGCATCATCCAGTCTAAATTGCATAACTTTTATGAGAATGGCAGAGTTGGCTAATAGCATACTCTATAGAACTGTGGTGTATCAATTCTATTTTTAAATCATACTCTCTTATCTGATTGGAAACAATAACTGCAAGAAGAGTAATTACTGCTACGTCTACAGTAATAACATGAAAAGATAAAAGGATTTCTGAGTTATGCTGTGTGCTATACATATGGATCAGTATGAACTGCAAAACAACTGATATCTGCCAACATATCTCTTGTTTGTGCACATATGTGTACATGTATTTGCACTGTAGAATGAAGAATAACACAGATTAAAAAGTATATCTTTTATAACTACCTAATGTAGATCTTTATTTCCAATGGCATATTCTACATGTGAGGTGGCTACTAGCTATCTGTGGCTGCACTCCCTACACACCCAAATACAGTACAAAATTTCTACACTAGCCAATGAACTGTCTTGATTAAAGGTTAAATAATTTCTATATAGACTCTATATGGTGGTCATAGTACTTACTTGTTTAAGTCTCTCTCATTTTCATGAAGGGCTAATGTCAAACTAAATTATAAATCAAATATTTCCACTTAACACTTTTACCCTACTTCCTTACAAGCTGTACCATACTTCTTGGAATACTCTATAAATATTACCAAGTGACCAACAATTGGAGAAAAATAAAGAAAATGCATTTCTGTAGAATAGGTCTTTAAAATGCATAAGGCAATTAAAATGTGTTTTGGACAATTATATATATATATGATTTATAATTTGTATGCAAAATAAGGATGAAATTATATAATTTATGTTATATAAACATCACACATATACATATAAAAACACACATACATACCAAGCACTAGGGATGGGGGATCATGGACTCTCTGAATCTGATGGTTTATTGTAAAATGGCTATCCTGGGGTTGAAATGACGAAATCTATACTATGTTCTGATTCTGCTTTAATTGCTGTGTGCCTATAATGTGGGATGCAGTGTGGAAGACAGAGATGTTGAGTGTCTTTTCAGCTCTGTAACATGTGAATTTCGGTACCTCCTTTTCAACTATAAAAGCAACCATTGACTCACATTTGACTGTGGTTTTGCTATCTGCATTACAGTGGTTTAGATTGAGTAACTCACTCTCTTGGTACCTACAGGCCACATCAGCCTGGGAAGCAGGAAGGCTAACCACAAGTCTTCCCCTCTCTTTCAGTTCATTCCCTGTGCTCTCACCCTCAGCTCTTCAGCAGACCACCTGCTCTGGCGTCTCTCTCTTCCCTGCTCCCACACAGAAGAGCACACAGATCTTCCCCTCCATCCTTCGCTTTCCTCCCACTGATTATTTTCTCCTAGCCCCCAATTCCATCAGTTATTCCCTGGGAACCTGCATGTCACTATGGCCAGGGACAAAATGACATTTTACAAATTGAGAAAATACTGGGCTGGAGAGATGGCTCAGTAATTAAAGGCTAGGCTCCCAACCAAAAATATAAGAGAAAATACTTATACCAACTACACATCTGATAGATGGTTAATATCCAAAATATATAAGAATCTCAAAAAAGCAGTTAACAAAAAAAAAACAAATAATCTAATTAAAATATGGGGTATAGACTTAATTGGATTCTCAAAACTCAAATGGCCCACAAACACTTGAAAACTTCAACATCCTTAATTGTCAAGAAAATGCAAATTAAAAGTATTTCAAAATTTCATTTTACACTTACCAGAATGGCTAAGACCAGTATTAATCATTCATGCTAGTGAAATTGTGGAGCAAGGAGAAAACTCATTCATTGTCATTTGGATTGTCAAATGTACAACCACTATGAAAATCAGCATGGCAGTTCCTCAAGATGGTTATCAATCTACCTCAGGATCCAGCTATCTACTCTTGGGCATCCACCCAACAAAGGCTTTATTCACCTTTATAGACATTCAACTATGTCCATTTCTGCTTTGGTCAAAACAGTCAGAAACAGGAAACAACTTACATGCCCCTCCTCAGATGTTAGGGAGCCAAGTTCCAGAGAGACAATATATGGTATGTATTCATGTGTGTGTATATGTGTAAATTAGCTATTAAATCAATGATAAGTAAACTACAGTCAATCTAACCTCAGGGGTTAGGGACAGAGAAAGGGACTAGGGAAACAGGTAGATCTCCACAGGAAAGGAAACTAGAATAGATAATGACTGATAGACAGGGGCTGGGATGGGAAGATCCATTGGGATTGGGGGCTAAAGAGAAACAAAGGAGGAAATAAGGGAGAGATGACCAAAATCAAGGAAAGTATAGAAACCTAATACAGTAGAAACTTTAGAAAATATATACCTATATGAAGGTGATCTAAATGAAATTGACAAGGCAGAGTCAGAGCCCTACCTGAACATCTCTTGTTACCAAATGAAGCTTCCAGTACTGGGAATGGGTTATATCTAATTGAATTGTTGGTCAAAGGAGTCCCACAGGAATGCCCATACAACTCAGCATGAGGTAAAGACTAGAGTTTGTTCATCACGAGTCCAATTAGGATAATGCCTACATACTTCATTGAACATGGGGAAGTCAATCTGGGGCCTACATAGAACCTTTACTCCTAGGTTCTATTGTCTTTGGTATAGGACAGTACTCCATATGCAGCCAAAGGCAAACTGTAAACACCAACTCAGCTACAAACTTTTCCACCCACAATGGTGGGTCTCTGCCAGCTACGCTAGGGTAATTGGGGCACAGAGCTTTTAGGAGTAACCACCTAATAATCTGACTTGACTTAAGCCCCTTTACACTAGCTGGAACCCATACCCTACACTTCTTGGGTGATGAAGAATTTGAGCCTAAATAGCACAGAGACCTAAGGGGAAAACAAATACTACTGTGCTACCAAGGGGAGGTAGCAGAAAAGTACTTACTAACAGCATTTTGCTGTAGTCACAAATGAGTGCCTTGCTCAGCCATCATCAGAGAAGCTTCCTCCTGCAGCTGATGGAGACAAACACAGAGACCACAGCCAGACAATATGCAGAGTGAAGACTTTAAAGCACTCATCTCTATAAGGAATGTCTCCTCGGAGTCCCTCTCCTCAGGGAGGCAGAAAGAGTAAGAGTTACAGGGGACGGAGAACACCAAGGAACAAAGCATCAGTAGGGCTGGCACACATACGGACTCACAGGGACAGGGACAGAGTGAACAGGACCTGCACAGGTCTGCACCATATAGAAGCCTAGAGCGCAAGAAGTGGACCCATGCCCCAAGTCAGAAGCTATCTCCAGTTCTTATCCACTTGCGATTGATAATTTAGTTCCTCCAAGGGAGTGTCACTGTAGAAACAAACTGCTCTTACAGGTGGACCTCATGCCCACAGATAGGAAGTCAACAGGAAACTCATCTTTCGAGGTTCCTTGTCTCAAATGTCATCTCAGAGTTTTTAATTATATACAATTTTATATTGTATTATATTATTCATTTTATCTGTTTTACCTTCCAGGTCCTTTGAGTCTATATTATAGGTTATTGTGCCATTATGTGATTCTTCAGTGTGTAAACAAGTAGGCCTCTGTTCCTTTTGCCTTTTCTTGGTCTCTTTTCCTTCTCTTTGCTTGCATTGACTAATTCTGATGTATTTGTTTGTATTTAAACTTATGTTTTATTTTATTATTTTCTCATAGATGCCTGTTTGTTTTCTAATGAGAGTGGTGGAGAGAAAGAGAGAGAGAGAGAGAGAGAGAGAGAGAGAGAGAGAGAGAGAGAGAGGTTCCAGATAGCTGGGGATGTTGGGGTTGGGGGACAGGAATAAGAGAGGAAGAAGAAACTGAATCAGGACATATTATATGAGAAAAAAATCTATTTTCAATAAAAGCAAAAGTATTTCATGGACTATACACTTTCAGTGTAGTATTTATTATAGCATTAATACAAGGGTTTAGAAATTCTCTTCACCCACAGGGTAATTGACATGTACTGCTTAAACTGATACAACAGGAAACAATTTAATAATGCCTCAGACTTGGACAGTGGACACCAGTAAGAAGATAGAAAAAGAGCATCTATATACTGTGTACTTTTGTAGTCTAATAGTAAAAATTGGAATACTAGAGTTTGGCAAGATTTTGGCTTTGTAGTTTAAGTTCAGTTCTCATAACATCTAAGAGATTTCCTTTACTGAGTCTCCTCTCTATGTTAAGGTTCCCTGATGGCACACAGTGTAGTCAGCAAGTCGTTTAAGACTCACACCTCCTACGCTGTCACTTTTAGTCATGCTTCCATCTTCCTTCCTTGAGATCTCAGAGAGAAAAGCATTGATCCAGTGTTTAAGGGTCATTCAATATCGTAAATAGATTGAACAGGCACAACATTTTGCCACATGTTCGAAATGTCAGGCATCCCAAAGAGTTTTAGATCAAAACAAATGGTATACACATTTTATTTAAGATTAGAAATTAGATGAAACAATGTTATCATCATAACAGTTGAATCTTAAAGAGTGTCCACACACACACACACACACACACACACACACACTCACACACACACATGTATGAGACAGTCTGCGGCCTTAAAGAATGTACAGATCATAATAGTTGCAATGCCTACGGCAATGGCTACTACATAGGTGATGCAGGCTGTTATATGAGTGATGACAATGTGTACCTAGTTTAGGCCAGTGACTGTCTGTATGAGCTGACACCTAACCTGAGTTCTGGGGATAAAGTAAGTTTAACTGGGCAAGTCATGTCAATAAAGGTGTGAAGGTCATGAACAAGGATGTCAATCTTCCAAGTGAAAGAAACACGGGAGGGACAAAATAAACCTCGGAAAGATGCCAGAAAACCAGAGAATGCTCACTCACTAGGGACAGTGTCATCATAGAGAATAACTCTAGCTTTAAAGAACACCATCTACAGCTAATTACAGCAAGGTTTGGTTTTGTCATTACTGTGTGGGTGCAGGACCTGAGGACACAATAAAGAATAGGAGAAAATACTTTTTGGAAGCCTCTCAGATTGTTGGGAGGAAGGCTGACTCAACTAACTCATCTCTAGAGAACAGGGTTGAGAACAGTGTGATTTTATACTGAAATAGCATTTAGATGGCTCTTATCAGGTTTCCTATTGCTTACTGGAATAATCAGCATGTCTTCAGGTCAAGGTTTGGGAAATTGGCCTCTCACTTAAAGAGACCAAATCAGAGAGAAAATCTAAAGACAGTACGCAGAGAACTGCCCAGGAATACTCTAGACAAAGGAGAGTAAAGAGAAGAGGGGGAGAAAGAGAGAGGGCTGGATGAGGGGAGAAGATCGGAAACCAAGAGTGAGCAGAGCTCCTGTGGTCAGCGGGTAGAGAGCTTATGTTGGGAACAAGAGCTGATATTCTTTTGTGAGAGGTGTGCATGGTTCTGATCTCCACTATACACTCATGTGCCCATATAAGAAAACTGGAAAAAAATCAAGGAAGTCAGTTTCATATTTTGATTGGTACATAATTAAAATAATAGAAATCAAGAGAAAGTAAGCTCTGAGAGTATCAGACTTTAATCACGGCAGGAATAAACAGTCAGCGGTGACCTAGAGAATGCATTTTCCAGAGTTTTTTGTAGCAACCGCAGAAGGACAAAACCGGGTGTTATTTACTTGGCCTATGGGATACAAGAGTACTTTTAAGGAGAGGTTGGCTAAATGCAGGTAGAGATGCTGAAATGGTCTGACAGTTGATCTGATAGGCAGCTGACCATAGTTAGAGTTGAAGAAAGCTTTGGAGTGAAGGAGGTCTTTATACTGAGAAATTTCAGGAGCATCCAGTGCTATAAAAGGTCACTAAAGGAATGGAGTGGCATTGGATGCTATGGCGCAAGCCTGTGACTCTGGCACTCAAAAGGGAGATAGATGCAGGAGTTTGAGTTCAATCTGTGTTACACTGTGAGTTCCATGCCATAGCAAATTCTTGTCACAAAAACATAGACAATGAAAAAGAGGTGGAAAGTGGAGATGATAAAGAATGAGTTTACTCTTAATTTGTAAAAAAAAATACATTTAGTGGCAGGGGCACTGTGGGGAAAATCTGGGTGAGTTAGGAAGGACTCTGAGTTCTGGGTGAACTGGCTTGGACTTTACTTGTTAGGAAATATGAAAGCACATAACGTTTGAAAATGTGTGACCAGATGGTATAGTCATACGAGGAAGACTGGAGATGAGATTTTGTTTGTCACAGAATAACAAGCTAGACAATCGTAAAAATATTAATATTGCTATTTAAGACTTTACATTAGGAAATAAAAAGTAGTCCGCAGCAAAATGTTGAAGTTTGGGTTTGATATTCATGGGCCAAGGGATGTATAGATAGTGAAGTAAGACATCGCCTATGGGTATGTCTTGAGGGTATATTCAGAAAGATGAACATGAGAGTTGATGGGTGTAGGGGCACCATTCCCCAGTGTGGGTGGCATCGTACAATCACACAATTCGTTCAGCATAAAAAAGAACCTAAGAGTAGAGGAAAGGCCAATAACACTGTGTTCTGAAGCTGGAACATTCATCATCTGTCTTTGGACATCAGAACTCCATGTTTTCTGGCCTCTGTCTGGGAGCCACTTCAAGTTCTGTTCAACTTCATCTGTGGTTCCTTTGTGCAGTGGGAAGAACACCGGGTCTTCATCAGGAACATAGGGTGGATATATTGGCCTTTAAATATTCGAGGACAAGTCTAAGGTTCAGGAATCCTAAGTCACTCATTCCACTTCTCATCATTAAGTGACAGAACCAGGAATTCAATCCCTGGTCTGTGCTGTGTCTCCCTCCCATTACTCTGCTCCTCCCCCACAGAGCCTTACATGAGGTATTCAATATATTATTTGTGATATGAAAGCATGTACTCCATGTGGAGTACTTTTCCAGAAATCCATGCTCCTAGTTGTTTTTTTCCTCATTTCCTGAATCATGAAGGGAAATGTGTTTCACGCAGTAGAAACCATTAGACAAACGCTGAACACACATGAAGCCAAATATCTGAATTAGTTCAGTCCTGTTTATGACTGGCCTCAAGTTTAATGAGCTCAAGTTAATACAGGTGAAAGGCCACAGTGTTACATGCAGCAGTTAATGAAATACCATAGAGCTGCTGAGAAAATGATTAGCAGCCAAATGTGAATTTAATATACTTCAGCTTCAAGAAGCAGTGCCCGTGGGAGGCATCTTGCTGGGGCAGGCAATGTGGCAGATTGGAGGTAGCATATAGTTGAGCTTTTAGAGATGGGGTCTGAGAGAGCCCAGCTAGCCGTCAGCTAATTTTGTGACCCATGGTAGAATGGCAACTCCCTCTGAGTCTGAGGGAGTGTGTTTGCTCATGTGTAAGACGAGCGGGTTGGACTAGCTGGTCTTTGATGTTCCCTCCTTCCAGTGAGCTTTCATTCTGTTTTCTTTCTGTTACAGATAGAAATCCTTGGGGTTTACTCCCAGTTGTTATCATATAGCTTGTGGAGAAAACATTGAAGTGTGTAAAAAACTGTAATTCCATTCCTTCCTCTCAACTGTAGGACATTTTAAATCTATATCAGTTATAAGATAAAGATGCTATGCATAACTTCCAAACTCCCAAGGTTAAATGATGTTATAAACAACTTTAGACTTTATAGGTAAAAGATACATCAAAAAAAACTATAATACCTATACATATAAACTCACATATAAAATAATATATGAATATACTGTATATGTATATGATACATATGTGTATGTATATATTTATGTATACGTATATATATCATTTAATGCAAGCTCCAAATAGATAACTGATATAAATAAAACATTTTTTTTAAACTCAAAGAGATTATGAGTGATATGAACTGGAAAATGAAGATAACTATTATTATACCTGAAATTATCTGTAAGAAGTTTGTTGCCTAGTTACAAACTCATGTAAGACACATTGTGTAGAAATAAACCAGACTAGTGTTACAACTGGATATACATAATAACAGTCATGAAATGGACAAGAACTAAAAATTATTTATGCATATATCTGTACGCGTGTGTGTTTTGTGTATTGCTTTGCAGTCGCATGTGGCAGCTAAAATTCAGGCAACGGACAATAGCCGTTTCTACTAGAAGCCCAACCTGCAGAGCTCTCGCTGTTCTAAGGAACAGACACTAACCCCAGCACCTGGGCGAGTGGCTTGTCCTTTATGAGCCTGTTTTCAGCTTTGTCACACAGCAAAAATCACCCAACCTATTAGCTCCGTACAATTGTTTGAAATAAGAAAGGCATTACTAGATTATTAAAATACAGCTTTTTACTATTTTGAAAACTATAAAACAGCATAGAACCAAATATTTTATTACTATATTGAACATAAACCTGATTGATACTCAGTAGAATAATATAAAGATGAAGCGAGGTTTTTTTCGAATTATAAAAATGTCACCAATATTAACTACGCACAAAGAAGGCATTACTAATCAGCCCCTCTCCATCCATAGGAGGACTGGATGAAATAATTTGTGTTTGAAATATACCTTCTAAATTCTACGGCTTCCATGGCTACATATTGCAAGTAATGTCAAGGGCAAAATCCAAGGAGGAAAAACGGAATAAAATCACTTCACACAATGGAAAGGAAGCAAAGAAAAACAGAAAAAAATGAGGTGATGAAGAAATTGGCTTTTCTATAAATATAAATGAAAAGATGCGCAGGATTCAGGCTGCATTTGGAACAGTAGATTAATCAGTTCTCCCCACAGCTATTCAGTGTGATGCCTAGTATCATCCTCTGCCGAAACACTTGGGTGACTGCTTTAAGCCTTTTTGCCTGAAAGGGTGATGCAGGCTACAAGGTATTGCTTTTTTAATGCAACCTAAAACTTTACTTGGAGTTATAGTTCAGTTCAAATTAGAACTGGTTTTTGGTTTTGAGAGTCAATATTTAGGATGTAGAGAAAAATTATACTAAAGAGGAAAACATAGGTAAGTAGAAATTATTTGTTTTGTTTTGTTTTAGAGGGAAAGTTGTTTTTGGTTATAACTAATGTGAGGCTAGAAAGAAACATTTAACAAGGGAAAATATCTTTTACATATTTGATAAACTTCTGCATGCAGACACAGAAACACTGAAACTATTTACAAGACAGATTTCACGTCAGACCTGATCCCAACTGAGATGCCTTTTCTTCCAAGAAGACAAGTTGGGACCTTCCCAAGCTCTTTGGGTTGGCACAAGACAACACCACAAAGTTTTTGGTGTTTTTGGAAAAGATGTTGAAAGTGAAATTAATAAACTATGTCTGAGAGAGTTTTGTAGTTTTTAACTATAAGCAGATAATTGAATAATAACTGTAATGGTTGCTATTAGTCATCAACTGGACAGAACATAGAATCACCTAGAAGATGGATCTCTGAACATGCTTGTAGGGGATTATCTGGATTGTGTTCATCACTGGGACCCCAGTGCTCAGTGGGTCTTCCACAGCACTGTTCTTTATCAAGTATTTTTGACCTAGTAAATTTTAGGTGATGAGTCCTGGGTCCCCGGACTCTACAACTATGAAAAAGCAGCTGAGTGCATGTGCACATCAGACTCTGCCTCTTGGTTCCAGCTGCCTCAAGCTCCTGTCCCAGGGACATTTCTAACATGACCAGATTATAACCTTGAACTTTTTAGCCAAAATAAACCTTTTGTTTCCCCATAAGTGGCTTTGGAAAGAGTATTTTATCATAGCAATAGGAAAAGAAATTAAGTCAGAAAAATGTATGACTTAATACAAATTTCAATGATAGATGCTTATCTGATTATTTGTTTAAGGTTAAGTCAATACTTCTTCTTCTGCTGCTGTATATAAAAGGCAAAGGCTCATCCTCCCCATCATCCAATTATGCTGTATCTACAACAGAGAGACAGAATGTCTTCAGAATCCAAGTGCTGCCCCTCTCTCTTTGCAATAACTGAATGGATACTCAGTTCTGTTCAGTAAGGTACCAATGTTAAACTACAGCTTTCTTTTTCTTATAAAAGGTTTATTCACTTTTTGTCATAATCACGAGGGTTTTACCTGCATGTGTGAGCACCATGCATATGTCTAGTGCCCACAAAGGCCAGAGAAGGCAGTAGATTTCTTGGGAATAGAGTTACAGATGGTTGTGAATTGCCATGTGGGTGGTGCTCTCTGAAGCCAGGTCCCTTTAACAACAGCAAGTGCTCTTAACCACTGGGCAATCTCTCCAACCTTAGCTACGGCATCTTACTCTACAAGTGATACATAACTCGTCTACATTTTGTCAGTCTCCTTGCCTTCATGTTTACCCTTGGGTCTTCAGCTGCCAGTGGGAATACCCTGATACATTCAAAGGCTCTGTCTAGGGACTCTGTCTCTCTGTGTCTGGGGACTGTCTGTCCAATATTTCACTTCATTAGAAGAACTTGTTTCCTTAACTTTTGTCCATGAAGATACCTACAATTTCTCCCCATTATTTATGTAAATTCCATTCACTTGCATGCACACTTAGATCTTTCATAAATTAAAAACAAAAAACAAAAAACAAACCAAAAAAAAAAGAAACAAAAAAAACCAACAAAGCCAAAACACAAAAACAAAACATATACAGAAAGCATAATAAACTAGCTCCGGGGAACATTGATTCACTTCTTGGCCTGCTTTGTTTAGGACTCTGTCCTTCATCCCAAGCATCTGACAATGGTTTGCAGATGGATCTTGAGGATATGCTTTGTGCTAACCTAGCTTGATTTTTCTTCTACTATCTTTTATCTTTCATCATCAATCATTCAAGATAGAAGCTTTCCCCCCCCCTCCTGTCTCTTCTGAACATGTCCTTTGTGGAGTAATCTTTTTCTTTGCAATAGATAAATAATAAAATCCCTGACGCTCAGCCCTAGAAGGTCCTTACATCACCATTCTCCTCCCAGGTCATTCACTCTTAATATTCACCTTTAAACAATTTTACGCACATAACACTGAAAATTTGGTCCTGTCCTTGATAATGAACAGACTCATGTATTCAGTGACCTAATTCACTTAAGTTGCTTTAATGTTGAAAACTTGTCCCATACTGAAGGCATCTTGATTATATTCCTACTTCTCCTACTTCCCTTTTGTTTTTGTTTTTGTTTTCTTACTTCCCTTTTATTCTCCCTCTGGTCTGCCCTGCTAGCTGAGAATACAGCAGCATTACTTTAACAGTTCAAGAAGAGCCTTTAGGATTATTCTGAGTTCTGAGCCTCTTAGTTTCAACCACCTCGTTTTTTCTCCAGATCAGAACCATCAGCAAATCTAGCATCCACTCCCAACATTCACATCACATCTTGCTACTTTCCTATCTTTGCTGATAAGGCTTTCGTCTTAGGCCCAATGGTCACTCCCCTGGGTATACCAGCAGCCTCCTGAACAATCTACCTACTGTTTGTTTGATTTGCTGTATTGAATTTTCCATGTACTGGCAAGGATATCATCTTAAATATGTGTTATTACACGTATTTCTATCGGAAAGCCTCCAGTAATGCCTGTGTACCTAGAATAGAATCTGACAGTATCATCACAACTGTTATCTTCTCCAGTTCATGGAGGTATAGCATCAAACATATAATACATCCATATATTATATACTATATTGTTTATGTGTGCATGTATATCCATCTACATATGTATGTATGCATATCTTACCAATTTCCACTTTGTTCCTTATACTCTAATCACAACTTAGGGCTTTCTCACTTCCTGATCTTTTTGTGTGGACTCTCATCTTGACCTAAGAGCATCCTCCTCAGGTTTTAGCCCTTTGATAAGATATAATCTGTCAGAAAAGCATCTCATGGTAACCCAAGCTGAACTTAGCCTTCCAAGTCACATTCTTTACCTCTCAAAACCCTCTGCTTGTTTATGCATATATATGTGAAATGTATATAAGCAATATATATATTTATATATATGATAACGTATAAGCTACTAGAATAGCATGCTCATCAATTCTGCTTGCTGACATTTCTCCAAGACCTTCAATAATGTTTGCCCATTGAACATTCTGAACTGGAGCAAATGCATGGGATGGTGCCAGCATATTTATAAACACTGTAGTATCTGAACCTGACTTGGCTTTCAGTTCTAGTTTAGTTATTCACTAGGTATTTGACTTATTCAAACTTTCTATGACTTTTTAAGATCTCGGTTATTCTCATTCATAAAATGGAGAAGTGTTAAATTATACTTTATATAAAGTATATAAAAGGAAGGCAACACTTCAACACACAGAAGGTTTTCAGTAGTTTTTTTACCCTCAACATTATTGTCATTATAGATTTAGAAATATAATTTTCTATTTTGAAGTTTGTGAGTTACATGCATAAACAATGAAAACAGTTGTTTACTTATTTAATATATGTGCTTTCAATTATATTCCTGTGTACCTAATTTTACTAGACTAATCATCCCTCCTTCCCTAGCAAACCACTTCAAAGAGGAGTCAATGGAGTAATATATTTTATATGATAAAGAAATACTTATTTTTTAATTTAGACTGTATGCACTCTCTAAAGTGAAGGTTGTTCATGCAGTTATCCAGTTTTTGCTTAACATACCGAAATAAGTAAAATTAAGGAAATGATGATTTGACAGTTGAAGAACGAGCATGCATCTTTTTAAGAATGGAAGCAAGTCCAGTCTGTGGTGCACAGTGAATGTTGTCACTGGAGGGACTGGGACAGTGCTCAGATCTGAGCCTATTCTGAGCTTCTTCAGGAACATCTGGCAGCCTGTCACTTCACAGGCTACAACATCTTCTCTAAACAGCAGAGACTGGAATTCATCAGGGATTCCTCTGGTACAGTATATGCTTAACTTAAGTACCTGCTTCCCTGTGATTTCCATAGATTACCATATTCATGACACTGTGGGGTGAGAGCATTCTTCTCACTCTTTACCCAGAACACGAAGAAGAAATTAAAACATTGGCAGGCACTTTGTCTCCAGTTTGTTGGACAAGTAGGAAAAGGACTTTGCACCCATTAATGTAAATGAAATTCTGTCAACTTAGAGCATTTAAACAAAGATGACAGCAGCTTGTCTATTAATAAACACTTGACAGGCTAACAATTACAAGAGATAGCTGTTTTTCTTGCAATAAATATAAGTCCATGGGCGCCTTTAAAGAATCTCCTTAAAATATATTTGTATCTCCCCCAAACTTTTATCTACATCTTTACTAACCCAGAAGAATACATTTTAGCATGTACAATCTTGCTTTCATGGGTAGGTTTGGAATCTTTGGTCCATAGCTTTGGTTCAATGCATATAACTTTGTATTTAAATATATGGATTTATTGTGTTTGTGTAAACGTTCATGCCTTTACTTACAATTCTCACATAAAAGCATGTTCAAGATACTTACATTTTTATCTACTGTGAATTTCAGAGAAGGATTTGAAGAGTAATGGGCTACCTGTTATGCAAGGGTGGGTATTCACTTATAGAACTATTTGAATTCTAATGCTACTATTTCTACCTTATTTAATTTAAAAAGATATTTACTTTTGGAAAGGAGTGAGTATAAAGATAAGTAACAAATTAACCTGTGTGCTTATTCTTCAGGCCTTGGGAACTTATGTAGTAGATGTGTTAGAAGAAAATTCAATGACTAATTTGAGTTTGGGGGAACTACCTGTGAAGTTTACTAATTCACTTGTCTCAATGCTCTAGTATTTAGATTTAAGAAAATAAAAAGAATCAGGATGGGATTTTGAATTCATTTTCCGAAGCTCTTTCCAAAAGAAACTGTTTAACTGATTTCTTTGACTAGGGGAGTTTAAGAAAGGTCTGTGTAGATGTATTAGACTCTCTATTATAAACACTATTGAAACAGCTAAGAGTTTTGCATTTATGGAGAATAGATTGAGAGCATGGCTCTGTATTTAATCATATTCTAGACATTAACATTCCCTGTTCTTACTAAACAAGGACGAAAATAAAAACAAACAAAGGTATTTAAAATACTGCTAAGGATTTATTCATAATAGCCAGAGACTAGAAACAACCAAGATGTCTCTCAACTGAAAAATGGATTTAAAAAAAAAGGTGGTATATCTACACAATGGAATACTATTCAGCCTTTAAAACCAAAGACATAGGCTCAGTGGTTAAGAGCACTGACTGCATTTCCAGAGGTCCTGAGTTCAAATCTCAGCAACCATATGGTGGCTCATAATCATCTGTAATGAGATCCAATCGCCTCTTCTGGTGTGTTTGAGGACAGCAACAGTATACATACATACATATATATATATATATATATATATATATATATATATATATAAAATAAATAATTAAAAACGAAACAAAACAGACAAATAAACAAAAATCCCCCAAAGACATCATGAAACTTTCAGGCAAATTGATAGAACTTGAGAATATCATCCTGAGTGAGGTAACCCAGACCCAAAAAGACATACATAGTATATACTTACTTATAAGTGGATATTAACCATAAAATACAGGGTACCCATGCTAAACTGTATAGACCCAAAGAAGCTAAACAGGAAGGAATGCCCAAATAATGATGCTTGAATCTCACTTAGAAGGGAGAATATAATCATCATAGGAGGCAGATGAAGGAAGGGAACCAGGTGGGTGAAGGTATGGGGAGGGGAATGGTGGGTGTTGAGGATCTGGTGTGGGGAGGGACAGGAGAGATGGCCAGATGGCTATGGAATGAATGAAAGTCTGCAACTGACAGGGGTAGGGAGGTAAGAGGCATCTCAAGTATGTGACAGAGACCTAGGATAGGGGAGGTATGAAAGAGTCAATGGGGGTGACTTTAGCCATGGCTCACAGCTTTGGGAATATGGAACCTGAAGAGGCCACCTCCTGTAGCCAGGCAGGGACCCTGTAGGGCAATAGGGACACCATCCCACCCACAAAACTTTTGATTCCTATCCTGTCTACAAGAAGTGCAGCAACTGGGAATGGAGCAGACACTGAGGGAATAGCCAACCAAAAACTGGCCCAACTTGAGACCTATTCCATGGGTAAGCACCAATCCCTGACACTATTGATGATACTCTTCTGCTTGCAGACAGGAGTTTAGCACGGCTGTCCTCTACTGAGAAGCTTATTCATACAGATACAGAGACCCACAGCCAAACAGTGGACAGCTTGGGGACTCTTATGGAAGAGTTGGGGGAAGGACTGAGGGCCCCTAAAAGGATAGGAGCTCCACAAGAAGACCAACAGAATTAACTAACCTAGAACCCTGGGGCTGTCAGAGACTGAACCACCAACCAAAGAGCAAGCACAGGCTGGACCTAGGCCCTGTGCACACATGTAGCAGATGAGCAGCTTGGTCTTCATGTGGATCTGGAACACCTGAAGTGTGTGCTATTCCAAACACTGTTGCCTGTCTGTGCGATATGTTCTTCAAGCTGGGCCACCTTGCCTGGCCTTAATGAAAGAGAACGCTTCTAGCCTCAGAGAAACTTGATGTCCCAGGGTGCGGAGGACCTACCTGCTCAGAGGAGAAGGGGAGAGGAAGATGGAGAGGCATTTTGGAAGGGGATGATTAGGGGGCAGTGAATGGGGTGTAAAGTGAATAAATGAAAACATACTGCTAAAATATGTTTTCAAATTTAGTGTCTGATGATATGAATTCACCAATATTTGGAAAATTTCTTTGATTTGGAAATATGAATGTGAGGGTGGGGAGTTAGCTCAGTGGTAGAGCGCTTGCCTAGCAAGCACAAGGCCCTGGGTTCTGTCCCCAGCTCCGAAAAGAAAAAGAAAAAAAAAAAGACCAACTTTCTCATGGAAATATGAATGTGAAAACAATCATGGGTTTGGAATTGAAGAAATGCATTCTGGTTCCCAGTGTCTTCTGGCTGAGTCCAAGCTTCTCTCTCATGTTCATCAGTAGTGGTCATCATAGAATCCACTGTGCCTAGAGCAATGCTATGTGTAAACTCCATTAGCCATTCTCAAGTCCATGTATAATTCAAACTCAACATCTATAAGGATAACAGTTCAAAGAAAATCCACTCTCAAAGAGAACGTATGGTTTCTCTTGAGTTTCCAGATTATCCTTCCAAAACAGTGTGGATATATGTGTACAATATTTTTGGGGGTAGTGGCATATTCCTTTAAACCCAGCACTAAGAAGGCAGGGGGTGATGGATCTCTATGAGTTAGAGACCAGCCTGTGCTGTATATTGAGAAGCTGTAATAAAATGTTTTTTTTTTCTTCAAAAAATATCATGACATTTTAGCCATTTTTTAAAACATATAATTTCTGTTTGGTGAATCTATATGAAAGAAGGAATTTTTGTGAGTAATTTCTGGACAGGTATTTCTCAGGACAGCCCGTTATTTCTAGGAGAAATGTTCATGGATCATCATACAGGAATTAATTCCATTCCAACTTCTTAGATGTACCTTTTCTAGGACAGAATGTGATCCACAGACAGAAAGGCACACAGGAAAATATAAAAAGAAAGAGGGAGATATAGTATTATTATGCCATTTAATGACTTACGTCAACCAATAGTCCCAGATTTTCCCAGAATAGAAGTGATTTTAAAAGATAATGTCATATTTTACTAGAATCAATAAAATCATAAGCAAATACCACGTATTCCTGTTAGTCATTCGATGATGGGGCTATGTACGTCGTGGACGCACTAATGCATCCCTTAAATGTAAGTTACTGCTAGATTCTTAAGTAGGCCATCTCCCTCTGGAGAGCCTTTGTGATCCATCTCTAGTCAGATGAACTGTGTCCTTCTGGTCAGAGGCTCCACTGCTTTTCTGACATTCGTCTCTCACGCTCAGTTTTCCTTTTACCTCTCCTTTCTTGACCTCTGATTTAAATTTAATCTCTTCTCTGCTGACAAGAACCCAAGTATAAATAGGATCTCTGAAATACAGTCAAGAGAGCCACCGCTGGCTCTAAAATGACCGGTCCACATTCCACTATACATACTAGATATGTGGAGGCTCATTCGTCTTCTGTTTCATCAGTGGGGTGTGCCAACACACAGACCTACAGACCTATATGGGTATGCCAACACACAGCCTATGTGGCTATAGTGAGTCTGAGTGCTTTGGGTGGGGTCTACACCTGCCTTGGCGTCTTCAGTATAGTTTTGCATGGTTTCTTGATACGATAAGCTCACCTGAGATCTGCACCTTGAGATCCAAGTGGACTTCTTACTTTATTGTTTAAAAGTTCAGAAGTAGAATATTGAATGAATTGGTATTCATTCTTAAGGTCTTTCATGGACCACAAGAAAGTTTGTTGACCACGATACCACCCTGAACATGGCCGATCTTGTCTGAGAAGAGAATTAAGTTTAAGAAGCACAGAAAAAAGTAGGTAAAATATCTTCCCAGGTTTTAATTTAAAAATATTAAATTTATGTGAGTGTGGGGGGGTTGTGGAAAGAGTACAGTACGTTCAGGAGCTAGAGGAGGACATCAGATCTTTGGAGCGGGGTTACAGGAGGTCAGCCACCTGATGTGGGTGTTGGGATATTATGACAGGTTTCCAGGAAGTGGGGTACACACTCTTACCCAGTTATCTTTCTAGCCCACTTGATACACTTTTTTGAATGAGGCAGAAGCAGGACTTGAAGAATATCTGCAATTTGATTCCCAATTCATTATTAGCATTGCTGAGATGTGAGATATTTTGAGACTTGGACATTTTCTTAATTTCTAAAGTGAAACATATTGCTTTTTATAAATTGGAAAGTTTTAAGAAAGCAAACAGTGCCTTAGAAGGCTCACTAATGGGAAATGCTAGCAAAGTCTCTGTAGAAATAAATGTTTAATTATTATGAAAAATACAATGATTATCTTATTTTTAAAATATGAACTTCAATTCATAATTTATAACAGTGGCTACCAAGCTAATTTATGCTATGGGAAAATGCATATGTAATGACTAAACAGATAGATCTGTGATAAGCAGACCGCGGGCCTACTTCTCAAATATAGTTAAGTCCATGAAAATGTGAAAAATACTCATGTCACTGAACCACTGCATATACATCCGGTTACAGACTTTTTCTTTATTTCTGAGCAAACAAAAGTCCTACATTTTATTTCTGTATGCTAGTGGCTGCAAATTATTATTCTCCATGACTTAAGGAGCAATGGTTACTTCCCAAGAATTAAAACTACATTGGTGGGTTTTATTAGCATTAGCATAGATTTTTTTGTTTATATTTCTTAAAGATGTTCATTCAGATTACATGTGAAAATATATGCATACAAGAACTCGGACTTTAACTTTAGATGTACAAAGTTGAATTGTGTAGCTGTTCAGAATGCGGCTGAGGTCAATTATCATGTATCTAGAATCATCTTGATTACTAGTATCTACGAGTTCAGACAGAATGAAGGGGGGTGAGCTAGAGGGGACCCCACAGCAGTTTCTTCTTCTTTTATAGGTGAGTCTTTGTCAGGTAGAAGTCTGGTAGGAACTCCCCTAAAGGCAGTTCACATGAAGTGAGGTGAAGCCATATAAAAAATGGCTGACTAGAAGCCATACAGAAGAATGTGTTGCTGTGAGAAAAAGGTAATGAGAGAGTGGTGAAACAGCTCCTATCAGCAGCTGGTGAGA
Organism: Rattus norvegicus; assembly: GCF_021556685.1. Taxonomy (NCBI): domain Eukaryota; kingdom Metazoa; phylum Chordata; class Mammalia; order Rodentia; family Muridae; genus Rattus; species Rattus norvegicus. The sequence goes on along the minus strand of NC_141535.1, from coordinate 209,597,116 downwards.
GATGGTCAAGCTTGGGACTTTATAAATATCCAAAACTGATACTTACATTTCAGTAGGGTATACTGTATATGCAAAAGTTATATTTGTATATACTGTATGCTTATTTATGTGTGTGTGTGTGTGTGTGTGTGTGTGTGTGTGTGTGTGTGTGTGTGTGGTACCCAGGTAAAAATAAACATGGAGAAAATCTGATTGCATTACAAAATCCATCTTCCTCTGGAAGCAAAAGACAAATGTAGAAGAACCACTGAAGTGCACATGCAAGAAGTTAAGGAATATGGATGGGTTCTACCACATGTTATATTTAGGTGCAGAAAAGGGAGCTGTGGAGAATCTGTGATTACATGTCATTGGTAGTCATTGGAAACCCGGGCTAGTCTTTAAATCCTTCAATCAAGTTAAACTAACAACTTCTGAGCTCTTAGACCTTTCTATGTATTGGTGCTTTTGCTTGACTCAAATGTCAGTGAGGGGACTCAAGCTGACCTCACTTTAGAGACTGCTAGGTAGATTCCTCTTATACCCTATCCAGACCTAAGAATGTAAAAAAGCCAAAATGACCAGCCTGGATCTCCAGTAGGAATGGATAGCTTTTCTTCTGGAGTTAAGTTCTATACTATCTCTTTCTGGCAAGATCTCTGATTTTGGTTACTCTTTCCTGATACCTGCCTCAGAAGATGCTTAAATTAGTAGTGCTGATCCACCAAGGATAAAAGGCCTAACAATAATTTGAACATATTAACTCTACAAGGTTGTATAGTTGAACTTTCGTCAGTGGAGGGTCTTATTATTATAAGGTACCACTCACCTGTTGTTTGCAAGGGCTAATGAATGTATAAATGAACAGGGTTCTTTTCCTGAGCAATTGTCACTAAGAGAGTACTTCGGAATCACAGACTAAAGTGGGGCTTCATTATTGCCGTGTAGTTCCAGAGAACTCACGGGGGAATCTAGGTCATGTGTTCCTCACTCCTTTCATGAACTGATTTAACCCATATACTGGGCATTACCCCATTCTATAAACACGAGGAGATAATTAGCAAAGGGAAACAAATTCCTCTGTAGTTAGTATATAGAACTCTGAATTTTATTCTAATATCACAGACAAAAAATTGTGTGCTATTAAAAAGTGGCTAAAAGAGTTATGATCAATATACTTTTCCATATCCATGCTGGACTTTGACACTTTGACATTAAGTGTTCATAAGTTACTACCAAATTTTCTGAATCTTCTCTCCTCTCCTCTCCTCTCCTCTCCTCTCCTCTCCTCTCCTCTCCTCTCCTCTCCTCTCCTCTCCTCTCCTCTCCTCTCCCCTCCCCTCCTCCCTCCCCCTCCCCCCCTCTCTCTGTCTCTCTCTCTTTCTGTCTTGACATGAGGTCTTATTGCATGGTCTAGAATGGCACATTTATGTATACCAGGCAGGACTGTAACCCACAATCTTCCTGGCTCAGCCGCTTAAGAGCTGAGATTATAGTCATGTGTTACACCAAGTTCTGGATCTTTCTATAAGCTGGACTTGTTTAAGTATCAAAAAAAGTCTGATAAGATGACCCCTCAGACACATACTACCTGGGTGATACCATTTTGTTTTGATCATCCTCTTTCCTGTTTGTTGAGTTATCCCCAGTAGACCTCACTGTACCCAAAAATGTCAGGCCAGTCTTATATGCCCAGTGGACCCCACTGCATGCAGGCTGGGCATCGGCTCTCTTTAGAGTTCCCAGATTCTCTTTTTCCTTGTTTTATTTACCCTTCTGACCATTCCTGGTCCTTAACCTTATGATTATATAGTTCCCTTAACTTTATGACTATAGTGTTTCCTTAACCTGATGACTACATACAGTTTCCTTAACCTTACGATTATATAGTTTCCTTAACCTTATGACTATATACAGTTTCCTTATCCTTACAATTATATAGTTTCCTTAACCTTATGACTACATACAGTTTCCTTAACCTTATGACTACATACAGTTTCCTTTTCTTTTAACACTTTTGCCTCCAGGCTAGAATATTTATTTCCAGCATCTAGAATCATTTAGAATGGGTAGAAATCTGAATCGTAAACACAGGTTCTATATTTCCTGTAGTTTACACAGGGGCAGGGGTTAATAAGAGGTTTGGCTAATTAGGCTCTGAACCATGACCTGAATCACTGCTGACTTTCATGGAAGACTTTGCCCAGGAGCCCTAGTCTGGAACTAAAGATCAAGAAATTAAATTTCTAGGATTTCCTTTAAAGTATTCCTCAGTCTTATTAAAGAATGAACTCTTAGTAACAGGGTTATTTGTCAAATTTTCTTCTTAGTACACACTTATAAGATCAGAGAAATGCGTAGAATCAGACTGAAGGGGGGGAGCAAAACAAAATTTTAAAAAAGGAGCTTTATTTTTGCTCTCGCAGGTGCATCCTGCCTAACTCTGGTTTGCTTTCATTCCACGGTTCTCACCAGGTCTCCAGATGGTAAATAATTACCATTCACTTGCCAATGGAGAAGACATTGGTGCTTTAGGAGCACAGTGTAGATGGGTGGATCTTTGTATCCTCACGGGTAGTGAGCACTTTGCACATTTACACCACAGTTTGCAAAGCAGAGGTCTCTGCTACCCTTTGAAGCACTGTGCTTAACTCAAAGAAGAGAAAGAATCAGGGAAACTCCCTCGCTTTTCCCCATAGGCTTTGGAGACAACAGGTTCATACTTCTGGGTGTTGGAGATTCTAAAGCTAACGTACTCACTAGGAACCATACCAGGGTTATCGTCCTTTCTGGGAACATAGCAGAGCCGAGTAGCACAGTACTGGAAGAGAGTATCCTGCTCAGGCGTGTCGCATAGCTCGGCTTACAAACAAGAACAGAACTGAGTTGTCACTCCAGCTTCCTAACCCGTTTAGGCCCTCAGTGAGTCCCCAGCAGTCTCTGAGCTGGAAGACCACGCAGCAATGACATGAACACGGAAATTAGTGCACCGAGCAGCTCACTTCACCCAGAGTCCCTTGATTTCCATGATTTGACAGGAAGATGATACCGGAGGCTGCTGGAAAGTGGTAAGGGATAGCTTAGGTGACCGTGTGTGATGAAGCAGGTGAATGGTTAAGATCATGTATCACAGGCTGACAGGAGGGGGAGTTCCAGGCAGCTCTGGGGAGAAACATAGGCCCTATCATAGAAAATATGCTTTTTGTTAAGACTCTCAGCATCTAGAGGGACGGGCAACCTTTCTGGCATGAATGTGCTACTGCTGTGACGATCTAGTGAAAGGTCTCAGGGTTTGTTTAAAAAGGTCAGCTCAGCAACTACTGACCCTCATGACTTCATCCTGACAGTTTTAGCCCTCTCGCAAAAATCACTCTTGTCACTTCTAGCCTCCTGTGCTTTTCTGAAAACAAAACCTTCTACCACCTGCTGTCCATTATTCCGTCAGCGAGCGCCATGCCCTCTCTTCAGCTGATATTTCAATTTATTTGTGGTTAGCCACGCAGCGATCCTCTGACTGAAGCAGAGGGGGCAGTTTAAACACTTAAAGCCAGCACTTCCAACGTTTCTTCATGCAAGGCTCACCAGACGCAGCAGCGTGGCTTCTTCTGAGCCACACAAAGGCAAAATGAAGATACGCAGATGGTCAGTGCCTGCCCGCTGCAGCGGGAGAAGTGGGGTTGGCTCCAAGTAACAAATAATTATCCAGGCCCTTTGTAAATCAAGTTGTACCACTTCTCCTGCGAGCATCCACAAAGGCGGCTGTGTGTATTTGCTGTGGGCTCCTTCTTTGTTTGGGGATTTTGCTAATGCCCTTTCTTCCTATGAGTTTGTGTCCTCTCCTTCTCACATTTGACACTGACTGAAATAGCCTCGCAAAAGCTTTGTTTCTATTTTCTCCGAAATGTGTATCCCTTGATGAGGTTTCGTCTTAATCTCTCCTTTTCAAAAGGCTATGAATTGGACATGCAGAGAATCAGTCTAACAGGACCGATTATCAATTTCCATTTCCTTTCATTGCCGGAGCCACCCGTGGGCCACCTAGGCAGCTCTCCTCGAAAGACAAAGGGTGTCTGAAATGGACAACTTATTTTATACACTGGTCTCCTAGTACTTTAGTGGATGACAGAGACTCATCGCTCATAATAAATCCTTCCTCTGACCCTTTTATATAACGCACAGCTGAGCTAAAAAGGAAATCAATTCGGCGATTTTAATTTAGCACTTTCATCCTGTTAATTTATCTAAAAAATCCTATGCCATGGCTTTCCCTTGTCAAAACAGTCAATTCCTGTCAATGCGAATATGGGAAAATGCTTTGAATTTGTTCTGTTTTCTTTGCCTTTCTCCTTTTAAAAGCAGGGTGGTTGTTGAAACCATAGGTCACATACTAAGTTGCCCATGGTTTTTTTTCCCTTCTTAGTGTGTTCAAAGCTTCTTTTGACAAACATGTTGGTACAGAAATGGGTAGGGCCCCCAGAGAGCAAAGAATCTCAGTCTGTGTCAGGAGGTAGATCTGCCGAAGATGTTTGCAGAATTCATCTGAGGAAGAATCCCATGCATTTGGGGTCGAGGCTGATAGATTAGTAATTAGGACCGTTTAATCATGATTGCTTCTTGGAGAGAGCGTTAAGTACTGAATATTACTTTGTTTTCTGCTTTCATTTCTCCTTGCCCATTCTGTTTTAGAACTGGAGAATAGACCATTTCTAGCACCATATTGTCCCGAATGCCCAGGGGTGGAGTTTGGTGGACAGTGGGACCCATGGAGAGGTGCCGTTTACTGAGTCTCCTGTAGGAATGTCACCGTAGCATCTCTCTTCAGACCTTTGTTAGCAGAGTCTCCTGAATGTCTCTTCGTTTACATGTTTTTGTGAGGGTAAGTGGACACGTGCTGGTACATGTTCTCGTGTGGGTGGTGTGCATGCGTGCATGCGCGTGCGTGTATGTTTCTATGTTTGCATACGTGTGGAAATCGGAAGTCAGTGTTGGGTGTGATGTCACAGGAGCTATCTATCTGCCTTGCTTTTTGACACAGGGTCTCTCATGTGGCCTAGGGCTTATTTTTTAAGACTCTGCCGACAGGCTGGGGAAATTCAGGGACCTGATTGTTTCTGCTTCTCCAGTTCTGGGATATAATCACCTACCACCACATCTGGCTGTTTCATGTGGCTTCTCTGGTCAAACTCAGGGCCTCCTCTTTATAAGATTAGCTGTTTTCTGAGACTCTAACCTTCCCTTTAGATGAGGATACTTTCCTGCATCCTTCTGTTTGTCTACATCCTCTATAAGATGCCTTCAACTCCATTTCCCTCTTTAGCACTTAATAATTCACTTGCTCCTTGGTTCATCTCGATTGCCCAATACACGTATCCTGACATCCTGTACTTTACCAAGTCGTTCTCAGTGCCTGGAACCTGTCGTAGGGTTTACTTTTGTTGTTATTTTTGTTCCTTTCTTTGTTTTTATAACAAGCAATGTATTTCAATAAATCTGTTTTCCATACAGCCATTGTTAGGTTGCTCATGGTAAGTCTTGGGTACAAAAATGTCAGCATTTGTCCTTTACCGTGAGACCAGCATGGAGATTTTGTGCTATTACCACCTGACTCACATAGTTGCTATCTTTGGAGGGTGTTATGGTTTGAATGTGAAATGCCTTGCACAGGCTCATGTGCTTAGATTGTTGGTCCCCAGTTAGTGACACTGTTTTGGGCCAGTGGTTGGGTATATAGCTGGCAGACATGAGGCTATGGGCACAGGCAATAAGGGTCATATAACACAACCCACTTCCTGATCTAGTCTCTTTACCATTTCCTAGTCTGCTGATATGTGAGCAAACTAAGAGATTGCTTCTGCTCCCGCGGAGCTGACCTCTGCCCTGCCTTCCCTGCAACTGTGAATTGTTCGCCTTAAACCATGGCCACAAACCAATCCTTCCTTCCTTAACTTACCTCATTTTAGACCAAAACAAAGACAAAATAATTTAGAAAGAAAGCCACCTCTTGCTTGCAGAACCCCTGTGACTACTCCATACTTGATCTGCTACAGGAAAAGATAAAGCCTATCTTTACAAATCCAAGACAAGAAATTAGTCTAAGTCAGGTCTCTAAAGAGGGCCAGGCTCGGAGTCTTCCATATACCCAGGACAAATACCATTGTTTAGTTTTGAAACAAGCCTTAAGTTGGTCATCCAAAGCTTATTCTTTAAGCAAGGTAATTCAGTTACAGAATAGGATCCATGCTTGGCACGGGCAATGTCTACAGTATTTTACATTTTAGTGGTGTTAGTATTTCGTATCCAGAGTAGGGTTTGAAGCACAGTGATGGGAGGTTTCAGAGCGGCTCTCCAAAAGGTGCCTTGAATGTTGAAGTTTGGCAATGTTTCCAGAATCTGAAATGAGGAAATGGCATTCAAGACAATGGCAGTGTTGGTTGGGGATTTAGCTCAGTGGTAGAGCGCTTGCCTAGGAAGTGCAAGGCCCTGGGTTTGGTCCACAGCTCCGAGAAAAGAACCAACAAAAAAAAAAATACATAAGAAAATGGCAGTGTTGATAAAAGTGACAAGGCACATTGGAAGAGCATCAACATGTCCCATCTACTTCACTGAACCTGGGGATGCTTAGGGCAGCGTGGCTTAGCAAAGGAGGTGAATAGTCTTTAAAGACGGGTGATATTTTCAATTGAAACTTGGGTCTTTCTGTGTATGATTTTATTAGGGAACCATCGAGAATTTTAAAGAAGTCTTAATTGGAAAGTCTCTGCAGTGTTTAAGATATTTTACTATATTTACTATATTTTGCATTGTGATACTGGTAGAAAATAGGAGTAAATATAACTAAGCAAGTAAGTAAACACTTAAAAGTTCAATGCTCTAGAGTCGGGAAACTCTGGAATCAACTTGAACCTAACCTGGCAGCACGGTAAGTGGAGTATTCTGGAACAGTTGGATATTTTTAGTTTTTGAGAGAGCTACCCGTGGAGGCTTGTTCTTGTTCATTTATTTCCCCGTTCTTAATCTGAATTGTTAAGAATTCATCCATACCAAGCTCATTACCTTAAGTATAACCAGGTTTATTATTTTACAGCATTGCACCTGTACACAAAGGATAATCATGTTGCATTTATGAAAGTCTAAAGAGACTCGTGGGTCTAGCTATTGTGTCTAAAGAGAGTAAGCAAGAAACTGTTGAGACCTTTGCCTTGCTTTAATCTTTTTCTTTTTTATCATGTATTTTATTCCTTTAGTTAAAAAGTAAACTTTGAAATTCTTTCCTCTCTTTTTTTTTTCTTTACACACACACACACATACACACACACACACACACACACACACACACGGGGAGGGGGGAGAGAGAGAGAGAGAGAGAGAGAGAGAGAGAGAGAGAGAGAGAGAGAGAGAGACTCTGATTCCCAAACAATGCTAATCAAAAAGATTAGCAGAAAATGTGACTTTTATGTCATTGACTTTTACGATACAATTGTTCTATTCTGATTTAAAAAGATCAATCAATAAATAATCAAATAAACTATAGGGCTGCCCATATTCTAGCAAGCTTTTCTCTGCTGTCAGATCTATTTCAATAAGACTTCTGCTATGATCTTCCAAGTAAAGGATAGATGTCATGTAGCCGGGGAATGACAAAACATAATTTTGAGACATCTATTTAAATTTAAAGGCAAACCACACAGTGTTTCGTAACATGGAGACTCTTACTTAAATCATGAAAATAGGATCTTTCCATACAGAGGAACAATATTTGCTCTGCAAGTCCATCAGTACAAGGATGCTCACATGTGAAGAATTTACCACACTCTCTAGAGACAGAATTTATTTTTCCTAGCAGAGTCTACTTCTAACATGAGGGTTGAGCTTAAACAGTTCACCGAAACCTGGTCCTTTATTGTCCTCTGAAAATGGTACTATTAAATGATTTTAAGGAAAACAGGTTTTGAAGTATAGTACCTTCACTAGTCCAGAGGATTCTGTGCTTTTGAATTTGATAAAATAAATACATGAAGAAAAACACTTATGGCTTTCTGCCTTGATTCATATGCTCATTTAGTTACGAAATTTCCCTTATTGGTCCTTTGAATGTAAGAAAAGCAACAATTTAGATGCTTTAAAAATAGGTAAGAGCATTTATTAACCCAGAAAATATCTGTGGCTTCCTAGACATGAAGTCTTTCAGCATTTAGTTTGGTTTTAATTCCCTCATTCATCTTTCCCTAATTTTTCCCTTTATATTTGATCTGTTTTTTTCTAAACAGGTCTTTATTGTTAGCTTCATTACAGCATCCTAAGTATCCTGTTTCCTATTTAGTTGCTGCTGTGTTTAGGCAGACACCTTTATTGAGTTATCAGAGCCCTGCGCAGGTTCTGAGCCCTGCAGCATAGAGAAGGCACCTGAGTGATCCAGGTCAATGTGCAGTAATGAATCTGGGTCTCAGCCAAATATGGCCTGCCACTGTGAAGCTCTCTCCCTGCATTTTAAATTGTGATGGAGTTTCTGGCATTTTACATTTCTGTGCATTTTGCTTTGTTCAGTAACTTTGGAAGAAGTATTTCAGGCTTGTGAGTTTGTGTGGAAAATCACCGATTAGCGAGTGCATTTATGGTTTAGAGTGTCGCACAGCTTAATCTGTAGGAAATAAAGAAAACTTCACCTTTCTAGTGACCTTTCAAAGTCAACACCTTCCACTCTTTCCCTGCCTCAAACGGCCCACGTCTACAGAGGAGTAGTTCTCAGTTTGTGGGTCGTAACCCCTTCTGGTGTTGCATATCAGATATTTACATTACAATTCATAAATGTTGAAAAATATTAAGTAGCACTGAAATGATTTTATGGGTGGGGGTCACCACAACTTGAGGAACTGTATTAAAGGGTCGCAGCATTAGAACGTTTGGGAACCACGGCTATAAAATTCCATGTTCTGCCAAACAGATTTTAAAAACTAATGAAATATCTCTCATAATCTTTATATGATTTTTCTTCTAAATACTTTTTTTAGAAGAAGCAAATAACCATATTACTGGGCCAACGTGCTTTTATATTATAACTTAAGTAACTCTCCTGAGTGATTTTTAAGTCTACCAGGAAGTGAGAATTTTCAAGGAGCAACTGAGAAACACCAAAGGACCAGGTTTTCTCCAAGCACAGACAAAACAGGTCATTGTCCACATAGGAATTTGCGACTGCTATGACTTCTTCCAGTGTGCTTCAGTGTCTACCAAGGATAAAAGAGCATAGCCTTTATTGTCCACTTGAAATTTCTCTCTCCTTGTTTACATATAGAGAGGAGAAAATGTTTGGTGTCAATGGGCAGGGGCCTTTAGAAAAGCTAGTAGCTATTCAAATTTCTCTTCTTTTTGGATTCCATGCCCTAAAAGATCTGCCCATCTTGGCTATCATTCGAAATACTTGACAGCTTGTTGTCATCTTAGTGATTTTCTGCATTACTTTCTGTATTATTCCTAATTGTTAAGCAAGGGTTGCAAAGTACTCTCCTAAACCCAGGGAAACTGAACTACTTGCTTATTTTGTTAGGAAGGAAAATTCTAGCTCTATTCACCGAATAAGAATTATATAGTTCTATATATGATCTGAAGTAATGTCGGGTGCTTTCCTCAGTCACTGTGCACCTTACTTTTGAGACAAGGTCCCTCACTGAAAATGAAACTCTCTGGTTTCTCTAGACTAGCTAGTCACATCTATAAGCTGGATCTGGTAGCTCATGTCTGCAATTCCAACACCTAGGAAGCCATGCCGGAAATCTCCCACAAGTTCTAGAATATCCTACACTGTCAAAACATTCAAACAAAACCCCAGGGAACTTCCATAGTTTGAGAGATGACAACAATTCTCAAAATGGATGGTATCCCTTTAAAAGTGGTTCTTTCACAATTTTACAACCTATAGGAAATATTTCGATATCCTTCATTGTCTTCTCTTGTGACTCTCTCCTTCCCATTGAATCTCCTCTTTTACTTTCATATATTGTTTACTTGGCTCTTAACAGATAGAATAGGGAATGATAAATAGTTGCAGAAGTTGAGGCAATGTAGCTCTTTCCCACACTTATTACAAGACTTCTAATTGATTTGGTATTGAGTATCTTCTTTTTGGGTTCCAACTTCTAAATGGATATATCCTATGAATTTCTAAATACAAAGATCCAAGACACATGTCACCACCCTAAAATTTTTAAATAAATTACTTCTAAATAAATCTTATAGGAAGCTGTTGATTTTTTCTCACCTGAGCCCCTGTAAAAATGTGTTTATGATTTCTGATACATTTGTGTACATGTGTATGTATAGGAGCATATGCATGCACACATGCAGGTCAGAGATCAAGGTCAGGTGCCTTCCTCACTTGCTCTCTGCCTCCTTTTTGAAACAAGGCCCCTCATTGAAGATTAAGCTTGCAGATTTTGCTAGACTGGCTGGTCACCAAGCTCTAGGACTTGTCTGTGTTTGCCACCCCAGCCCTGTGATGGATGCACTCCCATGTTAGGTTTTCTGAGGGGTTCTGGGGCTTGGAACACTGGCTCTCTCTCTTTTATGGGAAGTGCTTCACCATCTCCCCAGTGCAGGAAACTATAGCTCTCAACAAAATAAACACTTGCCTTGATTTTAAATTATGATTATCTGCCCATACCTAAACTCCATCCGAGGGAATTCCTAGCTGTTCCCAAAAGCTCCATTTTATGCCATGATGTCATGTACCTAGGCCATGTTTTTTTTTTTTTCCCAACCATTTACTCTCTCAATTTACTGTAATCTATTGACTCCCTAGTGTTTCGTAAGTTTCATCTTGATATGACATCCTCTAAGAAGCATTCCTACCAGCCTTGTGGGCATTCATTTCCATAATACCTGGAACTGGCTATTTTTAAAATTACAATTCATAATATTTCATAATTTCCTTGATTTCTCCCTAAGCTTAGCTTCATGAAAGCTGAGGATGGAGCCTTGTAGAGCACTATCCATCTTCAATCCCCTTCACACCGCGGCGTTTAGACTCTTTGAGCAACTGAATGGATTAATGCATAGATTAAATTTTATTTTTAATATGCTTTCTGTGTCTGATTACCCTGTAAAGTCCTTTATTTTCTGGGAACTGTCTTTTGACATTTTCTCATACATTACCATTCCTTGGAAAGATCTTGTGTTGGTCTGACTTACCAGACACTCATTCATACAAAAATACTTTTGATATTTAAGTATATGCAAAGTGTTTTTCAGGGTTCTATAAAAAAGGAAAAAAATTATATTTGGTTGTTGTGTGGGTGGGGCTTAAAATCTGATATGGAATAGTACTAGGTATATAAAATATGCAGTCTAAAACTAATGTCCAACGAGACCTCCATGTGAGAGGGGAAAGAGCACAGGACCTGCTGGAATGGATCAAGGACTTAGAATAAGCTTAAAAATTGAACATTATAGAATAAAATGAAGAGCTGTTTAAAGCTAGCAGGTAATGCGAAGGAGAAAGAAGAAAACAGTATACCACGGAGAAACCTTGAATGATGCCCAGCATTTATGAAGAAAGGCAGCCATGTTGATTGTGGGCAGAGAAGTAGACCTGGGTCAAACTAGGGTCTTGAGTTAGTCAATGAAGATAAACTTTTTTTTTAATAGCTAAATTGAGTTCTGAAAACTCTTCTCATTGCCTGACTTTTGCTGCATCTCTGCACCCAATATTTGTGTGTAGAGCGTTTCTCTTATGAGCTATAAACTTGTTTCTAATGCCTACATTCTGTTTCCTCTTGTTCGATGCCATCCTCAATGGTTCTCCAAGAAAACTCAACCTGGAGGCTGCTGGAAGGCCATTGTGAACCTAGTTCTGCACCACACTGATTACCCTGTTTCTCCAGTCAGGCTCAGAATTCCAACAATGGGTCTCCAGAGGAAATTCCTATTCATATGATTTCTGTACCTATTTAGCCACTACAGATGTTTCCGGTTGTTTTTTTTTTTTTTTTTGAGAACATTGACACTTCTCTTTCCATTCCTAGAGCTATTTTCTTATCTTATATTCCTATTCTTTTTTAAAACAATAGATTGTGGCCAAGGTCTCATGGTCATCTTTTGGGATTAGGAAAAAGTAGACCACATCAGCCATTAACAGTCATATATGATGTTACATATTACAATAATTAATATTTTATGGAAATCTGATATTGCATGAAAGAAAGAGAGCACAATAACAGATAAACAATAAATGTTAAATGACTGAATGACCCCATGCTGTCTCATGTTGAAATATGTGCACCTCAATATTAGAGACTCACTTCTGTTTTTATATCCTCACCCTAGCTCACTGCTGCAGGAAATACATAAATTCTGATTAAATGAACATACTAATCCCACTCAGAAAAAAAAGAGAATTATAGAAAAATTCAAAGGAAATGTGAAAAGGAATCTAGTTTCTTGCTTCAAAATACATAGCACATTAAATTTGCTATTTCACCTAACAGAAGCTATTCTAGACTCCTTAGATCCCATTTACTGATGCCAGATATACATGGCTTTAATAAAGTACAGCTATTGCTGACTTCTTTAAAATGAGGATTCAAAGGCTTGGTATTTTTGGACTGTGCAAGACTTTACTGGTTTTTATGACTCACACGACCAAGAGCTGAATATGGTTTGAGTTATCCATGCCTAATATTTTAATTCCATTGTTCAATAATTCCCATTCCTTTGCATTATTTTTGCTTTATTATACTATTATAACACTCTCAAATATATCTATAAAACTTTACAACCCCTTTCCAATGGCATATGGCATGTGTTCTGGAGAGAAACATGTTTATGAGCTGAAAGATGGGAAGAAAATGTAAAGTGCTCTTACGGGACTCGGGAGGGACTGCTGCCTGCCTGCGTGGTAGGGAGTTACGGTATATCAGACTCTCCACATTTGAATAGGAGCCCTTCTATTTCAATAGTGAATGCTAATCTGGGGGTCTTCTATAGCAACTCAGGCTTTCATTGTTTTTGTTTTTTGCTTTTTTATCTAGAAGATTAAATTCACTAGTTTCCAGAATTTTTTCACCCTACATCTCATTGAAGAGCATTGATTGGGAAGGATAAGAGTAGCCCCTATGAGAGGAGATTTAAAAATGCAGCTTTACTGTCTGCCGTGCTGAAGCCCACTTAGATCAGACTGTGCAGGCTAGAGTTAGCAACTGTGATTCTTGGGAGAGCTGTTCAGTGTCGTGATGTTTGGAAATCTAGATTGTGTGTGAGTTGTCTGTGGTGCATGCATGTGTGTGTGTGTGTGTGTGTGTGTGTGTGTGTGTGTGTGTGTTTGGGTGTGTAAACTTGTGTATAAGTATGGTGGTTCAATGATGTACATGTGCTAAGACATCCCCACTTGTTGGTCTTCCCCTTTTCCTTCCCCTTGTTTGTGACTTGCTCTCTTGTTGTGGGTAGCAGCACATGTCTGGATACCTGGCTTACAGTCTTATGAGGATTTCCGCCATCTCTGTCTTTTATCTCTCTGTAGGAGTGGTGGATTAGAGATGTATATTATCATGTTCTGATTTACGTAGGTATGGAGGACACAAGCTCAGGTCTTTACCCACTGTTCCATCATCATAACCCCGAGATTCAAAATTTCAGGTGTCATCCATATTCCTTATTGCTTTCCTGTCACAATTTAATACTGATTTAATAACTGTATAGACTTGTGATATGGAAGCTTAGTGGGCAAAGCGGGTTGAAACCTCAGAGACTCACACCTGAGACGGTAGGCGCTCCCTGCTCCCTGCCAAATTCCTGGCCTGGAACATGTGCCACATTTATTATATAAGGAAACATGACCATAGTCCTAGAGGCCCAGAATAGAGTTCTCCATGCCAATAAAGTACTCAGAGGTCCTGAGGGATTAGCCAATAAGCCTCCCTTCCCAGACATTCCTCCTTGCAAAAGGTCTTTAATCTTGGGTCTACCCTGAGAAGTGTATATTGTACAATATGCATCCATTTTTCATGATGAACAGTCAATAATCATTTTAGAACCTCGGACCCAGATCTGCAATGGGGAGCCATGGAGAAGGCATTCAACTATCAAACCACAGCTTAATTCTCCTGCAAAAGGCCTCTCTATGCTTCCAGCCAGAACAGCCACCAAGTTAAAGACAACTACTGCCGAGCTAAGCTGGAGCTCCCCTTTCCCCCCAGCACCAGGCTAGATGCCATCCTCAGCTTGCAGGACCCCAACTTCATTCTTGGCTCTTCTGTAACTTCCAGCAGCACCTGGATGTCCAAGAGTCTGAGAGCCACTTCAGCCCATGCACCCTGACACTTTATTCCTGACTCCTCTCCGTGACTCTCCCGCAGTGACTGGTGGTGTGGAAGCCAGGGAATACAGGTTTTGACTTAACATCTCAGATTATGGTTCCCCACCTCTAGAGCAGTGTCCTTGGTACTTGCCTAAAGCCCAGCACCAGCCCAGTAGAGGTGTGGGGTAAGGACAGTCAACCCGCCACCCCCTGAATTTTGCTCCGAAGTGGCTATGCCTTGTAGCAGGGGCTGAAAGGAAGACCAACATAGACTCAGACAAGACACCACAGTAAGATATCTGATTACTTGTTGTTTCCCTGTAGGTGGCTAATGCCCTTTCTTTTGCTGTTATATTCTACTGACATTTCTCCTTCATCTACATTGCAAGTTACTAGTTTAATTACTTGAATGCATCCCATATGATTTATGACTATTGAATCTGTCTCTTCAGACTCTAGCCTTTCTTATCCAAATTACCCTTCAACATGCCATCAACAAGATCACTCTTTCCTCTAGAAAGCATTATACAGACTATTAAAGAAGCAAGAATTTCTTTTCTTCCCATCTGGCACCTGATTGCATCCCTGGATCAGTTTGTCTTCACAACCTGGGCCTGAATTTACCAAATAGCCCCACTGTGCATCGCCTTGCCCCACTTACTATTGAAGGCATCATTGTTTTCTTTACTTTCTATTCAGTCTCATTGTTTTGGGCATCTTTATCCTCTGAAACATAGCTTCTCTGTCTAACTGTGACTCCTGTATGTGTTCTTGGATTTCTCCAGTTAGAGATTATCTCTCATCCCTGCTTTTCGAGTACTTTAGTAGCACTATACTCATTAATATATAACACTATCATTCAGCTATTTTTTAATTGTTTGCAATTTTAATTCCTATCGTGTTTAATGATTTGTGCCTTCGTTTCATCAGCAGCATCTACAGTACTTACCACACTGTGTTTGCAGCAGACCCAGAGTCATCCTTGGGAATGTTTATTGTATTCCTGAAAATTCTCCTGGCCCATCTACTGGCATTTCTAGATGTCCCATACTCTCCAACTGATACTTATTAAGAAATTACAAACAAAGGTTAGGGTCAGTCACAGCAATACCGGGGAATGTTTCACTGCAGCCCAGTGAGGGTACCCTCATGCTATCTCACTCAGTGAGGGTCAAAATTAGTTAAAGTTAATGGTCTAAATGATTCACGTTTCTGAGTTCTCTGAAATTTACTTCTAGGTTTAATACATTTATTATATCTTTAGAGATCTATTTAGTTGAATAACCCATTGTGAAAATTTTCCAATTGTTACAATTATAAAATGTTACAATGTGAAACTTGTTATTTCATTTATGACAGAAAGATGGTTCCAGAACTCAGGCCTTTTGGGAGTTAATGCTAACAGAAGGAGTTACACTTACACTTCTGTTACACTTACCTTCTGTTTGTTTCTCTCTCTAGGGCTTGGGAAGCCTGCATGTGATGGCTACACTTTCTATATTGGTTCTTAATGGGCTCGGATTCTTCTTTTAAACTTCTGTTTGTTAAGGATATGCTATTTTCTCTTAATGTGTACTTAATCACTATTGATATACATTTAGCCACTGTATCTTGTTCAGTTGTTTCACTTTAATTTTTAATCTCTTATATTCTATTTCTGTATCTATTTCTGCATCATCTACCTATTTTATACATATCAAGGCTTTTAGTTACTTACAAAAAAATGACAACCACAAGTTTTAGGTAAAACAAGGTCTGAGAATAAGCAAGTCAGTAAACAACTGAATAAAATATTCCAGTACATACTATTTTGTATAAATAACTGAAGTACCATTTTATACTAAAGTACCCAAGAGTTTCCTAATGGAATCCAACATGTTTCAGAGGATTCCAGACAGGGAAGAACTCAAACGTTTAATCAAAGTGGGACTCCATGACATACCAGTATTCATTATTAGCCTTCATTCTTAGTGAGTCATGCTTTACAAGTTTTTATAACAACAGGGTAAAGAAATACATACCCTATATGCTCTTACTCCGATCCTATATAGAGGATCATTCAGAAAGAGAATGGTACTTTTCATGCATGTAGCAGTATTCGAGCATTTCTGTGTTAGCTAATTTAGGCAGGGAGTTGTTAAAGAAAAGGCAGCCAGATTTCTTTTACCACCACAGGAGGGAAAGGTAGTACCATGGGATGTATATGAGAGGAAGGTTAAGGATCACACATTGCTGGTCCCTGGTATATGTCAGAGCAAGACAACTGAATTACACTGAGAAGGTCAAGAGTAGTGGGGGTTGAAGAGACAACCGTTTGTGTGTTCATAGGATCTGAAGAAACTGGAGCACACAAATGTCAGCCCACCTGACCTTATCACACATGGCTCAATACAGAGGTGACACCAAGGCGTTCCTGCTGTGGAGCTCAAGTCTGAGACTCGTGAACAATGAAAGGTGGCATGACCTAAGACCCGGGTTCTCCAGGAGGGAAAGTCACCAACAGAGCATTCCGTTCCAACAGCTGGGCAAGGTCATGGAAAGTGGAGTCACTGCATTTCTAAAGTGGATTCCTTATGTTGTTTTACATAATAAAACTCATTTTATTATACTACAATGAATTTTTAAATGAAGCTATATGGTTGCTAAGGCACCTGTAATTTAGGATGTGTTTGAAAAGATTTCTGTGACAGTCACAATTACCCAGTCTTTAAATGTAAACACAATGGCAACGCGAAGAAGTCTAAGAAGATGTCAGTTAAAAAAACGAGCAAGGGTTGGAGATGGCTCATTGGTTAAAGGCCTTATGCACAGGCCTGAGGAGGTCAGAGTTCAAACTTCTATAACAAATACTGGGTGGGTATCTCAGACTACGCCAACATCCATGAGAGCTAGAGACAGGGATACCCGGAGTAAGTTGGCTAGCCAGGCTAGCTGTATTGATGAGTTCTGGCTTTAACTGAGAGTATATTCCTCAATGAATTAAATGGACCATGATGGATGAAGACTCTTGACATCAACCTTGACCCTTGAAATGCATGTTTATGCACATGCATGTATGACCCTGCTTGTATTTTCATTTATTCACCTGGAACATACACATATACCATAAACATAGAAGTGAGACATTTTTAAAAAGGAAACAAGCAACTCCACAAAAAACAAAAAAATAAGAAAGAAAGAAAGAAAGAAAGAAAGAAAGAAAGAAGGGAAGAAAGAAAGAAAGGAAGAAGCTCATCATCAACAACAATCACAAAAACCTTACCACCACCACCACCACTAAAAACCATCCACCATCAGACTTTCTTACATTTTAGCACTACTTAGGTAAGTCAAGTAGATTAGTACCTCTGCTTGCAGAAGCAGTGACATCATGATTGAGTTAGTATTTGAACCAATAGTAATAATAATTAATAATAAAATGTGTGTACTAAGTTTTTTTTCCTTAAGCGATACATAAATGCTCCTATCAGTAAACAAAACACTCTGCCTTCCTGTTCATTATTCTAATATATTCCCTACTCATTACATAGTGCCAGAGCATAAATCCCAGGCTAGACAATGGATGGCATGGAAGAATCCTTCGCAGTTGTGTACTAGCTAAACATCAATGCCACACTCCAGAATTCCTGGCTTTACAGCGCTCCCTCCATCGTTGCTGTGCAATAACCAGGATATAAAAAGATCTCTTCAGTGCCTTTGCTCCATTCGCATTCTGTCACACAGAGCACTCTGCATAGATATTCAGGCCACTCCAAGACCACATTCAGTGCGTGGACCACAGTTTAACCAAATTTCCCCAGGTTGCTTCAATGAGTATAGAGGAAATACTATTTGACCTTAAGCAAAGAAAGTGTGTGCTGCTGTTTTTCTGTGTTGGGGAGTGAGCCCAGGGCTTGCACATCTCAGAAAAGTATGACCGTTGAGCTACATGCCAAGACCTTGGTAGTGAGAACTTAGACATGTATCTGTAAAATATGTATTTTGGATAATGTACTCAAAATTAATTCAAATTTAAATTACGGGGTTTCCTTTGGACTCACTCGCTACACCACCAGTAACTGTAAGGCTATGTGAATTTTTCTTAACTTATGAAAAGAATTGGAATAATGTGACATTAATATTCCTTTAAGCATTTCAAAACTTGTGAAACTGAAGCTTGTCTGTATTTCTCTACTGTGAAAGTTTTATTTCTTGTTTTGTGAATCACTTGTCTCTATATATGCTGATGTTATTTTTTAAATTTAATCTACTTCCTAACAAAAACAGCAAGTGCCACATTTATTTTATTTTCTCAAATCCATTGCTCACCTTTCCAACTTCGGGTCATACGTGTTTGTGAGTTTTATGGTTTATGCCAATAAATCAATTTGTTAATCACATTTTTCTCTTAAATTGCTTTTTGACATGGAAAACATAGGGTTCATTCCGGTATGTTTTCTGTTTAACAACTTTTTTTTTTATTTCAGAGAAGGCTATGTGTTGTTTTTTTTCTCTTTTTTATATTTTAAATTGATTACTGTAAACAGTTGGTAACTATATAGTTTTAACCTCTTTATATCTGTTTTAGTTTCCTTTTATGTATAATTAATATCTTTGAATTTTGGTTATTATGTTTTGGTGGATGATACATTTAATTTTTCTTTGTAGTCATGATATAGTATCATAAGTCACATTATAAATAATAAAAACATCCTCATTCAATGTTGTATGACAGTTTTTCAATACCAGCTGAAGATCTACTCTTTATTTAAATTCATACTAAAATATCCTTGGGTCATGAGTGGGCAGCTATACTCTTTTCTTTACTATATAGGTAAAGGATTTTGGCCAGGGGTCGAAACAGTTGGCTGTGAGATAACATAAAATTTAAATATTGTGGGAAGAATATCCTTTCAACACTTACAGTTATGGATCTAGTTCCAAAATAAAAAGTCTTTATTAACATAAGCCCAAACATTTCTTTTTCTGTTGGTAGCCATCTATTGAAAATAAGAATGAGTTTTATATAATGTGTTGAGTGGTGAGCATGGATTCTCCAGTCAGACTGTCTGGGATTCACTCTCTGTTCTGCTCCCAGTGGCAAGGAATCTGAGATAGTGACCTATCATTTTAGTACGCTATTGCCCTCCTAAGCAAAATGACTATAATAATACTCATTTGTAATAATTATTAGTAATAATGCCCCTGGGGCTTTTAGAAAAATGAAAGAACTATTATTTCTGCCATTTCACATACTTTCAGTGGAAGATTGACAAGGGCAGCGCCAGTGGCTTCCTTAGGGAAGGTGAGCATATGGCTCAATGTTAAAATTAAGGATATATTCTCTATTAAGTCCACATTTAACATGGGATCCGGCATATGTAAAGTCCCTCCTCCTCAGTGGCCCTAGGCTAAGGATGGACTAGATTAATTTCACCTTAGAAAATTATCATCGTGGAGTTGAACTCTGTTGAAATGGACAGAAAATGACATCCCACTTCAGCCTCTGACTTCCACATGCTTCCTCCTAGACACCTGCACACATTTCTCTCCACACCCACAGGGATACATACACACACATACCATACACACACATACACCAATGTTGTGGATATAATTGGTCTTTTAAACAATCAGCTGGAAGTGTAGTTTAAACCACCATCTTTATGAGTTTCTCTGACCACCACACTCAGTAAGGAGTATTCAGAGACAGTATATTAGCTTAGCTTTGATCACACCTACTCCTATGATGAACTTACATTTCTCAGTGTGTGAGTTCTTTGCTTTTGTGGCTACCAAAAAGTTTAGTGTTTTACCCACCCTATTTTAGTAATGTAATTTGTCATTGGTTTTCCATGTACTTGATTCTATTTTCTAAAAGAGTTCCAATGTCCGGTTTAAATCTTAAAAGTAGTGTTGCTTTAAATATTTGAAAATCAATAGGTACTTTAATAGGCACACCAAATGAAATATGTATCTTTTTGTCTTTCTTATTTGACCTTATTGAGTTAATTGTAAATTAATATTTTACATTTTTACTAGTAATTTTACTAATTTCAAAATTCAAAATATATCTTTCTGATCATATTTCAAGGTTCTATAGCACGATAAGATTTCTGGCTTTATATGTATCTATATTGTATAGCTAATTTGAGTGATTATTTTTGAAAGGAGAATGTTTTAAAAGAATGAACTTGTATTTAAAAAAATTTTATAAGGATGAGCTAACAGGTGAACAACGGAGTGATAGAGTCTTTCTGCTGTTTCAAATTACTCCACAAAGCAAATGCCAGCTATTTCCTCTATATAAAGGAGAACACGTCAAAGATCAGTACTCTTTAAGTCAGAAAGGACTTTGCCAGATTTCATCTTCTTCATTTCATATAATCAAGTCAAGGCCCAGAGAGCTTATATCATTTAAAGAACTAACATACTGAGTGGTTATGGAGTTAAGGTCAAATTCAGCACTCTCTCCCATCATTTCTTCTTCCACACAGTAGGAATAACCTGTCTATGTGAAGTTGGCTTTAAACCAGAGTTGTCATTCATAAAACTCTGAGCTTTAAAAGTGTTGGAAATGGTGACATGAATTAAATGGATCCTGAGTACTGGCTGTGCTGTACCCTTGGCTAAATGTGGTTCACATAATCTTCACGGTTATCTTTTGAAGAGAATCCCATTATTGTCCCTCTTTTAATGAAAATTAGAAGTAAGCCCAACATTTAGGATTCTGTAGGGCTACATCACAGAAATCTATTGGTGTATAGACACACGTTTTCCTTTGGGGTAGATGATAAAAGGACTGTTTACATTCTTTCTAAACAAGCTATCAGTACGCTTTGTTATAGAATTCTGGCTAGACTGATAAGTCTTTTATGGATTTGAAGTTCCCACCTCACGTATTTTTAGCCCAGAAACTTCCCACAGCCACAGCAGGATTCAGTATCTCATGTTTTCTGGAAAACATGAGTAGTTCAGGAAGCTAAGAGAACATCAGGTGTTTGGATGGACCATTGAGTAATAGTCGCTATTTCCCAAAGACATGGTCTGAGAGGATACAATACTACCATTAAGGAATCCTGCCAGGTCTGTGTCTCCCTCCTGTTTTCATAGTGTGCTCTTGACATGCTTACTTTAATACTGCTGTTTGGCAAGCACCGACTTTAATGTTGTCTTTTATTTTTAAGTGCTTGTCTCTAAATGTAATATTCTGAGTACTCAAAGTACACTGCATGGGATAAGCTCATTCACATTAAGACTCCAGTGGCAAAGCAGATAGGACTGCCAGCAGCTTAGAAATGAGCTTTGAGGAAACCACATCTTCATCCCGGAAGCATCTTGAAGCACTCTACATGACATTTTCAAAGGGCTTATAATGAACAGACCTGGCAATACTCTTTTCAGTGTCAATGCTTCCAAGGGGAGTGGTCTTAGTTGAAACATATTTAAATAAAAATGAGCTGTAATCCACTTCTTCATTTGTCAAAGGGAGACTAATATCTTCACCATGCAAATGCCCCAGACCCAGTGGGTTTTAGAGAATGCAGCTCTTACGAGCCTAGAGCTTTGAAAGCTTTTTGTTGTTTGTTTGTTTGTGCTTGGTAAGTACCCACCAACCATTCTCTAGTAGAGGAAGTTAGCCATGTATCTGTCCATGCACCGTTGCAGTCTCGATATTGCAGCTGATCTGGATGTCGGATGCACACTAAATCTGGCCCTGCACAATCCTGCTCCTTTGCATGCCATGTGGAAACCAGGACAGATGGCAGGGTCAGTAATAAGGAACTTGTTTGTTGTTGCCGATGGAAGGCCGTTCCTCCTGCCAGCAGGAGTCCACAGATTTACTCTGGCATTGGTGACCAAAGGGAGACAAACAGAGTTGTTCAACAAGCATTCTGAAAGAAAGCATATGGCCAGACGGAAACCTCGAGAGGGTACCAGGATGTGTTGTGTTGTGCCACACTGTGCCAGTTCTGCTCCTAAGCAGTAGGGGGCAAGGTGAGTTTTTCAGGGTAGAAGTATAAATAAAACGTAATGAAAGCAGCAGGAAATATCTCGTGAGCTTGGGAGGTCCATAGCAACTGGGTTGGGTGCTTCTTCTGAGATTATTTGCTTAATGACTGCATTAGTTTCTCTCTCTCATGCATTTTTACTTCTAGGAAATATTCAAATAGACTGGCTTCTAGGG
This sequence comes from Rattus norvegicus, assembly GCF_021556685.1. Taxonomy (NCBI): domain Eukaryota; kingdom Metazoa; phylum Chordata; class Mammalia; order Rodentia; family Muridae; genus Rattus; species Rattus norvegicus. The sequence goes on along the minus strand of NC_141535.1, from coordinate 209,574,683 downwards.
TGACAAACTGTTGAGAACCCATGTTGACTTAACATAGATTTGTGTGTGTGGACGCATGTATGTATCTGAACTAGTAAGAGAGAAGCATTAATGCTACTGGGCTAGAGGCTTAGTTAATTGGGAGTCTCTAGAGGAGTCACTCAAGTTGGTGTTTGCTAATTAAGCAATGTGTTTCCCAGGGATTGAGAGAGCCAAGCGCTCTTTTGACTGTTCCTGGTTTACCTCCCAGCAGCAGCGATGCGTGTGCACTGATGTTAGTCACACAGCTGACTTGGTTAGAGGCATTCCACTCTCATGACAAAGGCTGCCACTGCACGGCAATTATGAGTCATCGAAAAGGTGCATGAGGGACATGTCACGTTAGCTCTTCAGAAATTCTTCAATTCTATAAAATTCTACAAAGCGAGAAGCACAAAATTCAGACTTTCCTATTCTGATTAGGGTTTTAAAGTTCACAAATCTTACTCAAGATGCAGTTTGACTCCCTATAATAGCTCTTAACTGGGAAGGCTAGAATTCTGTGCATGCTACTCTGATCTTTTCAGTTTAAGTTCATCAGCAGCAAACAAGTTAGGGTTCCTTGGATCACTTTCCTCTCATTTTTGATGCCGAAGTAGGATTTCTTTTACAAAATCTGGACCTGGTTCAAGAAAATGGGAACTTTAGACAATTGTCAGGCATTCATTTTTCTGAGAAACAAGACATAGAATTTAAAAATCACAAACTGGATTTTTGGAAGTAGGTACATATGTGTAAGCAGATGTACAGATATTGTGGAGAGGCTAGAGGTTCAATGCCAGATGATGACTCTTTTAGTCACTCTCCAAATCATTCTTTCAAAACTCAGTGAACCTGAAATCCAGATAGGTAGGTGAGTTGGTCATTTCCCCAGCACTCAGCTCACAGGTGCACAGCACCACACCCAACTGTGTTTGTATGTTTTGATATAAATAATAGGGACCTAAAGTGAGGGTTTTGTGTTTTTGAAGCAAGCCTTTTTCTATGTGGGCCATCTTCCCAGGCCTTAGAAGATCAAATTTTTAAAGAATAATAAAAAAATTATGGCATTAGTATTACTTCTAGATATGCAATAGAAAAATGAAGAAATGAAACCAAAAGACTGGCATTTAGTTCATAACTTTTAAGATCATGAACTTCCGTTAAAATTTCTCTCTTTATTACTGTCTCTGTGATGTTATTACGCTGCTATTTGTTTCTGGCCCGAATAGCTTTCCTTAAGTTTACAGAGAACAGATAAATGGGCAAAGACAGAGAGACAGAGGACACATTACAAGTGCTACATTGGGGGTTGGGGATTTAACTCAGTGGTAGAGCGCTTGCCTAGCAAGCTCAAGGCCCTGGGTTCGGTCCTCAGCTCCAAAAAAAAAAAAAAAAAAGAAGTGCTACATTAATAACAAACATTGCATTGGATGAAAGGCTGGAGAATTGTCCTCTGTCCAAAGAGTGCTGGCCAGAATTGGACAAGATATGACTCGGAGATGTGTCTTGTAGGCCTGCAACACTGTCTCGTTGCTCCTATTCAGCCTTGCTCCATAGTGTAGAGTTTACATAAAGGCAGAAAGGATTCACTATTAGCCAAGAAAAGGGCTGTGCTTTCTCTGTTGTTTCTCTTCAGATCTTTTCTTCCTCAGCTAAGCTGAGTGGCAGGAGTCACTCTAGAACCTATCAACAGCAAGATGTTTACTCAAATGGGAGACTGATCATTTAATTTCAAGGTACCCCCATGCTGCTTGACAAAATCAGCCTTCTTAGAACAGTTGTAGAGTGAAATACGTGGGTGTTCCCTTTGCTGTGTGGGTTTGTAAGCAGTGGGAGATAAAGAAAGACTAGAAACTACTGTTTGGTCCTTGTCATGAAAAGTCTGTATGTTAGACGGGTGCTTCTGGTCAGAGAGTCGAGCGAGAGATTTACACAAAACCTAAGCACCAGTTTTGGGGAGTGCATGGAAAGATACTAGAAGGTCTAGTGGATTTGCAGTAAAAGAGGACAAACTGAGGGTAAATGATGCTCCCTACTGACTTTCTTCTGACCATGACCCACTTTATTTCTTCCCCAGATCTTTGTTACACCTTTGGATCTTTATCCGGGCTTTTCCTGGAACTCTCTCCTCGCAGGTATCTACATGGCTTTTAGAATCTTTCACACCTCTGATAAAGTGATGAGATCTATATTTGTAGCTTTCTACAGGTCTTCTGATCCCCGCGCTTCTGAATTCTCTGCCTTTAACCTTTCCACATGGACCTTGTCACCCATATGCTACCAATTATTATCTCTGTTATTCATGGTTATCCCTGTCATTCAAATATGAGTTCTACAAGAATTTCCTTTTCTCCCATTCCCTCCCACTTCTCACATTACTACATCCAGATATCTAGGGCATAACTTGTAGGATTACAAGCAGGTCACAAAGCCCTGAGTGGAAAAACCTGAACTCCAAAATGCCTCAAGATCTAGAACGTTTGAAGCACTGACACAATGTCATACATTAAAAAAACTACACACCATCAGATTTACCCATGGCACAAAATTACCTGGAATATGACAGTAATAGAGCTGGCATGTAGTTCAATGGCATCAATACAGCATGAAGGAAGCCCCGAGTTCAACCCCTGCTAACTCCTTCCTCCAATATAAAGTTGCCTTCAGGCTACATGTCTCAGGAATAATAAATATCATGTTTAAACTTGGATCCTATTTCAAAAACTATATCACGGTGCATTAGCAAATGTCTCAAAGTTTGAAAAAGTAGCAGTCAAACTACCTTATATTTTAGTCCTATGTATTTTAGAGAAAGGATCCTTACCCTGTAGCTATGTGACATTAACTGGAATCTATTCAAGGTATCATAGAACCCATTCAGGGAAGGTTTGTCAAGTGATGGTGCTGCTATACACAACCTCCTACCCAAACCACAGTCAAGAACGGCTCAGAATAAGCTCTAGTTCGATCACCAGTGCAGTGAGCTCTCCTGTAGTCATCTTTGCTTTGGAGTATGGAGTATAACACACTAACTTACACTGGGGTATATTCAGAAATCATTACTTTTAACCTTATCTCCGTAAAGGGAAGAAAAGATAGAAATTTGGATAGTGACAGGAATTGCAATATATGGAGATAGACGCAATTTAGGTCATTCTTTCAATCGAAACTGACACTCACAAAGCATTGTCTGTGGTTGTTTTGGAGACTACCCAGTGAGGATATGGAAAGATTAATTGTAGTAAGGGTCTCACCAAATATTTCATGGCTACATGTGAAAAACTGACTTGAGGATTCTGCTAAGTACATTTAAAAGAAATGTTAGTGAAGCAAAGGAGAAGTAGACGCCTTCCTCTGGTGCAGAGAATCAGGCACACGCGAAGATCTCTATTTCTCAGACACCAAAGAAAGGAAACGAAGACTAACAGAGCAGAAGAGGCTGCCGAGACTTTTCATTCTTCCCTTATGGTCCATTCTTAGGAAGGCACAGTGCTGTCAGACTTAAATTCTGCAAACCGCTTTCCCTTTCCTCCCTCAGTAGTTAACTTAGAAAATGATTTCTTTCTCAAAATTGTACATATGCCACTAATTTTTAAAAAAAAATGAATGTAGCCATTTCTCTTCAGTCTTTATTTGCCAGCTTAATTAAATCAATTTATTCTGTAAGCTAAATAAGGCAGTTCTTTGTACTCTTATTGGCTGTGCTGTTTGGGACTTGAATGGTCTTGATTCATGTAAGCTTGGCTCTTCTAAGGCTATTTTGATGTAACTTTTGATCAATAATTCCTTAGAAACTCACACCAACCTTGCTAACGGTACCACTTTCATTTTTAGTCTATCCGTATAAAATACACTTTCATTACAAGAAATGGATGTAATCTAGAAAAGAAAAAAATAGAACTTTCTGCTTGGAGAAATGTCAGTACTAAGTGCTTATCATCCTTGCATAGTTTCCCCTCTGTCCATAGGTACCTCATTTTTTTTAAAACAAAACTTATAATTTCTAGATCAACAAGATGGCTTAACAGGTAAAGGCACAGCCTTTGTTGGAGGGGGATTGCAACCCCATAGGAAGAACAACAATATCAACCAACCCCCCTCCCCCACAAACCAATAAGTACACATGGATGGGTCCATGGCTACAGCTACATATGTAGCAGAGCATTACCTTATCTGGCACCAGCAGGAGGGAAATCCCTTGGTCCTATGGAGGCTTGATGCCCCAGTGTAGGGGGATGCTAGAGGGGTAAGGCAGGAGTTGGAGGGGGAACACCCTCTTAGATGCAAAGGGGAGGGGATGGGGTATTTGTGGAAGGGAGATGGGAGGGGGACAACATTTGAAATGTAAAGAAATAAAATACAAACCAAACCAAACCAACCAATCAACAGAACAGGTGAAGTCATTTACTGAGCTTGATGATGTCAGTTTGATCCCCAGGATCCACAAGGTTGGAAAGAACCCACTCCCATAAGTTGTCTTCTGACTCTCACATGCATGCAATAGTTTGTATGTACATCTACACACTAATATAATAAAGAACACAGTTATTTTTAAACGTAAATTATTTTTGAAGCCTATGTATATCTGGAAAACGGCATGCTCTTAATTGCGTCTGGTGAAACTGTTTTGTAACAGAAGTGGGGTATACCTTCAACCAGTTAGAAATTTCTCTAGACTACAAGGCGAATTAATCCAGAAAACTGACTTGATGACTACTAATTAATGCTGTTTGACATGTCTGAACCTCTTGTCTGTAGCTGGAAAGCAACCTAGGGAAAGAGTGAGCCCAGATATTTGAATGAAAACTGTGGCATATCCCACAACTGTCCCAATTGCATAGAGCCTTTTCTAGTGATTCTTTGTTAACCTCTATAATACAGTAGATACAATCCTCATCTCTTTCCACATGGTGGGTCTTAGAATTTAATTTGTCAAGCACACTTAGAGATTAAAAAAAAAGTAACTCCTTTTAGTCATAAGAAATTTTTATCACACTTACCAATGAGCCACTTATCTATCCATTATCTCACACGTTTAGTTCTGAAGGGAGTAAAATTTGAAAGCAAAAAGGATTTTCAAAATGAATTTTAACTCATTTTTGTAAGATTGTTCTTTTTTTATTCTCTTGCAAATTTCATTTTTGTCAGAATCTAGGCAGAGAAACTGCTTCCTAATAAAGGTATAATCTCTGTCATCCCAAAAAGTCGTTAAGCTGTTCACCCCCCACTGGTAATTCATTCTTCTAATATATGTTTTTCTCCCCACTTCCCAGTAACGCCACCACAATCCTCTGGTCATCAACCATCTTTCCTTCCTTGTAAAGTAAACACCCTACACAGACAGAGGCTCATGTCCTACATCCATGGGGAAAAGTTCTCTGACTTTAAGTCTTTCCTAATTCAAATCACCTTTTTAAAGTAAAAGGATGAGCATACCCATGCTTCATTTCTGCAGACATGCACGAAAATGCCTTTTTTTTTCCTTCACATGAGGAGAGAAGAAAAAGACTCTTTTACATTCTGGGCAACCAACTGTAACTCTATTAAATGGTATATGAAGTAAGCTGAATTCTTAGTTCCAGATGTAACAGGGAACAAATACACTCAATTAATGGAGGGAAAAAAGGTAGCCCCCAAAATAAAAGAATTAGAAGCTATCTGGTCAGTGCACAGGAAAGGTTCATTTAGACACTGCTATTGTGTTAGCAGCCTATCCCTGCAGTAGTAGCTTTGGAAGAATGAAAAGCAAAAGCTACCATCTCCAACCCAAAGCAACTGGGTTTTGATTACCTGGAATCTTTTGTCAGATGAACTGTTTGCATTTCTATCATGAATCAACACAATTACAAATCCCCCTGAGGTAGCAAGTATTTGGGGGTTTTCCTTGGTATATTTTAGGCTATGTCCTTATACACAGGCCATTGGAGACACAGTGAAGCATCAACTCTCTGATCTTATGCTGCTCTGGGCCTTGCTACATCAGAAAGGCTGACTTCCTGTGTCCATCATTACAAGTGCATGCAGCTTGGAGGAGTGACAGGTGACGCACCCTTAGACAGTTCATACAAACTATCTTTTCTTAACAAATCACATTTTATTCACTCCACACAGCTGTCAGGAAAGCGCCAGTCCTCTCACCGAATTTAACAAAGTACTAGACTTTCCCACTACCAACTAAGTTTGGATGGCATTGAGAGAAGCATGACATTCACAGATATCTCAGCTTGGTACGAGGTGGTGGTGGTGGTGGTGGTGGTGGTGGTGGCGGTGGTGGTGGTGGTGGTGATGGTGGTGGCGGTGGTGGTGGTGGTGGTGGTGGTGGTGGTGGTGACGACGACCGTGGGGCAAGTGTACACTGTTAATAGGAGAAGATGTCAAAAAAATGAAGCATAATAATAGTGCAATTTATCCTTGCTAAATGTACTGCAGTGTGCTATAATTAAATATGAAAACCTAAATTTATCTCTGTGTTCGGTTGTCATTAATTTACCAGGGAGTGCACATGTTCTAATCTAATGGCTGATTTTTTTCTCCATGTGCAGCATATTAAAATGTATATTAGCCTCGAGGTGCATAAACACAAAATAATAGACCAAAGGTTTTGGCCTGTGGAGAAAAAAAATCCATGCTCAAAGGCCGTCAAGTAGCTGTGATGCAGGGGAGACACTCACTTAGCCTCATTAAGCCAAAGCTCTCTTTTGCTTGTCTTTTGTTCTGCATGACAGCAGCCTCTTTGTTGTATAATAATTCATTCCAAGTCCGTTCCAAGCTACCGAAACTGGTGAACTGTGGCCATTTTAATGAGAAGTATTGGTGGTATGCATAATCGGGAAGCCACGTGGGCCAGACAATCACAGAGCGCTGCAGCCAGCAAAATGAGATATTGTCGAAATCACAAATTTGTCAAGTTGTTTTTGGACAGGGTATTATAATAAGCACTAAAATATGCATCCTATTACTTTGCATCTGCCAGTCAAAGATCACGGTAATGAATGCGGGCTGCAGGGTATAACCAAGCCGTTTTCCTAAGTAAAACAAACCGCAGTGTACAGAAAAGAATTGTGTGGGTTTTTTTCTTCCTCTTTTCTTTTTTGGGTATTGTTGGGCTGTTTCTCCCTTTCTTTTTCTTTGTCCTCTCTCTCAAACCTGCTACAACAGGAGTCATCTCCCCCTGGCATGTTGTCCCCTTGCTCAAGGTGGTGAGTACCCTGTGCTTCCAGCCAGTTAACATAAATATGTAGCTTTTAAAAATAGGTATTCTCACCAACTGAGAATGCAAATCCTCAAACGCAAGCCTCAAGCTGTATCTAATGAAGAATTCCTGGGAGAAAAGAAAAAAGAAGGGACCCGCTCTCCCCGTGATCCCAAGCTTTCTCCTGCACCCCCAATGTATCTGATGGCGGCTCCTTTCAGACTGCGGTTCCTGTGATTTTTTTTTTGTTTTTTTTTTTTTGTTTTGTTTTGTTTGTCTACTGCACTAGGACCTGAAACTCTCGGAAGAACCGGGTCAAATGATGAGCCATCCCACCTCCATATTTGCTAGTTGAACCAAAGTAGCGTGGGTGTTGACCTGCCAAGTGGATCTTTTACTTATGCACACTAGAGGTCCTTTGGGGGAATGCTTGTGTACTTTAGCATCTAAATTCGAACTCTTCTAAGAATGGAAGGGGGTTATATTAACAGTTTTAGGATTAAAAACCATTAATACCACAGCAAAAGAGTTTATAAGACACCCTGTCCCCCCAATCTCGGGGTATCAAACTGTACAACATCAGGGCAGTTTCCCCGAGCAGGACTGCACCAAGCACCATTTTAAGTATTTCCACCTTCAACATTTATGGCCCTTTCTCATTTCCTTTGCTTTCAGCTTGCGCATGTGTTCTAGTTGGAAGTCCAGCAACTTAAAAACACAGACTTCCAGCTTCCACTCCTTAGTAACCACACATTAAACAGATCTTGCTGACCTAGTCTGTGGTCAGCCAGCATGATGTGGGGCAAGGTTTAAAAAAAGTGTGATCCTCAGGGTATTAGTAACTTGTGCTGGGGTGGAAAGTGAGGAAAAACAACCATTATAAAGGCAGGAATAGACAGCCATGCACACAGTAAGTATCAACATAGGTGTCAAGTAGATACTCTCTTGTTTCGGTGGGGAGAAGTACCATGTTTACTGGAGCAAAAGCTCGTGGGACAGGTCATAGCTGCCACCTGAGCCCTCACAGAAGGGAAGAATAAAGCATCAGAGCAATTATATGTTCTGCTACTGCCGAAAAGAAGATGGCGTATGTGGGGACCATGTCACTCAGAGATAATTTATGGGAAATGGAATGATGGGAGAATGGAAAAAGGATCGTGGTGTGGTCATGAAGAGCCTCGGAAAGCTGATGAAAGAATGACTCAGATTTGTGGGTCAACTAGGGTCAGTGAACTTTGGGTAGAATCAACCGGAGGCGATCTGTAAGGGCTATGAGCAAGGGAGAAACCGGAAGGAAAGCCCTTGCAGTTGCTGAGACGGGTTCTAATGCTACACTATTGATATTTGGAATGTAAGGGCTAATTGACATGTCCTTTATTTCCTGAAGTGTTCCTACAGCAAGAAGGAGACATACTTCCCAATTCACATTACATTGTATTTCATCACCATAGGCTCCCTGGCTACCGAACGATGGCTTTCTTTAGGTCTGCTTTAGAAAAGGCAGGGCCAAGAGGTTCTGAGAAGCATCACTTCACATGACTTCCTCCAGCCTCATGTAGTCGACATTATCTGTAACATTAATCTTATGAGGTATGAAGACTTTGGAGACATAGCAGCCATGGATATGGCTTTGACAAGGTGAAGAAAAGCAGAGAGGCTCGGGTTCAGCCCAAGAGGCATAAAGCAGAGGTCCCGCTTTGAGCTGTGATCATGGACGCCTACAAGTGAAACAAATACCGAGGGAGGTGATGTCTGGAGTCTTGGGTCTGTGATGCATGACAGGCAAAGCTCTTCAGTGTCACAGATCGCATCGCCGGGGCTATGGTTCATTCCCTAATCACCCATGAGCCTTCTGCTGTTGGGACACATGTAGAAGGCTGTGCGTACGTATGTTCCTTGGGGATTTAGACACACAAGTATTAGCATCGCGTAGCCTTTCCATGGTGAGAATGCTATGATATCCACAAAACATCCCAATGTGCCCTCAGGTCTTGTTAAGCTAAGGACAGATCTTCCAGGCAACAGCCAGAATATTGTCGTTTATCTTTTGATTTCATTAGCTTTTCATCATCTGTTCAGTAGTCTTATTTTTGAACTCTAATAATGCATATTAAAAGTTATTTTGATTTTATATCAGCTTTATTTTATCCTGAATAAGGAGAGAATTGAGAGAAATTCTGTAGATTTTCTTCTATGCCAATTTCAAATGTACTGTGCCAGTATGATGACTGTGTATACTGAGAGATGTCTACCATAGAGTTCCTGGAAATATCTGTTTTTTTTTCTTTTTATTTAAAAGGAAAAATTCCCAATAGTGTCATATTACATTCTGCCATGGTTACAATAATCTTTGCTCTCCTGAAATTAAATAAGCTGAAGTACTTGGTAAAATTTCTACTCAGTCCCCTAAAGAAAGATTGAGAGATGGCTGAAGATTTGAGAGTTCTGGGGCTTCAGTTTGAGTCCCAGAACCTATAGGAAACCTTACGACTGCCCGCATTTCTACTTTCATGGGATCGTATACCATTTGCGGGCCCTGGCTGACACCTGCACATACACAAGCATATAATTAAAATGAAATAAAAATTCCATAAAAATGAACCCCTTAGAGAGTACTTTTATACATTTTCTTATATTAGCTACTTTAGTCTTAACTTTCAACTAAATTATATGCTTCTAACACACCCCACTGGATCATCGCTACTTCACGGCACAGTCAATAGAGTTTGGGACCTGACAGAAAGCTTTCCCTCCTAATGGTCATCTCTATGAGGAATATATAGATGCAGCTACATCGAAAGAAGATGACAAAGATTAGTAATTTTCAGAAAATTAGTATTTTTAAATGGGTACAATCTGCGCTGATTATCCTAAGTTAATGTTGTATAAATAATTAAAACACTTTACATAGACCAAATTGAAAGTCTTTATCAATGGCAATAGATAGTGGATTCTAATTATATCTTGGTTGAAAACTAGCTATCATCTTTTCTCTACCCCAGTACCACTTTTTTAGATGAAGCAACACCATATATAAATAGACTTTTATACTAGCCAGAGTACTTACGAGCTACATAATTTGAGAACCCTATGGAAAATTAATGTATCATCCACCACTAGGTTTTTATCCCCAAGAAGGTAGGAAGCCAATCTGTTTTCGTTGCTATAGATGAGAGTTTGAACAGTGTTTCCCTTCTAATAGGTAGTTAAATAAACGTTTGCTGAAGGAGTGAATGAATGGAATGAATGAGAGCATCACACAATAACAATTTTCTTATTATTATCAGTTGTTTTGCATGTAGTTAAAATGCAATTTGCAATCAGGAATGATAGTCTATAATTGTGATCCCAGAAAACCAAGACAGGGGGATCACTTATTTGAGACAATTCTGGAATACACAGAAGAACTTAAAAGGAATATATCTATTGACTGCAAGGAAACCCTGCCTCAGGAAAATCTCCCTTATACAAAGTAAGACTCCAGATCTAGGTACAATTGTGAATAATCTACCTCCACAAATTCTCTAGGAAATACTATATGGTCCTTCTCAACACTACTGTACATTTTCTTTTCTACATAAACTCACTATTATCTTGTGTTTAAGATTCAAATAGAATTAATGCTATATAAGAAGCTTTACACAAGTAAAACAGAACCAGGATTATGACCTCTTGCCAGAAAAGAAGCAGCAGAGTTTAGTTAACCCAGACAGAGAAAGTAGCATTATGTGAAATATCAATCATTGAATTACTATAACATTCTTCTATGAACCCAGATACAAATACTAGACCTCAGAAACAATTGTTTGGTACAAAGCAATCCCAATCTTCAAAGTCATCCTCTTACCAATTTGTTGATACAAGCCTAATAACTATAGAAGATATAAAATTAAGTTTACATTGAAATATACCAATAAAGATACTCTACTCTTCCATAGAAGAACTTAAAAGGAATATATCAATTGACTGCAAGTTCTTACATATTATCTGAAGCTGTTCCATAATGTGTTGGTTAGTACTTTTTTTCAACTCAATACAAGATCAGGTCATCTGGGAAAAGGGAACTCAACTGAGCAAGTCCCTATGTGAGAGGAGACTAAGCTCTGGGGTCTTTTAATGATTAATGATTGATGTGGGTAGGCCCATCCCAGTCTACTACTTTGTGTGGTGCTACTTCTGTGCAGATCTTCCTGAGTTATAAGACAGCAAACTGTAAGCCATAGGAAGCAAGCCATGTGGTACATGTGTAACTCCATGGCATCTCTTTCAGCTCTGGCCTCCAGGTTACTGCCCTGACTGTCCTCAATGATGGACTGTGATTGATCTGAATACGAAATCAAATAAATATAAGTTGCTTTTGGTCATGGTGTTTTATTATAGCAATAGAAAACTAACTGGGACTCAGTATTTCCAAGTCTTTATCTTTTCCCCAGCAACAAATATATAAATAAATGTATAAATAAATAAATAATAAATAAATAAATAAATATTAAATTAACTAGTTATGTAAGAACAAATTCTCTCTAGCTTTACTTAATTTCCCACATAGTTTTAATCATCACGGCATCCAGGACATCCACAACATAATTGAGGATATTGACATTCGTATTTCTAAGAAACCCCTACTAACTTGAGGCATTATTCACTTTAAAGGAAGAACTTCAAACACTTCTCATAGAGAAATACACTACAACATTTTACTCAAACTTTCCTGGGATGTGGCATATTATGGCCCATACTAAATCATCACTCTCAGATCTTACTTAAGATCTAAGAGTTTTAGAGTCAGTCAAAAAACTATGGTTGTATTACATAATGGTTAAAAGAATGATATTTGAAAACTCAATGTCAATATTATAAATTTGGATATAGAATGCAAAGTTAGGAGCTTGACTAATAACTCTGCTTTATTAGGTGATAAATACATAGTTAACAAAATCACATATTTCCTTAATAATGGTCATGGTTTATATAGAACATCATATTTAATGACTAGTAACACATCCTAATATATTATTATGTAATACATAAGTATTATATATGTTACACAGATTCATATGAGAGTCTCTGGCATGTGACTAGTATCTTTTTATATATGACAATTACATATAATACTAATGCCACATATAGTTTCAAGCTTTTGTCCTCTTAAGATATAACATGTCTGAGAACTATCTACCTTTTAAAGCTTATATTCAGATGATACTCGTGGTTGTTTCCCCCTGATGAAAGTAGAATTTTAAATATAACTTGTCTTATTTTTATCTGCCCTCAATTTGAGTGCGTCCTAGCTCATTGAACTTACAAATGCCTTCCCATTGCCCTTCTGCCATGTAGCTAATGATCTGTAAAACACTTAAAAACACTAGAGGAGTTCATTTTTAAAGAGGAACCCTATGGAGAAGCCTTCTGAGATGGGGGAAAATCTCTTGTAATCAGCCATTTATTTATTTGTGCTTCAAGCCCTAATTTTCTATAGTAGAAACATCCTTTTAGCAGGGCAAGCCGGTGGTGTGTTTTGTAACTTGACCCGAGAATACAATGGAAGCATTTTGATTTTTTTCCCCCTTACTACACAGAAATACAAGACCGTAGCCTAATGAGCTGATTCACTATCCAGAGAAGCAGGACTGAGGTTTCAGTAGTAGAAGGCGTTAACTAGCTCTATCCATTTTCTAATGACGACTATGCTCATGAGGGGTGTCATGATATGGTGTTACAGCCTCCACAACCCTAGAGAACATGGTGGAGACCATGCTAGAATTGTGGGTCTTGGTAATTCTCATGGTAGACAGCCTGTCCTGGAGAAATCATGCATTTTGCCTTTGATATGGCAACAGTGGTACAAGAAAGGTAGAGTAGGATTTCTTTTGACCTGGTGACAGAGTATAGTGTCAGCCACAACTCTCTTCTTCCTGCCCTCTTGGGAATCATCATTGTTTATTCTTTTAAATTTGTTTTTTTAAGATATATTTACTCACGAATTTTATGTACACGACTGCTCTGTCTTTATGCACCTCAGAAGGAGGAATCAGATGCCATTACAGATGGTCATGAGCCACAATGTGGTTGCCAGGAACTGAACTCAGGACTTCTGGAAGAGCAATCAAGTGCTCTTAACTGCTGAACCATCTCTCCAGCCCTTAAATTAGCTTTAATGTAGCATGCAAAATAAAGAGTTTCAATGTATGCATGGCATGCATCTTATATCATTTTATATAAGTGTTTATACGTTGTCCCGATTCATTTCCTTTCCCCATGTCTCTTCCCCACATCTATCTCCTTCTGGCCCATCTACTTCCTCCTCCGGAACATACACCACCTCCTTTCACGTCACATTTTTTCTATCACCCTCTTTATTTTGGAGTGTTGGAGGTAGTTTTATAGTGGAATATCACCTTCATTTGTGGTGTGTGTTAATATCTGAATTTCTCTGCTGTATTTCAAATGATTCCTAATATTAGCAGGCTTTGGATTGCTTGCTGCCATGTACTGTCCTAAGTCTCATCATAGAAACATCACTGAACATGTTTATAGTTCTTTGTAATGTAACTACTCTACAACTAATCATTCCCTGCTCTTGTCTGGAACCGGATTTTTTTCCCATTAGGTGTACCAGAATTCTCAAGTTTTCACCATAGTCATTGAACAGCAACCATTCATTATCTGGTTTTTCCATGATTTTTCTCTGGTAGTAGTCCATACATTGCATTAGTTGTATTTATTATCCTAACATATTGAAGGTCTGGGTTTTACTATAATCTATTCTCCCCATTCATCCAAGGTCTCCTGACAATATAGTTTCCTAAATGTTGCCTATTAAATATCTTATTTGCTAGTATTTAATAAACTCATGTCTTACATTTAGTCTAGACTCATCCTTCTTTCTTATTTATAATCTATTTAAGGTTCTTTGATGAGACTTATCTTTTCAGATAAGAGAACGTTGTTTTCAGATTATAGCTATCCATAAAATAAGGGTGTTTTTTTTAACTGTTCTTCTGACTTTACTTTGTAGTGATGTCATCAAATAGATCATTATAGATACTTCTTCCATTTTGCTTCTATTTGATTGTACTATGTTTTCTAGTCTGCCTAACACTTTAAAACGCACAGATACCTGAGATTCTTGTTAAAACAAAGATCGTGACTGTTTAAACCTGTGTTTTAGTTAAGGTCTCTATTACTGTAAAGAGACGAAGGCAACCGGCATGAAGAAAAACATGTAATTGGAGGTGGCTTATGGTTCAGAGGTTTAGTCCGTTATTGTCATGGCAGGAAGTACTGGTTACATGCACGTAGACATGGTGCTGGAGAGGTAGCTGCGAGTTTTATATCTGGATCAGTAGGAAGAGAGAGTGACACTGGAACTGACTGGAGCATTTGAAACCTCAAAGTCCACCCCTAATAATGCACTTCCTCCAACAGTCACACCTCCTAACATTGCCACTTCCCATGAAACTATGGGGGCCATTTTCCTTCAAACCACCACAGTTTGGAATTATGTCTGATGATCTACACTCCTATTCTGATGATGGTGATGATGTAACGAGTTTCAAAGAGCATCTGGCTACTCATTCAAGGTGGTGGGATTGCAACAAAGATGACTGTGTTAATTGCTTCTACGTTTTTAAGGAAAATGATTTCATGCTGTTTTGTTTCTGGGATTTTTTTCTAAAAAAAACTATGGTTATTTGAAATGAAAGGAGTTATTTGATTGTAAAATAAAGTAAGGAGCTCATTTTTAAAACTCTTTGAAAGAGACATTGTAGCTGTTTTTCTCCTCTGGAGATTCTAATGCTCTGCCTTTGATAGGGTGGTGTTCAAAGAGTTCTTTTCATGGTGACAAGTGGTCTTACTGTTTGCCCATGTACAAACTCCTCTCTCCTTTTCTCTCCATTCACACTCCTAAGAGATCCTTCTTTGGTAGATTTCCATCACCTGGCCTTTTTCTTATTGGGAAGCCTTATCTACTTATGTGGGATTTCATTCCTCAAATAACATAGATTTTATTACTATGCTACCACAAGGAACATGGGTGCCCGGTTATCCCTCTCTGTAGCTTCATATTATTAAGTCTGTTGTCTATCCACAGGAAAGTCCTTTTCATTTCTATGGTGACAGGACAAGGAAGCTGTGGTCATAAGGCTCTAGCTCAAACATATGAGACAGAATAAAAGGAGACTTCAAATATCTCCTTGCTCAGGAAAGACATATGCCATGATGCAGAATGGAGTGTGGCTTCTGAAGAATTTTATGTTCCATAAAAACTGCCCATACTTCTTGATGGATATATTTTCAAGTTGCATAGGCACTACCATACCTGTAATATGTGTATAAGCTCTCTTATGATTGTGACATTTTTATTCATCTTTAATAGTAGATGGAGCTAAAAGTGATATATTTTCTAGACACGGGTTGACTCCAGATGATGTATTTCTGTAACTGAAGAATGAGATCCTTTACAATGAGCCCCGTTGAACAGGTGCTTCTGTAATAATCACGAGTCATGTATTTGGACTTGACTGCTCAGGGTAGCCATATATATTCTTATTGGAGGGCTGAGCACTTAAAAATGTTTTACTTCATTCTTCAGTTAACAAAAATGACCCTGGGAAGTACACTGATAGCAAACAGCATCACACCAATTATACCCTTCA
Source organism: Rattus norvegicus (assembly GCF_021556685.1). Classification (NCBI taxonomy): domain Eukaryota; kingdom Metazoa; phylum Chordata; class Mammalia; order Rodentia; family Muridae; genus Rattus; species Rattus norvegicus. The sequence continues at coordinate 209,558,831 of NC_141535.1, read as the reverse complement.
CTGCCTTTGATTGTAGGGTTTTCTCTTTATTAGCTTAAAAGTGAGCAATACCAAGTCCAGTTCCCCAGGGCCTTTTGTGCTTCTACAAATCATGTCAAGTTGCTGACAACCAGTGAATTCATTACTCTGATTTAGAGATGGCAGTGTGTGGTATGAACGTTTAAGAACAATGTGGAATCAATCGAATCTTCAAATTGCGTACATCCAGAGTTTGAAGGTTTTCTACCTGTATGTATGCTCTTTCTCTGAGACTCCTTCACATTCCTTGTGTACAGTAGATGATGTTTGGAGAATTCCATTTTGATTAATGGGCCAGTCCCCTGTCTGGCTTTGGTTGCTGGTTCTTTCATTCTGTAAAATTATCTAAAACCACTCAGTTAGGTCTAAATTGGTGCTGGAGAGGTGGTTCAGGGTTTAGAGCACAAACTGCTCTTGTTTAGGACCAAGTTCAGCTCTCTCAGCACTCACACCAGGTAGTTCAGGGCTACTTGTAATTTCAGCTCCAGGAGAAATCAAGGCCCCTGGCATCAGCAAGAACCCGGGTTCATGTGAACAGACATATACTCATACACAGAATTAAAAATATAAAGAATCTGTGAGTAGATACCGTGCCTGTACTTGAGGGTCTGGATTACCACATTCAAGATGATATTTTCTAGTTCCATTGATTTTGATAAGTGTATAGTAGCCAAAAAGTACAAAAGATCCATGATATAACCCACAGACCATAAGAAGTTTAACAAGAAGGAAGGCCCAAGTGAGGATGCTACAATCCCACTTAGAAGGGGGATCAAAATAATCACAAATAATCACAGGAAGCAGAGGGAGGGAGGGAGGGACCTGAAGGGAGAAGGGAGGGGGAAGGGTAGGGGGGCAGTATCAGGTATGGGAGAGACAGGAAAGGAGCCCAGAGGGCCATAAGAATGAGTGGAAATGTGAAGCCACAGAAGGTAGGGAACAGAGGAGGAGGGGTGGGACACGGTGGGGAAAATACTAGAAAGCCCCAGAGTCCTGGAATGTGACAGGCTCCCAGGATTCAATGAGGGCGACCTTAGCTGAAATCCCCACTAGTGCTCCAATGGACCCTGAAGAGACAATCTTCAGTAGTTAGACAGGGCCCCCAGTGGAGGAATGGGATTACTAGCCTACCTTCAAAATGTTTGACCCAGAATTGTTCTTGTTTTTTAAAAAATGTGGGGACAAAAATGGGGCAGCAGAGATTGAGGGAAAGTCCATCCAGTGATTGGCCCAGCTTGGGATCCATCCCATGGGCACCAAACCCTGACTCTATTATTCACACCATGTTGTGCTTGTAGACAGGAGCCTAGCATGGCTGTCCTCTGAGAGGCTCTACCAGCAGTTGATTGAGACAGACGCAGATACTTACAGCCAACCATTGAACTGAAGCCAGAAACCCCTATTTAAGAGTCACAGGAAGGATTAAAGGAGCTGAAGGGGATGGCAACTCCATAGGAAGACCAACAGTGTCAATTAACCTGGTCCCCTGGGTGCTCTAAAGAGACTAAGCCACCAACCAAAGAGTATACATGAGCTGGTCCATGGCCCTTGGCACATATGTACGGTAAGTCTGCCTTGTGTGGTCTCTAATCCTGTAGAGACTTGATGCCCCAGGGAAAAGGGGTGCGGGGCAGGGTGAGGTGTGGATGGGTGGGTGGGTGACTGCGTGAGTGCATGGGTTGGGGGGAGCACCACAGAGGCAAAGGGGAGGGAGTTAGGGTGAAGAACTCTTTGGGGGGTGGGAAGAGAGGCAACATTTGGAATGTAAGCAAAACAATCTAAAATAAAAAATGAAAATAAAAAATTTTGCTACTTGAATTTTTGTTTCCTATAAAGAGTATATGTAACCAGAAAGTGTTAAATAAAATTAGAATGCTTTGGGAATAAAAAAATATAAGTAATCATTTAAAAAAATGAAAAAAAGGTCTAGAAGAGAACAGAAACCAGAGCACAATGACACCAGAAAGAAGAGGGTGATACTCTTTTTGTCTAAGGACAGGCCCAAAGGGTACCCAGAAAAGGGGTTAAACTTCCAAGAAAAAGTACAGTCAATGAAGAAAAATCTTTAGTCTTTAGTGAGGTAAAATCATTTAGAAATGGAAGGGATACCCAAGAAATTAGAAAGCCTCAAAGGGGAGCAAGGGAATCTGTAATACCCCCCTGCAAACCTCTGCATGTGAAGCCCTGCAGCCGCTGATAACCCCACAGGTGGCCATTGATCTTTTCACTGAGGAAAGGACAGAATCTGGATGTTTGCATTCTAAGGACTTAACAGCTACAACAAATGAAAATCAGTACTCCTAGATACAGAAGGAACAGTCACTCTGCAACCTATCACTTAACAGTCGAGATGCAACGCTGTACGATTCTCAGACTTTGGAAGAGCAGGAAATTATGACCCTTCTCCCAAGATGATTCAGAGCTGAGAATCTGAGAGATTAAGAATATGAAGCTAGTGACCCTCGTTGTGCTCAAAATATAAAGAAAAATATTCATCTGATGAATTGACCTGATAAGAAACCGTATAGGGAGTTAGAATAAAACGGAGCAGATATGTTCTAGAATTGAAATTTCTAATTGTTAAGTCACATTAACTGAAGCTATTGGCATTGGGTCCACACTTGACTACCCTATCAATAGTCAGCCAAGGGAAAAAAAGAATAACTCTTGTAGTGTTCCCTCTGCTGGGTCAGCTAGGCTCCAGTAGATAGTTCCAAACGCGTGGTCCAGACAGCCCTGGCCTTTATCAGTAGGTCACAAAACAAACCAACCAAGCAAATATAGACATGAATGGAAGATATTTGCAGGGAGGGGCAGAAAGAAGGGAGAATAACATGAAATTGTTGAGACTAGAAGGAGAAAATGTGAGCTTTGATATAAAATTGGGTGGGGTTGAAAATACAACCGATAGCAGTTTGACAAAAACTTGACAGACGTAGTGGAAGATCAATAGAAATGATGTTATCTGAAAGACAAACAAAAGGAATAAAACAAACCAAAAAATGTGGGAACCACAACATAACACATGGACCCATTTTGCCAAATGGAAGGAGCTAATAGATTTCTACTTAGAATCTCAGGAAACAAGAAAGAAAGGGTCAGGAAATTTATTTAAAAAAATACCAAATATTTCCAAAATTTGTTAGAACATAAAGATTCTAAAAGGAGCTCCAAGATGCTTCAGAGGATTAAACTTAACAAACGAGTTTACGATTTGCATCCATTTGGTATCATGGAGGGAGCTCTTTGGGAACTCTGAGAATTTGTGGTATGTCTAGGGAGAATACAATAAAAAGATTAGAGAAAAAATGAGAAAATAAAAGTGAATTAGGGATTAGGAGATAGGTTGCCTGCTCTGCAAACAGAAGGAGCTCAATCATGACTCTGAGTGCCCACATGAATAACCAGGGATGGCAGCTCATTCATGATGCCAGTGCTGGATACACGGAAACAGGTAGATGATGGCGTCTCTGAACAGTAAGTTGAGAGGAATGGGTGATACCCAGGTCCCAGGAAAAGGCCTGGTCTCAAAAACAAGGGGGAGTGCTCCTAAGGAATAATACCCAAACTTGACCTCTGGCTTCCACATACATGCTTAAACACATGAATAATACATGCTCTCACATACAATCAATATTATATTTTGTTCCTTTCTTTAATTTTATTTTTAAGATTTAATTGAAATAGAATTATATGACCTTCACCCTTCTTTTCCTCCTCTCAGGCCCCATCCCCAGCTCTCCTCCCATGAATCCCTCCTATGCCCCCAGAATCTCAAATTGATAACCTCTTTTCTTGACCTTTGTTCTTACACACACACACACATACACACACACACACACACACACACACACACACACACACACACACATCCTTCTAAGTCTGTTTTTTGTGTTTTTTGTTGCTTGTATATATATGGTCTCAGGGCTGGTCATGCTGCATTGGGCTATTATATTACATAATATTATTGGAAATAAATAAACAATTTTTGTAAATTAACCCATTAGGTAGGAAAACAGATATGATTACTCATTTGATATGGCACTTAACTAAATATCAAGATTTCCTTTCTGTCATTTTATATCTTGGAGAAATGAAAGATACATATTTCCTTGATGCTAATTTCTAAACTGACAACGAAATAGCATCTTACCATTCAAATAATTTCACACTCATATTTTCCTGTGCATTTAATTACTATAAGAACTTTGTAGTAATTATCTGGCCTTCCCAAGATGAGTTTGTTGCAATATCAAATCAAAGGGCACAGAATGAAACCAAAATTTTACTTTATAACAATTTATTAAAAAAAGAAAAGGTGTCCTCTCCCAGGCCCCAGCAATGGGCAAAGACCTTGTTGGTGGAGTTGTTCTTATGTCAGTCTTGATACATGACTTGGTGGCCAAAGCTGTTTTGTGCCTAGGACACATAAAAATCAAACCCAGGTAGCATAGCAAGGAAAGAGGAAGACAGAGACATGCTGTTGACTGTACTACCAGGTGCTGGAGGGTAAAGGGGAAAGAGGCTCATAGACCTGCTCTCTGTCTCTCTGCACAGGCAGACTAGACACACAGAGCCCTGCCTACCTCCAGGCAGCAGAGCAAGGTAGGAAAAGCACAGAGACCTGCAGACCACCATGCTACCCATAGACTTGCCCTCCTGCACACAGCACAAACGGGCCATAGGCACCTGCTTGCCTCCAAGCCACACAGCATGGATAGAGGATGTCATCTAGGGAACTGCTAGCCTGCGTCAAGGGATGCCATAATGTGCAAATATGTAATGGGCAGAAGGGAGAGAAAGAGAAGTGAAGCAGCTTGAGTATTGTGAAGAGAGGTGGCACTGGAGACTTGAGGTGGAGAAGAGGAGGCTGTAGTGAGTGGTCAGCCCACCAGTGAGGGCCATGGTGAGGACCCAGCCTGAGCTGCCCCTGAGGACCATGCTTGGGTCTAGCAGCAGAGGTCAGTTTCAATGCCCATGGCTCATATAACCACTAGAGAACATGGGGCATTGGCGGTCCAGGCAGCCCTGGCACCACATGGATATCCAGGGGGCTGTGCAGAACTGGTCCTTCCCCTCCAAGGCTGTGGTACTCTGGAGAGCTGACCCTACCATTCACTCATGGCAACACTCAGGTGAGGAGAGAGCAGGCCCTGTGCCTGGGCCAGGCAGCACCATGGAGCTAACTGGAGGGTAGAAGCTTGGGAGAACTGATTCTGGCAGTTGGGGACAACTGTCCACAAGGTCATAAGTGCAGGAGAACTAACCCTGACCCTCCCCCAGCTGCAGCACTCAGGAGAAAAGGCCCTGCCTGCACTTCATCTGGTTAGCACAGCAGAACCAAACTCTGGCCCCGAGAGGGAGAACATGGGAAAGCTTGTCTGGCTCCTGGGTGCTGGAGAGATGCCCTTCCTTCCTTCCTTCCTTCCACTACACCCTTTTCTACCTGCAGCAATCAGGAGAGTTGGCCCCTAGGGCACAGGACCTGGAAAGCTAGCCCGCCCCACTCACTGGTGGTAGCACTTGGGAGACCAGGCTCTGCATCTTGCCAAAACAACACAGTAAAGCTAGCCTTGGCCTCTAAGGCACAGATGAAGCAGCCCTGATGGTATGAGAATGAGGAACGCTCTCCTAACCACCTCCTCCACTCTCCAAGGCTGCAGCACTCGAGAAACTGGGTCCATACCTTGAGTGGGCAGCAGAGTGAAGCTGGCTCTGGCAGAATGGTTGTGGCTGAGCTGTTCCAAGGGCAGGAGAGCAGGAGAGGTTACCATGTCTCCTGCTGATGACAGCACCTAGCCAGAGCCGTGCTGCAGAGCTGTGTTCTGGTGAGGGGGAGAAGGGAGAGCCAACAGGCTGACCAGATCAGCTACCACCTAGGCCCAGGTCCAGGGATCTGAGTTGGTCCACCCTCAGATCTATATCATCTACAAACATTAGGGACTGTGAACAGGATGGTTGAAAGCTGCAGGATCTCCATGACACAGGAAAATAATAGGATAACCAGCAGAGTCCTGGTGAGGATTCAATATTGATGGTGTCACAGAAGCCAGAGACCTTGAACCAGACCAATGACTCACTGCAATGAACATCTGCAAGTGAAGATGTGTGGACAGGAAAGTATACCATGGAACACACTGTGACATAGTACAGCTTCCATGATATGATGTTTTCTATGCATGCGTGCATGTGTGTGTATGTGTGGTGTGTGTGTGTGTGTGTGTGTGTATGTGTGTGTATGTGGTGTGTGTGTATGTGTGTGTGTATGTGTGTGGTGTTTGTGTGTGTATGTGTATATGTGGTGTGTGTGTGTATGTGTGTGTATGTGTGTGGTGTGTGTGTGTATGTGTGTGTGTATGTGGTGTGTGTGTGTATGTGTGTGTGCGCGTGTATGATGTGTTTTATTTTGGGGGTAGATTGGAAGATCGAAGGGCAGATATGTGGAGGCAGGAAGATGAAAAAGGAAATAGAAATCAAAATCAGACTAACATGCAGACATCACATTATCAAATCTTGCTGTTTGTGCAGGCACTATGGGTAAACAGTTTGGGGTAACATTCTGCTTCCACAGATGAGACCATGCCATGTGCTGTGTAAGGTTCATGATGTGAAAGTCACAAATGAATAATTTTTTTTAAAAAAAAGATAAAGAGGTTGCCACAAGGACAGATTCTGTTCACTTCCTTCAAGAATTTTAGAAGAGAGTCTGAAAAGCTATGCTTGAAATGCAAGATGGGACATTCTTTGTTAATTTCTTTATTATAGAAAGCTTTATCTCCTGATAGAATACTGTGTCTTTTCTACAACATTGATAAGAAACTTGAAAATGTCTGTTCCTTTAATAATTTGCTTGACATAAGTGAGGTCGAAATCCCATGATTTCTGATAACACGTTTAAGTGATGAAATATCTGTTTATGAGGCGAGCTCTTCAAACAGGAGGGACACCTTAAGAGAATACTGTCCCCTCCTAGCAGGTCTCCTTCTCAGAGCTCAAAATCAATTATAACCAACCCCATTGGCACTAATATCTTCTCTAACGGTCATTAACTTTGAATCTTCCAACCTCAAAGGAAACACGGCACATGGCAGGGTCTCATGCCACGGAAGCCGAGGGATACCCCAAACTGTTTACCCCTGCATGGTCGTCTGACTCTGATTTCTATTTTCAGGTTTGCCTTCTTTATCAACATCTAGTTCTTACCTAATTCTTAAACCAGAAACTCAGGTCTGGTGACTGTATTCAAATTTATCTTTCAAACAGCTTCCAGGTGGCTTTAGCTGACTTGGTAAAATGTCCTATAAAGTGAATTAGCATATTTAAAACTGGCCAATCTTTTCTCCAAAGCTGACCTCAAGCGAAGCATGCTTAACATTAAGAAGAAATTCTGGTACCAAGTGTTGGAAGCATCCTGGGGTTTACATCTTGAACTGGCCGAGTCAAGACAGATGTCCACCTGTTGCACTGTATCCGACTGAGAACAGCAGAACAGTGATTAGGGAGTTGGCTGAAAATTTTCTTGCTCATAGCTATTAATTTCTTCAAAAACTTTCCTTTTTGTATAGCTACTAGGATTGTCTTAAAGAGCCCAGCTGTATGTACTCTTATCTACGGCTTATAAAATTTCTGTGAGAGACTCTAAGAGAAAACATCCTGGAAATTATGGGGAGAAAAATTTAGTAGCAGTCTACCATATTGATAAACATGAAAGAAAGAAAAGGTTAATGTTCCAATGTTTTCAGAACTAGAAGGATAGTCACTTTTAAGTCCCACCCATGTTTATGGGGAGGCTTGAGAATTTCTGTGTTAGTCAACAAGAAGCAATACTCTGAGGGTGTATTGAAGCTCTTTCCCTCATGTTTAACTCAATTCGAAACCCAAAAGTATATATTAATAGTTAAAGTGATATTCTTTAAACAGAACAATACATTGGTCAAGTCTACCAAATGGTAACCATAAACAATAATACATATGACAGCTGATAGGGACCTTTGTCTAGGTTCATTTATTCTATCACTGGGTAGGCCATTGACAAGCAATGAGAGGCTTGCTTCAAAGGGGCTGAAAAATTCTATCATTAAAGTGCCAGGAGTTTTGGTGTCTGGGGAGGACACTTCACCATCCCCAAGGTGGTATCTTCTTCTGCAACTGTTAGAGGACAAAATGCTACACTTTCATATGTTACAAGAGACAAGACATTGTTTCCATCAGTCTCAGTCTCTAACAAGAGCCTTGGTTCCACATATAACTTAATCATCTCCCAAACCTTAAGTCTTCCTACTAGTGCCCTATGGATTAAATTCTATCATGAATGCTGGAGCACAAGCTATTATTCAAACAGCAATACCTTAGCTTAAGAATGAGGTAGAGAAAGCAGCCTCCTTGAATTCTCTTGCATCTGGTCAGGGGACGTGGTTTCGTAAGAAAAAGTAGCAAGTTAAAGTTGTGGAATAAAACTGAGCTTCCATAAAAATTGAAAAATGTACTTTTCTCTTCCTAGTCACTTACAGTGACTGATGGTTTTTCTCTATTGTTCTCTTAACCCAGGACAGGTGACTAACTTAGCTATTGACTCCCTCAAAAATTCTATCAATGCACAAACTATTAGATCTGAGGAATAATATTTTGCATTATAAATTCTCTAGATATAAGCAGAAATTTCAAAAATTTCCAGATGAGCCAAACATGTGTATCTAAATTTATAAAAAGCAGAATTTAATTCAGATGCAGGAATATTGCCTAACTATCATTCATTTGAAAATTTAAGATTTTTGTTTTATTTCCAGTAGTTTTATTACAACTAACTTGGAAATAATTGAATGAGTATAGTAATGAAATTTGGGAATTAGAAAAGTTTATTTACAGTGAGTTTACATGTAAATACTTTGTGTGTATGTGCACCTGTGCCCATAGAGGTCAGAAGAAGGTGCTAGATTTCTTGAAACTGGAGTTACAGGCACTTGTGAGATACCTGACTTTGGTGAGAGGAACTTAACTCAAGCCCTCTGGATGAAAGCTAAGTGCTCTTAACTCTTGAGCCACCTCTCCAGCCCCTAAAAGTTTAAATTTATGAGTGACAGGATTATGTTTTAGATGTGCTTCTTCATGAGCAATGTGAGCATGAGCTTTTGTCAAATTGACACAAACTGTGGACAGGGGCCTCAAGCGAAGCATTGCCTGGGAATTGTGGGCACATCTTCAGTGATGACCAGTGTGGGAGGGATCAGCCCTATGTGGGCAGTGCCACCCTAGGAAAGGCAGTCACAGAGTACAAGAGTAACAGCAGGAGAAGCCATCCAGTAAGCAATGTTCTTCCATTATTACTTCTGATCCTGGTTGAGTTCTTGCCCTGACTCTCTCAGTAAAGGATATGATGGAGAGGTGTAAACAAAGTAAACTTTTTTTTTTTAAAGTTGTTTCTGGTCATGGTGCTTTTTCATATCAATAGAATGTAAGTCATGTAAGAAACAGATATTTTTAACACCATTTTTTTCTGGTACAAAATACAGTCCTTTTTTTCCCTTTTAGAAAATGTTCCTTGGAAAGTTTGTATTTCTCAAAAGTTTTAGGGCAGATTAAAAGTTAAAATAGTTTTGACTACAAGAAGAATTCAAGACAACTTGTGTGGCATATCCTCCTCATTTGTATACTCTCTGGATTTACTTAGTGTGCTAGCATTAGATTTTAAAAAATTAAAGAACATATCACTCCGTTTCCTGTAAGTTTCCACTTCTTGACACTGTACAGTTCTTGGGCATAATTACTTTGAGTCTCTAGAGTAAGATCAGCAAGCAACTAATGACAGATTCTTGGGGGAAGCAGATAGGACGAGACAATGAGCCCACAGCAGATCTGATGATATCCATGGGGAATTATGATGCTCTCTGTATTACATAAAGCTCCACAGTCAACGCACACTAATTTGGATGAATTGTGTGAAGAGTTCTTCTGAACTGGTGCAAAGCCTGAATTATAGATCCATGGGCAAGAACAGCAAACTCAGGTACATCTGTTGAAAGGGACTGCTAACAAACATTCATTTCAAAAAGCAAATTTATTGTTGGTTTTCATATGAATTTTGATAGCATACTTGAAGGCTGTTAATTATCTGAAGTAGTTAAACAGTTTCTTGAAATGCATTTATACTAATAACTTGTTTAATATAGTAGGGCTTCTTATGGCAAAATGGTGCATGGACTATAGTCCTGAGTGACTTAACATCTTGCATTTTTAATCACTCAAGGATAAAATTTATGGCTGCAATTCTTCATTATTAGTACCTGAATACCTTGTCTGAAGCCTTTCCGTTTTCCTACTCTCATTGAATATCCGTATATACATTACTTAAAAAATAAGAAAACATAGCAGAAGGGTTTTTCAGGATTGGGTGATGGATTTTGACGGCTCGTGCTACATGTCAGTGCTTCAAGTCATCTACCTGTGATTCTAACTATAAAGCAGAAGGACCTTGAGAACACAAAATCTTATCCTAAGTCTAATGATCTCCAAGCTAGGTCAGCATTTGTTTGGAGAAGATTGTATTCAGACATTTAGCTTAACACCTACCCACATCTGTGATCCAGCTAACAGTGTTCCTCATGGTGCCCACTGGCATCCCAATTGTCACATGCCTGCCACAAAGGGTGGTCCACCTCACTGCCAGAAATACCTCAGTCTACTAAGAGGAAGGAGCAGAGACCTAGGCTGGGCTCGGCTATTCTGTTGTCTGTGTTCAAATCCTGTCCTGACTACTTACTAGCTTTGCTTCTGTTTTCTCATCTAAAGCAGGGCTATCAGGAAGATAGTCTTCTCAGTTGGCTGTAACAGCTAAGGGATACACTGAACTCACTACAATTATTTAGTAAGAGTTAAGCAAAGGTGAAGTGTTTCCTGTTGCCTAGAGACAGAGCAAAGAAGAGGATCACATCCATGTAGCTGAGTCGTTCTTGTTACCTTCTGATCTCTAGTCATGCCTACCACAGTTAGTAAACTTTGTCTTCTTTTGATAAATTATGCTAAGTTTTGAAATGCTGTTACAGTTTCCTTTACAACGAGAGTTTCTTTTTAATTGTAGCCTGTAAAACCTTTTTAAAAAAATTACGTATGATGTTCTTATCTACATTGTGTTTATCTAGCATAATCAGTGAACTCAGCAGACTGGCTGTTGGTGACTGAGGTTGGGACTTGCTGCATGCACAGTGGTTTAACCCTGAAGTACTCCATCTCCATCGCTAGCCCTGGGCCACTGCTTCACCATACTTCGTAATATGGTCCTGGAGTCTTACACCTTGAAATATTCAATAACTACGTTAGGAGTGGTTATTTACATGGTGTGTGTGTGTGTGTGTGTGTGTGTGTGTGTGTGTGTATGAGAGAGAGAGAGAGAGAGAGAGAGAGAGAGAGAGAGAGAGAGAGAGAGAGAGATTATTTTCCTCTAGTACAAAAATATTAGGACAAGTAAGTGTCCAAGCAGGGATACAGAAATCATAGTAGCCTGGTAACGGTAGTGGGAAACACCTGCATTCAGATTGAGAGGGATTTAGGATGCCATTTGTAGGTCTTCTTTTCATCTCAGGAGACACAGGTACATCACAATGCTTGAGGAAAAAAGGCATTAGCGAAAGCATTACTTGCATTTATAATAAAAGCATAGTACAGCCCTTGACTGGTAGATCGTGGGGTTTCCTGTCATTAAACCGGTATTAGTCATTACCTAGTACTCCGCACAGCAATGAACATTAAAAGCCCATGGGAAGAAGATGCTTAGCAATAAGGACTCTGAATCCCATTCAAATACCCAATTAATGCTTAGAATGCTAATTTCATCTGAAATTCAGGTGACTTAAGAGAAAGAGAAGGCAATGCTCATATCAACAGTTTGGCCGGGCATCCAGCCAGACATCCACACACAACTAGACAGGCATTGTAGCTGCTGGAGGGGAGATCCAACATTGGCAGAACAAAGCAGTCCACAGGAAGCCTCTGCAAAACCTCAGGAGCAGACGTCCCCCTCTTTGTCTGCAGGCTTTCTCTCTTCTATGCCCTGGCTCCCTTTATCTCTAATGCTTTCAAAGGCATGAATCACCAGGCCAGAAGGACTAGGTTCATTAAGGTAATTGGTGGGGGGAATATATGCATATAAATAAATATGCAAAGTGATAACCAAAGCTGAATTTGTTGTGGAAGAGTTGAAAGTCAAAAAATTCAACATAAAGAGACAGAAACAGAAGGAGATAGAGATGGACCCTTGACCTGTGTCGGTAAACAGAGATGCATGGTGAGCATCTGCCCAGTGAGTGGGCAGGAGAACAGTGCACTTGATGTCAGTGGTGAAGTCCTGAGGAAAGCACAACACACATCTGCAAAAAGCTATGGTTTATTCTGAGTTGACGGGCAGGTGAGCACAGTCCGGATTATTCCCATTGCAATTGGGCACCTCAGGGAATGGAGAGGAAGGTGGCAGGGTCACTGATCTTGACATTTTGCTCAAGACTTCATTGAAAGCTCACTTACTATCTGCCAACTGAGCATCGCATCCCCGGCATTAGAAATAATGATGCCCTTTGCATACGGTGACATGTAAAGACATCCAAGCATAGTACACAAGTGGACATGGTCCAAGGATAGAATGCTGTTGCCTCTGTTCTACTAGTCTTGGCCCTTCGTCTTTTCAATAGGACAGAAAAAAGAAACAATCATGATTTACATCATTGTAAGGATTCGTGTAGAAAACAGAGAAAGCTCTCCAAACAATATTAAACAACAGTCAGTGGAAGTCTATTTTTTTTATCATCACCATGATACAAATCCTATGTTCCCTTGGGCAAATGTCTCATACACAAGAATGGATTTTTAGCTTTGTGGGGTTTATAAGATGAACACATATATCAGTGGATGGTAGAAGCAGATTTTGCTTGGCTCTGTGCTCCCCATATACAAATTTAGAAGTACTGTTGACCTTCCTCTACAGTAAGACCAACAGCACTGACAAAACACAGGGTTCCTGAAAACACAGAAAACATGGAGACCCTGACAGAGAAAGATCACCGGAATTCAGAACTCCTGGACAGGTCACAATCGTAAGTAGAGGATGATAGCATGTTTGACTTCATACTTTTCAGAGTTGCAATCTTTGGAGCAAGTATATAAAATGTTCATATACATACATACACATGTATGTATACACATATGCACATACTGTTTCTTAGGCTAGTTTATGTTATCCTCCATTAACAAAATACTTAAAATCAGTTGTGTTAGTCTCCAATGAGCTTAGGCATGTTAAGAGGAGGAATTCTGTAGATAATTTGGTGCAGAACATACAGAATTGTTTTCTGTGTGTGGAAATTCGTGAGTTTGTTTTTGTCACATGGATTTTGATAACCTGCCATAAAACTTTTGTTTCATTTAAAGAGGAAAGACATAGCTAATACTATAAATTCACTTAGATATCTCTGCCTTACATATTTTGGTAGCAAATTAAATTTATCACTTCATTATCCCTTCCTGGCAGTTGGAACTTGTAGACTTTAATGGAAGGTGCTGGAGTAGTTAATAGACTCTTCTCGTCACAGTTGAAGGAAATGTAGAAGTGAAACTCAAAAAAAGATTTGATGGGATTTATGCTAAAAGACAATGCCACCTAAGAGCACAAACCGAGACTGAAGCCTGTACTTTATCAGGGGATAGAATTAATTATCTACCAGACATGGAACTCTTACCGAACTATAAATACAAATGCATCAGTCTTCGCAAATGATTACTTAGCCAGGGCTGTCGCCTATGGAATGGAATTAAGGAGGACATTTACATAAATTCTATATTGTTTTCACCCCTTAGGACTGAGTTAATGTGTCTCTTCCCCAAAGCTCCCAATCCCTCAGGTTGATATGAAAACTTGAGCATAATATAGCAGTAGTGTTGAAAGGAGGTGCGCTCAAGGGGTTAAATATACAAACATAAGTAGGTTTGCATCTTGATACGACAATGTGCATAATTAAACCTATTTAACCTCATTTTTCACCTTTGTAAAATGGGGATGTAGCTACGTTTCATCTATATTTCAGATGTATGCATTCACAAACATTTCTGCAGAACACCGAGAGGGTTTTTATTCAATTAATATATGTTTTGTAAGTGACCATTTTTGCATCGCTGTAAGATTTATCTGGGCTCCTTGCTCACTCTTAATTGTCTTCTGCACAGCACAACCCATAACAAATACTCGGACACTCTTGGGTGAACAGACATCTATTTAAATCATTAAAATATAAACTCAAGGTCTCTGTGTATGGCAGAGATAAAGTGAAAATCTAATTAGTACCAAAATTCAGATCTGTCACAAAAACTCAGTGAGTTCAGAGAAAAGATATGTGATGCATATTTCTGGTTATCATGCTCTGGGAGATGGATCTTAGACAGTAGAAAGTGCAAAGGCAGAAACTTCAATATAAAAACATCTGAATCAAAATATAGTTTTTGACTCTGCACACATTTGCTTTGCTGTACAAAATATGCACAAGATGTACCCAGAGTGAATGGAAATTCAACTCCTGTTTTGCCTTTAGTTCTGTGTTATGATCTTATTACAGGTTATTAAGAATGCTATTTTAAAACAAATATCGACAAATAGTGTTAAGGAATTAACATTTGCAGACATATCTCCCGGTGGTTTTGTCTGTGTAAGGAGGGGTGGGGGACATAAGGGCCAAAGAGCCCAGCCCTGCATGTAACACACCATCAGCAATCAATTTAAGGTTGTGTTCTGGAAGTTTTGGCCTCAGGCAAGGCCAGCTTTTGTTAACGGAGGCTGCAGGCACTGGCTGATCCTACAAAGCAAAGCCAGTTGAAGGTCTACCAAAGGACCTAATCAAATTCTCCTTCTTTAAGCAGCGGCTTCTCATCTGAATCTGGATGCCTTGTCCGCTGCCCAACCCTCCTCCTGGGGCCAGATGTGTCCCGGCTTGGTTTCTAAGCCTGGCTGGCCTCCCTGATGTGAAAGGCCCCCAGTATTCCTGCTCCACACCCAGCTGCTGGCAAAAGGGGCACAGGGAAATGTATTTGTTTATGCCCCCAGCAATCCATTTCTTGGCGCTGGTTTCCAGCTAAGATGTTTATCAGACACCAGTCACCGTTTTCCAGTGGTTAATTTCACAAGGGTTTTAGTTCCCAAAGGCTACCTGATTAAAAGTCATTTAGACATACAGACTGTGTTGTTTTTTTCTGTCATTCTTAAACTATATGTTTGTTTATAAATCTTATGAAATGGTCACCCTCTGGTTTCATAGTAAGTTGTTTGCTTTTCTTTTGAAAATTACCTTTACACTACACACACGTACACAAACACCACACACACCACACACACACATACACACACACACACACACACACATGCACACATCTATGTATATAGTGAAATGTGCAGATGCCTACATATATAATTAGAGGACCTTACACAAATATGTGTGTCTAGTCAACCCTCACCACCAAGAGAATAAAAACATCACTCTAGAACACCCCTTTCTGCCTTCTTCTAGTCATTCTCCTATTTTTGTCATGATTTCAAATAGCATAGATTTCGTTTCCTCTTCAAATCCACATTAAATGAAATTGTTTATTGTAGTCCTTCATGCTGGCTTCTCTATTTTAATGTTCACATATTTTTCTTTTCTGTTTCTTTTTTCTGTCTTTATTATCGTTACATGTACACATACACAGGAATATATAAATACAACCTCAGGAGTCTACTTGGGGTTGCTCACATATATAAGTTTCAGTGTTGACCGCACGGTATTGGATAACTGATTAGGGGGCTCATCCCTGGAGCAGACATGTTTTTCTCTTTGTCTCAGCAATCATTAATTACTGGTCACTCTTTATTTAGGGGTGGGACCTTTTTTGTTTTTGTTATTTCCTCTACCCATGTTGGTGTGTCAACTAATGTCGTCATTGTTCAAGTCTGATTTAGGTAATCATATTGTTGAGATTTCATAGTTATATTTCATGTCTTGTACAAATTATCTCTTAAAAATGGCCTTGTGCTCTATTTTAAAACTCTGAGCATTTACTTCTATTTTTCTTGAAGAAATACCTAGAAGTATAGAGTACAGTATCGGGTATAAAAAGAAACAAGTCTAAAGAATGTTTAATATGTCATTGTATGCATTGTTTAGTAAGCTATTACATTTTTATTGTTCTGTATTCTTGCCAGCATTTAATATCGTCAACTTATTAATTTTAGTATTTCTAGTAAATGTGAAATTAAGATTTCTGTTGAACTTTCTAATGACACCCTAGCACTTTTATCTCCGTTTTGGTAATCTGAGTTGTCAATTTTTATACAGTGATATCATTTACTCCAGAGGATAATATTTTGATCCCAGGGCAGGCTACCAGAGGTGTGGGAGTGTGTAAGAACAGTTGAGTGATGGAGTCCAAGCTGCTGTGAGAAAAGGTTCATTGACAGAAATCCTTTCTTGTCCACCATCTGCTAAACTTCCTTTTGATTTTCAGAGGTGGGAGAAGGACTGACCAGACAACATAATATTCCAGAGAAACGTTCAGTATCTTCATGACTGAATTCAATAGAGAGCTCTTCTGCGTTTGGTGCCAAAGGGAAAACAAAAGGAAAGGGCACTGTAGTGGCCAGGCAGGTCATCTCTCTTATTCTCTACCTGTCCTGCTTAGTCACCCAACGGCTTGTCTGGGCTATGAGTGCTACTAAAGTCAGTGAATACATTCCTTTCAGTCCAGCACATTCATTTGTACCATATATTTGCATCAAATGACTCTGTTATTAATTGATTCAAAGATGGGAAAAAACCCTTATATTCCATATGATTTAGGCGAACTAAAATAATGTTAAACAGTGCAAATCAGTGGAACTGTTCTCTCATATTGCATCTTACAACAGCTGAATATTCTATATAACATTTCACAGAAATATGATTTGATTTGAGAACATCTGCAGCAGTCTGGAACACATTTTCCCCTGTGCTTGACTTTTAGCTCATTATAGCTCTCAGATGTTCTCACAGCAATCCTGTGACATATCGGAGTGTTACTGAACAAACACCACTGAAGCCCGCGTCTTGAGTAGTGTCAATCTCAGTTGAAAATGTTTCAGCTTTCTTACCACTAACACTAGAAGAATTTAATTAACCCACTAAAACTTTCAAAATGATGGCTAATGCACGGGAGAAATGAGAAATCGGGGGGAGGGGGGTTGGAGGTGGAGAGCAGCTAAGCTAATCTCCCACAGGTTGATGCCTGCCACCCTCAGCCTGTGGCTCTGTAGGTCATGAGAATTCTTTCTGCAGCTCTGCATAGCCTCCTGAGGTCTGCCATGAACCCTCTTGCTGGTTGCATTGCCCCCTTGGTGATGGAGAAGGTGGAGGTAGAAACAACTGCTGTTACATGCCCCGGGTCCCCACACGAGGTCAGTTTCCAGCCTCTAATAAGCTCTCATCCAGCTGTTCTGGTGTTTTCAGTAGGTGGGGCTGGGAGACCAAGGTCAGAAAAGAGCTGTCATCAGTGACATGGTTTTTGCCCACTGCTGCTATTACATTAAGAAAGCAGCTGGTGAGATAATGTATTCCAAAGCGCTTTGGAAATTATGAAATGCTTATGTAATTGTCGGGGATAATTGCTACTATTGTTTTATTCCTAGGATGTAGAAAGAGCAGTGACCTGGGCTATTGAGTGGCAAAGTCCATGAGAAAGCTGAATAGACAGTTGTGTAGGATCCAAAAAGAGGTCTAAGGATCAGAGGACAGATTTGGAAGCTAGCAACAGGAAGGGTAAACTTGGCTTCATGGGTCAGATGAATACACACAGCCATGTGAGAGTCAGAGTCAAGACATGGGGACATAAGTGTTTAAGGGACAAGGAATACAAATATGATAGCTTAAGAATGCCTCCAACAAGTAACCTGAGGAATTTTCTCTAAGCTGAGTGTCATATTCGTGCCTGCACTACAAGAACTCAGGAAGCTGAGGCAGAAGACTTGTTAGAAGTTTGAGACCAGCTTGGGCTACAAAGTGAAATAGTCCCCAAAACCAAACCAAAAAGGTTTCTGGGGATAAGCAAATATTGTTTATCTCTTGTGTGTGTTCTGTGCCTTAGACAGGGGCATTGATCCCACTCTTACTGTACTTTTGGGGCTATTCTGGAAAACCTTTACTTCTGTTTTTTTTTATACATATTTACAATAGTGGAACAAAGTACAGTTACAAATAAGCTTCAGTGTAATGTCTATGCTCATATTTGATACCTTTAAAGACATAGGGTGATATTAGTAATCCTCGGATATACTAAGTGCTTATACAATTATAAAGGGGCCAGGAAGAGATGGTTAAATTCCAAAGGAACTTCAAATATTTAAGAATGGTCAGCTGTAAAATATAGCATATAACACATATCTTCCAAAATGAGTACTCGGAGAGTCTACTGAGCTGGTGTCTACTAAATAACTGATAACTTTACCAGGAACAGCTTGAGAAGTTTGGGAAGTAGGCTGACTGGACATCTAGTGTTGGGCTGTTGATGTTAGAAAACCAAGTGAGTTAGAAGATGCAGTGAATAGTGCCTGTGTGTATTAGAACCTGACCTGGGAAGGGCAGGGGAATCTGACTGTCTTCATTCTCTCAGCTGCCCTATCTGAGTCTCTGGATCCACGATGTGAGGTAAGAATGCTGCTGGGTAGCATTTCCCTACAGATTGGAGCATTCCTTCCACGTGGGTGGAGGGGGTCAGCTGCATCCACTCCAACTGCCACGTCTTCTGTGTCATTATGGTCTGTATCCCTGCAAACCATGAGCCAAAAGTAAATTCTCCATAAGTTATTTCATGTCAGTGATTTGGTCACAGTACCAAGGACCTAATCCAAGGATGGCATAGTAGCGATTGCAAATTGCAATTTGCAAATTGCAATGTCTACCAAAACCCACCAAAGAATAGACACAGGGGCATCTCAGGATTATTATATATCTTAGCCATGGTGATAGAATACTGTAGGATTGCAGTGATTTTTATCTGCTCAAAATGATTGGGTTCCTTTGATTGGCTTCACTTGAGATCCCAAAACACTTGGTAAACATTGAGGTTTGAAAGATACCCAGAATGAGAGTTGGGAAATCAACAGAGGCACTTTAGAGCTCAGAGAGACGGAAGAATGACCAACAGTAGAAGACCTGAGAGAAGGGTATTAAACTTTGAGAGAAGATCATAAGCACAGAAGACATGGGGAGTGTTTTAAAGATTGGCTGTAGGAAATCCTCAAAGGGTTGCCTGTTTATTTGCTGGTGAAATTTCAGGGCTGTGTGGCTACAAGGTGTGAGGGCTAGGAGAAAAGACTTGGGAACAACTAGAGTTGGCTAGGGAACTTCACAAACAGTGTCTGAGCTGCAAATCAAAGACCCAAAGCTGCATTAGTCACATTCTCTGTGTAGGCTTTTGCTCCATCATCTCAGGCACATTTGAATTAGGTGGTCTGTGACTACAAAGCATAGTGCTATTGTAATAACAGCATTTACTTCCAGGATTACGTAACGTGAAATTGGGTATTCGCGATTACATGGCTAACTAGGTTAGTATAGAATTCTGAATAATTAGGATCCCCAAGAGACTATATAATTCAGCTGATTACACAAATTTGTTTTGTCACATATGAGATGCTAATCATAACATTAAACACATTTTGGATTATTCTCCCTAAAGTCCCTAAAATTGCACAAACCTGTTTCATAGCATTTATGACATCTAATTGTGTTTGTTTTGTTTGAGTCATGGTCTCTCACTAGTGTAAGCTAGCTCTGAACTCAAGGCAATGCTCCCACTGTACTTGCCCAGGGTTGTTCTTTCAGAAATAAGCCACCCTCCACAGATTAGACATGTCATTTTTCAATATCAAAACTAAATGTAGTGTTGTTTTGTTGGATTTTTTTATAAATTAAGTTTTATTTCTCTTTTGAATACAGTAAATCTAATTTTATTTTCAATTCCTAGCCTTCGATAGATTGGCAGGGAGCTCAATGTAGTTGAACTCTCTGTTGAGTTTCACATATCATGAAAGCTCATTTGATTCCTATGGTTACCCGAGTATTATTCCTTAACCTCATACTCCATTCATACATGGCAACAGATGAGACAGAGGAAAACCATATTTTTCTCAGGAAGGTCCTCATGACCACAGCTCAGAGTCACAAATGTTGGGGATCCCTTGCTAGATGATGAACTCAAACTTTAATTTACCTGCTCATAGGTATTGCAATAAAAACTTCCCAATCTCAATACCAAATATAAAAAATTGTAGTTTTTTTTCCTGGTACTTAAAAGTCAGACCAGAATTAATGTAAGTTGTGCTGAAAATGAAAAGCATTTTGCACAAGTTCTAAGTATATAATTAATATTAATAAGGTACATCCTGATTAAAGTAGTTATATTGGATGAAGTATGAGAAATTACGGTTAACCACTTACTTTCATGGATGACAAAGGAAATAATTACACTGTGGTTGGTAATTAGATATCAATTTTAGATGGCAAGGAGAAATTAGGAATCACATTCTCTTATGTGTGCATTGGACAAAGGAAAGGCGCTGAGGAGAAATGGGAAAATATGGAGGAGGTTGTAAGCTCAAACCATCTTATTTCAGACATGCAATGATGGTCTGCAGAATGTGATTACAAATTGAGAACTCTATTGCTTTTGGAGTCTCCGTGCCAGCTGACCTGGTACTCTTCTCCTATTTAAGAGTGAAAAATTGCGTTCTGCAACATCTCATCCTACCTCAAGTCCACACAAGCACCAAGAACAGATCACACACTTCTGGGTTTCAGAGGGTTCTTGACACAGGGCTCCTGGGACACAGAGTTCCTGGCAGGAATTACTAAATGATCACAGCTCTTTGTGAAGGGAAATGAACTAACCCCTGGTGTAGGAGGAATGGAGCAGGAAGAGTTATAGTATTTATGATTCTGATGATAAGCCATGCGAAATGACCTCTTCTCATAAGCAAAGGACTTCTACCAGGGTCCTCTACAAAGTGGTTTGTGTTAGGTTCAGATAGTCCTACCTCTGACCTGGCAATAGTAGTGAGCTCCTCCCTTCTGCTTGTTTTAGGGATAATGAACTGTTTGTGACAATTTATTTCTAAGTGTTTACTTAGAAAGTAAATGGTTGCAAAATATTGAAAAGCTTTTTTCTTTTTTTTCTTTCTTTCTTTTTTTTAACAAAAGAGTGTGCTTTAAGGAAAGAAAATATACTAACCTTTGGCCAGATAAAATAAAAGAGTATGTTATTATAGGTTAAGAAAACATGAAAATAAGGTCGAAGTATTGTTTGAAAATCTACATAAATGATGAAATAAATTATTAATGTGTCTCTCAAATATTTATATTTTTTCTAATGTTATCCATCTATCTTAAATAAGGCTATATCCAACATTACTCTGAAATAAGTTAATCAATGTATCATTCCACTGTATATTATAAATTATAATGCTGACTACGGTATTCAATTCCTAGATACTCATGATACATAATTTCTGTTTTTCATGAAGTGTCTCTGAAAGAAGTAAGAGTACCTTGGTTTGCCTTTGTGTAAATGGGAGACTAAAGGATTCATGTCCCTGACCCACAGAATTCTAGACTAGAATTTAAATCTCCCAGGCCCCAAATGTCTCTGTTGTGTTTCTCTTTACACACCATCTCACTGGATATTGTATATCGGTAAGATGACCAGAAGCTCAGAATTACAAATGAGGTTTTAGAATTTTATTCAATAACATTTTTCCTTTTAAATTGGAATACCTATCATTTAAAAAAAGAGACATCTGTCCTATTGTCAAAGGGACCCAGACATTCTCACACAGTACCACAGATATTTCTCAAGCCATAGGATACTGTTATACTGGTAGCTGAAAGTCCCTAATACCTGTGCAGAGCATTCTGACCTGGTAATTGTGGGGTTTGGGGACTTTCTCTGTGAGACTTTCCTTGTCCCGTGACTCAAATCATCAGCAAACTACAATGTAACCTCATGCAATTTGCGTAGAGCCTGACAAAACCAGTTCCACGGTAATGTTTTTGTTTCAGCCATTACCTAAGTAACAGATAGAAATATAATGTGATCAGGAATGTTCTAACAATAGAGTGAGACCATCTGGAAGATCAGGGGAAATGAACTTCAGGGCCAGAACAATAGGTGTCAGAGAAGTAACATGGACAAGCACCTCAAAACTTTAAAGTGAATGTCAGGGAATTGGCTTTCCTCCAGTGCTCCCTCCCAACACATGTTTCTTCTTCACTGGCAAGCTATGGAAATGTTATTGGAGAAAGAAAAAGCAAAGCAAATTACGTTTACAAAGCTATCCTACTAACACGTTCTTCATGGCAGATTCATCATTTTTTATGAGTCCTTATGAAGTTCTGATCGCATAGGTTATACTGTTTTCAATTAGCCAAGCATGCCCTGTAAAGTGTGATATATGGCTTTTTTTCCTGATTTTTTTCCTGATTAATTAATGAGTCTCAAGTGTTCAGACCACTCCACTCCCATTCTAATATTTGAGTTTTCATTTTGTAAACTTACTCATGATGAGTCAAAGTTAATTTGTAATGAAACATAGCATTAGTGTTTTATGGCCTGGGTAGATCAAGAACTCTTTACTCGCACTTAACACCAACACATGAAAAACTTTTCTCTTTGTTTCTTTCTTTGTTTTCTTTAAAAGAAATATAGGCAAATAAATGACTTAGTGGGTCAGTTCCCAGCACCCACTTGGTAACTGGAGCTCCAGAGAATCTGACTCTCTCTTCTGACCTCCATGGGCAGTGCATACATGTGAAAGATAAAGGTACAAGCAGGAAAAACACTCGTACACTAAAATAAAATGAATCAAATAAAAAAGGAAAAATTTGTAGTCCAAAGGGACAGGATATATATGTCTTCTCCTCAGTTCAGTTTTGTAGTAGACCTAAGTTTGCTCTAAATTTTAAGGTTTTACTAGACCTATATTTTCATACACAAACTATGTTTAAATACGTGTGTGTATGAGGCATGAGTTCTGTTAAAAGAATTCTTAGTTCGATTATACTTTATGTATTGTTTTGTTGACTATCAATTTAGTGTGCATTTGTGGGTTTATTTCTGGTCTTTCCATTGGTCTCTGATCTATTAGTCTATCTCAACACCGAAACATACTTGCTTGACTGTACAATGAAGTTAGATAGTCAAAATCTTCAAAATTTGTTCTATTTTATGATTTATTTTGGCTATTCTGCTCTCTCAAATTCGATGTATATTTTGACATCAATGTGTCAACTTTAAAAACACATCGGAATTTTGATTGGGATCATAATGTTCAGACATTTCGATTTGAAAATAACTGACATCTTTCCATATTCCATCAGTGATTTGAAACTGCTTTAGTTTTCTTTCCTAATGTGGTGCCATGTTCAGTGGGCAGATACTGCGTATGTTTTAATTGGTTCTAAAGCAGCTCATACTTCTTGCTGTGTTCGTGTCATTTTAAATTAATTTCTACTGTTTTTTTATCCCAGTTATTCATAGAGAGACTTAATTGGGTTCTGTATATTGTTTTTGTGTCACAAAAAGTTCAATTATTATTTTAATCACATTTCTGTAATTTCTTTGTTATTTTTATGCGAAGAGCCTTAGTACTGAAAACAGAACAGTCTAAACACCCCCTCTTTTTTTAAAACGCTGGACAGGATTCATTTCTTCTATTATTCTCAAGTCCTTATGAACCTCTACTACCGTGGAATAGAGTGAAAAAATTCCTGTTCAGTTGCTGATCTTAAAAGAAACAATTTATCTGATATCAAATATTATTCTAGCTGCATAACCTGTGTAGATTTCTTAGGGTTACCATTATAAAAGGATGTTGGGTCTTGTCAAATAATTTTTTGGGGGGAGCCAGTGACATATCCAATACATTGAAACTGATAAATAATAAAAAATAATAAAGAAATATTAAGCATCTACTTCACTGACAAAAGGTATATGGATGAAAAGAACATTAAGAGTATAACATCATTAGTTAACAGTAATAAAAATTAAAATCACGACAATGATATTAACATGCATATATTAAAACAGCTCAACTATCTCAAATGTTGTATTGAATGCAAAAGTAAATTTACATATCCACAGTGGCACGGATGTGAAATGTTTAAATTACTTTGGAAATATGTTTAAAGGTTTCCTGTAAAACTTATGTAGTCACTCTTTGATCAAGACATTAGAATCCTACATATTGTTCAATATATTTGGAAACACTTATGCACAAATGAACAAGTAATAATACAAGAATGTATCCCATATATCAAGAAAAACAAAAGCACTGCTTTGCATGAATAAACAAATTACAGCATATGTATAAATCAGAATGTAATTACCAATAATAAACTAATAGTATGCATAAAACCCTTCAGTGAGAGAGAGTTGTCATACACAGACCCTCCCACACACATTCTGTGGACTTCTAATTCAAATGCAGGGGAACGTGAGGAAACTAATCTTGACTCAAAAAACTAGATGGTGTTTGTTCCTTGTGCTGGTTGGAAAGAGATGGTGGCTAGGGACATACACATACGTGTGGCTATATTATACATTTTAGAGAATCTGGGTCATGGTAAATGCCTCTCTTCAGTTATCAAATACCCCGTTTATGATCTATATTATGATTTTTCTCTATGCGAATTTTACTCTGGTACTAGAAAAACAAATACCATGAGTAGGACAAGTAGTTGTTGTTGTTGTTGTTTATTAAGGACTGAATATAAGGCTTTGTGGTCATTGGACAAGTCCTTTACCACTTAGCTACAATCACAGTGCAATTGAAATAAATAAAACTTTAAAACTGCAATTAGAAAACAGTATTATTCTCTGGTGGGTACTTCCAACATAACTTCTGTCAACTTCTGTCGTGCTATTGACTACACACACACACACACACACACACACACACACACACACACACACGCGCACGCACGCACACACGCACACATACACACATGTAAGTATTATTATGCATGATATATAATATATGTAAATACTCAGTTCTGTTAGTTTTCTAAAGAAAGGAGCATATTTATATAGTATATACTATATATTACATAATTATATATTTATGTATTCATATACTAATGTATACAAATATGTATAATAGAATATATTTATACTATAATACATAGATTATAAAATGTATTTTATATCTATTCCACACACATACACACACACATACACACACATATACACACACACTCATACACACACACACACACACACACACACACATACACACATTTCTTCTTTTCAAAAATTGGCAGAACTGAGCATCCAGTCATCACTATATAAAATTACTATACCCTCCTCATAATGACCTGACACTGTGTTACTTCAGTTTTAAAATAACAAAAAGACGCAGGTGGTCATGTGCACACAGCCTTGGTCTCTACCTTCGGAACAAAGCCTCGTCCTCATTCCTGCTCCACAGCTTCCACAGCAGCCTTTCTGAACTCATCCTAATGAGAGTTCCTTAATGAGCATAGATTAGGTTCACTTATTAATATCGCTGATATGTATTTCATCATGCTTTAATACCTGCTGAAAGTAATTTGGCACGTTTACTCTTTCCTTATAAATGCCTGCTATTCCTGAAAGAGCCAAGCTGGAATTTTAATTACAAATTGGCTTTCTCTGTTTCTTCTAAAGAAGAATACCACAGATTGTATAGTTTAATTCTATAAACATGCAGCGTTGCTCTAGGTGCTTGGAAACTCACAAATAACTCAGACCTGGTACAGAGTCTTCAAATGCTTATAATAAGTTGTAGCAATGGACAAGGAGACACAGGACTAGAAGATACGCTTGGCTTGTTAATTGTGTGAACAAAAGTCTTTAGAAGAAGAAGTGATTTGTATTTCCCAATGAGAAAGGAAAGCCTTAAATGGCTTCAGAAAGGAAAGGAAACACAAGGTATATTTTAAAATAAGTGAGTAACCATTGTATTCATCAAGCAATTAAACCTCTGTGGTGGTTTGAATAAATGTGGTCCCCATAGGCTGATAGAGGTTAACACCTTTAAAAGGTGTATCCAGATGTGGAGTCCGCAGCTCTTTCTCCAGCAACATGTCTGGCTGTGTGTGGCCATACTTCCCAACAAAGCTCTGAACTTATAGCCCAGCCCCTATTAAATGTTGTCTTTTTATAAGAGATGATATGGTCATGGCGTCTCCTTATAGCAGTATAGACCCTAACTAGAACAACCACTCTCCCACCATCCTACATGATGGATACTGTTGTAGACACTGGTAAATATATCTTGGCACCCAAGAAGCTTATCATAAATGTGGCATATTTGCTAAGCCAAGAAAGTGTTAAGAGTTGCTCCCTTGCCTACTTCATTATTTCTTCTGCTTTTTTTTCACTTCACTTTTCTACAAGTAGACTACTAAAATGAGATGTACAGGTTTGTTTTTGTATTGTTGTTATTGAAGTACCCTGATAATAGAAACATGGTTCTATAAAACTTAACTTGTTCTGATGGTATCAGAAGAGTACACTCTGTCATGGCAGAGAAGGCATGGTAGAAGGAGTAGGAGGCTGGTTGGTCAAACTGTATTCATACTCAGTGTCTTAGTCACTATTCTATTGCTGTGACAAGACTCCATGACCGAGGCAACTCTTTCTTTCTCAAGGAAATCACTTAACTGGAACTGCCTTACAGTTTCAGAGACTTAGTTCCAAATCCTGGCAGGGCACATGGCTGATGCACAGGGTTGGAGCAGTAGTTGAGAGCTATAGGCCCAGAGGGAGAGACTGGACCTTGGCATGAGCTTTTGAAACCTTAAAGTCTATCCCCAGTGACACACTTTCTCTAATAATACTGCACCTAATTCAATAAGGACATACCTTCCAATTCCTCTAGACACTTCAACTCCCTGGTGACCACTTTAATATATGGATTTATGGGGGCCATTCTTATTCAAACCACCATGTTCAGGAGACAGTGAGCGTGTGGGAGATGTAACTAGAATATTAGGCTTCCAGGCGTGACTCCAGTGACTCATATCCCCCTATTAGTTTCCACATCCTAAATGTTCCACAGTCCTCCCTAATAGGGCCACCAGTTGAGGACCAAGTGTTCAAACACATGAGCCCACGGTGAGCATTTCACATTTAAACATCAAAACTAAAGGTCACTGTCTTCCATAGTCTTCATTTATAACGTAATGGAGAGAGTGATTGCCTGATGAACGTGGTGATTACCAGTTCTACCTCCTGGCTCCACACTGCTTTCTCACACCTGCCCAGCTGCTGAACCAAAACTCATCAAGCCTGTGTTAGGATGTTAGGATGGATATGACAGGGATGGAAGGATGGATCTGGTCATGTGACCAGGGCCTTTGTAGCACCGTTTTGTGATACCTGTTGGGACTCAGCTTCTAGGGGTTGTAAAAAGGAGAAACTGGTCCTGAGGTAGAAGTGATAATATAAAGTGAGCTAGTAAGACTTGAGAAGCTTTCCTTGTTGGATCAGAAGGCGGCTCCAGAGGCAGGGAACAGCATGTGAGAATGTACAGAGCCCCAACTCTGCAAGAAGGTGTAACCTGTTACTCTTTTCCACCCATGGCACATTGGGCTTGTTCCAATGTCTGTCCCCTCTATATTAGCAGACAAGAAGGACACTTCAGTGCATTTCTGATCAAAGGCTAAACTTCATATGCTAGATAATCCAATACCTTTCCCGTTTTCCAAACAAATAATTTCATCATTATTAGTGCCCATGCCCCCAAAGGTCAAACACTAACATTAGGTTTATTAAGCCCTTGAAAAATAGCATAGCTCACTCAGTCAAATTCTTTCCCTAGCTAAGACCTCAAAGTTCTCTCTCTCTCTCTCTCTCTCTCTCTCTCTCTCTCTCTCTCTCTCTCTCTCTCTGCCATCCATCTCTGACTTATAATTTTTTTTCTCAATTTCTCTTCTAATCTCACATGATTTATGTAAGAGAAGGCTTAAGGAGAATAGGATTTGTTCTTTTCAAATGAGACTTAGCTAATTCATTTAGCGTTTTCTGAGAATGATCTACATTTTCCCTATGGCATGAAAGTACCATAAGTTAAGGTGTCATAGATAGCGGGTTACAATATGCTAATAAGTTGCAAACAAACACACACACAGACACACACACACAGACACACACTGACACAACACACACACACAAACACACACTGACACAACACACACACACACACACACACACACACACACACACACACACACACACTGAAATGTGAATCCAGAGGACCTAGACTCCCTAGGCAGGATGAAGGGGATGTGTCCTGCTGTTTAAGTCATACCCACTTGGAACAGAGGACCCAGGGTCTATTACCAGACCATCTGCCTGTTTCTTGTTTTATCTTTGAGAAATGATTCAGCAATCGATAATGCTGAAAATGGCCTTGTAGAAGGCTGGGCTTACCAAAATAAAAGTTCAAATCTAGACTATGAGAAAATCAATTTCCAGCTGTGTCACGAACACAGATGTCCTCTTCCTGATTCATCATTCCTTCGAGTATGGAGATGAGGAAATGAAGGTGGACACCCTTCAAAAGACAAACTGCCATAGCAAACGGCAACTACTTACATTTCAGCTCACATGTCACACATCTGTGTTTATAGATAGTCATAAACTACCATGTCAGAAACAACCTCCTTGAGACATTTTTCCATTAAATGTGTGTAATGTCATCTATGATTTTTTTTTTAGTTATAAACAACCTTGGTGGATTGCTGATCATTGATAAAGCCAAGAACACTCTCTGAATACTGAAGGCTCAGTCTATGATAATATGATTAGTGACACTAATAATGCTACTTAGGCTCTGTCTCCTAATTACAATATTATAAATATTAATGTCACAGCCTTTCTGTTTGATTGCCACTCCTGGAGTCATTCATCATGATATTTTCCTGGAACCTACTTTGTACATTTTATTTCTTTCCTCCTTTCTCACAACAGAACTTGCAATCACACATATTATTCTTCAAGAAGTCTTTATTCTTGGCTATCTGTTAGGCTAGGGACAGTGATGTCGCTCACAAACACTGCCCTCTTATGTGCTGCATCCCTTGGATTTGCCCAGCCTTTCACCATCATCCGAGGCGGCACACCCTGGGTTTTTGTTTTCCATTCTTTTTCATGTGACCTGTTTCAAGTTAAAACTCGTGTGAATTATTAAATGCTTCCTTAAAGAATCTTTTCACACTGCCTCCCTCTCTTTTTTTAGAGTTAATTATTGATGTAGTGACAAGCTGAAAAGACTAAGAATTATAATTTCTTTTTCCCCTCGTTCAGGACTCAAGAAATATCTTCTGACAATGGTTGTCTATTTAGAATAATACAAAGGAAACACAAAGGCGAAATGCTGAAGGTTGTTTTAGAAAAGAGTTGCTGAAATCACTGTATTATACAAAATGTAAATGTAGTGTATATTTCTCAGAAAATAGCAGTTAGAGAGAAAGTAAGCCTGCAACCTTTGGAGCCCAGGTTTAACCACATGGCAGAGGCAGTTACAAAAGATACTGATTAGATTTTAATTTTAAAAATGGCATCATATTATTCAGGACGCCAGTGGTTTGATTGTCTTGAAAATAGAAAGGTAATGTTATAATCTCCAGAGCTTGTTAAAGAATAAAGAAATCCCTAGATTCTCACTGGAAAGAATGCTAGTCATCATCACAGCCAGCAAGAACTCAGAGGCTCCTCACATGGCAAACTTCAATCTTTTTCTTTTACATGACCTTGTGTTTTATCAGACAGTAACTGGGAGACCTATGGTATAGCTGTAATCAAGCCTGCTTCAGAATGATTCTACTGTAAAAAAAATCAACAGCAAACAGGCATTGCCTTTGTTACCTTTGAGGGGGTGAAGAAAAACAAATGACCTGAAAGAGAAATGAATGCAAGGAGAGTTCTCCCCGGTTGACCCAGGAGAGACCAGCACATACCTGTCCCATGAGCTCAGCAATGCGTGGAACTGGTTTCCCTTTCTGATGACTCATAGTGGGTGGACTCTGCCCATCCCAGTCTGATAACTCTTCAATACTCTTCAGATAAAGCAGAGCTTTGAGGCCAGTGCAGTAATCTTCAATCACAGTGAAGTCCTGATTCTGAATAGCACTGCATACCTAGGGAAGATAAAATGGGAGAACATCAGACCAAAATCAATCTCTTCAGACAGATTAAACCTTCAGTCATTTAACAAATGTTTATGTGCCAGATAGGTGGTAAGGAAATCAGAGCGATAGGTGGTTGGGAATAGGAGTGGGAGGTAACCGTGGACAGACCCAAGATATCCAAAGGAACCTCTGGAGGTGGTAAAGGCTTCATTCAATTTGACATACTGGCGTTCATGTGTATATATATATACACACACACACACATATATATATGCACATTGCAAAACACAGGAAGCTGCATATTGTAAACATGTGCAGGTGTCGTCATGACAAGTAAATTTACATACAGTTATTAAACACTGACTCCTATGGTTGAATTTTGGCATAACATAGACACCTCAGCTCTCCCATTTTCCCTCTCGTGACAACACTGCCAAAGAGTTGTCTTCGAGCCTAGAAGTGGTAAAACTGCCTTTGCATTGTTTGTGTCCAATCAATGGACAGCTTTCATCTACAAGTCGATCCTTGAGAAATGTACATTGAATTACCAAAAAGCAAACAAATATTGGACACAGAAATATTCACCTAATGTTTTATGTTTGTGTTGGGCTTAATTTTAAAGCTATCTTTTGCTGTATGTGGGATAGGCACACTGCTGAAGGCTTTTGTGTTTTTAAAGATGTCTTTAGTCTTTTCCTTCCTGCATCTAAATAGCAACAAACTAGTCCTCAATGTCTTGACTGTCACCATTTTGAGGAGGTTCCAGTACCTCAGAGCAGGCAAGGCCTGTACATATAGTTATCTCTGATTTATAATTAATGTATGATTATATGCTTGACAGCTCAGTCCTTAGTTTTATTGAGACTTAGCAAAAGAAAATTGTATTTATTTTGATCACTATATTATTTCTAACAAACACTGCAGAATTTGTCACGTAGTCTGTATGAGTCAAAGGAATGGTTCTTAAGAAAACATTTAAGTGACCACGTGTTATAAAGTCATCTTAGCGTTAAAGAAGATTGGATGAAATACAAGGGCACCTACATACGTAAAAGAAACCTTACTAAAGCTCAAAACACACATTGCACCTCACACAATAATAGTAGGAGATTTCAACACCCCACTCTCATCAATGGACAGATCATGGAAACAGAAATTAAACAGAGACGTAGACAGACTAAGAGAAGTCATGAGCCAAATGGACTTAACAGATATTTATAGAACATTCTATCCTAAAGCAAAAGGATATACCTTCTTCTCAGCTCCTCATGGTACTTTCTCCAAAATTGACAATATAATTGGTCAAAAAATGGGCCTCAACAGGTACAGAAAGATAGAAATAATCCCATGCGTGCTATCGGACCACCACGGCCTAAAACTGGTCTTCAATAACAATAAGGGAAGAATGCCCACATATACGTGGAAATTGAACAATGCTCTACTCAATGATAACCTGGTCAAGGAAGAAATAAAGAAAAAATTAAAGACTTTTTAGAATTTAATGAAAATGAAGGTACAACATACCCAAACTTATGGGACACAATGAAAGCTGTGCTAAGAGGAAAACACATAGCGCTGAGTGCCTGCAGAAAGAAACAGGAAAGATCATATGTCACCAGCTTGACAACACACCTAAAAGCTCTAGAACAAAAAGAAGCAAAAACACCCAGGAGGAGTAGAAGGCAGGAAATAATCAAACTCAGAGCTAAATCAACCAAGTAGAAACAAAAAGGACCATAGAAAGAATCAACAGAACCAAAAGTTGGTTCTTTGAGAAAATCAACAAGATAGATAAACCCTTAGCCAGACTAACGAGAGGACACAGAGAGTGCGTCCAAATTAACAAAATCAGAAATGAAAAGGGAGACATAACTACAGATTCAGAGGAAATTCAAAAAATCATCAGATCTTACTATAAAAACCTATATTCAATAAAACATGAAAATCTGCAGGAAATGGACAATTTCCTAGACAGATACCAGGTACCGAAGTTAAATCAGGAACAGATAAACCAGCTAAACAACCCCATAAATCCTAAGGAAATAGAAGCAGTCATTAAAGGTCTCCCAACCAAAAAGAGCCCAGGTCCAGACGGGTTTAGTGCAGAATTCTATCAGACCTTCATAGAAGACCTCATACCAATATTATCCAAACTATTCCACAAAATTGAAACAGATGGATCACTACCGAATTCCTTCTATGAAGCCACAATTACTCTTATACCTAAACCACACAAAGACCCAACAAAGAAAGAGAACTTCAGATCAATTTCCCTTATGAATATCGACGCAAAAATACTCAATAAAATTCTGGCAAACCGAATTCAAGAGGACATCAAAACAATCATCCACCATGATCAAGTAGGCTTCATCCCAGGCATGCAGGGATGGTTTAATGTATGGAAAACCATCAACGTGATCCATTACATAAACAAATTGAAAGAACAAAACCACATGATCATTTCATTAGATGCTGAGAAAGCATTTGACAAAATTCAACACCCCTTCATGATAAAAGTCCTGGAAAGAATAGGAATTCAAGGCCCATACCTAAACATAGTAAAAGCCATATACAGCAAACCAGTTGTTAACATTAAACTAAATGGAGAGAAACTTGAAGCAATCCCACTAAAATCAGGGACTAGACAAGGCTGCCCACTCTCTCCCTACTTATTCAATATAGTTCTTGAAGTTCTAGCCAGAGCAATCAGACAACAAAAGGAGGCCAAGGGGATACAGATCAGAAAAGAAGAAGTCAAAATATCACTATTTGCAGATGATATGATAGTATATTTAAGTCATCCCAAAAGTTCCACCAGAGAACTACTAAAGCTGATAAACAAGTTCAGCAAAGTGGCTGGGTATAAAATTAACTCAAATAAATCAGTAGCCTTCCTCTACACAAAAGAGAAAGAAGCCGAGAAAAAAATTAGGGAAACGACACCCTCCATAATAGACCAAATAATATAAAGTACCTTGGTGTGACTTTAACCAAGCAAGTAAAAGATCTGTACAATAAGAACTTCAAGACTCTGAAGAAAGAAATTGAAGAAGACCTCAGAAGATGGAAAGATCTCCCATGCTCATGGATTGGCAGGATTAACATAGTAAAAATGGCCATTCTACCAAGAGCAATCTACAGATTCAATGCCATCCCCATCAAAATACCAGTCCAATTCTTCAAAGAGTTAGACAGAACAATTTGCAAATTCATCTGGAATAACAAAAAACCCAGGATAGCTAAAACTATCCTCAACAATAAAAGGACTTCAGAGGGAATCACTATCCCTGAACTCAAGCAGTATTACAGAGCAATAGTGATAAAAACTGCATGGTATTGGTACAGAGACAGACAGATAGACCAATGGAACAGAATTGAAGACCCAGAAATGAACCCACACACCTATGGGCACTTGATTTTTGACAAAGGACCCAAAACCATCAAATGGGAAAAAGATAGCATATTTAGCAAATTGTGCTGGTTCAACTGGAGGTCAGCATGTAGAAGAATGCAGAGCAATCCATGCTTATCACCCTGTACAAAGCTTAAGTCCAAGTGGATCAAGGACCTCCACATCAAACCAGATACACTCAAACTAATAGAAGAAAAATTGGGAAGCATCTGGAACACATGGGCACTGGAAAAATTTTCCTGAACAAAACACCAATGGCTTATGCTCTAAGATCAAGAATCGACAAATGGGATCTCATAAAACTGCAAAGCTTCTGTAAGGCAAAGGACACTGTGGTTAGGACAAAACGGCAACCAACAGATTGGGAAAAGATCTTTACCAATCCTACAACAGATAGAGGCCTTATATCCAAAATATACAAAGAACTCAAGAAGTTAGACCGCAGGGAAACAAATAACCCTATTAAAAATGGGGTTCAGATCCAGTGAACTAGACTGTGGCGGGGAGGGCGGCAATGGGGGGAGGGTTGGGAGGGGAACACCCATAAGGAAGGGGAGTGGGGAGGGGGATGTTTGCCCGGAAACCGGGAAAGGGAATAACACTCGAAATGTATATAAGAAATACTCAAGTTAATAAAAAAAATACTAAAATAAATCTCCAAAAAAAAAAATGGGGTTCAGAGCTAAACAAAGAATTCACAGCTGAGGAATGCTGAATGGCTGAGAAACACCTAAAGAAATGTTCAACATCTTTAGTCATAAGGGAAATGCAAATCAAAACAACCCTGAGATTTCACCTCACACCAGTGAGAATGGAGAATTCAAAAACTCAGGTGACAGCAGATGCTGGCGAGGATGCGGAGAAAGAGGAACACTCCTCCGTTGTTAGTGGGATTGCAGACTGGTACAACCATTCTGGAAATCAGTCTGGAGGTTCCTCAGAAAATCGGACATTGAACTGTCTGAGGATCCAGCTATACCTCTCTTGGGCATATACCCAAAAGATGCCCCAACATATAAAAAAGACACGTGCTCCACTATGTTCATCAGAGCCTTGTTTATAATAGCCAGAAGCTGGAAAGAACCCAGATGCCCTTCAACAGAGGAATGGATACAGAAAATGTGGTACATCTACACAATGGAATATTACTCAGCTATCAAAAAGAACGGCTTTATGAAATTCATAGGCAAATGGTTGGAACTGGAAAATATCATCCTCAGTGAGCTAACCCAATCACAGAAAGACATACATGGTATGCACTCACTGATAAGTGGCTATTAGCCCAAATGCTTGAATTACCCTAGATGCCTAGAACTAATGAAACTCAAGACGGATGATCAAAATGTGAATGCTTCACTCCTTCTTTAAAAGGGGAACAAGAATACCCTTGGCAGGGAAGAGAGAGGCAAAGATTAAAACAGACACAGAAGGAACACCCATTCAGAGCCTGCCCCACATGTGGCCCATACATATACCGCCATCCAATTAGACAAGATGGATGAAGCAAACAAGTGCAGGCCGACAGGAGCTGGATGTAGATCTCTCCTGAGAGACACAGCCAGAATACAGCAAATACAGAGGCGAATGCCAGCAGCAAACCACTGAACTGAGAATAGGACCCCCGTTGAAGGAATCAGAGAAAGAACTGGAAGAGCTCGAAGGGGCCCGAGACCCCTTATGAACAACAATGCCAAGCAACCAGAGCTTCCAGGGACTAAGTCACTACCTAAAGACTATACATGGACTGACCCTGGACTCTGACCTCATATGTAGCAATGAATATCCTAGTAAGAGCACCAGTGGAAGGGGAAGCCCTGGGTCCTGCTAAGACTGAACCCCCGCTGAACTAGATTGTTATGGGAGGGCAGCAATGGGGGGAGGATGGGGAGGGGAACATCCATAAAGAAGGAGAGGGGGAGGCATTAGGGGGTTGTTTGCCCAGAAACCGGGAAAGGGAATAACTCTCGAAATGTAAATAAGAAATACTCAAGGTAATAAAAAAATACAAAAAAAAAGAAGATTGGATGAGAGAAAATATGATCTTTTTAAATAAAAACATATTTTGAATTTTGTGATTGTGGTTAATATTTTAAAAATAATTTTATTAAATATATGTATGTATTTGTATTTGTGTGTGTGTGTGTGTGCGTGTATCTACACAGTGCCAAGCACAATTTCCAGTTATCTCTTCACTTGATACCACATACAGGCTCTACAGAGACACTTACAAATTCTAACAGAACTCTTTTACCAGATTTTCCAGTATCATTCCATTTTTAGTATGTTCAAATTGGAAATCAACAACCTTCCTAACCTGTATCCAAATGCACCCAGTAAAACAATCAAACAAATAAAACTAAGAAAGGCCCAATTTGTTTTTATTTTATTTTTTCCAGATGTTGAATTCCTACGATGGCTGACTAATATGTGTTGACCCAATGGACCACAGTTTTTCTGTTGTGCTCTAGCAGATAACCACATCTGCACATTGTTCAAGTTGCACATATAAAATTGAAAGGGCTTCATTATTCTTCAGTTGACTTTAAATCAACTCCAGATGATTTACTATACCCAAGACAGTGTAAATACTATGTGAACTGTTGTCCAGCTTTTTTCATTTGGAGAAAAACAGTTTATCAATACCCAGGACAATTGTTAGCTGTTTCAACTAGATTTTTTGTTTCTAATGAATTTAAATAATATATGGAGATCTATGACATAAAGAAAAGAGTATTGATATTAAGGTGCTTGCAATGGTAGCTGGCAGAAAGGCATTAGAAAAATTTGATTGAAAATTTACCCAAATGAGTAAATTAATAAGATTCTATTTTAAGATCTCCAAAAGCCTTCTAGGCCACTGAATTAATAAACTTTATTATAATATATATGCCTAGCAGTGCCACTTGGTAGCTAGGAATATTATAAGTTGAGAGAAATAATTAAAATATAGGATGATGCAGAATGGAGGATAAGGAGGATAGAAGAGGAGAAAGAGTAGGACAGAAAGACCATACAGTAGATGGGGGCAGAGCAGAAGGGAAAGGAGGGGAGAGCAGGGCAAGGCAAGGAGGACAGGGTAGGGCAAGGCAGGAAAGGACAGGACAGAAGAAATAATCTACCTACATATTCTTAGCTAAGAGTTCAGGGCATCCATGATGCCTGTGTAATAGGCAACCAAGTGGTGGGTGCTTCTGGATACTACAATGCTTAAAAGAAAGGATAGGAAATAGGTCATGAAAGACACTAAGCAGAAAGTTGTCAAGGGAATAAGTCAAGTGTTACAGAAAATTATCAGGAAACTCAAAGCTGACAAATGATCCCCAGATTTAGCAATGCAAACAAGACTATAGATACTTGTGTTCATAGAAAAGAGGCTCTGCCCAGGTCTGGAACTACTCCTTTTGGTACCTGGATAATAGACAAGTGAGAACTGAAGGTATGCTTATAGGAAATTTAGCTTCTGTTAGGGCAAAAAGAGAATATTGTTTCCAATGCTCTGCTTTTTATTTCGTAAGCAATGGATGTTTTATGAGGATGTAGTCATTTTATATTTCTCAAAAAGACAGAATGACTTCTAAGCATTGAAACTCAGTTAAGATGGCAGAATGGCAGTGAGATAACACAAAACCACTTTAACATGAAAGGAGTTAAAATGGGTCTGGCTCTCTGGTCAACAGCTTTTAATTATCTCATTCAGCCCTCAACATAACCCTAAAAAGCAGACTCATTTTTAACTGTCTTTGTACAGATAAGAAAACCAGATCTTAGAAAAGTTTGACTTTATAGGCTGAAGGGCGCACTTGGTTTGGGAGTTTGGGATTCAGAACTCATGAATACAAGTCACTCATTATCATAAGGCACTCCTGACCCCTCAGCGCTCATTCTAACACAGGCTGACTATGTAGTGCCCATGGCCACGTAAGACTCATGGCTGTATGGGACTGGTGTAAGCAAATAAATGTGAGGTAGAGATAAGCAGAGAGAAGAAGCCATTTTAAAGTTACAACAATCATCGTTCCTTCAACTGTTTCAAGAGTCGGACAAGCATGTTTAGAAACATACAATCTTCAAACTCAATTTGGCTACTTTCAAAAGAAAATCCATGCTTATGGATGAAAATAATCAATACTTTCATTTGTCTTCTAGAGTGGAGAGTAAGATGAAAATAATGACAAAGCAAGCTCTCAATGAAGTGGAAATAAAAGGTCCTAATTTCCAATATTGAAATAAAGTTTGTTGTTATAAGGTAGAGGAAAATTTAACAATCTACTTTTCAGGCAGAGCATTAAGCTTTCTTAGTGTTGATGGACTTTTTTGTTTTAAGAAAAATTTTGAGAACATTAAGGTTTCCTCCATGGGATTTCATGTGATTTTTTAACTGTAGAAAGCAACCATTTCTTTCTTTAATCTATTTTGGTTGCACTAGTATTCTATTTTATAGTGTATGCTTTTATTATAGTCTCAGCACACACAGAAGAAAACTGATTTCTTAAAAATCATGTCACTGTAGTAACCAAAGACAAAGGTGAGGATTTTGCCCATATATAGAGCCCAGCTGACATGGGACCTACCTGCTGTGCCAAGCTCCACCTTCCTTCCACTCCCCTTCTCTACCCAGGCCACACTCCTGCCTGCCTGCCTCCCAGGAGGTCCACAGTAACTAGGGACACAGAAGGTCCACCATAACCAGAGATAGCACTGTCTGCCTCCAAGGAGGCCTGCTCCAGTCAGAGACTCCCAGGCCAGTTAACGCCAGAGATCACCAGATGGCCTCAGGCAAGCACAAGATCATAAGGGACAGAACCCAATGCAATTTGGCAACACTAGAACCCAGTTCTCCCAACAGAGCAAGCCATGGATAACCTAACATGCATGAAAAGCGAGATAACAACCTAAGACCCCATCTCATAAAGATGATAGAGGCTTTTAAGGAGGATATAAAGAACTCCCTTAAAGAAATACAGGAAAATACAATAAAGCAGGTGAAGGGAATGAACAAAATAGTCCAAGAAGTAAAAATGGAAATAGAAACAATAAAGAAAACACAAAGGAGGCTATTGTTTGAATGAACAACTTAAGAAAGAGATCAGGAGCTACAGATCTAAGCATCACCAACAGAAATCCTAAAATATCTAGGAAATTCAGGACACAAAAGATCAAACTTAAGAATAATAGGATATGGCTGGAGAGATGGCTCAGTGTTTAAAAGCACTGACTACTCTTCCAGAGGTCCTGAGTTCAAATCCCAGCAACCATATGGTAGGTCACAAACATCTGTAATGAGATCTGATGTACTCTCCTGGTATGTCTGAAGACAGTTACAGTATTTAAATACTTATATATAAATAAATAAATCTTTTAGAAAAGAGTAATAGGAAAAATAAAGAGTAAAGAATTCCAGGTCAAAGGGCCAGAAAATATCTTTAACAAATTACCGTGGAAAACTTCTGTAACCCAAAGAAAGAGATGGCCATAAATGTACAAGAAGTGTATAGGACACTAAATACATTGGACCAGAAAAGAAAATTCTTTTGTCACATAATAAACAAAACACTAAATGCATAGAACAAGGAAAGAATATTAGAAGCTTCTAGGGCAAAAGGCCAAGTAACATATAAAGAATGACCTATTAGAATTATACCAGACTTCTCAACAGAGATTCTAAAAACCAGAAGGTACTGAAAATATATGTTATCCAGACCCTAAGTAAACACAAATGTCAGCCCAGGATACTATATCCAGCAAAAGTCTTAATCACTGTAGATGGAGAAACCAAGATATTCCATGACCAAACCAAATTTAAACAATATCTTCATATTAATCCAGCCCTACAAAGGATACTAGAAGGAAATCTCCAATACAAGGAGGGCAATTATATCCAAGGAAACCAAAGAAATTAAATACTTTATAACAAACATAGAAAAGGAGAATCATATACACATAATACCACCTCCAACGTAATAGTCACCTGTCTTTAATATCTCTCAACATCAGTGGACTCAATTCGCCAACAAAAAGACACAGGCAAACAGACTGGATATGTAAATTGCATTCAGCATTTTGGCACATACAAGAAACACACCTTAGTGACAAAGACAGACATGACCTCAGAGGAAAAGGCTGGAAAAAATGGTTTCCAAGAAAATGGTCCGAAGAAACAAGTTGAAGTTGCCATGTTAATATCCAAAAAACTGTCTTTCCATCAAAAGTTATCAAAAGAGATAGGAAAGTACATTTCATATTCGTCAAAGGAAAAATCAACCAAGAAGTCTCAATTCTGAACAGCTATATCCCAAATGCAAGAGCACCCATATCTGTAAAGGAAAGTAAAGCTCAAAACACACATTAAAACTCACAAAATGGGAATGAAGTGGGAGATGTCAACACCACACTCTCACCAATGGACAGGTCATTGAAACAGAAGCTAAACAGAGATAAAGTGAAATGAACAGAAATTATGAACCAAATGGTTTTAACAGATATCTACAGAACATTTCACCCCCAAACAAGAGAATATATCTTCTTCTCAGAACCTTATGGTACCTTCTCTAAAATTAACCATATAATCAGACCAAAAATAAGTCTTAACAGATATAAGAAGATTGCAATAATCCCATCATTTTATCATCTCTAAAAGATTAGACTTCAATAATAGTAAAAACAACAGAGAGCCCACATACTCAGGGAAACTGAACAGCTCTCTGCTCAATGATAACTTGGTTAGGGAAGAAACAAGAAAGAAATCAAAGACTATAGAATTGAATGAAAATGAAGACACATCATACCCAAACTTATAGGACACAATGAAAGCAGTGTTAAGAGAAAACTTCATACCACTAAATGCCTTTATAAAGAAATTGGAGGAATTCCATTCAAGCAATTTAACAACACAAATGTTTGCTCTAGAACAGAAAGAAACAAACACACCTAAGAGGAGTAGAGGGCAGGACATAGTTAAACTCAGGGTTGAAATCAACCAGTCAGAAACCAAGAGAATGATATAAATAATCAAAAACAAAAACAAAAACAAAGGCTGGCTTTCTGAGAAAATCAACATGATAGATAAATCCTAAGGCAAACTAGCCAAAGGACTCAGAGACAGTATCCAAAATCAGAAATAAAAAGGGAGACAGACAACAGAAAATGAGGAAACTCCAAAAATCATCATATCTTGCTACCTCAATGTAACACCAGATATACTGAATCTAATAGAAAAGACAGTGGGAAAGAGCCTTGAACTCATTTGCACAGAGGGAAATTTCTTGAAGAACATAGCTCAGGCTCTAAGATCAACAATTGATAAATGAGACCCCATGAAACTGAACAGCTTCTTTAAGACAAAAGACACCTTTAATAGGACAAATTGGCAACCTACAGATTAGGAAAAACAATCTTTATTAACCATACATCTGACATAGAACTAATATCCAAAATATATAAAGAATGCAAGAAATTAACCTCCAAAAATCAAATTACCCAATTAAAAATGGGGTACAGAGTGAAACAGAATTCTCAAGAGAAGAATCTTGAACAGCCAAAAAGAACTTAAAGAAATGTTCAAAGTTCTTAGTCATCAGAGAAGTGCAAATCAAAACAACCCTGAGATTCTGCCTCATACCAGTCAGAATAACTAAGATCAAAAACTCAAGTGACAGCACATGTTGGCAAGGATGTGTAGAAAAAGGAACATCCCTCCAATACTTGTGTGATTACAAACTGGTACAACCACTCTGAAATTCAATCTGGAGGTTCCTCAGAAAATACCCAAAAGATGTCCCACCATATTACAAGGGCATGTGCTCCACCATGTTCATCATGGCCTTATTTGTAATATCCAGAAGCTAGAAACAACTCAGATATCTCACAAACAGAGAATGGATATAGAAGAGGTGGTTCATTTAAACAGTGGAATTCTATTTAGGTATTAAAAATGAGGTCATCATAAGCTTTGCAGGCAAATGGATGGAACTAGAAAATATCATCTTGAGTGAGGTAACTCAGACCCAAAAGGACATGGCTGAAATGTATTTGCTGGTATGTGGATATCAGCCCAAATTACAGAACACCTAAGAAATAACCCATAGACCTTAAGAAGTAAAACAAACAGAAAGGTCCAGGTAAGGATGGTTCAATTCCACTTAGAATGGGGACAAAAATAATCATGGTAAGCAGAGGGAGGGAGATACCATACATCTGACATAGAACTAATATCCGTACATCTGACATAGAACTGGGTGGGAGAGGAGTAGAGGAACAGGATCAGGTATGAGAGGGGAACAGGAGAGAAGCTCAGAGGGCCAGGGGAATGAATGGAAATAAGTAGCCTCAGGGAGTGTATGATGGGGGTAGCCTCTAGAAAGTACCAGAGACCCATAGGCAAGAGTCTCTCAGGACTCAATGTGGGTGGCCTTTGCCAATATGCCCAACACTTGAGAGAGAGAACTCAGAGTCCACTTCTAGTAGATAGGCAGGGCCTCAAGTAGACGGACTGGGTTACTAAACTACAGTCAAGATTTCTGACCCAGAATTATTTTTGTCTGAAAGAACTGCAGGGACAAAAATGGAGAAGAAACTGAACGAAAGGTGGTCCAATGACTGGCCAAACTTGGGATTCATCTCATGAGGTACCACCAATGTCTGACACTATTACTGATGCTATAATATACTTATAGACAGGAGCCTGGCATGGGGCCCTACCAGCTGCTGACTGTGACAGACACAGATGCTTACACCCAACCATTGGACTGAAGTCAGGGATCCTTATTGTTGAACTAGGGGAAGGACTGAAGAAGCTGAAGGGGAGAGTGACCATAGGAAGACCAGCAGACTCAACTAACCCAGACCCTAGGGGTCTCCAAGAGACTGAGTCACCAACCAGGAGCATACAGAGGCAGGTCCAAAACTCTTGGCACATATATAGCAGAGGCCTGCCTGGTCTGGCCTCAGTGGCAGAAGATGTGCCTAATCCTAGAGAGACTTGAGGCCCCAGGGAATGGGGAGTACTGTAGGGTTGGAACACTCTCTTAGAGGAAATAGAGAGAATGAATGGATGGGATCTGTGGAAGAGGGACCAGGGAAAGGATGCAATGACTGAAATTTAAACAATTGTTTTTGAAAAAAATATAAAATAAAAATAAATCATGTTACATTATTTACCCTGTGGCATGCTTATAACTCTATTGCTAAAAATAAATCTAGAACTATTTGAAAAGAATGAGCAGGAAAATTTAACCTTGGTCATTCTTGATTTTTTCCATTGATAAGAAAGTACAAAATCTATTAAAAGTTTTAATATATATTTATTAGACTCAGTTATGATGTGAATAATCACAGTACAGACTTGGTATCTTCGAAGTATTAAAGAATCTGGGTAGAGCCATGTGCTTTATAATCTGGGATGGTAATGTTCTGCACAGTTGAGAGCTGCACTAAGTGTAAGGATTGAAATTTGAAGAGGGAAAGAGATAACACTCTAGCAAGTGCACATGGATAGCATGGTCAGTGACACAGACAACACTGGATTCTGAAGACAGATTTAGTTGCTAGAAAGGACCACCTGTGTGTGCACATTGGGATGTCTTAGCACATGTGCACCATTGAACAAACATACTTACACACATGTTCGCACACACACAGCAATATTCACATTATGCATCTAGATTTCATGTCTACTGTCCAATAAGATTGAACATTCTATTTTTCTTGAGGAATTTTCTGACACTAGGAATTTTGCACATTGATATTTTCTTTAAAATATTTAGGTTTGAACTATAGCTAATGGTAGGCATTTTCTTGGCATGAAACAAATTCTGGTGTCTTAGACAAAAACTTAATACACATGAGCACCTCTTGGGATGTCATAAGAGCAAAGGTTGTACAGGTGTCCAGTGGGATACTGGAGTGAGGGCATTGGTAACAATTTTCTTGGATGCTTTTGGACCACTCTTAGACTAGTTTGGAGCACTGGTAAAGGTCAATATTATCTAAATCTGCAATGCTATCTGCAAAGCAAACTTCCTTTTTCCTTTTTTTTTTATTTTTAGTCATGTTAACATCTTCACACCCCTCAAAATAAGCTGTTATTTATCAGTTACTGAGATGGAAGAGACAAGAACAATTTTTTTTAGATTACATAATAGTATGAGAAAAATAAAGCCTTAGGGTTTATCATTAGGTACTGAGTGCCATCCATGGATGTGATCTCAGAAACCGGAAGTGCTCAGAAAGGTGCTTGTGTGTCAGCCATATGCTCTGTGGAGGGCAAATGATTAAAGCGTCAAAGTATAGCTGTTGTGCCTAAATGGGTGTA
The DNA here is from genome assembly GCF_021556685.1 of Rattus norvegicus. NCBI lineage: Eukaryota > Metazoa > Chordata > Mammalia > Rodentia > Muridae > Rattus > Rattus norvegicus. The sequence goes on along the minus strand of NC_141535.1, from coordinate 209,514,886 downwards.
CTTTATGTGACATCTTTAATTGTTTGTTTAGCTGCTTTGATTAATAGCTATTTCCATGTTTGTTTAGTATAATTGGTAGCTTCTTCACGGTGAAGGCTGGTGTCTCTTTCTTCACAGCAGGGTGTCAGGTGCTGTTATGAAGATCACTGCCACCATCAATTACTTTTATATGTTCCAGTGTCCCTATAGTAAGCTATTTTAAATAGGGACTGTAAGTTCATTGGTTAAGACCAGGCCCGCCTAGCAGGTAGGTGGCAGCTGCCTGAATAATGTGGTTCAAGGTATGTCATAAAGCTTTTCTGCATCAACAGCCTCCTCTGGGGGTCTGACATAGTGCCCTAGATTTTTTTTATCTGAGTGAAGGCTCATTTTATCAAAGGCTCATGGGTGCAGAGGCACTGTATAAATACCTGGGAAGGGACAAGAACATTTAGGGGACTATTCCTTTCCAACAATTTCTCATTATGTGAAATTAAATTAATCATAAATTAAGCATTGATGGAGATGTGTGTCTTTAAAAAGATGCTTCGCATGCTCCATTTCTTTCGGTCCTCAGAATAAACTTCATTTAGCCAGAGGAGAAGGAGATGACCTTTCCTTAAACCTGGAATGAGATTGGATTTGAAGTATCATTTCTTAAAGTCAAGTCTACTTTTTATTACATATTAAGTTAAATGGTGAAGAACATACAACACAAAAGCCAGGCATGGTGGCAGGTATCTGTAAGTATCTGTAATCCTTACACTTGTGAGGTGAACACAAAATAATCATTAGTCTCTGACATATAAAGTATTTAAAGAACAACCTGGCTTACAAAGAGTGTCTCAAGACAAAAGAAACAGTCAAACAAAGTAGCAACATATAACAGCAGAGTGGAGGACTACAGTTCAAATGAATTCATTTTTTTTCTCTTTTCTGGTTTGGGATTTGTTATCTTTTGTTTGTTTGTTTGTTTTGTTTTTTTGTTTGATTGTTTTTTGGTTTTTCCCCCCATCTTTGTTAAATTGGATGTTTCTTATTTACATTTCAAGTGTTATTCCCTTTCCCGGTTTCCAGGCCAACATCCCCCTAACCCCTCTCCCTCCCCTGCTATATGGGTGTTCCCCTCCCCATCCTCTCTCCATTACTGCCCTCCCCGCAACAATCCTGTTCACTGGGGGTTCAGTGTTGGCAGGACCCAGGGCTTCCCCTTCCACTGGTGCTCTTACTAGGATATTCATTGCTACCTATGAGGTTAGAGTCCAGGGTCAGTCCATGTATAGTCTTTGGGTAGTGGCTTAGTCCCTGGAAGCTCTCTCGGGTTGGTTGGCATTGTTATTCATATGAGGTCTCCAGTCCCTTCAAGCTCTTTCAATCCTTTCCCTGGTTCCTTCAACAGGGTGCTATTCTCAGTTCAGTGGTTTGTTGCTGGCATTCCCCTATGTATTTGCCTTTTTCTGGCTGTGTCTCTCAGGAGAGATCTACATCCAGTTCCTGTCAGCCTGCGCTTCTTTGCTTCATCCATCTTATCTAGTTTGGTGGCTGTATATGTATGGGCCACATGTGGGGCAGGCTCTGAATGGGTGTTCCTTCAGCCTCTGTTCTAAACTTTGCTTCCCTATTCCCTCCCAAGGGTATTCTTGTTCTCCTTTTAAAGAAGGATTTGAGTTTCATGTGTTCTGTGCATCTTGGGTAAATTCAAGCATTTGAGCTAATATCCACTTATCAATGAGTGCATACCATATCTGTTTTTCTGTGATTGGGTTACCTCACTCAGGATGATAGTTTCCAGTTCCATCCATTTGCCTATGAATTTCATAAGATTATTGTTTTTGATAGCGGAGTAGTATTCCATTGTGTAGATGTACCACATTTTCTGTATCCATTCCTCTGTTGAAGGGCATCTGGGTTCTTTCCAGCTTCTGGCTGTTATAAATAAGGTTGCTATGAACATAGTGGAGCACGTGTCTTTGTTATATGTTGGGGCATCTTTTGGGTATATGCCCAAGAGAGGTATAGCTGGGTCCTCAAGTAATTCAATGTCCAATTTTCTGAGGAACCTCCAGACTGATTTCCAGAATGGGTGTACCAGTCTGCAATCCCACCAAAAATGAAGGAGTGTTCCTTTTTCTCCACATCCTCGCCAGCATTTGCTGTCACCTGAGTTTTTGATCTTAGCCATTCTCACTGGTGTGAGGTGGAATCTCAGGGTTGTTTTGATTTGCGTTTCCCTTATGACTAAAGATGTTGAACATTTCTTTAGGTGCTTCTCAGCCATTCGGCATTCCTCAGCTGTGAATTCTTTGTTTAGCTCTGAACCCCAGTTATTTGACTCTCTGGAGTCTAACTTCTTGAGTTCTTTGTATACTTTGGATATAAGGCCTCTATCTGTTGTAGGATTGGTAAAGATCTTTTCCCAATCTGTTGGTTGCCGCTTTGTCCTAACAACAGTGTCCTTTGCCTTACAGAAGCTTTGCAGTTTTATGAGATCCCATTTGTCGATTCTTGATCTTAGAGCATAAGCCATTGGTGTTTTGTTCAGGAAATTTTCTCCAGTGCCCATGTGTTCCAGATGCTTCCCCACTTTTTCGTCTATTAGTTTGTGTGTATCTGGTTTGATGTGGAGGTCCTTGATCCACTTGGACTTAAGCTTTGTACAGGGTGATAAGCATGGATCGATCTGCTTTCTTCTGCATGCTGACCTCCAGTTGAACCAGCACCATTTGCTGAAAATGCTATCCTTTATCCATTGGATAGTTTTGGTTCCTTTGTCAAAAATCAAGTGACCATAGGTGTGTGGGTTCATTTCTGGGTCTTCAATTCTATTCTACTTGTCTATCTGCCTTTCTCTGTACCAATACCATACAGTTTTTTTTTATCACTATTGCTCTGTAATACTGCTTATTCTTAATTGTATATTGGTTATTAACTTTTCATAGATTGAATATTTTGCACATGGTAAAGGCAATATGCTGAAATATTTAATGCAATAGCTACTGTGTAGTAAATTAGGCATGGATTGGATTGGATACAATTTTTTAAATTTAAAAATGTTTGCTTTAATGTCATAGAAGAAGGTTGTAGACCCTTATTTTTATCTTCCTTATGTAAAAAAGAAACAAATAAAAGCACCTGGCTTGGTTGGTCCGTTTATGTGTGAGACACAGTTCTTACTGTGGGTTGTGTTACTAGATGGTTGTTCTTTGTCTCAGACCCTCCTCCTCTTTCCATCCTGAGCCACAGATGAACCCTTCTTCCTGTGAACATTTACTTGGCTTTTATTGGTGTGTAAGGAAACTGAAGGTCAGACTGACAGATTGGCATGAGATTGTCTTTGTGCAAGTTCGGCAATGTAGCTTCAAAGCGCACAGACATGATCAAATGAAAATTGTTTTGCTTATTCTAAAAAAATCCCCCTTTCCTTTGAAATACTCAGGATAATTTATTAAGAAGCTATCAAGTCTAATTCTAAAGTATGGTCCCAGGTAAGTACTTTGCCAAAGAAAAACTGTAAAAGCAGAACATCCTGACACATGTATAGGTTTGCTTTAAGAGAGCAACACATTTTTTAATGAGAGTTTGAAATGTGCTAAAGTTCTAAAATGAACATCTTAACTTATGGGATATAACTTAGATAAACCTATGACCAAAATTAACCTCCTTTTATTTCTTATCACAGAGGCAGAAAAACTACCATCCAGTTCTTAGAAATCCATTTCTTCAGGCATCATACTATTAAGATACACATTTAAAATTCAAATCTCAAGTACTCTCAAAGTTCCTATCAGCTCAGGAGTAAAATGAATATTAGAGAGTAAGTATATTAAAATAAGTATGCAAATGCTACGACGGTTCTAACATCACCATCTACGGTAATAAAACTGTTACTTAGAGACCAAGGATTCCAATAGTGTCCCATGAATACTGTGTACCCATAAAATATGGATTAAAAAGTATTAATTTTTTTTTCGGAGCTGAGAACCAAACCCAGGGCCTTGCGCTTACTAGGCAAGTGCTCTACCACTGAGCTAAATCCCCAACCCAAGTATCAATTTTAAATACAAAAATTAAAAGAGATTAAATTATGCACATTGTCTCTATGTTAATATGCACATGTACATGCAGGCATTGGAGAGATGAGAGGATGGTTTCTGAATCAGGTGTCTAATGTGGGTGCTGGGAACTGAACTCAGTTCCTCTACTACATTACTCATTGAGAAATTTCTCCAGGCTTTGAGCGAGTCAATCTCTAAGGATTTCTCAGGAATAAAACCTTCTTTCTTTACTCATTTATAACACTAAAGGTTATACTAAAGGTATACTAGGTGTTACTAAAGGTTTAAAATGATGTTAAACATCAGAAATACTTTTTCAAGTGCTTTAGTTTCCCAAACACGATGCTAATAAGCCAGCCATATTTAAGTTGTGATTTACTTTCCAAAATGTGCTCAAAAATATATCAAGGGGATTTTGTGGTTCTTGTTTTTCACATCCAGCTTTCAGATTCAGACTGTAGAAAGGTTAGGGCTCTGTCCTTGGTCAGGGGCAGTGCTGGCTCCCCAACTTTCTAGAGTTGCTTTTCTCAGTGGCAGTAAATCCCAAGGAGCTTTGTATTTAGTCTACCTATCTGTCCTGAGTGGAAGAATGGTGATATGCTTGAATGGGAACACTCCTCATAGGCTCATGTCTTTGATACTCAATCCCCAGTTGGTACAATTGTTTGGGAAGGATTAGCAGGCATGGTCTTGTTGGAAGCAGTGTGTCACTGGGGATGGAGTGGGCTCTGAGGTTTCAAAGGATCAGGGCATTTTGAGTTAGCCTTCTCTCTGTCTCTTGGTTACATCCCCCTTCACTTCCCCCTTTTTAATATGGCAGTGCCATGAGTTGGGAGCTCTCAATTATTGTGCCAGCACCATGCCTACCTGCCTGCTGCACTGCTCCAACTCAAGATGGTCCTGAACTCTAAGCCTCTGAAACTCTAAGCTTCAAATAAACTCTTGTTTCTATAGGTTGCTTCAGCCATATTGTCTTATCACAGTAAAAGAACTGTGGTAACTGTTCTTTTACTGGGAACTGGGTACTGGGAACCATGATGTCCTGTTGGTAAGTGATGAAACCCAAAGGAAACATTGAATACCAACCCCAAATCACAAGGTTAGGAAGGGCCAGGTTCAACAGTTCTTGGAACTCCTGACTTCTGTAGATATTATTATGGATTCTTACTTAGCAACACATCAGTCTTTAATGTGACAAATGTCTTGCATATGTAAAAAACATTTATTAATACTTTCAGCAGAAGTATTTTATTGCAAAATGATTTCAGATTTATTAATCAGTAATGCCACAAATCCACTGATATTTATTTACTTTTTAAATCTCAGTATTTCTATGACCCACTTAAATGTTTACTATTGAAACTCTGTCATGCTGGAAGAAAGTACGATATTCAACTACAACTGTCCCTACCCACTGATCAATAACATCATATTTTCCAGTGACATACAATTAATAATTCCTCACCCACAGTTGAGGTTTGACCAGTACTGACAGACATACTTTTAAAAGTGGTGAATAATACATATTGTTGAAATAATAATATGAATAACAACATCCCCTTGTGAGCTTCTGGTACTACATAAACATGGCATTGCTTACTAGAATTCATGAATAAAAACACCGAATTATAATTTTATGAAAATAAAAGAAAAAGACAGCCCCTAGAGATACATATTATGTAGTGAGCTTGGATCAAGATGTATTTGTATATTTGTATAAAGCCAGATCTTTCCATTGTTCTGATGTATTAGTTTCCATTTGTTGGAGTTGTACAACATCAAAGTCATGATATCCCACTATATTACATTTAGCAGTAATGTAGCAGATGACCTGAAGAAATCAAAGGGAGAGTTTCTAAGTAGATTCTTGGCAATTGAGACAGCAGACTCTTTCATGTGCTCAGTAACTGTGGTAGTACATTGATTTAAACTCCTTCTGAGATCTCAAATGCTTTTATATTCTTAGGTCTCTCAAGCAGTCTCCCCACACCCCCCACCAAAGTGATAAATTTCTAGCATTCATCAGAATGCCATCTTGCTTTCCTCCATACGAGAAGGTTCGTTTCAGCTTTGCTTCTAAACTGCACTGGATCACTAAGTAAAATAGTGGTCCAGATGTCACTCTATTATGAAATCTACCTTTGAGTTCACTTTTCTATGTTCTGACCACAGCACATTGGATTGGGGGGAAATAACAACAATAGCTCCACAGATGGAGCTTTGTGAAGGCTCAACTCAGGGTGAAGCCTGATGGAAAAGCAGATCTACTTATTAAATATTTTTAAAGTAATGTTTTAAATCATGGCTCACTAATAAATCCTAACAAAACAGGAATGACTTCTCCTGCTTTATTTCAGTATATCATGAGTTTTTTACCCTGACTTTGTTTATCATCTTATGTAACTTCTTAAATTATAGCATGTCTGACAAACTCAGAGCACCCGAACTCTTTCTTACCCAATCAAGAAAGGGCTTTATGGATCTCGAATACCCATCTTTTAGTGTCAATCTGTGACTATTCCTTGTCTAGGTAATTTTTAGTCCAAGTTCAACTGAAGTGAGGGTGAAAAGAATAAAGTGTTTTTAAAATATATCTTACAGATATCCAAACCACAATTGGCAAATTGGAATAGCATTATCAACTCTCCAAGGCATCAGGCATAACAGGATACCAATCTAACTACCATGCAGAAATGCTTTTGCAGAATTGAGCTCCACTGTACCTTGCTGATGACGTGATTTAATGTTCTGCACTTATTACTTAAAAGGCTGAACCCTGTAGGGCAAGCCTCTCTTCTCCCTCTCCTGTATCTGTCCATTACACATTGAATTCCTGCTGCATTCAAATCTCAAAAAACAAAACAAACAAAATGAAATGATGATGATGATAATGATGATGACGACGACGACGACGGTGGTGGTGGTGGTGGTGGTGGTGGTGGTGATAAGAACCCATATAGAGACAGCACCTCCAGCATGTCATGTAAGTCTAGAGGTAAATTGGGTGAGTCCACCTTGACATATAGAGCCAAAGAATGGTGACTGCTTTTTCATGTCTTCAAAGACAGTATTGTTGATAGCTCCAACTCTCTATGAGCACAACTACAGTTCTAAAAAGGGTACAGTGGCCCCAGTGTTCATAAACCAAAAGGCTACTGAGAGCATCATTTTTCGGTCATGGTTGTAATTGTAGTTTATGGAAGGAAGCTTGAGCATTTTGCTCCATAGGCAGTAGAAAATTCTAGTAACTTAATTTCTCATCTTCCTGGGTCAGATCACAGTGTAGCATCATTTACCACATGTATCCTCCCTCACTCTTCAGGGACAGGTTGTGGTTAGATGGTCTGCCTGGACTATTAGGCATGCTCAGCAACTCTCATGATGGGAGTAGAGCAAGCAAAGGAAACTACACATCCGCACAGTAGCTATCATATGACTAAACTCAGTAATTTTAGGCAATCTTTCTTTTTCAGCAGAGTCAACACAGCTGTGGTGAGCTGATTTATCATATCATTTGCTAAAACATCACAGAGTGTGTTGCTCTCGTAAGGAGGACAAGTCAAAATGCCTCAAGAGGAAAAGTCTATGGGGATAATGAGCTCAAGGGTTTATTATCTGTATTTTATTGATTTATTTTACCAGGAAAATAAATGAAGTTACATGGTCGCCAAACAACATAAGCAGTTATTCAAGTTCTCAGACTTGCTTACAGTGAGAAACAGTATCATGTAAACAATATCTCAAAGCCCACTAACCCTCTTTTTATTTAGATTTGGTAGTTTGTTTGGCTTATAATTTATTCTAGATTTTACAAAAAGGAACTTTGCTGAGAGATTAGCATGATCATGTCATAGGTGAGGCAACTATCTTGGCAACAATCAGTGACACAAGAGTTAAGTGTCAGCTTATTTAAGAGTAACGCATTCAGGATTTAGGTACTATAGAAGGAAGGAAATCATCTTCACAAAAATCAATTTAATATTCAATATAAACAACGCATACTTATACTACAACTGGAAAAGCAAAGCAGTGGGGATTTCTGTATCTTAAAAGAATACTTTAGAAATATATGAAAGAATTATTCTTAACTGATTCACTATATAGATAAATTACAGGAGCACAAAGCTTGTTGTGGAAAAAGGGGAAATAAATTGTGTTAGGTTTGTTGTCATTTGTTTTAATAAAGATCAAATATCTAAAAGTAAAGTTTCCAAGTTCCACACACAGACCTTTTGGAATATGGTACAGTGATGTGATATAAAGTCCCAAGAGCAGTTCTCCCTGTCCATTTCTAATCAGAAGGGGGCTTATTTTATGATTTGTAGGCAGGGTAATTGATCGAAGTTGAGAATTCCTAGTGGACATTCCTGGCTGAGGTTTTAGGAAGATGTTTAGAGCAGGCCATATGATTTCTCCATCCAAAAAAGACACTGGTGAGCAAACAGGAAAGTATCAAAGAACTTTCCAGGGTAAATGTCAAACTGGGATTATCCTAAGCCACAATGGTATCTATAATTCCCATATTTAGCATCTCTTTGAGTTGAAGCAGAATTTTTATATATTCTCTTAAAAATGTCTGTGCAAGGATCTGGCATCAGTTTGTCACTTTGGATACTTTTGCAGATCTCCCATGTTAACACTGAATTAAGTTCAGAGTGATGCTATTTCTTAGCTTGGTCTTTAGTATCACAAAGATTGACTAGATTACGCTTGAGGTGCACTGTCAATTGTGACCTCTGCTTTTCTACAAAAACAATAGAATTTCTTTATAACAAGAATTTATATATACAGCATGGCTTATATTAAGGTTGATTCTTTATTTTTAAAAGAAAGTCAGAGACTATCAGACCAGCCATAATTTGGATTCTGATACAACACCCTCCATCAACAAGTAGTGGCTTCTGGTTTCCATCTGCACCCAGAGCTAAGGCTGTCCCACAACCCTTTGTACCCAAATCCTGGCCAGAGAGAGCTGGTCTCCCAGGAGAGCTGACACACTTAAGATCACAGGCTCACAGCCCACAGGAGGAGCAAGATCCAGTAAGAGTCAGTAAGACCAACTAACATCAGAGATAACAAGATGGCAAGAGGCAAGCACAAGAACCTAAGCAATGGAAAGGAAGGCTACTTGGCATCATCAGAACCCAGTTCTCCCACCACAGCATGCCCTGGATACCCCAAACACACCAGAAAAAAAACAAGATTTGTATTTAAAATAACATCTTGTGATGATGATAGAGGACTTTAAGAAGCACATAAATAAGCACCTTAAAGAATTACAGCAGAACACAGGTAAAAAGGTAGAAACCCTTAAAAAGGAAACACAAAAATCCCTTAAAGAATTATAGGAAAACACAACCAAACAGGTGAAGGAATTGAACAAAACCATCCAGGATCTAAAAATGGAAATAGAAACAATAAAGAAATCACAAAGGAAGACAACCCTGGAGATAGAGAACCTAGGAAAGAGATCAGGAGTCATAGATACAAGCATCACCAAAAGAATACAAGAGATAGAAGAAAGAATATCAGTGGCAGAAGATATCATAGAAAACATTGACACAACCACCAAAGAAAATGTCAACTGCAAAAAGCTCCTAACCCAAAACATCCAGGAAATTCAGGACACAATGAGAAGTCCAAACTGAAGGATAATAGGTATAGAGGAGAGTGAAGATTCCCAACTTACAGGGCCAGTAAATATCTTCAACAAAATTTATAGAAGAAAACTTTCCTAACCTAAAGAAAGAGATGCCCATGGATATACAAGAAGCCTACAGAACTCTAAATAGATTGGAAATTCCTCTTGTCGTATAATAGTCAAAACACCAAATGCACAAAACAAAGAAAGAATATTAAAAGCAGTAAGGGAAAAAGGTCAAGTAACATATAAAGACAGACCTATCAGAATTACATCAGATTTCTCACCAGAGACTATGAAAGCCAGAAGATCCTGGGAAGATGTCATACAGACCCCAAGAGAACACAAATGCCAGCCCAGGCTACTGTATCCAGCAAAACTCTCAATTAACATAGATGGAGAAACCAAGATATTCCATAACAAAACCAAATTAACACAACATCTTTCCACAAATCCAGCCCTACAATGGATAGTAGAAAACTCCAACACAAGGAGGGAAACTACACCCTAAAAAAGCAAGAAAGTAATCTTTTCAAAACGCAAAAGAAGATAGCCAAATAAACATAATTCCACCTCTAACAACAGAAATGACAGGAAGCAACAATAACTTTTCCTTAACATCTCCTAACATCAATGGACTCAATTACCCAATAAAAAGACATAGATTAACACACTGAATATGTAAACAGGACACAACATTAGGGGTAAGTTCTTCAGGAGGAGTGAAAGGGGTTGGTTGCCCAATGCCCCCTAGAAGCTCCCAGGACAGCTACTTTAGCATTGTTTTGGGCTGAAATGCTGAAGCTGTTGTCTAGAGCAGCACCAGTAGGATGGGCAAGAGAAGACAGCATGACTGGGGTGGGCGGGGCACGGACCTACAAGCACAGGTGTCAAGAGGAGACAAGTGACTCCAATGACTGCCACTCTGCACAGTTCCCCAAGGCTTATTCTTAAGTTGAATCCTTGTATAGCTCTTGACAAGTCCATGAATGCATTTATCAATAAATAATTTCATACAGAAGTTTCATTGCCCTTCCAAAAGTCTCCTATGTTCCATTTATTTCTCTTTCTCACCCTAATTCTTCATTAACCATGTTTTTAGTCCCTATGATTTTACCTTTTTCTTAAACTCCATATAATTTAAATTAAATAGTGTGTATCCTTTTCAGACATGCTCTTTTACTTAGCATCACGCACTTACAGTTTCTTCATACTTCACTGCTTCTCATAGCTTTCTTCAAATCATCACTGAATTCAATTCAGTTGAATAAATTCAATAAAATTCAATTGTTTATATACATCAGTTTGTTTATGCACTTACCTGTTTAAAGATTATATCAATATATATCAATATATATATATATATGAATTTAAAGTTATCCTGTAAAAAAGGTGACACATATATAAGTCCAGTTGAAGTTGTTGGTCAATAAAACTCATCAAGACTAAAATGTTAAGCTATCAGCAATGCTCTTGGTTCCCTTTATAACTTTATGATAACTTGATGGTTCTGAGATCCTATTGCTGAAGACATCACATGCTTGAGACACAGAACATAGAGAAACTAAGCAGAAACATAATATTCATTGGCTAGCTTTCTGTGTGCAGGGAACAGCTATGTATAGGATAAAAGAAAAGATGTAACCATAAGCCTAACCCACCAGTAAATCTTTTGGGTAACAACAATGTCTGGCCTGTCAAGACATGCCTGCTAGTGCAAGAGTGACATGGCATCCTGGGTGCAACCAAGCATTGTCTTATTGGATTTATGCCCAGGTCCACAAGATGAAACTTATATATGTCACTGTTATCAGATCAAAGAATCTGTGTTAGACAGGTCATAGGTTCTAGAGAAGAACCTACTTAGGTAGAGAGAAGGTGTTGCCTGAAAGTCTAGAGGGTTATGTAGCCTTAAGCAAAGAGCACAACAAAAGCAATAGAACCTCAACTAATTAGATGGAAAAAATGAACTCTTGTCATTCTGTTCTGATAGTCACATGTATGCAGTGACGTGCACATCCCAATGCTCTCTCAAACTCAAATAAATAAAAACAAATTATTTTACAATAGTTAGATATTCTTGAGTAATAAAGCCTCATTGCTTAAACACTTTACTGATTACCTTTTGTGAGGTAAGGATTTTGGTTTCTTTAAAACCCATGTTATGTTATATGAGTATTTTTTTGTTGTAATCTCAGGTATGGGGTAGGGGGCTGGTTTAATTTGTCCACATCTACTAAATATGATTGTCTCATGCTCTAGGAGGGGTGTAATCTTTTTACCTGCTGAAGATAATTTATGTATGGCATTTTGGAAACTCATAAGAGGATATAAGTGAAAGAGCCCCTAGAGGTCCAGTGGTGGCTGCTTCTGCCCTGGGTTCTGTTGGTCCTGCTTCTGCATTTGCTATTGCTGGATTGCTGTTTTGCTAAATTGCTGGTCGGAGATATCCTGGTGACAGATATTGGACTTGCTTCGAGGAACTCAACACCCCTAAAGAGCAGAAAATAGTCTATAGAAGTCAACACCTCCTCTCTCTAATTTTCTTTCTCTCCTACCTAGTACTGGGGAATTGGATGTTATTGAGATAGAAAAAGGGTTGGAAGGGTAGTAGATAATAAGAACCCAATAATGTAGTCCCCAAAGTATGCTTAAAACTCAGTTCAGTGTCTGGCTGGAAACTCTGGCTCACAGAGTTCCTAAAAGAATTATAGTTACTAAAAAAATACATAAATATATAGTTCACTGCCCCAAATACTATACATGTGAGATAGATTCAGAGCTTATATGTCAGATTTTAGAGGCATAGAAGAAAGGCAAAGGCTGTATTTTGCTCACCAGTATAGACAGATCTGGGCCCAGTGCATAATCAATGAAAGATAATAAAGATGTTGAAATAGGGGCTAGAGAGATGGATCAGTGATTAGTAGCATTTGGTGCTTTTGAGGAGGAACTGTTTCTTTTCCCAGTACCAAAATGGTGCCTCACAACCATCTCTGATTCATTTTCAGGGGATATAAAATATTTTTCTGGTCTCTATAGGCACTGCGTACTTGTGATGCACATACATAAGCAAAAACAAAATATTTTTATTCATAAAAAATAAATATATCTTTAAAATAAACAGAATGATATCAAGATAATGTTAGGAAATAAAAACCATTTTTATCATCCATATTAAAAGCATATCTATACCTTGTATTCAACTATAACAGAATCCACAGAAATCTACATTGAATACTTTTCTTTTGAATTGAATTATACGTAACTTCTATATTCTTCATCATGACACTTAATCCATAACTTTTTTCTTACTTCTTAATTATTATTTGAATCTACTGACATGTTTCCAAATGTAGGAATCAACTCTATTTCTCCATTTTCCTTGATATTCAAGCTTCTACTAACCACAGCCACACCAAACAAAGCCTATATGAGGAGATTTTTGTCATATGGTGCTCTCAGTCAAGAGACCCAAATTATGACAACAATTGTCATTTGATTTTATTTTCTTTCAGGATAACAGAAAAGGGTTTGTACCACTGAATTGTATGAAGATGATATTAGCATTTGCTGAATTCATAGTATGAAATCCAAAAGATGTAGTATTCTAAACTATCACTCTCCAAACATATAAATATATATGTTAAAGCATTCCTATGATAATATATTTTTTCTTAAAACAAAAGTAGTTTCATTTGCATAAATATTATTAACTAACTACATAGAGGAAATATAAATAATTTAAAATAGTAAGGAAAGCTCTTAGAATTAATTTATTTAGTAATATACAAAACACAAATATGCTTGCTTTCTAAAGAAACAAGAAACAGAAAGCAAGAAACAGTAAAACAGACTAAAAGATAGTTCTATTATACTATATTACCACCCCAAAGCATGAAATATTTAGGGATAAATTTGTCAAAATATATGAAAACCTTCTACTCCCAATTACAAAATGTTGCTGAGCTAAAGAAATTTAGGGAATTAGAACATGTTAACCCTAAAACGTGCTATGACAATATATTTACTTTTACTATATAGTTGTATAATTTGGTAGAAATCAAATGTACCATCACAGATACAATGGAGCCATAAGAAGCTGAGGAAAACTTTACTATATTCTCTAGCTTCTGTATTTTCTAATATTTGGGGTTCTATATCACAGATATATCCAAGTCAGTCCACTTTTCTCTTATAATAAAAATGATATTTTATTCAAAATAACATTTTATCTTTAATAATTTCAAGTTTCTTCTTTAAATAAACTTATTTCTTCATCAATTACTCCACGTAATTTAAGGTAACTGATCAAATGTATTATTTTCTACATTTGTGAAAATAATGTCATTCAAAATCCTCTGTTCTCTAATCCTTGTGTGTAAAATCACCTTATATGTATAAGAAGAACGTTCTCTCTGTTTTGCTAGAGAGGTAGTCATGGATATTATTGTAGATGAGGTATTTATTGTTGTGAAAAGACACAGTGATCTTGGCAATTCATGTGCTGTTTTTTCCATGCCCCATTACTGAGCATATGACTCAATCTCCCTATGACTGTAGTATCCCAGGGTGATGCTGCTTGCTTTCTGTTTGAGGGGATACCCCTTCTGTGCAGAGCTGTTGTGAGTTAAGAATTAGAAAGTGCTATTTATCAGGAAATCATCATCGGTATACATGTTAGACAACATGACTGATTCAGAGAGAAAGACACCTGTCTATGTAGGGAATTTTATACCTTAATATACAACTAGAGTTGAGTTTTATTTGGAGTGAAGTATAATATTTTCTTCATGTAAACTAAACTCTAAGTTATTCCATAGAGACCAAGAGAAAAAATGATGTGTATATTTTAAAAAGTTTCATATCTCTCCGTGTCTCTCTCTGTCTCTCTCTGTCTGTCTGTCTCTCTCTGTCTCTGTCTCTGTTTGTCTGTCTGTCTGTCTGTCTGTCTCTCTCACAAACACACACACACACACTACCTTAGAGAATTTTAATAACTGGAGAGAACAGAGTACTGACTATCATGCTTTAAAAGTATGAGCTAAATAAGGTTTCACTATTCCATCAACCAGTCACTCTATTAGATATTTTTTATTCTTCTCTCATACATCTCAACTACAGTTTCTCATCACCCCCACCTACTGACTTCCCCTCTCCCACAGATCTATTCTTTCTCTGTTTCCCTTCAGAAAAGAGCATGCCTTTCAGGGATATGAACAGAATATGGCATAAAAGTTACAAGATTAGGCACAAAATCATATCCAAACTGGATGAGGCAACCAAGAGGAAAAGAGGCCACAAAAGAACAGGTGAAAGGGTCAGAGACGTCTACGCACACTCCACAGTTAGGACTTCTACAAGAACTCCAAGCTACATAACATACATGTAGAGGGCCTAGCTCAAACCCGTGCAGACTTCGTAATTATCAGTTCAGTCTCTGAGATCCCAACCCAACCAGAAAATCTTTGACCTACACTCTGTCCTTCTCACAAGATGTATTGGGGTAATGGTGGCATAGAACTTGTGGGAGTGGCTAGTCGATGACTGGTACAACTTGAGGACCAATCATGAGAGAGGGCCTATGTCCAACACTGATAGTTGGCCAGGAACCTGAGGCTGGGCAGTCCAAAGACATCAGATAGAACAAAACATCACTGACAAAAAAGCCAACGAAATGCTGCCTAATGATATTCTGTGATACTCATAGATCAGTGCCTAGGCCAATCCTCATCAGAGAGGCTTCCTCCAACTACTTATGGGAGCAGATGCAGAGACACACAGCTAAATATTAGGTATGACCCACAGAATACTGAGGACTTTAAGTCATTTATTAAATATGAATCAATATGAATGTTAAAGGGAAATATAAAGTACATATAATTAAACTGAATTCTTTATGGTTCATATTTCAGTCATGTCTATAAAATGCCAAACTTCTGTGCATGTCCAACCCTTTGACATCATGATACTGTCAATTACAAATGTCTTCAGCCAGGTTCCTAGCAATCCTAGGATACATGTGACCATCTAACTGCAAGTTGGGCATACCTGCAAGACTATTCTTTACAATTTTGAAGCTGTTATAACAAATAGTATATAATTCTAATTGGAAATTGAATGGTTTTTAATATGTTTTCTAAATTACTCATGTTTATTTTGCTTTATTGCAGTTCCTCTTCATATGGCTATGGAAAGCTGTGTACTCGTAAAGTGGTAGTATACTTGGTCATAATGAGTTCTGGTGATTTCAAGAATTATTTTCTCTTGGTAAATTGTTTTGTGACCAGTAATGAATCATACAACTTTTTTCTCACATTATAGGCTGCATTCCCACATAGATTGTGATTCAGATAGAGTTAATATCCATGGAGTAGTGAGTGACTTAAGGATGACAGTAATGAGATTGTGGCTCATGCCCTTAAAGCCTGACATCTGAAATCCTATCATTTTCCACATGAAGAAATATGTTAAATATTATAATATCTGACATGTCTATCACTGTGGGATTAAACCAGCTATCTGAAACATTGGCTTGATATTTTGATCCTTAGGAACATTATCTTCTTTTGTCTTACAAACTCTGAATAATTGATTTGAGGATAATGGAGGTTTATATTTCCATGCTCTTAGTTTCAATTCCACGAAGTATTAATATATCCTCCTGGTTTAGTGCTCTTACCTTCATCGAAAGAAGTCAATAGCACAGAACTTTCCAATGATGATGTGAGACACAATGCAGGAAGGTGTTTAATTAGTAGATTTACTTTTTCAACATGAGACTTTGCTTTAAAAGTTTCAACAAGTAGAACACACACACAGAGACACATACACATGCACACACACATACACACACAAGAGACAAAGCATGCACATTGTAAAGAACACACACACAAAAAAACACAGAAACACACACACATACATATATACATATATACATACATACATACATACATACATACATACACACACATGCACATTCAATGGGCAATTTGAGTAGCCAAGCAGAATAAGAAAGTGATGTTCTTTTGAGTATTCAAAGAAGTAAAATATTTATACATGAATGAATATATGCCTAAGGATAGTTAACAGACCTACCAGTCTTTGGAGGAAATATTTTCTATACTTTTTATTTATTTAGCTATTTATTTATAGATTTTCCTGTTTTCTAATCTTTCCCTCAAAGAACTATAATATTCTAAAGCTTTAAGACTATCTCTGATAACTCATTGCTTGGTATGTTAGAGGCATGCAGGCTATGGAGTAAACAACCACCTTCTGGTTGAATATGGGAGCTGCTCCACATGCAACAACCCATATCTGATACTGTAAACCTGGCCAAAACAATGGTTAAGGTGGTCACATGCAAGAGATTACAGAGAATGACCTGTGTCCTATTTAATATGTGTTTACTAACTGTCCATACTTAAATACTTACTTATCTAGACAACCAGACAGCCACTGTCTTCTTTTAGTATCCATATGTGCATATACACAAATGTTATTAAAACCTCTGTGATATATCCTAATATATGAAAATATAATTTATTTTTTCTTAGGGGTAAGACATGCATTCATTTATTAGCATGAAATTAAACATATACTTTCAGGCTGGGCTTATACATCTCTCCAAAGTACCAAAGAAAAGAGATGTAACTTCCTGTCTAGCATCTTCATCAAGCACCTTATGCCTCCATCCTTACTGTGCTGGCTAATATTTTTCCAGCCTGATACAACCTAGATTAATTTGTATAGATTGTCTCTCAGTTGAGGAATTACCCCCACAAAGATAATCCTGTAGGTAAGTCTATAGTGTATAGTCTTCATGGGAGATTGATATGAGTGGACCCAGTTCCCTAGGGCAGCATCATCCCTGGGAAGTATCATAAAGCAAGCTAAACAAGCCGTGAAGAACAAGCCAGTAAGTAGAATTCCTCAACAACTGCTTTATCAGTTCCTATCTCCTGGTTCCTGCCTTGGATTCCCGCCCTGACTACTTGCACTGTAAGCTATAATATGAAATAAAATCTTTCCCCCAATGTCATTTTTATCGTGATTTATTTACATTGATAGAAATCCTACCGAGCCTGCAGCTGTAGAAAATTCCAGCTTTCCTACTCCTGGGAACCTACAATTCCCTTAGTTCAAAAACTACAAACATGCTTTCTTCCTTTGTTTACTTGTCTATAAACACCTGGTCTTCCAGCAAGTCTCGGAGTACAGCTGCATAATGTGATGTCATTCCTGAAATCCATTGTCTTTTCGTTATCTGAACTGTTGACACGGATTCTTCTTTTGACCCTTAGTCCTCCTGAAATTAGTTATGTGAGCAACAGCTACAACTGTTATCTGAAAATATTAACAGGGTCAAAGCTGACCACTACTGAAATACATCCATGTCTTGCCATACTCAGAAAAGTGTGAAGCATTTTGTACAAGCCCTGTGTGATCTCCTCCTTCTTCACAGACCTTCTTTTATGACATCATGTTTATTTTTTTCGTCTTAGGAGCTATATCATGACTAGCTGCAGTGTTCTTCCTCATATTGTCCTTTGACTGAGTGAGTCTTTTCATTCAATTTTCTGCTTAATTGTCACTTACTAGGACTTCCCTGACCAAGTAATCTTGCCATCCAGTTACTATTATCACATGGTCTAACATAAATTCTCTCTGTAATAGCCAATATAATCTGACATTATTCTTGCAGGTTTCATTCATCTTGGCTTTTAAAGTACATTTACTTCGAAACAATGATATAGTTTAGAATTATAACATCAAGTGGAGAAAAAGGCAAGTTTCTCAGGAATTTCAAATTCTTTTTATGCTACTGTGGAGATTCAGGGACAATAATGGATCAGTGGTCCCAGGAATTCTCAGAAATTTCAAATGATGCTATATTAAACACAGTTCAAATAATCTTTGGACTGAGCAATTTGAACAACTAGAGATTCATGTGTAAAGAGTAAAATACGCCAAGTTTACAAAGCACCAACAAAGAACAGCAGCTTGCAAATATTCAATGAAAATATAATTTAAAATACAGATCTTCCACTGAGGCAATCATCTCATGGAACCACGTGAGGACTTATTTGGCATTGAAATGAGTTATGCCTGGAGAGACCATTCAAGGGACTTAAAGGAAGCATATTGTGCATGCCAACTCACTAGGGTACATTTACCTTTTGTTACACTCTGTTTTTTTAACGTTATACTGTACTCACTGTATAACTGTTTACATATATACATTGTACACATTATGGGTTAGGATTCTATTGTGTAGGAAAACATGAGGTGTCCAGGATATAGTAAAGAATGGGTAACATGCTAATGCTATACATTCTATAATAGTTACTTTGTTAATATTTTACAAGTACTATGCAAACCATTAGATGCCTCATGATGTTCACTTAATAATGGATCCTCTCTTCTACCTACTTCCTATCTTGTAATCTGTGGCCACATACACATGCCACCCCAGTCTCTTTTCTTCTTTCATGTGTTATGTGTCCCTATGTCTACTCTGTCTTTTCTAATCACCAATTTTCCTTTGTACCCATCTCCTAGTTTTTATAAGCTTTACACATATGTATATGCTCATACATTATCTGTCTGTCTATCTGTCTACACACACACACACACACAGAGAGAGAGAGAGAGAGAGAGAGAGAGAGAGAGAGAGAGAGAGAGAGAGAAACAGACACAGAGAGACAGAGACAGAGGATCTGCATGTCTGACAGAGAAATAGGGTTTTTATCTCTCTGAGTCTGGGTCGCCTCACTTTACTTTGCCTCATACCTGTTACATTTAATAATCTTGGTTGAATGACTCCATATTATAACTACCGAATTGATACTTCACACTTTGATATAAACTTCATGCCTGAAATTCTCAGCAAGTATTATTTGTTGATATATTTGAAGTCCACCTTTTCAGAATCAACTTAGCTTTTCCTGAACCATACATAGTTGGAGAGTAAGAGTGCTTGCTTCAATCATAGGCATTTGTAAAAAGTGTGATCAGGGCATCTTGGTGAGAAATCGTTCTAATCAGAGCACCTTAATGCACAGAGTGCATTTGAAAAGTCTATGCCTACTTCTGCTGAGGAAATACTATGTACTCAGACTTAGTTAAATGTACTTATTTTTACAGTTTATAAAAATCATAATTATTAGTTTAATTCAGTTGAGATAATAGTATAAATATCAATAGATTGCTAAATGAAGAACTCAAATGAATTTCCACAAATACCTCAAAAAAAAAAAAAGAAAAGAAAAGAAGAAAGAAATGAAAAAACAAAACAACAGCAAAGACAACCCAGGACTCGAAGCATTGTCAATCTCTAATTTGTTCACCTTCCAGTTTTTTTTTTCTGTTTCTTCCCTTAGACAGGTTCTTACTAGGTAGCCCTCACTGGCCTGGAACTCTCTCTATAGACAAGGCTAGACCAGAATTCTTAGAGATCTATCTGCCTTTGTTCCCTGAAAGCTGGTATTAAAGTTTTGTGACATCATAATGGGCCACCTTTCAGAATTTTTACTCACATGTATCAAGTCTCAATTCAAATTTTAAACCTTTGGCATTAAGTGATATCTATTTATGCAGTACACTGCCCTAATTCTTTACAAATACCATTGTGTTATAACATGGTGTGCCATAACATTTACATGTGATGAGTTTATAGGCCAAAGCTCTGAGAAATTTTGGGAGCTTTGCAACAATTACTATAAACTTGCCACGAGGAATGACCTTGTGCTCTTTGGGCGGTGTTCTCTTCTACCTTCCTAATGACTTGTCTTCTGTGTTGACAGACTTGACACTTCTAATCATTCAGTTTTATAAAACAAATATGACCTACATTTCATGTATCCAACTGATCTCCTTTGTTTGTTTGCCTTCACTCATAATTTATACATGGTCAAACAATCTCTGTTATTATAGTGCCAGCCCACGCACCACAGAATGGTATCCGTGGTGTGCGTACTACACTTTGCTTATTCATTTACCATGTTGGTAGGGACTTGCATTGTCTCTACTTTTTGGATATTTGGAATATTGCTGCTTTGACCTTCAGGATATAAGTCATTGATTGACATTTTGATATATGGTCTCTTTTCATAGGTTAAATAAATAGAGGAGTGATTTCTGGTCACTTTGTAGTGACATCCTTTTACTTTCCACTGATAATGCATGGAGTCTCATATTTTTTCACATGCTTAGTGTGACTTTTGAAAGGGTGTCTATTGACACCATCATTCTAGTGGGCAGAAATGACAACACAATACAACTACACATGACGTATTAAAATAACAGACTCTGGGACAAACAGTCTGAACTTAAATGAAGCTCTGTGATCTGACTGTGCCATACCTTGTCATGTCTTTGGTCCACATAATGGCACTGACTTAGTCTAGGAGAGCTGCTATAAGAGTAATATTTGGTGGCTGAAAGAGCAAATGTTTAGCCTGGGAAGTCCTTGATCAAGGGGCGATCAAATGTGGTATATGGTGAAACGTACCAACAGCCTTACTCTCATGACATCCTGAAATGGGAGAATATTAAGAAAGTTCTCTTTGGTTTCTTCTATGAATGAATTAATCCCATTTATGAATTTCCTCTTGAATTAGCCAAATTATCTCCTGATACAATTACATTACAGTCCAGGATTTGAATCAAAGGATTTAGAAGGGGCACTCTGTAACAAGAGCTACCTTATAAAATTATTACAAGTGTTGATGAGTTAATATAGCTTGATATATAAAAGTGTCTGTCACATAGTAAATTCTACATGAAGATGAACTATTTTCATTTTATCATTGCAATTTGCAAAATTATAGCATTCTTAGCCTGGTTGGGCACTATAGTTAGTTCTAGGAGATTTTTCATGTTCTCATCAAAAATTTTACTTTTATTTTTTATTTTGTGTGTGACTATATGTGTGTGCATGTGTATACACTTTACATGCAAGCATGTATGCAGTCAAACAACAACTCTCAAGGCTCAATTTTCTCTTTCATGTTGGCTCAGGAAGTGAACCCAGGTCCTATTAAGATATCCTGCCATACCCTGTTAAGTTATCTTAATGAGCGTGTCTTATATGATATTACTTCAGCTACTCAAGTGAATTCTCAAGTCTGGGCACAAGAATGACATGTTCTATGAAAGTCAAATGAAAGGTCGTTCATATAGTAAAGACTTGAACACGCTAGATAAACCCACCAAACCACTGCTAATCATATAGGTTAGATGATAGCTTGTGAACAGAGGTCTATTTGATCCTTCACCTATCCCATCCAGATAAATAACGAAACTGCCACAGGAAGTTTCTGTGCTTTTATATCATCAATTACTTGAACATAAGGACCTCCCTCCTTCTCCTCTTTATGATGTCTCTTTGTTTCCTTGTCTCTGTTCTCCTGTACTCACTGGCTTGGTATCCAGTGAACCACTGGTGCATAGAAGCAAAGAACAACTAGGAAAAAACTCAAAGGGATGGTATTCCTCCTGAAGCCATTTCTCCTCATTTTAGACTCTTTTTCTAAAAACACAAATTTCACCCCATCTTTCTCATGTGTCTTCTGATTGACAGCTAGAGAGGAAGCTCTGCAGTCATACTGATTATTAAAAAAAAACTCTACTCTTGAAAGCATTTTAGAGCATGTCACAGGTGAGTCTAGCTGCAATCAGTGATGGTCTTTCTATGCATAGGTCACTGCTTCCTAATCTCTTCTGGCTATAAGTGTTGAGATTTCAACTGGATGTTCTAACAGCAAGCCATGTTTTACTTCACACCACCCATCTTCTTCCCATTTGGAAGAAACATTAAAGGAACAAACTAAGTCTAAGTTATGGTATAGCAAAATTGTCATTATGAGACTGGATGCTGCTCCATTTCTCTATGTAACCACTCAGAGTTTTAGGAACATCTCATTCAACTATTTGTGGTGTACATAGTTTTCTCAAAACAACCCTGAAATTCTACTTCACACCAGTCAGAATGGCTAAAAAAACTCAGGTGACAGCAGATGCTAGGAGAATGTGGAGAAAGAGGAATACTTATTCATTTTTGGTGGGATTGCAAACTGGTACAACCACTCTGGAAATCAGTCTGGAGGTTCCTCATAAAATTGGACATTCCACTACCTGAGGACCCAACTTTACTTCTCCTGGGCATATACCCAAAAGATGTCCCAACATATAACAAAGACACGTGCTCCACTATGTTCATAGCAGCCTTATTTATAATAGCCAGAAGCCAGATGCCCTTCAACAGAGGAATGGATTAAAAAAAAAGGTGGTACATTTACACAATGGAGTACTACTCAGTTATCAAAAACAATGACTTCATGAAATTCATAGGCAAATGGTTTGAACTAGAAAATATCCTCCTGAGTGAGGTAACCCAATCACAGAAAAACACACTTGGTATGTATTCATTGATAAGTGGATATTAGCCCCAAAGCTGGAACTACCCAAGATGCAATCCACAGACCATAGGAAGCTCAAGAAATAGAATGACCAAAATGTGAATGCTCCCACTCCTTCTTAAGTTTTTCATTCTTATGAAAATAGTAAAACTTATTTGCTTGTAGAAGAAATGGTACATAAAAGTAGGTCTCCCAAAACATGTGACAGAGATTGCTCATACTATTAACTTATTAACACACATGTATATTTTTTAATTATTGTGACTATCCAAATAGAGTCTTGATTTCCATGTGTGTAGAAGCATTGTTTTGGACTGAATGGTACCCTATACCATGTCTTAGGGTATGAAATGGCCTTAGACCAGATGGGGGACTGAGATAGTTATCCTCCCCCAACAAGGATGAAATTCATGTGGAGAAGAAAATGAAGTGAACAAAAAGTTTCCTCCCAATTATCCTGTGATGGCTGTTTGAGATGTGTTCAGTTGGCTGTCTTTATAAACAGGGAAGAAGGAATATATAAATTGTAAATGTCCTATATCCTATATACAATCCTCTCTCTCTCTCTCTCTCTCTCTCTCTCTCTCTCTCTCTCTCTCTCTCTCTCTCTCTCACATTTTGTTATAATGTAGGCTTTATTCCCAATAAACACAATTATATGTAACCTTCTCCTTGGGTTCTGTCACATAAAATAGACCGATACATGGTATTGGAAAGCTAGAATAGAGGACTAATAATTTTAGTATAAAATTCTGGGTCATTGTAAAAACAAACTACTGTTTAATAATGCTGCTGCTGCTGCTGCTGCTGCCTGACATCTGGTGTCAGCAGTCTTCTTATTTTATTCCATGTTTTCTCTGATGTGCTTTACATGTGGCCACACTTAAGCATGACATCCATAATATTAGACATTAATATTTACACATTAAAACAAAGTTAATAGAAAAATAATACTCTTGTATGATGGGCCCTAATTCATATAGCTGATGAGCAGCAGGGCTCAAGTTCGAATCCGCGCATGTCTGATGCATTTTTATTTGTGTCTGAAGTTTTTCTGGGTAAGGGAGAGTGCTCAGAGGCTTCCTGCTGCTGTTTGGCAATTCCAATACTGGTATTGCTGCATGGGTAACTGATTCTGGAATGCACTAAAATGAGACTTTGCAACACAGTGTGTGATCAGATTGGGTGTCGAGACAGTGAAGATCTACTCTTTTGGGAATTTGTGGCATCAGTCTCCACCTCCCAGGCAATTTGTCTTGTAATATTCAAGATGAAGAGTTTCAAAATACATTCAGCCGAACCGATCTCTCTTCCATCTGTACAAAAGTACTTCTCTCCCATTATAGAGGCCACTGAAGGATGCGCTTTACTTTGTGTTTGATACAAGGCATTTTAATTTTGCTGTACATCCTTTCATCACCCACCACAGAGTTTCTAGCACATTTGTTCTGCATACAAAGGGGCATCCTTATGCACAGGCTCATTAGGTACCATCGTGACTATTTGGGAATAAATACAAAGGTTCGCACTTTATGTGGTCTGGATACTGATGACGGAAAATGACCTCTATTTTTCCTCTCTGTGGCTCTTTTTAAAATAATGACTGCAGACTCCTTAAAAAGAATGCCATTTGTGTGTCAATGGACAGAACAGGGGGTCAGATCACCTGTGATAATTGCAAATTAATCTTCTCCTGGTAATGCATTAACTGCACATATTGATCTACAATGGAAGAATCAGGACTCCGGAGAAGTAAGTTATATTTCCTTGAGTTTTTGGAAAGTGATGTTTGCATTTCTGTATTTGCTTTTCTTACTTTTTCAATTATGCATTTTTTCTTTCACATCCCAAGATCATTTCTAACTTGTAATTAGAAGCCATAAAAATTCATGTCTCTGTTTCAGAAAAACATTTTTGGAAATCTGCTGAACTGTAAGTTGAAGCATAAACCTCATATGAGATGCATAGGTTCATATTTTGTGAGCGCCATGCTTTTGAATGACTGGATTTCACTTAGATACACTAAAATTCCATTTGGTCTTTTATAAAAAAAATGGCAGTTTGTTGAGAAGCCTGTAGCAAAACATTTGAAAGTTTCCTTTAAAAGCATGCCATCTTAGGAATCTGGATGATATGACTTCCCTCTTAGGAAAGAACTTTAAACATATTTATAGTTTATTTTACAAACAAAAAAATTGGTATGAGAGAAGAGGCAAAAGCCTCATAGGGTAAATATCTGTGCATATCTTCACACAAAACTACTACTGATTATATACACATCCACAATTTCTCATGTTTGTGTCAAAGGTTTATTTAATGTCTGTATATACATGTGTGTGCATTATACAACAGACACATGAGGGTAAAAAGACAATGTACAGCAGTTAATTATTTTTTCCTACTGTGGAGGATACAGGAATATATTCTAGGCTTTTAGGCTCAACAACTGGTACCTTTATCCATCAAGCCATCTTATCAGCACTTGTATCAAAATTCAATCTTTAATTATTTTTTTTATGTGTTCCAAAGCATGAATTTCAATGAGAACCCAATTCTGTGACTAGTGTAGACTAGATTCATAAGGTCATGTGGATAAGCTTGGCCTCTGAATTATATATTGGAAGTCAATGAAAACACAGAGATATATTTATTACTTTTTTACTTTTTAAAAATTTTAACTGCACTGTACACAATTCTAAAACTTGATACATATTATTTCAATATTTATTACAGTGCTATATATATATGTCTTTAATTTAAAAATCTAATATATCTCAGATATTTTATGTATTTACATTTCAAATCTTATCCCCTTTCCCTCCTCTCCCATTCCCCCTCTCCCTGCTTCTCTGAGGATGCACCCATTCCCACCTCAATGCATTGGCATTCGCCTACACTGAGCAAATGAGCCTTCATAGGACTAAAGCTTTTCTTCCTATTGATGCTGGACAATTTCTGCTACATATGTGGCTGGAGTCACTTTGATAAGAACTCCCTTAACTCCTTTCTATAGCCCTTAAACTTATACCTTTACTGACTTCCATAAGGTTTGTAAGCCATTACTGTAATTTCCAGTGAAAAGTCTTTAAACATTGTTCTCAGGCTCATGAGAATTTTCTTAGTTCACTATCATTTCTGTTTCTAGCAAAAGACACAATTAATAATGTAAAATAAAACCTGTCCCCAAATTATTTGATTTTTTTCATTCCCTGGTAAATCATTATCATTGGCACCAAGAAAACCTTTAATAAATGTCAGCTGCATGACTAGAATTACAGAAGCCTGGTTCTTTTTTTTTTCTCTCTAGGAGTTTATAATTAATTAGAGGCAGAAACAATCAGAGTTGATATTCATTTTACAAGTAGACTGAGAGCTGGACCACGGTGCTGAAGACTCCCTGACATGCCAATCATTGCTGGATAATGAGAGGTTTGATGGGACCAGGTGGCCGGAGCTTGAGAAAGATATCCAGGGAACAAGGACTCTGAATTGTGATTCTGTATTTAACATACTAAAGTCCATTTTCCCTTCTAGCATCTGAATAAGAAAGATACTCCAACTTCTGTATTATAAATAAACAAATAAACTAAGGTTTATAATAATAATAATAAGAAGCTGGTATTAATCTAGATAATAAATGGTGAAGCCAGATGCTAAATAAAGAAAATTGTACCTTAAAACTCCTGTCTTCTTTGCAATGAGTATACATGCATTCACCAGAACACATAACAATAGCAACCACGCATTGTGAAGAGGTTGAAAAAATTGAATGAATTGAAATATTTGTAGTTTGTTATAGCCAATGAACACTTCTATAAGTTCTATTCAGAAGGGAAACGTTAAGAGTATTATTTGACAAGATGGAAAGCAGTATCACAATAACCCTTATGTGAGACAGTGACATAGAGGCAAAGAGGCACAGAAATAGAATGGTCCAGCTTTAATTTCATTTCATGAGCAAGAGCTATTACCAGTGCTTAGAAAGCAGGTTTCAGAGCTTGGATGTATTTGATATGGTTTTTGGTTTCAAGATATAGGTGGCCTGTGATTCAGTAGCATTTTATCTGTATCTTTTTTTCCTCATCTCTTCTGTATTGGTTTTCAAACTTTACATACATTCAAGCTTCAATATCAGGCATTACGGAAGCCATTTTCTAATCTAGAACGGATGGAGAACTTGTCAATGCTGCTGCATACCAATGGTCGCAGAAGACAGGCAACAGTTTACTAACAGGAAAGGGAGGAAGAAGTGAAAAGTGGGAAAGAGGAGGCATGAGGTAAGTCATGGTATATTGCAGCAAATAACAATGCCTGGGCTGCATTTTTCTGGGGGGAATGCATTGTGGACACAGTGACCAAGTATGAGCCCTACTATAAACAGAATTGCACATATGGGCGCAGGATAGAACGATCAAAGATGAAAGGTTTAGTTTGTTATTTTTGCAAAGAGTAATTGCTTCTCATATATGCAAAGGTGTGTTTAAATAAAAGTAGGCAAATTGCTTCTGAAAATGCAAATGTACTTTGAATGCATCAGGATAAAAAGAGTGAGCATGAAGAAAAGTGGTTATAACCCATGGGCTTCATTTGTACAATGAGCTAATGATTCACGATCATTTAAAAATGTAATTAAGAAAAGTAATAAGGGATTACATCAACTGATACAGAGAATGGCAGGGTACAAATTGAATGCCGTGATCAGAAACTCTCACAGAGGTAAGCATTCAGGAGGAGCCAACTGTGAAATACATATTTTTGTGGTATATTTTCATCCCAGTTACAAGAGAAATTCTGATCTAAAACCTCAGGGAAATTTTAAAATATATTAAGCACATGATAGAACCGCATGCTTTAAGAAAGGAATCTGTATTGCTCTGCTTGGGGATGAATATTTAATAGTGTTTTTCTTTGTATTGAATATAGATGATGATGTTTTATCATTAGCATAACACATACTTGAGAATGTGTTTTCTTCATAAGTAAAGGATCTGTGTTAATAAACACATATTTTAAGGAGATAGTCAAAAATATTTACATGCAGTTAATTGAATATAAAGATAGCTCTTAATAGATCTTGAAGAGAGAAATAAAATCTTAAAGAATAAAAACAAATAATTAAAATTGAATAATATACAGGGTATAAAAGGGTAGAGGAAAGAGATAAATAATACTAAAATAAATAGTTTGGAAAAAGCCAAAGGAAACATTATTTTATAAGCCTACTCAAATAGACATATACAACACATACGTGTGTGTGCAAACATACATGTACTTATGCCACATGGGGTGATGGTGCTCCCCTCAAATGCCATGCATTATCTAACAAAGCCAGAGTGTCACATGTGGGAAATCTCATTGCTGGTTGTTATTTGAAGGTATACAGGTCTCCCAAAGAACATAGGCAATTGCCTTTAACCTTGGTTGCCTTTCAGTACTTGAAGATAAGTCGTTATTGCTGAAGATGCCACACACTTCAGACTCAGAATCTCGAAGAATTAAGTTGGAGATGATGTGAAAATCTCATTCCTGAGGATTGGCTCCCATCGAATCAGAAAGTGCCACAAAAGACGCAGTGGGAAAGAAGAAACTGGGACTTGTACCCAAATGGAAAGCCTTTGAATAACCAGCAATGACTGACCTAGCAATGCTGCCACAATGGTTCAAGAGTGGCATGGGAATAACTAACAGTTGTCTAATATGATTTAGGGGCCGCCAAATGAAATGCCGTTCATGCCTAATGCTATAAACTTTGCTAACTGGTCATGGCTGGAGGGGTTGTAAATCCTGGAGAAAAATATGCTACTGCAACTTTTATAAACTGATGTAACTTCTAAATGAAGTAAACATTTGTCCTCATACTAACAGATGAGTGTAGCTCTTGCCCCTTATCACAGAGGCTCTTTTTGCACAGAAAAGAGACTACTAGGGACCCACATCTGGTAACTCCAATAGATGTATCTGCCATCAAGTCTCATAGCTTAGGGAAAACCATGAAAGACAGCCGGAGAATCAGGATACTTGTGGCTATATAGTATCCCCTAGAAGTGACAGATAAAACACATCTATGGAATCTCCACAGTGATTGCCTAAACAAGATTTGCATGACAACTCTAGCTGACTCGCCAAAGAAGACAGAGGAAATTCCAGAAGATCCCAACTCTAGTAGTCAAGGTTACTGAAAGGAGAACAGTTGGGCTCCTGCATAGATTCTGCAATCCAAGTGGTCAGTTTTGGACAGATGTTCATGTATGCCACATTAAATAGTCTCTGATATATCTCTATTCTATCTCTATCTCTATTTCTATGCTTACATACACATACATACATAGAAATACACACATAGCATGTTATGGAATAATAAAGAATAAAAGATCAGATTGGAGAGGGAAAGGGAAGACAATGGAGGAGTTGGAGAGGAAGAGCTATGGCTCTTATGAATGGGGTTCTCAAAATGAACACCATATCACGAAAGTACAAGCTAAATTCTTCATGGAGAAGGTGGTCCTTGTCTCCTCCTTTGGGTGTGCCCATTTCAGAAGAATGTCCTTGGGTGTTGGCACCACTCAAAATCATGTCTTAAGACTGCATTTCAAGATCTTTACTGAAGTCAAATTCCAACCTCACAGTAGGAAGGCAGTTGAGTCAGCTCAATTCAAACAGCAACTCATTAGTCAGATGCCCTTAAGGATTGTTGACAGGAAATTAGATAAGTTCTTAAAGTACAAAATTAGTTAGTGATAATATTTTAAAAACTGCCTCCCCTATGTTGCCTATTTCTCACAACCATTTGGATGAATACATTATGATACAATTTGGTAAAACTCATTAATGGCAAGTCACAGCACACTTAGAGACTAGTAAATAGGAACTAGAGAAAAGCAACACAGAAAACAGAGACTTACAAAATAACACACAGAAGGAACACTGAAACACCTATAATATAATTTTGGCCTTTGAAGGTCGAAAAGTAAAGCAAATCATTGTTCAGGATTTTGGTCAAACATATGAAGACCAAGAAATAAAACTTGCAGTAAACAGTGATCTGTACATATAATATAAAAGGGTCAGATAACATAAAGCCTTAGGGTCAGGGTCAATAAGAGAGTCAGCCAAATGACATTTATAAAACAACAGCCATCGAAACTACATGCCACTCTATCTGCTGGCACTGCAGTTAACTCGCCATTATTTTGTAATATAAAATAGTCGTCTTGTGACAATGTTGTTTTTTTAAAGAGTAAAACTGTCTTTCAAAAATATTAGATTTAATTTCCATTAATTTCCATTGACTCTAGATGCTAATGCTTCTGTCAAGTGGAGAATATGCAGTCACTTGAAGGCCCAGTGGGTTTCCATTTAATTTCTTTCCTTTGCTTATAAACAACATTTGTTGCCCTGGAATCAAGATGCTTTTTAAAAATTACAACCTCTTGAAAACAGTCTTCCATTAAAGTCATTTAAAATAATGTAATAATTGACACGGTAATTAGAACTTCATTGAATGGGATACTAAGGCTATATTTTTCTTATATGTTATCGGAAGAATATAGAGATTCTGCCTTTTATGTGTCTACTTACATTTCACTCTTTAAATTGTAAATTAAATACCTATTAAAGCAAGGCAATAGAAAATTGCATAATGGAAATTAAAATGTGCCTATCTTCACTAATTATATGAAATAGTTCTGATAACATTTACAAATCACGTTGGTATTCTCCATCTACCACACTCTAGCTTTAAAGTGAATGACCATAGGGAAAAAAAGATAAAGAATCATTGAATAAGTACTTTTCAGGAACTCAGTGAAAATTTGGAATATTGTGTATCATTATTTTTAGAGAATCTTATGGTGCCCATCAACAAAATCTGGGTTCGTAAGTTTCCATGTACATTATGAGTAAGGAAAAGCCAATACTGTCACCACCGCTGTGGAAACAGAGGTATCCCCCTCATCCTCCAGTTAATCTTTTATTAAGTAGTTTTAATAAAGTTATAATTGTCCTGTTATGATCTTTTTTACAGTGACTGTCAAGCTTTCTTGCTCTACCATATTTCTTTATTCTCTATTAACATCAGTGACAACTCTTTCACGCAGAAGGTGAAATGTGAAAATCAGCCATACCAAATCGTTGAGAGTGCGGGTCATAATTATACACACATGAGCTGATGGTTTCCCCACATCCCAAGTGAAGATTCTGAAGAGATTGAACTATAATGCCAATGTCACTAAATTGAACTACACAAGTTCAAATTCAGTTGAACGAAGTTGCTCTTTTCTGTATCCTCTATCGATTGGCATTGGTGGGGAATGAGCATTTTGTAAGGATGACTATTGCTGAAAGCAGTGGCAGGCTGGGTTTAGGCAGAGATACAAAGACCCGAAGAACACTTAAGCAGACATTATAGACCAGTGCTTAAATTGGAGGAAGGGGATCTATGACTCAGTAGGAAGGCATGATTCTAGACTCACAATCAAAACCAATCAAGAAGAGTCAGACTAGGGAGAGAGCTCAGGCAATATAATGCTTTCTACACAAGCATGAAGGGATGAGTGAGTTTGGTTCACAAGCATACGGGTAAAATAATGGAGGGGCTCTGTTGGGGGAGAAGACAGAAGATCTCTGGAACACAGAAACATGATGACCAACTGGTCTTCATATTCTATGAGCTGTACGTTCAGTGAAAGTCTGTTTCAAAATTAGAGTGGAGACTGGATAAGAAGACACTATCAGTTCCTTGAGTCTACACATAGACTACAAACACAGACAGACAGATGATAGATGATAGATAGATGGATGGATAGATAGATAAATAGAGAGATGGATGGATAGATACAGATGATAGACTAAATAACAAAAGAGACGTCAAAGTTAATGTATTAAGACCCTCTCTCCAACTTTCTTTATAAAGGATTAACTCCATTGTACTGTTCAGGAGCAACTGATTGGTAACAAAAGCAAGCTCCATAACTGTAATATAGCCCACCAAAGAAATTGCAAGGAGTTTGAGAATATAATTTAACCAAGATGTATTTATAAATTTTAGTACCTGGAACTTACTGATAATTTTCATCTAGTCTCTTAATAGCACTGATTTGCATATTGTAATGAAAGGCTGTCAAATAAGATGAAAAAAAAAACAGGGATTTCAAAGACACAGAATTCACTGTAATAAATTAGAAGTCAGGTTGACTGACAAAGGTATGAGTAGCTATCTAGGAACATAAACCCGGAATAGGATTTTAGCATTATTTCTAGGAGAGAGCACAATAGCAAGTTCCTCTATAATAGTAATTTTCACTCCAAAGTTGTACTAGAGAACCCATTTGTTGTACTCGGTGTGTTTCTTAACTACATTCTTAGATTTTATAGTCTGTATTCATTGAAACACTAGGGTATGTGGCACTTTGATATGTATAGTTGATTGTATATACTTATGGCATATGACACTAGGACATGCTATTAGGTTGGCAGTCTACTAATACATCCATGATTTTACACATTGCTATTGTTATTCATTAGTAGTGTTTAAGCTGTAAAAGGGAAACCCAAGTTTGTCCTCACAATGCTTTTTCAGTAAACAGCATTAGAGCTATAACCCTCACCTGGGTTTCAGATCTTCAACCCTCATAAATGTGAAATTGTTCTTTAGAAACAAACCTTCCCTTCTTGAAACTGCATCTGTCAGTAATTCTTCCATGCTTCCCCCCTGACCAGAAACACCCAGGTATGCGAGATCTTTTATTTGTTTAGTCTCCCCATATGATGAATATGAAGAAGCAGCTTGACTTCTGTGTAACTTAAGAAACTTAGTTTAATGACCCTCAGGGTGATGATCTGTTATAAAATGTGGAGTATGCTTTTAACAGTCTTCCAATTCATGCATGCTCACACAATACCACACATACAGTTGCAGTTGGGGTAGGGAGGGAAGGAGGGAGGGAGAGGGAGAGGGAGAGGGAGAGAGAGAGAGACAGACAGAAACAGACACAGAGAGACAGAGAGACAGAGACAGACAGAGACAGACAAAGAGAGAGACAGAGAGAGAAAGGAGGGAAGAAGAGAGAGACAGGGAGGGAAAGGAGAGAGAAGAAGAGAAATCACCTATGGTTTCTTCATTCATTGATTGATGGTCACATTGTTCAGACAAAATGCATATATCTGTGCAAGTTAGCACTTTAATTTCTTTGGGGGTATCTCACTATATAGATGTTAGCATTCTACAGAAGTTCTGCTTTTAAGGTTTGTGAGAAATGCTCACACTGTTTTCTACATGGATTTGAAAATCTACACTCCCAACAGTGTACTAACATCTTTTCTCTGCTTTCTCACAGGCTCTTGCTGTCTTTGTTACCTTTGATCTTTAACTCTCAGTTACTCCAATAGACATAAAGGTACATCTTACTGAGGATTTGAGTTTTCCTAAAAATTTCTTATATGGACACCTTTTCATATACTTGTTAAAGACTTATCTATCTTCTTTGGGGAAATATCTATTCAGGTTGTTTGCCTGTGTAAAATTAGGCTGTTCTTTTTATCACACACTTGCTCCATTCCCACTTCTAACCCTTAATATTTGTTAAATTCTCTTATACAGTTGTATAAACTCCTTATCTAGTTTGGAAATTTACTCTTTAGAAAATACAGAGCCTGCAAATATTTTCCTCAGCATAAAGGCAGATTTTCCTTTCTGTATATGTATATTCATATGTGTACATGGGTGTATGTGCTCATATGTGTGCTCATATAGGCACTGTAGATTAAAATCAAGGAGTTTTATCAATTCATGTCCATCTATTTTTTTTGAGAAAGCATCTCTTAGTGAACTTGGGGCTTGAAGATTCAGTTATGTTTACTGTCCACCAAGCTTTGGGTACTGAATCTGGTGCTAAAGACTCAAACTAGTATGCACAGCAAGCATGATATCCACTGATCTAGACACATCATCACTTACATGCAAAATTCTTATGCGGCATTTATTCCTTTTGATATGAAGAAGCATATAATTCTGAATCACTACTCTTGGTTATTTTTGGTTTAACTGCCTGGTCTTTCTGTGTCCTATTATAAAACAAGCCATGGCAACAGTATTCAGGGAAAGTCCCCCTGTGTTCCTTTCTTGGCATTTTACAATTTCAGATCTTATGTTTCTTGAATTCATAGTTAATAGTGTGTGTGTGTGTGTGTGTGTGTGTGTGTGTGCATGTGTGTGTGTGTGTGTGTTGCATTGTGTACATGACTGGATGAACAATTTTATGGGACACATAATGATTAAGAAGGACAGTATATTCTGTCATGCTTACAGCAGATGAAAGAAATTTTCCATTTACTTTTGAAATGAAAACACTTTCTCAAAATCCTGTCTTGGTTTCCAAAAACAAGGTAGAATTTGAAATTACTGCTTGAGTATAAAATTTTCCTTCACTAAGGATCCAATCTATATTTCACTTTGGAGTAGAAATGGTTAATTTGATTCACATAGAAGCAGAGACTGGGATAGGGGCAGGGAATAAGAGCCCACAGGCAGAGACAATCAGGGAAATGGGCGGGCAATAAAGAAGAGAGGTGAAGGTCTCACAAAGATTAAAGCTGCTTGACAGAGAGAATTTTATGGAGAATTAAAAAAGGAAAAGGATAACTAAAATCAGATTTTGACTAGTGCTGAAGGCCAAGCTGACATTAAACACTGAATTTGGAGCAAATCCAATTGGCAGAGTTGCTTGAATTTCTCTAGTAATATCCAGCAGTTTAGAAGTATAGAAAATGAAAGGTTATATTAACCCAGGATTAGGGAGCAGAGTGGAGTGGAATTCAGTTACAATGGAAGAGAAGCAGATACATTTATACAACCCCCACCCAACTGAGACACCCTGCCCAATTTCAAGTTTGTTCAATTTGTGATCACCCAAAGAATATTTTAATACTGATATTTCTTCAGATTTTAGCTAAACTTTTTAAAACATGTGTTTTGACTGAATGATAGTCTAATTTCAGCTAATGGTAACATTTGTACACAAATCTATAATTTTCTGCCAGGAAATCACTTTGGGCGCAGACTTTATATTTTTGACAAAATTTTTTTGGGATCCAATGTACTGGAGTTCTTTTTTTTTTTTTTTTTTTTGTGCAAGTTATTTACAACATTCCCTGCTGCAGTGAAAAGCAAGAGCAATTTTTTTCTGATTGTGTAAACAACGATTATATTCATAATGAGAGTTGTGCTAAAGATAAAAATTAACTCCAGCACAGGTAACACACAGTTTCTGATCTACCTCACATAGTCAATGTGTGCATGGGTGACTAATGGCTGTGACATGACCTGTTGTGAAAAGACACAATGAGGCCCCCTCCAGAGAAACCCCAGCATCAGGGGCTGAATGAAGAAGTCATTCTGGGTAGAAATGACTTGAAAGGGCACCTTTTGAAGGAGACCAGAAAGCATGGCAGCTATGTGCTGGTGAAATAACTCACAGGAAAAGGTAAGGAGTGAGATAGAGACAGACAGTGGACAAACATTTAAATTCCTGAGACCAAAGCCCAGGCATGTTCAAAATATCTGAATTCTTTTGAAAAAAATCTACTGCATTGTGTTTTTTTCTTTCTGACGCTCTAAAGTGCCTTCTTTTAAAAATTTGATTGCATTGTGTATGTATGTGTATGTGGTATTTGCACATGTATGTGCATGTGTGTGAGCATGTATACATACAGGCCATTATACTTATGGAGGTCAGAAGACAACTTGTGGAAGTTAGTTTTCTCCTTCCATCAAGTGGGGTCCAGGGATCAAATTCAGGTTGTGAAGTGTGTCACCAAGAGCCTTTACCTGAGTCTTCCACTGAGGCCAGAGCAGGCAGTCCTCTGCTATATATGTGCTGGGGCCATGGACCAGTTCACATATGTTGCATGGTTGGTAGCTCAGTGTTTTCGAGCTCCTAGGGGTCAAGGTCAGTTGAGACTGTTGTTCTCCCTCTGGGGTTGCTCTCCCTTTTAGCTTCTTTAATCCTTCCCCTAATTCAACCCTAGGGGTCCCTGACTTCAGTCCAATGTTGGGGTGTAAGTATCTGCCTCTGTATCACTCAGATGCTGCGAGGGCCTCTGAGAGGACAGCCATGCTAGGCTCCTGTGTATAAGCACATCACAGCATCAGTCGTAGTGTCAGGTCTTGGTAGCCCCCGATTAGATGTATCCCAAGTGGGGCTGGTCAGTAGACTGCCTTTCCTTCAGTCTCTACTCCAAGTTTGTCCCTGCGGTTCTTTTAGACAGGAACAGTTCTGGGTCAGAAAATTTGACTGTGTTGGTAACTCTGTTCCTCCACTTGAGACTCCGTCTACTGGAGATGGATTCTTCAAGTTCCCTCTCCCCACTGTTGGTCATTCCAGATAAGGTCACACCTGTTGAATCCTAAGAGTCTCTCACCTCCCAGATCTCTGGCATTTTCTAGAAGGTTCCCTCACTTTCCATTACCTAAAGATACATATTTCCATTCATTCTGCTGGCCCTCTGGGCTTCTCTTAGGTTACCCCTCTGCACGTGTACGTGATCCTGTTACCCTTTTCCCCTACCCTCCGCCTCTTGTCTCTCACCCAGGTTCTTTGCTCCCTCTCCCTCCCATGTTTATTTTCTTCCCTCTTCTAAGTGGTATTGAAGCATCTTCACATGAGCCTTTCTACTTTTAAACTTCTTGTGGTCTGTGGGTTGAATCCTAGGTATTCTGTACTTTGGGGCTAATATCCATTTATTTGTGTGTACATACCATGCACATAGTCTTGGATCTGGGTTACCTCACTCAAGATGATATCTTCTAGTTCTCTCCATATGCCAGCAAAATTATGATGTCCTCTTTCTTAACCGCTGAATGGTATTCCATTGTGTAAATGAAACATATTTCGTATTTCCATTCTTTGGCTGAATGACATCTAGGTTGTTTCCAGCTTTTGGCTATTACAAATAAGGCTGCTATGAACATAGTGGAGCATATATGTTCTTGTGGTATGATAGAGCATCTTTTGAGTATTTACCCAGGACTGGTATAGCTGGGTCTTCATGTAGAATTTCCAATTTTCTGAGGAATCTTCAGATTGATTTCCTGAGTGGTTGTACCAGTTCACCAGCAATGGAGTAGTGTTCCTCTTTCTCCACATCCTCACCAAACATGTGCTTGAACATGAGTTTCGGTGTAAGGTGGAATCTCAAGGTTGTTTTGATTTGCACTTCCCTGGTGACTAAGGACTTTGAACATTTCTTTAAGTGCTTTTGGCCCATTCGAGATTCACTGATTTTGAATTCTCTGTTTAGCTCTGTACTGCACTTTTAAGTTGGGCTATTAGGTTTTTAGGGGTTAAATTTGTGTGTTCTTTATATATTTTTGATATTAGCCTTACATCAGATATGGGGTTAGTGAATATTATTTTTCCCAATCTGTAGGTTGCCATTTTGTCCTATTGACAGTTACCTTTGCTTTACAGAAGCTTTGCAGTATTATGAGGTCCCATTTACCAATTGTTGATCTTAGAGCTTGAGCCATTGAAGTTCTGTTCAGAAAATTCACCCCTATGGCAGTGAGTTCATTCCTACTTCCTCATCTGTTTGATTCACTGTATCTGGTTTTACACCGACATACTTGATCCACTTGGATTTGAGGTTTGTGGAAGTCTTAAATATGGACCCATTTTCTTTTTTCTATGTATGTACAGACAGCCAGTTAGACCAGCACAATCTATTAAATATTTTTTCCCATTGTATGTTTTTGGTGTTTTTGTCAAAGATCAAGTGTCAATAAGTGTGAGGCTTTACTTGTGGGTCTTTAATTCTAATCCATTTATGGACATATCTGTCTCTGTACTAGTACCATGCAGTTTTTATCACTACTGCTTGAGATCAGGGGACGTCATTCCCCTAGAAGTTCTTTTATTGTTGCGAACTGTTTTGGCTACCCTGTTTGTTTGTTTGTTTGTGTGTTTTTATTTTTTGTTTTGTTTTGTTTTGCTTTGTTTTTACATATGATTTTGAGAATTTCTCTTTCCATGTCTGTGAAGAATTGTGTTGAAATTTTGAAGAGGATTATGTTGATTCTGTATATTGCTTTTGGAAGGAAATCCATTTTAACTATGTTAATGCTACCAGTCCATCAGTGTGGGAGATCTGGATAACCCAACACACATGAAAAGCATGGTGTTCACCTAAAATCCCATCTCATGAAGATAATAGAGACATTTAAGGAGGATATAAATAACTCACTTAAAGAAATACAGAAAAATACAGCAAAACAAGTAGAAGCCATTAAAGAGGAAACAAATAAACCCCCTTAAGAAATAAAGCAAAACACAAACAGGTGAATGAATTGATCAAAGCAGTTTAAGACTTAAAAATGAAAATAGAAACAATAAAGAAATTCCAAATGGTGGTAACCCAGGAAATGGAAACCCTAGAAAATAGATTCAAGCCACAGATGCAAGCATCAACAACAGAATACAAGATAAGAGAATCTCAGGTATAGAAGATATCATAGAGGATATTGGTACAAATAAAATATACAGCATAACAAGCTCCTAATTCAAATCATCCAGGAACCCTCCAATGACTATCTCCAGTTCCTCATCCCCCTGTTACATATTTTCATGTGATTTCCTGACCATCTGTAGCTCTCTTCTGTCCCCTCCAGTACTTGATACTGCCCCCTTATTTCTTTCTCCTCCTTGTAACCCCATAGGAAGAACAACATCAGCTGGTTGGACTAGCCTGTGCTCCCAGGAACTAGACCACCAATCAAGGAGTGTACAGGGAGGGATCCATAGCTCCAGAGACATAGATAACAGAGAATGGTCTTGTCTGACATCGGTGGAAGGGGAGGCCCTTGGTCATGTGGAGGTTTGATGCTCAGTATAGATGGATGCTGGAGCATTGGGGTGGGAGAGGGTAGGTGGGTGGAGGAGCACCCTCATAGAGGCAAAGGGAAAGGAGGAGAGGGAAGTTGTAAGATGGGGGCTTATGGAGCGATAGCTG
Source organism: Rattus norvegicus (assembly GCF_021556685.1). Classification (NCBI taxonomy): domain Eukaryota; kingdom Metazoa; phylum Chordata; class Mammalia; order Rodentia; family Muridae; genus Rattus; species Rattus norvegicus. Next base: position 209,475,785 of record NC_141535.1, on the reverse strand, counting down.
GGAAATGGGATATCACTAGAGATGTAAATGAATAGAATGGTTAATAAAAAGAAAGAAAGAAAAAGAGATAGCCATAAATGTACTAGAAGCCTATAAAACACCAAAGAGATTGGACCAGAAAATAAAATACTCCTGTCACATAATAACCAAAACACTAAATGTTTAGAACAAACTAAGAATTTTAAAAGTGGGAAGAGAAAAAGGCAAAGAAACATATAAAGGCAGAACTATCAGAATTATACCAGACTTCTCAACATAGACTCTAAAATCCAAAAGATCCATGTCATGAAGTCCCTAATGGAATAGAAATGTCAGCTAAGGCCTCTATACCTAGCAAAACTTTCAATCACCATAGATGGAGAAACCAAACTATTCCATGAAAAAATTAAATTTAATCAACGTCTATCTACCAATCCAGTCCTACAGAGAATTATATAAGAAAAACTCCAATACAAGAAGGAAACCTACACCAAAGGAAAACCAAGAAATGAGACATCCCTCCACAAACCCGAAAGGAGAGGTTCACACACACACACACAATACTACCTCCGACAACAAATATGACAGGAACTAACAACCAGGTGCCTTTAATATAGCTCAACATCAACACATTCAATTCCCAAATAAAAAAGACACAAGCTAACTAGCTGGATAAGCAAGCAGGATCCTGCATTTTGGTACAGACAAGAAACACACCTCCGTGACAAAGACAGACACTACCTTACAGTAAAGGGCTAGATAAAAGTTTTCCAAGCAATTGTTTCAAGAAACAAGCTGGAGTAGCCATTTTAATATCCAATAAATTACACTTTCAAACAAAATTTATCAAAAAAGAGAGGGAAAGACGCTCATCCCCATCAAAGAAAAAAATCCACCAAATGGATTTACCAGATATATACAGAACATTTCACCATAAAACAAACAAAAAAAATTGTACCTTCTTCTCAGCACCTCATGGTACCTTCTTCATAATTGCCAAAATAATTGGTCACAAAACAAGCTTCAAATGATAGAAAAAGTTTGAAGTAAACCCATATATCCTATCAGATTACCAGAGACTAAGTCTAGACTTCAATAACAACAAAAACAACAGAAAGTCCACTTACCCAGAGAAACCGAATAACTCTCTATTCAATGATAACTTGGTCATGGAAGAAATAAAGAAATCTAAGACTTCATAGAATTCAATGAAAATGAAGACACATCATACCCACAATTTTAGGACACAATGAAATCAATGTTAAGTAAATTAGAGAGATCCTACACTAGTAAATTAACAGCACAACTGAAAGCTTTAGAACAAAAAGAAGCAAACACACCCAAGAGGAGTAGACAGCAGGAACTAATCAAACTCAGGTTAGAAATCAGATACTTAAAGCAAATAGAATGATAGAAAGAATCAACAACCAAAATCTGGTTCTTTGAGAAAATCAACAAGTTAGATAAACTCCTAGCCAAACTAACAAAAGGGCCAGAGACAGTATCCAAATTAACAAAATCAGAAATGAAAGGGAGTCATAGCAACAGAAACTGAGAAAATTCATAAAACAAAATCAGATCTTACTACAAAAGCCTATACTCAACAAAACTAGAAAAAATCTAGATGAAATGATGAATGATTTTCTAGACAGAGACCAGGTCTCAAAGTTAAATCGGGCGTACTATTCAAACAGTCCCATAACCCTTATGGAAATAGAAGCAGTCATTAAAAGCTTCCCAACCTTCTGTATATCTTTCAGAATCTGTTTACATTTGCTTCATGCTCAAGGGGTCTAGCTATATTTAGTGGAGATTTGAGGGCAAAATAAGTCTGTTACACTTCATTGGAAGAATGGCACTTTGATTTGTATTGTGATTTAAAAAACTTCTGTACTCAACTTTGCATCAACTTTAAGATAATGTTTTATATAGAATAAGAAACACAAGTTATTTGAACTCTACCTTTTTGATACTGAACTTAAATGATATTAAACTTTGCTTTCTTTTATTAAATTATTTTATATATTTTCATTCCAAATGTTGCCACTCTTCTTGATCATCCCTGGGTAATAAAAACCATAATAATGGGGAATTACTTTAAGTAATGTGAGTTTTTTCATTGTTTGGTTGAGTCAGATCTCAAGCCTGTATAACTGGCCCTGCAGAGAACTGCTGATATTATAATGTTCAAAGACTACTAGATCCACATTGAGTAATACTTTAAAAACAAACATCTAAATAAAATGGAAGCTGGACATGATAATACTAGCCTATAACCTAACATTCACGGTCATGCGGATTGTGGGTTCAAGACCAGAGGAAACAAGTGTCCTCTGGCCCCCAGCTTCTGGAAACTTTTCTCTCCACAAGTCCAGCACTTTTCTGGATGACATATACAACTGAGTCACAGTGCACCCAGCAGGCCCCAACCTTTTGCTTTGATCAGAGACTGACTTAAGACCTTTAAACTCTATAGAGCTAAGCTTCTCTCCCATCTGTTCTACAAAACCCAAAAATTACCCTTGATTATGTTACAGGTGCACAAACTCACTGGACGATCCTTCCCCTACCTCTCAGAAGTTCTCCATGATTAGGTCACCTGGGACTTTCTGAATTCCCGCATTCCCATCCCTGCTTACTCCCAAGGAAGCTGCTCATCTGGTTTGGAGACAATACATGACAGTTGTTTTCCTAAGGTGGCTATTGGCCTAAGATTTTATATTATGCTTCACAATGGTACAAAGAAAGGTGTTTAACAAGCCCCTCCTCCAAAAATAAAACCAGATCAGTCTCAGTAAAATAAGAGGAAATGATATTACAAAATTTGTATTATGTATGTCAGTGTTGTTAGGAATCTCTTTGCAAAAGCATTGGAAGAACTTTCCTCAGACTTTTAGTATAAGAAGCTCAATAACAAATTAATTGTTTTGTAACATGAATGTCAGAGAGCCAATGACTTCTCTGTCTTGTCAAGAAGTTAGGAAATGAATTCAGTAATACCTTCAGGTACTCTTATCAGACTAGCTGTTAGCCTCATCTTCTGTTTCATTCATTTCTTCCTGGAGATCCCATTTTACATACTTTTTTCACATTGCAATTCTTTCTAATCTGATAGTATACAGTATGCATCTGTTACTTGGTTATTTATTCTAGGACAGACAGATAGACGAATATACTAACAAAAGGCCTTCACAATAGGACAGGGAGTGGGGTCAAGGTTTTCTCAGACTCAAAACCAAATAGCAATGGGTGCTACCATTTTGCTTATCCACTCCCTATTTCTTTGGAGGTTTCCAAAGCATGCATATGTCACATGATTTACTTTGTTTTGGGAAATCACATGATTTACCTTGTATTGGGAAATTACTTTAAAAACAAACAAACAAACAAACAAACAAACACCGGAAAGGCATAAGCCCTACCTGGAGAACTGAAGCACCACTATGAAGAAACTGAAGTCCACTTTCAGCTGAGTCAATTCCACCTGTGGCCAGTATAGGAAACCCAGGCAAAGCGCGGGCAATGGCGGTCACAGCTCTCAAAGCAATAGGCCTGATGGCAGTTCCTGCAGAAGATAAGGAAGCCATATGGTTAGAATGTCTGGCTTGGGCACATGTTGTCTTATATTTAGCATTACACAACAGCAGCAGTTTTCAAGACAAATTTACAATTGCTTTATCTGTTTTCAAAGTGTTTTAGGTTCTCAGTGAATGTAGATTTAAGAACTTCGGTGCTGTTATCAAGTCTAGACAAGTCACAAAATAGGCACGAAAAGCCTAGAACTCTTACATAAACTATACACAAATTATGATTTGATAAACACTGAGGTGTAAGTGGGATTGTACAGAGCATTCAAACATCTGTTCTAAATAGAGTCAGGGAACAGAAAGCTTTGGAAAAGAAAGCAATCACGTAGAGTATGCAAATGGCAAACAACTCTGTTATTTTCTGACAAATACAAGGAAGCTGGTTTGAATACAGAGGCTGGCAACCCAAGCTCTGAAGAACATGCATGTTCTATGTTGCTCTGCATGTGTATTTTACACAGTTTGAAGATGCACAGGAAGCCTGATATAATCTTACCTGCTAGAAAATTCAAATAAAATTAAAGAAAACTAAATTGACTCCTGTAATTAGAATACACATGTCACTCTCTCTCGACACACAGGCGTGCTTGTATGTGCACGAACATGTATGTGCTCGTACACACACACACACACACACACACACACACACACACTTGTTACCAATACCTTACTCCCTAACCTAATAGACATGAAAATTGTGTAATGGATAGACCACACTGTAGTGATTTTAAGTAAGAATATATTGTACTAAAGCTACTTTGGAGTTTCAGCTACATCCCAGAGTGAGCTAGTAATATTCTGATATTCTGAGGATCAGCCATGCTAATGATGCCTTCAAACATTTTCTAAGTTAAAGATAGTTCTAATTGTGAAGGACTTTGATCTTGTCTGAAACCAAAGTCCACTAAACAATGCAGATATGCAGTTCCTTCAGGATCCCATTATCATTTCCACCCTCAGTCTGACCAATACGAACCTAGAATATTTTATGGGGGGCAGTATTCTAGGAAAACACACACACCCAATGTCCCTGGCAACGAAGGGCTTTTCATTTAACAGTTTACCTCCAATACAGTGATGCCAAGTGTAGTATGAACAAGAGAAAAGCTTGGGGACAGTAAAATAGATCAGTGGTTGACGGAAGGGGGAGCAGGGAAGGAGGGAGGAGGAGGCAGAGACAGAAGAATTTCGGAAGTGACACTGAGCGGCGGTGTAATGGCAGGTGCACCTTGTTACCCACTAATCCAAGTTCATAGAACATAAAGCACTAAGGGTGAAGCCTGCTGTGAAGTGTGGGCTTTGGGTGCTAATGACACTGACGTATCAACAGTTGTAAGTGCAGACAATGTGTGTGTGCGCATGCGTGTGTGTGTGTGGGTGGGTGGGTGCGCACGTGTGTGCGCAGGGTGGGTTATCAAGTATAGGAAGAACCTTTGTTCCTTCCTTTCAGTTGTGCTATGAGAGGAAAATGGCTTATTGTAAATAAGTTATCTTACAAAAGAAGTGTTTTGCTTTTTTTTTTTTACTTGAGATGTTTTTATACGTTTCATACTAAGGTAAATGTATGCATAATGGATGTTTCCTTAATATCACTAAATGTGTATATGGGAATGCTTTCTTATTTCTCTGTTACCTAAAAGCTTCTTACCGATTATCCTACCCTGATACTTCAGAATTTCACACAGGTGTTTAGAATACAATTTATTAAGTTAGACACACGAGACACTAGACATCAGGATTTTATTTCTATGCCAAAATATTTATTAATGGTTCCTTGTTACCTTTATATTTTAACCATAAAAGGATAATATAGCAGGTAAAATACTGCTTACAGTACTATATACTGTAGGTATAATAAAATAAATATAACTATGAATGTAGCTAAAAGGACACCCACAGCATAAATATTCAGACAGACTAGCCAGAGCTAACTGCATAAGAGACTGTTCAATACGTACTTAGCCAATGGGTTCTTGATATAGATGTTACTTTGAACTAATAAAGAAATATTGGTATTCTTTTCCTTCCCTTATTTATTTTACCCAAGAGACTAAAGAAAATTTGAGCTAAGCAGATAAATAATTTATTTCTCACTTCACTGTTAGAAGACTATCATTAACACTAAGGGGTAAAATTTCAAAGTGGTATACAGGGATTTGTCCGCATATTCCAATTGATATTAATGGACATCAAATGGCAAAATCCCAGGATACAGCTTTGAAAATTTAACCAGTTACATTTAAAGGGCAACATTATTACACAAGTGTTAAGAACACCCGCAAATTCTCATTGGCATTTGAGGAAGTTCAATTAGGTCAATACGACATTTTCTATTTCATGTTTTCCTTCCATTCCTTAAACTTTTCTAATGTGCATAATGAACATGAAAACCTTTCCAACTAATAAAGGCATCTTTTTCTTCCTTTTTTGTAAATTAAGAGGAATTATGTTCTCTGTGGAAATGTGAACCAAAGGTGAAGACATAGATCTTCCTGTTGTTGAGCAAGAATTAAGTCATCTTTTATTGATATTATTATAAACTCCATTTGATTAAAAATAACTGATTCAATAGGTCATAGAACCCATCTGTTCTCAGCATTTTTTTATTGGGAAGTAGGTTTAATAAGTGATTCTCATCTATTAAGAACGTTATTACAAAGACTGAAGGTGTAGGAAATAATTGTGCTAAACTGCAAGGTAAAAATCTTATAGTTTCTAGATGAGAAAAGTGGAGAGATGAGAAATTCAAGACGAAAATTAAAATCCAATATGAATAATATACACGCATCCATATAAAACATAACTGTACATAACCAAGTGCTAATTAAATTGAATAGAAACTTCCAGAATCCTAACTGCTGAGATAGTGATTTTTAAAACATTGCCACTGTTGTTACAGATTTTAGAACAAAAACTAAGGAATAAGTAGTTAGTCCAACAGCTAGAGATATATGAAGACAGACTCATCCTTGAGAAAAACAAACAAACAAACAAGAAAATCTGTTCTACAGAAATCAACTAGTGGTATCATACCGTTTAAATTAAGCTGTTGTCGATGTGGGGCTAGAGGAACATGACAGAAAGTTCAGTGACATCAAGCCATTTTTGTTGCAACTGTGTGGAAATGTCCAGTAAAGGTCAAATTATCCTAGGTCTCTGAATCTTGAAGCAATCTGAAAGCTCAAGGAAAGGATGGAGAGAAGGAGGTGAAGAAGGAGGGAGCAAAGGACAGATGGAGGGAAATAAGGAAGGAAGAAAGGACAAAAGGAAGAACTGGAACAAAGGTTTGATTTGCAGGATTTGATCAAGTGTTCTGGTTTGCACGAAAGGTGTCTCCTGGAGTCACTGATGGTCTAGACTGAACTGTAATTCCGATATAATAAGTAGGGCTTCCCGGAAGTCATAAGTTCAAATGCAAGTCAGTGTGCTGAAATCTTTGAATTGACCACAGATCATTTCCAGATTGAGCATGTTTTAGAAAAATATTTTCATAATCAAAAGACCTTGAATTATGCTTGAAAAATATCTACTTTATTCAGATATTGCTTAAATAAATACAGTAATTCCATTTGCTATAGCAGTGTTTTGGTATGCACATAAGAACACATTATGACTTAGGATTTTTACTTAGTGTTCTTTTATTCAGCAATTATCCAAAAATATTTTCAAGCATGCATATTTTTCTTTCAATTTGAATCCTAGTTTTATACTCATGATACTCAAAAGATAGCAGCACTTCTTACTTCAGTAGATTATTTCAAAGTATGTAAGTTTTATGATACATTTTTTATGTGCCATTAGAAAACACAAATCATGACTTTTGGATAACATACATTTTATGAATATGAATTTTACCAAGAAATTAAACTGAAGATTAATTACAGTCTATAACAATATCAAATCATGGGGCTAGCCATTGTGGTTTAAACATTATGCTACAGTCTGTGAAAGGCTGCAAAGATTCCTTTATGTTGCTGAACTTCAATTTTGTCCTGAGCAAAACAATGCAAATTGTAATACTGTCCCGGAATTGTTCTTTGGGTAAATTTAGTGTATTTCCAGATATACACTCAACAGTGAAGCTTGAGATTCTAACCTGTATGTCTCTGGAGGACCATGGATTCTGGAGAGAGCATTTAATGAGTTCACTTTCATCCTACCTTCTATGTTGTTCTGCATTTAGCGATGCAATGAAACAGGTTTTTATTAAGACGACAAAGCACAATGCCTACCTCAATAGACTCTGGTACTCTCTAGTCTCTGAGAGGACCACGCATGTCTTCTCCCTTTTCTTCTAACGACTTTTATTTACCAGTGCCACGATGCTGCTCAGATTGCTTTGACTTAAAACCTAGAGTCCAACATCAGTCCATTAAAAATTCTTTTTATGATAAAAAAGACTCAGGCACTAACTAATAGAAAAGGATTTTTAATGATGTTAGAAGTAAAGTTATGCTGGTGAAAAGGGAGGGGGAGATTTACTACGCATGGCTGAATCATTGAAGGGTAAAAAAGGATTTTTAATGGGCAAGATAGTGTGGAATGTATGCTAATTTTGGATAACTGGAATTTTGAATAATTGAGTTTAATTCTGTTTGTTTCCCCCCCCCCATCATTTGACTCCTTGGACAGCTAAGATTACACAATTAATTGATAGAACTAAGTCCACATAAACTCCCTGATAATAGCTCAGGCTGACAAAACAGCAGAAGCTGCCTTGTAACAGTTGCTTGTGCTCACTGCACATACAAAAGGAATATGCCGCTTTCATTTGCTTATATTAATTAAAATGTAATGAATTAAGTGGGTAGAAATATTCATGAGAAATTGGACTTCAACTGTCTAATTGTTAATAGTTTAAACAACACCCAGAAGGAAAAATACATCTGAACAAATCAGGAATTTCAAAGATTTAGGAGTTGAAAGATTGATTTTTATAAAATATACTTAAATCAAGTGTCAGCAAACTTACGCTTCATGAAAACCAGTTTAAAATGTTAGTGAAGCTAATATACTGATACATATGTGCATCACAAGTATTTAAAAATACATCTTTACACATGGATTAAGATCCTCTGAGAAAATGAGTGTAATTCAACCAAAAACCAAGGCTCTAAAAGGATTGGGTTATATGCAGAGATGTGAAATGGAAGGAGAGAAATGAGGAAGACCAACAGCATACAAAATCGTTGGTGCTACTTTAATATTTTTATTTCCAGATGCAAACATTTTCTTATTAAATGTTTTGATGTTTGATGCTATTAGAGTATATTTTGAAGCCTTCATACCTTTTTTCAGTTATGTTTATCTGCCTCTTACATTATTTAATGTGTCCATAGTCAAGTAATATTCAACACCTCTACCTAGTTCCAGGCATTTTATTGGAAGCAATATAATTAATAGTGTTCTCTAAGCCCCCTTTCTTTCTGAGAGTCTCAGCTGCCATTGGTGGAAGAGGCTGGTGCATTCACTCTAGTAGAGTGCAGAGGCCAGCTTCCTGTACACTTGACCCTTATAACTGTGAGAAGATTGACACTGACATGAAAACGGAAGCTAAACGTTACATATCATGTCTGATGCCAGTTCATAATGGAGGGACTTGGAATGAAAATTAAGGTTGAAAGTACCCATGTTGCTACATTTATTGAGAATTGTGTTTTGCAGCTATGAGGAGGGACATCTTTAGGTGGTCTATAAGAGTACCAGAATCAGGACTGTGGAATCATTACTGAGGGTGGCAATGAATTCAAACCCAGCCATCATTATTCTGAGCTTGTTTAATAGAGCCCTGACTTTGAATAAACTACTTAGCCTGCCTTTCCTGTCTGGAGGGAAGGACACCAATAGCTGTAATATTGTAGGAATTTAAGGAGCCCTAAGTGATAACAGTTCATGGAAATCATAGTATCTGGTATAGTATGTAGAAACTAATATTACTGTCACTGTGAAAGAAAACGCAACTTAAAATATTTATCTATAAAAACATAAAAATAATCACTTAATATTAATGGGGTTGATTAGGAACGTTTGGGAATTCCATGCCAGTTTAAAACCTACAACATCATGAATAGTCATAGCTTGATAATTCCATTTAAATGTGAGTTTTCTAAGTATTTAAATGTGAATTTTGTAAGTATTTGTATTTCAAAAGTAATTTGTAATATCTAAATACATATATCTGTTCATCTACAAATTCCATTTTATCACATTAGTATGTCGATACAAAGTTAAATATGCAAACATGTTCTCAAAGATAATGATTCTTTCTTTCTTTCTTTCTTTCTTTCTTTCTCTCTCTCTTTCTTTCCTCCTCCTCCTCCTCCTCCTCCTCCTCCTCCTCCTCCTCCTCCTCCTCTTCTTCTTCTTCTTCTTCTTCTTCTTCTTCTTTTCCTCATCCTCCTCCTCCCTCTCCTCCTCCTCCTTCTTCTTTGTTTCTCTCTCTCTCTCTCTCTCTCTCTCTCTCTCTCTCTCTCTCTCTCTCTCTCTCTAGCAAAACAGCAAAAACAATTAAATGCCCATAGGGTGCTGTGGTACTTAGTAAATGATATTTCACCTAAGCTAGAAAACCTTTCATACCGACATGCCTCAATCTCAAATATGTAATGGTAAGACTTAAGCATTGGCAACAGAAGAAAATACATATTCTTATTCCATGATTAGCCAAAATTCTGTATGTGGTGCTTGGTGTCTGAGTTGAGTGTTGTGTTCTGTTGTTGTTGTTGTTGTTGTTGTTGTTGTTGTTTGTTTTGTACAATCCCAGAGTAGTTGCAACCAACAGGTTGAGAATCACTGGTATGTGTGAATGTTTTACAGAGAATTAAAACGAAAAACTTTTTAAAATAAAAAGTCTTATTGTGTGTTTTGTTATTGCTTTTTAAACTGTTATCAATGCCAATGGATCAGCACGTACTATTATTTCTACTACTCTTCTTATCTTTAACCAGCTATGAATTCAGAAACGAACAATGGCTGCGCTTTCCTATTTCTTGAATATCTATGTGGATAGAACTACTAACATGGAGCGGAAGAATTTTTGTACTTAGGAAAACATGAGGTATCTCCCAAGTTCAGCCCCCGCGGATGCTGTGAATATAGACACAGTGGTTTCACTTGCAATGTTACAAGCTCTGTGGAGTCCCAGCAGACACCAGTAACGAGGTCAACACAGAGAGCAAAGAACTGTTATTCACATGAATTTTTTATAGCAAGTAAACAGAATTCAAAGATTCTATTTCGATGACTAATAGTTGCCAGTTATTTTTACTTGAGTTTTGCATATATTGTCCTGATAACATCATTGTGAGAAGAATATTTTTGCCTTTATTTTTACAAATATACAAAATGACACTGAATTTGGATGGATAAATATCATATGCTCAAGATCACTCTGTCAGCAAGTCTGGATACACTATTTGAAAGCACGTGCACCCAGCTCTTCCTCGGCCCTGTTATTAGCTCCATGTTATATTTCTTCTTCATTTAAAGTGTCCAAATGTAAATTAAGTTACAGAAGGATGAGTTAATTTTTATAGCTAATAAAGATGTATTACCCAGGTATGATAAACCAAGAATATTAACAATGAATTAATTGTTGAATAGGAATTAAATTACAGCTAGTTCAGTTCATAATTGCTACGAGAGTGACCATATGGCCCAGTCTTCCCAGGAGAGTACTTGTTTATTATACCTGTGCTGATTCATAATTGTCGGATGCGATTATGAAAGGTATTCTCTTTCATCTGAGAAGGACCTCAGTTGGGATGCTACATTAAAACATCATAGGAGTTAACAACAGTAATAATTACATTGAGAAACAACAGGAAAAAAAGAAATTATAAAAGACAAGTGAAATTTGACTTGAAACAAAAGCCATCACTGGTGAGTATCTTAGAAATTTCTTACGGTATGGAATCCTTAGGGTAAGGGGTTCCAATGGTTACCACAAAAGAAAGCTTAGCAGCCCCTAGGCACCTCTGTGTGTTCTATTTTCCACCTGTAGATGGCCACCACAAGCTACACTAACTAAACAACTCATTAGTAGCATTTTTTTCAATACTGTCATCTTCAGATAATTAGCAATTTATTTAAATAACCAATTTCTGTAGAAATAATTGCCATGAAATGCCCTGAACCTACTTTTTATAAACTATAATAAAAGTGTTAAGATAATCCCTGACATTTGCAAATGCCATTAGCTCACCTTTCCTTTTGATAGTGCCGTGGCATTATGTTTAAACAATTACCTGATAACAGAGCAGTTTAATGAAACAGTACAGTAAGCACGTTCTTCAATATGGCCAGGAAGGACATTCAGATTTTAAAAGAAAGCCAGTGTGTAGACATGTTTACACAGGGGAAAGTCATGGCCTTAGGAAGGTGGATTACCGAAATAAGTACAATTCTGTTATTTCTTAGTGGCTTTATATCACATGGGACAAGCCTACAGACAACATCCTTTCTTCATAAGCACAAATGAAAAATCTGCGTACCAATTCAGGTTAGCGTCTTTCTAAAATATAAGATACTGTGCAGCTACAAAGTGTGCCATTCTTGTGCTACTGGTTTGACATCCTCCTCACAGGAAAATGTCTTTTTTATTATCCACCTTAAAAATTTAGCAACATTTTTACTTTGAAATGGCCCCCATTTCAAGGTAGAGTTGAACTGCCAAGGAGAAGTAAGAGGTTGTGCGTGTCAGACAGAGTTTGTCTTTAACATGGACTGAGATCTTGGATATTTCAAGGCGGTTCTTCAGCACCATATTGTTTGTAACCTCTAATAAGAGGACAGTGTTTGTCGGCTGCAGGAAGTAAAGCTTGGTGAGACTTTTACAGTATTAAAACTGTAGGTTTTTATATAATCAAAAAGTAAATTCTAGGTTTGTGGCAATATCAAGTTAGAACTAAACTGAAATTGAGACTGTTTAGGATCAAGTGGTGATGAAACTGTCACATTATTTCTCTGCTCATAGTATCATTAGCCAGCAGAGAAGTATTATTTCCATTTTAGAGATGCAGACACCGAGGCTCACACTGATAAACTGCTGTGCTTATAAGGGAGGCAGCTTTGTGTGGCCAAGTAAAGTGTCAGGATAATAAACACAATTTGTTATCATTGTTATAGTCAAGCCCATTGCTAGCATCGCACACAGAGGGCATCCTTTATTTCTCAATACCTAGTTCTCAAAAACCATAAACTCCCTCTACCCTCCCTTATAAGGTCTGCTGGTAACATTGTTGTCATATAAATGCTAAATGTTCAACTATTACATTTAAACAGTTAAAAGCAAGCAAGCAAACAAAACAAACAGACACTGTGGGCAAGAGAGGGTTGTGGGGCTTGGTGTAGAAGGTGAGCAAATATCACACTCCATAGAAAGTCAGACTTAAATATGTACTCAGAAATGGTTGTCTGCAGAGGAGAAAGGAAGACTATAATGAGAGTGAATGCTGGTGATCGGACTTATACTTTACCCATGGGAGAATGCAGGATAAGTGGAAGCTAGCATCTTGCTGAAAACAGATGAGGGTATAGCAAGACGAGCTCCACATCCACTAAATCTGCAGCATGTCTGTCTGTGGAAGGCTGTGACTTATTTCCTCTCTGCACTTCCTACTGTTTTCCCCGGGGGTGGCTTCATGGCCAGGGTGTCCATGGTAGCACTGGCTGCAGTGTAAACCTTTCCTATCCTTCCTAGTAATGAATTCCTTTTGCACTTGCCAGTGAATTACATGTGTAAACCTCTGTGCACTATGATAACACTGCATTCCTCACAGTTGGCCAAGCCTGGCTGTACAGCAGAGAGACTATGGTTTGTTCTCGTCTGTGGGCTTAACAGCTCTCAAAGAGGTACCTAACTCCTGGCCTTAGGATAATCAGGTTTCAATCGGGCTATCCAAAAGAGAAATGAAGAAACTAAGTAAAAATATTGCTGTTTTAAGAGAAATAAATAGACATTAATAAATTAATATAATATATTAATATTATAATATATTAAATACATTAAATAATATAATATATTAATATTAATGAAGATATTACTAAGAAACAAAGTGAAGGGAACATATACTACTGATGCATATACCTGTGTATATGTAGCCATTGTTTAGATTCTAAATATCTCATCTGTCTTATAAAAAACATTAGAATTCCCTGTTAGACGCATAATAAAGTACAAATAGTATGTTCTGCTTTCTCAGGAAATAAAGAGTTCATATCATAGCAAAGAGCGAAGTGCCCACTCACCCAACCCTTCCCCAGCTATTGCTGGTCCCAGAATATTTCATTGTCGTGGATGAATTTAGCCTTTACCGAGTATCATGAGTACGGAGGAATCTGCAGCATGACAGAGGAATCTGCAGCATGGTAAATTAGAGTGTATGATCAAGGCATTAGGAGAGAGAGAAGAATTTAACAGTCCTGTACTTTAGAAATTCTTAGAATGTGACGGAAGGAACTCTCATCCTATGGAAGGCCACACTAACACCTGCCATGAGGCTGGTACCGTTTCCTCCAGGTCAGAGGACACCTACATAGCACTAACCTCTCGGCAGTTATATGTATCTGAGAGTCCTAAGATGCTTCATGTTTCTGGTGGGCAGTAGGCTGAAAATCCACATCAGGGCAATGGGTGGCCAGCAACCACTAGCAACTTGAATAATCACTGAATGGACAAGCGCTTCAAATGCACCTAATTTAGAACCAGGTGGAATGGAGCGGGACAATTGATGCAAGGGGGTGACACCATGACAAGTAATGACTAAGTATTTACAGAGGAACGCCATTGATACAAACCCTAAACAAATGAAAAAGATAATACATAATCACTAAAATCTATCTTATGCAATAAATCCACCAAGTGACAGAAGAGGGGCAAATATAATGAAAAGTATAATTGATTAAAGTTGACACTACAAAATGTAGAAAATTAAAATTGAAAAAAGTAATCCACAGTGTACAGAAATTGAGTTCATAACTGGAAAACAAAACATTGTGGCAGAACAAACTAAAGACTCAGTTGATTTCATTAGTAATTTTAACTACATTCAAGGAAGAAATAACACTAATCTTACATGAATTCTTGCAAAAGGAGGGGAAGCTCAATGGATTTTATGTAGCTATTATACTTTTGTAATAAAGTCTAACAGATATATTAAAAAATAAAATTTAGCCCAGTGACATATGAATAACCTAAATTATTTAATAAAACAAGAAAATTACATTCAGAGATATTTAAAAACAAAACACCATGGTTACAAGCTCATCCCAGGAACGTAAGGTTGACTTAGTATTAGACTCTCGATTTATCTAATTTGCCATATAACAGAAGAAAAATGTATCTAAAAAGGATACAAAAAGTAAATTTAGTAAAATTAAAAATATGTCCATGATGAAGTTTATCAACAAAAAAAAAAAGAAATGAAGATGCCTTCAACTGAGCAAAGGTCTTAGGAGAAGCCTGCAGCTAAATTATAAGCAATGGAAACATTATCTTTTGAGTATATTTTAATATTTCCTATTATTGCATGCTCTATTCCTCTCTATACACAAACAAAAATATGAAAGTTAAAAATTTAAAATAATATTTACAATATAAAAACAAATGAGAATATACTTTTGAGATACTTTAAAATCTCTAAAGATAAAAATACATTAAGAGTTAAAGACAGTCACCCTGCTTTTATCCCTGTTGCTACAATAAAATATTTTAACTAAAAGCAACTTAAGGGAGAAAGGGTTTATTTTTTGGTTCATTTTTCAGGAAATAGTCCATTGTGCGAAAGTCACAATGGTAAGAGGTTGAAGCAGTTGGTAACATCACATCCACAGCCAAGAGAGGACAAAACGAAGTTTGTGCATACTGATTTTCTATCTTGCTCTATCCTTAAATAATCAGGGACAGAAATCCCTGGCATATCAGGCTGGGTATTCCTATATTAATTAAAGAAATCAAGGCACCTCTTGATAAAGTACCTGCCCACAGCCCAACTTGATCAAAAAAGTCTCGCATGTAGACACTTTTTCCTGGTAACTTGGATTATGTCGAACTTACCATCACAATATTTGTGGATTGGATTTTCTCCAAACTAAGCCACAGATCCAATACCACCCATGAGATGCTTGGAAGTTTCTTTGCATAAACCAACTTGTTGTATCTAAAAGTCCTCCAGAAATTCAAAGGATTTGGAATAGCCAGAACTGAAAAGGTAAAAGCCAATTGAATTCAAGGATGTCATTCCACTTGTGGACGTGTCTAAATTTCTAGGGTTTGCTGTAACTGCATTGGAGCACATCGCAAATGAGCTGGGCAGAATGGAGTTCTGAAGCAGTCTCCAGATGAGAACAACTGATTTTGAACAAAACACTAAATTAGGTCAGTATGCAGGGAAAAGTGATTCTGTTACTAAATGGTGTGGGAACCCTAAGCTCTGCTTGTATAAAACTCAAAATAAAATGAATCAAATAACCAAACATAAGATCTGAAATTTTGAAAATATTAGAAGAAAGCAAGGAAAATTTCTTAGATAGGAGCACAGTGAATATTTTAGATAAAATAAGCAAATCACATAAACAATAATAGCAGAAAAGAGAAGAACAGGATTATCTCCAAGAAAATGAATAGAAGAATATTAGGAGAAATATTAAAATTATATAGATGACCTATAGCATGAAAATTATTTTTACAGACTAATCATTTTACAAAGTATTAACATACAGAGCTTGTGGGAAACCTGACCACAGAAATAATCCAATTGAATTAGACAAAAATATACAAATCATAAACTATATAAAACTCAAATTCATAAAACTTCACTTTTATAATAATGAGCTCAGGACCCTTAGACACCAGGAATTACAACTGAGAGACACAAGGAAATACTGTTTGAACACACTTGGGATGGCTTAACAAAGGCAAAATAAAACTGGTGCTGGCCCATGTACAAATGAAAAAGAACTTTGGCGTTCTCACTATGGATCAGCACAGCCGCCATGCAGAAGAACAATATGGAGGTTTCTGAGAAAGCAAAGACTGTATCTCTTATTTGAGGGTTGCTCTCCCAGATCGGGGCACATAGTCTCAAACGTGTATCTAAGGATGTGTCTTAGTTACATGGTCACACTAATCATAGTAGCTATGACACTGATGCCCATCATTCGATGAATAAAAAAGATGTGGAGACTGTACACAATAGAATGCTATTCTCCCACTAGAAATCTAGTCTTCTTTTATTTGCAGAAAAGTGAAGGAAAATTGATGGTGTTATGTTAAGTGACATAGGTTGATATAGAGCGGTAATATGGTGATACACGGTTCATAGTCCCTCATAGATGGTACTGATATTTCATCGACTTACACAGGTCTGTATACAAGCCCTGAAGACCATAAAGAATGGGACAGAGTGCAGTCTAACACTATAGACAACTTAACCTTAGTTTCAGTATTCCTTTATACACAAATGTAACAAAGAAAGCAATAATACAAGAAAGGTTGTTTGAGTTCAGAAAAAATGATTTAAAAAACATGTAAATAAACACCAGTAAGCACATATTAAATATTAACAGTGCAGCCCTTTCTCAGGACAGATCAACTTAAACACAATTGTCTGGCACATACTGTAAATTATACCAGGGAAATCACAAAAGCAAGGCAGAAAGTTTGCTATCCAGAATCTAAGGGCACGGATACAGCACCCAGCACATACTCTCACTAGATTGGGGTTTATAGCTATATTCCAACTTCTAACAAGTACAAGATGTCTTTTAAGTTGAATGCAAATGCTTGTTGCAGGAGGCACAATCACATCCAGGGTTGATCCAGGGAACAAAGTGCACTTGAGGTAAAAGACACTCTGCCTTTTTTTTCCTGGAGCCTCTCTCATGGTCCATACAAGGCACTGTTAACCACATGCCATTCTTTTGACAATGTTCCAATAGATGTGTGTTGCTTAAATGCTGAGAATGTGAAGAGGATAGGGGTGGTGAGTCAGCAAATCCCAAGATGCAAACTGAATATCCCTCAGAGCTCTATAGCATAGTGAGGTGACTACTAGTCACTGTGACCTAAGACACACTCTATGAATGACTAGAAGAGGGTCTGGGCTTTCTAATGTAAGGTCATAATGATTCTAACCACCCTGCAGAATAGGAACACATTATATGCTTGGACTCAAATGTTACTCTGAATTCAATATGTACAATGACAGTGTGCTACTCGAAAGTTTTAGACACGTTTTAGGAGACAGAAATGTTAAATGCCATGATTTGATTGTGACGTATCCATACATCCATGCTATGTCACACCATATATCATAGTGGTCATAACTGACGGAGAACACTTCATTCCAAAACTCACCCAGTTTAGAGAGTTTAAGATGGGCTGTAATTCAAAAGGCAAATCCTAAAACCATAAAGTTGAAGGAAAACAAAATCAGAAGGTATTTGAATTAGGAAAAAATGTTCTGAAAATGATAATAATAGTGCTAATAGATTTAAGCACATCATTAAGAGAATGTATCAAGAAGTCAAAATTTAGAAAATATTATGTATAAATAATATTAATAACTCCTTAAAATGCATAGTGAAATACTATAAATCAGCAATTAAAATGTGTGAAAATCAGGTCAGCAGAAAATTTGAACAGAAAGTTTTAAAAGGTAAATTTAAATACCTATCAAATCACATTAAAATGCTCTATATCACAGAATTACTTATCAAGACTGCAGTTGGACAGAATCTCATCTTCCTAGAATTGTTAAATAGACAAATATTCTGAGCATTCAATGTTGACAAAAATAGGGAATTCTTATACACTACTGACAGATAAGAATATAAAATGATAGACTCAGTTAGGACAATTATTTAGCAGTTTCCCAAAATAAATAAATAAAAATCTATTTCTTTATTCCAACAACTTCCTTCCTAGGTATTTACCCAAGAGCAGCAAAATCAATATTATGAAGAATATGCACAAAAATGTCCATGGCAGCTTATTCATGCCAGCAAAAATCTGGAAACAGCTCAGATATACTTGGATATAAACAACCCTTTGATAATTAATAGAAGAAAATAACCAGCATCAACAGGAAATTATTTGATTCATGCAACAATACAGATACATTCAAAGCAAAATTATGTTGAACGAATTAAGTGTGATATCATGTGTATGTACACACACACACACACACACACACACACACACACACACACACACATTTGATAGTGTTAAGTCTCAAGGTGGGTCTGGAGAATCTACCCAATAAGAAATCCTAGGTGATAGTTGGTGAAGAAAATATTCTCTCCCTTGACTAAGATAATAGTGAATTCCAAATGTGTAGAACTTTGACATTTAATGTGGCTGGACATTGTAATGTGTGGAAGCTACCATCTCAGTGTTCTTTGGCTGTGAAGAGACATGGTGACTATGGAAACTCTTACAAAGAAAATCATTTAATTGTTGTTTGCTTACAGTGTCCAAAGTTTAGTCCATTGTTTTCAAGGTGGGGGCTTGGCCATACATAGGCAGACATGGTGCTAGAGGAGTAGCCTAGAATTCTAGATGTGGATCCAAGGAGAGTAGAAAGACAGCGAGAGTCTCTTGTTCTTGTTTGGGCTTCTGAAACCCCAAAGTCAATCCCAGGGACACACTTTCTCCAACAGAGTCACAACTCCTAATCTCTCTTAAGTAGTGCTACTCCTCAATAACCAAGCATTAAAATACATGAGCTTCTGAAGGCCATTCTTATCCCAACCATAACAGCCACACTACAGTGAAAAATAAAAACATAAATATAGAAAAATGAGAAAAAATATTAAAAAAAAACAAGCCCCTTGTATTGGCCTACTTAAATCTATTTCTAAGGCATCTTTGGATGGTCATAATAGTCCAAAGACTTCATCCTGAAATACATAGAGTTATCTGCCATTTGCAAATAAGAAATGAATCTGTGAGCTTGGATGTCAAAGGTGAAGAGGACTAAACATAGTTGTTTGCAGGACAACAGGAGGTACATCTACATCAACTATGTGACCCATAAGGAGCAAGTCCCATGATGCTCTAGGCCCATTTATTGTTTCAATTTCCATGAAATAATTTTTTTGAATCAATAATGTTTGAAATGGCACAGATAATCTTATCCAACCGTGTATGCACTAAGATCATCCCCACTAGCTCACTGACTGCTTAGGAATGAGGAGACATGGCCTGCAAAACTGGTAAAATTTAAAAGCAGATACCATGGCTAGACCGTACATTAATTCCTGAATTAGCAAATGAGGTTATATAGTACTCTATGCAGAAAAGCACAGTTGCAGCCAGCCATACAGGCTGCTTGGCCCTCTCCAGATTGGTTAGCTAAGTGAGGCCCCAGAGCCAAATTTTAAAACTGTCACTAAATGATCATCTATATTGTGAACATATAATAAGAGTTTCTGCTTTTGTGTTTTATGCTCAAATTGATAAGTCAGTATATCTTTATCCCTCCATAACAGGAGAGTAAACGCTCCAGGGTGTTATACTTATTAAGACCCGATGATCATAAGTTCATCTTCCCAATTCAATCATTAAAGACGATTTGGCTTACAGTTCTGTCAAGTGTGCCATGTATTTGTGATGAAATCGCTTTGCTCTATATCACTTTTACAACCCATTATGCTTTCTGATGAAATTTCAGTCTCTTGTCAAAATGAGGTCATTATTTTGGTGATTGGCATCAATGTCTAGGCAGGTTGGCATGCATGGAACCCAGGCTGACTCAACTCGCTGCCAAATAGCAGTTAGCTACTTAAGCTTGCATAAGCTTTTTTTTAAAATCAGGCTCAACTTGCTGGGAAAAGGACATTTCATCATAGGGAACACTCATAGCTAAGCAAAATGTGATGCATTTGTTTCTCTTCATTTCACTTTTTAATCCAGTCACAGTTATTTCATTACTCAGACATGTAAAGTCCATAAAATAAGTCTAAATAACATTTGACCATTTAGATTTAGGTTGAGGGCATGGCAGATGTTCAGAGTATGGCTACAACATGGTTTTCCTGCCTCAGAGGGAGATATTTTTAGTAAGCTCTGCCAAAATTACTATCTTCCAGGGTTTTCTTCCACCATAGAACTCTCTGTAATTGGGAAGAAGTTGACCAAATTATAGATTATCAGATTATAACACAGTTCTTCAAGCTTTTCAAGAATACCTGAAACTCAGTGAAAATAAGGCCAACAGTCACATTGTGTACATTTTTTGGAACACTGGCGTTCATTCTCCTAGATGCAATGAAAAGAAGAGCAGGAGTAATGGATAATCACAGGTGGGATGCAGGCTTGCATTATAGATCGTCTATTGATAAGTGGCAGAATATAATCAGAGTTCTCATACTGTTCATATTCAGTAAATGCTCAAGCTTTGTAGGGAAGCTCAAGAAATATGATCTTGCAAAGAAAGGTAAAAGTTCCAAGCCATCATGAAAAGAGAATATTTCTAATATCTAGCAGGAACAGAATGTCAGAAACAGGTCTGAGGTTGCCAACATGGGCTACGAACTACAGGCCGTAGGCAAACAATATGCTAACGAGTCCGTCATTCACAATGGCACATTTATGGAGTGTCTAATGCTACAATCAATAATTACAAGCTCACAGGAGCAGCGCTGGAATAATTCTACATGGTGTGCTCAGAAGTAAAATAATTTACAATTTGAAATCAATAGCATTTATAGACAATGGAAAATGTCACTTTGGAAAAGGGATGCTAGTGTTTGTATTCTTCTGACACACTTTTTACTTTCTAGATTTCGGTTATATCCTAAAACATCTGAAGGCAAAATAAAATAAAATTCTCAAGAGAACGATTTGCTAGGGAGCTGCCTCACAGACAGGCATTTGATCCTCATCTGTGAGATCCAAATGTTTTCTAAACTTTGCTCTTTAATGCAACCTTCTTGGTTTCTCTTTTCTATGCACTTCCTCCCAGCTCACAATACATTTATTGGTAGCTCTCCCTCTCTTAAGCCTTTTAAAACATAGACTCTGGCAAAATACTATCCAGTATGTGGCACTTATTTGCTACACACTTAAAATA
This sequence comes from Rattus norvegicus, assembly GCF_021556685.1. Classification (NCBI taxonomy): domain Eukaryota; kingdom Metazoa; phylum Chordata; class Mammalia; order Rodentia; family Muridae; genus Rattus; species Rattus norvegicus. The sequence continues at coordinate 209,454,148 of NC_141535.1, read as the reverse complement.
CAATATCCCTTATAATTAAAAATAGCAGAAACTGGGTGGAAATTACATAAGAATGTTCTTGCTACCTTTTGAGCTTTGCTATAAATGCAAAAGCCATCCAAAAACAACAAATTACTTTTAAAATAACACTTATGTAACAGTTGGAGTTTTATTGCTCAGATAAAAATATCCACCAGTCTATATTATTTGGCAAAAACAACAGCACAGACTTGTGAATAGGAGAAATAATTTCTTGAAATATAACTCCACCACTGCTCCTATTAATTGCTATTGCCTACTGGAACGTAGTCCTAATCACATCTAACCTTTACCAAATGACCTAATACATGAAAAACCTTTTCTTCAGGACTTTCCTTATGCTACCTTTAATGTCAACGCACAGAGGATAACAACAGAAACATAACTTATCATCTAAACAATGTGCGACAAAACCTCACATTCAGCTTAAACTGTTGACATCTGTGCCATAATGCTGAGTTCACTATGTTTAACTAATTAATTAATTAATTATTGCCCTTATATCCCAATATTAGCTCTCTGAGAAGGGGAGAACTGGGCATCACTCCCCACTTGCAGAAGTGACAAAGTTTAATTTATTGATGCAAGTCTCCCAAATAATCCTGAAAAAAATGGATACTCATCACACACACACACACACACACATACACACACACACACACACAAATACACGAACACAAATACACGAACACACAAACACACACACACATCATATTTGCTATTTTCTAGAAAAAGCTGTTTTAGTTATGAAAGCATGGGATTGTCAATTCCTAGTCTTTGATGACATTTTTTAGGAGTCTGAAAGGTATTTAGCCAATTGTTCATTAATGGAATGATATCCAATTGTCTCATGCACCACCAAATTACCTATCAACTGAAAATAAAAGAATGAATACTTAATCTCAAGTTACTTAGAAACTATGGTATCCAAGCTCTTTGGCAGACAAAGGGTAGAAAATCGAGATTAGGTAGATGGGTATATTTACATATTCATTTTTATATTAAACAGAATGGATGACACATCCCTGTATAAAACCTATTATTTAAACACTTCAAGTGAAAAGTGTTAAAATAAATGGCTCATGACTTATGAGGTGTTAAAATAAACGTTTATTTCAACACTACTCATGTCATAAGCCATTTATTTCAACACTTTTTACTTCAGAAGGCTCACCCAGACAAGAGACTATTTCATTCACTAAGAGGATGTGAAGAGGCTAAGGTGTGGAGAATGAGATCAGAGATTGGATTTCAGAGCTTTGGGTTGGAGAGACTCCCATCAGGAGACAGGACGGTGGCCTTAGGTTAACACATTAGAAACTAAACATGTGGTAAACTTCTCATCAGCACCACACACATTGGCTGCATTGCCAACATCACATTTACCTCAGCTAGCTTTGAGACTCCAGGGCAAGACTGAACATCATGCCAAGAATGAAGTGTGAATATTTTCGATATTTTTGCAATAAAACATATGTTCCACTACATGTCTCCACTTATTAGAGGAACACGATGGAACCCAAAGTCTTCAGGGACAACTGAGTCAGAAATTCATGAGGACACAAGCTCTTATACTCCTACCCATTGCTAGGCTCCTTCTTAGGTGCTATGAGAGTATCAGTAATTTAATCCTCACAGCACCATAGAGGGTGTTTTGATTTCTCTCCTTTTTCTTCAAGTGGAACCATCCAATCTAAGGTGGCAGAGTAAGTTCACCACAGTACGATGATGCTTGGTGGCACCGGGATTTGACCCCTAGCACCTCTCTAGAGTCCACAATCAATTCCAAGGCTGGCCTGCTTCTTTACAGCAACAGGGAGTCAAACCCTGGGAGTCAAATCCTTCTGTCTCAAACTCTGGAAGTCTCACGGCTTGAAAAAAACAGCTATTCATTTTACTTTCCAGCATTGTGAACCAATTGCAAGGAAACTTATCATTCATTAGCAACCTCTAGATAAAAAAAGAATCAAGGTTACTTCAAAAATAAGTGAAAATCTACTGTTGAAATAATATCCCATAGTGATTGAATTATTTTCGTTCAGGGTGCCTCTCATGAGCAGCTCCCACAACGTAGTAAGAAAGCTTCCATTTTAAAGCAAATCCAGACCTCATGTTCAAAAGCAACTTTTTATAGTTATCAATGGCAACCTAGCTTCTCTTGGTCCTCTAGATATGCACTACTGGCATATTTGTTAATTTGTATCCTCTGACCAAAATCATTCTCTCCTTTTCTTCCCATCCCTCACCCTCTGTGCACCCTTTATTATCTCTTAATGATGATGGAAGAGGTCATCATGAGGGAAACATCAGTTAAACATGGAACAAAGTATTCAGTCTACATGGGAATGTGACAAGAGCAATGAATGAGGTCATAGGCTAGAACTGGGGAGAAATGTGATGCCCAAGTCAAGGTCACAGACAGAACGCAAGAACTACAGAGAATGGTGATGGAAGACTGCCCAGTGACTTGGAAAAGATGTGAAAACTATTCTTTTAACACTCTTACTTTCTGCTCACTGTAAAACTCGGTGAGACTTTCGGCTGTGCAAATGAAGCCAGCCGAACTGAAATTGAAAGGTAGCATGGATAATGCCTGATATCCATAGGTATGTCTACCTCCGGTTACATACATGTGAACTTTTCACTGTGATCATTCCTGGCAGCTAAAACGCCTATCATTTTATAGTGGAGTGGCGTGCAATGCAATGGAAGGGCCTCATGGGTTGGAACACATTTTTACACCTTGCCTTTCTTTAGCAATGAGTAATTCTAGAAATGTAAGGAGCCTTGCTTCACCAAAATCACAGTCCACAAGACACTTCTCCTCTGAGGTTAGCAAAACAGAATAACCATGTTTTATTCTTAAAGAGCAGTTGGTTTCAAAAATGGCAGTTGCTTGTAGAATGGTAATAAGAAAACCAGATGATGAGTACTATTGGCATCAGAACGCTGCATGGCAGGTGAGAAGACTTCACATATGGATGGTTTAGTAACTAGCCACCCAAGTTCCTAAATATTTAGGTTTTAAGATTCCAGAATCTTTTTAGTAGGGGCCTCATACAGCAGTGTTCATTTCTGACATTAGAAATAAGATACAGTGATGTATTTTTTTGTCATTTTTTATTGGACAGTTTATGTATTTAAATTTCAAATGTTATTCCTTTTCCTGGTTCCCCCATCCCCCATCCCTCATGCCCCCTCTGCTTCTATGAGGATGTTTCCCACCCCACCCTCCCACTTCTACCTCAACACCCTGTCATTCCCCTACACTGAGGAAACTAAATTTCACAGGACCAAGGCTTTATCCTCCTATTGATGCCAGACAATGCCATCCTCTGCTACATATGTGGCTAGAGACATGGGTCCTCCCATGTGTACTCCTTGGTTGACAGTTTAGACCCTGGGAGCTTTGGTGGGGTCTGGTTGGTTGATATTACTGTTCTTCCTATGGGGTTGCAAACCCCTTCAGCTCCTTCAGTCCTTTCTCTAACTCCTCCATTGTAGTCCCTGTGCTCAGTCCGATGGTTAGCTGGAAGCATCCTGTTCTGTATGAGTAAGGCTCTGGCAGAGCTTCTCAGGAGACACCCATTTCTGGCTCCTGTCAGCAAGCACTTCTTGGCATAAGCAATAGTGACTGATTGGTGGCTGCATATGGGATGGGTCTCCAGGTGGGGGATTATGAAGCTCAAGAAAGAGGAAGACCAAAATGTGGGTGCACCAGTTAGTCCTTGTTAGAAGGGGAAACAAAATACTCACAGTAGGAAATACAGGGACAAAGAGTGGAGCAGAGACTGAAGGAAAGGCCATTCAGAGATAGTGATGTACTTTTAAAAGTGACAATAAATGTATTCTAGCTAGGTATGAGAACACCAATCACTTAGCTGAACAGCACATGCACTAAGAGCATGTGATGAGAATATTTAAATGTATTGCAAACATATAGACATGAGAATATTTGATGTCTTACATTTAACATAAATTAAAATGTTCAAAGCAGTTTGTGTAACTGCTTTATATTTTTATCAAATGTGTGGTATCAAAACTTGTTGATTTTAATTTTCCAGAGCAGAGCTTCAATTTCTATTGAAAAGAGAAAAATAACTAGTATTTTCTTTTACATAACCACGATTGCATGTTTGCTGTATAGAGAAAATGTCTAGATTGAATATACTATTTAATGTGGCATATCTAAATGTCACACGGGCATAGACAATAGCTTGAGAATTCAGGGAAGAAGTGAGTTCCTGGGGTTAATTGAATGGGTGACCAACCATCAAAGGCAACGTGTCAGGGAAGAACCACAGGCATTTAGGACACTACACACATTTCGAGAGAATTATGTAAGTGAGAACAGAGAAACTACACTGCTTTTCATGGATGAAGGTGGTAACCCTTAACCTTGAGCAGAGTTTGTACAGTGGGCACAGATTTGGATGCCAGGTTATGGTTGCTAGGTGAAAGTTAAGCTAGGTTAAGCTATGAATGGCTGAAAGGTATGCACAACAAGCCATTTGTGAAGTGCTTGGTTTTCTTTCTGTTAAAGTAGGTTCTGAGAGGGACTTCATTAGAAAGGAAAAAGAGAGAGAAGAGGAAGGGAATGGTTGTGGGCCTCAATGTGCTCGGCACTGTGACACGGAGTTTCAACATTACAACATGAGAATGGTTATACATTCTTTGTGCATTCACACATTGCAAATCACACCCATGCAACATTATCTTAGAAGTGCACTTAAGTACCAAAAGACAGGAGCTAGTAGAGACACAGATGTAGCCACCTTCTTTGAGAAGAGGATGAAAAGAAGAATTTGTATATAAAGGACCATTTCATGTCTCTCTCCTAACCTGCCAGGAAGGAAAAATGGAAAATAATTGTGCCAAATAGTTATTTTATTTAAAGGAAATCATTTGAGAGAGGAGCTCCGAAAACATGTTTTTCTCCGAATCCTTCATGATCAGACCTGAACATACAGTACTAAACATCCCAGTCTCTAGCGAGAATCATCCAAGTATCTTCAACTATCAAGTTTCTCTTTTTGTTTTAAAGCAAGCAAGAATATTTTGAGTGAGCAATGCCTGCCTGACTGTTTTTATACGACTTTTAGGGGAAAGAGAAGTGTCAGCACACTGACCGCAGGTATGTTGATTGCAAGGAAAATAAGGGTCAGCTGTATGAAGTCCGGGGCATGGTCAGACAAGTTGCTAAGACTTTTGGGTCTCCGTTTTTCTATTACATGAGAGGAGGTCAAGGAAAACATCGATCTCAAAGAGTTACAGAAGAAACAGCACTAAAAATATCCACGGACCATAAGTCCTGAAATGTATATGTGTATGTGTATATATATATATATATATATATGTACATATGTGTGTATGTGTATATATATATGTACATATATATATATATCCTCCTTCTCATGAATAATAAAACCCATTTTGAAATTCCAAAACAACTGAAAAAATCACTACATTGTCTTATAGACTGAGGAGGATGACATTTTTACTTTAGAAATGCTATAGCTATTGGATGCTGGGTCATTTGAGTTTAAGAGTCATAATGAAAGCAAATTAATCATCTGTTTATGAGTCATATTTTCTCTTAGGTTTTGATGGAATCCTCCAGAGAACAAGCAACTTTGGATACAGGTACTCCCCAACCATCATCATTCTTCTCTCTTTTTCTCTTTAGGCATATGGAAATTATTTGACATTTTCTGACAGAGAAGATAATACCTGATTTAGCCAGGTTCCTTCTAGATCCATGCTGAGAGAGAAAACAATGGGTGTTTCACTTCAATTATAATTTCCACTGTGAACATGAGAAGGACTGATATATCCTCAAACCAAATTAATCCACAGCTGCAGCATTTCTAACACACTGCAAAGCTCTGATTCAAGTGTACAGTATCAGTGGCAAAGCTGAAGCAAATGGGTAAGATAAGAGTTCTCAGTCTTGGGTAATAGTGTCAGTGCAAGACTTGAGCTCTGCTAATTCAACAAGCTTGATCTTGATTGGCAAAGCATGCTTGTCAATATTTAGATCCCAGGGGGCATGTCAGGGGCCTTTGCAGGACTAGCTTAAATACGAAATACTATAGCAGGATTTGTGATCTTTTTTCTAATACTCAGATTAGACAACAGATTTTTTCCCTTTTAGCTTTTTATGCCAGAAACGTGTTTTCCATACTCCTACGGTAACAAGAAGGAGAGAAATTGCATAGGAGAATTGTCAATGCGGTTATTAGGGTTTTGAAACCCAGATAAAATTCTGTCACATGAAATCACTTTAAGGCTTTTATCTGAGGTTTGAAATACAATTTCCCCACTATGATTACAATACAAAGAAAAGCTCAAGGAGAATGTTAATCTGAATTCAGAAACAAGTGTAATACAGATGAGATGGTGGGTAATGATTCCTACAAACCTATAAACAAATACTTCCCAATTTGAAGAATCTCACACAACGGTGAAACTGAGAGGGTCCCGAGCTTTTATAGCTTTTTATTGTTTAAAGTGTTGAATCATTAAAGTAATTGCATGTAAGAAAATGCAGTGAGGATATGGTGTGTGTGTGTGTGTGTGTGTGTGTGTGTGTGTGTGTGTAAAAGAGAGAGAGAGAGGTTGTACCATTTTTGTTATATTTTTGTTATGCACTTGTCACATGATATTTCTGGCTTAGCAGGTATAGACTCAAAATCTACATTTTCATTTTTGAGCCTGATAAAATAATACATAAAATTGGATAAGATGAAGCTTTATTATGGCAAATAAAAACAGGACATGAGCAACACATCTCTGATGATTGGAAAGTTAGCTCCATGATTTGGAAATCAAATTGTCATATATGCCATGTCTTTCTAATGTAGCTACAAATGACATTGATGTGATCCATGACTTTTTAATCCAAACTGACCTCCAACAGTGAAAGCAGATCAAAGCTGCATTAATCGGAATCTATAGGGCATCTGTAGGAAGCAGCAGGAAGTATCAGGCCATGGGCTAGTTTCTTTTCCTCAGTTCTGATGAGCAATCCTAGGTTCTTTTGCTTTTGTTTGTTTGTCTGTGTAGTTAAAATATAATTACATCATCTCTCCCTCCCCTCTCTTCTCTAAAATCCCTCCTGCTTATCCCTCTTCACCCTCTCCCATACCTCTCCACAGTCAAATTCAAGTCTCCTTTCTCTGTGAGTATTGTTGTTACCCAAACACATACAGACACGCAATACAGACATAATGCATAGCTATATAAGACCGGCTGAGTCTGTTAAGTGTTGCTTGTCCATGTGTGATTTCAGGGATAACAAGCAGCCCTGTAAAACAATTAGGGTCCCATCGCCGGGGAACTATTCCTCCATCTTGCAGCATTTGATGGTTGCCTACAGTTCTTTGTTTAGGGGTAGGGATCATCTTAGCATGCTATTGGTATTTTCTTTGTTCTGGTCTTGATAGGCAGCCATATTGTATCTCTTACCTCTAATCAAAGAAGCTTCTCTTTCCAGCAAAGACCATCACAGAAACACCACAACTGCTCAAAATATAGGGAACAACTTATCCTAGGATGACTAATTCTGACTGGCATCACTACAACAGAATTTTTTGCACAGAAGGCTCCAGGGGCTTCATAGAAGAGGGTGCAAAAAGATTGTAAAATACAGAGAAGTGGAAGTCTGCTGTGAGACTTTTAGAACTGACAATATTGGTTGTTAATATTAATGTTAATGATTTGACTTTGTTGTACCTAAGATTAAACCTTTGGCACTATAAATGTTGTGCAAGTGCTCCGTTATTGATTGAGTTACATCTTCAGCTATCTTAACATTGTTGTCGTCATCACTTTTCAAATCAGGATTCTCTGAGTAAGACAAATTGGACTTGAAATCACTCTGAGGGTCAGGATGGACTTTAATATAAGCTCTTCCAGTCTTCATATTCTGAGAGGATGAGAGGATGGGATTATAGGCATGTAACACCAAGTCAAGCTGGCAAATCAAAAAAAAAAAAAAAAGAAAGAAAGAAAGAGGAAAAGACACTCCCCAATAAAGATAGACTTTACCTCAGAGTAAAGAACAGGAAAAAAGATTTTCCAAGAAGCAAGCTGGTGTAGAAATTCTAATTTCTAATAAACTTTCAACCAAAATTAATCAAAAGAGATGGGAGAAAGATATTTCATATACTTCAAGGGAAACATCTACCAAGATGACTTCTCAATTCTGAATATCTATGCCCCAAATGCAAGCACACCGACATTCACAAAAGAAACATTATTAAGGGTTAAATCACACATGGAACCACACACATTAGTGTGGAAGACTACATTACCCCTCTCTCACCAAGGGACATGTCACCCAGAGAGAAAAATAACAGACTTTAGGTATCAAATGGATCGAACAGATATTCTACAGAATACATCATCCTAACTCAAAAGAATATACCTTCTCAGCACCGTATGGGATGTTCTCCAAAATGGCTATGTAATTGGTCACAAAGGAAGCCTCAACTGAGGCAAGAAGTTTAAAATAACCCTTGTATCTTATCAGAACACCACAGATTATAGCTGGACTTCAACAACACCAACAGAAACAATAGATAGCCTACACATTCATGGAAACTGAATACCTCTCTATTTAATGATCGCTGGGTCGGAGAAGAAATAAAGAAGGATAAAGACATTCTAGAACTCAATGAAAATGAAGGTATGACGTACCCAAACTTATAAGACATCATGCTTTTGGATGGTTATTTTCTTCTCAGATGTCACAGTTCTGAGTGGTGGGAATCCTAACTGAAAATTACATCATATCACTGTCCGTCTTGTCCATCACATTTCAGCTTCTCTGGCATTTGTTTTCTTAAATTCCTGAGCTCACGGCAGTGTCCTTTGCATGAGCCTTCTTGTGGTGTTGTAAATATCCACACAACAGAATGACCGTCACATCTCTTCCTGTGTATTGCTCAAATGTCACGCCTGCAGCACCCTACTGCAAGCCCTGATGTAAATATTCTTCCACTTTTTTTCCTAGCAAAATTCTACCAGCTAGGTTTGCTATTTTCAAAGCAGTGGGTGAAGCTAAGATGATTTTGTTTGTTCTCCTCAACTGTTCTTTGCTTCCTGCCTTACTCATGGTCTCACATTCAGTTTAGAATAGAATTGAGCAGGCGACTCATTCATAAATATGATTAATAGATAAATGACTGAATGTGAATCATTTTCGCATCCAGGGGGAACATGTCTTATTCTGTTTTTCTTGTTGTGACAAAATACCTAATCAAAGAGAGAGATGTGAGGATGGAAGGATTCATCTGGCCTTATGGTTCCATTATAACACCCACATGGTGGGGAGGGCACGGGTGACAGGGCTTGAGGCTGCTGATCACAGCAGGCACCATGTGGAAGTGAAGGTAAAGGACCTTGCTTAGTCTACTTTCTCCATTCTATGCAGTCCAGAATGCCATTGCATGGAATGTCAGACTCATATTTAGGGTGATTTTTCCCATCAAGACAGTCCCATTCAGGGGTGCCCAGAAGCTTGTCCCTTTGGTGAATCTAGGTCCTATAAAGTTGACAAATTTTAACAATCACATTTAATAATATGGTTTTAGGATAATATTTTCAGGTTTTTCCTTGCTTATGGAGACTGGAATGTGGTAGAGTTTGTATCACGATAATGTAAAAATATTTTAATTTTCTATTAAGTGATATGAAACTTTGTATTAATACTGATCCCCAACAAGTCACAACTCCATATTCTCATTAAACTTTTAAACACATGTTTTTATTAGTTATTCTTTGTTACTCACTCATGCAATATTGAGCATGCAACCTATCTACTCAGAAGTCTGAATATTTTGGTATTTAATGCACTCAGATGATTAATCCCTCCCTCGGAAAACACCATTTCTCTAAGGCTGATTTCACTTAGAATTTTATAAATAAAACCTCCCTTGTCACATGCTTTCTAGATCATTTTGACTAATAAAAAATTAATATAAGTAAACGTGACGTCTACTGTTAGAGTCAAATGACTTTAGACAATATTTTCAAATTATTATATATTATTACATAAATAGGTGAGCATATATAGACTTCACTGGAAAATTTTTTAACAATGGTTTTCGTAAGAATTTGTTCACTCCTTTGAAAATAAGAAATGAAATTTGGAGAGATGGCATGGATCGGAATCTACACGGTTGGCTCTTCTGCAATCAGGAGGGCATTAATAAATCCTCCCGGCAGCAGAAGTTCTATACCTTAGCATGTTAGAGAAGATGCTACCTGGAGTATGAGAAAGAGCCCAGTGTGCTCACAGTGTTCAGCTGCTAGGAGAAGACAGCTCTGCACTATGATCAGAGTACACCGGAAACACAAAGGAGAATCTAGGAGCACTGCCTAAGACTCCATTAAATAACCCTGCGGTAGCTATAATTCAGGGTCATGGGTATTCAGCTTTCTCATAAAGTTCACTTCAAAACTGCCTTATATCATGTTGAATGACCACTGATAGGTGCTCCTTTTTCATATTTTTGAATACTTCAAATGAATGCTACATCACCCAATTTGGGCTCTTTACTTTTACCAGCAAATGACAAACAAAATCTATGTTTTATCAGAATAATGTCTTTCACCTGCAGCATAAAGTTCACAAAGATCTTAACACTGGGGCAGGATCTGAATCTCTGGTTAGCTCTAGGTATTACTGTGAGGGGATTATCTTAAGTTAAAGAAATGGAAAAATGTTCCAGCTTCCTTTCTATTGCTGTATATAATACCCTGACAAAGAAAGGATCTCTGAGGAGAAAAGGATTTATTTTAGCTTATAATTTCAGGTTAAAGTCCGTTGTCCCATGGAAGCCAAAGTAAGAACTTAAACAACTAGCATTTGTAGTCAGGACCAGTGAGAAATGAACACACACATGCTTGCTGGCTTCACTTTCTCTGCTTGTTATCTCTACTTATACAGCCCAGGAACCCCTTCCTAGTACATGCCGCCCCAGTTAACTTAATTAAAGACACACAGAGACATATGCTTATGTCTTTATGATCTAGTTAATCCTTCAGTATGACTCTCTGCCCAGGTGATTCTGAAGAGTGTTGTGGTGTTAAAGGCAATCATCACAAAGACCCACTGTGTATGTATGTAGCACTCTTCTATTGGCTTGGGTCTATGGAAGGACATTCCTTGCTCTCTGCTTTTTTACTGCTAATGCAACAATCAGCAGCCTCAGGCTCTAGCCTCTATGTCTTCCCTGCCATACATAATGCACTCCTGCTAGAACTTTCTATCCCAGGAAACCCTGCCAAGGTTGCTTTAATCAAACTTTTTAACGAACACTCAAAGAAACAGATACTGCCCAACTCTTAAGTCAAATACTGATTCAAGAGAAAAATGTGGGGCAGAGAAAGCCCGTTTCCTCTTTGCCCTTTGAGCTGAGATAAAATTTTCCAGTGCCAGACTCCTCTTGATGTTGTTGAGAGAAAGGATGCTTAAGGCATGATATTGGGGGCCAGTGAGATAGATGAAGAGGTAAAGGTACTGTCTGCTTGTGATCTGAGTTTCACCCCTTGAAAAATCACATAAAGTTAGAAGGAAAGCGCTGACTCTCAAACTTGACTTCCTGATCTCCCTACCTTTGCCCTGTGGTACACACCCCACCTACACATAAATAAATAAAATTCAAAACAAAAGTATATGTTGTGCTTTATTGACATTACATAACTTAATATATATTTCATGTCTCTCAGTGTTTAGCCCAACTTTGATAGGCTCACAGAGCTGCCATTCTTTTGAGCAGTGCCTGTATTAAGAAGCTGTTCAGAGAAGCTTTATTGCTGTCCAGGAGAATTGCTTAATTAAAAAAAAACCAAAAGAGAATTCTTTTTTTCCTGGCATTAACAATTTTGTACACATTTCTCCTCTCCAAGTCTTGGTCGAAACTTACACGAGATGTGCTTAGGGGCTAAGTGAACAGAGGATGTGATAGTGAGGGAAGTCAAGGTATATTAATAACTTCCCTGGACTTCCTGCCATCTCTGTTGAACTCAGGGCCTGTGCTATCTATTGATGGGTCTCTAACTTTGTTTTAGTGTAAAAATTGTACCACACAGAGGTCGAGACCCAGAAGTCATGATTTTGTGGAAAATTTCAGGATTAGTCTCTGGAATAATTTAATTGCCTCTACAAAATTAATCTGAAAATTGAAATGCCATTGAAATGACATGAAGAGGGGGAAACCTTCAAGTAATGCTTATGTCATGAAGAATCTGGATCAGGATTGAGATGTCCAGAGTAAGTGGTTTCATCAACATAGGGAATGTTAGCAACTTATAGAATGCAAGACATCTATACACTAAGCCTACAAGTAATGTCAGAGTCAATGTGTCTGACACACCACACACCAGATTCTAGTAGCATGGCTAAGGACCTATGTCACAATTATTTGCTTGTCTATTTTGAGACCATCTAGTTATATAGGCCAGGATGCCATAGTCTAAACCCAATATCCCTGGTTGGTTTTAAACTCACAGCAAGCTTCCTGCCTCAGCTCCACCTGTGCTGGAATTACAGGCATGCACCACTATGCCTGACTTACTCTAAAATCTATAAGTGAAAACCAATGAGCTTATAATAAAGCTTGCCCTGTGTTTTCACAAATACAATCTATATTGCCAGTGTGTGCCAGTGTAAACATATAATGTATATATAGGTCCATACAAATTAATAATGATTAGATCTGGGTAATGGTATTAGCAGTCACTTTGAGATATATATATGTATATATGTATATATATAGATGTATGTATGTATATATGTGTGTATACATATATATATATATATATATTCTCTATTTTCAGACAAAAGCATCAACAGAAACATGCTTAGTAATAATCTGGTGTCTCAGCCACATTGACTCAAAGATATCAAAAAGTACACCAATCCTGTGTACTTTAGTTGGTAGCCTTGATAGCTATATCATTTGCATTGTCCTAAAAACCTCATAAGGCAGAAATACTTGAAGAAAATGTTTGTTATCTTAGGATATTATATCTCTGCAGAAAAAGAAGGAACACTTTGTTGTGCCTACTGACATAACCATTTGACGACAACTCCCTGTTTACTACTGATGCTCAGCTCTAGTTTTCACAACGAAATTGTCTAGAAGAGTGAGTTAAACAATAAAATGCATATCTCAGAGTGACAGGAAAAGTAAGAAATTTGGATCAATTGAACGAATTAGTCTCTCAGAAGTGTTCAACTGAAAAAATCTGTCCCTGGACATTTGTACTAATGCACACTAAACCAAAAGTCAAAAACTCTTAGTTGCCAGCAAATCGTGCTCATGTAGGTGGCAAAGGGAATAGAAGACATTGTTTCCAAACTAACTGTGCCCCATATTCATCTGAATATGAGTCTGACATTTTATGGCATCCTGCTATAGCCCTGCACATGGTGATGTGCAAGGACTGCATGACACTCTCTATTCAGGATTTCAAGGAGAATGGGAGTAGAAGCTTGGATAATTATGGTTAACTCAAGAGAGTTAGAACCAAAGACAGCCTTGGTACTATCATAAGCAATCATGAATTAGAGTGACTGCTAGAACTAAAGTATGGATCTCATGTTGGAAAACAGGCTGCCATTTAGGTAGAAATGTTGTCAACTATTTCTGGGAATCTGACTCACAGGGTAGGAAAATTTGTCCAGTTGATCTGAAAGCCAGATCAAGATGCAGGCTGATTGGGCATCTGAGGCAAGCTCTCTTCCTGTCTGTCCAGTGGCTACACTTTTTGTTGTGTACATACAAAATAGAAAGGGAGAAATTAGAATTGAAGACCCAGAAATGAACCCACATACCTATGGTCACTTGATCTTTGACAAAGGAGCTAAAACCATCCAGCAGAAAAAGGATATCATTTACAACAAATGCTGTGTGCTTAACTGGTGGTCAGCATGTAGAAGATGCAAATTGATCCATTCTTATCTCCTTGTAGAAAGCTCAAATCCAAGTGGATCAAGGACCTCCACATAAAACCAGATACACTCAAACTATTTATTAGAAGAAAAAGAGAGATAGAGCCTGGAACACTTGGGCACTGGGGAAAATTTCCTGAACAGAATACCAATGTCTTGGGCTGTAAGATCAAGAGTTGACAAATGGGACTTCAGAAAATTGCAAAGCTTCTGTAAGACAAAAGACACTGTTATTAGGACAAAACAGGAACCAACAGATTGGGAAAATGATCTTTACCAATCCAACATCTGACAGAGGGCTAATATCCCTCTATACAAAAAAGTATAGAATATCTATATACAAAGAACTTAAGAACTTAGATACCAGAAAATCAAATAACCCTATTAAAAATGGGGTGCAGAGCTAAACAAAGAATTCTCAACTGAGGAATATCATATGGATGAGAAGCATCAAAAAAATGTTCAACATCCTTAGTCATCAAGAACATGCAAATCAAAACAGCCTTGATATTCCACCTCACACCAGACAGAATGCCTAAGATAAAAAACCTCAGTTGACAACAGCTGCTGTCAAGGATGTGGAGAAAGAGTAACATTCCTCCATTGTTGGTGGGATTGCAAGCTGGTACAACCACTCTGGAAATCAGTCTGGAAGTTCCTCAGAAAACTGGACATAGTAATACCTGATACTCAGCTATACTGCTCCTGGGCATATACCCAAAAGTTGCTCCAAGATATAACACGGACACATGCTCCACTATGTTCACAGCAGCCTTATTTATAATAGCCAGAAGCTGGAAAGAACCCAGATGTCCCTCAACAGAGGAATGGATACAGAAAATGTGGTACATATACACAATGAAGTACTACTCAGCTATCAAAAACAATGACTTCATGAAATTTACAGGCAAATTGATTGAACTAGAAAATAATCTTTGGAAAATTTGTATTGGTGAGCTAAAAAGGTAGTTACATCAATGAGAAATCACACTTTTCAATATTGTAGGTGGGAACTTTTTAAAAAATAAATATAGGAGTTCTCTATTATTATATTCTAACTAGCATTTATTATTTTACATGAAATGGAATTTTATATGCATATCCTGAGTAAGGTAACCCAATCACAGAAAAACACACGTGGTATGCATTCACTGATAAAAGGATATTATCCTAAAAGCTTGAATTACTCAAGATACAATCCACAGACCACATGAAGCTCAAGAAGAAGGGCGACCAAAGTGTGGATGCTTTTACTTTTTCTTAAAAGGGGGAACAAAAATATTCATGGGAGGGGATATGGAGGCAAAGTTTGGAGTAGAGACTGAAGGAATGGCCATTCTGAGCTTGTCCTACATGGGTATACATCCCATATATACATACAGCCACCAAGACTAGGTAAGATTGATGAAGCTAAGAAGTACATGCTGACAGGAACCAGATATTGCTGCCTCCTGAGAGGCACAGCCAGACCATGACAAATACAGAGGTGAATGCTAGCAGCAAACCATTGAACTGGGAATAGGACCTCCGATGTTGGAATTAGACAAAGAATTGAAGGAGCTGAAGGGGTTTGCAACCCCATAAGAACAACAATGCCAACCAACCAGAGCTCCCAAGGACTAAACCACCATCCAAAGACTATACATGGACTAACCCATGGCTCCAGCTGCATATGTAGCAGAGAGTAGCCTTGTTGGGCATTAATGGGAGGAGAAGTCCTTGGTCCTTGCTATGGCTGGATCCCCCAGTGTAGGGGAATGTTGGGGGGTGATGGGTTGGGGAACACTTTCATAGAAGAAGGGGGAGGGAGGATGGGATAGGGGTTCTATGGGTGGGAAACTGAGGAAGGGGATAACATTTGCAATGTAAGTAAATAAAAAAGTATCTAATTAAAAAATACGCAGAAAAAAATAAGGGGGAGAATTTTAATGTAACTCTTAAGAACATTTGTTCTAGAGCTGAAGTGACACTCTAGAACATCATTGAACTGTTATTACGTCTGCACAAGCTCTATATTCAAACATAGTTAACTTGGGGCTTATGAGTTGAACCCATGAATATGGGGTGGAGACTGACAGTCAATACACAGGACTCCTTATCTTTTTAAGTAAATTGTTTCATAAATATTCAGATTCATGATGAGATTTGGGTGTTAATTTCATTCTCTGAAAAAAGAAATCATCTTCCATTCAATATGTTCAAAAGTCCCTTGATAATGTGGTACTTTCTAAGTAAGCTTATTTAAAAATAATAAACTATTTGATATGACACTTTCTATATTTTAGTTGCTATCTAAAAGATTTATGTAAAATAAGAGAGAAATAAATAAAGCTAAAAATCCTATTTCTGAATGTGGATAATGGATTCAAATTGAATTGTTAACACCTTTAGCATGTTCTTTTAGAATGGGGAAAATATATATTTTACATCACTATTTTTAACTTTATATAAAGTTTTCAGTAACAAAATCACTTACATTTAAGAAGTATTTTATTCTAAATAGCTTTTATGGAGTAAAAAATTGTCTTTGGAAAATTTGTATTGGGGAGCTAAAAAGGTAGTTATATTGGTGAGAAATCACTCTTTTCAATATTGTATGTGTGAGAACTTAAAAAAATATAGGAGTAGGTTATATCCTAACTAGAATTTATTATTTTACATGCAATGGAGTTTTATATGCACATTCATAAGGAAATTATGCTATTAAATATTATTAATAGATAACTGAAAATTTTATTTGCATCCAAAATATATTTGTTCAAGTTGATTGAAAAGGTTTTTTTTCAATCTTTTGACTTGAAAAGAGAGATTTTCCTTTTATTAGAAAACATGTTATATCTGTACTTACACAACCACTATCTCACATGCAAACTATGAGAATTGAAGCATGGCATCTACAGACACAATAGTGTACAGACAAATAGCTCTGTGAAAATTATATTCAATCACACTGAAGGCAGGATCTCACCATATTGCTAGTTTTTAAATATAATTTAGCAAAATTGCCATAATCAAAGTTTATTTCCTTACAGGATTTTAAGCATCAAGGTAACTTGAGACCTTCACTTCAGTAGAATATTGAGTAGATTGTAGGAACACTGTTTTTGTTGTTGTCGTTGTTTGAGGCAGGGTCTCAAGTAAGCCACATTGGACTCAAACTCACTATATAGATGAAGGTGGTCTTGAAATCTTGATCCTCCAGACTCATCTCCCTAAAACTGGCATTTTAGACCCGTGCCTTCATACCTCACCCCAGATCAATATTTCCTAAAATAGGAAAGGAGGGAAGAAAAGTAGGCAGTAAGGCAATAGAATCATGAACAATCTCTGTCAGAATGCTAGATTTATAAACAATGTTGGTCTTCACGAAGGAAGGCGAGAAGCCAGCATGGGTTGAAAGACATCATGATCCTCCAGTAAAGTCTCGACAGCCCGTAATCCTTTATAACAACCTTTTCAATTCCCTAGCTCTGCTTTTTGGCCAATCAGACCCAAGTCCTGTTCTTCATTTTTTCATTTTAGTTTTTAATAGAAGTACAGATCTCTAGAAATATTTGATAAAAATATATACGCATTATTTTTCCTATTTGTTGACTACTCCTGTACACTGACACTTCTGTCTAGAAATACAATGAGTAGAGGATGGTAACTTATTTAGCAGACAAACAACTGTCCCTACAGGTGAGGTGGAGGAGACAAATACCTGAATCAATTGAGACATGTAATATGGACACTGTTGACGTGATAGGGACACATACAAACTTCTTCCCATTAAGTCTTCAAGGGCTGAATTCCTTTGGCCTGAACATTGAAAGGAAAGCTAGTTGTCTCAGTTAGGGTTTGCATTGTTATGAAGAGACACCATGACCATGACAAGTCTTATTGAGGATAACATTCAATTGGGGCTGGCTTACAGGTTCAGAGGTTCAGTCCATTATTATCAAGGCAGGAAGTGTGGTAGCATCCAGGAAGGCACGTAATGGAGGAGCTGAGAGTTGTATATCTTGTTCCAAAGGCAAATAGAAGACTATCTCCCACATGGTTAGGAGGAGGGTCTCACTGCTTACTCCCACAGTGACACACTTTCTCCAACAAAGTTACACCTACTCCAACAAAGGCCACCCTTCCTAATAGAGCTACTCCTTGGATGAAGCATATTTAAACCACCATATTAGCCAAATAACGTATCTCTCAAACTCTTACTCAAGTCAAATCAGTTTATCAGTTTGCTCTTCACTCAATATCTGTCTGTGTTCAATCTCCAGAACATATAGAGAACCCAGGACTAAAACTTTGGAACTCTGCTAATGGAAGATTCAAGAATGGACTGAGAGGTCAATTCAATAATGAAACTGCTTTCCAACAAGCAAGAGGAATACAAGGAAATAATAACCACACAAAAAATAATGAATTGATAGAAGCATAATGAGGAAAGTGGAAGGTCTTTAAAAGGAGCATCTAACTTAGCCCCAGAAACCACAGACGAGGTCCCTTTACATTGATGGAACCTGGGACTCTTCAAATAAGAGATTCTGGGTATGTGGACAATTGTGTCTGTGTGTGTGTGTGTGTGTGTGCGTGTGTGTGTGTGTGTGTGTGTGTGTGTGCCTATATGTGTGTATTCAACCTTGCCCACATATATAAATGCATGTGTGCACAGGAAAATAAGGTACTTTAGAAAAGCAGAAGGTGACCCCCTCTATCTTACTGAGTACAGTTAAATCTTGGGCAGGAGAGGATATTAAGAATAGAAAGGTGAGGGCTAGAGTGATGGTTCAGGAGTTAAAAGCACTGACTGAAAGGAGCCAGGCTGTGATCGGGCATGACTTTGTTCCCAGCACTCAGAAAGCATGTAAGCCTTGGGCTGAAACCTGCCAGCATTTCAATTCCAGAGGAATTCAACACTTCTGGCATCCATGGGCACCTGCATTCATGGGCATCGACATGTGTGCATAAACGCACACACTCACACACTTAAAATAATAATAATAAATTAAACTAGGAAGTCATAGAAACAGGCCTTTATATGGCTTAGTGGATACAAACGCTTGCTGCACAAGTCTGATGACCAGAAGTTAATGCATGGCAAACCACTGGAGACTTAGAGAACTGACTCCTCAATGTTCTCCTCTCACCTCCATGTGAGTCCCAATCTCTCTCACACACATAGTAAAAGACAAAACTTGAGTTTACCAAAAATCCTTTGAACGTCTTTTGTTAGCATCATTAATGATTATCTTTAAAAAGAAAAGAAAACTGGGCAGTAGACAGGAGAACAATGATGGGATTGACAAGGGACAGGAGTTTTCCTCAGTATATCCTGTGGGATTGGACTAGAAAGGTCATCTCAGAGAAAAAATTATCCATGTAGAGACCAAGCAGAGAGGCAGCAATCCTGAGGACAGTCTCTTTGTTATCTTAGAAGGGATACTGGGCTTTAGAGATAAGTTACAATAAAACATCCAAGAGGATGTTCTTTAAGTTCAAAGAATCTGAGTACTTGCAAGAAGTTTGACTATTCCTGACACTTGACTAGATCATTTATCTTTATGACCCTTCGGTCATACAGAATAAAGAAACACAGGGAAAGATTTCCCAAGGAATAGTTAAATGAAGGCCCCTTCACTGTCCTCCATAGATTACTTCCATTGTTTCACTTGGAGATCCACCAAACAACAACAGGCAAGTCAACAAGTTTCCAGGGTTTGAATGATGGACGCTCACCTCATTTTCCTAGTATGGGTCAGTCACAGTGAACACTTGTCTAAAGCGTCAGAGACCTCAGTTCCATTTGCTCACAGATCACAGTGATACACTGAGGAGTGAGCCCATACTCTAGAATGACTGTGACCCAGTTTTGGGAAGGTTTTCATCCTTTCTTCCTGCAAACCAAAATCGGGGCAATAGATTTTGTCGGAGGCAAACAAGTGCACATTTTTGTCCCTTGAAACTCAAGTTTTGAATGGCATTTGATTTTTAGCTAAGTTAAACCCAGCTCCTGGTTTTATTGATTTTCCCCAAATTCTGCATTATAAAGTGATGTTTGGGCCAAATGAATAATAACAAATTAAATTAAGGCATAGTACACAGGTAGGAAAGCTTAATTTGAGAATGGAACACCTTTAGAGAGAAGCAGATCCTGTTGCCTCTGGTTTGAAGCTCTATTTACACAACAATTAATCAGCCTTGCTACATCTCTTCACTGAGCATTTGATCATGAATCTCTCTTAGATATGTTAAGGAGTTCATTTCCATCTGAATCCTCCTGACGAATACTAAAATAGATAACCTCAGTAAGGCGCTAATGAGATCATTATACTGAGTTTTGTCTATATTTAAAGTACAGATTCAAGATCTTCATTAATGATTAACTACTAGAAAACTTTGTTCAGTCCCCTGAGTTATTTTTAAGCCTGTGTGTGCTATAATTACACATATTCAATCATAAAACTTTCCATGGTGTTGAACACAATTGAACTTTGAATTCGAATAAATAGGTTGCAAAGCGATGCTGTTTAAAAGGTTAATCTTTGAGTCTTTTAAGGATAAGCTCCTCATCCATTTCAGGATTCCAGGGTCTTTTTTTTTAAACTGAAGAACAGATACAACACATGTGGTTTTGCATCCTTTAGACTTATTTTATAGGGAGGATTTCTTTAGAATGTTTTGCTATGCCAGCCTTTCACTTTCTGTTAAAAAAAAGTCTCAGAAATCAAACAGGTGACATGTGACCTATCACTGGACTTTAATTTTGTTGGTGTTGTAATGCGCAAATAAAATGTAAATTTAAAAAATAAACAGAGATCTTCTCCTGTTGGTTTCAGAGGAAATTAGCAGTTAGTTATAAAATTATAGTTGAGGACTAGTCATCCAGCATAGCAGGTCAGGGTGCTTGTTTCCAAGTCGGTGGACCTGAGTTCAATATCCCAGGAACTGATATGGTGAATGAAGAGGACAGATTACTGTAGGTTGTCCTCTAATATTCTCATTCTCATTCTCATTCTGTCCTCTCTCTCTCTCTCTCTCTCTCTCTCTCTCTCTCTGTCTCTCTCCCTCTCTCCTCTCCCTCTCTCTCTCTCTCTTTCTCTCTCTCTCTCTCTCTGTGTATGTGTGTGTGTGTGTGTGTGTGTGTGTGTGTGTGTGTATGTGTGTATGCATGTGGGTGTCTTTGTCGATCTCTGTCAACAAATAAATAAATGTAAAAAAAGTAAAATTCAAATTATGTTTGACTTGAAATCAATGTCTCTCCAAAACCTGCAGCCATGAAGTTATCTGAAAGAATAAGAGGAGATAGCAATATAGGGTGCTCTTATAACTAGTAAATAATTCCAGCAAAACCATCTTCTAGATGTATTTGTTATTTTAATACTATCACACGTTTCCCAGTGACTCTGTTTTAAGTCAACTTTGCAAAGTCTCTGGCAAGAATTTAATTTGAGAAGCCATGATTTTCTAAGGCATTCAGTTATGATACCTTTAGGTTTTCTGCTATGATACCTTTAAAGAGGAGAAAGTCCTTATAATCAACACAGGGTTGCATAAAGGTTGTTACAGAACAGTACTGACGCTCCGCAACACTCAAAAGGATTCCCTCTTACCAAACATCACTTTGAAATGTACCACTATTTCATACACACTGTGAAATGGCGGTTAAGCCTTTAAAGTACAAATCTTGGCTGTTGTATGCTTGCCTGACAAGGTATGGTAAAGAGCTGCTGAAGGCGGTAAGCTATTTATACATCGGAAGCTTTTGCATTTATCTAGGAATATAGATATTGCCAATACATGATTAAATTATTGCCCTAGTTTTCCTAGGGGACTGGCATGTTTATTGCTTTTTGTAAGACATCCATGCAGCTTTCTCAGTCCCCTTCTCTTTCTTGCATGAATTCACACATATTAAAATGCAAGTGTCTAGCTTGTCTGATAAGTTATTTGCAGTATTTGAAACCCTGAAGCCCCCAAATTTCTTGGTATGTCTACAATTCAAGAACTAAAATATGTAGTAATAATTTTTCAAGGATAAGGTAATGTTTCATGAAATGCATATACTATGAAGACGTCACAAGTCATCCTTTCAATTTCCCTGTTGAGTTTAAGGAGACTACTTGGAGGAAACTTTTATCGTTGAATGAAACACATGCGTCTAAATTACTATTCGCAGCCTGGAAGTAGTCTTTTATATCCCTTGAACTCCTAACAGATTTTATAAACAATATGGCACTCTTTGCTCTAGGAAGTCATATTTTAAAAAGCAAAAATAAGCAAACTAAATGCATTAGCTCAGAGATAAATATGTAAGGATGGAGAATTTGGAACAAATCTAGCCAAAGTATTTGTGTTTCTGTGTGTGTGTGTGTGTGTGTGTGTGTGTATATACACATATATATGTACATATATAAATATATATCATATACACATACATTTTGTTAGAAACTAAATATATACATATATATGTATCTATATATGTATACACATGTCTTTATACATATATATACATGTATGCATATATACATATAAACATGTTCACCTCTATGTACATATACACATATGCATGTATATGTATATATATTCACACACATATAATCATTAATAATGATAATAAAGGTGGTGAGAAAGTCCACCAAGATTTTTCTATTTGGCACCACTATAAAAGCCATGCCATGATGTTAAGGAGAGACCCTGTGTTGGGACCACAGCACTCTAGGGTGTGGAAGTGCATCAATTCTGTGAGGAAAGTGCCTGCTATTCAGAAGTTATCCAAGGAAGTCTGAGAAGACCCTGGAAATAGGTGGAGATGGAAACTCATTTGAGAGGGTGGATGGACTCTGCGGGAGGGACTTTCAAAGTGGTTTGGGAACTGAAGGAAAATGCTTTATGGAGACTCAAAGGATGCTCAGGAAGGTGCTTCATCAGTTAAGGAAGCAGCCCATTTGTGGATTGAAAATTAAATGAGAAATGTTGTCACTATGCAGAGGTACAAATCTCTCAGCATGGTGGATTACAGCTTTATGGTAGTTATAGAGAGTGGAAAGAACTGAGACAAAATCATCCAAACCACTGAGTATCACAGTAAAGACTACTGGTTTCCTGCTTTTTCTTCAATATGTGACTCGATGCTTCCTTTGCCCACATAGTCTTCCCTAAGCAAAACAATAAGAAATATGTATGGTGCTGGGAATTCAACTCCACTTCTCCAAGGAACACATAGCACTCCTAACCAGTGAGCTATTTCTCCAGCCCTTCCATATGGGACTGTCTATAAAATCATTTTGTGTGAGGGGGAGATATTTTTCAAATTTCTTTGTGGTTGTGGGTAATGGGGTAAAGATAAGGAAACTAGGATTCAGAGACAACGTGCATACTCCTGGTTCTGAAGGTGAGTCTACTGCTGTTGAGAAGAGTTGTCAAGCTTATCTTTCTCATGTAAAAGCCTTAGTCATAATAGACATACATGCTCTGTACTCGCTATTAGCACAGAATAACCAAGCTGCAATCCATAGAACCAAAGACGCTAAATAACAAGAAGGGCTCAAGGGAGGATTCTTGAATCTCACTCATAAAATAGACACTGGAAGTGGACAGAGAGGAAACTGGGTAAGAACGGTGGTAGGGAGGAGAACTGGGGTCTCAACCCCAGTTCGGATGTGGGGAAGCAGGAATAGGGTGAGAGGCCTGGTAGAGAAAAGTGAAATCAGTGTGTGTGGGGGGGGCAGGGTTTGGGCATCTCTGGTACAAGCCATAGACTTGGGACATGGGTCTCCGGATGGATATGGAGGTGACCCAGTTGGGACTCCTAGCAGTAGGGGATATGGAGCCTGAAGTGGCCAGCCATATCCTATAGCTAGTCAAGACTTCCAGTGGAGCAGGTGGGACACCAACACACCCACAAAATTTGACACAAAATTTGCCCTGCCCATAAGATAACAGAGATAAAAATTAGAGTAGATATTGAGAAATTGTTCAATGACTGGCCCAACTTGATACTCATTCCATGGAAGAGAGCACACCCCTGACACTCTTAATGATACTACTTTTCTAAGCTTGTAAACAGGAGCCTAGCATAACTGTCCTTTGAGAGGTTTCCTCCAGCAGCTGGTGAAAGCAGATGTAGAGATCCACAAACAAGACAGAGCTCAGGGAGTCTTGTGCAAGAACCAGAGGAAGGATTGAGGGAACCAGCCAGGTCAAGAACACTACAGGAAAAACTACAGAGCCAACTAATCTGGGCCTACTGGGGCTCACATAAAACCACCAACCAAAGAGCACATAGACTGGATCCAGGCCTCCCACACATATGTAGCAGATTTACAGCTTAGTCTTTATGGGGGTTCCCAAACAACTAGAATTGGCACTGTGTTTGACTGGAGCTCTGTTGCCTGCCTTTGGATCCCTTCCTCCTAGCTGGACTACCTTGTCTGCCTCAGTGGGAGAGGATATTCTTAGTACTGATGAGACTTGGTATACCGGGGCAGGTTTTTATCTGGGGTAGGGTGTTCTGGTGGGGGTGGGGTTCCCATTCTCTGTGGAGAAGGGCAGAGGGGAATGAGAGAAGGAGGATGAGAGGGTGGGACTAAGAGGAGAGGAAGAGAGAGGCTAGAATCATGATGCAAAGTCAATAAACAAATAAATGAAAAAAATCACTATGTACCACGGTGAATATGTGAAAGTTACAAGAGTTCTCTGATTATGCTGTCCTACAAAAATGTGCACATCTTAAAGGAGAAAAAGACTTAGTTTTGAGGAACAATAGTAGTATGCTTTAGGCTAAGAATTGCATCTGAAAGCATGTGATTTGAAAACATGGCCCCCCATAGGGCAGAGTCCTGAAGTGAGGTCTTTGGAAGATGGTTAGGTTGCAAGGACTCTGAACTCATTCATTGACAAACTCATAACTGTAGGGGATACTAAGAAAACTGAGGGAAACATTAAAAGTAGTTCAAGGAGGGTGGTAGGTCCCTGGGATTATGACCTGGTAGGGTGCTCTCACCCCAGGACTCTCTGTTCCCTTCTGTACCATTCCTCTGTCTTCCTGGCTGCTATGAGGTAAATAGATTGTTCCACCACATTCACTCCTTGCACCAGTCTTCTAACTCATCGTGGCCCAGTATCATGTTACCATGAACTGAAATATCTAAGATTAGTAGCCAAGTAAATCCTTCCTTCTTGAAAGTGGTTTACTACAGTATTTTTATCACAGTGGCAGGAAGCTGGCTAATCCATGTGAATCGTACTTTATCAAATATTTCTAGGCCTCAAACCTTGAAGAAAGATTCCTGGCAACAGACGCTGCTTTTAACAAGCCTTTTCTTAGTCTCTGCCCCTGAAGAGCTTGCCTCTTCTCAGCACAGGCCTGGGAATGGCCATCGTTTGAACTTGCCATCTTAACCTCTCTCCCTCTGCTTTCTTCTGTGGATCTTCCAAGTTTTCTTCTTTTTCTACCTTTCACTTACTGAGAAACGTTTTTGTTCTGATCCCATAAAAACTAGCTCTTTAATTCACAAATCTATCCCAGGCTAGCCTTAGAGCAATCCTCCTGCCTCACCTCCTGAATAATGAGATTGCAGATTTGAGGCACTGTGCGTGGCTTTTCCTTATTTTCTTCATCAGAAAAAATGTGGAAATTATTCTTGGGCTTTTCCTTTCTCTATCTGTATGATTAAAGTTCATCTCCACAGGTTCCCTGACTTTGTTGTATCTTACTAATACTAGAAATGAGCAGTGTCTGAACTCTTAGCTTCAAACTGCAAAATTCAACTAATTACTATACTCTCTTCCTTGATAAACTGATGAACTTGATGGAATTCAATAACATCCCCAAATGAACTTTTGAGAATCATTTATTTTTCTTCTAGACAGCTGCTCTTGCAGTTGCTAAAAATGTCACCATCATTCATGCCGATGTTTGGCCTGTATTGATAGAGTCACTTATGACGTCCCTTCTTTTTTGTTACACAAAACACTCAGCTCACCATGGCTTTCACAGTGGTGTAAGGTACCATCCAGTCTTGCTTGGATTCCCCTTCTAGTCTACAAAATACCTTCTTTACCTAAGTTATTGACTTACATAGTCTGTTTGCCATGTAATAGCCATGTGAACTTTTATGAACAATGGAAATCAGTTAAGATTTCCAGCTTAAAATTAGTATACAACCCAGAGTTTGTACAGGGACTACATACCATTGGGTTACCGCTCTAGCCCACTGTCAATCACTTTGCTTCACACCTACCTGGCTTTACTGTACAGATGCTCAGTCCTGGTCCTATGCCCATTGCCATGATGAGCCCTTTGAAAGGCTGACAGCACTGTTTATGGGCTTAGTGTGTGACCACCTTGTTTGCTTTATGGACTGACTCTGACTAATGGGCCACGTAAGAGTTTGCTATCACTTATTTCATGACTCAATCTGTTCAAAAATACGACGATAAAAAAGATGTTTGCTGATTGTGGCTGAGCATTTTCCTTATCTGGAAGTGTTATCTCCTCTGGAGACATGCTCTACCTTACAGAGGTGCTAGGTGGTCAGCACACTCAAGGGCTGCCTCACAGTTCAAAGGTAGCAGGGAAGTCCAAGGTGGCCAGTTAGTCGCAAGGCAGTTTCCCAATGTTCCAGTTTTTGAAGGTTATACTTTGTAATTTATGTGACTGCCTTATTATTCTACTACAGTTCAGAATATGACAAGAACATGAGGGATGAAGAACAAAAACAATCCAGCTGTTGTTGACAAGCTGCTAACCCATAACTAAGGTGTAGTAATGAAATAGTTTCTGCTGTCTCAGGTCAGGAAGCCACGGATGAACACTTCAACTTTGCCAAAAGATCAAATGGTATTACTGACCCCACACAGCTTTCCTGCCATCATTTCTCCTCTGAGAGAAATGAGGAGAAACAAATGAGGCTAATTGGTGATGTGAAATGGAAAAACAAATAAAAAAATAAAGAAGTAAAAACAGCAACAACAAAAAGAGCTTTTGCAGCAAAATCAAATATTTATATTTTGCAATAATGTCAGGAAAGGCCAGAGAAATCTAAAATGGTCAATCCCAATGGTATAGTGGTTTTTCTTCTGTTAGGCAAATTATTATTTTTTATCAATTTCGCTTGTGTATAGATGTATATACACATTAACACATGTACATGCATTTAAATATGGATTCAACTTTAACATATGAGTGATAAGAACTCACTTTTAAACATGAACGACACGCTAGTTTAAAAATATTAAAGTTCAGACACCAAAAATTTATAAAAGATCATTTTTTATTTTACTCTTCATTTTCTTTGCATTTCTTTTTCTGTATGATTGTTTTGAGACAGGATTCTTCTGTATTGCTCTGGCTGATGTGGAACTCTCTAGACCAGGATGGACTCAAGGGAATCTATCTGTCTCTGCGTCTGGAGTGCAGGGATTAATTTTGTTTTTCAATTAGGATCAAAAGTAATTAATTTTCTTTGTCTTGAATCCTCTACCTCTTTACCAACCTAATCCAGAAGACAACAAATAAAAAGTAAAGAAAAATATGTATGAAGCAAAGAAGGTAAAGATATTAAAACCCACAGAAGATGAAAGAAGGTATATAAAATATGATTAAGGACACCCAGCACTTAGGAACCATCTTTGCATTCCTGGAACAATCTTTCTGTGGTCATTATGCTTGTCTCTTCAAACATGTTATTGAATTTAATTATTCAGTATTTAAAATATATGAGATTCACAGGTGAACTTTCTCTAAACATTCCATGTGGTCCTTTGGAAAAAACTTAAATTTTAGCACGTCGCCTTCATGATCACTTTCCCAGTATAGTAATATACTGGAGCTGTTTGCACAGTGCAAAGACGAAATGCTACGTAAATGTCCCCCAATTCTTTATGTGAGATTTAGCTTCATCCTGACTTAAGTCTGAAGGAGACACACTTCTTCTCTCTTTATTCAGAAAGCTGTTGAAGTTCGTGGGACTCAATATTCATGTCACTATTTTGATCACCATGTTGTTTCTCACTACACTCCTAAATACAACTCCCCAATTAGAGTACACAGCCCTCACTGTCAAGGCAAGTCCTGATTTGTAATATTTATCGACTGACTGAGCACTTGTTCTGAGCCAGTCATGATCTAGAGGCTTGATGCACATCAGGGAGATTCTAAATGAGATTATTATGGAATATAGTTCCTCCTTTATAGTTCTACTACATCCTGTAAAAATTAACTTCAAATTCTTCAAAATCCCTTTAGGATATTGTATATTTTATAATTATCTAAGTGAAGAACAACATTTTTTAGTGATTATTTTGGTAAATCAGGGTGGCACACATCTGTCATCTTAACACTTAGAAGCCTGAGGCATGAGAATCCCTGCAAGGCTGAGGTTAGCCTTGGCTAAATAGTGAGTTCTAGGTCAGTCCTTTACACAAAGTTAGACTCTATTTAAAAAGAAAAGAAAAGAAAAACAAACAAACAAACAACAACAATAACAAAAAACAGCATTTTGTTTTAGCTGAACATTTTAAATGTTTGATCCCCAATTTTTGTTAGTTTTTTATTAATTGTTCTTTGTTAAACTAATATGAGGGTAAAATTTTATCAGTATTCATGGGTTGACTTTTATGACTATTTTCGCATAGATACTCAATTTTGAATACTAATTTTCAAAAATTACATTAGGATCCATTGTATAATCAGTTTTTAAAAGATTAACACTTGTGCAAAGGCCTTCTGATTTTTGAATTGATTAAATTAATTCATCCACTTTCTTATTTCAGCTTGAGAATCACCTTGAGGGCTTGTTAAAAACAGACTGCTGGTCCCACAGCTCAGAGTTTCTGATTCAGTTTTTCTGGAGTTGGCCCTGAAATTCTGTGCTCCTAATAAGTTCCCAGGTGGTGCTAGCAGATAGTCCAGAAACCATCATTTGAAAATCATCGCTGCAGTTCACCACTTGGTTGTTTGTGTGTGTGTGTGTGTGTGTGTGTGTGTGTGTGTGTGTGTGTGTTTGTGTGTGTGTGTGTGTGTGTTTAGGACACACACACGTGTGTGTGTGATCATATACAAACACACAGTCTTCAGTAATATTTTAAAGGAAAGTATGCTGTATATTCTGAGCCATAGTATAGCTGAGAATTTTTTCCTGCCACACAGTAAAGTTTTGGACATATGAATAACCTTTCTTAAAACATCTGCACCTCTTTGCTTCCTTCTGTTATTTCATTCTATGACACTCAGCCTATGGCTGCCGTCACTGAATAATCTATCTTCAAATGGGAATCATTTTCAGAAGTGTAATGAGAATACTCTTTGCATTGATTTTTTCTCAATAATGTGACTTCTTTCCAACTCTGAGGTTTTTAAGTTACTATTGCTGTTCCTGTATTAAAAAGTTACCATTTTAATCTATGCTTTTATTTTGTGAATTGATATTTAATTCAGTGTTACACGAATTAAAACATGGACAAAGCTTTGAAAAGGAGCAGGTTCGAGAAAGTTCTCAGAAGATGGCCACCATAATGTATGACTGCTCAACAAATGCACAGTATTTTTGTCTTTAAACTACTTTGCTGTTCTACTTTCTATCATAAATCCACATTCTTTTGTCACCCACCTTCTTTGCGGATTTTAATTTCTCTCTGTCCTTCTCTTCCAAGTGTATCTCCATCTGTACTTCACAGAACAGCTCCTGCACCATGACACAGTAATGTGGACTCTGCTTCTTTCTTAGCAGTTTGCTCCCTTGGTTAAATTACCATATTTTCCCATTTATCTTGTATGTTGTCCTGTTTGCCTGTAATAGTCCCTATTTAATTTTGTCTTATTGGTTAGGCAAAATCTCCTCTTCAGGAGTAGAGATAGAAACAACATTGATGCTCACTGCCAAAAAAGAATTTGGCAGCATTTATAGACTTCTATAGGACTCCAAGAGATTAAGCATAAATAATTGTATCTACCACACTTGCTTTGATCTCTGATAATATATAGAGGACGTATAGGTGAAACTGCACAATTCCCGAGAAGCAAACTCTAAAAGCCCTCCAAGATCTTGGCTTCTGAAGATCACTGCCCCTAAACATCAAAACTGTCTCCAGGCAACTTTTTGCCCACAGAGGTAGGGATCTTTGTGATCATAGCCATCCTACAGAAATGACAAAAATTCTACTTCCCATAAAGTAGGGAAAGAAATATTGAATGCTTACATTTCTCCTGGATTAGACACGGGAAACCTATAAAACAACAGCTAGACAAGAGAACACTCACATAATGTCGTCTCTTTTACACATGCATTTCTAGACAATCTCAGGAATATTTTGCCATGGTGCAGTTAATTAAAGATATTTCCACTGATGTATCGCATCATTTAAAATTGAATACCTATAAGTAAGATTCACTAAGGGGAATTTCTGGGAATTTCACAACTATTTTCTCAAGTAGGCTAAAGTCAAGCCAATATGTTGTCTTTCTTTATAATGACTCTCCGTCACTCTCTATGTCATTAGGTATTTTGATCAGACTTTCAAGGAGTTTACTTATAATGTTCTACTCAACGAAAATTTAAATTGCTGTCTGGAGATTACTGATATTACAACAATCTCTGATTAAACTTAATCAACTAGAGAAAATCATTTTATGTTATTTTATCCTGCAAAAGAAATATCTCAAAGTGTATTACCTAATATCATATGAAGATAGTATGCCTCACATTATATTTCCTTGATTTTCCCTTCCAAAGGGAGGACTGAAAGGCACAGGCACCAGTCTCCTCTAAGATACTTGATGCTGTACAGAGCAAACAGTTCTCTAGGACACAGCAGCATAGTTTTAAAGGTTCTCAGGTGACTATTATCATTCTGGGACTCTAGCAATGAACACTATAAACATCTGTAGGGAGGTAAAACTAATACTCTTTGGGTATGATTTAGAACAACACACAAAACCAGACATGCACATACGCATAACATGTATGTGCACACACATATATCCACAAGAATTACTCTATCCTTATAATTAAAATACATTTTTGGGGACTGAGGAGTTAAGGTTAAAGGACTGGCTAAACCGTCGAAGCATTTTTTTGGCCCAACTCACTTATATTTACATTTTATGCTAGAAATCTATAATTTTCCTTTAATGTGAGAAAAGTGAAAGATCAAGTGTTTGAACTAAGGAATAAAAATCTAACATAGTAATAATCTGATCCATTAAACCTTTGACATCTACCTTGAAATATTCCTTTGTGTTATTTCTCAGTACATTAATATGAGAAGTGTGTGAAGGACAGAGGTTAATAGGAATGCTGAGAGGTGTACTAGACCAATTATGGTATATTTGTAATATCCATCATATGATACTTTTTAAACAGTTATTAATCTTAGTACCACTTTATAGGTTATTTTCTGTAATTTTGCTAACGAGATTAGAAGTCAGTCCTCAATGTTTTCACCATATATGCTAAGAACCTCATAGGTGCGTACTAGAATAAATGAGTCTAGAACAGGGTTCTCAACCTGTGGGTTGCAACCTTTTTGGGGTCAAAGGACCTTTTCATCAGGGATACCTAAGATTACTGGGAAACACAGAGATTTACTTTGTGACGCATAACAACAGCAAAACTACTGTTACAACGTAGCAACGAAAAGAATTTTATTTTATTAAAGGGTCACAGCATTAGGAAGGTTGGGAACCAATGGTCTAGAAAAAGCATTGGAGACGAGACAAGCGTGGAGAGACAAGTTGAACGAAGTCAGGTGTACTTAGTACCAACTTGTGATTTTACAGATGTACTTAATTTTTCTGTGCATGTTGCTTTTTGATGGAACAGCCACTAAATCAGACAAGTGGTCAGGCTGGTAGATAATTAAGTAGTACAGTGTTAAGAGCTCTGGCATGGGACAAATACTGAAATTTCTTAATTTCTTTAGAAAGATTCACCAGAAGGGTCATAGACTTTGAAGGGACAATCTGATTCCAATCTGAATGTTAAGAATCAAGCTGGATTTCCTGCATGTTTTCTGTGTGCCTGTAGCACACATGGACCACAAAGCTATGAAACCGCAGCCATGGTTCGAGCTTGTAGGAGGCATATAATTTATTATGGCATTTCATGAATGCATGTACAAGTAATATATGCTAATATAAAGACTGTCATAATTCATGATATTGGTCATCTACAATGCATTAAATCAGAATACCTCCAGAACATAACATGGACTCTGTTTCTAGTGCACACACTTATTCCTAAATTAATTAAAACTAATTAAAATGTCTCATTACATATCATACTAGAAGTGTGCTAAAAGCCTCACCATGTTTACTTTATTGATTTATTTCATATTCTGTCTTCTTTTGATAGGGAGTGAAGAGGTCCCTTCTTTTCCTTTTCTGAGTGCTTAACACTTTGGAATAGGCTTTTAATTTTTCCATGACCCTTCATCTTACCGTCTTCAAAATGTCTTTTTCTTTCTCTCCACCTGACAAAATGGCAGTGTATCTGAATTGCTTCCTAGTGCTTTTTGCAAGCTCAGTTGAAATTATAAAGGAGAGGTCGCTGCTGCTGACAGGAAAGATGGATCTGTGGGAAAAGACAGCAAGACAGCCCCAGGAACATGGAGATTTGTAACTGACTGAGGATTGCAAAAAGGGAATGAAGAATGGCATCCAAAGTTTGTTTCAACAGCATGGTTGGACCAAGCACTCCATGGTTCATTCAAGTCAGTAAGAAATAAAGTTATTTATTGCTATACTGATGAATGTTTCTTTCAAGAAAACCTCACATACTTATACTTCAGGAAAAATGACTGGATGCTACCTACAGCTTCGCTTTTAGGGATGAAATGTCTGGATTGTCACTCTTTCATTCAGTCATCTCAGTTTTCCCATGGATGGATGGAGTGAT
The DNA here is from genome assembly GCF_021556685.1 of Rattus norvegicus. NCBI lineage: Eukaryota > Metazoa > Chordata > Mammalia > Rodentia > Muridae > Rattus > Rattus norvegicus. The sequence continues at coordinate 209,421,283 of NC_141535.1, read as the reverse complement.
ATAGAAAACAAGGGTTTGGGAGGATATACTCACAAGTTGGTAAACCCAGATTGAATATATTTGTCTCTTAATGATGGTAGCCCATCATAATTCAATGGGTACACTATATTTAGATTGAAACTTAACCATAGAAGATGCCAGAAGACGTTGATTATAAGGACAATCGTTCAGCTTTCCTTTGGAGACAGACCTGAGTTTGAACTTAGCTTTTGACAGCTTTTGTTTACGTAGACTCTGTTGAGTTGCTTAACTATCTTAAGTTTTTTGATATATAAAATGGACCTAGAAATATCCACCTCATAGGATCATAAAATATTTTGACATGTAAATTATTCAATAATGTTCTTCACAAAAAATCATATTAAACACCTTGATGATTCTGTACAGCTGGTATCAGTTACCTCTAATTAAGTAGTTGGTCCTAGGGCTGACCATTTTCCTAATAACAGAAGTCTGTCAATAAAAATTTTCAAATGCTACAAACAGTACATAGTAACATGCATACTGATATTCACAAATCTAGAAAGGATTTTTTCCCTGAAAATTCAAGGTATGTTATTTTAAAAGACATTTGAATTTATGTATAAGGGCTTGGTTATCAAAAAGTTGAATACAAATAAAACTAGTAAGCCACAATTGTTCTTCTTATGATCATTGTTACTCTCAGAGAAGGATATGGGCATATGCACATCCCACAAATACACCAAATCTAAAGAAATAATCTAGGTTATTGGGAATGGCACGATCACTTGAAATTCCATAGCCCAACCACTCCAACTCCAATGACCTACCTTCAGCAATGCCACAACTCCTAATTGTTCTCAAGTAATTGCACCAAGTGGGGATAAATGAACCTTTGGGGGACATTCTATTCAAACTACCACACTGGGTTGAGTTGAACTATTGAATTCTGTTATCAGGTATAGAGAAGGTGGCATAACCATATACCTTCAAGTCCTCTACACTGAACTTATTCTTTCAATAACTTCTATTTCATCTTGGTAGTCTCCACCTGGAGGAACACATACCACATGCCTATTGTCAAGGGTTTTCTATTTCCCATCGTTTAGGACCTATTGATATATTGGAATTCATGTGTTACTGAGTCACCAGGGCCAAACACCAGATCATATATCTAAAAGATTAATGCCATAAATTGAAGACCCAGAAATTAACCCACACACCTATGGTCATGTGATCTTTGACAAAGTATCTAAAATCATCCAATGGGAAAAAGATAGCATTTTCAACAAATGGAGCTGGTTCAACTGGAGGTTAGCATGTAAAAGAATGCAAATCGATGCATTCTTATCACCCTGTACAAAGCTTAAGTCCAAGTGGATCAAGGACCTCCACATTAAACCAGATACACTCAAACTAATAGAACAGAAAGGGGGGAAGATCCTGGAACACATAGGCACAAGGGAAAATCTCCTGAACAAAACACCAATGGCTTATGATCTAAGATCAAGAATTGACAAATGGGACCTCATAAAATTGAAAAGCTTCTATAAGGCAAAGGATGCTGTCAATAGGACAAATGGCAACCAATAGTTTGCAAAAAGATCTTTAACAATACTACATCCAATAGAAGGCTAATATCTAATATATTTATAAAAAGAAGTTGGACTCAAGAGAGTCAAGTAACCCTATTAAAAATGGGGTACAGAGCTAAACAAAGAATTTTCAACTGAGGAATATCAAATGCCCAAGAAGCACCTAAGGAAATGTTCAACATCCTTAGTCATCAGGGAAATGCAAATCAAAACAACCCTGAGATTCCATCTCACACCAGTGAGAATGGCTAAGATCAAAAACTCAGGTGACAAGAGATGCTGGCGAGGATGTGGAGAAAGAGAAACACTCCTCCACTGGTGGTGGGATTGCAAGCTAGTACAACCGCTCTGGAAATCAATCTGGTGATTCCTCAGAAATTTGGACATAGTAATTCTTGAGGATCCAGCTATACGACTCCTGGGCATATTCCTGAAAAAATGCTCCAACATACAACAAGGACACATGCTCCACTATGTTCATATCAGCCTTATTTATAATAGCCAGAAGCTGGAAAGAGCCCAGATGTCCTTCAACAGAGGAATGGATGCAGTGGTACATTTATACAATGGGGTACCACTCAGCTATTAAAAACAATGACTTCATGAAATTTTTAGGCAAAAGGATGGAACTAGAAAATCTTATCCAGAGTGAGGTAACCTGGTCACAATAGAACATGCATGGTATGCACTCACTGATAAGTGATTCCGAACCCAAAACCTCGGTTTACCCAAGATACAATTCACAGACCACATGAAGCTCAAGAAGAAGGAAGAAAAAAATGTGGATGCTTCAGTCCTTCTTAGAATGGGGAACAAAATATTTACAAGAGGAAATATAGGGACAAAGAGTGGAGCAGAGACTGAAAGAAAGGCCATCCAGAGACTGCCCCACCTGGGGATCCATCCCATATGAAGCCACCAAACCCAGTCACTATTGCTGATGCCAAGAAGTGCTTGCTGACAGGAGCCTGATATGGATGTCTCCTGAGAGGCTCTGCCAGACCATGACAAATACAGAGGCGAATGCTCACAGCCAACCATTGAACCGAAAATGGGGTCCACATTGGAGGAATTAGAGAAAGGATTGAAGGAGTTGAAGGGGTTTGCAACCCCATAGGAAGAACAGCAATATCAGCCAACCAGACACCCAGAGCTCCCAGGGACTAAATCACAGACCAATGAGTACACATGGAAGGACTCATGGCTCCAACCATCATATGTGGCAGAGGATGGCATTGTCTGGCATCAATAAAAAGAAAAGCCCTTGGTCCTGTGAAAGCTCATTTAACCATTGTGGGGGAATGCCAGGGTGTTGAGGTGGGAGTTGGGAGCATCTTCATAGAAGCAGGGGGAGGGGCAATAGGAGAGGGATAAAATTTGAAATGTAAATACATAAAATCTCCAATAAAAATGTAAAACAAGAAGACTGTGAACACAAACAGACTCTGCACTTGACTCTATGCAACTCTTGGTGCACACTCCAACGAAGCTAAAGGGTTCATCGTTGCAGATTAGCTCCTCTGATGGTTGCATCTCTTTTCCTTGTAAAAGGATGGGTTCTTTTGCATACAGATAACAGAAGGTAACTAATTGAGAGCAGTGATCGGCAACTGTAACACTCCTTTCTACATTTTTAAGGGATTGAGAAAATACATAATTCTGCTTGTAAGTACTTATTCTGAGAGAGGTGCTATTATTTGGTGTACTAGTGTCTCCACAAGGAAAAGAAAACACTGCGTTTCACCAATCTGGGTTTATTTTTACTCTTGGGTTCCGCTCACACCTGCTTGCTTTTCAAAGGACTACTGATATTCATAAGTTATCTTCCCAGACACACAGACTGGATCCTTTCTGCATAAGCAAGCGTTGGCTTTCAACATGTAACCTTTAATAGCATAGCATAAGCCTTTCTCTTCTTAGACTTCCAACTTTGTGTTCTATTGTTTTTGAAGAATTAGTTCTGATTCTATTTGTGATTAATTGCCTCAGATACTTGACCATGGCCAAAGACTGTCAAATATATAATTCTCTAACTTTAACAGGGAGGATAGCTTTTAAATTTATTTTGGAAATAAGATGTTCAAACTAATATGCTAAATAACATTAGTTTGTCTCCTACTCTTCCAAAATGCTCTCCCAATGCAGCTGCAAGAGCATCACATTTCCAGCCCCCCTCAAAACTCCCCATACAAAAGGCCCAAAGCCTTATGTAAGGGGGCCATTAATGGTACTCTAAAAAGCCTTCTGGGCTCCCATGTATCCTCAACTCCAGTTACTGCACTCTTGGGTCACTTTGTGAATATCCATAAGCAAAACTGGACTGCATTTATGGAATAAAAGAATGCTTCCTTTTATCAATATCAAGTGACTTCTGTATATACAAAAAATCAGCAATATAATCCTTAAATCTGAAGAACTAAAGATTAATCTATTATTTTCTTCTGCCATTAGGCATTTTCTTGCAGTAAGTTTAAAGATTCTCAGATGAAGAGAGGCAAGAGTGTTTTTGATAATCCTTTAGTTGTGAAGAATAAATGTGCCTGCTTTGTGGAGTAGAGCTGGGGAGTCCATCAGTCCCTGACGCCAAGGGATTTTAGACAAAGCATGGGCAAAAATGGTGAGGAATCTTATTCAAGTCATGCCTTCCTTTTTCTAACTTCTCCTTTCACTATTTGGTCTTCTTCTTCCTCATTTCCTTGGGGAACAGAGTGATTGATAGCCTAATCCAATGACTGTATTACAGCTACCTCAGCCAGGACACTTTTCCTTATCATTAGCAGTTAGCCTATGGTTAAATTCACAGCTCACTGCTTGGGACTGCCCCTGAGATTTCAGGGTCTGGCCTTTAGAAAATATTTAACATGAAACTGAAATCTTGACACACTGAGAACTCAGTTCTCTGCAAGGATTCATTAATTAATCCAATGTACGGTATGGTGTTCTGTATGAGGCTGTGGCATGTGAACCATTTCGGAGGCTTACCGAGATGTGTAGTTCTAAATTAAACAGCCACTGACGTGTACCTACACTGATATTTTAGTGCAGTAGATATGCATGAATCTCTGAATATTTAAACTCAAGCTCTGACATTCACACAATACTCTCTAGCCTCACTTTCATAATAGAACCTTTTTTGATTAATTTCAGGCTTGACATATTCTTTATGATAAAAACATACACATGCAAGGAAAGAAATTTAATAATTCATTACCATTGCTGCAAAGTTAAGTTTTCATAATATGCTTGTCAGGGTCTTTTAGTTTACAAAGTCAATCAAATATTGTAGGAATTGATGCAGATATTAATTTATTTTCCTAATTTTCCATACACATACACAAATTATCAGAGGATATGATTTTGTTGGCTCTTATATACTATTTATTCATTTGTCTGCAGGACAATGGTTATTTTCAAATACCGAAGGAGAGGCTCTAGACTTTGATATGTGCTGTAAGCCTTCACCCTTCCCCTGGTCTGTCGATGAGCTGCAAGCGTCTTTGGATATGTCAGCTGAATCCCAGAAGAAAAATTATGCACCTCATAACTGCTACTCAGCTGGAATGTCAAGTCCAGGTAAGGCTGTGCCTCAAACTCAACGCTTGACATTTTCCTTCTCTCTGCTGTGTTGCCATGACGCAAACATGAACAGTGAGGATTTGTGTAGGACAGGTAGCAGGCACTCTCACTGTCAAAAAATCTATTATTAGGGCTCTGATCTTCTGCACAGACCAGTGGCAGTTAAACAGTGAGGCATGTGAGCTCCAGCAACGGTAGTACAATGGCAGGGGGACTCCTTGTCAATCAGCACATGAGTATTTTCAAGTAAGCATTATTCAAATGAGCAGATCTCTAATGGTGAGTTTCTCTGGACCAAAGTGATTATTTATGATGAACATTGTAATTCAGCATCTTTATTTGATATGCCCACTTTGAACTGCTCTGCAAATATGCCTCGTATATGTTTACATAACACGGTCTTTGCAACTTAATCTGTTAAACTTTCAATAATCTAACAGTTTCGTACAAGGAAATAACAGAACTTAATTTTTATATTTATTTTAGTATATACATGAGACTGGGTTGGGGTAAAGGTGAGAATATAATGGAGTGCTCTCTTTTAAATGATTCCTTGTTGCATGATTTATCAACACAATGTTTCCTAAATTTTATCATTGCCTATTAAATTATTTTAAACATTTCAGTGTTAAAACTTTAGCTCTTATTGATAAAGATGGTCAAAATAGATACTTTAAATTTCATAACAGATACTAGGTGTGTAGTAGGCTTTTATGCATCGGTAATCATGTGATTGATACATTTAAAAAATCAAACCCTTTAATGACTACTTCCAAATAAAAAATGCCAACACCGTATTTTATAATGCAATTGTGCTATGTAATATAAGGGCTTAAAGTGATCTGCCAAAATCAGTAGTATCTTGCATGTTTGAAAATAGTTACTTAAAGAAAAGTATAACTAAGACCTTTGATTTTCCAATCTATTGTATGTTTTACTGCCTTTCCAGATTTATACAAATAGTCACTCATATACCATCGTAATAAGCTTAAGTTTGTGATGAAATTGGATTACATTGGATTTGTATTTATGTAGTATCCAGTGACAGCATGAGCTCTGCTAACTTATATCAACCCAGTAGTTTTGCCTCCATAACTATCTTTAAGAACAGTGTAAATTATGCAAAGTAAAGTTAATATTCAAAGTCTTGGACTGGTAGGATGGCTCAGATTAGGGAAAGGCATGTGCCACAAAGCTTGGGTGCTTGAGTGAAGACTATATGGTGAGAGAGAACTGATCCTTTCAACTTGTTCTCTAACCTTCATGTATGCACCATGTCATGATCCTGTACCTACACACACACACACCCCCCCCCACACACACACACACACACACACACACACATCTAGCTCCTTGTGTGACAATATATGAATTAGCTATTTGATATAGCAAGATTCCTGACTATATTCTAGAAATAAGAACATTACTTGATAACAACTTAAGAGTATTTTCTATACTGTCCAGAGAAATGTAGAGAATAACTAGTGATTAAAATCAATTATTTCATTTTACACTTATTTATGGTGCACATAGGGGCAGGGCTTGAATGCTACTGCACACATTCCTGGGACCTCTGTTCTACTATGTGGATTCTGGGCACGTGCCTTTCCTCTAGGAGTCATCTCACTCACTCATACAAATGCTTTAACCAGAAACACTTGTAAGTCACAGAGCTTATTCAGTTATCCTAGTTTCAAGAGACAATATTTCTTATGCATATTAAACATGACTTCTGATCCTTTCCTCAATGTTTAATCACCTGATCTACAATCCAGCCTTTACTGTACTCCTCCTTCAAGCACGAGTCTTGTTGAGCACTTCTTTCATGATTGACTTTCTGTTTATTAAGTCATCCCTTTATGAGTTTAGATCATGTCCTTGAGCCCCATCTACATTCTGATTCTGATCTTCTACAGGTAAGTTTGGAAAACATGCAGGTCTTAAAATAGAAATGCCCTCAGAATGGAGTATAAAATCTATTCCTAATCTATTTTAAACTGCAACAAGTAGACATTATCTAAATTACAGAAATACTGACTTCTCTTACATAAGAAATGCACCTTTGTCTGGACAGTATAACTTCAAAGGAATTTGACATGAGCCACAGTGAAGCACATTTCATTCCATGATGTACACATGCTTATCATACATGTATCGTACATGTACAATTAAGAAATAGACCAATAACACTTATTACAGAATTTGCCCCGGTTTATTTTTAATGTCAATTGCAAGGGTCAGAGAGATTAAGAGCAAACATCGTTCTTACAGAGGACCCTAGTTCAGTTCCCAGTGCCCATATCAGGAGGTTCACAAATGCCAAGGGATCTTAGATCTTCAACAGCTCTATAACCACTACACTGAAGTACACAGTCTCATGTGCTCACACATAATTAAAATAAAGCATTAAACTATGTTGATTAAAATCAATAAACTTAAGTCTATACAGCACATACATGATTGGAAAACAACATTTGAAAAACAGTGCTTTGGAATCCAGAATAATCATATGAGAAACAACTCAATTTGATTGACATAGCTGAGTCCATCTTCCCAGTGGGCATTACAGCCCTTTGTTTCTTAAATGGAACACACTACAGCCCCTAAGCCCAGGGCTCAGGGATCACTGAAGAGAGGGATTAAGAGTCAGAGGCAGTAGTTAACAATTACAAGGAAACAGGGTCTTCTTGACATAGCAAGGCAGCTGCATACATGAATTCTCAATGGTTACAAAAGTGTGCGCAAAACCTGTGCAAGCCTGAGCCAGACCAAATCCCAGCATGAAGAGGCTATGTGGGCAAGCAACCCTACCCCTGACCCAGGAGCTATGGACAATCACAAGTAAGTTGCTGGGAGAGAGGGAGACAGAGAGAGAGGGAGGGGAGAGAAAGGAAGGGAGAGAGAAAGGGAGGGAGGGAGGGAGGGAGGGAGGGAGGGAGGGAGGGAGGGAGGGAGGGAGATTTCTCTAAGAGGCCCTGCTAAGTGGACCATAATCCAGTGGAAGACCACACTTTCAAGAATTTTTGGTGTAGACTAAATCTAGATAGATTTAAAAAAATAAAAAGACAAATTGTTGAGTGGATGGGGGGGTGGAGTGGGTATGAATACGATTAAAACACATTGTACAAAATTCTCAAAGTAATAAAAATTAAACAAATAAGGGGAGGGCAACCTTCTAAGAGGACCAGCAGTTTCAATTAACCTGGACCTCTTAGACACTGGATCACCAACCAAGCAGCATACACCAGCTGAGACAAGGCCTCCAACACATGTACAGCAGAGGACTCCCAGGTCTGGGCCCAGTCAGAGAAGGTGCACCCCAGGAAGTTTAGAACTCTGGTCGGGTCAGTGGGGTGAGAACATCCTTGTGGAGGGGATATGGGATGTGGAATCCTCAGGGGTGGAGTGGGAAGGGAATAAACTCTCAATAAAAATAAATTTAAAAAAGCAATACTCTCCCCAAAATGAAAGAAAAAAAGAATACTTACTGTAGCCTAGAAAGATGACTGGGTACACTTATGCTGTTCTTGTAGAGGACATGAGAGACTCCCAGCACCCATATCTGGAGGCTCCCTACCATGCTAACTCCCCTTCCAGGGATCAGATGACCTTTTGTAATTTCTTCGGGCAACTACACTCACTTGAATAAATCCACATGTCCACGTAATAAATAATAAATATTAAAAAATTACAGAAGAAATTTGAAGTATACAGCTAGATATCTTCTTAATAATAATATTTTTAACAACATATACCTTTTATTTCCAATTCCAGAAATAATATTCCAAACAAAATATAAAGCTTGGATAATAAACTGGATAACATAGGGAAAGCACCCTTCTCTGGCAGTATAGCTACCCGCTGTTACGTGGTCACTTCAAACTATCACTCAGCTCTACTTGGTAAAACTTCAGCTCAAATGGTTGTAAAAATTGACACTTTGGCGTTCTGAGAAAGCCTCTGGGCAGATACTAGCCATGTGTGGCACCATTGTTTTTAAATCTCGTAAAAATTTCCAGCATATTTTGTGCGGTTTTCTACATTCTGCTTTGAATTTTTGACAACCATATCTAACAAAGCAGGAAAAGAATTCAGCTGGAACTTGAAGCAGATTTTTATTTTCCCGCAGTTTTTCAAGGCTAGGTTTTGTAGGATGGGAACTGAAGATACTTTGTGATAGCACTTGCTTCTGCCCTAAAACATCTTATCATTACCAGTTTAATCTGCTTTTCTGGTTCTATTTCTTTTAACCTATAGCAAGTGTTTCTTTTAACAGAGAAAGACTGTATTAGCTTTGTCCAAATGGAGAAAGGCTATTTTCAAAACAGATTGTGCAATGTGGATGAATTTAATATAGAATCTATTAGAAATGAGGGACAGCCCCTTAAAAACATGAGGGACATTTTGTTGTTTAAAATGAGAGTTCCAACTCCAGCTTAGCCGAACTTATAGCCCAAGCGAATATTTATATATGTATTTATAAATCTCAGAAATGGAGTTTCCTGCAAATGCTAACAGGCCCTGAGGTACAGCTTGTGTTCAGTATATGTATGCTTAAAGACTGAAACATGAAAGACTCTTTCTAATGCTGTAATTTCATAGTTTTATTAGACTGAGTTATAGCAGGGGAAAGTATTCTGAAATTGCAGCTTAAATGAGAAAACGTGAGCGGCGTTACTTATATAAAATACTACCTCAATAGTTCTTTTATTAATTTTTAATGCTCAGCACCCTCTGTGACCTCCTTTATTCTCTTGCTGTCAACATGACAGCCTGGAAGAAAAACTGAAACGAGCTGACAGAAAACGTAGCATACGTTAAGGCCCCACTCCAGAGTCTCTTGACTCTTTCTAGGGCCCTTGCTAACACAGCCTGTATTATTCCACATTTCAGCGACAGTTAAGGCTCTGTTTGATAGTACGGAGGCTAAGCAGAAGCTGCTTGCTAGTCTTCCTCCTTCAGATATGGTGGCTCAAGCATTCAATTGAAATCATAGCATATCCCGTGTCCTTGTAGCTTTATCTTGGCTTGTGGCTATGATTTAACCTCACGGCAGACTTTCCGCATAGGAAAGGCTTGGGCTGCCAATCCTCCCTCTTCTGAAAGTGCATTTTGGTACGATTCAGCAAGGCCTTTCTTGAACAGTGGGGCACCATTATTTTATGTATATTTACCAATTTCTCTATCACCAAGGAAACTAATCCCCATATCAGTACAGTCAAGAACCTCACAGCATTGTCTCTGCAAGGCCGAGTTCATGTTGTCACAGCAACAGAGTGTGGAGGGCAACAAGACCAGAAGGGACCTTGGAAGTAAAGTTCTCTCTCTCTTTTTCAGATCCAAGTGGAAGAGGATGAGGAAAAAATATATATATGCAGAAGTGTGAGGTCGGCCTGTCATCTCATCAGCTGAAGCTAAATACCGTGCTTTAATGTTCTGTTCTGAGTTGTGAAATCATGGTGTTTTAAATACAACAGGTGATATTAAGAGTCTAGGAAGGATAGAAACTGATTTAAGATTATAACAAAAAAAGCTATTATATTTGAAGAACATTTTCCTATCAAGAGGCCATGGTGTTAGTTTTTACTAATAAGGGGCAATATAGCCATGCTATTGAGAAAACTGAGGAAAGCAGAGATCAGAGGAGGAGAGGTGCAGCATGGTCCTTTTGCAGTACGGTCTCACCCATCCAGTAGTGACTAGAGTCTCATACTTAATTTGACCTACCATATCAATTAGGAATAGTTATCAGTAATGAGTAATGTCAGAATCTAATATCATAAAATGCATGACACTCTTTATTGTCCCTAATGTCTGGACTTCTAGCAGTGGCCAAGGAAAGAAGATGGAAAGAGTCAAACCCACCTGATACTCCTCCATATGTAGTCCTCTTTCCACTGCCCACCGAAGGCCAGGGTGAACCATCAGCTTTCAGTCCCATCAGGCCTGAGACAGTGTTGGTGGCTGTAACGCCATCTGCACCACCTATGAAACACATATGAATACTGTCTTTAGATCTTGAAGAAAGGATGGTTGAAACCCATTCAGGCCCATGCAACCCAGAATTTCTTACCCTCAAATGTCTGCATTTATTTCACCATTCCAGTTATACGTAAATGTTAGATTTTTTTTTGAAAGTTTTAATTACCCTGGCTTCAATCTCTTAATCCTTAGATGGGTGTTTTGATGTAAAGGTTTTCCAACCAGTGCGAGTTTTGGGTAATTTGCAGTGTCTTTGCAAGTCAGAGTGCCATTACTATGGAATGAAAGCAAGCCCAATTGGTAAAGCCTTCTATTGGCTCCATGATCTATGTATTCAGAGATGTTTATAGGCATTGTTCTAACAAACACAAGGTTCACATAAGTAATTTCACTGTGGATGTGGCTATATTTTTCAACCTCATGACACATGCAAAAGCTGATACTTAGTTGGTACAAGCCGACATCCTTAACTTTTGAGGTCTCTGCTGGGACTGCAGTTTTTTTTCATATTTCACGTGTGTTAAGGTGTGCAAATATGATTCTGTATCTATTTCAAAACTAGACATATGTCTTATACATTTATGAAATCAAGTAATACATTCCTTATATTTCCTAAAAGATCAATATGGGCATACATATATGTATGTGGAAGAGTCTGCCTCAGAATGGCTCCACCACTGGGGCAGCATTGGTAACTGGGAACTGATGGCACTCTCAGTTCTTACCTTCCTTTGCTGCTCTTGCGATGCTTACAATATCAGTGACATTTGGGGTCAACTTGGCAAAAAATGGAACCCGAACAGATTGTCTCACCCAGCGACAGATGTTCCTCACCAGCTCTGGATCCTGTTCAAATGGGTCAGTTAAAAATAGAACCTAATTAATGAATTGTGATCCAAATGTGTCCCAAAACAATATCAAAGCTGGGCATGTGCAAGACAAATAGTGTTGAGTAGAAACTGCCTGATATACTTCTCAGATTCCTCCTCAAAGCCTCATTCACTACAGAGGTAGTCCAAATCCATTCCGGAAAGATTAAATTTTTCAATGAAGTCCTTGGAAAATAAAATTTTGAAGAAGCAAATGGGAAACAAAAAGTGTCTCGTTTTCAGTTAAATACTACCAGAAACACAATATGAATGTGTGGTTGTAAGTTCAGGAATTTCTAGTATGTTCCTTGGTAGGAAGCCTAAAAAAATAATTGAACTGGTGAGTAGTATCCAGTGTAAAGTCACTAGAGAACACTGACTCTTGTTGAAGTGTATTCAAAAGAAACTCTGTGACTTAGGCACCCACTTGAATGCAATTTATACATATGCTAAAATGAATTATCAGCCTTGGCTTGCACATGAACTGCTCAAGGATGTTAGCTTACTTTTCTAAATGTTCCCAAGATAAGAGAAGCATTTCAACACTCTTCCCTTTGTAAGAATTGATCAAAATGACAAAAAAATTAAATACAATATCAAAATGCTCCTTTTTAAAACCAAGAAATAGACATTTTCCTATGCCTGTTTTCTACAGTTTTTCAAGCTTTTCTTTTTACATGGGACAAGTATTATTTAGAGGTGTACACCCACTCTCCCCATTGAAATAACTTTTGGTAGTAATTTCTTTGATTTCAGCACACATAATAGTATTTTATTATTATTCATTATGTTGAATACAAAATTTATTCTGACAGGCACTGATAACGTGCTTAGATAAATTTCCTTAAAATATGCAACAGTAATTCATTATTGAACTTGGTAATATTTTAGCAAGTTAAATTTTTGGGGGGCACAAAAGAAACCAGAGAATAGACATATATTTCAACTATAAAGTAGTCAGTAAGTATCTCATTTGTAATTAATGGTTTTTATGTATTTTTTAAAAGGTGCTTTGGTATTTCAACCTTTTGAGTTTGTCTAAAATGAAAAATTTAAGGTTATGATCTTTAAAGGAACCTTTTTCCTTGGTTTTAAGAGGCTTCGATTTGTCACTCCACATTGCTCTAAAAGACATGTGTTTATATGCCGAGATACGTCAGCAAGGTCATTACCTGTTGATTGTTATTTCAGTTGAACCAAACTGAACACTTTCAACTGGAAATCTTTGGCATAGCCTGTTCACTTTTCAGAACAGTAATTTCTTCATTAAACATAAATATTAAAAAGCACTATATGGAATGCTCTGTGGGGCACACTGTGCATTATGAATAGTAAAATCGGGAGACTTAGCTGTACAAATTCTAACTCATGAAAATGGAGATCTGCCCTGGCCCATGCAATGTTCATGAAATATTTATGGCCACTGCATCGGCATTGTGACGGCAGTTGCATCCCTGCGACTTTCATTTCTAAGTTATGAATTTCCATGGGACTTAGCCTCAAAATGACAGTAACTCCAGATGATATGAATTGCACGCATTCTGTGACAGTGCTCTTTAAGGTAGAATTGGACAATAATTTAAAGATCACTTGAGTAGCCTAAATATACAGAAGGTAGCCTGAAATGAATTACTAAAACATTTTAAATCATATTTGATTCCAATAGAATAAACACTAATAACCTGGTAGAGCTTTCAATACTATTGAGCACTGAATATTTCTCAGATTTGTTTGGCTTGATTTCTACAGGTAGACTCCTTTAAGCAAGTATCTAGTACTCATTACTTAGAAATTGTCAATTTGTTCAATTTTGTTTAGTTTCCCCAAAACATACAGTTCTCTTATAGGTGTGATTGCATCTAATCATCTTCCTCTATTTTGAGATAGCATAATTTGACCTTCTTAAAATTCTGTGAAATTGATGTATTCACATACATTTGTCTTTTAATCTTCAACCTATCCCAGCCACCTAGCAGTAATCATCATAGTTAGCTTAAATCTGAATTAAATGCTTGAGAAACTTTAAGACATTTTCTGCCAACATTATATATATAAATACAAAACAACAAAATCCCCAAGATTAATAACATCATAAATAATTTTTTCTATTTTGTGGACTTAAGGGTGGACTATAACTGTTCATAATTTCCTCATTTTTCTATGCTTTTTATTAGAAATTTGGCTCTAAATAAAATACTATGTGTTTTCTGTGTCTCAACCTTCTCATTTCTCTGATAGCTTTTTGATAGCTTTAACTTTCCTAATGAACCAGGTTTTCAAGTCTTATTTACATATTTTATAATAATTTCTCTTTCCACCTCCAAAATAGGAATAGATACTATTTTATGATAGAAAGAATTGAATAGTTAATAACAAAATCAACAGAAATAAAACAAAAAGAAGACCTTCAGGTTCTGGGAAACTAAAATATGCGTGTTAAGGCATGAAATTACTGGCAATGAAAGAAGAATTAACTAAAAATTTTGTATAGCACCTATTCCCAAAATTACCATAGGCTGTGTTCAGTAGTCATTTACCTCAACTATTGTATTCAAGCTAACATTCTAGAGTGGGCTAAACCTCACACTAAGCTGGGAGGATCTTGAGTCTTAATCAAACCCAAGGCCAAGAACGCTGCAAGGAGACATCTGAAAACCACAGAACACCTCCTTGCTGCAGCTCACCTCAGGACCATTTTGGTGGATTTGTTAGATCTATAGACTTGTTACTTTGTTCTTTGGCTATGAAAGGTCATGTTCCCTATTTTAATATGAAACTCTATCTCTGGACTTTAGTAACACTCATTTGCCTTGGGGTAAACACATCCTTGTTTCCTAAAAAAAGAAACTTGGTGTATTTTTAATTTGTTTCCTTTTATAGCCATTAAAATCCAGGCTTGGGTCAGAGGAGATGACTCAGTCATTGAAAGCATTGGCTAAACTTGCAGATTTCTACAGTTCAGTTTCCAGTGACAACACCGGGCAGCTCATCACCACTACCTGTAACTCTAGCTCCAGACGATCGAACAACCTGTTCAGGCACACAGGTACACATATATAATAGCACACAGACACACACATACACACAAACACACACACACACACACACACGCACGCACACACACACGCACAAACACACACCACAATAAAACTAATATTAAATAAATCTAGGCTATTTCTTGATTTAAGAACAGCTTGGTATATTTTATGATAAATACTATTCTAGAAGCACAGAGTTTAAAAAATAATGTTTCATGAATTAGAAAACGAAGGAAATGAACCATTATTTAAAAAACAATAGTTTAATATTTCATTTGGCAAATCTAATAAACATAATACCTAATGGGATTAGGAGATTTTTATTGTTCTTTTCTGTAGATAGTAATCAAGTCAATCCCTAACACTAAATTCTAAGGTCAGATTCAGGAGTACATGATATTTTTGTGTGCATATATATAATATGTATACATAGGTATATGTACATATATATTGCATTTTAATACTTATTATTTTGTTATCCACATGAACAGCTGAAAATACTCTAAGCAACATCACATCATCACATTTCCTTGCGGCGGACATAAAAGTGACATCATCACCAGAAAGACACTTGTGTCCTTAATGGATTAGTTGCAGGCCTGAGGAACAAATGATGCTTTTAATGGTACCACATGGACAAAAGGTGTCAGGGCACGGTTTTGTAGTACTTCAAAGAGGATAAGCACAGCCTAGAGATATATTTGGTCCATTTGACAACTTTCATGGAAGCCAGGGAGAGCAGTGCATACATGAAATCCCAGAACTTGAGAGTCTAGAGGCAGGAGGACTAAATAGTTAGGGCCACCTTTGACTATTCAGTGTTTATCGGGGCCACCAAGGGCTGCATAGACTCTGACTCAATGGAAAGATGGAAGGCAGCAAGGGAAGGAAGGACAGACGTATTCATGGACAAGAGCCTCCTTTTGCCCAAAATCTATGTTCTCTCGGAGAATTTCCTATGTATCTCACAGAATAGCCAAATACAAACTAGAAAATCTAATGCTGCCCTTTCCTAGTCTTCACTGTGTAACAATGACTATAAACTTCCCTTTCTAAATTATGCCAGAAGCTTCTAATTCTAATAACTACAGTGTCTCTAGCTCCCTGGACACAGACCCTACCCTTCCATGCCACAGGCCCTTGGGAAGCCATCTGTGATCCTTGGATCCTTGAAGATCTCAGTGGTGACACTTCCCTGCACCCCCCTTCAAAGAAAAGCACTCCAGAGCGAGGCTATGTGCGCTTCTCGAGAAGCTAAAATACAAGTGAAGTTTTTGACTCAAAGAAACATTTCTCTCCAATTTACCCGGTAATTTTCAGTCTGTACAATTCTTTTCGAAATGGATTTCTTAGAAGATGGCATTTCAATGAATTCACTGAAAAATGTTACCAGTTATAAAATGTTTTCCACTAAGAAACTCCTAAGTCTTAATTCACATGACATGACAAGAGCTGGATAGCATTTTTATTATGTCTCCTTCTCTGATGGAGAGAACTGGGGACCCGAAGATCAATCCGAGTGCTTATTTCATCGTCTTAATTTTCTTTCCCATTATCATGTTCTAAACCATCATCTCCTTTAGCAAAATTGCTCCCTAAAGTGAAATTCGCCAATCACTTGTAAACTAGAACTATAAAAGGATCCAGCTTCATTTATACCTATGAGACCAGATGTAAGTGTAAGGTAATAGGAAAAGGAGTCAAATTTATCTTTCTGTGTCAATAAACTAGGGCAGCGTTCACTGTTTGAGGTAAAAGGACTGGCGAATGCAAAGACTGTATTGGCATGGAGACGGTTTGAATGAACTTATGTCTTATAGTGTGTGTCTTTCCTGAATTGTCTTACTTAAACATCATAGTGGTACAAGTACTTTGTGACCTACATTTTTGTAGTTCCTTATTAAAGTAGTCTTATGCTTAGTAACTACATAGAAATTCCATTTAATTATAAGTTCATTAGGTACAGTAACTTCAACCCAAACAAATGTTTTTTGTATGAATGATGCTAGCAACTTCTTCAAAATTGTTTCACAATGGAGATGAACCCAATATTGTTCCATTCATATGACTAAATAAATGTATAGTGAATATCATCTAATAAGAGTAGTCAGAGACAAAAAGAATCAAACCAGGGAATCATGCCACAATTTAGTGAATATTGAGTGAAGTAAGTGAAGGAGATTCCATGCTATACATGAGTCCATTTATATGATATTCTACAAAAAGAAAAAGTGCATCAGTGGGAAGCATAGCATTGAGTCTGGGCTCCAAACTAATTCCTGGGGAAGAGTAACTGGGGAATGGAATAGAGCAGTTTTTGAGAGTGCTAGAAGCATTCCTTGGTGTGATGAACATATTGGCCAAAATCTATCAAGCTCTATGGTTTACTGTATTCATTGGACATGTTGTGTTGTCACAACATCGTCTAAACCTTATGATAGCTAAGGGGATACACAAATGAAAAAGAGAGGGAGGGGCTTTTAGGCAATGCTCATTCAAAGTGCATGATGGTGTAAAATAACCTACATCACACAGAACATTTAAGGAAACCCTGAAAGGTGATAAAAGGACATGGCCTCATAAGGAAAATGTGTGATAATAAGAAAAGGACATTCAGAAAAGAGAAAAGCCAAAGCCAACAGATATATGAGGGGTTTTATTTGTTTGTTTGAGTTTATTTATGGAAAAAAGTCTCTAAAGGATATCAACATTGTACTTCATCGTTTCAGAATATGCAGCCCAGCACCTGGTACACAGTAGGCATTCATGAAATAGTGTTGAATTGAGAGAATTTACAATGTGAAAATTGTCAAATAGCATGATAAAATCATTCATTTCAGGACGGCTGAATTAGTATTTGAAACGTCAAACATTGGGTTTGACAAAAGAGATTTAGGGATATATAAAATATAAACCATATTCTTTAAAACTTGATAGTTTTATAAGATGCACATAACAAACACACACTGTGAGTATAAAATATAACACATATACAGGCAAGAATTTTATATATACATATATATGAATTATATATATATGTATGTATATATGTATATATGGCTAGAGATTGAACCCAGGATCTTGCACCTGGTCACCTGGTGTGCAAGGGCTTTACCACAGAGTTCCATCTCTATCCTGTCATTTGTGTGTTTTTGAGAGACCCCCTGTACCTAAAGCAGTACAGAATATCAGAAACTCAGTGATGTGGTTCTGCTCTCCAGAGAGCAGTCATATACTTATTATATACATATTATATACCTCTCCCTTCCCTTTCCCCATCTCTTCCTCTCTCTTCCTCTCTTCCCCCTCCCTCTCCTTCTCTCTCCTCCATCCCTCTCCTTTCCTCTCTCCCACTCCCTCTGGTTATATCTACAACCAGAGGATTCAGCAGAAAGCCCTACCCATCGGTCTCTTGACCCTATGAATGCTGGAAACTCAGTGACAACCTACACAATATCTCAGGCTACTGATGGCCTCTTCTGTCTGAATCTTTATGGTATTAAGTTAACAGCCTTCAACGGTGACCCTATCTCAACTCTTCAACCACTGTACCTCGGGGTCTGCTGGAGAGCCTGCTTATTATGGTCATGCAAACTGAAGGAGAGTTCCTTTTATTTTTATTTTTTAAATACAGTTTCTGGGACTATGACTTACTGCCATTTTTCTTGATGTCCCTGGTGCAGCACCGCTCTGGCATTCTTGGTGAGCATACTTTCCATTACCAATCTGTCTCTGAGGCTTGCAATTGTCCTCATAGGGGAAGAGTCAGCAAGCACAGTATGCCTCTGTCTCTGACTCCTGATTGCCTGGGGTTCTTTCTTTGTTCCTTTCATCCTCTGTCATGACCTTCAGGTCCTCCCACTGCCTTTCAACAAGTTCATTTCCTCTGTACTCCCAAATGACAGTGCTAATGGTCATGAAGCTGGAGAAGGTGCACCTGTTCCCTAGTCTTTGGGGCTGACCCTCATGATGCTATTTCTATCACCATTTCTCTGTGCAATTCTTTGACTACTGCAAGAACCCCCCTTATCAATCAAAGAAATAAGCTGGGATCAGACACTTGAAGTTAGATGGGACCTGTCAATTGCAAGATCCGTCATTTTAATTATTAGGAGTCCTCTAACTTGATGGTGCTGAGTTACAGACTAGGATATAAAAAGGCTTTGCAATGCAAACACCACAGTAACAAATCTCATCCTCCTCCAAGGCTGCTCCTGCTCCATGCACGTGTGAGCTGGTGGTCTCTCATGGCCCACTCCTCCTTCACTCAAATTTGGCTTTTAAACCGAGGTCAGGTTCCTCTAAGGGAGGTTCCAGCCAATAGCAGTACTATCATTCTCCAAATGACTACCATTTCTGTCCAACAGCCAGCTCTTCTAGTAGAATATCAATGGCTTAAAGCTTGCTCTGTGTTGGGACAGCAAAGGAGTGTGTCAAATCAGTAACCTCACATGACGTCCTACATACCTGGCATGCAAATAATTCTTTTCTTCCTCTGTGCTTTTCCTAGGACCAGTTCTCAATACAACTTTTACCCTCCTTTACTCTAACTTGGGATCAATTTCTGGAGGACTCAATTGCTAGTGTTGTCTGTCATCCTATTATCTATAGTCTACTTATTAGCAAGGTGGCCCAATATGACCTAGAGAAACAATATATGGAGAAACAGGTGATGCTTACATTCTGCTAAGACAGCACCAGTAAGTATTCAAAATTGTGGACCTGCTGAGCTCAACCGATCCCCCAACAAGTATCTTAATCACTGATTAGAACATACTGAAAAAAAATGTCAGTGGGCAATAACGAGCAAGCATCTGCTTGCACTACCATGAATGGATTAATTTTGGATAAAGGTAAGTGAGTATTTACATGCATAAAAAGGGAGTTTTTATTCTTTGGTAACCCCAGGCAGCTTGAAATTGGTTTCCTTTATGCAAAGCACCAATGCGAACAGTATAACAATTGATATTTTATACACATCTGTTGATCTAGTCACTCAGCTCACGTTTTCCTAGGCTAGACTTAGAAAACAACCACAGGCATAAAACTTCCGTATTTTTATAATCCCATATTGGTGTGAATGATTAACTAACCAAGGGAGGATGCTGGTTTAACACAAAGTACCATGCCTGAAGCACCCACTGTGGTGATAGACACATTTAGGACAAAGACAGTCTAGGGAAGTCATGCTTCTGTCCTGGGAACTTGATGAAATTCAAGCAAGAAGGAATTACTACCGAGGCAATTTGAAATAACATAGCAGAGCGAACTTCAATCCCTTGACAATGGATGGTTTCAGCTAAGGAGAACTCATCCATATCAAGTTGAAGCAGTTCCTCAAGGAATTTCTTCCCACTGTTGCTGGGAGAGCAGAGAAGACAGATCTATATCATTTTGGCTTGTTTGTTTTGCCAGATCTTTGGACTGGTTTCTCTCTTTGAGTTAAAATGAGATGCCAGAAGTGGAGTAACTGTGTTAAGAAGACTCTGGGTGAAATATGGGGTGGAGGAGGATTCTTTTTGTAAGTGTGACATTTATAAGCTCTTGGCATAAAACTTGTAGATACTAGATTTTACTCAAAATCCTGGGCAGTCCTGAACCTATAGGTTTATTTATGTGCAGTGAGTAGTCGACTTTAAGAGTACATGCCTTAAGGTCCGTGTCTTGCTCTCAACTCCACTGCAATGATAAAATACCCTGACCACGAAGAAAAACTTAGGTGAGCAAGGGTTTATCTTATCTCATAATTTCAGGCTGTGCTCCATCATAGCAGAGCTGTTAAAGCGGCAGTGACTTAAAATAGCTAAGCATGTCACATCCATAATCAAGAGCTGAGAGAAATAAATGCATGCTTACTAGTCGGTTAGCTTCCTGTAATCTTACAGCGTCTAAGACCCTCTGCAGAGAAGGGTGTTAGCCACAGTGGAATGAGTTGTCACACTTCATAGGCTGGAGAGATGGCTCAGTGGTTAAGAGCACTGACTGAGAGGTCCTGAGTTCAAATCTCAGCAACCACATGGTGGCTCACAACCATGTGTAGTATGCATTAAATAAACAAATATTTTAAAAATGTAATAAAAAAAGAAAGATCCTTCATAACCATGCTCACAGGCCAACATGATCTAGGCAATCCTTCACTGAGATTCTCTTCTCAGGTGATTCTAGATTTTGGCAAGTTGACAATTCAAACTAGCCATTACAGTGTATGTGTTTGTGCACAGTGTACATGAGTGCATGTGCATGCATGCCCATGTGCATGAGTGTATGCGTGCATGTCTGTGAGTGAGAGAGATGTGCTATAGATAAAAGTTGTTGGATTATTTGTAAAGTCTTCCAGATGTCAAGGGGAAAAATGTGACCAGATCAGCCATGATGAGTTTATTAGAGACATGTGGAGGGATAGATGAAAGTGACCGAAAGGTTTTGAACAAGAAAGAAGCAGTGGTCTGTCCATCATCTTAAAGGACAGGCAGCTGCTCTGGAGTCTCATAATTTGGTTCCATTTTCCTTTATGATGGATGTCTATTACTTTAAGGACTAGTAACCATGATGTAGGGGCTGGAGAAATGGCTCAGTGGGAAAGAGTGCTCACGGTACCAGGGAGAGCACCTGAGGTCAAGTTCCAGCACCTATGTAAAAAAAAAAAGACAGATATGATCACATCTGTCTATAACATTAACACTGTAGGGTTAGAAGCCAGAGCCTCACTGCAGCAAGTCTACCTCCTGGTTCCGGGAAAGATTACAAAGAGCAGAGCATGCCTGTGGGCCCATGTAACCCCAGCACATCTGGAGACAGGGACAGAAACACAGATAGCTGACACTTGCTAGATTCCAGTCTAACTCCAATTTATTGAGATGCCTCATCTCCAAGACATAAGATGGTGTGTTGTAGAGCGGAATATCCTACGTCGTCTTCTGACATTTTTGTGTGTACCTCCACACATGTGGGGATACAATACAAACACCACACTTACACAATACCTCCCATATAAAACAATCTATTAAAAATGAATTACTATGCCAGTGAGCATGGTTGTCATGCTTATGTGTCCTTACTGCATGTGTGCATCTACTTAGCTGCTCCCCATTTATATGTTGCCAATTTGGTTCTGCAGTTCAAATTATTTGCCTTAGAAGATATTTGTACGTTGGCATCTGTGTTTATAAACAAAGTTAATGGAAGGTCGGATCAATCACCGAGGATGCAGAGTTTGCCATTGTGTCTCATTCAATGTTACCTTTCTCTCTCATTTTGTACAGATTCCTGCTGTATCTCATGGGAATGAGACGCAAAACACTTAGATAAGCCAGTATTAACATGGTGTCTTGCTGTGTTTTTACAGAGCTGGAGATTAAACCTAGGAGATGTCACTTGTGAGGCAAGTATTCTCTCACTGGTCTGTATTCTCCTCCCTCTTTTTAAAGCTCTTCATTTGAGATCGATAGTTGAATTTGGTTCTGCAATCCTCATATATCAGTTTCCCAAGAAGGGACTACAAAGCTAGAGCCCGGGATCCAGTTGTCTTCTTGACTCTCTAGCAACTGAAAAAATAAATACTGGAACTAAGCTTACTCATACTCAGTACAACATATTCGGGCAAAAGTATTTTTTCTGCCACCAAAACAGTGGCAAGCATGTATGTGGTAGCATGCAGTGCAGTGCAACCAAAGGCGTCCAGAGTGACCCAGTAATTGACGGAAGTCTGCCATGAGTAGGGAGATTCTTGGTCTGTTTCTCTGTAGTTTCTGCTTTCTCCACTTCTGTAAGACAGCTTGTGGCCAGAGTTGGGTCTTGTAATTAGAAGTTGGTATAGGAACTTAGTGACTATCCAGCATGAATTATTATTTCATGTTCCATAAAAACATGTTGACTTCTTTCAATTGTATCTCTAGCTGCCTGAGGTTAACTGGGATCTATTAGGTCCAATGGATAGTGGTCAAGGTAATCAGGACACATGTCTTCTGTGTCGGTTTGTATGTCAGATAGACCTCTCACCCCCACTTCCCACTTTTTTTTTTAAGAAAGTAGCCATGGGCCTGGAAGACATCAGAGTAAAGTGTCAACTTTGTCTTAAAACAACAACAATCCCTTAGAACTGAAATATAATTTCACTATGGCCGTGAAAATATTCTAGAATCACTATAATATCTGAATGGCCTTTGGGAGTTCAGTGTGTCTCTATGTCTCTGTAAGTCCTTTAGCATTTGAGCATGTTAAAATGAGCAAGCCCTCATGTAATTCAAAAGACCTTCGCAGAAAGAAAGGATGTATAGGGGCAGATCCAGGGAAGCTTGATTTAAAATGTATTAAGAGTGGCTATGATTTCTTATAAGATGGATACATAGGCAGAGGATGGTAATATAGCCCATAAGGGAAAATATCTTGAGGCACCGAAATTAAATGAAAATACGATCCCCTCTTCACTTTGAATACCTGCGTGATTACCAATTCGACAAGGATCTTTCATTTATCGCAACTCAACTTTACGGAAGTGCCTGAAGCCTGCATTGTTGATAAGACACTTGACGAAGCTTGCATAGGGAAAACCATCTTCACACTGCTTGATATACAGAATCGTATTAGTGCTAAAACAGATGGGTATTTACTTGGGCCGTATTCAATAAATGGAAAATACCCAGAGACTGTGAAATTTAGTTTAAGACTTTGCAATTTTTTTTCATTTAAAAAGGAGAATTGTGCTGAACTTTCCTGGGTTACAAATTAACAGCTAGATGTGGCAGGAGCTAATCAGTGTTTAGATAATAAAGACCAAGGACTTGCAACATAGATAGGATGCTGTTTCATACCTGTCTGTCTGCTATAGTTCTGGCTCTTAATATACAGCTGCTTCAATGACAGAGAGATTTACATATTTTCTCTTATTTTGACCCATCTTTCATAAGTAAAGGAATTGTGGGAAGCCAAAAAGAGATCAAATCTGGACTAAGGTTCTTAACTGGGCACTTGTTACTACCTAGAATCAAAGTATGCAATCTCTCTCTCTCTCCCTCTCCCTCTCCCTCTCCCTCTCCCTCTCCCTCTCCCTCTCCCTCTCTCTCTCTCTCTCTCTCTCTCTCTCTCTCTCTGTGTCTTCCTCCCTCCCTCCTATTCTTCCCCTTCCTTCCTTCCTTCCTCCCTTCCTCCCTTCCTTTTTTCTTTCTTTCTCTCTTTCCTTTCAAAAGGTTCACTATTCAGCTTTGACTGTCCTGATTCACAAGGTAGACTAGGTTGATCTCAAATTATCAGAGATTAACTTGCCTCTAACTAGGGAGTGCTGGGATTAAAGGCATGTGCCACCATTTTTGGCCTTAAACATGCAGTGTTTTAATACTGATGTTTTGATATATGGAATAAATCTAAAATAATTTGCTTGGTAGAACCTAGTTTAGTATTTAGATCATGGAATCTAGTTGTGAGAACTTTGATTCTAGGCTGCTGAATGTTTGTAATAGAGAGACATAGAGAGGGAGTATGGGAAGGAGAAGGGAGGGAAAGAAAGAAAGAAAGAAAGGAACAGAGAAGGAAAAGAATGAGTTAGTTCAGTACTCTTAAATATGGCTGTAATGAACTCAAACAGAATGAGAAGCAATATGTAGGCAGCAGGCAATGCCCTTAGATGCCCTGGCAATTGAGGAGCTGCAATCTGAGACGGAAGGTGCATTGTGTTGGGTTAGGGACAATTGTAAGCAGGCAGAATCAAAGAACATCATCAGTGAAGTTAACCTGAGCTAGCAGACCCTGTACTTGACATAAAAATGTATATAGATTTAAGCATTAATTGTGTTACACTTCACAATTAGAACTCAGGACACAGTGAAAGTGATCATTTGCTCTGTTGGGAAGTATTACATTAATGCTAGTGGAAAGAGAACCCGTGGTTTAAAGGCCCCAGCTGTGATGTACTCAGCTCTGGATCCTACAGTGTGAAGTGAACGGCAGAGACCCAAAGAATGAAGTACGATAAGTAAATAAATAACTGATATCACAGACCGAGATAGGAGCTGAGCAAGTGATTGAAATAATTCCCAGGAAATATAAATATATTTACTATTTATTTATTACATAAAGATAATATAAACATTTTTACAACTGTTAATGATTTACCAAATGGTCTCACATATATTCACCTTATTATATAAAAATGCTCCTGGTTTATTATTGTCTTGAGATTCTCTCTGGTGAGATGCATAGGGAGCCCTGCTTCTTATATTATTTAGCACAATCAGTTTCATGTAAATATTTTTCTCATCTTGTAACAGGTTTAAAGTAACATCATTGTCTGACTTTGGATTTAGGTGGAAAACAAGCCTGTTTATCATAATTTATACAACTTTTCTGCATGAATCTTTCTTCAGAAATTATTTAAAATGAAATGATTACTTAATTACAGAAGTATTGTCTAATGATTGTAAAGAAAATTAAGCTTAAGTGAGAAATAAAGGCGCTTCACAAGATAACTAAACAAAGGCTGTATTAGAAGGAAATATTTTCGTCGATTTCATTTGACTTAGACATTAAGCATTCCTAAAATCTTTTGTGTTTATCACTTGAGTTCTATAACCTTCATTGTGTTGTGTTTGTGTATGTGTGTATGTGCGTGTGCATGTATGCATGTGTGTGCGTGTATGTGTGTGTGTATGTATTTGAACATGCATGCCATTTCATGTATCTATGTGCTGGCCAGAGTTGAAACTTACTGTCATTTCTAGGGTGTCATTAATCTTGTTTCTTGAGGCAGGATCTCTCACTGGACTGGAACTCACCATTTAGACCAGGCTAGACACTGAGCCCAGGGATTCACCTTTCTCTGCCTCTCCAGTGCAGGGATTACAAATATAGGCCACTACCCTCAGGTTTATGTATATGGATTTGGGGGATTATATACAGACTCTTGCAATCTTATTCAGTACTTAACTAAGTGAACTATTTCCCAAGTTCTACACTTTTTTCTAACATGTCCAGTGTTCTATGTCATCATTATTCTTTGAATATTAATATTGCATTCATACAATGCTTCATAACATAATATGTTTTTAGCTGGGAAAGCTTTGAGATTGTTTGCAGGTTTTACTATGAATAATATTGGAATTTCTATTTCCAACTTAACAGCCTGCTTAGATTTAAGATTTGTTAAAAGTAACTATGGTGGTAACTATTGGTGTGCCCTGAGGTACAAAAGTATTGTCTGGCCTGACATCTCCCTCACAGGAAGACACTGCTGGTTTAGCAAAAAATGAAGAATTAACTTCCTCAATCAAAGGCAATAATTCAGAGGTTGTGGTGGGAGCACATCTATTGAAGGGGAGAGAGACTACCTCCTCGGGTGAGATAAAGAATCTCACCTTTGAGAATCTGAGAGCTCAAAGCTCTCACCTTCAATGGGGTCCTCCCACATGTCCTGTTCCAAGCTGTAGGACCCCATTCTTTACCCATTAATGCCCTTACTTTAGCTGCTGACACCAACTGAATTTGAATTGTTGCTGTAATTAAGCCAACTTTATATAATAGGGAGTTTATTTAGATTTTCTGCAACTTGAGCTCTTTGACTGCTGGAGAGAAGATTCTCTTCCAAGGCATAGTTAGAAACCTTTAGAATGGTTACGTGTATTCGGAGCTGGTCAGTTTTATCAATGAGTTCATTATCCTTCTTGGTATGCAGATGCTAGAATTCGGTTAACTTTATTACAGATCTCATTCCTTTTCTTGGTCAATTTGTCACAGTATGTTAGGAGCAACTGATTATCCGTATTATTTTCCTTAGTTCCCCGAAAACTGTCAAAAGCTTTACATATGGAGTCACCAAAGCCTCTTACAATTGTTGAATCAAAACAAATGTATCTGTCTCCTTGGTTTGTAGAACAGTTCCCACAATGGACTTTCAGCATTCTTCAAACTTCTAGGCAGGGCTTTAGTAACTGTAGGTGTTGAACAATTGAAAAGTCTACTCCAGATACTTTTAAAAAATCATTCATGTACTTCTGTTATTCTAGAACTACTCTGTTATGAAAATCTGTGTTAGCTAGGTTCTCCAGAGGAACAGAACTTATAGAAAAAATGTATATACATATAAATAGGTGATTAATTAAAATGGCTTACGGGATGTGGTCTAGCTAGTACAATGGTGATTTAGGCAATGGAAGGTCCAAAATTCCAGTATGTTTACTCCAAAATCCTAACAAAGTAGACTTTAATCTCAGTGAGGAGCTGGACTTGGTAGTGAGGGAAAGAGCAAGCAGGCAAAGAGCAAATTTCCTTCTTCCGTGTCCTTTATATAGGCTGTCAGCCCAAAGTGTGGCCCAGAATAAAGATAGATATTCCCACTTCAATATATCTGAATTAAAGCTAGATCTTTCCACCTTAAAAGGTGCAAGTAAAAAGTGGGTCATCCCAAAGCAAATGTTCTAATTAAGAAACAAAAGTCCCTCAGATGTATACCCAGACTCTTGGGTTGTTATAGTTAATTCCAGAGGTGTTCAAGTTGACAACATAGAATAGCCATTATAGACCCTGTCTCAAATAAAAAAAAAAAAAAAACAACACCAGTAGTTAAAAGTAAAACACTCAGTGTCTATCTCTGGCCTTCACAACAATATTCAGGAGTATGCATGGACTCCCGAATGCAGCACCAACACCAAAAACATATGTGCAAACATTTTTTTAAAAGCTAGGAATGGACATTTCTTATTACATAACTGAACAGTATGATTGATAATAATTTTTTAAAACACGTATTAGGTTACACAGATAAACAGACTAATTAAAATACATAACAGAGTAGGTTTAATTTCCCAGAATATCCTTACACTCTGGGGGTTGGGGGTGGGGGACGCAGCTGTCATGGCCAGTAGGGAACCAATCCAGCCAGAGGAAAGAAGGAAATCTGGTTCAGCATGACTTTCGTTAGCCTGACTGGCTCAAACTTCTGAAGTCTGAACCTAAGCTGTTTGTTTTTAATTATTGAAAACACAGTAAAACTTTGGGGGAAAAGTTCCCTCATGATAATTATGACTACAATGCTTAAGGCATGTGTGATGGTTTGCAAATGCTTGGCCCAGGGAGTGGCACTATTAGAAGGTGTGGCCTTGTTGTAGGAAGTGTGTCACTGCAGAGGCTTGGAGACCCTCCCCCTAGCTGCCTGAGGATGCTCAGTCTGTTCCTGGCTTCCTTCAGGTGAAGATGTAGAACTCTCAGCTCCTCCTGTACCATGCCTGCCTGGATGCTGTGATGCTGCCATGCTCCCGCCTTGATGATAATGGACTGAACCTCGGAACCTGTAAGCCAGCCCCAATTAAATGTTGTCCTTTATAAAACTTGCATTGGTCATGGTGTCTGTTCACAGCAATAAAACCCTAAGACAGCATGTCCTTGTGTTTTAGAGAACATCTGTGACCTTTTCCATAAGAATGGTTTGAGACAGGAGTGGATGGATGAGTGGGGGACCATGCTCTTAGAGGCAAAGGGTAGGGGGTATGGAATGGGAGTTTGAGGAGGGGAGATTGGGAAGGGGAATAATATTTGAAAAGTAAAAAAAACAACAACAACAATGATAATTATGATAATAGGTTCTATTGACTAAGAAACAATGCTGAGGACAAGGGACTGGGAGGAAGTTTGTAACAAGCACAGTAGCAAACACTTTTTGCAAAGTACATAAAACCTTCTTCCTGAAAATCAATTTTATTTGCTGTTCAGAAGTCTGGGGGATTTGGGTGAAGGCTAGCTCCACTGAATAACAAAAGATTACCACATGATTAAACAACATCACCAAGATATCAAACAACGTCCACTTTAGCCTTCCAGGTGAATAAGTGTTAAACAATTCTGGTTTCTCTGGTGCTCTCTCTGGGACTTCAGGTCTCCTACACTAATAAAATCTGTATATTATTTGGAAATCATACATTTTATATATTTGCTTTTAAACTTGGAATTAAATTTACTCCAAGTTTACTAAATTTTATGATTATGGTGCACCGTTTCAGAAGATAATGATTTCTAATTTCTAAAATAATCTGATTATATGGGTTTTTCATACTGAGAGGATTTTTATTTTATCTTCTTTATTTCATATTTAGCTGTGGCTGTGTTTTAATTGTAATAGCTTACAGAAAGTATTTCCTGGTTGATAAGAAGAAGCTTTTACACATTATTTTCTAGACTTTGGAGAAATTTGATATGGTGGACAAAAGCTTAGAACAGCTATGAAAGAGGGATGAGAAGATGGACAGAAAAAATTGAGACTCATTAACATTTCATGAAAAGATCTGAGCTCTACATAAATTACATTTTAAGCTACAGTAGTGTCACCAGTTTAATGTTGCACAAATTCATTTTCATGTTGATTCCATCAGCTTTAAATTATCCATGTTAGAAGAGAAACAGCCATTAATAGAGTTAATGCATTAAAATGATGTAGATTTATCTTTGGAATCTGATCAGTTACCAGGGTAACTTCTAATGTAATTTCCATTACATATAAGTGAATACACACACACACACACACACACACACACACACTTGACTGGCACCAAAGGCTAAATGTAAGATGTGACTCTGTCATACCCATCAAAGATAGCATACCTGGTCAATGCTAAAACTATACTTGAGTCACAAATTCAAGGACAAATTAATGACAATGGTTCATTTTACCTCATTCAAATGTTCTTTTTTTTTAATTATCACAGCTACAAATTAAAAAGAATAGAAATATTTTGATGGACCAATGAGATGGCTTAGTAGGTAAAAGTTTTTGCCTGAGTTCAAACACAGGGAACCACGGATAGAAATAGAAAAATAAGTCTGACAGTTGTCCAACAACCTTCCCCTAGGTACCATGGTGCATGCCTCCACAACCATGCGCATTTAGAATAAAATTTAAAGGAAAATAAATATTTTGATATCTAGTTTCTGTAACATTTCTCATCAACACTATGCTACCAGCTAGAAATGGTACAACTGATTTCAAGAGCAGCCAGTACGAGTAAACTTTCTACTAGTGTGTAAGCATATTACATCATAAAGTGTTAGAGATGTTGGAATCTCCTAAAGCTGGAGTTACAGGTTGTTGTGAATGCTCAATTGTGGGTGCTGGGAATTGAGTGTGTGTTCTCTGGAAGAACAATATAAGCTCTTAATAATCGAGTCTCCTCTCTAGTCCAATATATTACTTCTAATTTTTCTTTAAAAATTTTTATGTATATATGCATGATGAGTGCATGTAATATATATATATATATATATATATATCTTAGATCTTAGCAAAAGCAGTGAATATTTTAAAACTTTGAGCCCTCTCTCTATCACCAATATCTTCTTTTTTTTTATTAACTTGAGTATTTCTTATATACATTTCGAGTGTTATTCCCTTTCCCGGTATCCGGGCAAACATCCCAATATCTTCTTAATTACGAAATGTGAAAGTGTAAATATTCTCTATTTTATCCTCATTCAGTATAAGGGAAAACAGTTAACGAAAGCTTAGCTTTCCTGGTTACAAAAGTAACTAAAGGGAAGCACTTTGCAATTTGCAGAAGTTCTCAAAATTATAATCATGATCAATCAGTTCTCTTTTGTATCATTTTCTCATTGTGTTTCATTGTCATGGATTTTGTTTAATTGAGACAAGATCATAGTATAACTAAAATATGTGAATGGTAGACATTCCAGCATTTTAAACTACATTTATTTTGTTTACATAGTAGCATTTGCAACTCATATGCATATTGCATGCTAAGTCTTAATAATGACTGTTACTAAGTGATTAGGTTATATTAATTAATTCATCAACAAATATTTATAAAGCTACTTTCAAGAGCTAGACAGCAAATAAATAAAATGTTTCTTCTTACACCATTTTGATTTTAGCAGAAAATAGAACAAGGACTAGTGAGTATGGGTTAATTTGAGTTTCAGTTGTGCAGCAGGGGAGGAGGATAAAGGGAGACAGAGAGACTGACCTGAAGGTAGGTTAGCTCTTGGCAGAAGTCATACATTTCTCAGCCTAAGACCTATCTCATCAATGTGCTTTTATGATTGCCTTAAATTATATGTTTACATGATTAATTCTTTCATTGATCAAAGCATTTGAGTAGATAGCCCACTGGTTTTCACTTGCCGTCTTCTCCATGGGTCAATGATAACATTGGCACTCAACAAAGCAAGGGAGATCTATTGACCACAAACCATTGTCTTTAAGACAACTGCATTAGAAGGAAATGCTATGTCTCAGCTAAAGGTATGCTAAGGTGTTTTATCTAATCCCTGCCTGTTTTCATGTATCAATTTTATATGTAATATGAGAATATAAGACTGTGTTACATTTGTTAGGAAGCTTTGTAAAGTTAGGTCAATTCACGGTCAAATGAGAGCCTTATAGTGACCTGGCTGTACGAATCCAGTGTTTGTAAAGCTATAAGATATTTCATGTGAAATATTTTAATGGTAGCTGAGCTTACAAGATGTGGGCTTACAATCATATGAACTATGAGGATAATATTTTCTTAACAATGAAGAAAATATAAGGAAAGGATAAAAATGACACAGGGAATTGAATTCACTCTTCTACAGAACAGCGGTTTGACACTTAGGCTTTTAGAGGTGATGCCATTGTGTAGTGACCTATCAGGGGTACATCTTCGTTTGTTTGTTTAGTGTTTTCTTTTGTTTTTGCTGTTACCCAGACATAGATTTATGGCAATATTAAATTAATTGAACATTTGTTCTTCAAAAAACTATTTGTTAAATTTCTATTTGTGTACCATAAAATGCTTAGCTTAGGGTGGGAGTTCAGAAACAAGAGATTCTAGATTCCTAGTGAACTATTCCTGTCACTATTTTACCTATAACTGGGACCCTTCATCTTAGAAGACAGGACTTGTCATCTGACAGGTCTTCAAATTCTCTTTGTCACTTCTGTTGATTCCACCCAAGTTGGGAGCAGAATGAGCATTGTTGGTCATCTTCTGCCTTCATTCCTAAGGGCACTGAACACTCATTTGATACTCCTAAGCTTAGATGTCTGGTCTAACACACACAGACCCCTTGATCAACTCTGCTTCTTACAACTCTCACTTCTACTCTATTGTTTTAAAATGATGATGCCTAGTCTAGATTCATGAAACTAATTTTCCTGCTTCTGTTTAACTACTTCATTAATTACTGAGGTCAGACAGCTTTTGGGAAATTTAAAATAGTGAAACAAAATTTGCACATGTACAGTTATTTAAACTTCCTCTTGTAGGCAAGGGGTCAATTTTAAAAGAAACACAAAGAATATATTTGCCCACAAGTATACACATCTTTCTCTATCACAAGTATGAATGTGTAAGACAGTGGTGGAACTAAGCCTTTAAGAGTATTTCATAGGAAAGGTTTTGACTTATTCAAATAAACATGCTGTACTTTTAAATAAAACACAAAACTATCAAGGCCACATTATAGTATGGGTGCTGGCTGTAAGAACTATTGTTTCCTTCCTGATGCTGCAAAGCTTTAATATAGTTCAGGTGGGGTATCCCCTAGATATAAAATTATTTCACTGCTACTGCCTAACTGTAAGTTTCCTACTGTTATAAAAGGAATATGCAGACTATCTAATATGTGACTCCCAAGAGGTTGTGACCTGAAGGATGAGACCCAGTGAAACTACCCTGTATTTGTGAGTTTGAAATTCAATTGAGATAGTCTTCCTCATTAAGCAAAGTAGAAAACAATTGAGGGGACTCCATATGACAACCTGTCGCTGTCACACGCCATGTTGAAACTCTCCATACAAACAAGCTTGAGTAAAAAAATATGCAAACCACATACACATGCCAAAAGAAAAGTGACTAAATAAACCATGCTGTCAGGGAGAGTGTTTTCCATTGTTCTAGGTTCATGGTATAGTATTTGCAGTCACTTAAAGCATAATGTCAGGGAAATAAATTGTTAAAGCGTAGTCAATTGCCTAAATTATTGGGAAACATACTGAAGCACAAAAGAAACAAGAGTTAAAGGGAATTAGTACACGGAGAGATGTTGCAGTAGTCAGACAAATGACTTGCTGTCTCAGCTTTTTGTGAATGAGTCCTGAGAACCTGTATTCATGAGGGTGTGGAAGGAAATGAACAATGGTCCAGTGTAAACAAGTCTTGGGAATAAGAACTGGCCACACTGTCAACTTTTCTTCCCGCCAGCACTCATACTGCAGTGTGGCCTTGACACTTCTGTGTTTTACTTACGAGTAAAATATGTGTATTTGAATAAGTCAAACCTTTCACGCAAAATGACTCTCAAAGAAAGTGGCTTGCTCTGTCTGGCGCTGGGAATTAAGGAGAACCAAAATAGTTATTAAAAGTTGATGGGTCCTAGCCAGAAAAAAAGAAATGCAGAATAAATTAGTGCTGACACAGACAAAAATGAGCACACCATATGTTCTATATGGGAACAAGAAAAAGGGATGTTTGAAAATGCTTCAGCCAGCTCTAAATTCAAATTTATGATAATAGCATTATAAGTGACTACAGTTCCATTTCTACAGACTCATCAGGGGTCTACAGGGATGGCTTCAATGTTTCAGTTATACTTTACTGCATTTTATGAGCAAAATTATAGGTTATAATGCTACTTAGGGACTCAGAAAGATCTTGAGATGTTTCCCTTTAAATAGCTGAGCCTCACTTTCCCTTAACTAGTTATTTTTAAATAATTCTTTGAGAGATGTCAATATTTGGCTCCTTGACTCATTATGAAACTCAACATTGTTTTGGAAAGCATACACTTTAAAGGAATTTTAAAGTTGACTGTAAAATGCTAAAACTGTGGTAGAGCGCTTGCCTAGCAAGCGCAAGGCCCTGGGCTCGGTCCCCAGCTCCGAAAAATAGAAAAAAAAATAGAAAAGAAAAAAATGCTAAAACTGGACTAAAGGTGCCTGAAGAACTGCAACTTGGTCTCTTCATTTAATGCATGTGTGTGTGTGTGTGTGTGTGTGTGTGTGTGTGTGTGTGTGTGCATGTAGAAGCATGTGCATAGCATAGTTCATGTGTGAAGGCCTAAGGATTACCTTGGGTGTTGGTCCTTTCCATCCACTACATTCTCATCCTGTTTGCAGCTACATTTTCCAGCTGTGCTGTCTCACGAGGTTCTGAAGACTCTTGTGCCTCTACCCCACAACTGCCCACACAACTGCTGTAGCATCCACGGCTTTTCCCATTGAACACTGTTTGGGACATGCCACTCCTGAACTGTTCTCTTGGAACTAAAGTCACATTACAGAAAAGTTAAAGAAAAATGTCCTGCCTACATTGCCTGATGGATTTCACTAATTTTGGGAGAAGAGGGGTCAGAACCAGAAGGCACTATTAAGAACCTGCTAAAGAACAAGTCGAGACTCCTTAAGTCTAAGGAGCGTTCTCCAGGACACATCGTTTGAAAATAAGAATGGAAATGAAGTGGACCAGCGTTGGCGATTTTTACAGTTCTAAAATCAATTGTCTTAATTGAGAGAGTAGTCACTCACGAGCTGAATTAGTGTTTTGAATGAATGCATAAAAGGAAAAACTAAGAAAACCTGTCAAAAATACGAGCACCTATGGAAGATCCAGATGACAGACCATGCAAAGAAAAAGAACTCCACATCTGGAGAAATAGAGAATGGCATGTAAAGGATAGCATAGGAATAATAGAATAAAAATCTCCTCCAGTTGCAGAACGATGTGTGCCTTTCACTGAATGGGCTCACTAAGACTCAATGTGATTAATTTTGCAAAAGAGCCACACACCTAGACATAATCAGGACAAATGTCTGACCTCCAATGCTGATGAAAAGTTCTTTTTTGCCAGAACAGAAAATAGTTTTTGTACAAAAGAAAGATTATTTGACTATGCTATTTAAAAAAAAAAAAACAACTTTGACCCAAAATCTTTATTTCTTTCACCACAGTGCTCAAATGTTGCAGAAAAAGCACAATAGTTTCCAGCATTCAGATGTTCACAATAACGTGCCACCCATGTACTGCCATCTGAGCAGAAAACACATGGAAATCCTCCTGAGGATCACCCAGAAGCACATGTGTTCTTTAAACATGAAGTAGATGCTGTTCATCAGTGTCCGAAAATTACATGATGATAATTCTATAACTGAGATTTAGAACAAAAATGACCACAAAGTTCTAGAAATTCATACATCGGTATGCCTAGTAAAAACAATTCCCACAATTGCAGAATGCTCAGAAACTGTGAGGGGAAATCTGAGAAAGGAGGAAGGAAGGGCTAAGTCTACATCTCCCACAGTCAGAGGGAAGGATTAAGGGGTAAGTTGAGATTATAGTTGGTCCTTTTGTGACCATTATCATGGCTGAATTTGATATTAATCAAAATATTGTCTTACACGTTATTGGGAACAAAAGAATAATGAGAGTTTCTAATTAAAACCTTAAATAAAACAGGGAAAGGGGTGAGGAAGGGGATACACATAGAAACATGAATAAACACAACATAATTTAAAGTAATAAATCAAAGATGGGTTACCAAAGATGAACTATCAAAGAAAAAAATCAAATTGTACACGTATTTATTAGAATGAAAGATAAATGCCACTCAAAGAATGAGAATGAGAGTCAAGAACATCTCGAAAAATAAAGATTTATGTAAGGATACAAGTGTGATTTCCAAAAGTACATGCGTGAACTATGCATCAAACAGAGTTGAACATGCAACTGAAACCCTAATGCTTATGATATAGCATAAGATTTGTAATTAGGAAAGGTAGGGAATTATACAAAAGCATAGCAATAATGGAGATTTAAATATATCTGCCTAAATATCTCACTTCTCATTTCGAGTAAAAACAAACAACCCAGAATTTGCAGAACTTGAGTGCTACCATTAACAAGTTTGGTTTAATTCCTAACTGTGGACTTATGTGAACATGCATGTAGAACACATGTATTTCTTATATACTCATCCATGTAGATGGGACATGAATTAGCCTGAAGGATACCAGCAAGATATTTTTTAATGTCTTTATGTGGGGAGGTGGGTTATAAGAATGTGCAGACATATGTAGAGATAATGTTGTTGATTTACAAGGATCAATAATTTCCTTACATGATTTGGGCTCTGGAGATGAAACTGAGATCAGGGTTGGCAGAACTAAAGAAAGAACTAAAGAAACTTTATCCACTGTGCCATCTCACCACTAACTTCTTTGACTTAAATCTAACAGGTAGATGATCAATGTAGCTATATACATATATCTAGATCCCTTTATATATCTATTCGATTCCTATAGTTTTGTATATTGGATTCATATAGGTATTTATTGGGTTCCAGTGGGTGTATACTCAATTCTGATAGGTGTATGCTGGATTTGTATAAATGTATATTTTATATATATTGTATAAATGTATAAATCCTATAGATTTATATTGGATCTCTATACATATATATTAGATTTCAAAGGTGTCTATGGATTTCCAATAGTTGAATATTTGATTGCTGTAAATGTATATTGCTTTTTAAAAGGTGTATATTGGATCCCCATATTGGAATTATAGAGATATATGCTGGAGCCATAAAACTGTATGCAGAATTCACAGAAACACTTTCAGTCCTGTTGTGTGGAAGATCATAATCCACTGCAGAGCCACCCAAAGTCATATCTTTATGTGCTGCATTTGATGAGGTGGTGCTTCCCAGTGAAGCCCATTTGCTCTAAAATGATGTAACTTAGGAAAAGGACCCACAGAAGCAAGACTTATATAAGAATTTCCTTATTCATAAATTCTCTCGCATGAGCACAGATGTTCTCTAACATGTTAAGACTAAGATACCATCTTAAAGGTATCTATCTCAGTTTTCTATACAAAGTCCATGGCTCACGTGTCCTTTCTCTCAAAACAGTCACATATAGTATGTGGTTAGAACAGTTGATTTCTGCAGTGGCCACAGCACAACTCTGATTTTCCCATTGGAAAGCTCTACATGCCCTTTTGTGCTGTGAGTGTTCTGGTTATGCTGGGAGCAACTAAGGAAGTCTTTTTGCTGGGTTCACCCAGCAGCTCAAGGGTTTGATATGAGCTTATCACATGCTCAAGGATAACAGGTTGGTAAGATGAAATGGGCTATTCTTGGAGCACTTCACCCATGCAAAGGGCTCATGCTAAAAGGCTTAACCAGTGTGTTATCACTTGTTCTGCTTCTGGGGGTGGGGTCAGGGGCTCGTTTAACAAAGGCTAGACTCCCTCCTCAAGGAGAAAGAGAAAATCTAAAGAAAAAGAACCATTAGAGGTGGGTAATGGTTCTCTTCAGTCAATGAATTTATTTCAGAGTATAATATTTTTTAAAAGTCATGAAGTCCTTAAACTAATAATTTTGGGAAGATGTTAAGTGAGGGAATTCATCTTATAAAATCACACACTGAGAAGAAAAATAGTCCTTTCGCTTAAGGCAAGCCAAAAACATGATCTTGCCTACTTTCCCCTTTTTAATCTTCTGGGTTCTGGTTGTACTGAATCATTCTCATTTCTCATTTCAAGAACAACTAATTTAATTCTTCAAAGGATGGTTGGAATGGCATTTTGGTGAATGAGGATATTTCATATTTTTACACCTTAATAAAACTTGAAGACCTGTTATTAGTATATGGAAAAAACTTGTCAATGCTTTTCCTTCTTGATAAAGAATTGCACTGTTCTTAATACTTCAGAAAACTTAGTTGTGCAAAATCAGGGTGTATTCTCAGAGAATTAATCTCTGTCCAGCCAGTTATAACCAAATTTGGGCACAGAGATAACAAATACATGTATCACAGTTTCCTAGGGGAACTAGATACCAGTCTCTTCATCCCCATATCTAAAGTGTCCTAGAAAAACAGAAAAAGAAAGACAAGCCCCAAAGCAAACACAGAAGGCTTAGAGCCAAGCAGACGTGCAGAATAAGAGATGAGTTTGTGCTGGGAGTCGAAGTTATAGAAAGAGGCTGTCGCCAGTATCCAGGGCTCTTGCTTTCAGCATTTCAAGTTGTTAGAGAGTGACCTCAGCAATTAGTGCCCTTGCCAGTTCACAGAGTAACTTATCATCAACCCCCCACTGTTTACTATTCTCATTACTCTGAGGAGGACGATTCCTTTATTTTTATGACAGAGCACAGTCTTTGAGTTCTATATGAGGCCTGCTACATGTCTTGTACGGACTTGACTTACAACTTCAGATACTTTTGTAAAATGCACTGTTAAAAAAAAACAACAACCACCCCTTCTACCCCTCAAAAAGTATTTTTAAAAATCCACCCAGTTCAAAAAATACTGTTATCTAACTATGTTCTTAATGCTATGAAAGCCTCTAGAGATGCTTGTGTGTGTTTAATTGTCTCAGCTCTCTTCTATGAATTGAGAAAGGCCTTCTTTTGTTTGAATGTGACAGAACACTTAGAACTGTGGCAACTACCATTTACAGCTATTGATTTCAATGTGACATTAAAGGCCCCAAATTCAACCATTATTCTGTTCAATTGTCACAAACAAAGGTTAATAAAATGGTTGAGTTTGGACTGAAGGAATCAAGGAAAGATTGCCAACTGAAATTAGCATGTTATTTCTCTCTGAGACACAAGTCAGTCTGGGAACCTATTTCCCGGGCTTCTGGTAGGTTTTCAGCATTTAAAATAATATGCCTTTCTCCTCAAGTAACATGTATAATAAAGGAAATTAAAATGTAGGGTCATAAGAAATCATAGCATTTAATGTAATACAGAATTTTAAAATGTACTCTTCGTCACAAAGTGTAACAACATTTTGTTTTGCTGCTTCTATTGCAGCAAAAATAATAATCCCAAGAACTGTGAAGAGTGGTATGGAGCACGATTAAACAATATTTCAACCCTTTAATTCATGCAGAGGTTACCTGCTGGAGGGGAGAAAGGTTCGATTAGGTTCAAATCTTCCAGGAGAAAACGTAAAGGAAAGCTCTCAGAGTTCTTCTATGTGAATGCTGAAGGAAAAATTGGCTCACTTCACACTCAGGTATGAATGCCCACAGTCCCTTCATAATCATAAACAGGGAGAAGGTAGCTTGAAAAATACGGTAAATCTTTACCAAAGCAATGGCACGTTACAAAGTCTGTTATGTCCTTACAATTTCAACACATTTACATTTAGCATCTATTTTCCCCAATGGTAAATAATGAATAAGGTGGTGTGAGTTTTGCTGTCAGTTTTTTAATGAACTTATTTTTTAATTACTCCAACACTTTTAATTGTTGCAGACCAATACTTCACCGCACAATGTTGATAGAGTATTATAAAAAATGACCAAGCTCATGAGACGATAGCTACTTCTGGATTTTGTTGTTCGTTCGTCTCTCCCTAAGCCTCCAGCTCAAGTTGGCCTGGAAGTCACAGCAATTCTCTAGCCTCAGGCTCCAAAGCATAAGGCTTATAGAAACCACCACACGCAGCTGCATATTTAGAAATGCTATATAAGAGAATCCTACATTATGAATTTGATATAATACATGACCTAACCATTATTTTCAAAGGAATGAGACCTTACCAAAATCTGGCCTCTCCTCCACCAGGAACAATTTTAAGGAAATTTCCCAAATAAACAGGACTCACAGCTTGAGAAGACAGGGCAGTCTCTAGGGCAGAGCTGTCTGTAGTGATACGTCTTCCCTCTTAAAGTAGCAGCCATAGTACTGAAATTATTTCAACTATAGAATTACATCCTTATACTAAAACAATTTATCCACTAGTGTCAGTCTGCCTAACCAAGATTAACTACCTCTGTGTGCCCTGTATTGCTAGGGATTAAACAGACGGTAAGTATGGTATACGATAGGCAAATGCTATGCTACCCAGCTACAATACAAGCCCTGCGTTTGTTATTCTGTATAACATATAAGCTACTTGTATGGGCAAGCCTGCCTCCAGGCACTCCAAATGTAAGGACGGAAGGATCATGAATTTGAGGCCAGAAATGGTTACACAGCAAGTTCTAGACCACCCTAGGCTACATGGTCTGAGTTAAAAATGGAAATGTTTTAAAAATTAGGTAAATTACCCAACAATTTAGAACAGTTCATATGTAGAGAAACTATACAAAGAATAACGTTTCCAGGGCCGGAGAGATGGTGTGTTGGTCTAATTCTTGTGCTCTTGCAGAAGATGCGAGTTCTGTTCCCAGTATCCACATTAGGAGGCTTGCAACCATGTAGAAGCCCAGTTCCAGGGGATTTGACCCCTTCTTCTTGCTTTTGCAGACACTTGCATACACTTGATGCACATTAACTTATGCAGACGCACACACACACACACACACACACACACACACACACAAAACACGAAAGAAATCTTTTAAGAAGATAAAATTAGATAAAATTTCCTTTCCTGATCCCAGAGATCCTAAACTTTGATATTAATGTTTTTTTCTGCCCTACATGTTTATGTAGACACAGGATAAATAATATATATGTGTATATATATATTCATATTGCAGTTGTTGTTGCTGAATACAAGAGTGTATATTTCATATTGATAGATATGAAACTTGGTTCCCAGTAAGGACCTTTTCCATTCCACACACCCCTTTTTTGAACCTGGGAGTGCCCCATTTGATGGGCAGCCCATAATTTACTCAGGCAGTCCTTAAACACATTCTAGGGTGCTTTTCCATTTTTTTTTTTGAGTTATTACAAAAAGTTCTATGCTGACCGACCTCAAATACGCTTGTGTGCTTCCTTTAATTTCGACAGGACAGATTCCTAGAAATCAATTATTGAGCTGAGAAATCCTCACCCTCATATTTACTTAGATGCTGCCAAATATTCTCCCAAAGGCTGCCACTGTTGTTTCCCGTTCCCTTTGATAAAACATGAAAGTGCCCACTGCTTCCCTCCCCTCCACAGCACCCAGCCATCATTCTTTGCCAATCCAGTTGCTGAAAGATTTCAAATATGCGTTGGCTCAATTTGCATTTCCATGCTGACCAGCTTGGGTGAATACCTTTTCATGTTTACTGACTATTTGTAACCCTGCTTCTTTGAATTGTCTCTCCTTTTCTTTAAGCTAGGTTGCATGCAGCTCTCATTAATTGGCTAAAAAGACTCCCTCCCCTGAATTCTCCCCCACCCGCCCCAATTTTTACAAGAAACATGCGAACTCATCTTGAAAACTCCTATGCTCAAAAAGAAGATGAAGGATGCTCACAGTTCTGTGCTCTAAAGAAAGATACTTTGGGCATACATGCTATTTCCAGGTCAGTGGCAGCCCAGAATCCTGCTGTCCGCCGTGGCTGGACACCTTTTTCTCTTCACACAGCCTCAAAATGTTTATCCACTTGTAAGCTTATTCACAAATATGTTTTCCAAATCTCCATCAGAACAAAA
Source organism: Rattus norvegicus (assembly GCF_021556685.1). Taxonomy (NCBI): domain Eukaryota; kingdom Metazoa; phylum Chordata; class Mammalia; order Rodentia; family Muridae; genus Rattus; species Rattus norvegicus. The sequence continues at coordinate 209,379,898 of NC_141535.1, read as the reverse complement.
CAAACAGAAAAGCACAGTTCCTTGAGAGGAAGCAAACTTTCAAAACCTTCACGTAAGGGGAGTTGCTCCAGCAAGTTAGAACTAGCATCCTATAGCAGACAGACAATGATGCTTGAGAACGTGAGACACACCCACGAAAGGGAAATAGCTGGCAGCTGAGGAGGGGGATTTGATGCGGGTGTGTGTACAAACATGTTCCTTTTTTCGGAGTACCACTCATCTGCTCAAATCCCCAGTACAAGTGAACTCTACAGTCACCTCCTTATATGGAAGAGAAAAGGAGAGGTAAACCTCTTGTGTTATGCTTGGAAGAATATTTTTTAGAGTGGATAAATTAATTTTTTATTTTTTTATTTACATTTCAAATGTTATCCTCTTTCCCGTTTTCCCAGACATAAACCCCCTATCCCATACTCCTTCTCCTATAAGGGTGTTCCCCCACCCAACAGCCCACCCCTTCCTGCTTCCCCACCCTGACATTCCCCTACACTGGGGAGGGGGAATTTGGCAGGACCAAGGGCTTCTCCTCCCATTGGTGCCCAACAAGGCCATCCTCTGCTACCTATGCAGCTGGAGCCATGGGTCTGTCCATGTGTAGTCTTTGGGTGGTGGTTTAGTCCCTGGGAGCTCGGTATTGTATATTTTAATTGTCGTTCCTTCCTCTCTCTATAAGGACATATAAGCTGGGGGAGAGACTACAGCAGTACAGTTCTGGAATGCCTGTGGCCAGTCACTATGCAAGCTCCTTAAGCACAACAGAAGCAGTGACATCAAATGAGCCTAGGCTGTGTGTACTCCTTGAGTCATTTTCCCCCTGAAGGTTAGTCACCAAACACGATGGATTTTGCAACATTTTTTAAGAAGTGAAGTGAATAGAAAATAATATTGGTGATGTATAAATGAATAACTTGTAAATTTGCATTTCATTCATTTGCCATTTAAAAAACTCTGTTCTATATGTTTCTGTCCCTGGTCAGTACTGAGCCTGATATCCATTTCTTCTAGAATACATAGGCATGCGCAGTACACATACACGGCTACTGCTTACTCTCAAACTACTTTTCCATCTCGGTGTCATGCCCTAAAGATTTAGTTATGGTTTTGCTATATTCATTTTAATTCCCATGTAATGTTTCATGTTTATAAGTTTCCTTACATTGGCATTTAATTCATGCTCGTTTTAATAGTGCTACTCTCTCTTTTCTGACTGGACAGTTTAATCCTTTTGGTTATTTTCATAACAAATATTTTTTTATTTAACTTGAAGAGGGGTATGTATTGTAATGATATTCTACTGAAGGTTTGCGTAGAAAAAATAATTTTTATTATGTCTCTTTTCCTCATGATATTGTTTTAATGTTTTAAAATTTTGAGTGTGGGAGGAGTGTGCAGGTAACAAAGAGTGCAATGGAAATTAGAGGAAAAACTTCAAGAATTGTTTCTCTTTTTCTACCAGATAGGTCCTGTGGATTAAAGTCAAGACCTCGGATACAGCCAACAGGTGACTTTAACCATCAAGCAACAGACTGGCCCCTACGCATGGCAGCTATTGGTAAAGAGTTTATCAAACTTCTCTCTCTCTCTCTCTCTCTCTCTCTCTCTCTCTCTCTCTCTCTCTCTCTCTCTTTTAAAATGGATTGTTGTAGAGCCAATAATACATTTTAAATACTACTTCCTAAAGGTTTTTATTAATGCCTATCAAAATTATGTCAAACTACATGAAGTCAGTTATTGTATATTGGTGGGCTCTCCCATCATTTGCTTAATAGTTTAACAATCTCCACTGACCTTCAACGATATCCCAGACAGAAATCACCATATAGAAATAGGGACTTGAGTATTTGTTTGGGTTTATTGCTTTTCTTGGTTGATATAATGCTATCTATGGTCAATCCAGTTTTTTTAAAAATGATCTTTTTCTAACTGCTGTTGATGGTAGAAATGTTGTATGCAGAATAGAAACAAGGTAAGTCCTTTCATTATCATCTTAGTCATCTGTATTACAGAATACATGGTCCATTCTTGTCCTTCAAAAAATACCTATATACACATAATTCAGTATATTTGACTTTCTTTGTTTTTAATCAGAATACATTTGAATAATATTATTATTGAGAATACATGTTTAAATATATATTCTTTATTGGCAACTTAATTTTCTAGTTTCATTCCACTGTGCCTATTACAAAGTAGAATGGATGAGGCTATAGCAGATACTGAACACATTTATGATCTTAAAGAAGGATTTCCCAGACTTCATTCACTTCAGATGTAGCCTGATGTGCAGTAGAGACATTTTGAAAATATCTAATCATTTAAGAAAATTCCTTCCAATTGACATTTTTCTCATGGTATTGTTTTAAATTTTATACATGCCAGCATGCAAGTGAGGAATCTGACCCCCACCTTTGCAAGAATTGGTTCTTTAGTCCTACCATATGGATTCCTGATTTGGAACTCAGGTAGTAAAGCTTAGAGGCAAGTGGCCTTACCCACAGTGCCATTTTAGTGGCTTTTGAAATTATGAGGCGATGGTGAATTAAAAAAACATTTATGCTTTTATATCTGCAGAGATGATCATATGATATTTCCCTTTAACCTGTTAATGGGATAACTTACATGAACTGATTTTGAAAAGTAAACCCAGCCTTGTTTAAGAATGATATGCCTCGTGTGATTATGCCACATCCGCCCTCCTTCTGTGTGTGGCTGCTTGTCTTGTCACTGCTTTGTTTGATACTTTGCATCTGTGATCATGACTGCAATTGGACTTTAGTTGTTCTTTTCAACATCACCATTATATCATGAAATAAGAAAGTTATTTTAAATGTCCTCGCTTCTTTCCTTGCTCTCGACCTCAATTCCTGTTTCCTGCTTCTCCCTCCCTTATCCCATTTCCTCTCCTCCTTCCTCCTCACTGCTCACCCATTTCCTCTTAGTCTGGAATAACTTCAGATCTTCCAGTGATGCTGACTTTCTTAGTTGTGTGGAAAAGCAAGGTTGCATACACTAAAGTGCCATTTGGCTGGAATGCTGGTCAGTCATTCTACAGTTAAAATGGAAATTAGTCATCTTTTTGCCTAATTAGGTTAGAAACAGCTCTGGCTTATACAATATATTCATGGATGTTAAGAAGGCATTGTCACAATTAAGGTTTCTCAGAAAATCCTTTCCAAGAGGATGTTTTCTATCAACAAACAGAGGCAAAATTAAATACCTGATTAACAAACATAATGTCCTCTTTAATAATTCCCGGGACTCTGGTAATTCTGTTCATAGTATTGTGCTATCTACAACTGTTGCCTTTTGTTTCACATTTTGAATAATTCAATTAAAAGTCTGACAAAACAATAACAAGGGATTAAATGCTGTTGGATTGTAATTAGAAATAAAGACATAAGCTCTTTCATTATATTTATTAAAAATTCCGAGTTTCTTAGAGTCTGCATATGAAATAACTAACTGCTTGGCCAAGTTATTCCTCTGTGTGCGTGCGTGTGTGCATGTGCGTGTGTGTGTACTTAATTCCAACAGGTGAGGAAAATATAAATGTGTAAGGGAATGAAGTGCTTGCAGAAAAGGCCACTTGGAAAGGACATATGGCCTCTATGTACAGAAGGTGATTTGGATGTGCACAGCCTACAAAGGCTCATATATTTCAGTGTTTATTCCACAGTTGGTGGAACTGTTTGGGAAGGATCAGGATGTGTGGGGAGATTTGTTACTGGGAGTAATTATTGAGATTTAAAAGCCCATATCCTATCCTTACCAGTTAACCTCTCTTTCTTCCTCCATATGGTTGTCTCAACATGTAAACTCTCAGGTACCATGCCTGCTTGCCTACTGTATACTTTCCAACATGGTGGTCATGGATTCTAGTACCCTCTAAAACTCTGAGATCCAAATTAAATGTTTTCCTTTATATGCTGATTTGTTATGGTATTTTGTCACAGCAAAAGAGGAAGAACTACGTAACTAGGATATCTTGCCTTCCTTTCTCCAGTATCTAGTATCCTGGAGCACAATGGGAACAGCATGAGCATTAGGTAGCAGAAGCACATGGAAGGCTCATCCATCATCACTTTGGCACTTAATTTGGGACATTCTTAGTGTTATAATGAAACATGAAGAACATAAACATGAACATCACAGAGGTCTGTCCCCTAGATAATATTTACTCTAGCCAAGTGTCAGGAGACATACCTGTAATCCCAGATACTGGGGACATAGACGCAGGAAGAAAGAAATCCCAAGGCCAGTTTGGGCTCTATCTCAAAAAAACATTAATAATAAATGAGAAGTTCTGGTGATGGTGACGGTGATAGTGATGGTGATGGTGATGGTGATGGTGATGGTGATGGTGATGGTGATGATGTTGATGGTGATGGTGATGATACTGTAAACCACAGCTCAGCACCCAGCTAGAAGCCCTGGGACTCTCACAAAAAGGTGAGGCAAGGATTGTCTCAGCTAGTTGATGGCAGAAAGAAATCAAGGCATTATAAGCATTAACATGGCTCTGCCTACATGGATATGACTCTATCTGCCAAAATTAGTAAGGAAAATAAAGTGAGGTGATTTGTTATACATCAAAATTGTGAACAAATGGAGTCGAGAAGATGGGTTAGTGGGGAAAACTGCTTGTTGTACAAGCTCGGGGATCTTAGAATCTCCAATACCCACATGAAAAGCTGGGCAAGTCTGTGTGCCTGTAACCTGCACAATGCCAGAAGATTTACCGTGGCTAGCTTCCAGTTGAGTGACAGACCCTCTCTTCAGATGTTTGATAATAGGTCATAAAAATAGATGTCAACAATCATCCCCTGCCTCTGCATACATGGGCCTGGACAGATTCATTGCACACTCATGTGTATGTAGATATAATAAAATAACATAATCTCATGTCAGTTTCCAGAGGACTTGTGATTAATAGGCAGGCCAGGTAAGCATGCTGGCTGGCAGCTAGGGTCACTGTAGTTTGACATTTCCTGCCAGATTACGTTTTTGTTGCATCAGTGTCTTTGTAAAGATGGGGGAAATATTGTCACTAGTGTAGATGATCATTTGATAATTGAATAATAGGATGTATCTAACAGGCTAGAACATTTCCCAGCATGCAGTATACTCTGAAAAAAATCAAGAGTATTTCATTCAACAACTAAAGCCAATATAGCAAATTCTTGCTTTAAAACATGTCATGACAGTTCTATCAGAACCCAACCTATAAGGCCAAATCTTAAAGAAAAATGATACAGGGCTGGGGAGATGGCTCAGAGGTTAAGAGCACTGGGTGATCTCCCAGAGAATCTGAGTTTAATTTCCAGCAACCACATGGTTGCCATAACCATCTATAATGAGATCTAGTGCCCTCTTCTGGCATGCAGGCATACATGCAAAGAGAACACTCTGTGTGTGTGTGTGTGATATATATATATATATATATATATATATATATATATATATATATAAAATATTGCTACAAAAGTCTGTTGTGGTGGCACATGCAGTAGGATTTGCTGAAGGAGGCAGAGGCAGTAGGATCACAAGTTCGAGGTCAGCCTGGGCTACAAATTCCACCCCCAAAGTATTTATTTATTGTGCACTGATGATAGAGGTCCAAATGGAATAATAAAGATCCAACAAATTAAAAAAAATAAGAAAATAGGGCTAAGGAAAAAATGATCTGGCTGCTCATGAGAAGAAATGCATAACAAAATAAATAAAAATAAGTTAATCTGGACAAAACTGATTCAATAATTCAGCTAGGAAAAACATCCCACCTTGGAGCCGCAGAGCTCTTTCCTAAGAGGCTAGAAGGACAGAGTTAAAAAATGGATGGGTAGGGGAGCAAAGAGAGGAAAGGAAGTCATGGAGGAAATTAAAATTCCCCTTTAAACTGAATACAAAGTTTATAATAGTAAAATGGGAGGCATGTAACAAGTGAAGGAATGGATTCTCAAACCATTATTTTAGTAGAGAATATGTATTTAGTCTCCTAACATGAAAGTTAATATTTAATCTAAATGAATTCTTAAACACAATCTGTATATCCACAATGACTTGTATTCTTTTTTACATACAAATGGCACATCAATACACATTGCCTCAGATATTTCAGTATCTACTCTTGCACATGTAACGCTGGACAGCTTTTGTAGTCAGTTTTACTTTTTGACAAATTCCAGGTGAAATACAAGTACAGGCTTCAGGTACCAAGGAGATAAATGAACCGATAAATTAGTTAATTATTATCTGAGAGGCTGGATTTAAAGATAAAAAGTGGGGTATTAAAAATGACAAGAGGGCAGGAAGATGGCCCAGCAGGTAATGACCGTTGCTGTCTAATCCCCAGGATTCACTTAAAGGGAAAAGAGAGACCCAACTCCAAAAACTGTCCTTTGACTCCACACACATGGCTTGGCACAAATATGTACACACATCAAGCATACATACAACAATAATAAATTCAAATATTTAAAAATAGAAGAAAATTGCCACATGTAAGGAACTATATAGCTATAATAATTTCCTATTACTGAGGCTTTAGGTCACCAACTGAAAGGAAAGAGGAACTTGTGATGTGGCCACTCAGGACAGTTTTGTACTCTGACTTGAAAGCTAGTCATTGTGCCTGAAAGTCACTCACATATGCTTATCGTCTCTGCTGGCTCATGAAAATGCAGCAGAAGATTCAAAAGTCTCAAAAAGTGCAGTTTAACAATTAATGCTCAGGACCTTAAATAATAGCAGAATGGGTGGGAGGGAGAGCTAAACCTTCAGAGAAGCAGACAAGCCTGGGAAACCAGAAGAGACTGCTCTCTGTACATACATCTCGGACGCCAGAGGAAAACACCAAAGGCCATCTGGAACCCTGGTGCACTGAAGCTCCCGGAAGGGGCGGCACAGGTCTTCCTGGTTGCTGCCGCCGCAGAGAGCCCATGGGCAGCACCCCGCGAACAAACTTGAGCCTCGGGACCACAGGTAAGACCAACTTTTCTGTTGCAAGAAAGCTGCCTGGTGAAATCGGGACACACAGAGGCAGAATTCCTCTAGGACCGGGCACGTCTTGTGTTTACCAGAAGTCCCACACCCGCGGATCCCGGCCCGCAGCAGCTCTCTGCTCCCAGACCCGGTGAGAGAGAGACCCAACCGCCTGGTCAGGTGGGCACTCCTGAGGCTGCAGAGCGGAAGAGACCACCAACACTGCCCACCCCTGCCCACATCCCTGGCCCAAGAGGAAACTGTATAAGGCCTCTGGGCTCCCGTGGGGGAGGGCCCAGGAGCGGCAGGACCCCTGCCTGAGACACCGCCGTACCCTGAAGGAAACAGACCGGATAAACAGTTCTCTGCACCCAAATCCCGAGGGAGGGAGAGCTAAACCTTCAGAGAGGCCGACAAGCCTGGGAAACCAGAAGAGACTGCTCTCTGCACACACATCTCGGACGCCAGAGGAAAACACCAAAGGCCATCTGGAACCCTGGTGCACTGAAGCTCGCAGAAGGGGCAGCACAGGTCTTCCTGGTTGCTGCCGCCGCAAAGAGCCTGTGGGCAGCACCCCGCGAGCAAACTTGAGCCCGGGACCACAGGTAAGACCAACTTGTATGCTGCAAGTGACCTGCCTGGTGAACTCAAGACACAGGCCCACAGGAACAGCTGAAGACCTGTACAGAGGAAAAACTACACGCATGAAAGCAGAACACTCTGTCCCCATAACTGGCTGAAAGAAAACAGTAAAACAGGTCTACAGCACTCCTGACACACAGGCTTATAGGGACAGTCTAGCCACTGTCAGAAATAGCAGAACAAAGTAACACTAGAGATAATCTGATGGCGAGAGGCAAGCGTAGGAACCCAAGCAACAGAAACCAAGACTACATGGCATCATCGGAGCCCAATTCTCCCACCAAAAAAAACATGGAATGTCCAAACACACCAGAAAAGCAAGATATAGTTTCAAAATCATATTTGATCATGATGCTGGAGGACTTCAAGAAAGATGTGAAGAACTCCCTTAGAGAAACACAGGAAAACATTAATAAACAAGTAGAAGCCTACAGAGAGGAATCGCAAAAATGCCTGAAAGAATTCAGGGAAAACATAAATAAACAAGTAGAAGCCCATAGAGAGGAGACACAAAAATCCCTGAAAGAATATCAGGAAATCATAAATAAACAAGTAGAAGCCCATAGAGAGGAGTCACAAAAATCCCTGAAAGAATTCCAGGAAAACACAATCAAACAGTTGAAGGAATTAAAAATGGAAATAGAAGCAATCAAGCAAGAACACATGGAAACAACCCTGGATATAGAAAACCAAAAGAAGAGACAAGGAGCTGTAGATACAAGCTTCACCAACAGAATACAAGAAATGGAAGAGAGAATCTCAGGAGCAGAAGATTCCATAGAAATCATGGACTCAACTGTCAAAAATAATGTAAAGCGGGAAAAGCTACTGGTCCAAAACATACAGGAAATCCACGACTCAATGACAAGATCAAACCTAAGGATAATAGGTATAGAAGAGAGTGAAGACTCCCAGCTCAAAAGACCAGTAAATATCTTCAACAAAATCATAGAAGAAAACTTCCCTAACCTAAAAAAAGAGATACCCATAGGCATACAAGAAGCCTACAGAACTCCAACTAGATTGGACCAGAAAAGAAACACCTCCCATCATATAATAGTCAAAACACCAAACGCACAAAATAAAGAAAGAATATTAAAAGCAGTAAGGGAAAAAGGTCAAGTAACATATAGAGGCAGACCTATCAGAATCACACCAGACTTCTCGCCAGAAACTATGAAGGCCAGAAGATCCTGGACTGATGTCATACAGACCCTAAGAGAACACAAATGCCAGCCCAGGTTACTGTATCCTGCAAAACTCTCAATTAACATAGATGGAGAAACCAAGATATTCCATGACAAAACCAAATTTACACAATATCTTTCTACAAATCCAGCACTACAAAGGATAATAAATGGTAAAGCCCAACATAAGGAGGCAAGCTATACCCTACAAGAAGCAAGAAACTAATCGTCTTGGCAAGAAAACAAAGAGAATGAAAGCAAACAAACATAACCTCACATCCAAATATGAATATAACGGGAAGCAATAATCACTATTCCTTAATATCTCTCAACATCAATGGCCTCAACTCCCCAATAAAAAGACATAGATTAACAAACTGGATACCCAACGAGGACCCTGCATTCTGCTGCCTACAGTAAACACACCTCAGAGACAAAGACAGACACTACCTCAGAGTGAAAGGCTGGAAAACAATTTTCCAAGCAAATGGTCAGAAGAAGCAAGCTGGAGTAGCCATTCTAATATCAAATAAAATCAATTTTCAACTAAAAGTCATCAAAAAAGATAAGGAAGGACACTTCATATTCATCAAAGGAAAAATCCACCAAGATGAACTCTCAATCCTAAAGATCTATGCCCCAAATACAAGGGCACCTACATATGTAAAAGAAACCTTACTAAAGCTCAAAACACACATTGCACCTCACACAATAATAGTGGGAGATTTCAACACCCCACTCTCATCAATGGACAGATCATGGAAACAGAAATTTAACAGAGATGTAGACAGACTAAGAGAAGTCATGAGCCAAATGGACTTAACGGATATTTATAGAACATTCTATCCTAAAGCAAAAGGATATACCTTCTTCTCAGCTCCTCATGGTACTTTCTCCAAAATTGACCATATAATTGGTCAAAAAAACGGGCCTCAACATGTACAGAAAGATAGAAATAATCCCATGCGTGCTATTGGACCACCACGGCCTAAAACTGGTCTTCAATAACAATCAAGGAAGAATGCCCACATATACTTGCAAATTGAACAATGCTCTACTCAATGATAACCTGGTCAAGGAAGAAATAAAGAAAGAAATTAAAAACTTTTTAGAATTTAATGAAAATGAAGGTACAACATACCCAAACTTATGGGACACAATGAAAGCTGTGCTAAGAGGAAAACTCATAGCGCTGAGTGCCTGCAGAAAGAAACAGGAAAGAGCATATGTCAGCAGCTTGACAGCACACCTAATAGCTCCAGAACAAAAAGAAGCAAATATACCCAGGAGGAGTAGAAGGCAGGAAATAATCAAACTCAAAGCTGAAATCAACCAAGTAGAAACAAAAAGGACCATAGAAAGAATCAACAGAACCAAAAGTTGGTTCTTTGGGAAAATCAACAAGATAGATAAACCCTTAGCCAGACTAACGAGAGGACACAGAGAGTGCGTCCAAATTGACAAAATCAGAAATGAAAAGGGAGACATAACAACAGATTCAGAGGAAATTCAAAAAATCATCAGATCTTACTATAAAAACCTATATTCAACAAAACTTGAAAATCTTCAGGAAATGGACAATTTCCTAGACAGATACCAGGTACCGAAGTTAAATCAGGAACAGATAAACCAGTTAAACAACCCCATAACTCCTAAGGAAATAGAAGCAGTCATTAAAGGTCTCCCAACCAAAAAGAGCCCAGGTCCAGACGGGTTTAGTGCAGAATTCTATCAAACCTTCATAGAAGACCTCATACCAATATTATCCAAACTATTCCACAAAATTGAAACAGATGGATCACTACCGAATACCTTCTACGAAGCCACAATTACTCTTATACCTAAACCACACAAAGACACAACAAAGAAAGAGAACTTCAGACCAATTTCTCTTATGAATATCGATGCAAAAATACTCAACAAAATTCTGGCAAATGAATCCAAGAGCACATCAAAACAATCATCCACCATGACCAAGTAGGCTTCATGCCAGGCATGCAGGGATGGTTTAATATACGGAAAACCATCAACGTGATCCATTATATAAACAAACTGAAAGAACAAAACCACATGATCATTTCATTAGACGCTGAGAAAGCATTTGACAAAATTCAACACCCCTTCAAGATAAAAGTCCTGGAAAGAATAGGAATTCAAGGCCCATACCTGAACATAGTAAAAGCCATATACAGCAAACCAGTTGCTAACATTAAACTAAATGGAGAGAAACTTGAAGCAATCCCACTAAAATCAGGGACTAGACAGGGCTGCCCACTCTCTCCCTACTTATTCAATATAGTTCTTGAAGTTCTAGCCAGAGCAATCAGACAACAAAAGGAGGTCAAGGGGATACAGATCAGAAAAGAAGAAGTCAAAATATCACTATTTGCAGATGATATGATAGTATATTTAAGTGATCCCAAAAGTTCCACCAGAGAACTACTAAAGCTGATAAACAACTTTAGCAAAGTGGCTGGGTATAAAATTAACTCAAATAAATCAGTTGCCTTCCTCTATACAAAAGAGAAACAAGCCGAGAAAGAAATTAGGGAAACGACACCCTTCATAATAGACCCAAATAATATAAAGTACCTCGGTGTGACTTTAACCAAGGAAGTAAAAGATCTGTACAATAAGAACTTCAAGACACTGAAGAAGGAAATTGAAGGAGACCTCAGAAGATGGAAAGTTCTCCCATGCTCATGGATTGGCAGGATTAATATAGTGAAAATGGCCATTTTACCAAAAGCAATCTACAGATTCAATGCAATCCCCATCAAAATACCAATCCAATTCTTTAAAGAGTTAGACATAACAATTTGCAAATTCATCTGGAATACCAAAAAACCCAGGATAGCTAAAGCTATCCTCAACAATAAAAGGATTTCAGGGGGAATCACTATCCCTGAACTCAAGCAGTATTACAGAGCAATAGTGATAAAAACTGCATGGTATTGGTACAGAGACAGACAGATAGACCAATGGAATAGAACTGAAGAACCAGAAATGAACCCACACACCTTGGTCACTTGATTTTTGACAAAGGAGCCAAAACCATCCAATGGAAAAAAGATAGCATTTTCAGCAAATGGTGCTGGTTCAACTGGAGGTCAACATGTAGAAGAATGCAGATCGATCCATGCTTATCACCCTGTACAAAGCTTAAGTCCAAGTGGATCAAGGACCTCCACATCAAACCAGACACACTCAAACTAATAGAAGAAAAAGTAGGGAAGCATCTGGAACACATGGGCACTGGAAAAAATTTCCTGAACAAAACACCAATGGCTTACGCTCTAAGATCAAGAATCGACAAATGGGATCTCATAAAACTGCCAAGCTTCTGTAAGGCAAAGGACACTGTGGTTAGGAGAAAACGGCAACCAACAGATTGGGAAAAGATCTTTACCAATCCTACAACAGATAGAGGCCTTATATCCAAAATATACAAAGAACTCAAGAAGTTAGACTGCAGGGAAACAAATAACCCTATTAAAAATGGGGTTCAGAGCTAAACAAAGAATTCACAGCTGAGGAATGCTGAATGGCTGAGAAACACCTAAAGAAATGTTCAACACCTTTAGTCATAAGGGAAATGCAAATCAAAACAACCCTGAGATTTCACCTCACACCAGTGAGAATGTCTAAGATCAAAAACTCAGGGGACAACAGATGCTGGCGAGGATGTGGAGAAAGAGGAACACTCCTCCATTGTTGGTGGGATTGCATACTGGTACAACCATTCTGGAAATCAGTCTGGAGGATCCTCAGAAAATTGGACATTGAACTGCCTGAGGATCCAGCTATACCTCTCTTGGGCATATACAGAAAAGATGCCCCAACATATAAAAAAGACACGTGCTCCACTATGTTCATTGCAGCCTTATTTATAATAGCCAGAAGCTGGAAAGAACCCAGATGCCCTTCAACAGAGGAATGGATACAGAAAATGTGGTACATCTACACAATGGAATATTACTCAGCTATCAAAAATAACGACTTTATGAAATTCGTAGGCAAATGGTTGGAACTGGAAAATATCATCCTGAGTGAGCTAACCCAATCACAGAAAGACATACATGGTATGCACTCATTGATAAGTGGCTATTAGCCCAAATGCTTGAATTACCCTAGATGCCTAGAACAAATGAAACTCAAGACGGATGATCAAAATGTGAATGCTTCACTCCTTCTTTAAAAGGGGAACAAGAATACCCTTGGCAGGGAAGAGAGAGGCAAAGATTAAAACAAAGACTGAAGGAACACCCATTCAGAGCCTGCCCCACATGTGGCCCATACATATACCGCCACCCAATTAGACAAGATGGATGAAGCAAAGGACTGCAGACCGACAGGAGCAGGATGTAGATCGCTCCTGAGAGACACAGCCAGAATACAGCAAATACAGAGGCGAATGCCAGCAGCAAACCACTGAACTGAGAATAGGACCCCTTTGAAGGAATCAGAGAAAGAACTGGAAGAGCTTGAAGGGGCTCGATACCCCATCTGTACAACAATGCCAAGCAACCAGAGCTTCCAGGGACTAAGCCACTACCTAAAGACTATACATGGACTGACCCTGGACTCTGACCCCATAGGTAGCAATGAATGTCCTAGTAAGAGCACCAGTGGAAGGGGAAGCCCTGGGTCCTGCTAAGACTGAACCCCCAGTGAACTAGACTGTGGGTGGAGGGCGGCAATGGGGGGAGGGTTGGGAGGGGAACACCCATAAGGAAGTGGAGTGGGAGGGGGATGTTTGCCCGGATACCGGGAAAGGGAATAACACTCGAAATGTATATAAGAAATACTCAAGTTAATAAAAAAAAAATGGCAGAATGGGTAAAGTCTTTCTGCACAGGTCTGAGGACCTGAGTTCAATCCCCACAACTCACGTAAAAAATTATGCATCTGTATCACTTGCACTGGGGTGCTCAGAGACAGGTAGATCTTGGAGGCTTGCAGGCCAGCCATTCTAACTGAGATAGTGAGGAATTTAGTAAGGAATCTTTCCTCAGTAAATAAGACAGATCTAGCTGAAGAGCTGTGGGCATTTGATAGCTACTGGGAGAGGAAGACTTAGTTTTATCTAAGAGTATGGATCCCCTTAGACTGACCACACTCCAGGGCAGGATTGATATCTAAGATTATTTGGGAAACATAGGTGTGATTCAATGAGTTAATGAGAGAGGGGGAGGGGGAGGGAGAGAGGGAGGGAGAGGGAGAAAGAAGAAGAAGAAGAGGAGGAGGAGGAGGAGGAGGAGGAGGAGGAGGAGAAAGAAAGAAAGGAAGGAAGGAAGGAAGGAAGGAAGGAAGGAAGGAAGGAAGGAAGGAAGAAAGAGAAAGAGAGAAAGGATAGGAAAGAAAAGAAAAGAAAAGGAAAAAAGAAGACTGTTGGGTGGGTGAGAAGGTGAGGGTAGATACGGCAGGGGTTGGGGGAGGCTGGTGAAATGATCAGATTTTACTATATAAAATTCTCAAAAACTAACAAAATATTATTCAAGAGGAAGGAGACTAGCAATCAAGGATCTTGAAAGTCAACCTCTAGCCTCCACATGAGTCTGCACAAGTGAGTCCCCCCAACATACACACTTACACACAGACACACTTATTCCATACCCAAAATGATTAGCATCCAATTTCAAAAGAGGTGTGTCAAGTAGAAATAATTTGCAACCACGCAAGTGGAACACCATAAGCTAAACTTACAGAAAAATAACTGTGACCAGTGGAACCAGCTATCTCTTTCAGGGCAACATTCTGAGTTCACACTTAGCTGTGCTTCCATTTGCATGCTTCCCGAGGCAAACTTAAGAGCACCAGTGCCCCAGCTACCACACTGACGTACTACTTTCAATATTCTGTGTCCTTCATTTTTACAGACGTATTCACAGATCTTTACATTGGTCCTGACCTCTCCTTTTTCTCCTAGTTAGGAGCTGCAAGTGCTCTATCTCTGAGAGGAAATCATGAGCATTTCACTGTATGTGGAAACTGAGCCAATGATGACAATGCTCTAGTTCTAAATGCATTATAGAGTTCACGTTGAATAGCAATTGGCAAAACTAAAATATGTTGTTCTCAAGGAAAATGCAAAAATGCTATTAAAGAAACCAATGTTTGCCTTTATCCAAACTTAGATAATTGGAAAGAGTCAGGACTCAAGATTCGAAATGAAAAGCACCGCAAAGAAAAGCAAAGCAACCCAAAATATAAACAAACACCCTAATGAATGAAAGGAATATTACACAGAAATTTGGAGGCATTGAGAGAGATCGTCAATGCAAATCAAAACAACGCTGATAGTTCACCTCACACCAGTCAGAATGACTAAGATGAAAACCTCAGGTGACAGCAGATGCTGGTGAGGATGTGGAGAAAGAGGAACACTCCTCCATTGGTGGTGGGATTGCAAGCTGGTACAACCATTCTGGAAATCAGTATGGTGGTTCTTCAGAATATTGGACATAGTGCTATCTGAGGACCCAGCTATTCCACTACTGGGTATATTCCTGAAAGGTGCTCCAACATGCTCCATTATGTTCATAGCAGACTTATTTATAATAGGCAGAAGCTGGAAAGAACCCAGATGTCCCTCAACAGAGGAATGGAAACAGTGGTACATTTATACAAAGGAGTACTATTCATCTATTAAAAACAATGACTTCATGAAATTCTTCAGCAAATGGATGGAACATGAAAACACCATCCTGAGTGGGGTAACCCAATCACAAAAGAACACACATGGTACACACTCACTGATAAGCAGTTATTAGCTCAAAAACTTGGAATGCCCAACATACAATTCACAAACCACATGAAGCTCAAGAAGAAGGAAGACCAAAGTGTGGATGCTTCAGACTCTCTTAGAAGGGGGAACAAAAATACTCACAGGAGGAAATATGGAGACAATGTGGAGCAGAAACTGAAGGAAAGGCCATCCAGAGACTTCCCCACCAGAAAAATCCATCCCCTACACAGACACCAAACCCAGACATTATTGCTGATGCTAAGAAGTGCATGCTGATAGGAGTCTGATATAGCTGTCTCCTGAGAGGCACTGTGAGAGCTTGACAAATACAGAGGCAGATGCTCATAGCCAACCATTGGATTGAGAAAGGGGTCTGGTAATGGAGGAGTTAGAGAAGAACTGAAGAAGCACAAGGACTTTGCAACCATTAGAAGAACAACAGTATCAACCAACTAGATTCTCCACCCCTTAGAGCTCCCAGGGATTAAACCATCATTCCAAGAGAACACAAGGATGAACCTATGGCTCCATCCGCATATGTAGCACAGGATGGCCTTGTCAGGCATCAATGGGAGGAGACATCCTTGGTTCTGTGAAGGCTGGATGCCCCAGTGTAAGGGAATTTCAAGGTGGGGAGGTGGGAGGGAGTGATTGGGTAGGTGAGGGAGCACCCTCTTAGAATCAGGGGGCAGTGGGTATGGGATTAGGGTTTCTGGAGAGAAAACAAGGAAAGGGGATAATGTTTAAAATATAATAAAAATCCATAAAGGCAAAAAAGGAGAGATGTCAAAAGTACAAGACTATTAAGTACAATGATAACAGGAAAGCTAAGAAACTCGGCAGGGCCTGGTGGCATAGGCATGTAATCACACTCCTTGGGAGGCAGACCAAGGAGGATCAGAACTTCAAGTCCTGTTTGGGCTACAAAGTGAGTTCAAGATCAGCTAGGTGATTTGTAGAAACCCTAAAGTAAAGGAGGGCTCACTGGTTATATACTGACTTAGCATTCTGAAGGTACTGGATTCTATCACTCCCACTCCCTCCAAAATAGCAAAAGATGGGAAGGGCGACTGGGGCAGTGGCTCAGAGATTGATCACTCTATCAGAGAACAAGGACTCAAATACCAGCAGCCACATCATGTAGCTATGAATGCAATAACTTCATCTCCAAGGAGTCCAGACGTCCCTTCTGCCTTCTGTAGGCTCCTTGCGAGCCTGAGTGTGCCCTCAAGTTCACAGATTTTGGCTACTCTATCTCCAACTGCAGCATGGAGGACAATTGTGACCTAAAACTGTTATGTGCAGGTATGAAAATGCCACAGTGAGACTCAAATATTGGAGCAATTAATGTGACTAGCAATTAGAACAGCAATAAAAGGTAGAGTAGCAATTAGGAAAAATAGTGAGTTTTGAATATATTAGAAAACAGGTAGGGAGAAAAATTACATAGAAACAGAAGATCAAACTGATTCACATGAAAAGCAATTAGAGACCACATTTGCCAATGGAAGAATTGAGCAAGTAAAATCAATCAATCAATCAATCAATCAATCAATCAATGCAACAATTTTAAAGGAAAGAGTTCTATTTATAGTTCGATGAAACTTTCTAACATTTGGTAAATATGTTAATTAAATTCAGCCAATTAAATTTAGTTCCTTAAAGGCATTGCTGACGTCTTCTGGCCACACATCAGAAGTTTCTGGTTGTGTTTATGAATATACGTTTATAGCAATACAGAAATGGGGCTGGGAAATCAGACATGTTCTTGGGTGTTTCATCATCAAGGAGTTTTAAAGCTACCCAAGCTAACACTGACTTCAAAGAGAAGATTGCAAAGTTCGTCTTATAACACTAACTATAATGTAGGACTGTGGTCCAAGGAGAGAGCACGGAGGATGTGGGATACAGACTGCCTACCGTGTGACGAGTTTTCAGATGAATGAAAGGAGTGGGAAAGGGCAGAAATAATGAAGCAAAGAACATAAAAGGCGCTTAGTCAACTGACTGACTGCCCAGGCCAGGATTCCCCAGCACCTCAGAGTGGGATGTGATAGTTGCTTAATCTTCAAACAGGGAATGAGGTGAGTCAGAAGCTATTCCATTGGACCTGCCCTTTCAGAAGCTAGTTAGGGACTGAAGGATAAGGGTGGGGTGAATAGGGGATTGGATCTGTGAGAACACAGGCTCTTTGGATCGGTCCTATTCTCAGAGAAAAGTTGATGATTTTGAATCTTCTGAAATCAGTAGCATATGTGAACAGACGCGGTAGGAGCAGATCTGTGGGGCACAAATAGGTCTGCGCTGTTTTCAATGAACGGCTCTCCTGGTTGGTTTGATTGTTTTCTGTTGTCACCAGCCCTGGCACTCCTCCGGACATGTGTTTGGAATTCTCCGGACTCGAATGAATAGCTCATACAGCGAGCGTGCCTATCCTGAAGGGAAAACGACAACTCCATAACACCGTGCAGAAGAATGCAGACAAAAAGAGAACTTGTTTGTCTGTATTATGTGAGACAATAAGGCGGGGAGAGAAAGGAAAGTAAGGCAAAAGCCTGACAGAGAAGGAAAAGGAGGCTGGAACACACAAGATCAAGAAGGGAGGGGGTCGGGGAGAAGGGAGAAACAAGGTAACAAAAAGGGACAAAAGCGGCCTTAGAAAAGAACTGTCAGACACAAACCCCTCAAAACAATGGATGGGGGGAGAGAAGGAGAGAGATGACAGAAGCGAGCAGCATGGAATCTAGTAAGAAAAAAAAACAAAAATTTCAAATAATGGATTTTCAGCCACCCCTGCTGCTCCTCCAGTGCCTGGTGTCACAGTCTCACAGAGCTGTGCATAATTTATTATGGTCACTCGCTGCCAGGCTGTTGGAAAGGGCAACAACTCTCTGAAAATACTCCCCACTGCCTGGATGGCTTAATGATCCACCCTTTGTAGCCGGGTAGGCTGGGGACTGGCAGGCAGGGCAGAAAGAGCTGGGCAGATGCGAAGCTTCCCACTGTGGACAAAAGGGGGGCTACACTCTCGAGCAACCTCCATGGGCTTTTGTGGCCCAGGTTTCCAGGTTCTAAAGAATCAACCTCTGCCTGCCTAATGCAGTTCTCTAGGGTCCAAATCCTCCTCGACCCTTCTCTATGGGAGGGGTGGCTTCTGAGGCAAAGAGTAAGATGGTGGATTTGAAAAATAAAATCAGAAATTGGTCAGTCACACTGGTGGCTAGAAAAAAAATAAGCGTCATTTTTTCAAGCCTAGATAATTTTTAAGCGTTTGATATTAACTTTTCATAATCGTCATTTTCATTTATCATTAGCATGTGTGTGTAGACATACATGCATGTGTGTTCACATGTGTAGTAAGTAGTATGTGTTAATATGGTTGCATATATTGCAAAGAGCAGGTGGCAGGTGGTGGCCAGAAGGAAACTTTCAGGAGTGGATTCTTTGTTCCCTCCCTGGGAATCTGGGATTTAACTTTTGTCAGCTGACCCGTGGCACTAGCCCAAAAGTTCTTGAATTTGGGTGGAGAAAATATTTAAAATCGGAGTTTTTCTGTTTACTTGTTTATTTTGTTTTTGGTTGTTGTTTGTTTTGTTTTGTTTCAGAACTCCCATATTCTTATATTTTTAAAACCTGGTAATATCTTTGATCATTAGATTATTTATAGCCATTCAAGCATTCAGAGAAAGAAGAAAGTTTGCATTGGGGCCTGTATTCACTTCTTGAGAATTTGGTCACCGTCTCGAAGCGAACTGCAAGCCTTGGTTTCTTATTGTTAATTTTGTAGTAGTGGGTTTTGTTGTTGTTGTTGCTGTTGTTGTTGTTGTTGCTGTTGTTGTTGTTGTTGCTGTTGTTGTTGTTGATAACAACCATGATACTGGCCTTTGTAATCAATAGCAGCATATAGCAAAGATTTTATTTCATTTTATTTTGCACTATTAGGGATTAAACTTGTGGCTACATTCATGACAGGCAAGCACTCTGTCCAGCATCTATATTCCAACCCTAGTTCATAACTTCCATAACATCTTTAAGCACAGTTGCACTATTCTGCATAGTGAATACATGTAGAACATATATGCAGCAGGATTGAGAAGATGGCTGTCTGTAAAGTCCCCGTCCTGTAAGCATGGACAGGGCCAGAGTTCGACCCCCACCGACCACATCAAAAGCTGTATTGTAGTGATGGTAATCCCAGCTCCGGGGAGGAAGAGACAGAGCATCTCTGGGGCTCTTTGACAGCCAGTCTAACCTTGTCATTGAGACTGGGGTCCATGTGAGATGTCCTGTGTCAAAGGATAAGATGGCCAGCCCCCATGGGATGAGAGCCAAGGTATAGTAGGTAAGGCCAACAATCACCTCTTTGACATTTATTCTCAAAGAGAGTCAGGAGCTCAGGCGGGTAAGTCCAGATAATTCAGGATCTGGGCTTCACGTGACCCTGCCATGCTGTGCTTTCCCTTTGCCTCTGGCGTTTCCTATGTGTAAAAGGAGATTAGAGTTTAACTTAATCACAAAGTTGCTAAGAAGAGTAAATGCTGTAGCTCTTCAGTCAAAGCTTTGCCAGCAACTAATACTTTGGCAGGTGAAAGCCATTACGTCATTAGGCACATCTGTAAACCAGAACTGCTCTGCTACTCTGCCATGGGCATGGGCACACCTGAAAACTCTACAAGTTGTGCTCCCTGGAGGCCAGTTTTGCAGTGCATTTTCTTCCTCTTTTTAGTCCCCCGTGAAGACCTTGTAGGATACTATAAGGAGGAAATTATAGTTTTATATTGTGATGTCTCTTCTATAAAATGTGTGTGCATGCATGTGAATATCCATATATATTATATATATTATATATATACATCACATACATATGCATATATAATATATCCACTCTTGCTAAACAAAAAGATGTACTCTATGAGAAGGAGGTCCCCTTCTGTCAGGGGACAGATCTTGTGGATTAGCATATTTCAGAAGGGTTCCAGAAACACTGAAGAAATCACATGAGTACTGGTTGAGGGAGAAATAGGCAATAGAATAAAAACAAAGACAGTAAGACAGTAAGGTCATAGGAAAGAAAATAATTAGAAATGCCGAGTGCCCTCTTCAGAACAGAACAATAGAAGCGAACAGTGCTGAAATCAGCCACACTAGCAGATATCCTCGCATGGTGTCTCGTCACTGATGAAGGCATGAAAATGTCTGCCTCTGGGCTGACTCACTTATTCACTCATTGTCTCGGCCAGCATTCCCTCATCAGTCTGACCAAATACTATTGCTACACACCTACCACAGGTCAAAATCAGTCGCTTGTAGATTCAGTGGGAAGCAAGCCATGATCGCTTCAGTTTTTAAGGCAGAACATTCTTTTTCTAGTCTGTGTTAACCGAGAAGGAATTAGGGTTGCAGGGGCCACAATACCTACCACACACCTGTCCAGCACGCACAGAAGCTAGCTGAATAAAGTTTTCTTCAACATAAAAGCTCTAATTGGGTTACCTCGAGAACAAGTACCACAAGGACCCTGTTTGCCAAAAGTCACTCTTTGTGAAATGTACTTCTTGATTTATTCTCTGCTGGAAAGACTGCATTTCACTCTGCCCTGGACTTATCATCTTTAAAAAATGAAAAGAAAATGTAATAGGATTAATATTTTTAGATTTTTATTATCTTTACTTTTTGTTTGTTTCCAGAGAGGTCTCGTGTAGTCTGGAGCCTTCTTATATAGCTAAAGCAAGCCTGTCTTCCAGCTCCTTTACTACTACTGTAAAATAATTGGAATTCATGGCCGAGTATTCCCTTTTTGCTGTTAATCATAACTTAATGATCTTGTTTTCTGCATTGTCCCCCAACCTTGTTATAAATCAGTCTGGTGTGACACTCTGGAACATGTCGTCATGGAATCACAAGCTAAGATCACACCCCTTCTCCCATCTCCTGTCTCTATCACCTTAGGCCAAAGGTGCTTTTTAATTAACTTTTAGAATTTGGTCATATGCTATGATAAGAAAGTCGAGAAAGAAGGGGTTGGGTATTTAGCTCAGTGGTAGAGTGCTTGCCTAGGAAGCACAAGGCCCTGGGTTCGGTCCCCAGCTCTGAAAAAAAAAAAAAAAAAAAAAAAAAAAGAAAGTCGAGAAAGAGCCTGGCTCAGCCTCTCTAATTCATTGTGATATTAACAACTACCACTTAAGAGTAACATATAAAGCCCCTTTAAAGTGCTTTTGTTATTCCTTTCCAGGAATATGTATATAAAAATACATATGTAGTTCATTTACATGATTCATTAATAAATGTACCTATTAATATAATGCTTCTTAGTACCAGATGACAGCCATAAAAGTCAACAATACTCATAGTCTTTGAACTGATACTTTATATTTAAATGGTACTGCTTTGGATTAAAAGTTTGTATTTTTTAAAAGAAACATTCATTTGTATATCATTAACAAACATTAATAACCGCAATTAAAAATCCTCATAGCCTACTAGCTTTAGGCAAACTATTGCCAGCTACATAAATGCCTCTTCAAGATCTTCAAGAGCTCCTGGAGTTATCTACTTACAAGGCACACCCATCTGTGCAAATAGCAGAGAATTAAAATCAAATAACACGTTAAGCAACATAATACAGCACAAAGCAAATATTTCATTTTGACTCCTCATAAACAAGAGAATCATTGGTCTGAAAGTCCTTCAAAATTCTTATACCACAAAGAAGACAAAGAGAACAGAGTAAACGCACCGCGTGGAGGTCATCAGACAATCATAGTACACAGGCCTTCTCCATGTTTCTTGTGAAGTTGTATTAGTTCACCAAAGTTGTTTGATGGGACTCTCCTGAGGCTATCTACACCTAACGCCGGCCTCAGACTACATTTAGCAGGTCAGCTCAGAGGATGAAAATCCTACTCTCTAGCCTCAGTGGTCATGCCAATTAGCACAGGATTAAACATCACAGGAAGCAGTTGTCTATCTCTTGTGTCTCTGTCTCTGTCTCTGTGTCTGTGTTTCTCTCTCTCTCTCTCTCTCTCTCTCTCTCTCTCTCTCTCTCTCTCTCTCTCTCTCTCTCTCTCCACTCCAATCTTTTAACTTATTTTTCAGACATGAACTCACCATGGATTCCCAAATAAGCTCAAAGTCCTGATCCTCCTTCCTCTGCCTCCTTAGTGAAGGGATTATCTGCATGTGATGCCATTTGTAGCTTCAAATGTATCACTTGCAGGAGTTACAATCCGGGAAAGAGAAGCAATGAAGAAGCTGAAGAAGCAATGGTTTCATTTGCTACCAGAGCAGTGTCAAAAGCAAATGGAGCTCAGCAAGTGAATCCTGGGCTGCATTTCCCAGCAGCTCTTACACTCAGCCCTCTAATCCCTGAAATCTCTCCACCTCTGGACTTTCCAAGTTTCTATTCTCTTGGAAATTTAGGAAAGCTTGAGACTTGTCAGGTTTTGGCTTTAAAAAAAGTATCTTTAATATTGTCCCCTCCACAGATGCTTAATGAGGACCTTATTCAAACAGTGCTTTGGTCATAGCTCCCAGGACAATGTACTCTGTGAGAAAAAGGGTCTGTTAACCCAGCTGCCGGAGTAAGGTTTTATTTCCCAAGGGAGAGGCAAGCACATCTGGGGCAATGCAGTCTTCACTCTCAGTTTTGGACTCTCTTCCTAGTGACAGACATCTGCTCTCTGGCATGGGTGAGAAGAATATTCTGTGGCTAATGTCTTATGGAAAAAAAAATTGGCAGCCTGAAACAGAAACCAGGCCTTGCTTTTCCTTGATTTTTCATTATTTCATAAACATAAAGCTTTATGCAAATTAAATTTGGACATAGAACGGATCCAGAGGGAAATATCAGAATATCCCTCTGGGTGATTTTATATGGGGTAATAATCATTTAAGATACTGAACCTTTTAAGATTCACAACTTGTAAACATTTTCCGGTTTGCTTACTTTTCCCATCATGAAAACTTCGCAATGAAAGTCTTTCTGAGGACACAATTAATGTTAAGAATGAGTCACAAATAGGGCCTGGACATTCTTTCAAGACTCATTTGTGGTGTGTCTGTGTGTGTGTGTGATGTGTTGGCTATAAAGGTGTTTGTACCTATACATAGAAGCATGGAGGCCAGAGCAGGCTGTGGGTGTCTTCCTCTATTATGGGTTGTTTTCCCCCCTAAGGTGGGTCTCTCCCTAAGCTTTGGGCTCATGTTTTCTCAGTTTGGCAGGAAACCATAAAGCTTTAGAGCTGGGATCAGAGGCATGTACGGGATGTGCTGCTTGTTGCACACATACATGCTGGGACCCCAACAATGCTCTTCATGATGGTAAAGCAAGCACTCTTGACTGCCGAGCCATCTCCCTAGGCATGTTTTTGGAAATTCTGTATAGATCATATGTGAATAGAAGGATGCATGACACTGTGGGGTAGCATGACAGTGTGGCTGGTAATGGACTTCATGACCTGTGCTCAGCCGTTTGACCCGCTTGGGAAGCTTGACAGTGTTCCCTCCAATTTAAATACCATGGTGGAACTTTCCATCTAAATCTTCGATGAAATACTTGTGCAGTTTTAGCCAAAAACCTCTAATGAAGGTATTGAAAGGAACGGAGAATGGAAAACCTACCAGGGCAACAAACTATGCTGTAACCTCTGAGGATTAGGGAGAGGAAAACAAGCTCATTGGCAGGGATCCAAACACTACGTCATCACAGATTGAAGTAAGAACAGAATTCTGGTTCCCACCTCCATAGTCACACTTAATTCTCTTTCATTTTCAGGGAACACTTGGTTGATTGGTTAAGTCATATCAGCTCATAAATTAGATGTCATCTGGCCCAGCTATAAAAGCTGATTTCCATGTGGATAATTTCAGCCGAAGGGTACGACTTCTTGACGGATAGAAGAATAGTAGACAGAAGAAGACACTAGGGTACTTTACTCATTTTTTTTCACCTGTTCACATATGGAATTGGATGCTCTGAAGTAACAATGTAAAATGCTAGACAAGGTACCTGAGAAGAGGCCATCATGAAGGAAACCAAAGCTTGGGGCCCTGATAGTTTGAGGGAAAACAGATCAAACACCTCATTGTGGCCAGTTCTATCCTGTACATTAAGGGCTGACAAGGAACAAACTTCAGGCTCCCTTCAGCTCATACATCCAAGCTTAACCACAGCACAAAATGTCACAGCTGAAAGGAAAAATTATCAACTTACACAAGCAACAACAAAGTAGTTCATTGTAAGGAAATATAATAATTTCTATGGGTTGTATACACATCATTGGGTTGTATGTATAAGCTTTTCTTAATACTGAGTATAAACTAGGAAACCAAGGCATTTTATTCCCTTTCCATCACATCCTTGTATCCTTGTGAACAAGTTTTCTTTCAGTGCTGGGTGGCAGGTTTGAGAAGTAAGCAGTGCATGTAGTGACTGTGATGTCAAAAATCCAGAGTCAGCAAAAATTCTGGGAAAATCTGATTTCTAATATTAAGACGTTGAGTTAGAGAAAACATATAGGGGCTGGGTTGATGTCTCAATTGACAAAGTCCTTACCACACTAACACTAACCTAAACGCTGACTTTAGAACTCACGTTTAATAACAATAATTAAAAAGAAAAAGGTAGACATGATGGCACCTCTTGTAATTCCAGTATCCCAGAGCTTGGAGACAGATGAATCCTTGGAGACCCCTGAACAGCTAGCTGGAACTACATGGAGATTTTCAGGGCAATAGCACACCTTTTCTCCTCAATAAATGAATGAATGAATGAATGAATAAATAAATAAATAAATAAACAAATGAACATATAAACAAACAAATAAATGACTGATGGGACCAGACGAACAATACCTGAGGTGTACCTATGACCTCTGCACATGTACCCATATCTGCAAAACACTCATGCACACACAATGCACCTGCATACGAACACATGCAAGCACACATGCAGATGTACACACAAGGCAAGTGATATGGACGAAACCCACAGGTGAGAATGAGACTTAGCCTTGTCCATGTCTGCTGCTATTTCTTTCCACTAGAAGGAAAGTCAGAAGGGCCTAACAGAGCTCTAGTTCCTGACGACATTGCCTATCTTTGAAAGACACTCAACTCTGTATCATCGCAAAAGACATAAGCACCAAGAAGGATTATTGGTCCAAACACTGTGCTGATAATAATTGCAAAAGCACTAAGAGAACACAAATAATTTCTCACAGGCCTCCTTAAGCACCATTCTGAACTTAGGCAAGAATATTTAGCAGAATAAATGTGAAAAGTTCAATGTAATTTAAAAGAATTTTAAAGGGTTTTTGTTTGCTTGCAGGCTTGTTTGTCTGTTTGTTTGTTTTTATACACAGTGCTTAGGGCAAGGGGAAAAACTTTCAAAGGTGAAAATTGGACTGTTTTATATAAAGATAATTATAGTTTAATTAGATATAAAATGTATAAAGTTTTATAGGAAATAGACTTACATATATAACTGTATAACTTGTAGACATCCTTAAATCTGAAAGGTAAGTCACAGAGTCTCCCTCAGGCCCAGGAGAAGGAACTTGAAGTTTCAGGCTCTTGTGTGTGTGTGTGTGTGTGTGTGTGTGTGTGTGTGTGTGTGTGTGTGTGTGTGTGTGTGTTATGTATACGAGTACACTGTAGTTGTCTTCAGACATACCAGAAGAGGGCATCAGATCTTGTTACAGATGGCTGTGAGCCACCACGTGGGAATTGAATTCAGGACCTCTGAAAGAACAGTCAGTGCTCTTAACCTCTGAGCCATCTCTCCAGCCCCTTTTTGGGGTTTTATAGATGGAGGAATGGGAAATAAGGGTGATTCAGAATTATGAAACATGTCAGAATTGATTTGGTCTTGCAGTTAAATCATCAGTTACTAACTTTAATGCTGACACTGGAATCTTTTCTCACTGGTAACTGTTCTCAGTGCCTTTCCTACACCCTAGGCACCTTGCCAATTGAAGCATGGACTTGGGTACCCAATAGCCTGCTTTGAGATCTGGAACACATGTATAGGGGTACACAACCTCCTTTGGAGGTTGCTAGCCAGAGTAGAGATTTTTCTAATAGGTGCAGTGCATCTCTGATCTTTCAAGCACACACATGTTCTCAAATTGCTTAAAGAGCAATACTTAGGAGATACCATTAAAAAAAAATTGGAACACTAGGCACTTATGTAAATGATCAAGGACTTTATTTTTCCATTTTGAGAACAAAATGGCTAACCAAATGGCTTTAGTGAACAACCTTAACTTTGATGACATTGGCTTGACTTTTCTATGCATTCATTTGGAGGGAGGGATGTGGATGTGCTCTCCGAGTCAGCTTGGATTTGCAATATTCTGACATCAGCTTCCTAAGTAGCCTAGATCACAGACTTGCATCATGACATCCATCTAATATATTTATTATTTTTTATTTTGCTGGGGGGTTGAGACCAGGGCATGGCATATGCTAAGCAATCATCTCATACCTTAAGTGTTTCATTATCATCCTTCACTTATTCAAATCAAATATAATATATGAGAATAAGCAGTGCTTTGTGGTATTAAAATAATAAAGATTCATTTCAGCCCAATATTTGCCAACAACCAAATGTTTTTTCCTGCATACGGGTTCAAGTACCTACAATAAATCACCATCTAAAGCTATTAAGGAAAACCCAGTGTTAACCATTTCAGAAGCTTTAAATAATTTTCATAATACCACATTGGTGTAGACATTCTTCATTATTGGTCATCGGTCCTCTAGTTATACACATCACTTCATCACAGGTACATACCTATAGAAATAAACATCATGCATGTATTTTTTTGGTGCTTCCCCCAAATTTCATCCTCCTACAGAGACTACTCTACAAAACAGGGACTAGATGCGAAAGAATGAGTTTACGTAGAATAACGAAATGTGAAAGTTTAATTGCTGTTGTCTTGTTTTGCTTTTACAAACAATGTAATGGCTACTCAATTCTTTCTTTAGCAGATTTTCAAAATCACTGATTAGCCTACTACTTAAAATGTCCATACTCACAGAAGGGCAGAACTAGACAGGATTTCAGAGATTATGCTATTCAGATCTTACAGTTTGGAGGTAGATACCTATGCCTCAGGAGGGCAAGCAGCTTCACGGCTAATGGAGGGAGAGTGACTTTGACTGCTTTATATTTATATATATATATAATATAATATATATTATACACACACACATATATATATACATATGCCCATTTCATAAATAAGATGCCTATATTTAACAGAGATTATAATTTTCCGTGCTTACTAAACTTCATTATTTTGGGTCATGCATATGTATATTATATGTATATATTTATATTTCCTGTGTATTCATGCACCTTATGTATATTTAATTTATAATAATTATTTAAGGGCACACTCTTAGAAAAAATCTTCACTTATCAAATATTTGTGAGAAAGCTGAGTTAAATGACGAATAACTGGTATTTGGAAAAGAAAATGTGCTATACAATAGACTTTTCTTTTAGATAAAAGCCCATGTTAAAACAGTGTTGCCCTCCCCTTCATTCAGCGGGCTTTCAGCTTGCTCTGACAGTGCGGACAGACATGCACTAGACTCTGAGCAGTGTAAAGGGAATCCATCTATAGCAGCTCTTCATCCCTCTGCTGACCACACAATGAGTACACATTCCTTAACCTACCAACGGGGAACTGAGGGGTAGCAGAATAAACAGTGGGACCCAGAGGGAGAGAAGGGGGAAATGCTAGAGGTAAAGTCAAATAAGGTCAGACTGTTTGTGCCCCTCTTAAAGAACAGTCCTAGAAAACTCTTTAATAAATCTACAGTACTATTCTTTTCTCCTCCAAAAAGCTGAATATTCCTATCTCCCAAGTCTCTGCAAAATGTATTAAGTTGACATTATTTCCCAGTTATTTAACTCACAACATAATAAAATTCAAAAGAAAATCAGTATGATCAGCTGGTAAGAACCGGTTTCAGCTTTAGTAGCAGCAAGAAGTGAAATAGAAATATGCCCTTTCCTTGGGCCAACAAATCCAAGTCTTTGAAAGTCTTATTGATATCTCTGCCTGCAAAATTTTTAGCATTTGGCATTCCCTTTTAGCTCAAGGCTGTGTAAAAGTTTATGTGACTAAATAACTCCCTGGAGAGAATACACCTACACGGAATCATAGCTGGGTACGTTCAGATGTATGCAAGGAACAAAGCCCATTCTGGAAGGAGAAACTCAGCTGGGAATTTGCAACATTTTCAAATAATTGTTATATTTGTGGCAAAATATAAACACCAGAATGCAGTCTTCCTTAAGAAATTAGTATGCTTCTCTTTTCCAAACCTGATGTTAGACAAGGAATTCACGTTTTAAAATGTGGGTTTTGAGGTCTAGCCTGTGAAATAGGCGGAGGGGGTAAATTCAATGAATAAAGGAAGAGTGTACTCACTCAGGACCAACTCAAACCTTGTACCACTGCCCTTCTAGCATCCTTTAACGTCTGCACTCTTGTGGGGGTTTTGCAAGCATATGCATGGGGCAGTCGGAGGTCAACAATGCTCACTGTTTTGTTTTGTTTTTCTTCTCAAACCCCTTCTCTTACAGAAGCTGGAGCTTACTAACTAAAGCCATAGGCTGACAGCGTAGAATGCTTCAGGGATCCTCTCATCTCTGCCTCTCCAGCACTGGGTGTTACAAGTACCCACAGCAGTGCCAGCTGTTTTATATGGGTTCTGGGGTCACTCAGATACTCACTCTTCTGTGAGTGGCATGTGGGTTATGGACTCAGTCACCTGCACAGTGCAGTCTTCTCTTTAAACATGCCACATCCCTGACACACTGTTAGATCATCCATCGTGTGACTCTGAAATAACGCTGCTTTCCCCTGACTTGATAGCACTAAATTGTGGATGTGTTTACCAGGCTTAATGGCCTTCTGGTAACCTGTTGTGAGAGGAGCCCGGGTACCCAGAAAGATGGGCCAGCCCCTCCCCTCCTGCTGTTCTTAAGAATGATTTCTTCCTGAGTTGCAAATCCATTCCCAAGGCCTATTAAATATTTACAATGTACTTAAAGAACCCCTCTCTGCATTTGAACATGAAAATAGAAACTCTTGTTCACTTAAGCATGTGAAAACTTTCCTCTCCCCAAATAAAGGGCTCTGAGTTTAATTCATATCAACTCAGTGACTTGAGAAAAACAGGAGTGTGGGACAGTTGGTACCTCCTAAGAAAGAATCCCAAGTCACGAATGGCTACAGAAGTATGCTTCAAAGTTCTAGGAAAGAGACAGCTCTAGGAAAATACCAAAGTTTTGTTATTTAATTCACAACATTTCCTCTGGGCTTAAAAGCGAAATGAGATTCAAAACACTTACCTTTTAAGCATTAAGCATTCTCATCTCCCCTTAACACACCACGCTACATCTTGTTCCATAAAGATGTTGTATTTTCTATATATTAACATATTACTTTGCATTTATTCATTAGGATATTTTTTTGAATTTACTTTAACATAAAGCTTCCATTTATTGCATCCGTAAATAAAAACACCATCAAAATCTTTTTGCAACTCCCCAAATACAGTTAGGGAATAACGATTGTATGCTAAAAACTGTAAAACGCAATTTGTGCTGTGCCCCATTTACTACAAAATCACTACAAACAACGCATTGTGTACACTGTATTGCCCCGGGGAAACTAGATCGGCCTTAGAAATGAATAAAGAACATTGCCTTGGATATCAGCTAACTCTGCTTCAGCGCCTTTAAAGACTATTTGTTATGATATTCCTTCCTGTCAAGCACATAATACGATTTCCTCAATAAAACCCAACCGTTGCCGCAATTCCAGTTTCCCTCATTTTCCACTTTTTAAGCACTAAATATTTAAACACTGCAGTCCTGCGAGTCTCCAGCCAGTCATCAGATCCACACATCTCCTCACCTAAGGTACAGGAAGAATCCATACAGGGGACCATTCTGTCCTACTGACAGCCACAGCAGCAGCTGCTGGAGTGCTTACCTGCCCACAAGCCAGACCCATTCCTCTCTCCCCCATGCCATGTGGACAGGATAAATTTAACTCCAGGGCATCTGCTCCAGAAGCCTGTGAGGAAGGAAAATGAGAGAGAAGGCAGAAGTTTATTCAGATATTGATGCTCTCCCCATCAATTACGAAAACCACACCCCTTAATTCTAAACACTCTGCTTTCACCATATCACTATCAAAAGATCAAGTCCATTAGATCTGGTAGGGACCACACTTGGACTTCCCTGTACAGCTTCTACATCTGTGGAAACAACTCTTAGCAATCCTGGATAACTGATGATGGAAAGACGCATGCAGAGAAAAATGTGCTCAGATTCCTAGAGTGAATGAATAGAATTTTAAAAATTTAAACTGAAAGCCAATTTCATCGTAATTTAAAACAGCTTAGTGTAAGAAACACAAGCGATTGGCTATCTTATCAGGCTTCAGTCACTATGAATTCTTATAATTTAAATCACTCATTCCTCCCTTAACTCATAAGTAGATGTTTTCAATATGAAGAGAACAACTCAGAAGACTTGGAGCATCTTCAAACTCTTGGAATGCCTATTTGGAAAAAAAAAGAATCTTTAAACACGGAGGAGATGGCTCAGTAGATAAGAATATTGGCCATGCAAGCATGAGAGACTGAATTATGTTTTAATCAGCATGTAATGTAAAACTCAGGTAAGGCTTTGTGTACCTGTCATGCTAATATTGTAAGAGGTACAGAGAGGGGGGATTCCAGGAGGAATGGTCTGGCTAACTTCTCTTCTGCCCTCTGCATGCAAAACTGGCAAGGTACTCACCACACACACACACACACACACACACACACACACACACACACACACACCACCTTCTAAATTTAATATAGTAACTCAAGGGATAGATACATCAAACTTGCCAAGTTTTATACAATATTACCCAATTCTAGAGTTTTATACTATGTTACCGACTTCTGGAATTTAAGAATAATTCATAAATAGAGGAGAGAGTAGGTTTCACCAATAATATCACATATGTATTACCCCATAGATAAGCTTTTATTTTCAAAAGAAATCTACTATTTACTAAGCACACCAGGCTGTTCTTTAGGCCAAAAGCTGTTTCCTCAGTGCTTCTCTATCCTTCCTAATTGTTTTCCTCTATTTCGCAAATTTTAAGTATGATCTTAACAAATTCATCTCTAGTTATTTCTCAGTTGATTTTCTCGCCCATCTTCACTCATTAGCGCACCTGCTTTTTCTTCTGTACATCTGTGAAGGTCTATTCAATCGCTTTCCATGTTTCCAAACATGGATGCATTATGCTGCTTTGCTCCCGTCATCTAGTTTGGAAATGCTTCCTGTTACTTAACAATGACAGAATCACGCTGTTCCCTTTCTGCAGGCTTTGGAGTGAGTGTAGATAACACCCACCCTACCGTCTGCAAAGGAGCGGAGAGGCTTTGGATGAGTCAGTTAACCTTTCTAATCTGCAGCTGGGCAGTCATAAACTGCAAGTCATGGGACCTTTGCAAATTCATACCATATGAGAGTCATCTACATTATGTATTGCAATTATACATCAGTGTGTCTATGCTTCTTCTAGTTACTTAAGGTATTTTTTAGACATATTTATTTAGCAGTTAATAGAAATTTGTTGTCACTCTGGTTCAGCAGATCTTTGGGAAGCACTTATACCCATATTTATATTATACAACTGACAATTAACCAGCATGGTAGATAATGGTAGCTGAAGCTAATGGAGTGCGTTCCATATGCAAGGATATTTCACTAAGCTTTTTCTTTTATCTTACTTCAGCTTTATTTTTTTTTTATTAACTTCAGTATTTCTTATATACATTCCGAGTGTTATTCCCTTTCCCGGTTTCCGGGCAAACATCCCCCTTCCCCCTCCCCTTCCTTATGGGTGTTCCCCTCCCAACCCTCCCCCCATTGCCACCCTCCACCCACAGTCTAGTTCACTGGGGGTTCAGTCTTAGCAGGACCCAGGGCTTCCCCTTCCACTAGTGCTCTTACTAGGATATTCATTGCTACCTATGAGGTCAGAGTCCAGGGTCAGTCCATGTATAGTCTTTAGGTAGTGGCTTAGTCCCTGGAAGCTCTGGTTGCTTGGCATTGTTGTACATATGGGGTCTTGAGCCCCTTCAAGCTCTTCCAGTTCTTTCTCTGATTCCTTCAATGGGGGTCCTGTTCTCAGTTCAGTGGTTTGCTGCTGGCATTCGCCTCTATATTTGCTGTATTCTGGCTGTGTCTCTCAGGAGCGATCTACATCCGGCTCCTGTCAGTCTGCACTTCTTTGCTTCATCCATCTTGTCAAATTGGGTGGCTGTATATGTATGGGCCACGTGTGGGGCAGGCTCTGAATTGGTGTTCCTTCAGTCTCTGTTTTAATCTTTGCCTCTCCCTTCCCTGCCAAGGGTATTCTTTTTCCTCATTTAAAGAAGGAGTGAAGCATTCACATTTTGATCATCCGTCTTGAGCTTCGTTTGTTCTAGGGATCTAGGGTAATTCAAGCATTTGGGCTAATAGCCACTTATCAATGAGTGCATACCATGTATGTCTTTCTGTGATTGGGTTAGCTCACTCAGGATGATATTTTCCAGTTCCAACCATTTGCCTACGAATTTCATAAAGTCGTTGTTTTTGATAGCTGAGTAATATTCCATTGTGTAGATGTACTACATTTTCTGTATCCATTCCTCTGTTGAAGGGCATCTGGGTTCTTTCCAGTTTCTGGCTATTATAAATAAGGCTGCGATGAACATAGTGGAACAAGTGTCTCTTTTATATGTTGAGGCATCTTTTGGGTATATGCCCAAGAGAGGTATAGCTGGATCCTCAGGCAGTTCAATGTCCAATTTTCTGAGGAACCTCCAGACTGATTTCCAGAATGGTTGTACCAGTCTGCAATCCCACCAACAATGGAGGAGTGTTCCTCTTTCTCCACATCCTCGCCAGCATCTGCTGTCACCTGAGTTTTTGATCTTAGCCATTCTCACTGGTGTGAGGTGACATCTCAGGGTTGTTTTGATTTGCATTTCCCTTATGACTAAAGATGTTGAACATTTCTTTAGGTGTTTCTCAGCCAATCGGCATTCCTCAGCTGTGAATTCTTTGTTTAGCTCTGAACCCCATTTTTTAATAGGGTTATTTGTTTCCCTGCGGTCTAACTTCTTGAGTTCTTTGTATATTTTGGATATAAGGCCTCTATCTGTTGTAGGATTGGTAAAGATATTTTCCCAATCTGTTGGTTGCCGTTTTCTCCTAACCACAGTGTCCTTTGCCTTACAGAAGCTTTGCAGTTTTATGAGATCCCATTTGTCGATTCTTGATCTTAGAGCATAAGCCATTGGTGTTTTGTTCAGGAAATTTTTTCCAGTGCCCATGTGTTCCAGATGCTTCCCTAGTTTTTCTTCTATTAGTTTGAGTGTGTCTGGTTTGATGTGGAGGTCCTTGATCCACTTGGACTTAAGCTTTGTACAGGGTGATAAGCATGGATCGATCTGCATTCTTCTACATGTTGACCTCCAGTTGAACCAGCACCATTTGCTGAAAATGCTCTTTTTTCCATTGGATGGTTTTGGCTCCTTTGTCAAAAATCAAGTGACCATAGGTGTGTGGGTTCATTTCTGGGTCTTCAGTTCTATTCCATTGGTCTATCTGTCTGTCTCTGTACCAATACCATGCAGTTTTTATCACTATTGCTCTGTAATAGTGCTTGAGTTCAGGGATAGTGATTCCCCCGGAAGTCCTTTTATTGTTGAGGATAGCTTTAGCTATCCTGGGTTTTTTGTTATTCCAGATGAATTTGCAAATTGTTCTGTCTAACTCTTTGAAGAATTGGATTGGTATTTGGATGGGGATGGCATTGAATCTGTAGATTGCTTTTGGTAAAATGGCCATTTTTACTATATTAATCCTGCCAATCCATGAGCATGGGAGATCTTTCCATCTTCTGAGGTCTTCTTCAATTTCTTCCCTCAGTGTCTTGAAGTTCTTATTGTACAGATCTTTTACTTCCTTGGTTAAAGTCACACCGAGGTACTTTATATTATTTGGGTCTATTATGAAGGGTGTCATTTCCTTAATTCCTTCTCGGCTTGTTTCTCTTTTGTATAGAGGAAGGCAACTGATTTATTTGAGTTAATTTTATACCCAGCCACTTTGCTGAAGTTGTTTATCAGCTTTAGTAGTTCTCTGGTGGAACTTTTGGGATCATTTAAATATACTATCCTATCATCTGCAAATAGTGTTATTTTGACCTCTTCTTTTCCGATCTGTATCCCCTTGATCTCCTTTTGTTGTCTGATTTCTCTGGCTAGAACTTCAAGAACTATATTGAACAAGTAGGGAGAGAGTGGGCAGCCTTGACTAGTCCCTGATTTTAGTGGGATTGCTTCAAGTTTCTCTCCATTTAGTTTAATGTTAGCAACTGGCTTTCTGTATATGGCTTTTACTATGTTTAGGTATGGGCCTTGAATTCCTATTCTTTCCAGGACTTTTATCATGAAGGGGTGTTGAATTTTGTCAAATGCTTTCTCAGCATCTAATGAAATGATCATGTGGTTCTGTTCTTTCAGTTTGTTTATATAATGGATCACATTGATGGTTTTCCGTATATTAAACCATCCCTGCATGCCTGGCATGAAGACTACTCGATCATGGTGGATGATTGTTTTGATGTGCTCTTGAATTCGGTTTGCCAGAATTTTGTTGAGTATTTTTGCGTCGATATTCATAAGGGAAATTGGTCTGAAGTTCTCTTTCTTTGTTGTGTCTTTGTATGGTTTAGGTATAAGAATAATTGTGGCTTCGTAGAAGGAATTCGGTAGTGCACCATCTGTTTCAATTTTGTGGAATAGTTTGGATAATATTGGTATGAGGTCTTCTATGAAGGTTTGATAGAATTCTGCACTAAACCCGTCTGGACCTGGGCTCTTTTTGGTTGGGAGACCTTTAATGACTGCTTCTATTTCCTTAGGAGTTATGGGGTTGTTTAACTGGTTTATCTGTTCCTGATTTAACTTCGGTACCTGGTATCTGTCTAGGAAATTGTCCATTTCCTGAAGATTTTCAAGTTTTGTTGAATATAGGTTTTTATAGTAAGATCTGATGATTTTTTGAATTTCCTCTGAATCTGTTGTTATGTCTCCCTTTTCATTTCTGATTTTGTTAATTTGGACGCACTCTCTGTGTCCTCTCGTTAGTCTTGCTAAGGGTTTATCTATCTTGTTGATTTTCTCAAAGAACCAACTTTTGGTTCTGTTGATTCTTTCTATGGTCCTTTTTGTTTCTACTTGGTTGATTTCAGCTCTGAGTTTGATTATTTCCTGCCTTCTACTCCTCCTGGGTGTATTTGCTTCTTTTTGTTCTAGAGCTTTTAGGTGTGCTGTCAAGCTGCTGACATATGCTCTTTCCTGTTTCTTTCTGCAGGCACTCAGCGCTATGAGTTTTCCTCTTAACACAGCTTTCATTGTGTCCCATAAGTTTGGGTATGTTGTACCTTCATTTTCATTAAATTCTAAAAAGTTTTTAATTTCTTTCTTTATTTCTTCCTTGACCAGGTTATCATTGAGTATAGCATTGTTCAATTTCCAAGTATATGTGGACATTCTTCCTTGATTGTTATTGAAGACCAGTTTTAGGCCGTGGTGGTCCGATAGCATGCATGGGATTATTTCCATCTTTCTGTACATGTTGAGGCCCGTTTTTTGACCAATTATATGGTCAATTTTGGAGAAAGTACCATGAGGAGCTGAGAAGAAGGTATATCCTTTTGCTTTAGGATAGAATGTTCTATAAATATCCGTTAAGTCCATTTGGCTCATGACTTCTCTTAGTCTGTCTACATCTCTGTTTAATTTCTGTTTCCATGATCTGTCCATTGATGAGAGTGGGGTGTTGAAATCTCCCAGTATTATTGTGTGAGGTGCAATGTGTGTTTTGAGCTTTAGTAAGGTTTCTTTTACGTATGTAGGTGCCCTTGTATTTGGGACATAGATATTTAGGATTGAGAGTTCATCTTGGTGGATTTTTCCTTTGATGAATATGTAGTGTCCTTCCTTATCTTTTTTGATGACTTTTAGTTGAAAATTGATTTTATTTGATATTAGAATGGCTACTCCAGCTTGCTTCTTCTGACCATTTGCTTGGAAAGTTGTTTTCCAGCCTTTCACTCTGAGGTAGTGTCTGTCTTTGTCTCTGAGGTGTGTTTCCTGTAGGCAGCAGAATGCAGGGTCCTCGTTGCGTATCCAGTTTGTTAATCTATTTCTTTTTATTGGGGAGTTGAGGCCATTGATGTTGAGAGATATTAAGGAATAGTGATTATTGCTTCCAGTTATATTCATATTTGGATTGGAGGTTATGTTTGTGTGCTTTCATTCTCTTTGTTTTGTTGCCAAGACGATTAGTTTCTTGCTTCTTCTAGGGTATAGCTTGCCTCCTTATGTTGGGCTTTACCATTTATTATCCTTTGTAGTGCTGGATTTGTAGAAAGATATTGTGTAAATTTGGTTTTGTCATGGAATATCTTGGTTTTTCCTTCTATGTTAATTGAGAGTTTTGCAGGATAGAGTAACCTGGGCTGGCATTTGTGTTCTCTTAGGGTCTGTATGACATCAGTCCAGGATCTTCTGGCCCTCATAGTTTCTGGCAAGAAGTCTGTTGTGATTCTGATAGGTCTGACTTTATATGTTACTTGACCTTTTCCCCTTACTGCTTTTAATATTCTTTCTTTATTTTGTGCGTTTGGTGTTTTGACGATTATGTGACGGGAGGTGTTTCTTTTCTGGTCCAATCTATTTGGAGTTCTGTAGGCTTCTTGTATGCCTATGGGTATCTCTTTTTTTAGGTTAGGGAAGTTTTCTTCTATGATTTTGTTGAAGATATTTACTGGTCCTTTGAGCTGGGAGTCTTCACTCTCTTCTATACCTATTATCCTTAGGTTTGATCTTCTCATTGAGTCCTGGATTTCCTGTATGTTTTGGACCAGTAGCTTTTTCTGCTTTACATTATCTTTGACAGTTGAGTCAATGATTTCTATGGAATCTTCTGCTCCTGAGATTCTCTCTTCCATCTCTTGTATTCTGTTGGTGAAGCTTGTATCTACAGCTCCTTGTCTCTTCTTTTGGTTTTCTATATCCAGGGTTGTTTCCATGTGTTCTTTCTTGATTGCTTCTATTTCCATTTTTAATTCCTTCAACTGTTTGATTGTGTTTTCCTGGAATTCTTTCAGGGATTTTTGTGTCTCCTCTCTATGGGCTTCTACTTATTTATTTATTTTTTCCTGGAATTCTTTCAGGGATTTTTGCGATTCCTTTCTGTAGGCTTCTACTTGTTTATTAATGTTTTCCTGTGTTTCTCTAAGGGAGTTCTTCACGTCTTTCTTGAAGTCCCCCAGCATCATGATCAAATATGATTTTGAAACTAGATCTTGCTTTTCTGGTGTGTTTGCATATTCCATATTTGTTTTGGTGGGAGAATTGGGCTCTGATGATGCCATGTAGTCTTGGTTTCTGTTGCTTGGGTTTCTGCGCTTGCCTCTCGCCATCAGATTATCTCTAGTGTTACTTTGTTCTGCTATTTCTGACAGTGGCTAGACTGTCCTATAAGCCTGTGTTTCAGGAGTGCTGTAGACCTGTTTTCCTCTCTTTCAGTCAGTTATGGGGACAGAGTGTTCTGATTTCAGGCGTGTAGTTTTTCCTCTGTACAGGTCTTCAGCTGTTCCTGTGGGCCTGTGTCTTGAGTTCACCAGGCAGGTCACTTGCAGCAGAAAAGTTGGTCTTACCTGTGGTCCTGAGGCTCAAGTTCACTCGGGGTGCTGCCCTCGGGCTCTCTGTGGCGGCAGCAACCAGGAAGATCCCGCTGCCCTTTCCGGGAGCTTCAGTGCATCAGGGTTCCAGATGTCCTTTGGTGTTTTCCTCTGGCGTCCAAGATGTATGTGCAGAGAGCAGTCTCTTCTCTTACTTCAGCTTTAAAACAACTCCAAATGCTACGATATATCACCATGCCCATTGGCAGTTCATATGCCAAACATAAAAGATTCAAATTACCCATCTCACAGGATCTTAAATGAAGAGCCTGTGGCTTACCCAGTGATTTAAATCAATGGGTAGATTATTATTAAATCATTTGTTCCTTAAGTAAAATTCAAATACCATCTCTTTTCTTTCATTCACTGTTCCTAAACATTACCATTGCTATGGAAGATTGTATGTGCATATGTGATGTATAAGTAGAGGTACAGGTTATGAGGAAGGGGAGGGGACTAATAGGGTCAGGAAGAGGGAAGGGAGGGGGAGGGAGGTATGAGGGGCAACAAGCTCAGTATACATTACAGATGTGTATGCAATTCCCTTATCAATCTAGCATTATGGAAGCTGAATATGCGTCAAAGAGTCATTTGGAACACCCCCTGGTGATTCCTGGTGGTGAGTGCCACCAACGAGGAAGTCATTGAGAGCATTTCTTGTGTATCAAAGAGTTTGTAGTGACAGTCAGAGCTTGAACTTCTCTCCACAGTCTGGTGTTTTCCCATCCATTGATTCTGTTTCCATTCATATCTCAGTGTGTACAAACACAGCTTGCCAGTCGCCGATGTGAAGTTATCTAGCAGACATACTTAGAGACACAAAAGGGAAAGAAGACACTTGTTCCCCTGCTGGGACTGCCACACTGGATTAAGAAAATATAACCTTTCAGCATCTGTGTGGCTTCTAAACTGCTGTCCGAAACAAAATTCTTCAACACCTATTAGATAGAGTCTTATCTAGGGATAGTTATGTAAATTTCTCAAATAGTACACACTCGCATGCACCTGAGGTGGGCCATGTAATGAATATCCGGGCCTTAAAAATGGGGACAAGGCTATTCTGCGCGATAACCAGCCCTGGGAGGTATTTATTTTGCCTCTGAATGTTCCTGTCACGGGGATCACAGGAGCATCAGGAGTGGCTCACTTCTATTTCCAAGTAGTCACAACCGCTCAAAAAGCCTTAGTTGCTGAATTATCAGGAGATGTTAAATAAACTAAAGTGGACTAACATTCTGGCTCTTAATAGTCACAGGGATCTTAATTACTTAGTCCAGAACCTTCCCCAATAAGGATTGAAAAGGGGAAAAAGAAAAGAAAGATGGAAGTAGGCGAAGGGATAGCCATCACTCGAGGAACAGCTAATCGCCAAGTTAGAAGTGTACTGGAACTGCTTTCCCCCAACAAATTCGGTCGTGAACCTACTAGAATTATTCAGCCAAATAGACGCAAGAGAAAGCTACCTTTGTAAATCTGGGTTTCTCTACCCATAGTTTAATGCATTCTCAGCAGGGAAGAGTGTGTGTGTGTGTGTGTGTGTGTGTGCATGCCCACACGTGGACACAATGTACACTGGCTAACTCAGAAACTTATTACTTGTCTGAGTGGAGAGGATATAGTGGTGTGCTCAGTCCCAAATGGGGTATCTGTAGCACCGTCTAGTGGGTCCCAGGTTCAGTAGGAGACTCTGTCTCAAAAGATGGAGAACAACTGAGGACTCTCTCTGTCTACCTATGCCCTCCACATATACGCACATACAAAACCATTTAAATATGTAGACACACACACACACACACACACACACACACACACACTGTTTAGAACCTAAAAAGAGCTATTGAAATTCTGGGCCAATGACGTTATTACAGAGAAACTTGGCTGAGAGCATATGCATACATCACCCACATCCAGCCTTTATACTTTCTCATGTTTCACGGTCTAACTCAACTTCCAGACACACACTCTCACAGACCATATTGCTGTCAGCATATTTACTGTGTTAGCTCTCACAGTCTTCCTCTATATGCGACCTAGCTTACACAGCTCACCTAAGAAGAACTCCAAGGGACCAAGATCCATGTCTTATGAAGGAGCTCTGACCTTCCCTTCTAGTTCTGGGTTTATATGAAGAATTGCACTATAGGCCACAGAGTATATGATTGCCCAGAGTGGTAGAGCACAAAGACAGCTGTGTTGTAAGACACTACCAAGGGGGACTGGGGGCAAGGAGGATGAGCCCTTTCCCTTACTCCTCTATTGCTTCTGTGTTAAGATGATCTTGTGCCGCTGTCCCTGACCTCTATACCTGAGCAGGCTGCTCTGTCTCCTTGGGAAGCCTTGGCAGGCTCTCTAGTGCACCATCCTAAGTTTCTTTTCCCTTCTTTCCTGGCTCATCTTTTTCACACTTTTCCTGCTCAGGGGTTGTGTCCTTCACTAAGGCCCCTTTCTCATCAAATATGACTCAATTTCTATTTTCTGGACTAATCGACATTAAGAAAGAAATGGATTCCAGTTCTGTTAAAATGAATCCAAGATCTTCCTAATGTCTAATCCTGGCAGGCTGCAGTAATGGCTCAATTTGTTGAGTATCTGATTACGTTCTTAAGCTGTGATCACATCTATGGGGCTGAGATGGTTTTTGTGGTCCTCTGTTTGACAGCCCAGGAAATTTACACTGAATAGGGATAGCCAATCAATGTCTCAGAAAAGTAAGAGGCTCTATGAGCAAATCTCAAGCTCTGATAAAAGAACACATATGACCAAGTTTACAAAAAGTTTCACCATGCTATAAAAACCCTCATGATACTGCTTCTTTTTCATGGTGTCTAAAAAACCATGGCAACACAAGCAAAATTGACAAGAATAAGGTATGGGAAGGCATTTCAAGTGTAAGTTCACTAAGGTTAGGATTAAAAGGGGTTGTTTTAGGTTTTGTTTTATTTACAAGAGAAAACAAAGCATGTAGGAAATGGGGATGATCAATTAAGCGGTCTGGGCACACAATGTCCTTGATTGCATTTGGTTCAAGTTAATATATTATTTAAATATGCCTAATGCAGTGACCTAATGTTGCTGAGAGCATGGAGAAATATGTCTGTGTCTAGGCTCATTTTAAAGCTATTTGTGTGCTCTGTAAATATTAGGATCCTGTAAGGCAAGGGGAAGCAATGTCATCGTTACATTGGTTATTTTTCTCCCAATACTGTGACCAAATATCTGAAAAGAAGCAACTTAAGGAAACAAATGTTTCTTAAGGCTTGTGGGTTAAGTGATGAAGCCACCTTGGTATAGAAGGTTTGGCGGCACGATGAGCTCTATGGTACCAGGAAGTTGTCTTTTTACTTCTCCATGGAATAGTGAAAGGGTGGTTTTTGTGCTGGTACTCAGATGGCTTTCTCCTCTTCCCCTTTTATTCACACTTGAGTGTCACCAAGACTCAGAGTGCTACCTCAGATAATCATGTTTGCAAATACCCTCACGGACATGTGTACAACTGTGCCTTACACAAGGCCCATTGCATTCCCTAACCCTCTTAGTGGATTTGATTACTCCTCTTCCATGTACAAAGTTAATCCCAGAGCCTTCCATTTTTTGCTACTGATCTTCAACAACTGCAGCTCTTTGGATGTGGTACATGTGTCTTTTGGGTTAGCAGACATGGTGAGGAGAAGGGTAATGATAGATTTTCTCAACTCCAATTAAAAACCCAACCCACTGAAAGGAGAAACTTCATGAAAATGTACACAGGCAACATCTAGCTGCTTGCCAGCCCCCAAGCATCAGCACAGTGGTATGCTGTGTGATTGCCAGTACAACTCACCAAGAATTGTCCATGTTACACATTATCCTAACTGTGAATGGAAAACATTTTTAGTTTATTTTAATGTGAATTTTCCATCTACCTATCTATCTATCTATCTATCTATCTATCTATCTATCTATCTATCTATTCATCCATCTATGTATTTGTATATACAATATACGTGTATATACATATATGTGTGTGTTTATATACATGTGTGTATGTTTACATACGTGTGTGTGTGTCTGTGTGTGTTTGTGTGTGTGTGTGTGTGTGTGTGTATCTTGAATAGTTGGTCCATAAAAACAAAAGCAGTGAGTAGTTCTTTTTCCTTTTAATATAATTTTATATACAATTAATGTGTATATAAGCATGTGTGAATCTATCACAGTATGTGCGGAGGTTAATGGTAAATTAAGAGAAAGTCAACTCTCTCCTTGCACTATGGAGGTCACTGGGGATGGACTCGGGTCATCAGGATTGGTAGTAATCATCTTTACTTATGAAACTTCCTCACAAACCCAAAATTACTCTAAAAGGATGACAAAGAGGAGGACATGAATTTGGGAGGGTGAACTAAGAGGGGGATCAGAGAGGATCCTGAGTTGAGTTAAGGATGGTGGATATAGTCAAAATACATTTCATGCATCTATAAAACTATGAAAGAATAAGTCAAATATTCTACTTGAAATGTTATTGGGTGTGTAGAACATAAGGTGGGATGGAATCCTTTGGGCTGCTGCTGCCCTACCTCCACAGGGATGCAAAGGCCCAACAGCCTTCTCCTAATGCCCTAAGTTAGCCTGGGTCTCACTTTACCAGAAGCGTGTTGGTTTCACAGACAGTGTGTCTGGCTTGTTCTTTTTTATAAGTATATCGCTCCTCCATGGAGATATAGAGATTGCTCTGACTTAATAGAAAGCAAACTCTTTTCTCCTGTCTTTGTTATATAGTATTTAAGAAACAAGAATAAATAAGAGTGAAATTAAACAATAATATGAAATGTGAAAACATCTACAATTGCTAATATACTTATAATTACTGCCTTTTGACTTTTGTAAGTAAACTCTCGCACTTAAAAATTAATGTCCATTACTGAAGGAAATATTTTGAAAGTGTTTTTATTCTTACAGAAAAGCAGAGAAGCACGCAGCATGATAAAGCCATTTATCATAGTCAGCTTAAAATTGGCAAAGCTCATGCCAAGCACGGGCTTTGTGGAAGATTTCATGGTCAATTAGGTAAATACATGTCTAAAGCAGACCCAGCACAGAAGATCACGAAGCCAATTACAGATCATGTTTAATTTCACTACCCTAAGTCCCAGAAGTAATTTTTTCCTTCACAGTTGTAAAAATATCCAAGTAAAATGTACAATCCACCATCTTTGCCCACCATAGAGAACATCATAGTATTTTGCAAAGTCAAGTTAAGTCTTACTAGGTTCAGTGTCAGCATGGGTGGGAACTCTTCAAGACTGCAAGCCAGGGCTGTCTCAACTAAGTGGCCTTATTGAATGATTGACATAAGAGTACTTTTAAGCATGTATTTTTATGTTTGAAATATAAATCTGGGGCACGTGTTTAGTTATTTGCATTCGTGCAAAGTGGGTATTGTGGCATACCCACTGGTGAATGTTGCACGCCCACTGACTAGTGTGCCACTCAGCCACAGCCCGCCCTAGCCCTTTATACATGCTGGTATTCAAACTAGAACAGTATTAAATGAACCTTTTATACTTTAAATATTCAAGACTTTTATATTCAGAATCCCTTCTCTTACTGTCAAACCAGTTTGCCTAAAGGCAAGGCAAGATCAAGTTAGACTCTCAAAGGTAGAATTAAATTTTATCATGGCATCCATCATATATACAGTTTGCTTAATATGCAAATACAGAGTCTATGGATTCAGAGAATAAAGGGATTTTAGGTACCGTGTGAAATCCAGGGGAC
Organism: Rattus norvegicus; assembly: GCF_021556685.1. Lineage (NCBI taxonomy): Eukaryota > Metazoa > Chordata > Mammalia > Rodentia > Muridae > Rattus > Rattus norvegicus. Next base: position 209,335,742 of record NC_141535.1, on the reverse strand, counting down.
TGCTTTTATAGAATAGATTCCTTTTAAATTTACATTTCCATCATTTAAATGAAAACACATGGTAAACAAATTATAAAAGAAATGATTTAACTTACATTTTCAATTCAATTTTACTTCTCTTGTATTATTTTTTGTGGCAGCTCTTTACTTAAAACTAATAAAAATGAGAGAGGTGAAATAGCATAAATACCAAGTAAAGAAATTTTACCTCAGCCATTTTGGAGAGTTCCATCCAGTCATTTTTGTTGTAACTGCACATGATGCTGGCGATCAGGATCTTTACAGAGAAAAAGAGAACATGTGTTCAGGTGGCCTCCCTACTTTGTGCACATATTAATAACCATAGACATATATTTATAAAGACAAAAGCTACATTATAAAAATTAATTATTTTCAACCTGCTGAACATTTAGGGCTTTAGACTTGTGTGACAACATTCTTAATTACTGTCATTGGACATTTGAGCACTTATCTGAGCATTATCTCCACATTCTGAGCGCTGAGATTGCAAACACAAGCAGCCACTCCTGTGACTTTATGTGCATTCTGGGGATTGAACTCCCATCCACATGCCTGTGTGGTAAGTACTTCACTCACCTAACAATTTCCCCAGCCCCAGTTTTCTTAACTTTATCGAGTCTTAGCTTTCTCACTTCTCAAATGTAGATTATAATATTGACTTTGTCATCCCAGAAAGTGGCAGTGGGAATTACACAAATTTGTGTGTAAATGTGTGCCACTGAAAGAGACATCTAATTTCTATAATGCCGTTGAAGCATATATTACTATAATTATTAGCACAGCATAAAGATTTCTTTCATGGGAAAGAAAAGTATAATGTTCCCTTCCATAATAACATATTACAATATGATTAATACAATTTCATATATTTCTTGTGAACTATAGTCTCAAATTCTATTAAATAACCTTACATTGCTTTGGATTCCAGTAGGCTAATGATTTATATACAGCCTTACATTAATCCATCAGTAGAATATATATGACAGTAGTTACTAGTATCTGCTCCAAAGCCATGATATTTATGTTGAAACCCTGTTCTATCATCTTTAGTTCCTGTGCTGAGGAACAGAATAGGTTTTCTAATTAGTAAAATATGGGTAACAAGAAGTGCAGTGGCTAAGCCTTATTTAACTTTAAAGACAGGGGGCATTTTACAGAATTTTGCTTTATAAACTTATTTAATAATTACAACCTTGTTTTGACCATTTTTAGCCCAATAAAGACACAAGGGTACTGAGTTGTAAAGACTACACCACTATTGAAGAGAAGACCTGGATTCAGGGTCATATGATGTTACTAACTGTCTATGATTATAGTTGTTAGCTTTTAGTGGTCTCATCTACATACTCACAAAACTCTAGTAATTGTTTTACACTGTTATGTCCTTCCATGACTAAGGCATTAAGACTGGGGCATTAGAAATTTATGCTGTTCATGAAGTCATGGAGTCCATTTATATAATCTGCCAGAAACCATTGAGCTCCCATCACATACTTCTTATTTACATATATGTCTTAACACCACAGGGACATGCTGCAAAAGTTAAATGAATGTTTTTATCATGAATAGAAACATGTAAAGGTGAGACCACATTGGAGAGAATTCTTAACGCAAGGGAGAAGCTGTCCTTAAAACTGGGTTAATTTGAGTCCCTTTGTAGACTCTAAATGCCATGGGAAACTGGGTTTTGGGGAGGCATGTAAATCATCCAATACCCTGGCTGGCATACAGTCAGGGACAAAAACACTAAGTAGATAAATGTTCTCTCTCTTAAACATTTAAAATGGTGGACTTCCAGGTTCTTTATTCTGTCCAATTTAAAAGAAAGGAGAGGTGGGTCTAAGGAATTGTTTAGAACGGCGGTTCTCAAACTGTGGATTGAAACCTCTTTTGCAACAGTAGCAAAAATACAGTTATGAAATAACAACATAATAATTTTATGGGCGGGTGTCACCAAAATACAAGGAACTGTATTAAAGGTTTGCAATATTAGGAAAGTTGAAAACTACTGGGTTAGAAGGACTGTCATGCCTCCTGCCTGAGAGTTTCTTTAGCAGGAACAAATCAGTTTTCTTGTCTTATTTCAAATAGTTTAATTCCCCAGGGTAGCCCCAACCAGGCAATTTGGAGGAAGAAAGGGATTTAGCCCATATTTCACACCTATGTAACATATACTCTCCATTAGGACTTAGATGATGCCTCTAGATGCCCTGCCAACAGGAAGAATTTCTTTGTCTGCTATGCTGTGTGGTGTGTGTATGTTTTAGATGCCAGGGTTGATACCCATGGGAGCCCTCCTTTTCTGAAAAGAAGGGGAGGTGGAATGGGGCTAGGGGTAGGACAGGGAGGAGAAGAAGGGGCTGCAATTAGGATGTAAAATGAATAAATAAAAAAATAAGTAAAGTCAGATGATGAATAAAATAGGGACATCCAGTATGTCTTTTCTGCATTGCATAGATTCAGCTTCTCTTTTATGAAATCGGGCTTCCATGAGGACATCTGTCCCATGATATTTTCTGTAAGGACCTTTTCTAATGTCTTTATCTAACAACCAAGGATCCCTATCCAGACCAAGTCCCCTCTGTGACAAATGTTCTTCCCACCTTTCGAAGGAGTCCTGCTCAGAGATGCCTGCTCATTCTCCAGCTAGAAAATGACCCAGCAAGCATAATAAAGGGGACATAAAATCTTTTAGGACTAGACCTAATATCTCCTGCATGGCTCTCGACTGCAGAGAAGGATGAAGGAAGAGGAAAAGGAAAAAGAAAAGCAAGAGGGGGAAAGAGAAGATGATGAGGGGCAACAGGAGGAGATAAAAGATAGAGAAGGTGAAGGCGGAAGAAGTAAAAAGGAGGAGAAAGGGGCTTATAAGGGAAAAGGGGAGGAAAGAGAAGAAGGTTGGGGAGAAGCAAAGGATAGAGGAGGAAGAATGTGAAGAGAAGGACAAAGATGAGGAACAGCCTTTTTCTCCCATTTGAAGTCAGGTAACATTCAATTGTCTTCTTCATGCCCAGAGCAGAAGTAAAGTAAAACACAATGGAAAAGCCTGCTATTTGACAGGGCCATGGGACAAATAGAACCCTAGGCCATGTTGCTAGAAGGCAAGAATAAAGTCCATACGGTATCTGAGAGCCAAAAAGAGATTTCCATCACTAACATAACCCTGCTTTAAGAAAACTGACAGGCTTGGGTTTTTAGAAATTATATTTTTTTAAACAAAGTAATATTCCCACATATGTGAAAGTTGCTCCTTCACCACTGCCGTCACAGCAAGGCACACATCATTCCCTCTCATTCTTCCATTCCCTCTCAGGATAGAAGATGGGACAGACAGCAAGGACAGTCCTACAGATAAGATAGGGATGGAGGCTTCTGTCTGGAAGGTAGGTCAACTAGACAAAGACACTGCCCTATCACTGACAGTGCTCTATGATAGATTCTTTTTTTTTTTTTTTCATCTTTATTAACTTGGGTATTTCTTATTTACATTTCTTTTTTTTTTTTTTTTAATTAACTTGAGTATTTCTTATATACATTTCGAGTGTTATTCCCTTTCCCGGTTTCCGGGCAAACATCCCCCTCCCCCCTCCCCTTCCTTATGGGTGTTCCCCTCCCAACCCTCCCCCCATTGCCGCCCTCCCCCCATAGACTAGTTCACTGGGGGTTCAGTCTTAGCAGGACCCAGGGCTTCCCCTTCCACTGGTGCTCTTACTAGGATATTCATTGCTACCTATGGGGTCAGAGTCCAGGGTCAGTCCATGTATAGTCTTTAGGTAGTGGCTTAGTCCCTGGAAGCTCTGGTTGCTTGGCATTGTTGTACTTTTGGGGTCTCGAGCCCCTTCAAGCTCTTCCAGTTCTTTCTCTGATTCCTTCAATAGGGGACCTATTCTCAGTTCAGTGGTTTGCTGCTGGCATTCGCCTCTATATTTGCTAGATTCTCTTAACTGGGAACTTGCATGGCTTCTTTTCTCTAAATGCCATGTTAAATTTTGATAAAGCTATATTTTCATGAAATTTGTATTGATTTTTGTCAGGATTCCTCAAAGTCATCTAGTGCCCTATAGGTTACTAGGATCAACAGGAAATATAATTGGGTTGGATGAAGACAAATATTGTTCTATAATTAATATGCTTTCTGTGTGAGAAATCACCCTGCTTACTTAGCTATTAATAAAGGAAAAATCTATTGAGGTAGCATGTGTCTGGCTCTGGCTAATGTTCAAAGAGGAGCAGACCCCTAATAGCAGATTTTCCTAACTTATATACACCTTAGGTGTAGGTATGCGCTAATCATAGGCTGCAATTTTTATGTATATTGCAGGTCTGCAATCCAAGTTATACTTTCAACAATTTCAACAGAGACAGGAAACTGGAAATCTGGCAACTTAGGCAGATAATTTACACAGCGAAGATACCATCAGTTTTTGTTGTTGTTGTTATTGTTGTTGCTTTGTTATTTGTGTGTTTTTGTTTGTTTTGGGGGACTTGCTGTTTTTGAGGCAGGATTTATTTCTCTGTGTAGCACTGGCTGTCTTGGAACTCACTCTGTAGACCAGGCTGTAGGAACTGCTCTCTGCTTCCCAAGTGCTGAGATTAAAGGCGTGCACACTGTGACACCACTGCGTGCCTCAGAATTATTTCTTAATTACACTAGTGTTGCTCTTTTCAAATACTTGTCACACATTGTCATCTTGCCCACTTTCAGAAATATGCTTTCCCTGATAACAGTATAAATGACTTAATGACAACCAGGACTTAGTGGTGACTGTGACAAACACTGTCCCCCTTGTTCTCCCTAGATGCCTGTTCTTTTATATGGAGATAAACCTACTGGCTGGTTTAAGTCAGAGTTGTCTCTTTTGCTATGAAATAGAGCCTAATCAGAGGTCAGTCTTGGTGAATACACATTAATAGAAACTTTCTCAGCAACTGTGAACTTCAACTATGGTAAAGAGTTTTCATTCTCAATCTCGAAGAAGTTTGGTCAGTACACTGAAGGGACTTTGGCCAGCTTGACTGAGATGAACATGACTTTGACAGCACATGCCCTTCTCTCTGATTCCCTTCGTCATGCTAAAACCCTTTAGAGTACAGTCTTAAAGCTAGCCATCAATGTTCATTCCTTATTTGACCAATTCCTCCTGAGGCTGATTAACAAGGTACAGCTTCAAAGTATTGAAGTCCAGCAATCAGATGAACACTTTGGCTCACCGAATTAACATGTCCAACTGAAGTTAAACACATCATCCTAATATGGGGTTTCCTCTTTATCATTATAAACCACCATTTTCCTATGTGCATTGTCTGTTCTCTATCCAGAGGCAGTCCTTTGTCCCACTTCAGGATAAATACCCCTCTTCCCTTTCTCTTATTAACTTCCCCTTCTCCCTCATTTCCAATCTACATTCTTGTTCTTTTATTCCTGTCCCCTACACTCTATCCCTGTGGGGCAAAGAAATCTCCCTTGTGATGAGAACTTGGTTCTGGGTCCTTACATACTGGTCCTTACATACACTGTTTATTTTCTAGATATACTAGAGGCAATCTTCTTTTATTAAATTCTACTTTCTATAACTTAATATTTCCTAAGAAAGTTTATTACAAGATTCTTTTCAGTATAATTTTTAACTACTGGAAGTTTCTACTGCATCATTATCACCTAGAGTAGTGCTCTGAACACAGAGATCCACAGTGCTATTGATTCATATGGATTCAGAGGTTGGATGTAGCCTATGTGAGCCTCTCACTGTGGCAAGGTGGCAGGCTCTAGGTGGGATCCATACATTCTTCTTCTTGGGAAGGTTTTAATAGTCATCTAGGCAGCCAAGCTGCACATTTCCTAAGCAATGTCTATCTTTTTGTCCCCCAAAGATGAGAAAGAACCCCAGGCTGGGATAATCAGTGATTGGTTGGCTCATACTTGACATCAACACCCTACCACAACAATCAAAAGGTATTATTACTGGTTCCTAACCTAGACCGTACAAGAGTTGAGAGTCACTTGTGACCACTGACCTCTCATTTATCCACCCACCTCCCTGTTTCTTTCAGTGACTTTACCAGGGCAAGCATAGTAGACAGAGGAATGTGGAAACATGGAGATAATCAAGAATGGAAGAGAGATCCATGCTGCAGTCCCTGCTAGACCAGGACCATGCATATGTCTGCATGTGAGCACTCAGAAATACTACTTTTCCACTGAACTTCATCAAAGATTTAAAAGCAGGATTATTAGGGATGGACTATCTAGGTTAATAGAGTGCTAACTTAGCATGGGTAAAGCCCTGGATTCAGATTCTTAAAGCACCATAATTAGTTTAAACATTCTAAATATCTGTCTTTAAAACCAAGAGATAGCTTATAAAAAATATAGAAGTGTGGTAGTTTACAGACATCACAGTGGCTGTAAAATTATCTTAACTCTCATTAAAACAGACCGAGGTTTTCCAGAGTCAAGCTAAAAGGTATTCACTCTAAAAGGAGATGGAAGATAATTAAATCTTTCTGTGATGATTAAAAAGTCTTTTAGTGTTTTGCTTGACTCAGTTTTTAATCAAGTAAAAGAGGACAGGCTATTTTGCTTCCTATGAGAAAAGTGAACTGATGGGTTTTGCTTGTGATGAAGTATCATGCCACCCTACCAGAAATGAATACTCATGAAGACATATTTCTAATCAAAGTTTCACTTAATTTAAGCCATTCCCAGGCTTCTCTTTTTAATAGTTCATATTTTAAAACATTATTGAAGGAGGTGATACATAACAGCCAACCACTGTCCAATATTTGAACTTTGGCCCTGTCCTATATTTTATGACAAACACTCAGATAGGACGTTCTCACAGCATGAAACAAGCTCCTAACGAACAAATTTGCCCCTCACTACAGCAGCTGTTAACTGAGACCAAGAAATCCAGAGTGTAAAATGTTGGCCTAAAGTCTTTTTTAATTCAGTGTTCAACCAATATTGCTCAAGCACATACTGTGTGCAAATAACTGTTCTAACTTTGAAGTGACACATGAAACAAGGAAAAATCCTTATCACCCTAAGTAAGAAATGAATTCACTGGGCAACTGCCAGGTCAGGATTACTGTGATGAAGGCAATACAGAGGAAAATGTGGATATATCACTGGGTTAAGGGACACAGTCATAGGAGATGGACAATTGGTCAAGGGTCCTCTTCATTGTGACCTGAGAGATGAGCAGGTTCCTCACTCGGAAGAATGGAATGGGGAGAAAATTTGTCTTCTGGGAAGAGAAAAGTGCATGCAAACACTGAGAGGGGATGGGCTTGGAATGTACAGAAGGCCAAAGGGGTCCAAAGAGCTTCAAGACAGGACAAGAGTACTATGAATAAAAATGAGATAAACAACCAATAGCTGTCACTCTAGATGTTCTAACCCCTGTGGGAGTTTGATGCCCTGTGTGAGGTCACAAAAATATTGTGGGTGCTGATAAAATGGTCCAGTTTGCATCTTTCAAATATTTTTCTGAAATCTTCATAAGGAAACAAGTAACGATAATAGATGTGAAAATAGCGTTTTCAATTTATGTAGAATCATGTGGTAGCCACAGAAATGCAGAAAAGCTACACCCTAATTGGCTGGTGAGTATTAAGATTCAAAGAGACAAAGATAATGCAACATTAAAAGTGATTCCTAGACTACTGGCTTGAACTCTGATTTTGAGAATGTAAATTATATATGAACATGGAATAAAGCCTAACAGGAAGATGAGTGAGGAAATTCATGGTCCATGTGAGGTTTTTAGTAAGTATTTCAGTAGAGAAGTCACTGATGTGCCCTCTGTATACCTGCTGATAATACACTAAAGGGGTTAAGGACAAAGTTATAAAACAAGGAGACTGTAATATAAAGTAGCATTTATACTCAACTGGCAAGGTGATTGGAAACTAAATAGAATAAAGTAGATAAAAAATAAAGGGCCAAAGCCCAACCTCAAACCACAAGAGAATGTGGCTTCCTGCTGGAGGGGAATTCTCCAAAATGTAAGGTGTGACCCACTGTGATGAATTCTGCTGAGATGTAAAACAGTTTCCAAGGGATTGTAACATTCAGTCCTGCCTGTAGCTCCTGAAGTTGGAGAGTAAACAACTCAAGTTAGGTTCAGGAAGTGCCTGAAACTGACAAGAGTCACTAGGTTCCTTTCTACCAGAGTAAGCAATAAAAGTGGAGAGTCGCTCTGACAAATATGAAAATGAGTTACTAAGAAGACTCTCTGTCAAGCCAACCTACAAAGAAGACTCTGAGATGAGACCAGCTGCCTAGAAGAAGCAGAAACCTGCAATAGATTTAGACCAACTGAGTAACTTGGAAAGGATACTCTCCAACCTGTTGCGTTAGCTGCCTGTAGGATGTAACTGATATCCTGCTGTAGTGGGATCTAATACTACACGTGCTATTGAGTCATTTCTGCTCCTGTAAGTAGTTTCCAATAAAACTTATTGGTTTACCAAGTTGGACATAGGTGGTAGATTGTATTTCCTATCTATGGTGAGGAGGTATTTTACCACTCTCTTGACAGGCAAAGTTGTGTCATACAACAAAAGAACAGATAAATATCTGATAGCACAGAGATCTCTGATCACCTTTACAAAATGGTTTTCACTGAGGCAGCAAGAGTGTGACTCAGACTGGCATAGGTTGAATGAATAGAATTGGAAGATGGAGGAATGGGAGATACAAAAAATTCTCCCTCAAAGATTTGTTGGGATAATCCTCGTTTCAGTTCCTGTTGCTGTGATAAAATATCTTCACAACTTAAGGAAGAAAGGGTTCATTGAGCTCAAACTTCCCATTAAAATCCTTCATTGCAAGGAATTCAATGAGCAAGTACTTGAGACAGCCAGTCATATTCACACTCGAGAGTATAGAGCAATAAATGGATGTGAGCATGTGCCAAGCATGTTCTCTTGTCTCTTGTCTCTGTCTTTGTCTCTCTCTCTGTCTCTATTGCCATCACTGTAGGTTCCAGCTGATGAAGCATTGCCATAATCAGGGTAGGTCCTCCGACCTCAATTTACTCAGTAAAAAAATTCCAGGGGCCAACCTAATCAAGACAATATTTTGTTCTTCATTTTAGGAAATTGTATGAAGAGGCAAATAAAAGACTATAGGAAGCCTGGTGTGAATCCCTTTTACTCATCTGTGATTTTGCATGATTTTACATTGGTGGATTGACATAGAAAAAAGTATGAAGATGATAAGAGGTAATGCTGAATTAATGGTGGGAGGCAGTTTCCTTGGAGAGGGGGAGGGCATCCTATTTAGGTTAGTAGAGCAGGAAGGAGGACAGCAAACATTAGCTGTTATGGGTTAATAGATTTGTTGTGAAAAGGGTGAAATTGCTCTTGTGGGTAAGTTTTCTTTATGAAATAGGAAGAAAGGTCTCTTGATGAGGGTAAATAGAAAGGGGGCAGAGGTTCAGAATTATGAGAGCAAGACAAAAGAAAAATAAACATCTAAAAAAATAAGAGAACAAATCTACTACATTATGGCACAATTACAAGGCCTCAAAGACAAAGGTACTACTGAATGTTGATATTTTGAGAAAGAAAGAATAACTAGTAAAAATGAAAGTACAAGACAATTTACAAAGTCAAGACACAGATTATATGGCTGAACACAAAATACAGGTTGTATAGATTTGCCTTAGAGTCATGATCCATTTTATGAAGACTCCTTTTAGTGTAGTAGTCATTAAAATTTGATGTGCTTCATGAAAAACAATCTCTACTGAATTGTGTTTTGTAGGCACCGCTTTTATTTTTTTTTCCTTTTCACATTTTTTTTATTAACTTGAGTATTTCTTATATACATTTCGAGTGTTATTCCCTTTCCCGGTTTCCGGGCAAACATCCCCCTCCCCCCTCCCCTTCCTTATGGGTGTTCCCCTCCCAACCCACCCCCCATTGCCGCCCTCCCCCCATAGTCTAGTTCACTGGGGGTTCAGTCTTAGCAGGACCCAGGGCTTTAAATTGGAATTTTTCTGCTAGATACAATAGTGGTTGCCTATAATTTTCCTACTCTATAGCTTTAAATAGACACCGTAACTATGTAAGTCTTATAAAGGAAAGCATCTCATTGGGGCTGGCTTACAGTTCAGAGGTTTAGTCCATTATTGTCATGTTGGGAACCATGGGAGCATAAGCAAGACAAGATGCTGAAGAAGTAGTTGAGAGCTCTATATCTGGGTTGGCAGGCAGCAGGAAAAGAGATAGTAGGCATGGCTTGAGTATTTGAAACCGCAAAGCCCACACTCATTAACACACTTACCCTCTAATAAACCAATCCCGATTCCAATGAGGTCAAGTGTTCTTACAGTACTATGAGTCTTTGGGAGCCACTTCTATTCAAACCACTACATTAGGCTACACAAAGAGACTCTGGCCCAAGAAATGTCCTCCTCATCCAAACTACATTTTCCACAGTTTTGAGTTTCCTTTTGGTTAATAAAGGTCACTCAAGAAAGGACACACTTCTTGGGAAAACATTTAACTCATTCTATTAACTATTAAAATTTTAAAACATTCTAAAATATCATCTTCAACAATTTATTGGTAAGATCTTGCACAGTTTTCTCTCTGAAAAATACCACAAATATTAAAACTAAATGTACACAAATACTCTTCAAGAAAGGCTTGTTAGATTGTCTCTTTTGACATCCTTTACAGTTCAAAAGTTAAGAATCAAAATTAGTGGTCAATTAGTTTAAATTTAATAATCCAACTTCCTTATGGACTAAATACAATGATTTTTGTTAAAGTGACAATTAACCAAATAACAGTAAAGTTTATTTCCTAGATATTTAGATGAAGAATAGAGTTTTCATTGGTTATGAGAAGGCTATCTTGTCAGATTCCTTTGACTTGGAATTTATGCTTTGAGATACACTGTCAATAATGTCTTTGCATTCTGCAACTGCACTGTGAGCTACACCGGAAATCCAGACAAGGATTCAGCTTCAAGGTAGCCTATTTTTTTTAGTAGGTTAAAAAGTGCAAAGTCACAAAGTTGATCAGTGGTGAATTACCCGCCACAGAGTTGGACACTGTCAAACCATTTAAGCAAATCATTCCTAACACTGTTGAGATTATATTGAGTAGGAAACACAAGCATGATATATGTGATTTTTCAAGGATCTTTCAGCTAAAATCATGCATTTATTAAATATTATTTGATGTGTACATTTACATTTTAAGTGTAATTTCTTCTTTACTACAAGTGTGGCAAAAGTGAGACTCTGGCAGTTTCCACAAAAGGCATTCATGGATGCCAGGATATTTAAAACCTGTCACATTGTATTTGCTCATTCACTTTTTAATGATCATAAATGAGAACAATATCTGTACAGGTTACTTTTTATAAAGTTTAATATTATCTTAAAGATGACCTTTTGTTGTTATTTGGGGGATTACAATTGACTTTTGTTTATAATTATTTCTAACATGAAAAAGTAATGTGTGAAATTTAATAAATTAGACTTTGTAGTTCATGCCTGTAATCCCAGCACTTAGGAGGCTGAGGAAGAGATACAGAAAGATCTCACAAGTTTTGGAGCAGCCTGGTCCACATGGTGAATTGCAGTCTTCTCAAAGTATAGTCGAAAACCATTAGTAATGGTCTCAGTCAAGAAGACAAAAACTTTTGGATATTCTAAGAATGTGCCTGTACTGGATAGATTTTTATTAATAACAGTTAACTAGAGAGGAAGAGTTGGAGTTGAAGAATTGTCTCCATAAAATTGGCCTGTGGCTATGACTGTGCAGAACTATTTTGGTTTATGATTGATTTATCAGAAGTCAGCCCACTGTGGCAGGTGGCCCTGAGTTGTATAAGAAAGCTAGCAAACAGAGGACAAGAGAGCAAGCCAGTGAGGAAGGTGTATGCATGGTCCCTGCTTCAGCTCCTGTCCTGGACTCCTGCCTCGAGTTTCTGCTCTGACCTCTCTCAATCATGGATGAGAAAGTACAAGGTAAAATTAATTCTCTCATCCCTTGAATTGCTCTTGACCAGTGTTTTATCACAGCAACAGGAAAGTAAGAATGACGTCCTCAAAGTGTTGCTTTTGATCACTTTTCAATAAGTGTTCACCTAGTATCTTTCCTCTATGTGCTTAGAAACTGATATAGGCACTTATCACTGATGTCCCACAATGCAGTCTGGTTGATTCTTAGAACTCTCTTCAGCACTTCAGGTGACCAATTAGTATCATCTCCTTTCCTCACGAGTATGAGGCACAGTTCTACTCCTGATTATCTGGCTCCTGGTGGTGCTGCTTTTCTCTTGCATGTGAACGTTCCCATGTATAATCTTGGCTACCAAAGGTAACCTTTGACTACCTTTTCTTGTCTTGTTTATGCACAGCAATTAGACCTGAGATTGAGAATGTTTCTCAGTACACACGACCTTCTGGCACTGTCTTAGTTACAGTTCTATTGCTGGGAAGAGTCATCATGACAATGGCCTCTTTTATAAAAACAAAAACATTTGTTGAAGGTGGCTTGTAGTTTGTGATATTTAGTCCATTCTTGTCATGATGAGGCTCATAGTAACATGCAGGCAGACATGGTGCTGGTGAAGGAGCTGAGCTCATTCACAGGCAGCAGAAGGAGGTTGCCTACTAGGCCTAGCTTGAGCATGAAGGAGATAAAGGGGTCTGTAACCCCATAAGAACAACAATGCCAACCAACCAGAGATCCCAGGGACTAAACCACCACCCAAAGAGCACACATGGACAGACCCATGGCTTCAACTGCTTATGTAGCAGAGGGCGGCCTTGTTGGGCACCAATGGGAGGAGAAGCCCTTGGTCTTGCCAAGGCTCGACCCACCAGTGTAGGGGAATGTCAGGATGAGGAGGTGGGAAGAGGTGGGGGGTTGGGGAGGGGGAATACCCTCATAGAAGAAAGGGGAGGGGGAATGGGATAGGGGGTTTATAGACAGGAAACAGGGAAAAGGGATAGCATTTAAAATGTAAATTAAAAAAAATCCAAAAAGAAAAAGAACAAGTAACAAAATACAAAATAAATAAATAAATAAATAAATAAATAAATAAATAAGAGCTAAACAAGCCTACCTCCACAGTGACACATATTTTTCAACAAGGCCACACCTATTCCAAAAAGGCCTCACCTCCTAATAGTGCCACTCCCTATCAGGCAAGCATTCAAACACCAAGTCTATGTAGGGAGCATTCTTATTCAAACCACTAAAAGCACCTACCTTCAATTTGCTCAAAACCAGATGTAATTTTTTTAAGTGCTTTAAGAGCATAGAGCACAATAAAGAAAACACAAAGCGATAGGTATAAAGATGATTGCACCCATTGTAGCCAAGATATAGTGAAGGTATCCGGCAAAGAATATGCAAATAATTCTGAAATAATCCATGGGTATTTATTGCTGATTGATTAGGAAAAAAATGAGTAGACTAAGGAGTCAAAGGAATAAAAATGGTTTTTCATGAGCTGAGAACTTGGATTTAAAATTCAGATCACTCCATGTAATGATTCCTACATTTGGATATTATCTCAAGGGAGGTTTTGCCTGGAAAGCACTCTTCTGCCAACCATGTGCACACCATCTCTGAGATCCTAGAATACCTTTTATTTCTGTTTTTCCTGTGTGACGTGTAATTTTTTATATACACTTTTAACAATGTTATAAAATTTGATTGAGTGCTCTATACATCTATATCAAACCCTGTATGCCTTTGGGCATCATTAAATACTTGTTTAAAGGAATATTGAAATATGTAGCTGAGCCAGGTGTGGCATTTTATTAATCCTACTACTCAGAGACAGAGGCAGGATTTGGATATCTGAGTTTGAGACTAACCTGGTCTACAGAGTACGTTCCAAGACAGTCAGGGTGACAAAGCAAAACTTTGTCTTATAAAACAAAAGAAAGAAGAAAAAAATGGAGCTAGGTAGCTAAGAAAAAGAATTCCAAATAACATGTCATCCTATTGCTAATTCTAATTTTTGTATTTAAGTTCATGTCTATATTTCCAATGTGGTAGTGGGGTTAAAGATCCTCTAGGTTTGTTTTTTTAAAGATATATTTATACATAAAAGAATAATGGCTCATATTATTTTAATCTTTGACCTTGAATACACACTTTTACATACATGATCTCATCTATTTCCTACAGTGAGCATGAATTTACAGAACTTTATATGGAGTACCTTATAATGAGACCCAGACAATTCAGGTGATTTTACTGGGTCAAGTCAATCAATAGCAGAGACAGGGACTAAGCTCTGAGCTCTGAGTCTAAGTTCCCTCTACTACATCAAGACTTTATCATATTGATTTCCTATCCTTTAGATTTACATTAGAGATGGCAGTTGATTCTGTACCCCGAGTCCTCTTGAGGTAGATCGAGAGAGAGAGTGCTTACTTATCTGAATCCAAGCTTCTGGCTTAGAGTTTGTAGTCACTCATACCAAGAAGGGACGTTTATTTACTCAAGCCTGGGTTAGAGCTAACTTGGTGACATATTTTAGTCAACAAAACTTGGCATAAGTGATTTCGCAGAGCCAAATTAAGACTGGAATAGGCTGCGACTCACTGTCTTGAAACTTCACATGCCATGTAGATAACTCTGTCTAGCCCACTGGGAAAGGAGAGCACTTTTATAAATAAGCCATCTATACATAGATAAGCACTCTAGTTCATGCCTTGCTTGACTCCTTAGAGCAACCTGATCTTAGACCACTTAGACCTTGGCCATAGAGGAACAAGAGGGACTCCAACCAGAAGAATTGTGTGCCTTAATTCAGTTAAGTAAATGGCAAGCAGCCATGATTATGAATTAAATGAACTATTTTCCCTAACTCTAGGATGCTCTGTTATGCATACAAAGTTAGCTCTTGTCAGTTTTGGGTAAATACAGCAACTAGAGTTAACCTATGCAGTGTTCACATGATTCCTGCATGTCCTTTTGGACACATTTTATCTTTACATTTTAGAGCACTGTGACACAAACACTTCACCTCCACTTTACAGATAAGGAAAGAAAAATTTCACCTTGGTAGGTTAAAGAAACAACCAGCTGCTTGCATGTCCAATAAGAACAGGTATAAAATTTGAATTGCCTGCCTGTAATATTTTTGTTCCAAATAATTGTTTATGTTTCTTAGTCACACATTTGCAGAAAGCCTGTGGGTTTACTTTACAGATGGTGAGTTTTATTCAAGAAATGTCAGTTTTTCTTATGTGAAAAATTGGAAGCTAATTCATTTCTGTTCTTAGTCAAAGGTTATTTCCCTTTAGTTCTGTGAACATCCTGGAAACTAGACAGGCACATGGACCTGCCCAGGAAATCATAAATGGAAGACTAAGTCATTAAGAATCAATGAGGTGATACATGATTTCCTCAACACTGAGCTAAAAATAAGGCCAATTTGAACCCAGTCACCCAGATACCATATATGTCTGTTTCTGTCATTATATATATATATATATATATATATATATATAATGTGTACACACATATACACATGCATACATAAACACACATACACAAATATATGTATTAGAAGTGCTTATCTTATATTAGAATTGAAAAGAAGAGGAATTACAGTGTGTGTGTGTGTGTGTGTGTGTGTGTGTGTGTGTGTGTGTAATTTTACTCTTTTCTCACCGCTGGTTCTTCTTGTACAACTGAACCCTTCAGACAATATGACACCTGTATCTGACAAGACAAATAAGACTAACATGAACTTAACTACTGTCTCAAATTACCCTCCTTATTCTTAGAGACAGAATTGCTATTTCATTCCTTCTTTTAAACAAGTTCTGGTCACACAGCATCACAGGTGTACCAGCACCATTAAGTGTCTGTCCTTTTCTGACCACTGTATCCCTCTGTCTACTCAATGAGAAAATATGCTAATTTTCTAACTTCTGCTTCTTATTATTTGGTTCATTGTTATCTCTCATGTCCATTTAATAAATAACTGCAGATAGAAGAGCTGTTATTATTATAAAGCTCTTATTGTATATATAAATTGTTATATACAATTTTTAAAAATTTTCAGTTCATCCTTATGGAAATTACAGTATATGCTTCAAACAATAGTATATATCTGAAAATGCCATGAACACACATAGCTCACACATGCATATATACAAATACACACATACGCATATACCACACAAAGAGTACACACATATACACATACGCTATACCACACACATACTCATCTACATACAGACATAGACCACATGCACACACATACACACACACAAACATACACACACACACACACACACAGCACAAACCACACAAATACCCATACCACTCACAATCATAATCCTGATCACTACAATGCATACATACTTATCTAGTTTCTGTCATGTATATGACTCTATTTTTAGAGCAGTTTTATTATTACATCAGAATTGAACATTAGAGAAATTACAGTACTTTTGTATATGCTCCTCACCCTGTCTCCAAACGTGCATGGTCTCCTCATGCACAATCCTATTACATTGGTCCAGTTACAATTAATTAACCTACACTGACCCATTAGCTTCAGTCAGAGTTCACACCTTCCATTCATTCTTAAAGTTACATATGTGAGGGATTTGGATAATGACACAGTGGGTAAATCCTCAGGATATTTCCTCACAGGGTAGCTTCCTTTCCCTAAAACCTCTCCTCACTGTTCTTTCATTCCTTCCCTCCATGTGCCACCCTGGCAGTCACTGCCTGGCTTTACTGTTCCACAGTTGTAGGCTTTCGGATCTGCTGCTCTCGGTTATTGAGAGGAGTTGTAAGTTATTCCAGGTGTTTTGTGGCTTGACAAGCTAACATCCCAGCTCAGCAATTCACCTACTGACTGATGTCTGACTGTGTTCAAGTTTGGGCAATTATGAATAGAGTTGCTTTAAACATCCATGTGCAGTTTTCCAAGTAGTCATAAATTTCTAACTCCTCTGGGTAGATATCAGTGCACTACTAAATCGTAGGGTAAGAGGATACTTAGTGTTAAAGCACATCACTAGTAACCTTGACAGTGGACAATCCATTTTGCATCCCATCAGCCATGGAAAGCCGTTATTTTACTATACACTGTTGACAGAATGTGATGTGGGAGGCGGTCTACATTTGGAGTATTTTAATAGGTACTGTCTGAATGTTCATCTCCTTGAGGACATATAGTCTAGTCCATATTTTCTTTGCTTGTTTTTCAGCTGTGTGTCTCCATTTAGGAGGGTTATTGCTAATAGAAAAAAAATCCCACATGGTTGTTGTATATTTGTATCCTGTAAGATTTGACTTGCATATATGTTGATGAGCGTTTTGGTGTAACTTTTCAGGAGATGGCATTGTAAAGTTCCCTCATAGGATTAGCCCATATTTATCCCTTCTTCTGCTCTCCAATGAAGAGTCTAAAGAGGATTGATAGAATATGGTCTTACACACTTGATAGAAACCACCGATGAAGTCATCGGTGAGCTACTTGCTCTCTCGAGATGATACAATTCTTTTTATCTGATGTTTAATAGATAGAAGCCTATTAAAATTTACTTTTTTCATACAGAATGTTGAAAGATGTCCTTCCCATACAGGAACATTGCAAGTTGTCAAATTTGTGGCTCTACAGACATTCATAATATTTCTTATGCTATTATTTTAATTTTCATGATGCCTGTAGTGATGTCTACTTTCAAATCAAATATCATGAATTTGTTCTTTAAATCCTTTTTCTTAGCTTGGATATGTCCTCCTGAGTATTATTGATTTCTTTAAATAATAAGCTTTTGGTTTTGTTTGTTTTTTTTCTACTGATAACTAGTTTTCAATTCATTAATTTTTTTTTTGCTCTGAATCTTATTGTAATATTTCTCCTTAATTTGAAGGGAGTTTTCACTCTGTCATTCCTTTTTTGACTCCTTCTTGTCTTTGAACTGCTAGTGATGGTGGTGGTTTGAATGAGAATTGGTCCCATAGGCCCACATACTTGAACGTTCAGTCTCTAGTTGTTGGTCAGTTTTGGGAAGGATAGTGAAGTGCCACCATATTGGAGGAGGTATGTCACTGGGTTTGGGCTTCTAAGCCTCCAAAGCTCACACAGGCACAGTATTTCCTTTTATCTGCCTCCAATTTATGGATACAATATAACTATCTCAGGTAATAACCCTGTCCAATGCCTGCTTTCCTGCTGCCATCAGCCCTGTAATGGTCATGAACTCACCCTCTGATATTGTAAGCAAGCCTCCAAATAAATGCTTTCTTTTGTAAATTTTGTTGGCCTTGGTGTCTCTTCACAGCAATACAACACACTAAGACAGCAAACTACCCTGTTTTAGCATCCGGAGTGCAGGAATTACAAGGGTGCATCAAGTTTTTAACTACTTCATTTAGGATGAAACATAGATTATTAGTTTCAATTTTGTTTCTTTCTAATTCAAGCGTCTATGTTATAAACTCTCTAAGCATTGCTTCCTCTGCATGTCGTGCATTTGGTAAGTTACAGTTTTAGTGTCATTTAGATAAAAATATTAGCTAATTTCTTTTCTAAACAACATGCTTTTAAAGGTATATTGCTCAAGCTCCATATGTTTTTGGATTTTGCATTTATCCCTCATTTTGTTGAGTTTTAGTTAATTTCTATTGTTGTTTAATGGCGGATGCAGTACAGTTTCTAAAGGAGTTTTGCAGCCACAATGTGCATTGTTTTAGTGGAAGCTTACTTCTGTGTGAACAGAGGAAGGATTGATTTTTGTAACTATTTGATAAAGTCTTGTAAAGATGCTCGAATAGAGCAAGGTGACTGATGGTGAAGACATTAACTTTGTTTCATCTTTTTCCTGGTGCATATGGCCATTTTGGACATCTCAGTGATGGTGTCACCAACTTTGAAGGTGGAATCATCTTATTTATTACTGTAATTCTTTTGCATTTTGTTTCACATAATTTGAATCCTGTCCTCAAAATATATATGTATAAGGAGGATAAGAACATGCATATTTAAAGATCATTAAGACCTTTTGGAGAATTGACACCTGTATTGGATAATGTCTTGAATTATCCATGATACCATTTCCTTGTTTTGAAAGCCATATAGTCTAAAATTAATATAACTACATTTCCTTTATTTAGACTAGAGCTGGTATAGTTCTTTCTGTCCATTTTCTTTTAGACTGTGTGCTTTTAATATACAAGGTCCGTTTATTGTAAACTCACATAGCAAGGTATCCTTTCTTGATTCATGTGGGTAATTTGTCTTTCACATGGTTTGTATAGATCATTGATGATCTAACTGTCATGGTTTAGGGAACACATCTTACATATCTGGGAATCTATTTCATATGAGTTTACTTTCTAATGTATTGTACATATGCATGTACTTTAGAGGTTTTCCTGGAGTTTGAAAAATATACTGACAACTAACCTAACCTTACCTTCATAATAGGCTCTCTTTACATATATATTTTACATATATATAAACATGCACATATTAAGTGTAAACAATATATTAAGTGTAAACAATCAAATGTATTATTGACATTATTTTGATGGATTTATTGGTTAGAACATATGAGAATATTAAAAAATTGTAAAATATAAGCACTTTTTATTTTGCCTTCACTTTTCCTTTTTGACACTCTTTAATGCAGATCCCTTCTGCATTAAAGGTGGTATGTCACTGGGGTGGGGCTTCTAAGCCTCCAAAGCTCACACAAGCACAGTATTTCTTTTTATCTGCCTCCAATTTATGGATACAATATAACTTCTCAGGTAGTAACCCTGTCTAATGCCTTCTTTTCTGCTGCCATTGGCCCTGTAATGGTCATGGACTCCGTTTTCCTACCACCATTTTGACAGATAAATTTTTGCAATTTTTTCAAAATCCAGGATTCTTCTTAGCATATTTAGTCTTTCAATACTAAGTATTTTCCTCTGCTCTATTCTCAAACATAGTTTGAGGACAACTCTAATCTAATTTGCTATTCTGCGGGTAAGTTTATTTTCACTAATTTTTTTCTCCTGTAGTTTAAACTTTGGGTTTTACATTCTGAAAACTACATATCTAGGTATAGGTTGAGAAAATAATTATCCTTCAAGGGGTACTGCAATGTCTAGATTGACCATGTTGTGCCTGGCATTAGTCTGATGACATTCTCAGTAACTATTCTATGACATAGCAGTTCCCATCTTTCTCCTTCCTCTGTTGTTTCACCAGGCTCGCTACCCCGCCTGTGTGTGTCCCACAGCCCTCCCATGTTTTGGTCCTGTTTTTCTTTTGACGCTTGATCTTTTTGTTTTTCTACTTTTTGATTGTTTATTGATATGTGCATACTCTGAGAGCCTTTCCTCAGCTCTGTTCGGTCTACTAATAAGTCAGCCATAGCATTCTCCCTTTTTGTTCAGGGTTTCTGATCTTATATCTTTTTGCTTCTTTCTTTAAGGATGCATGCCGATCTGTCTTCTTTGTCCATCTCCTTCTGTATGCCATCTACTTTCTCCACTAGGGCCCTTAGCATATTAATCATAGTTGTTTTAAATTCCAGTCTGATCATTTCAACACCCATTCTGTGCCTAGTTCTGATGTTTGCTCTGTCTGTCTCTTCACATTATTTTCCTTTTTGTTCTGCCCTGTTTTTTTCCTTGTAGTCAGACATGATGTACCAGATAAAAGGAACCACTGTAAATAAGTCTTTTGTAATGAGGTGGTGGGATGTTCAGGAGAGGTGAGCTTCTGCACATTGATTAGGTCTCAGTCCTTTGCTGAGGCTAGAACTTGAAATTGTGACTGTCATAAGCTTTTCTTATTCCTTCTTTCCCCTGTGTGGGACAGGTTAACTAGAGTAGTCTGGTACTGTATGCCACCTTCTCCAATACAGATGGTAGGGCTGATTTGAATTAGACTCTGGTTTTCTACTGCTTAGGTGATCTTCTTTCCTAAACACAAATCTGTCCTATATCTCATCAGGTTTCTGCTCCAATTGCAATGACTCTCTTTAATACTCCTACCCTATTTCTCTTCACTCTGGTTTCTTTTGTGTAGAAATGTATATCATTCTCTCATGTAACATCTTTGTTCTCTTTCATCTCACTATTGGAAGGAGAACGGAAACAAGTAAGAAACTTCAAATATAGAATATGGATGTCATACAATGGATCTGTGTAAACGATTCTGAGACAGCTAACTAAACATTGATATCCTATTTAGCTTTCTGCCTACATCAACTATTTGTATAATGGGAGTAGTTTTGTTCATTATAATTAGTTAAAAGGGAATTAAAATTATAGAGCATTGATTTTATATTATTTTTCATGAAATTCACTAAATTTGCACGAGAGAAAAATTATATTCAGATTTGTATTTTTTAAAAATTAATGTACAAAAAATATCATTTTAAATGACAGAATACTTTGATATCGAACATCCACAGGGCAGATGTTTAACCAATATGTCATTGTGAAGAATAGAAAGCATCATTTATCATGCTCCTGTGGTTTTTCTGTGATGTTACACCTAGAGGTACTAATGCATTCTAACTAGTAAATTCATATAGCTTTAATAAATACTTACACCTTTCTTACCACATTTTGGAAGATTCATATTCTACAAATAAGTTATTTATAGATTTACCTAAAACTTATAAAAAAATTATTAGTTTCAATTGTACCTTTTAGTGAGTTATATTTTTTAGTTTCTACTGATTTAATTGAACTGAGGTCAAGAGTTTTCCCAATTATACAGGAAAAAAATGCCAAGGACTATGAGTTGAAGACATGGGAACCTCCATGAGGACCTATAGAGAACCACCACCTTATCATGCTGAGAGTAGACTAGCGAGCTGGGAGAGAGGACAGTGTTGGTCCAGGAAAGGGAGGGGAGAGGAGTGAAATTTAAGACTGGGCTTCTTACCTGAGAAGTTCAAAGGGCATACACTCTAAAGCATGAAGTTAAACCCTTCCTGAATGAGACATAGGATTTACTCAGCCTCTGACTCTTTCCTATGGATTTCTAAGATGTAGCAGTCCTTGCTTTTTTCCCCATGACATTATTTCCAGAAGGACTGGATCTTCAGTGCTCACCCTGAGTCAGGGACTATGAGAATGAAACTATCCCTTCGTGAACACATGATGTCCTCCTTCCTGATTTCTGCTCCCCTTCTCACTTCATCATGTCCCAGACCCACCTTCAGACTGGTTCCCTTGACTATATCACACCTTTCTGTCAAAGGAGGTTCGACTGTCTCGCTTCATGTCAGCTTGAGACAAGCTATAGTCATCAGAGAGGAAGGATCTTCAGCTGAGGAAATCCCTCCATGTGATCCAGGTGTAATCACTAATTTTCTCAATTAGTGATCAGTGGCAGAGTGCCCAGCCCACTGTGGGTGGTGCCATTCATGGGTTGCTGGTCCTAGGTCCTATGAGAAAAATAGACCAAGCAAGCTATGGGAAGCAAGCCAGTAAGCAGTATTCTTCCATGGTACTTGCATCAGCTCCTGCCTTCAGGTTCCTGCCCTGTTTTCATTCCTGTCCTGACTTCCTTTGGGAGTGAACAGTAATATGGAAGTGTAAGCTGAATAAACCCTTTCCTCCTCACCATTCTTTTTGGTCATGGTGTTTCATTGCAGCCATAGAAAACTTAAGGTATGCACTTTCCCCACCTCTTGGCTTGTCACCTCTACTACTTATGAGCAATTTGGTTTACAGCTATAAAAACAAGACCACATTTTTTTTCATTGCGGAGTAAAGATGAATAATGATACTGAGAACAGGAACCGTGTTTATTTTCATGTTTAGTCCACATGCACACACACATACACACACACGCACATGTAATTTATATGTGTAGTGTGCATACATAAGTAAATGAGATTGTGCATAAGGTATTTCTACTTTATTTGTCTGAGATAGGGCTTAACATTGCATGAACAGGCAGCTGGCTTTCAAGCTACAGCAATTTATCCTGTCTCCGGTCCCAACATCAGCTGAGGTTGTAAGTGTCACATAACACTTTACACATAGGTACTAGGATCCAAACTCTTAGGGTCTCCGGCTTGCACAACAAGTGCCCTTACCAACTGAGCCATGTCTCCAGTATTAAAATTGATAAACGATTTATTTTCGTGATAGGCTGTGGATATTTAGGAACCAGGCAATGATGTTTCCCACATTGTGTGATTTCATCTTTCTTATACATTTCAGTTCAGTGTGCTTCCTTTCAGAGGTTAACAATGTGATTTACAGGAGAAATAACGACAGAACCTTTTTCAGAGGGATTGAAACCTTTCTGGTATAAACTTTATACAGCATAATGAATATGTTGGCATTTGTGCCTTATTTGCATACTATAAAAATAAAACACTTGGTACAAGGAGTCCCTGTTAAATTCATATTACCTGTTAAATGAAGATGCTCAGAGGCAATGTAATCTAATTAAAATCAAGAAACGTTATTCAATTCACAGTCATATACTTACATGCCTCCAAGACATTACCTACACACTTATGTTCACCATGCACAGAAAGCATACACACCCCAGTAAGCACCCAAGGAAGAAATGATCCCCATATTTCCTTGGTCTAATTTATCAATTCATATGATTTTTTAAAAATTGACTATATTATTTCAACTACTTGACTTCTTTTAATGTATTTTTCAGTTCTTATCAAAAACAGGCTCTGAAGGACCTTCTCAGGCCATAAACATGGGTGATTTACACAGTAATATATTTAATACTAGAACATTGGGGAAAAACTATTTTGTCCCTTAACTGTGCCCCTTTCTTGTTATTCATGCTTGGCAGCTTGCTCACCACTGTCCAGATGTTGATAGCAATTCTATTTTTACAGAACAATGAAGTGTTTATTTTGCAATCTTTTCTCTCACTTCTCCCACACATAATTACATGATCTTTGAAACTTTCACAACAAGTAACAAAAAAGTAACCTTTCAAAATGAAGTAATTGCATGGCTAAGGATTGTAAATTAAGACTAGATTACATATTTTTCTTACCATGTACACTTTGCCCATTTGAAGTTTGTGTAAAAACAAATTTGTAAGCATACATTTATCTGGAAAATTATTGTATAAAGGTATATATAATTAAGAGTTGGACAAATAAAAGACAGAAATTTGGGGGTCATTAAATACTTACTGTGTAGCTAACTGCTATATGTTTTCAAAGAGTATTATAAAAGCCCACATCCCTGATTATTTTTAATTAATTAGAATTAGGCAAAGAACAACTATCATTTTATTTAATAGCTAAACTTCTGGTGCAGAGTCTTTAGAATTATGTACAATTGGCTTATCATTTAACAAAAGAACAGGGAGGTGTCCTTCCAACCACGCTCCCCTGAACAAGTCACCCTAGTAGAATAGCCTTAGAGCTTATGATAAGAATTTTAGTCTTAGATGTGGCTCACGTCCCTGAATGTCTCATAAACACCCCCAACACATTTTCACAACCATGACTATGAATGTCTATTCAGAGACAAGCTTTTACTACATGTGACATTTTTCAACTCCCAAGAACAAAAGGCAAATGGGCCCCGGCCTTGGACATGAAAGAAAAAAATAAAAGCAAAACAAAAACCTCTTACATTTTTACAAAATAAAAGAATGAATACAGATGGCAAAGGCTGAGTGGGAGCTCCTTTAGGCACCATGCTGGTCTTTCTTGAGACAATTGTTCAATGAGGGACAGATAGGAAGAAAATAGATAACAATAGGGTAGAATCCAGGTGTCAGTCAACCCATGGTCTCCCTTGTGAGGAAGTGTTGAATACTTGTGCACTTGTGACACAAGTGACAATGATTTTCAATGTTTATTTAAGAAGAATTTTCTCTACAGTAAGTAGTTGCTGTCGAGATTTCAGGTTCCTTTTACCCAAAGATTTTCATAATCGTTATCATAATAAATCCCTTGCATATAAATCTTCTGAATTAGGATAAGGTATTTCTTCTCTACTTTTCTTTCGATATATTTAATGACTTTAAGAGTTATTTTTCTTTAGATCTAGTCATCTAAGTCAAACCTATTTTATGCAAATTCTAAATACATAACATGATCTTTCCAAATGATATGTAGACAGTGTGTGTGTGTGTGTGTGTGTGTGTGTGTGTGTGTGTGTGTGTGTGTGTATCAGTGATAGAATATCAAGGCCATAAGTTCAGTCCTCAGCACTAGAAAACAAAATAGGCCCTGCCATCATCGATGGCATCATTAACAATCTCTAGGCTTTGTGAAGACACTTATATGGGATTTTATGTCTAATTGACATGCGTGTTATGAAATAAGCCCAGGAAGAAATTCACTCAAATCCAATCACTATCTTCCATCTCTAGGCTTGCCCAGCTTTGGCTTGAGGTTGGTTTCATATATGTGTATTAGAAATGACCCACAGAAGAGAATTTACGACTGTCAATCACTGAAAATACTCTAACCTTCACCATGGTCTCCCTGTTCCTACAGAACGACTCATCTCTGCTCTTTCTGTCTTCTTATTGATTGATTGATTGATTGATGGGAGATATCATCAATCACTGATGATGCTGTCACCACAAAATGTTTTAGAGTCCAGCTTCATGTGAGCACTTGAGTTCACCATCGGTGGCTTACTAAGCTGGCCAGCATGTGTATAGGAAGGCAACACTTTCTCTCACGTGGCATTTGGTTTGGTTAAGGATCAGCTTCCATGATCTGCTTACTGGAACAATAAAATCAGCAAATTATTTTTAGAATATTCCAAAGGATCCACTAAGTCTTTAATCTAATAAATTATTTTCATTAAAATTTTTATTATTTTTATTGAAATCTTTATCAAAATAAATTACCCTTGAAGAGAAACAAATTATCATCATCTTTTCTTACTTGGTACGAATGTGTATGTATCACGTAGTACACATGTGTGGTGTGGGCCAATAATGTGTGTCCATTAATGTGTAAGTGGAGGCCAGAGGAGAACATCTGGTGTCTTCCTCCATCTGTCTCCACTGTATTCTTTTAAGACAGGGTCTCTCTGAAAAGGAATCTTGAGATTTCACCTCAGCTGGCTAGTCAAAGAGCTACTAGTCTCTGATCTCCAGTGCTAGGATTAAAGGTAGTTATGGCTAAGGTTTGCTTTTTGTACTTGTGGCTGCAGACTCAATTCTAGTCCTAATGACTGTACATAAGCAATCTTATGCACTAGACTTGCTTTGCTTTGGCTTTCTTTGCATTTAATCTGCATTTTCTTTTATCAATTTATAGACATGAAAGTGAGTAGCATGACTGTTACATTTCATGTGTGCATTCATATGTAGCCATCCTTTCAGGGTCTATGAAGTAGGAAGAGAGAGAGAGGGGGGGAGGGGGGAGGGAGAGAGAGAGAGAGGAGAAGAAGAAGAAGAAGAAGAAGAAGAAGAAGAAGAAGAAGAAGAAGAAGAAGAAGAAGAAGAAGAAAAAGAAAGAAGAAGAAGAAGAAAAAGAAAGAAGAAGAAGAAGAAGAAGAAGAAGAAGAAGAAGAAGAAGAAGAAGAAGAAGAAGAAGAAGAAGAATGAACTAGCCAAACACATTTTTTAGACAATTTTTATGTGCTTTCTTTCACCTTGAGTAGAAACTTATATAAATTAGCTGTATTTGTGGTGATAAGATAATACAACTATGCGATCATATTTCTCTTGATGTCTAAATGATGAAGGAAATGACAAGCCTATCAAGAGCAGGCCAATAATACTGATACCTCAGAATATTGACCTTTGCAACTGGTAGATCACTATGCTTAGTGTTAAACTGATAATCTGAAAATCTTGTCTCAGTATACATTACAAGAAGTATAAAGTTGGTCACATAAAACAAACATAGAAAACAAAGCAATTGGGTTTGAGGGCACGGCTGGGTTGGTAAAGTGCTTGCCATACAATCATGATGACCTCAGCTCATTTTCCCAGTACCTGGGTCCCAGATGGGCTTGGTGGCAGGAACCTATAATCCTAGAACTGAGAAAGCAGATCCAGGAGGATCCTTGGAGCTCAATCAACATCTGCTGTACTCCAGGTACAGAGTTATTGGTTAAATGAAAGATCTTGTCTCAAAAATATAAAAATATTCAAGAAAGAAACCTAGCATTAACTTCTTGTCACTGCATGTATGCATACATACCTGCATCTACACATGCACACACGTGTGAACAAATACAACAATGAAAAGCTCAGTGTTTTATATAGCCGTATTTGTAGGAGCAGTAATGCTATGGTCTCTCTCTCTCTCTCTCTCTCTCTCTCTCTCTCTCTCTCTCTCTCTCTCTCTCGCACACACACACACACACACACACACACACACACATGCACAAATGCACACACAAACATACACACACATACATATAGACAGACTCACAGATACGAGTTAATGTAACAATCAGTATATGTAACTATATGTAACTAGATTCTATAACTGCAATTTATATCTCTTAGAAGGAAGATTCTGGAGGCTCTTCAAATTGTCTCCCTTTATTTATGTCCAGTGACTAAATTCATATGAATTCAAATCTCAGTTCATACAAAATTGGTCAACAGTGTGTGGCAACCTGTGTTTTTAGGATGAGTAAAAAATATACACCCACTGACAGCACAGGATGCTGGAGCCTTCCAGAATCAATGACTGAGAAAATGCTTGACTGCCTGAATTTCCTGATAACTTACACAGCAAATGTGTGAACTGCTTTCATTTTTAACTTTGAAAATGCTGCTCTGTTTTTGCTCCAAGGAAAAGAGCAGCAGCTTTCCAGGGAATGTAGATGCTGGAGGACTTTGAAGTTGCTGACACATTACTTCTCCAGTGTACTTCTCTGGCTGTCAGCAGCCAGTGTGGCCCGTGGTAAGAAGCCTTACACTATTCTTCATGAGTGAAGGAAAAAAAAACCTATCTGGAAATCCTTAGGGATCCCTGACCTATAAAGCTATTTGCAAATAAAGCCCCATTCCCAACAAATGTGAAGATATGGCTTCACTCATTAACCAGGAATGATGGGAATATCCTGCTTCCTTTGGGACACCCTTAACTCCAAGTCTGCACCTCCTCTCTTTATTTATGATCCTGTTCTGTCTCCAGTCTGAAAGTTTTGTTCCTGACCTGAATCTGTTTTTGTTTGATTTACCGTTTTGCTAAACATATATTCCAGTAAGATGAACTAAAATATTAATTAGTGAATTTGAAGTTTCAAAAGAAACCAAGGACAGATTGAAGCCACGTGTCGCGAAGTCTGGCTCCTTCTCTTCCGTTGGCTCCCTCGGAGGAGTCTACTTCCTAAGACCCCGTGAGGAATTTGATTCAATGGATGCAAGAGACCAGGCTTCCTCAGGGATTAGCTGTAGCTCATGGGCAATCTTCACACTCTCTAGGACAAGGTTCTGGTCACTTTGAGCATCAACCCTTTGGCTGAGCACCGTCTCCATGTTAACTGTCCTTGTGAAACGCTGAGCCAGTTCTCCAAGGATTTGGTTTGTATGCCCCCGTCTCCATTTTCTCCTCTAGCCCTTTCTCCACAGTGACTTCTATGTCTTTTCTTTTTCATACATTCACCATTTTATTTTAGATTTCACCATTTTTTTATTTAAAGTTTTGAAAACTCGGAAGGTTTACTGTTATTGTGAGTAGGTGTGTGTAGGTTTGCACATATTAGGAGTGTACATGTAGAAGTGGGAGACAGCTGTGTGGAACTGGGTGATCCCCTTTCTTTACATGTCTCCAGGCTTGTGCAGCAAATGGGTTACCCACTGAACAATCTTACTACCCCCAAAATGAGTGCATAGAGGTTTAGGGTTTTTGTCATTTTTAAAGAAAATGTATTTCAAAGGAAAATCAGAATTTGATGATTGAAAGAGAAATTTTAAGAGAGAACATGTGATTTTCACTTAACAAGTCTGCTACATGGAAGAATAAAGTACTTCCTGGTTCTAACCATTTTCTAATAAAATCCTTGACTTCATTTTTCTTTACCGCTGAATAAAGCTTCATTTTTATTCTACATTTTCATTATCTATTCATCTATTGATGTACAACCAGGCTAGGTCCATGTCCTTGCTATTGTCAACAGCACAGCAATAAATATGGATGTGCACTTATCTCGGTAGTAGGCTATGTAGTCCTTTCGGTATATTCCTACTAGTGGCACAACGAGGTTGTACAGTAATTTTATTTCTAATTTTTTAAGTAAGGAATAGAGTTTATTTAGGGCATGGGGAAGGGAGTTGAGGGAGTAGAGACAGAGAAAGGCACACACACACACACACAGAGAGAGAGAGAGAGAGAGAGAGAGAGAATGTGTAGAGGATAGGAAAAGAAGGGACAGAGAGGGAAGAGAGGAGAGCAAGAAAAGAGCAAGAGTTATTTTTAATTTTTTGAGAGACCTCTATTGTAATAAGTAATATTACAATATTAGCTAAAATTATCACATATTTTTATATTCTAATGCTAATTAAATATGTAAATCTCAGCATCACCAAATAGCACATATAACATGTTCTGAAGAGCAGAATTACACTAGATAAAGACTGAAGACACACATACATACACAGTGAAGACACATATAGTAAATAAGATGTCTTTTAAATATCCCATAATTCACAATTCTTTTCCCTGGTATGTTTGGTTTTTATTTAATTTTACTATGCTGTTTTCACTTCATTTTTTGATATTGAAACATAAATATGCTTCTTATTAAAAACTATCTAGAACAGTAAATCCCATGCAATAAGAGTGTTAACCATTGTAAACCCTGTCATGTCTCTGAGAAGCAGAGGAATTATCTTGTTATCAATTTAATAATGGAACATTGAAGTAAATGATGCCATCCACTGACACTAGTAACACTGACACTCTGGGGAAATTCATGTCTGTGAGAACTGTCAATCTAGATGGATATGGACGTATTAAACACACTCCCTTCAATCCATAAATGTACTCTTTTTCAGTTGCCTTAATAAAAAGATTGCTTATTTTGAGGAAGACAAGTCATGATGAATATCTTCACATTGCTGACCTATGGTCCCTTTATTGTGTTTTTTAAATATAGAATTCTTGGTAAATAGTTTCATCGTTTTTTTCTTGATGATTTTTTACTTCAGCATAACTGAGTTTTTAATGAATGAGTATTGCTGACTATGTAAGGGGTAAGTAGATATAATACATTTCATTCTACTATTTCCTTTGGGAAGCTTTCTGGAAAATATAGCTAGTTTCTTTATTGTTTTGCATTAAAACTGCCTCCAGTTCTCATTCAGATAGATACGAAATGATTTTGTATTAAAAATATCATATATTTTCCTATAAGAAAATATGACAAGAAAAGTAAAAATTATAAACACAAGCAAAACCTTTAGTTATAAAAATAGTTATCAAATCCTTCTCAGTATAAACCTACGTGACAGAAAAAAAAAAAACGAAAACAAAGCAAAGAGCAATAAATAATTTTGGTTTCATGGTTAGCGAATAATGTGTTGGAGTCTTAAATTCCTTTTGCACAATAAAGTGCATCAGGGGATATGGAACTTATCTGAACACCAGAAGCAATGGCTTTCACCCTAGGAAATGAATAAAGGAGAGGAGATGTGGTGGGGGGGGAATGTGAAGGTGGCCAAGGTTTTTGCTTATTTTGAGGAAGACAAGTCATGACGAATATCTTCACATTGTTTTTTCCAAATCTCTTAAGTCAATACTCTTCGCTTTGTAAATTGTATTATTTTTATTTATTCATTTTACATCCCAATATCAGGCCTACCTCTCCTCCCATTACCCTCTCATGCATATCCTCGCCCATTCCTCCTTCATCAGCCTCTCACACTCTACACTTCCCTGTCAGCTTCTCCCTGTCCTATCAAGTCACTGCAGTACTAGGCGTGTCCTCTCACACTGAAGCCAGACAAGGTGGCCCAGTTAAGGGAAAGGCTCTGGAAATGGATTCTGAGCTACTACTACTCTTCTTGTCTCAGACAAGGATATTTCAGAATCAAGAGAGAATCTTTTGGCTGTGACATCATTTGATTTCCTCTTTTCTAAAGGCCTTTGGACAACAATCTGAATCTCCTACAGATGCCAAGAAAACCCACACGATCCAAGCCACACTCATCATCTTTTCCCCATAAGTTCACCTCCAGCCAATTTTAGTTAGTGGGATTGTTAGGCACACTGTTGTTTGATTGGCTGAGAATTGTTCTCTGATACATTCATTCCTTTCTGCAGTAAATCCTGCTCCTGGAAATTGAGTAATCGCCACCTCTGTCAACTCAGATCTGTCCCGCTCCAAACTCTATCACCTCCTTCTACTCTATTATCCTTGAAATGATTCATGTTGCCCTGCCTTACTATCAGGTCTTCTTGCAAACATGGCAAATAGTAGGACTTCAGATTTCTTATGACTTTGAGTTGGCACAAAAATCCTTGAAAAAAATCTTCACATTGTCATATTAAAGTATTTTTGATTAAAAATAGTTGTTTGTTTTAAATGGTGTGTGCTTTCTGAATGAATAAGTATAACCTACACACTCCCTATAATATGACTTGTGTGAATGCCTCAAGGTTGGACCATCTAGTATTGCATGGCAGGCAGTATGCTCTTCTCTGGGTAAGATTCTATCTCTCTTCTGCTCTCCACTTTCCTTAGTTACCTATTGTTTTTATCTAGGGCTGATTCTTAGAAAAAAACAGAACCTTTGGTTTTGGACTTAATAGAGTAATGATTGATGCAAGGAATAGTTACAAAGCTGTAGGTTTATACAGAAAAATAACAAGTAACGGTCAAGCTCAGAGGCCTGGGGAAAGAGGTCCCCAGACAGAAGGGACATGTTGGTGCATATATAGCCGTATCGCCCTACATGAAGGGAAGCGTCCCTCTAGTCATTCGTATTGCCCCATACAAAGCCTAGATCAATCACAGACTGTGCATATAAGAGAAGAGAGTGGACCCAGACAATGAGATGAAGACATCCAGAACATATTGTAACTTTTCAGAGTAGACATGAAAACGAATATGAGTATGTAGATGATATGAACAGTATACCCATCACAGTCCTTTTGGTTATATTTTCCTTTACCAATAACTTTAGGTGTGTCTGCTCTTGCTTTCCCTTCTACCAAGTTCTGCAGCACTCGCCCCTTGAAATCTTAGCAGCACGCAAGTGGGGACATACAAATATCCATGAATAAAACCTCTTAGTAGGTCTCCGTCTCTCCAGACCAAAATTGACACTATGAGTCAAACATAAATGGTTCTTTCTAATTGGTCTCATGTGTCTAGTAGAATCATCATGACCACTGTGCTTGCTACCCTTCCCTAGTGTTTTATATCAAGAAGCATCAAGCCACGTGTACCCTTTACTGGTGGACTCTTGTGTTTGCAAAGGCTGCACTGTTTTTCTTCAGTGCCATGTCCTCCACGGTGAAATCCCAGTTTTCGAGGTGCTACTGTTAAATCAGTGCTATCTCTTTTCATGCCATAATGTACCTGAGAGTTTTGGACCTATTTATTTATTTATTTGTTTATTTGGTTCTTTTTTTCGGAGCTGGGGACCGAACCCAGGGCCTTGCGCTTCCTAGGTAAGCGCTCTACCACCGAGCTAAATCCCCAGCCCCTGGACCTATTTATTTACATCACTCCATGCTTTTTATTGTGACCAACATAGCAACATTACTCATTTCCTCTTTTTTTTTTACTTTTCCTTTTAAAAAAAGTCTATATTTTCTATTCAGCAAAGACACTGATGTTTAATAGTCCATGGACTAGTTGATGACGTCTGTTTTAACTTGCCAAGTATACTTGACAAAGCCCCTCAAGTTTTCTAATTTTTTCCAAGTACTTAGCTATGAAGTAGGTGTGGCAATAATGACAAATGTTCAGAGAATACTTTTAAACCTAACTTAAAAAAAAAAACACCAGTTAAAACAAACCAAAATGGCCCAAATCAAAACCAAACAAATACTTAGAACTTATCAGCCATTGATTTTGTCAGCTCCAGAATCCTTATGTCTAATATTAAGCTGGCCAGTATCTTATTCCCAAGCATTAGAAACTGATAACTTGTAAGAAACTGTAATAGGTTTACCTAGATAAATGTGAGGCCATTGTTTTACAGAAAGCCAATTTAAGATTTATGAGTGAAGAAAAGACATTGTTGCTGTCTAAACCTCACCATGGGGTGTGTGGGGGGGGGGCAGCTGGCTTTGGCCCTGCCACTGAGAAGAGGAGCAGAAACAGACAATGGAAATTCTGATTTTTAATTGTTTTTAAAAGTTATGTATATGAGCATTTTGCCTCTGTGTGTGTATGCGTGTGTGTGTGTGTGTATGTGTATGTGTGTATGTGTGTGTGTGTGTGTGTGTGTGTGTGTGTGTGTGTGTGTGTGTGTGTGTGTGTGTACTACATTTATGTCTGGTACTGTGGAAGCCAGAAGACATCATTGAATTCCCTAGAGCTGGAGTCAAAAATGGTTGTGAGTCACTTGTGGATGTGGAGAATTGAACCTGTTTTTCTGCAGGAAAAACAAGTGCCCTTAACCTCTGAGACACTCTCTCGACCCAGAATAGCAGCTGCATTTTAAAATGTTGAAGCCAACACCCTGACATTCCTACACTTTGTTTTCTTTGGGGAAAGATGTGGAATTATCCTTGCCAATAATTACAAGGGATATCAGGAATAGATTTTAAGATAAAGTAAACGTGTAACAATCTCTTAACCATATCTCTTGATCGGTGTTATCATAAGAGTCAATATGAATGTGGACAAATAGGATATTTACAATTAAAGGGGAGAAGGCACTAACAGTTTAACTGTCCCTTCACTGTTCTGTAGACATAACTATAGAAGGGTTCAGAGGGCAAAGGGCTTTGAGATACATTGAAAGGTGATATGTACATTTAGTACACAGCACATAACTAAAGATGGCGGTAGGCTGTGTTGGCTAAAAACCACAAACACAGAAAACTAAAGAAGAGGCTATTCTCATGAACTTATTTTTCTCACCTAAGTTGAGAAATCCTACTTCTGATCTCTATGGGACAATGGAGTCTTTCCTATTTTCCCAGATCCTGCAAGTAATAATACAGACACTAGTACCAAAAGGTGGTAGGCATCTGATCCTTCACTGCTCACCTAGTGATTGGACAGGCATTGACATCAACAGTGCCATGCTTCATGCTCAGGGTCAGGTAGAGAAGACAAATGTAACAGACACTAATGGTGTGATTGATATGGACAGAAGCTATGCAAATGAAGGTAGGAATAAACAGGAGCCTCTAAAACTCACTTTCAGTACTTTCTCTACACTGTGTGGAACAAATGTGAGAAGTTGACAGAGGAGTTAAAATTTCTTGGGTAAAAATATTGACTCAGCTCAAGAATAAGGAGGATTGTACAACCAGGTTCAGATCTGAAGAGAACCAAGCATGCTCAGAGGACACTTTTTAAAGAATCCTAGTAATGCCTGAGGATGAGAATGATCTCATGGAAGAAGACAGGTATCTCCTTGATTCTAGTAAGAGAAACCACATAGCATTCATTTTACTAGCAATGATATGTAAATTTGGCACTTCCTGTACCCCTCACCTCCCCCCCCTTCAGCTTGAAGACGGAATAGAACAGCAGTGAACACTTGGCTTTTATTCAGGTCTCTGAGTAGCCGCACACACTCTCAGTTCATTCTCTGTCAGGTTCATAGACTAGCCAAGTGAAAAGGGGGGAGGGTGTGATTATGGCTATGAGGAGTGGGTGGAAGGAAAGCAGCAACTTCTTTTGTTCGTTCCCTTTCAGACCTGATATTATCCAAAAGAAGAGAGCACAAAATGACACTGCATGCCCCCTGCTATGGAGGGGGCAGAATTGGTCATGGGCAATTGTGAGCACCCGAGCTGACATAGTACCCTGGTGACCGGAATGAGTTAAGGCATTGTCCAGAATCTTTCATTTACAACTGGGAAGAATTTGGCCATTGAGAGGCAGATTGAATAGGTCCATTTTTGCCCATTGTGATTTCAATGACAGGTCCAGTTTGCTCTGGTCTAAACTGACTCACCAAATCATGCACTCAGACAATTGAATCACCAGCCCTTTGACACACTGCAGAATCTCTGCAGTGTAACCGCACCATCCCTTCAGGCTGCAGCTGGGGGCATCCTTTCCCCTCTGCTCCTAGTCTTGAGATGGCGACACTCCAAATATTTTATCGTGCGGATTTTAAAATGCGAGATTAATATTGCCATTTATCTTTCTGTTATGTGTGCTTATAGAAATGCAAACCTGCAATAAAAGCAGACATGCAACAGAGAAGGGGCCACTTCTTCTGAGTCCTCAGATTTGCTCATCTTTGATAAACCAAGATTACATCATTTCCGTTCATTATTTTACATAAACCTTTTTTAGGTATGTAATTATTACATTTATATTTTTATCTCCTTGTGATGAGATCATTTTGGCCAAACACAAAGCCCAAAATATAGTTAAAAACATCTTCAGGGCTGTCCATAAAACTCGTTTGAATGATAGCTAGGAAGTTCTTACTATCATTCTGATTCTAAGTGTGATAAAATGTTCTGTAAAGTAATGGGTTTCAGAGTACTACATGGCTGTATTTCAAAACCTCTCCTAGAGTGTTTGAAACCCTGGATCATGATATTGAGGAGGGAATAATGAAGCAGAGTAGAAATGGTGAGAGTGTGCTGTGAAACTATTGATCGTGACAGTACTTTATTTCTCTTCAAGCAAGAAAGAGAGATTTGAAAATTAGATCTCTTGAAAGAAGGCACCTATACCTCTTAAGTTAAAATATGGGAACTTTATTTCAGTAAAAAAAAAGAGCAAACTGAAAACCTATGTGCTTTATATTTACAGTACATACACCACTAACAAGTCTGTATAGCACCTACACAGTTGAGAATAAGTG
This sequence comes from Rattus norvegicus, assembly GCF_021556685.1. Classification (NCBI taxonomy): domain Eukaryota; kingdom Metazoa; phylum Chordata; class Mammalia; order Rodentia; family Muridae; genus Rattus; species Rattus norvegicus. The sequence goes on along the minus strand of NC_141535.1, from coordinate 209,299,813 downwards.
ATTCTTAAAGGATCCGGGTCACTTCCGTAGGACCGACGATAAAGAGCTCATCTCCAGACAAAAGCCTTAGCATAGAGTTGAGAGGGACTTCCTCCTCGCCAGAGTCCAGTATTAGCTGTAAAAATGTGTAGGCTTTTGCATGATATATTTTGGATTCTTTCCTCCCTCATGAACAAAATTCCCTATTTGCTTCCTTCCCTATTTCTCTCCATCCCTCCATCCCCCCTTTCTCTCTCTTCCTTCTTGCCTTCCTTTTTTATTTCTTTAATATATGACAAAGTATCTCTGTGCAGCCCTGGCTACCTTGCAACCTCCTGTGCAGACTAAGCTGGTCTCAAACTCAGACATCAGCCTGCCTCTACTTCCCAAGTTTCAGAATTAAAGGCTTTGTCACCACACTCAATGCTTTGTTTATGTAGTTTGTGACAAGATCTCACTACACAAGCTAGGCTGGCCTTGACATGGCAATCTTCCTGCTTTTACCACCTGGTTGTTGGGATTATAGGTCTAAGATGCCACATTCCGCTAACAAAATTTCAATTTTGGAATGCCGTTTTATCAATGGTTATTTTCCCCCTTCAGAATTTTCCTGAATACACCTAATCCAAGCAAACAGAAGTTCCTCCACAGACTACTGGCAGCTTCAGCTGTGTGTGTTTTATTATGTTTTAAATGCACATATTGAAGCAACTCAATTTACAGTATTTAAAACGTTTTATTAAAACACAGTGTCATGACCATTAAATTATATTCATTCTATTAAAATAAATTCCCTTGATATCTTATGACTTATGAGTACTATGATTAGGGCTTTGCACTACAAATAAATTGCTAAAACATTTTTGGAATATCTTCCATCATTTGAAGGCCATGGTACAATGTGTATGTACTTTTCATAGATAATTAAACTTTTGAATGCAGATGAAAATCAGGTAGTATAGCTAGGTGTGGCTAAAACAGTTTGACCCAAACAAAACAAATGTAAAATATCTACCTTAGGTCTTACAAAAATATTAGAGAGTATATGCTTAGGCTGACATCTTTAATAAACTGAAAAACATTTTGATAGAATATTGTTGGGCAAGTCATGCTACCTATTAACTAAATATTAAACAATTTTTTACTAAAAGTATTAAAAGTGGGAAAATGAGAAACTCCACCAGAAAAAGTATATTAGACTTTTTTTTTCACAATAGCCTTCATCCACTTACACTCTAAGGCCTTACCTAAGTTCCCCAGCTAAATAAAGCCAATTCCTTCTGCACAGTTACATAAAAGTTCTCATCCTTCCCTTGACAGCATGCTTTTAATTACAATGCTGTTGTGGTTGTTGTTGTTCCAAGTTTCACTTCTTATTCACCTTAACTTCATACACATTGCACATATTCTCTTCAGTTCACTAAGAATCATGTAATGTATCAATTCTTTGAAATTTTAATCAAGTAACTTAGTAAATCTAGTTTCAAAAATATCCTAGTTGCCAGTTTTTGATTATTTAAAAATAGTTTTTTATTGTTTTTTCAGTATTGTTTTGTATAATCTTCATTCTTCTGCATTATGAGAGAAATGACTGAGATAAGATATATAACTTCCAGGCTGCAAAAGGACTGCTCTCAGATCAGTACCAGGCTGAGAGTTGGGAAGAGCAGCAAGGATGCAGGCGGTCGAGAGAGCCAAGAATCACCTGTGCATAGAAGGCATGGGATGTTGGCAAAGCAAGATTAAAAACAATACTCTAAGCTTTCATGAATGCTTGAGGGAAGAACAGAAGAGTTCAAAAGAAGTACTCAAGAGCCATTAGTCAGGATTTGAAACCAGTCTCAAGAGACAAGGTTCAGGAACTAGAACATTGATCTCAGTACCTGTGGGTGGCAGAAGGGAGCGAGGGGACATGACTCTTGTCTCATTGTCAGACAATGGCATGTCTGAAAGTAGGGCGACAGGGAATGCAAGGAGGGAAAATCATACCCATACGCGTTAGTTCTAAGGAATGCTCTTTTTTGTAAGAGGAAATAAATATTTTTTCCAGAAAGCAGGAGGCAGATGCAAGGATCTAAGAAAACAGGAAATCATCAGGAAATGCCTACAGATTCCTGTTCTAGAGGAGAGAACACAATGAGAATGGCAGGGAGCCTGCAGCGTACTGTGCACGAATTATAAGCGAGAATTTTTAAATTGTGGTTTGTAGAAGACATCACCATTTCTGCAGCATATAATATATCCATTCACTTCTTGGCACCTGCCCTGTTTGTTAGTTAAGCCTTTGAGAAAATTTATGGCAATGCATGGCATATATATAGTATCAGATTTCATAGAAACTTCTTAAAGGATATCAGACATTTTTAGCCCATTCACACACCTTATCTGCTTTCCTTTCTCTCTCCTGCTGTCTCCTTCCCATTCTCTTCTGTTTTGTATCTCTCTGGATAGCTTGTTAGATAGAATGCTCACGAATAGATAAATGGACAGACAGAGATATAAACAGCAATAAACAGATAGATGTCAATGGATAGTATAGTAAGATTAGTAAGATAGATAGATGGTTTTATATGTTTATAGAAAAGTCTATGGTCCAAAAATATAATGAGATAAACATACTGTACTCAATTTTCTGAGTCTGGATTATTTTCCTAAATATGATAATCTTCATTTACCTACAGAACAGGGATCTCTACGGTACAGTGATTTCAAGTTCTTTCTGGTAAAAAAAAAAAAAACAATGTAGCATAGCAGGGTCATCATGCAGTTCTATGTGGAACCTCCTTACTGATTTCAGTAGAGATAAAACTAATTTACATTCCGCCGGCAGTGTGTAAGTCTTCCCTTTTCTTCACATCCTCACCAGCATTTGTGCTATCTGTTTTCTTCATGACCATCTTGACAGAGGTGGGTTGAAATCTCAATATAGTTCTAATTTTCATTTCCATGGTGGCTAAGAATGTTGAGTTCTTTTATTTACATATGTCTAGTGACTATTTCCACTTCATCTTTTGACAGCCAGATCCTTGTTTCATTAGCTCAACTCTTAATTGGGTTATTTGGGGGCCTTATTGATATTGACTTTTTAAATTTTGCATATGCTCTAAATACCAATTCTATGTCAGCAAGGATTTTGTTTTACTCTGTATACTTTGTCCCTTATTTAACTAATTATTCCTTATTCTGTGAAAATGTTTACATTCATGTGATAAGAAGCTTCTTATTAAAAATAGCAACAAGATCAACAAGACCAACCAAGAAATAGTTTATTCCATTTGTTCTGGGGGTTAATGATATATTTGTTGGTGTATATATCAAATAGTCATATTTATATTGGAAGTCCTAATACTCAGACAAAAATAGCGTTCCTGATGTGTTTCCTGGACATTATCTTAAGAACCAACATAAACGTACTTCTATTTTCTTGGCCAAATGATTGACATTTGTGTGCAGCCAGAGATCCATCCCTTTATCACACACAGGCAATAATACAAGCTCCTGTTTGTCTATTCTAGGAAATGACTAAGAAAACATAACCCCAATCCTCTACTCTACACTAGGTACCAAAATAATTTCACAGCTGATTTAAAACTCTTACCCTCATCTTCATGCCCCGAGTGGGATGTGACCTGTCTAGGCAGGAAACCATCGAAGCGCTCTCTCCCATCTTCTTTCTGCTTTGTGTTTCCCTGCTCCCAGCCATGCTCTGTTCCTATAGTTAACCTCACAGAACAAGATAAAGCTTTCTTGCCCAATGAAGCAAGCGGTAAAAAAAAAGTCTCTCCTTGAAAATGTACCTCTGTCTCAATTTCCCCCCAGAAATAGATATTAATCCTGTCCCCTTGCCAACTCTGTCAATAGTCGAAGAACCTCAGAATATAAAAATGTTCAATAATTTTCTATGTTGCTTACATCAAACCATTTCATTATGTCCAACTAAAATGAAGTAGAAAATAGAAGACAGTATTTGTTCACCTCTGGAATGATCTCATCTGTTTTATAAGCATGTGATCCCCCTGGCTTCTCTCATGTGCCGCTCAGGGGTACCAAAACCTGGCTATGTGTTTATGATTCAATTAAAATGCTTTTCCTTCCACTACTCAACATGCACCATGACAACACCACATAAATAACATTTCACATGGAAACACTGGCATCGCCTTGACAGTACATTCATGTAATCAATTCATTGTCTCAAGAACAGTGAGATTTCTAGGGCACTGATAATCTCATCCAAATTCCTTATAGGTGAAAGCATAAATTTAACCATTGATTTTTCTCTTAGCTCATGATTTTGCCCTGCAGTTGTGTAAGCACCAGGTTATGGCTCAAAAATCTATTGTGGAAAAAATGTGGATGAAATCTTCAAATTCTGAACAAGAAATGGTGGCCAAATAAAATGATGATCTTTATAAACATTGTTATCAATAAATCCTGGCTCATGCAATTACATTACACTGGGGAACCACATGACAGTTAGACTAAAGAGGTAGAATTCGAAAGAGAAAATTTCGTTTTGGGGATGTTGCAGGATGAGCTCACTGCTTGGTCTAAGAGGCAAACAGCTGCTACTGGGACACCCATTCGCAGAACTAAGAAACAACAAACACAAATGAAGAACTACACAATGTATTTGCAGATTTTTTTTAAAAAAATGCTAAATGGCACCTTTTACAAAAAGCATGGTTCGGAGATTGATAGCGAACATCATTAAAAATAGACAATTGTTGAATTTTTATGGTTACTGATGTGGGTAGTAGTAAGTTTCTACTCAGAATGTTTGTCCTGTTGTGGTTACTCTCGCATATTAATTTAGATTGAGAAAATGGCTTTTAGAGGTTTCTTTATTAGACTTCAGGACAAAAAGCATTAGAGTTATTAAAACAGATCCTGAATGATTGGTCAGAGGGTAAAGTACCTGGAACTCGGCCTGGTGATTTTAGTTCATGTCTTGAAACCCATGTAAAGATAGAAAGAGAGAACTGACCCCACACAGCTGTCCTCCATATGGTGTCATTGGATGTACACCTCCTGGACACAGAGCATCTCCAACACAAGTGGGTAGAAAGGTGGCTTGACCAGTTAGACGCTTTCTTTGCATCAGTCGTTATGAACACAGCTAACTGCACTGTGTATTGGATGGTCTGAAATGACAGACTTTGATTCCTGGTTTTATTGGTTTGTTTTTGTTTTCCGTTTTGTTTGTTTTTTACTTTGGCCCTAGGAAAATTACCTTTGAAGTTTTAGGGTGGTTCTGTATTCATAGAGAGCGGGCGACAATACCTTTAAATAAGGGCCATTAGATAATACTGTTAAGCCACGATAAGGATTAATGTTAAGGATGTCTGCTACTTAGCATAGCAGCCAGAACTTAAGGGGTCAGTTATTGAGAATTTACTATTTACTTATTTATTTACTTAAGTTTATGTATATGTGTGTATATTTGCCAGTGTTAGGGAAGGCCACAGCCCCTGGATGTGGAGTCACAGATGTTTGCACTCTACCCAACATAGATGCCAAGATGCAAACTCAGGTTTTTTGGGATGCGAGCAAGGGCTATGAACCACTGAGTCATCTCTCTGGCCTCCACCATCATTACTTATCCCTGACTAATAGGAATTAGCAACATATAATTCTGAAGGACTTGTATCCGATGCTTAATCATGTTCTCTTGGCATGTTTGATATAGTGGTAAGAGGAAATTAGCAATAACTAAAGATACATATTTAGTAAAAAGGGCACAGTGTAGTTAGTAATTGAATAAGCCAAACAGTGGCTCACACAGCTTAGGGAGCTGACTCTTCAGTCCTCCATTTATAGCACTAGTAGACATAGGTGGTATTTAAACAAAAAGTGGTGACTGGTAACTCAGGATTCAAAGATTCTCCTCTAGCATTCAGTAATTAACCAATACTAAGGTTTATGGACAATGATTGGCAAAGACAACTGCTATTTTTCCACTGTCACAGATTTTCCACTAAGATTAAGAAGCTGATGCAATGAGAGGTAAATCTTGATAAAAAAAGGAAAAACAAAATATTGCAGTAGTTGTACCCCCAACACCCATTAGAACAGGAAAAAACCATGGGGATTATTAGAGATTTCTCATCTGCAATTTGACATATTTGGAGGGAGCCATGATGGAAAGACTGCTAGACTTTGTAATTTGTTCCTCACACTTTTTTTTCCAAATAGCTTACTGGATTCTTTTAAGTAAGAATAAAATTTTTGGAAGTATTTAAAGAGATGTGTTTAAAAGCAGGGTTGCTTTTCCGCACATTGTAGAGGGCATAAGTACTCAAGATAAGCAACTGAGAAAACAGGGATGTTAGTTACCCAGGATTGGTTCCTCAATGGAGGAAATGTATACCTGTTTTCCACCTGGAAAGTTGAAAGTCCATGTGGTTAATCTCCTGGTAACTTTTCTTGTCTGTAGGGCCAGACTTCACCCACATCCCCAGAATGTTTATCCTAGACTCTTCCCCCTAGATCTTTATTGCTAACTTTGTTTCTTTGTCAACAAAAGCCATCCTCAGGGGAGCTGTCACATAGACTTAGAGCCTGCTGACCTCTTATGCTATCTCCATTAACCCCTGAAAGTTTGAACCAGCACTGGCTGAATAGAGCAGAGCCACACTTTTCTTCTTCCATCCTGAGGTTAGCTCCCTGGTAGCATTAGAGCTTGCAGGGAATAGCATTGATATGGCATTGATCTATACGACTAATTTATATATATAATTGAAAGGTTTAAGAAATGTTTTCTAAGTTAAAAAAAAGGGTTAGATTCATAGATCTCTCTTTGCCTTTCTCCGCTCTATTCTTTTTCTCCTCTCGTGTGTGTGTGTGTGTGTGTGTGTGTGTGTGTGTGTGTGTGTGTGTGTGTGTGTATCTGTGTGTAGGAAAGAGGATAAAAAGAAAAAAAGGGGTATATAAAGATAAAAGGATAAAAGGATTGATTATTGTATCTCCTTGATAGGAACAAGTAAAAAGTAGATTATTGTATCTAATTTTAGACTTGAAAGCAACTACAAGTCTCAAATATTTTAATTGTATGGGATTTTTATATAATAATAAAAATTTAAAGTTATTTTTTGTTACAACGTAGTGCCTATATTTTGCAACTTTTGTTTAAGGTGGTGTACATATATAATTCATTAAAATGTAATATAAAGTGCTAGTCTTTGTCCTTATAATAATGTGACTATTATAAACTGCTTAGGATAATTAAGGAATGCAAGTTAATAATAGTCACCTATAAATAAACTTGTAGTGTTGTTAAGTACTAGTTTAGTTAATTACAGAAATAAGCTTTATTTAGCCTCCTCTTCATATATTCTTTTCCAGATTAAGCAAAAGTTAATAGTTAGAAACGAGCTCTCTTTTCTGTTTAGATATACTTTATATAGATAAGTGATTCTCCCTTATCACATTTCAGAGAGCTACTGATTTTAGCATTTAAAATTTATAATAAAAGTCTTTTCTGACTGGGAAATACATAAGCTTCTGGTAGCATCCACATTCTTCTCTGAAGAAGATGATAGGCACTCAAGAACCTCAACTTGTAGTTTGTTTCAATAGTTGCAAAGATGGCCACTGGGCAAAATACCACCCTTACCTCAACACCTGAGAGCATGTTGTCCAAACTGTGGACACTAGAAAGTTGATTGTCCAACTTTACAGAGATAAGGTAGGAGAGTCCTTCAAAAGTCCTGCTTCATTGATGCCGGTGTAAGATCTTCTGGCCCCGACTGCTGCAGATGAATATCCCACACATAGAGAGGAACAATTATTGACAGTTTAGGTAGCCAGCAATCTCTGTCATTTCTTTAGAAGTGAAAGCTTCTTGCGGTGTGCTTTCTATTTGTTCAGGTATAATTTATCCTTCTCAGGTCTCTTATAGGGTTAGAAACTAGATAGTTAAAGTCTTATAGTATTCCTTGTTATCAGATTGAAAAAAGAAACGTCACAAGATTAGTGTAAAAGTTCATAAGGTTTGAATGACATATATATATATATATATATATGTATATATGTATATATATATGTACAAGCTTAAGTAAGAAATGATCTAAGAAAGTATTTTAGGGGCTAAGGTGATATTTTAAGGATGGTATATGCAAATGGTGAAGATTAGAGAATGTAAAAGCTTGAATAGTGATAGAAAGTGATTTAGGTACAAAACTTTGAACTCACTAAGATAGATAAAGGGTTCTTTCTCGAAGTTGTCAAATACAAATAAACTGGACATTGTGAATGTATTCCTTACCTGATAGTTCTCCTAATTTCTCTTATTGTACATAGCTTATTGTTGTTAGAGAAAAACAATTTATTGGATTAGAAGCAGGAGATGTTGTGTGAGGTTGTGTCTCTGTATGTTCAGTTGCTAATTCTGTATTGGCAAAGAGCTGAATGCAGGCAGGATACTGGTATTGCTAATTCCATGTCACATTTTTCTCAGATTTTGTAAATATTCATTCTTCCTTACCTACCTAAGGCAATCTAGAATTGTATCTGATTGGCTTTAATAAAGATCTGATGGCCACTAGCTAGGTACTAAGTGGAAGAAAGATCTTCTGGGCAGAGAGAGGGACTCAGGGAGAAGAATTGAGACATGAGGAATCGGTGGACACAGAGGTAGACAAATGAACCAGAGAAGACTAGAGAGGTAGACCTGTCCTTTGGTGGGTGTGGTGCTAGGATCATTCAGGTAAGAGTTCTTGGGAGACTGCCCAGCAAGAGGTCCAAGCTTTAAAATACTAATAAACTTTTGTGTTATTATTTATATTGATGGTGGGTTCAAGAAGGCCGTGTGTGTGTGTGTGTGTGTGTGTGTGTGTGTGTGTGTTGGGAGGAGTAAAAAAGTCAAAGGACAATCTGTGGTAGTCAATTCTTCCTTTCTCTGACATGAATTCTAAGAGGAAACTCAGGTCACTCAAGTCCTCTAGCTTGTCAGCAAGTTCCTTTTCCTGCTGAGCCAACCCTCTGGTCCTGCTTATTTCCTTAATTGCCACTTGAAATCAACTCTTACTGGAACTGTGTGTGTGTGTGTGTGTGTGTGTGTGTCGCACACGCATGTGCACATGTGTGGGTACCGGTGTGCCTAGTTAGTGCTGCCTACAGGAGCACAGGTGAGGGGTTACTTACAGAAGAACGAAGAACTTACCTGTGCTAAGGTTCTGAAGAAAATGTGTCTCTTTTTCCCATGAGCTTTTAACTGCCTATATCTTCTCTGGAAGGGGAGGGTCCTGTGAGTACCCACAACCCACCCACCAAGTGAATGAATTCTACCAAATTAAATGAATTATATTCTATTCTTCTTTCCAAATGGAATCCACAGAAAGATTTGCCATGGTATCTGTTGATTTCTTTTGTCTTTCTGAAAGACGCCAGCAGAGAAGAGTTGGTGAAGACATAGAATGTTTTAGAAGAATTTTTTTCTCAGGGTTAATTTTAATTGGAGAATATCCGTCCCACTTACCTACGGAAGATCTCACTTGATGCTACTTCATTGTTTGGTGGTATATATAATACTTCTAACAGATGCTATAAGATTTAAAAATTTATCTGATTTCAATTTGGTGACAACCTTTTCTCTATACCATTCCTCCAAGGTACAAAGAAGTGATATCACGGTTCTCCTTGCTGTTTCTGGGGTGTAGTATACTCAGGTTTATTAATATTTTCACAGCTTGGATGTGGTTGTGAAAACCTGATTTTTTTCCATGTAACCTGACATATATTGTTTGTTAAGTTGGTAGGAGAAACTCTACTCATTCCTTGGATACCAACTAAATTCAAAACTCTTGCCTGCATTTCATGGTCAAAATCTAACACTTTAGCTTAGAAGTGTGATTTGAACTGGGAGGACCTTGGAGGATTTTAATTAAGAATTAGGCAACACTTCTGAATCAGAGAGATCAGGAGCTGAGTTGCTGAATGAACATATATGACATGTAAAATGTTTGAGGTGCAATTATAGTTTGGGCAACAGTAATAATTCTTTTTATATTCCGTTACTCAGGTTATTTTCCATATTATTTTTAGTAATTCACTTACAAATGTTATATGCATTGCTTTTGAAGCCTGTAATTATGTTTATTTTCTATATTAAGATATCTCCTCATACCTTATAAACCTAGAGCCATGCCTAAATTTACAATTTAAACTAAATTAGTCACAAAACAGTCAGTGATCATTTTAATATTGAGAGTGTTAAAGGGTACATTATGAAAAAATTAACATGCAAAAGCAGCACAAAGCTAAATTATTTATTATGGAAAAATTAGTCAATCTAGTTACTCCCCTAAATTTTACATGAATAAAATATTACAGAAAATTTCCTTTTGGGTGATCAGTATATAGATCAGAAACTCCCCAAAGAAACTGTATTAATAAAGTTAACTCATTCCTTATTAATGCCCTAGGCGTTTTAGCAACATGCAAAGTGAAATATCCACCTGAAAAATGACTTTAATGATAAGTTATTTCTTTGCCTTATGTACATAATGGAAAATTAGTTCAGGAAGAAAATCTCAAAGGGACAAAAAAAATAGCCAAGTGTGAAATTTGCAAATACTTTCTTGGATTGGGTACAAATGTTATCCAGGCCAATACTAGGGATACATTCTTTCTATCCTATTTACAACCCAATCTTGATTAGTTAAGAGCTCATTTTCCAGTTTGTGAATTATCTAGGTCCTTGAATCTTCTCTCGCCTCTGGCTGATTAGCTCCCATTTCTCTGCTCATTAGCATCTCTACCAAAAAGGGGAGGAGTCCAGGTAAAAAGAAAGAGTTCATATGTCAGCAGTCTTAAACCCTTTGATGCTTGGTTTAATAAAAAAATTCTCCAATTGCCAGCATGCATATGCACACACTATTTTCTTCTTTGCACAAACCCATTCAAGGCACCAAAGCACACAGCACGGCACAAAGCACACAGCACAGCACGACACAGCACAGCACAGCACAGCACAGCACAGCACAGCACAGCACAGCACACACAGCACAGCACAGCACACCACAGCACAGCACAGCACAGCACAGCACAAGGTCCGGGATATAGGATCAGATTTACCAGTAACCCAGTGACATGTCAAAATCCTAGCACTTAGAGTTTGAGAAGTATCTGAGAAAAGTAGTTGTCTTCACATCAATATCAGATCCTTATCACAAACGGGAGGATAGCATTACTTTACTTTTTTCACTAAGTTATTGAGAAAAGAATGAAAAGAAATACAGAGTCAGCTGAAGCTGTTCTCTGTGAAGCTGGTATCCATTATTAACCTAGGACTGTATACTAAAACCTTATCAATTTGTAGCTTTTTCTTTCCTTTTCTTTTCTTTTCTTTTCTTTTCTTTCTTTCTTTCTTCCTTCCTTTCTTTCTTTGCTTTCTTTTTCTTTTTCTTTTTTCTTTTAAAGTATCAAAGATTGCTTTCTGGAAAAGCTCATTGCCAGGGTGACACTGTTTTATTTATTTATTTTCTATTAAACCTTCCCTGTTTTGATGATGTTATAAAACAATAGAATGGTTGAAAAGACCAGTGAAGATCTATTGTTATCTCTCCTGACAGGTTTGGCTCTTTGGATTTAGATTCTTCCCTGACTGCTATTAGTGAGAGACCTTCCCAAGTAGCTGGACCTTGTATATCTTCCTTTCAAAATCTTCCAAAAACACTGTGATTTGTGACTGTAATTTTGCTTCTTTAATTGAAGATGTAGTCCACAGATAAAATTCTGAATGAAATGATGGCTTGTTATACATCTTTTCCTGTTCTATTAAAGTATTCCTTGTTTGTGATATTTTAAGGATGTTTGGTGAGTCTGGCCAGGCTACCACTGAACAGGTAGCCAAATGTCTCCCAAGACCAGAATCCTTTTAGATGGTTTATAGTGACCTGCCTCATGCTTGTTAGTCACAGGCACAGATTTATATTCAACCCAAATGGGATCAATTACCCATTGATATGAATGAGTTTCAAAGAAAATATTATTGAAATAGAGTGTTGGGGACTTTAAAATGTTAATTTATTAATGTTTTAAAAAATACTCTGGGAGTTGGGGATTTAGCTCAGTGGTAGAGCGCTTGCCTAGGAAGCGCAAGGCCCTGGGTTCGGTCCCCAGCTCCGAAAAAAAAGAACCAAAAAAATAAAAAAATAAAAAATAAAAAATACTCTGATGTCTGAATCTCACTAAGAAGGGGAAATAAAATAGACATAGCAGGTAGATGGGGACAGGGGATTAGACTAGGGTGGGGACGAGGATGGGAACAGGAGAGATCAGGTCAGAAGAGGATAGAGGAAGAGAGTACTAGGAAAGACAACTAGAATGGGGGGGAGCATATCTCTGGGATGAACTAGAAACCTAGGACGATGGAAACTCCCAGGAACTTATGGGAGTGACCATAGCTGACTCCTAACAATGGGGAATATGGAGATGGATGGGCCATGTCCTGTAATTAGGAATGACCTCCAATAGAGGTGAGTTGGGACACCAACCCAGCAACAAAACTTCGATCTACAATTTTTCCTGTCTATAGGTATGCTGGAGTAAAGGTGACCCAGAAATTGAGGAAGTGGACAAGTATGTCTGTTCCAGCTTGAGAACCACGTCATAAGAAGGAATCCAGCCCTGACATTGCCTGGAGGGCCAGGCACCACAGGGTGCAGAGCCCAGAGATATAGGAGAGATGAAACACAAATGGCTGAAAGGAGAAAAAAATTCAACAAATGATTCCTAATAATATTCTACCAACAGATTGGTGCCTAGTCCAGTTGGCATCAGAAAGGCTTCAGACAGCAACTGATAGAAACAGAGACCCACAGCCAAACAGTACTCAGAGCATGGAGAATCCTACAGAAGAGGGATCAGAAGGACTGTAGAGGAGTCAAGGACAACACAAGAAAATTCATATAGTCAAATCACCTGGGCCTATAGGCTCTCATAGAGACTGAATCGCCAACCAGGGAGCCTTCATGTGACTGACCTAAGACCTCTGCACATATGTAACAGTTTTACAGCTTGATCTTCTTGTGGGACTCCTAACAGTGGGATCAGGGGCTGTCTCTGACTCTTTTGCCTGCCTTTCCTCTCCTACCGGGTTGCCTCCACTAGCTTAGTCTTACTGCAACTTGGTATGGCATGGCTGTTTGATATTATCGACGGGAGGCCTGTATTTTTCTGAAGAGAAATGGAGTAGAAGTAGATGGGGGGAGAAAGGAGGGAGTTGTGGAAAAGGGCAAGTGGTGTGGGAGGGACTGGGAGGAAAGGAGGGAAAGGAAATGTAATTAGAATGTAGAAAGAAAGAAAGGAAGAAAGAAAGGAAGGAAGAAAGAAAGAAAGAAGAAAGAAAGAAAGAAAGAAAGAAAGAAAGAAAGAAAGAAAGAAAGAACGAGAGAGAGGGAGGGAGGAAGGGAGGGAGGGAGAAAGGAAGGAAGGAAGGAAGGAAGGAAATGGTTTTAAGCAAATGTCTTAAAAGACCTAAGGGGAGAGATACGAAATTAGTTACATATTAAAACCCAAATCATTTAAGAGCATTCCCTTTGTGAACAAAGTGAAAAAATCAAAAAAGCTGAAGAGAAAATGGTATCAAACACCCTGAAAGGAAAAATTGGAAGGGAGGGAAGGATGGAGAGAGGAAGGAAGGGTAAGGGAAGGGGAGAGGAAAGGAGGGTGAGGAAGAGAGAGAGAGGAAGAGGGAGTGAAGAGAGGGAAGGAGGGAACAGAGAGGAAAGAAGGGAGGAAGTAGAGGAGGAAAGGAAGGAGGGAGAACAGCGTGTAAGTACAGGGTCTTCCCTTATTGATAACCTTGAGTTGCCTCCTCAATTTCAACTTCATAAAGCAAAAGGTGCAGTTTCTAAATCAAAATTTAAAAGTTGACAGATTAAGTTCCCTTGGAGACTAGGAGAAGGTAAGTATTAGAGGTTTGGGCAGTATTAGGGAGGGAACTCTTAATTAACAGTTTTTCTTGATTGTTCATCTTCTCTGACATCCTGACGCCTATGAAGAATGTATTAAAAGAGAGTCGCCCAAAGATTAGAACACAAAGATTGCCCGATAGATATTAAAGGAAGTGGACCCACTGAACCCTCTTAGCTTGTCTAGTTTTGAACTTGATCTTCATTTTGGCACGTGTAGACCTGACCAATCTCATGAATTTATTCAGATAAAGGAAGACTGAGTTCACTGCCTTTCCCCACTCCCCTGGGCTTCTTTCTAACTATTCACCATGCTCAGGGCCATGCCTCCAAAGCAGAGAGACACTATTCTTACCCAAAGGCTGTCTGATTACAAAAAAGACAAGGAATTTGTAAAGCCTGTATTGTAACCCTTTAATGCTTGTATAATGACTACTTTAAAGGGTTTGATAGATTGGTCTTAAGATTTTTCTCCTACTGAATGACACGAACCACCAACATTTTAATCTCTCACAAAGCCAAAGCTTAGAAATTCAACCAACATACCTTATATTTCCTAATAGAGGCTAAGGTCTGCTTTAACTTCCTGTGAGTCCCCATGACTCAGCCTCCAAGTGAGGATGCTGGCGATGAGAGATGCATTTGTGGATGGCTCTGATGTACCCACAGTACACTGGAAGCTGGGCTAAGACTGGTAGCGTGGTGTTTTGAATCTAATTCAGTTGGGAATGAATCTTCAGACACATCTCATCAAAAGTGCTATTACCACTTTACACAGAACCTGTTTTTAAACTGATATGGTGAAGTACACTAGTACGCAGAGAGGGCAGCAGGATTCTCCGAGCTGCACTCCTGGACTGTATACAATGGAAAAAGTGAGCTGAACACAGGTCTCCTTTGTTTCCTAATTGGGGATGCAGAGTGACCAGCTTTTCCAAGCTCCTGGTGCCTTGACTTCATTACTGTAATGATAAACCATGCTTCTGAGTTGTCAATTGTCTCCCTTGAACTGTTTCTGCCAGGGCATTTTATCATAGCAACCGAAAAAGGAAAAAAAAAACCCTCTGAGATTAAGAGGTGCTATTTTATTTTCAGTATATATCATTGGGTTACCTGTCTCATTCTCTATATTAGAAACTGGTATATCTTCTGGATTTTTGTTTGTTTTATTTATTTTTAAATTATTAATTCTAACGAACCTTGCTAAAATTTTGTTCATTATGATCTGCTCAAACCAGGTTTGCCTTCCTCCCACTCTCCCTGTTTTCTTCTCACTGATTTCCTCCCACGCTATGGACCTTCGCACATTATTTAATTATTTACTTTAAGCTTCAGTACCTTTCCATCCTAGTTTTGAAGGCAGAATTTGAGGTCATTAATTTGATACTTTCCTTCACGTATACTCATGCCATGTGGGAGTAGAGTGTTCCTCATGACTAAGAAAGTGACATACAACAAATTTAGGCATATTTTAATTCTCCCTCGCTTCAGAATACTTTCTAATTTTATGTTTCAATATAAGAGTTAAGAGTATACTATTTGTTTTTTTACTATTTGAGTATTTTTCAAAAATATTCTTGTTTTAATAGTGAACTGCATTATTTTCTCACCATCATGGATACTTTGCATGACTTGAGTTATTTTAAAAGCATTAGGACTTCAGCTGTGGACTAGAATATGTCTTAGCTTTCTAAACGCTCTGAAAGCATTAAAAATAAACAACAACAACAAAAAAAGCCCCTATGTTTATTGCCATTGAATGCTATATTGCAAAAGTGTCCATTGGATAAGGTGATTGATAGTGTTTTTCAGATCTGATAGTTTCATTCTATTAATTACTGATATCAAGGTAAAAGGTATTGAAATATAATTGCAGGCTCTCCCATTGTTCCTGAGAGCTATATTGGTTTTTGCCTCATGCGTCCTTCAGAGCTGTTATTACGTATATAAACAGTGCTGTTAGAGTCTGTGGATAAATTGATCCTTTCCCATGAAAACATGATCTTTCTGTTGTGTTGGTTCAAGATAAAACACTTGCTTTGACATCTATTTTTCTATTATTCATTAATATTCCATTAATATTCCTTTTATTCGAGTTGACATGGAATAAAATTTCAATGCCTTTGTGTAATCATGTTTAAGTTTCATACTAAAAACTGGATCTTAAATATAGCCAAGTCTTGTTTTTCTGTCTAGTCATTAAATCTCTGCCTTTTCACTAAGGTGTTTAGGCTATTTATATTTCCAGTGGGACACGGAATGATCAGGCTTAACTCTAACATCTTATTCTAAACTGTGGTTACTCCTCTTCCTTCTCCACCACTCTGCTCCTCATCCCCATTCTTTTTCATATATTTCAAATAATTTTATACTGATTTTACGTTTTAGATAGAGTCTCACAGTGTAAAAGCACAGGGCTTTTCTTCACTCTCCCTTGCTCTGAACAATGACTTGGAAATCTTTATATCTTCAATAAGCTTCTGGTCCTCTAGCTGATTCTGATCTATCCTAACTAGACTGTACTGGCCTGGACTTCTAAGCTGTGTGATGTTACCTGCCATATTAGCCTCGATCTGATACCTCCTTCATTTGTGTCTTCGTGGTGACTCCCTCATAGTGACCTAGGAATTTCTCACTGGGAACAGAAGTCCCACCTTAACTCCTCTGCCCAGCTATAGGCTGATCAGCTATTTATTAACTAATCAGAGGTGAAGGAGAACAATCTTTATACAACATTGAGACAGGAGATGCTTCAATAACAATGACAATACCAAGTCTGAGCAGCCAGGTCTCTGAGCATAGAAATTGGCATTTGAATACACAGGGCATGAAACTATCCCCCTACCATAACCTGATAGTTCAGACTGGCTGGAACTCACAATGCACACCAAGCTGTCTTCAGACTCACAGCAATTCCCCTGATCAAGCTATGATGAGATCATAGGTATGAGCCTCCACACCCAATTTATCTGTGTTCTCTTTTCCTCTCATCCTTCTTTTGTAAAGAGTGGACCATTTTATGCCTACCATTAGCTTTTGATTGGGGATGCTTGGTCTCTACGCTTGTCTCTCCATCTTTCCTCTAAGACTTCTTCCTTTCATATTTTTTGTTTCAATGTCTTTAAGTTTGCATTCTTTGGAAATGTCTAATAGGTTGTTTATAACTTTCATCATATTTCTTATCCAGTTCATAACAGCTTTTAATCTTTGGGAGCTTAAATATTTTATCTGTCTTTTATCACTTAGCCATTTGACCATTTGGAATAGCTTTAATAATCATTCTGTCTTGTTAGTTCTGAAATGGATTATATCAATTGACTTTTCTTTTAATTTTAGTTACATTTCCCTATTTCTTATACAGAAAGTGAATTTTATTGGCTGTAAGTCACTTTTAATTTTTTCTTTGTTAGACTAGATATTTCTGCATCCCTCAAAATATTTTCATGTTTTGCTTTAAGTTGCTAAGTTTAGTCTTGGCAAGTAACTGTGGCTGAATTGGGACCCTTCCCTGCATTCTTTTGTAGTGGTTTTCATTGATGAGGCTTTCCAATTTGTTGCTATTCCTGATCTATGGAGAACAACAAAAGAACACACACACACACACACACACACACACACACACACACACACGCACACACACACCCAATCCCTTGTCCTCTACTTCATTCAGGCTGTTCCTCTCTATAGACTTGTTGATCCCTGTGAACAAACGAGTTTATATTCTGCTTTTACATGTATTTTACATGTATTACATGGGTGGGGGTGGGGAACTTCTGGGTAGGCGTTTGACATCTTCTCTGTTCTCCATGTCTCTCCTGTCTTGTTCTCTATCTTGTGAATTCTGTCTCTCAGATCCCTCAGCTCTGACTCAGTTCATCCCAAGAAACTCTCCGTGGAAGGGTAGAATTTTGTTTTTTCCTATTTAGGTGAGTACTGTCTAATGTTCTGGGTCTTAACCCCTTATTACAGTTGATTTTTGCAATTTCTGTTGGGAGAGTAAGTCAGAGTTTTCAATACTCTACTAGGATGTAGCCAAAACTTCTCTTAGAGTCTGGAGACATTGATCTCAAGAAAAATATTTGTACACCCTACCCCTCACTTCAATCCCTTTGCACAGTTCCCACACTCATAAGTCAAAGCTCATGGACCACAACAACAACTGTTCTGCTTGGCAAGGTATTCCCAACGGGGCAATTTGATTCAGCTACAACCAACAGTTGTCTAATTAGGCTGAAAGCCCCCCCCCGCCAATAGCTGGAACTCATGCTTGGCACCATAACCTAGTCAAGTACCCAACGCTGGAAGGGTCCTAGTTCTACAGGAGAACAAATATTGTCATTTTCCTAAACCATTATGTCAATGAGCAATATGCTATTTTTCATAAGCCAACAATATTTCTCAACTCTATTCTAACTATTTATCATTATTCCTACAGATGAGTGCAACTCTCACCTCCTCATCCAAGAAATTGCTCTTTGCAGCAACAGAGACCACTACCACTACTGAGATCCATAAATGGTTAAAATGAAGAGAAATGAGGTTCCTAGTTTCATTAGAATATATCTAACTTGAGACCTATATATAAACATCAGAGAACAGATTCGAAGATAGGGGAGAAGGATTTTAAGAGGCGGAGGATATACCTGCTGCTCAGTAGCATATTCTAGACATTTGACAGATATTGTACCTATAAAATGTCAACAATATGGCTTTGTAAACATGACCTTTATCAACTCTAAGAAAGTCAGAAAAGAATTTTGTGGGAATGGCAGGATATGGGCTATTGTACTCCCATTCAATTTCAGCATTCCCAGTACTATTACAATTCATCTCAATTTTATAAACAAATGGTTTACAAATCCAATGAGATATCACTAATAGTTCAGCAGAGGTAAGATTCATCTAGAAGTTAGGTAAAGGAGGGAGACTGTGAAATAACCATATCCTCAGGAATTTATACACAGTATTAAGGAATCACTGTGGCGTGAACGAGGGAACCATTTCCAAGGGGCATGCCGGCCTTCCCTGCAGCAGCTGCTCCAGTAGTTTCTTAATTTATTACTTTTTAATCAGCTTGTAGAAATGGGTAGAAACAGACACTTGACAAGCTCAGAAAACTCCAGAGGGAGTGAAGGCAGAATCAAATCAAGGGACTCTTGAATTTCTGCTTGTGACTATTCCCCTCTGGTTGTGAGGAGAACATCAAAATGGTGTCTGCAATGGGACACCGAACTTGCCAAATTTTAAAGTCACTGCTGACCACACAGGAGATATATGGTTTCCTCTATTGTTAGATTTCATTTTTTTCTAAACAACTTGACTGGGTAACAAAAGCCCACTCTCGCCCTCCAGTAACCATAAGTAAATTGTAAATAAATTTTTAAAATAATGAGGCCTGCTTGTGCTGCATCAACCCTTACAGAGCCTGCAAGGAGACCCTAGTGAAGCACCTATAGAAGACACAAAGAACATTCCGTGTGTTCAAATGGTATGTGTACTCTGCTTCTATCTGCCAGCCCTCAGCTTTCCGGATAGAGAATTTAATATGAGGTCTGGTAACTGCTGAAACCTAAGTCCAAGTGAGTGGTTGACATCATTTTCTGTAGGAGCAGATGAACTGTAGAGCAAAAGAACTGGGATACTCAGTGCTTTGAGCAGGGATTAAAAACAAGATAATTCCCACAGCTCCCTGCTCCCAAAACCTGTGAGAGAGAGAGAGCTGAGTGGCCAGATGTGTGGGCACTTCTGAGACTGAAGGGCAGGAGAGACTTCCACTTCTGCCCACCTTTGCCCACATCCATGGCCCAAGAGAAAACTGTGTAGGGCCTCTGGGAACATGAAGATAGGAGCAGTGAAGTTGTAGGAGCACTGTGGTCCAGACTGCCCTGGATTTGAACAGACCTGGTAAAACAGCTTCCGGCACCAAAATCCTATGAAAGGGAGAGCTGGACCTTCAGAGGGGCAGACAACCCTGGGAAGCCAGAGGAGACTACTCCCTGCCCACATTTATGACTCTAGAGGAAAACACCTAGTGCCATCAGGGTTCCCTGTGCACAGGGACCCAGAAGTAGGGGCAGGCCTTTCTGGTTGCTGCCCTCACAGAGAGCTGAAACCCAGCCCTAAGGAGTGAATTCAGGCATAAATCAGAGGTAAGACCAACTTTTCTGCTCCAAGTGACCTGCCAGGTAGACTCAGTAACAGCTGAAAGCCAGTGGACAGGAACGACTACATGCCTTAAAGCAGAATACTCTATTCCCATAACTGGCAAAAAACAAACAAACAAACAAACAAACAAACAAAAACCAGGAAAACAGGTCTACAGCACTCCTGACACACAGGCCTATAGAACAGTCAAGCCACTGTCAGAAATAGTAGAAAAAGGTAATACCAAAGACAACCTAATGGAGAGAGGCAAGCACAGGAACCCAAGTAACAGAAACCAAGACAACATGGCATCATCAGAGCCCAATTCTCCCACCAAAGCAAACACTGAATATCCAAAAACACCAGAAAAGCAAGAGCTAGAGTTAAAGTCACATTTGATCATGATGATGGAGGATTTTAAGAAAGACATAAAGAACTCCCTTAGAGAATTGCAGGAAAACACAAGTAAAAAAGTAGAAGCCCTTAGAGAGGAAACACAAAAAATTCCTGAAATAATTACAGGAAAACAGAGGCAAACAGGTGAAGGAATTGAAAATGGAAATAGAAACAAAAAAGAAAGCACAAAGGGAGACAATCATGGATATAGAAAACCAAAGGAAGAGACAAGGAGCCATAGATACAAGCATCACCAACAGAATACAAGAGATAAAAGAGAGAATCTCAGGAGCAGAAGATTCCATAGAAATCATCAATACAACTGTCAAAGATAATGGAAAATGGAAAAAGCTACTGGCCCAAAACATACAGGAAATCCAGGACACAAAGAGAAGATCAAACCTAAGGATAATAGGTATAGAAGAGAGTGAAGACTCCCAGCTCAAAGGACCAGTAAGTATCTTCAACAAAATCAAAGAAGAAATCTTCTCTAACCTAAAGAAAGAGTTGCCCATAAACATACAAGAAGTCAAATAGATTGGACTAGAAAAGAAACTCCTCCCATCACATAATAGTCAAAACACCAAATGCACAAAACAAAGAAAGAATATTAAAAGCAGTAAGGGAAGAAGGTCAAGTAATATATAAAGGCAGACCTAGCAGACTTCTCACCAGAGAGTATGAAAGCCAGAAGATCCTGGACAGACATCCTATAGACCCTAAGAGATCACAAATGCCAGCCCAGGTTACTGTATCCAGCAAAGCCCCAATTAACATAGATGGAGAAACCAAGATATTCCATGACAAAACCAAATTTACACAATATCTTTCTACAAATTCAGCCCTACAAGGACAATAAATGGTAAAGCCCAGCACAAGGAGACAAGCTACACCCTAGAAAAAGAAAGAAACTAATCGTTTTGCAACAAAACAAAGAGAATACAACCAAACAAACATAATCTCACCTCCAAATACGAAGATAACAGGAAACAACAATAACTATTCCTTAATATCTCTCAATATCAACTGACTCAATTCCCCAATAAAAAGACACAGATTAAGAAACTGGATACATTATGAGGACCCAGCATTTTGCTGCCTATGGGAAGCACACCTCAGAGACAAAGACAGACACTACCTTAGAGTAAAAGACTTGAAAACAACTTTCCAAGCAAATGGTTGGAAGAAGCAAGCTGGAGTAGCCATTCTAATATCAAACAAAATTGATTTTCAATCAAAACTGATCAAAAAAGATAAGGAAGGACACTTCATATTCATCAAAGGAAAAATCCCCCAAGATGAAATTTCAATCCTAAATATCTATGCCCCAAATACAAGGGCACATACATACGTAAAAGAAACCTTACTAACACTCAAAGCACACACTGCACCTCACACAATAATAGTAGGAGATTTCAACACCCCACTCTCAACAATGGACAGATCATGGAAACAGAAATTAAACAGAGACATAGACAGACAATAGAAGTTATGAACCAAATGGATTTAACAGATATTTACAGAACATTCTATCCTAAAACAAAAGGATATACCTTCTTCTCACCACCACATGGTACTTTCTCCAAAATTGGCCATATAATCAGGCACAAAACAGACCTCAACAGATGCAGAAAGACAGAAATAATACAATGCATCAGATCACCACGGGCTAAAGCTGTTCTTCAATAACAATAAGGGTAGAACGCCCACATATACATGGAAGTTGAACAATGCTCCACTCCATGATAACCTGATCAAGGAAGAAATAAAGAAGAAATTAAAGACTTTTTAGACTTTAATGAAAATGAAGGTACAACATACCCAAACTTATGGGACACAATGAAAGCTGTGCTAAGAGGAAAACTCATAGCTCTGAGTGACTGCAGGAAAAAACAAAAAAAAAAAAAAAAAAAAAAAAAAAAAAAACAGGAGAGAGCATATATCAGCAGCTTGACAGCACACCTAAAAGCTCTAGAACAAAAAGAAACAAACACACCCAGGAGGAGTAGAAGGCAGGAAATAATCAAACTCAGAGCTGAAATCAACCAAGTAGTAACAAAAGGACTATACAAAAACTTGACAGAACCAAAGCTGGTTCTTTGAGAAAATCAACAAGATAGATAAACCCTTAGCCAGACTAACCAGAGAACACAGAGAGTGTGTCCAAATTAACAAAATCAGAAATGAAAAGGGAGACATAGCAACAGAATTAGAGGAAATTCAAAAAGTCATCAGATCCTACTACAAAAGCCTATATTAAAAAAAAACTTGACAATCTGGAGGAAATGGACAATTTCCTAGACAGATACCAGGTACCAAACTTAAATCAGGAACAAATAAACCAGTTAAACAACCCCATAACTCCTAAAGAAATAGAAGAAGTCATTAAAGGTCTTCCAACCAAAAACAGCCCAGGTCCAGACGGGTTTAGTGCAGAATTCTATCAGACCTTCACAGAAGACCTCATACCAATATTATCCAAACTATTCCACAAAATTGAAACAGATGGATCACTACCGAATTCCTTCTATGAAGCCACAATTGCTCTTATTCCTAAAATACACAAACACCCAACAAAGAAAGCAAACTTCAGACCAATTTGCCATATGAATATCGACACAAAAATACTCAATAAAATCCTGGCAAACCAAATCCAAGAACATATCAAAACAATCATCCATCATGTTCAAGTAGGCTTCATCCCAGAGATGCAGGGATGGTTCAATATACGGAAATACCTCAACATAATCTACTATATAAACAAACTGAAAGATAAAAACAACATGATCATTTCATTGGATGCTGAGAAAGCATTTGACAAAATTCAACACCCCTTCATGGTAAAAGTCCTGGAAAGAACAGGAATTCAAGGCCCATACATAAACATAGTAAAAGCCATATACAGCAAACCAGTAGCTAACATTAAACTAAATGGAGAGAAACTTGAAGCAATCCCACTAAAATCAGGGACTCGACAAGGCTGCCCACTATCTCTCTACCTATTCAATATAGTACTCAAAGTCCTAGCCAGAGCAATCAGACAACAAAAGGAGATCAAAGGGATACAGATTTGAAAGGAAGAAGTCAAAATATCACTATTTGCAGATCATATGATAGTATATTTAAGTGATCCCAAAAGTTCCACCAGAGAACTACCAAAAATGATTAACACCTTCAGCAAAGTGGTTGGGTATAAAATTAACTCAAATAAATCAGTAGCCATCCTCTACACAAAAGAGAAACAGCTGAGAAAGAAATTAGGGAAACAACACACTTCATAATAGACCCAAGTAATATAAAGTACCTCGGTGTGACTTTAACCAAGCAAATGAAATATCTGTATGATAAGAACTTCAAGCCTCTGAAGAAAGAAATTGAAGAAGAGCTCAGAAGATGGAAAGATCTCCCATGCTCATGGATTGGCAGGATTAATATAGTAAAAATGGCCATTTTATCAAAAGCAATCTACAGATTCAATGCAATTACCATCAAAATTCCAATCAAATTCTTCAGAGAGTTAGACAGAACAATTTGCAAATTCATCTCGAATAACAAAAAACCCAGTACAGCTAAAACCATCCTCAACAATAAAAGGACTTCAGGGGGAATCACTATCCCTGAACTCAAGCAGTATTACAGAGAAATAGTGATAAAAATATATGGTATTGGTACAGAGACAGACAGATAGACCAGTGGAGTAGAATTGAAGACTCAGAAATGAACGCACACCTACGTTACTTGATTTTTGACAAAGGAGCCAAATCAAGACCCTGTACAAAGCTTAAGTCCAAGTGGACCAAGGACCTCCACATCAAACCAGATACACTCAAACTAATAGAAGAAAAAGTGGGGAAGAATCTCGGACACATGGGCACTGGAGAACATTTCCTGAACAAAACACCAATGGCTTACGCTCTAAAATCAAGAATAGACAAATGGGATCACTTAAAACTGCAAAGCTTCTGTAAGGCAAAGGACACTGTTGTTAGGACAAAATGGCAAGCAACAGATTGGGAAAAGAACTTTATCAATCCTACAACTGATAGAGGACTAATATCCAAAATATAATGTAAATAAGAAATACCCAATTTAATAAAAATGAAAAAAAAAACAAAAACAGAAAACAAGATAATTGTTGTCTGATGGCAGAGGTTCTTGCTTTGTCAAGTACTAATTTTGTTTCTTTTTGGAAAGTTTCTATTTGAGAGGAATAGTTGCTGAAAACTTGGAATAACATTGATTCTCATTTTCATGGGTTATTATTTAGTTCATTAACTTACTTTTTACTTATGTGAATGTGTATGCCTGAGTAAATATAGGAGCATTCCATCTATGCAGTTCCAAGTCGAGCCAGCAGAGGGTGTTGGATCTCCTGGAACTAAATTTGCACATGGCTGTGAGCCAGGGTGTGTGCACTGGGAACGGAAGCATGGTCCTGAAGAAGAGCCACCACTGTGATTCACCCCCATTTCTCCAGCTTCCCCACATGTCTTAGCTTACCCAGGCTGAAGGACATGCCACCTCTTCTGGGTTGATTCTTTGTTGCTATCATAAAAATCAAATAAACAAACAAACAAAAATAAACAAACAAAACACACTTCAAAGTAACCTGGGCCAGAAAAGGGTTTACTTGGTTTACACTTATAGATCATACTCCAGTCCATAATGGAGAGAAATTAGGACAGGAACTCAAGCAGGAATCTAGAGACAAGAACTGAAACATAGCCAGGAAGGAAAGTGCTTACTGGCTCCTATCTCCCGGCTCGCTCAGCCACCTTTAATGTACAGCCCAGAAGGATGGCTTGCCAGGAATAGACAGCATTGTAGTATTGTTCACAGCGGGCTGACTCCTCCCATGTCAGTCACTAATCAAAAACAAACAACAAACAACAAACAAACCAAAAACTCCACACACATGCAAATGTCTGCAGACAAATCTAATAAAGTCCTCAAATGATGGCTCTTTCCAGATGTCTTTAACTTATCTCAGCTTCACAAAGACACACACACACACACACACACACACACACACACACACACACACACACAGTGGGAGGTGGAGCTTAAGTTTTACCCCTGTTGGAAGGAGTCTCTGGTACACAGATTAAGAATCTGCATAAAGAGGCTACTGACCAGAGCACTGTCAGGAACTTCTCTGGAGTATTGTGAACTTAATTGCAGGCTGAGCCGTTGGCTAAGACATAGTTTCATCACCAATGAGGATGTGGCAGTAATGCAGAGAAAAAAATCTTTCCCTCTGTCCCTCTCTTAATGTCTCCCCAAAGCTCTCATCCTGGTCTGGTCTATCTTTACTAGCACGTTCAGTCCTTGAGTGTGTCAGCCTTCCCCTAACTTCTAGTTGACCAAAATGATTTTTTTTTAAAAAGAGTCTTTTCTTGCTAAATCATGGCATATATATTTTTGGTTTATTTTTTAATCTTAAAAAAACATTTTTTATCAAGCCTAAAATATACCAGCTCTCGGCTTTTGTAATGCTGGTGAAAAAAATTCATTTTCAACTGATTTCTGTAAGCTCTAATTATACAGTATATTTCATAATAAGCTTTGCAAAATCTCAGCTCATGAACAAAAACTCTGTTAGTAATAACTTGTCACTACAATGATCCCTGTGCCAAATTTAATTCACAGATAAATATAAAGGAAAATTTGAGAGCCAAGCAAGTCTAACTTGAAGGCGGCGGGCTCTGCAGAGTGAGTTCCAGGATCCCTCACAACACCTTCTAAAGCCTTCTTACCTTTATATTCATGCTCTGTAGCTGTCTCCTCTGACTCGTATGCAGCTGCAGTCTCTCCCATCTGGAAATAAACCCTAGCTACGGATATTAGCTGCCTGCATCTCCGTAGCACATTTTTTTTTCTTGGAAAACTTAGCCCTTGCTTAGAAGCTGCCACAGTGGGTTAAATTATCCAATCCCTGTCATTAAAGGTGGCAGCCAGGCACTTGAGAATGATGTGGGAAATTTCCAGCGAGAGTGATAATTAAAGTTGGAAAATGAAGGGTCACTTCCCTTCACTCAGCTCATTGAATTTGGCGTCAGAATGATTCTAAAGCAGTGGGGGAGATGGTCTTCTCAGCATGGCCATATCTGGGGTGCACACGCGCTCTTTCCATGGTTTCCAAAGAGAATGCCACTCTAATTGTGTTTAAAACGTTATCTTTGGTGTGGGGAACAAACATGGTAGAATTGAGTTATAAATATACAGAGAAAAGACCATTGGGTGTAATCTAAATGGGGAAAGAATTGGGGGAAAAAACCTCATGTATTATATTTTTCAAACACACAAAAGCATTATAAGAGAAGTTCTTGGTTGCCAGGGTGATTTAACATTTAAAGTACCTCTTCTTTCTGCTTGGATGAGGGATCAGGAAGCCAGGGGTTTCAACCCAGACTCCCTGTCTTCTGATTGTCATTTCTTGGGGCCCATTATTATAACAACTTATTTCTCCCTCAGAAAAAAGCAGACAGTATCCTGCGAGTTTAAGAAAGCCACTGCTGGCCATAACTTTTTCAAAGAAAATCGGTTTTTGTCTCTTTGTTTCTCATTCAACACTGAAACAGTTTGTAGGAAAATCATATTTATTTTATATTGTTTTATATGTTACTTTAAAAAAGAAATACTGAATTCTAAAGAGCAACCTAGGCAGGTACATCGAAGGCAGTAGTACACAGAGGTATAGATTAATAAAAGCAAAATTTAAATTCCAGCTTCAACTTCAGGAAAGATTATATATTCAATCATGAGTCAGGTCCTTTACCTCTGTGTACCTGGGTTTCCTCCACCATAAACTTGGGCATGTAACAGGATCTATTTATGAAGATGTTGAAGGATCCAGCAAGTTTAAAAATATACAGAGCTTTTAAAACAATGTCCAGCACAGAGTAAGTGATTCATTAAGTACCTACCTCCCATTGTGAGGACAATGAAATGTTTGGTACCTAGCAGAGTATTCAGTACTCCTCACCAGAGTATTCAGTATTCAGTTGGTACATTGATTAATATTCTCATTTTTACAGTTAGGTTCCCTGTGCTCAGTAATCTAAGGAGAAGCATCCTAAAAGATATGGCTCCTTTAGAAAACACACGCTTGGCATCATCGTTGAAGTGACTTAACTGGATCACAGGAGAGATAATTGTGACATCAGGCTCCCCGCCTGAAGAAGTCCTAATGAGCAGATGCTAAGATGCTAAAGCTTTCTGATGTGTCTCCATAGTTCCCTTCCCATCTGAAGGACTGTTTTGAAGAAGATAAATTATTCCTGTTCTACCTGACTGTATTTGGTTCAAGAGTATACAGAAGCATTTACGCTATCTAAAAGAATACCTCTTGATCTGCCAGGCAGCAGGATGCTTCCTTTGGAAGACTGGTTTTTCAGGTTACATGCAACCATTCATGAATTCCATTAAATTCAAAAGTATGTAAATATTCAAAAATACATATCATGATAGCATTGACATGTGCTCCCTTTGTCCTTGTAGGAAAACCTTTTCTGTAACATAAACATACATGTCACTGGATATTTCAGGCTCCATTCACCACATCTCAAAGATTAATAGAGAAACAGAAGGGGAGGCATAGGAGCAGGGAGTGGGAGAAAGAATGGATGGTACCAAGAACAACCTTAACTGTACTACGAAAGCAAAAATACTTTTTTATTACATGTAACTCTGATTTTACTGTAAGGATTCTGTGTGGTTCCTTAAAAAAAGTTAAGCTTTCCATAAAACATAGTGAGTTTATTTAGTATAAGGGGGTTAAAATTATTTGGTAAATTATCTCCCACTGAAAAAAAATATAAATAACCCACATAAGATATTCTGTTCCAGCCTTAGCTTTATATAAGATGATTTACAGCCTGCAATTTCTCCCTAAGGTCATCACCTTCATAAATACCAGCCACATACAATGAAAACCAACTCAATAAAATGGGTATTTCATTCCTCCTGCTTCTGCTTATGTAGAGACTTCCTCCATGCACCCAGTGCCCATTTATAACAAAGCCTCACATTGGGAGGGATTTTATGAGTTCTCCAGCTTTCTTTCTTTATCTTTCTATGCATCAGCCAAGCAACTGGCGGATTCTTTAATAAAATATATTATCTGCATTAATATTTATAAGCCTACGAATTGGATGTTTAAATAAACATTCAGCAACTCATGCCTGTTCTCTTGTTTTAGATGTTAAATCACACTTACGTTGTCCGGGAAGTCAGCCTTTAGTTCGGTGACACTGTGACACCAATATGCAGCTGTTTTCTCACTGATGAGCTCAATGTTGAGGAAAGAGCTTTGTCCAGGGCCATACAAGGGGCCAGAAGTGGTCCCTCGGATGATTCTGGGTGAGACGTTTGTCACGATGTCCTAATGAAAGAAAAAAAAAACACATTGAGTCTCTGCTCTGCAAAGAAAACCTGCGATCTTGATTATATATTCATTTCCATGTGACAATATTTTACCAAGTCTCTTCTCACATTTTTCCAGATGAGGTTTGAACATACTTTAAATTGCGGTTGAGTCTATGTTATTTCCAAATGGAATGGCAGAATAAAATATTCCTTAGCTTTCGCTAACTTACTGCAGTTGTAGATTGTACATAGAAGAAAAAAATTTTTAATTAAATAATTTCATGCTAATTTAGGCTGTATATATTTTAGTTTGTTTGCAGTTTAAAAATAAAGAAATAAAACATTAAAATTCCATGTAGGTCTATGTAATCTCAGTAGCTTTAATCATTAACTCCAGTAAGAATTAATGTTTAAAGACAAAATGTATAATTTTCTTAAAATGTTATTTAAATGCAAATCAAGTGAGAAAAACATATTACTATTACTAGCTCATTAAACTTGAACACATATTATAATGAATTAACTGGGTCCAATTACCTGCATATATGTATACCTATATAAGATTCATATTCCTATATGGATATATATATATATTTGTCTGAATGTGAGTATATGGTCTTATATTTAATACAAAAACAGTTCCCCTTTCCAAGACTGAAATGACGTAATCAATAACTTCCTGATAAATATAAACAGTAAAATTAACTAGCTTGTTAAGTGTAATTACCAATCCCAGGCTGCTTCTAAAGGAGTAATAGCAAAGAAGAATTACATTCTTCCATTCCTTAAAACTAAAATGAAACAAAGAAGGAAAAAATGTTTCTTTTGCCAACTTCCAATTAAAATTAATTTTGAATAAAGGTCATTTAGTTAAGGATTTATCAGAATTAGTCTTTTAAGTACCCCTCCTCACCATCTTGTCACTTTTAGTGAGATAACATGAACCCCCATTAGTATATAGCAATTAAGGTCAATTTACATATTTTAATTAAGAACCACCCCATATAAAACAATTAGTGTAATAGGCATACTAACTGGATTTCATAACATTTGGACGTTTTTCCAACTAGATAGACAGGAAACCTTAATTAGCATTAATTAGTGCTGATCTGCATATGTTTGATAAGGCATACCCTTGCCACAAAAGATTATTTATTCCTGAATGTGCCAAATGCTACAGTTGCAGAGGATAAAAGGACTTTTCTTCACATTGCATGTTAATTTCTGTTAATTTACATTCACTTTTACATCCGAATTAGTATATTATAAAATAAATGGTATAAATGTTACAAAAAGCCTCCTTAAATATGTACATTTTAACTTATAGGAATCATGCCAGTTAAATTTTTACTAATTAAGCCATTCCACTTCTATTGTGTGTGTGCACAATATCACCAGCCTCGCTTTGATTTGCTGTTGAAAAACCCTGTTACACAATCATAAACGCTAACATGACAAATAGAATCACTCCAGGAGGCTCTAGCAGACAGGTCAAATTTCCATTCTGGCAAATGCTTCAATGTGTATGCAGCATCCCTGTGGGTGGCTCCATGTGTCTCTCCAGGTAGGCACTATTGTGCTGCCAGTGTTGCAAGAGGCATTTCTGGAAAATGTTTCCTTTGAATGACCCTGGTTTTCTTCTCCGTTCCAGTTTGCAGATTTCACACTCTTTTATCCCTCAGGTCCTTCTACCCAGTATTCTAATTGCTTTGTCTTGGATAAATCCAACCCAGATAACAACCTGTACCTCTACAGAGGACTTGACCAAGGGGGTGGACAGAGGGTATTCAGTTCATCAAAGGGAAACAAGAAAGATTGGAAAGAGGTCACTTTAGATCTAGTTAGAGTCTCTCATTTACTATGAGTCAAGAATTAAGTCCTGCATGATTGAAATGTTGCTGTGAAGATTGCCTATGAAGAGGTGATATTTGTTTTGCATAGAGATAGTTCAAATATTAAAACAATAATGAACTGTTCTTCAGAGCTAGTACAAATGAGCTAATACTTATGATTTCAAATATGACTTTTCTCTTTTACCTGCTATAGCCATCAACTTTTGGGGACTCTTAGAAACAAAACTATCATCTTCCTTTGAAGTAAAAACACATCTTAACCCTGTTCTTGAAGTAAGATTTCATACTATTACCACCTGTAAACCTATCCAGCGACGCTCAGAAAACAACCTATGCCATGGTCTCATTTACTAGAAAAAAAGTAATACAAGGGAAGAGAGGAAGAGAGGGAGGGAGAGAGAGAGAGAGAGAGAGAGAGAGAGAGAGAGAGAGAGAGAGCAACAGAGCCAGAGAAAGAAGGAGAAAGACAGAGACAGAGACAGAGAGAAGTTTCTTAGAAACCTCTGAGATATAATTTCAGAAGCTACCATAAATCATTTATATGGCTTTTGTTATAACAATCAAAAGGACCCTGTAGCAATTTGAATGGGAATGACCTCCATAGGCCCATGCGTTTTAATATTTGCTCCTTGGTTGGTGAAACAATTTAGGAAGAATTGAAAGGTATTTTGAGAGAGGTGTGCCATTAGGAGTGGCCTTTGAAGTATTCAAAGTCCACAGAAGGCACAGGGTCTCTCTCTCTCTCTCTCTCTCTCTCTCTCTCTCTCTCTCTCTCTCTCTCTCTCGCTCTCTCTCTCTCCTTCCCTCTCTCCTTCCCTCTTTCCTTCCTTCCCTCCTTCCTTCCCTCTCTCTTCTTCCCTCCATCCATCCTTCCCTTCCTCCTCTCCTACTCCCCATCCTCCCTGCTGAGCCATGCCCGCTGCCATGCAGTCCACCATGTTGTTCATGGACACACCCTCTGTAACTATAAGCAAGTCCCCCAATTAAATGCTTTTTTTAAATAAATTGACTTGGTCAGGGTATTTTTTTCATATCAACAGAACGGTGACTAAGACAGAACCTGTTGGAAATATTTCTTTAAATAGTAGAAACTTCAACTTTCTTAATATAAACAATGATAAAAATTCTTTCCAATACTATAGATAGTTACTGTGTAGAATTTTTAAATTGTCTGTGACTCAATACCTTAGCAGAACTTTTTGTAAAATTTTATTTGCAAATTCAACCATTTTTGACAAAATTGACAAGATGACTAAATTAAAATAATCACCCAGTAATACACCAGTAATGGGAACCTTATCTTAGCTTTTTCCCCCCTCAAATTGAGTTGTCCTTACAATTAATTTGCCAAAAACTTTTTCCATAGGTTGTAACATTTTAGATTTTTGAAAGTGACAGACGAATGACAACAAGGATCCAATGAATTGTCCTTGGTTTCAACAGTAGGGTAATAACTTACTAATGCTGTTGACCAGGGAACACTGCAACTTGAATATCCTTTCATAAGAGAATAATTTACTTTAATGTTTAATAGCTAAGTTATATTGGAATTGCTTAGGGGACTTAATAGAATAATCATGGCCAGGAACGGTTAGACTAGATACAAGTTCATTCTCTATGAAAGAAATATAAATTACCATGGTCCCAATCTTCAATGCATTAACAATGTTCAGATTTTAAGAAAATAGATGTTTATGGAGGAAGAAATATTAGGAGACATCCAAGCTTTATGTGCTAATGGAGTCACCATTATAAAACCAAGTGTCATTGCCCTCTTTCTATTGAGGTGATAAGAGTAGGTTTTAAACATTAGTAAGACTTGAATGCACAACATCCTGATTATATTTGTTTAAGTTCATTAACTTGACTTCTCTAACCCTAAGAAACAATTATACTGTTTCCATGGTTACTCTTGATGAATAATCACAATGACCCCAAGAGTAAAAAGAGAAAATTTAGGCAGAAGGGACTAGACAGAGAACTAGGGTGCAATGACATTGTATGAGAATAAAAACTAAAATGTTCAGAATGAACTATAGTCCTTCCTGCCACCATAACTGGATTTTATAAATGGTGCTGAATGAAAAGAGTAGTCTCCCAAAACACACACACACACACACACACACACACACACACACACACACACACACACACACACACACACAAAACATACAGGATCGTTCATGGGAGGACAACAACCACTCAATGTATTCTTCAATTAAGCACACTGATATGATAAAATCGTAACCTTAAGAATGGTATATTGAAAATACAGAAGAGAAATTGCCTCACTGGGTACACAGAGGAGGAAAACAGCTAAACTGGGGAGAGAAGAGGTAGCACAACTTTCTGAAGGTGAGATTATGCTCAACTTGCAAAGCAGTAGGAAGAGAAATTTGTTCCCTGAGCTACACAGTAATGTAATGGATGTTACAATGGTCTACAGATTCTGATAGGTCCCCTGAACACATGTTACTTAAATATAAGCTATCTTTTTCTTTTTTTCAAGAACAGGCCAGCTATATAGCTGAGGATGGCCTAGAACTAGTCCAGCTACCTCTCCCTTCCAAATGTTGGGATTATGGGTATAAGGAACAATTACCAACTTTTTCTTTCCTTTTACATTCCAAGATTCTAATGAGGGTTTTTATAAAAGTACCTTTCATTCACCTGTTATTGTCTTGGAGGCTTACTGCTGAGTAAGCACACCCCTTCTAGTTCATTCTGAACTCTGCCTGGTTTAAATCCTCTGGCCCAAAATCCTCCAAGTTCATTGATTCAGTCTAGCTTCTATCAGCTTCTGACTGAATGCTCTGCTTAGCCTCATACTAACTTTGAGAATTTGTTCTAACCTTCTGGCTCCTACTCACTCTCTATCTGGTTCATTCTGTTTTCAACTGTACCTAACTTGTTGTATTTGCAGCCTGTTTCTGTAGAATTGCCTACATAAAACTACCCCCCCCACACACACACCCGCTCTCTCTCCCCACTGTACTGTTCTCATTAAGTTGGGTATATCCTATTTCTGACTCATTCTGCCAAATGTTTCTCTCACTCATCACTTTTCTCTCCCTCAATTAGACATCACTTTCAAACAACAAACTAACTTTACCTTTATTGTTCAGGATTAAAGGTGTGTACTAAGGGTATGTCTGTATTCCACCCGATCATACTGTAATCCAGGGCATATCTGCATTCCAGTCAGATCACATAAACCTAGAAGGTCTTTGGATGTGATCCCTTGCCAGAGCAGCCATGTTGCTGGATTAAAATTTCTTTACATGTCTTTATTTAAGTATTTACTTTTTTTGGTTAAAATAGTTTAGCTATTAGAGTTAATAAATGAAAAATTAAAAAAATAAAAAGCACTACAGGAAAGGCACTTTCTAATATGTGTAATCTCTAGGTATTTAGCTAACACAACACGTCTTCTATTACAGAAGAAAAAGGATTGTAAATTAGTCTAATGGCAAATACATTATTACATAAAACTCCACCAATCTGCTTAGCATGCCACCACCTGCAAGAGGGTAAAAGCACTGGCCCAGTGTCAAGCACAATTCCATGTCTATAGAAGTACTTTCTCCCACTGTTTACTTTATGAATAAATATGTCAATGTTTGATTACTTCTAAGCATAATTATTAGAAAGAGTTCTGATGGGTTTGGGTGGCAAGAGAGGTAGGATAAGAATCCCTTTTCAATAAATCATCTTTTCCATTTGAGTGTCTTGCATAAACACAGCCTTCAAACACCTGAAATAGTAAGAACACTTACAGGGTTCATTGGGAAAAATCATCTACATGGAAAACACACATAAAATAGGAGTGTTACTTTAGAAATGTTAGATAAATTATCAAAGCCGTGATGCATTTGTCATTTCCAAAATATTAATAATAGAGGTGTACATGGCGCAGATTTTGCACATACATCAGAACTGAACATCACAGCTCCATCATCGTGTTGATAAGGATGAAAAACAGAAGTTCGTCATTTTCCCTCAGTTGCACTGCTGTTGTGCAACGTAGCTAAGACCAGCCCTCTGGTGGACATATGAAATGAGAATAATAATAGGAGTGATCACTAATATGTAATGTATGTGACAATGACAAGAAGTTGCTTTTGTGTGTGTGAGGAAAGAAATCAATTTGAACATGTTAACTATGGGAAAATGAAATATGGTCTATTTGTTTTAGGAGAAAGGTGCATGTTAAGTAATCAAAGGAAACAATCGTACCTCAGGAAAATTTTCTCTCTTCTAATTGCTTTAATTTGCATATCACTTTTCCCTGTCTCTGTCTCTGTTTCTTTCTCACTTGCTCTCTCTTCTTTCTTTAGGTCTGTAATCTCCCCTGAACGAGTTTCTCTTCACTCTCCTAATTCTTCCCCTAAAAGACATACTGCCACAGATCACATGGCTCTGAATTTACAGGTTACAGAGATCGCCTTCCCCTAAACATGGAACTTTTTTCCAAACCTTAACATGTAAGCGCTGAAAGAGTTAACTTGAATTCAATATTCTTCTGTTTGCTGACCCTCTCCTGCAGAGCAGATTCAATTGGTGTTCATGGAGCTGCTCAGAGAAATGGATGTGGAGAAAGTGAGGAATGAGTCAATAGTGCTAGAGGAAACTACTCAACCAGGGCTCTCTAAATTCACAACAGAGACCTGTCATATAGACATGGGTTGAATATAAGTCATTCAGAAAACGGTTGTAAAATAAGCAAAATGACTACCTAGGAAAATGTAAATTCTTAATAATATCGAGCTCACCGTGATCATCCATTTCCTATTTTTGGTAGCAAACACTTAGCAAAGTTAACACTTTAAGAGCCCTTTAGGCACTTACAGGTTTCATACTAAACTGACAACTTGAGATTTGAATATGTTGTGTGCAGAGGTTGTTGACCCAGAATGCCCAGTCTCAAGCTTTTATGGGCTGGATGAACAGACAGGGTCCATATGTAAGAGATAGTGAATGTAGCAGGAAGGGAAAACAGAGTGAAAAGGAAACCTTTACAAGCTGACAGTGTTTCAGTGAGACAGTAATGAATAAAAAGTGATGCCATCGATTACTGATTAAATATTGGTATTTCAAACCACCAGATCTTTATGATTTTCTGGCCAAATATACTCTCAATTATAATAGAGAGTGGGCACCTTACATTATAAAAATGCTAAGAGTAAGAGTCTCATGTAGTCTTTTATCTTTTCACCAAATATATATGAACTAAATATGTAGTAAAAATGGCGATCTCTTGCTTTTTGACCTCATCTTTTGATCTGGGAAATTATTTTCATATTACAGATGTTGTGGGTTAATAAGGGAAGGAATACAGCTACAGTTGTGGTTCAGAGTTTGATTAATATTTATTAATCAGTCAAGTTTTCAGTTTCAGAAACAGTAGAGAGAGTTTAGGTATGAGTTACTTTTACTAATGTGAAGGAAACAACTGGGGAAGGAATCGGCGATGAGACTGGGAGATTACACGGAGATGGGTAAGGTTATAGAGAGTACCTAATGACTGTTTTAATGAGTGCAAAGTTTTTCTGCAGACTTGGAGACTCCATTGTATTTTGTCTTCTATTCAAGTTATTAATACCAGTGGCTCAGAGCAGCTGTGCGTCTGTGGAGATAAGTTTCACAAGAAACAGATGAAGTTTTTTTCAGGCCTGATATCAGATGGATTAGAATGTGATTAATCAACAGACAGACTGATTAAATTATTGGGTTCACTGTTCAGATAAGAGGTTTTGGAGACACTCTGCCAAACTATAATTAAGTTAGAAATATCTGTTGCCCTGCTTAAAAGATGATCATGTGGTATAGCTTGAAGAAATCTTTTATGGTCCAGAAGAGCAGTTGTGAAGGTGTGAGAATGAATCAGTTCTTATAATTATTACTTTCAATATTAGAACATATTTTCTTTTTTTTTTTTTTTTCGGAGCTGGGGACCGAACCCAGGGCCTTGTGCTTCCTAGGCAAGCGCTCTACCACTGAGCTAAATCCCCAACCCCTAGAACATATTTTCATTCATTGGAAAATATATTCCAATTTTTTTTATATAAAATGTATATAAACCATCTGGTTGTATACTAGAAGCCACTACAAATGAAATGGATACTAGTCAAGCAATTACATAAAAGAAGGAGACAAGATGGGACCATTTCAGGAACATGGTGAAGAAGATAGCAAGACAATTTCCATGAGATATAAACACTAGTTTTGTTTTGTTTTGCTTTTTGTTTGTTTGGGTGTTTTTAGCATACAATTTAAGTGTCAAAATATGGTAGGTTCTGAGGTATCAGAAAAAAAAAACCTGAAGCAAAGTTCCTAGAACACAAAGAAGCTATGATGTTCTGCATTCCTGCAGGTGTTATCTATCCTTACTCATTTTTAGACTGAGTCCTGATGGCCAATGAACACGAGAATGTAGAGGAATTTTAATCCAGTAACATGGTTGCTTAGGTGAGGGATCATATCCAAAGATCTAGGTCTGTGTGATCCTGCTGCAATGTAGACATGCCCTGGATTAAAGTATGATCCAGTGGACTATAGACATGCCCTTAGAACACACCTTTAATCCCAAACAATGAAGGTAAGGTTAATTTGTAGAAGGAAGTAGTCATGTCTGAAAGTGACATCTACTTGAGGGGCAGACAAATTAGAGAAATTAGAGACAAATTAGAGAAATATTTGATAGAGTGTGTCAGAATTTGGAAAAGCCCAACTCTCATGGTAACAGCACATGAAAGACATGCTATAAATAGCAGGAGAGAGAAACAGAGAGACAGAGATAAGAGAGATGAGATAGACCGAGAGAGAGATGCTGGTGGTCATGAATGATAAAGAGCTACAAGATTAGAACATATCGCCAAAGTTAATATGAGGCTAAGCAGAGCAATTCAGTCAGAAGCAGAAAGAAGCAAGATTGAGACAGTCATCTTAGAAGATTAGACTATATGGAGGGTAAAGACTTACAGGCCTAGGCCTAGGGTAGTTATAACAGAGAAAGAGCAACTCGCGGCTCAGCCCAAGCTGTGTGTTTACACAGAAAAGATATGCTATCATCTCACCCCATTATCTGAAAGCATCATTGACAGAGAAAGCAAGAATTGACTGGCCCATATGTGGTAGTAGGTACTAATGTGGTAGTTAGCAATCTTCTTAGACAGGAGCGAAATCAATGATATTATCAACCTTCTTAGTAGAAAAGACCTTCAGTGGATTAGGTATCTATGGCAGCCTTTAAACATGTTTAGTAGTCAACAAGTTTGCCTTATAAATTTAAACCTGTTTGGGTTCCTAACCTCAGTTTGCAGTCATGATATCTTTAGAGGTAAGAAATAAATTGTAATAGTTCCTGTTCAAGGATGGCTGGAGCCTCCATAGGTCCTGCTACAAATAAATAAAGAACATTAGATCGTCCTACTCATATCTGCTAGGGTAACTACATCTTTCTCTCAAAGTATACTATGTCTTCACTACTAACAAGAAATAAGAGTAGAAAATTACTGACAACTAACCTTGCTTGCAATGTCATGTATAAGATAAACTTTAACAACAACAACAACAAAACAATAATGTAAACTATAGAGATGAACACACACACACACACACACACACAATTTGTTTATGAAACTCAAGACGGATGATCAAAATGTGAATGCTTCACTCCTTCTTTAAAAGGGGAACAAGAATACCCTTGGCAGGGAATAGAGAGGCAAAGATTAAAACAGACACAGAAGGAACACCCATTCAGAGCCTGCCCCACATATGGCCCATACATATACAGCCATCCAATTAGACAACATGGATGAAGCAAAGAAGTACAGGCCGACAGGAGCCGGATATAGATCGCTCCTGAGAGACACAGTCAGAATACAGCAAATACAGAGGCGAATGCCAGCAGCAAACCACTGAACTGAGAATAGGACCCCCGTTGAAGGAATCAGAGAAAGGACTGGAAGAGCTTGAAGGGGCTTGAGACCCCCTTTGTACAACAATGCCAAGCAACCAGAGCTTCCAGGGACTAAGCCACTACCTAAAGACTATACATGGACTGACCCTAGACTCTGACCTCATAGGTAGCAATGAATATCCTAGTAAGAGCACCAGTGGAAGGGGAATCCCTGGGTCCTGCTAAGACTGAACCCCCAGTGAACTAGATTGTTGGGGGGAGGGCGGCAATGGGGGGAGAATGGGGAGGGGAACACCCATAAAGAAGGGGAGGGGGAGGGATTAGGGGGATGTTTGCCCGGCAACCGGGAAAGGGAATAACACTCGAAATGTATATAAGAAATACTCAAGTTAATAAAAAAAAAGATGAAAGAAAGTGTTGATGGAAAGTAGGACCTAGGTGATCTGGATTATATCTCTTACTAATTCAGTAAGAGGAAAGTTTATGAGTTAGAACTAAAGACTGTTCTCCACACTCAGTCAGTATACCTGCCTTTCAGAAATGACTGAATTTAAAAAGTCAAAAAATAAACCACCTTGCATTTTGGTAATAACAGAAACAAAGTCCTTTTGTCCATTCATAAAGCACATTACTCCAGGTTTCTGAAAGTGTACATAAATAAATTTTGAACGATTATAAGCACATGAAGCAAAAAACACTAAAGACACAGTTAAGAAGACAATCTTCATGACAGACAGCAGGAAACAATAAGACACAAAATCTGGTCTTTATAAAAATGTGTAGAGCATGTTGGTCAGATTAAACAACAAAAAATACTTGATATGCTTAAAAATAAAAGAAACAAACATACCACCAAAGGGTCAGATGCTTCAGAACTGTGAAGACTTTTAACATTGCCAAATAGAAATTTTAGACATAAAAAATAAATATTACTGAGGGGAAAGAATGTTAATTGTTTAGAGTAAGCAATGGGGTAGGCCTAGCATAATTGGATGGAAGGTATTAGTTAAGTTGATTTTATAATTTGGGAATGTCGTCTGAGAACACCTCTAACAAATGGAAAGAAAACATTATCAGAGGTTTCAAGAGATGACATGTAAAGAAAGAAATGAAACATTTTAATTGGATTTGACTAGAGCAGATAGGAAAAAATAGAGGAATCAATATTTGCGTAGAAATTATTACATATCAAAGAGCTAGTCAGAAATACAGATTCTCAGATTCTGGGTACCAATAAAAAGTGAGAAATATCATTGAAAAATCAGAATCTAGACACCAGGTATAAACCACTGAAAGGAAAGAGATATAAGCTGAAATCTCAAGAAAATGCTACACTGCTATTTAAAAGTATACAAGGCTAATCAACTGATCATAATTGACATGGCTGTGAATAGTAGAAATGTCACAGGTCCAGAGTCCAAATGACTTGAGCTATTTAGTCACTTCCATAGCCAATCACTGCCCACCTCCGTGTGAAACCTAACATACTTGTAGCTATGAGGCTACTAACAGGCGTCTATCAATCCAAAGGCTAAGAATGTCTTCAAATAGCACCTGGGCCTATAGCCAACATTTTACTGATTTGCTGTAACTTACCTACCTGATGTTTCCATGAGTTTATTTTCAAACTGACCTACCTGTTTTATAATGCTCTTTTGCTCTTTGCCTATAAAAATTTCATTATTTTTACTATACAGAAGCATTGTACTTGGGGCAACCTGAACCCATGTTTCAATTACCTTTTACTCCCTTTGAAGGAAAGCTGTGATTTTTTTATCAGTGGAGAGTGGTGAAGAACTCAAGTTAAAAATGATTAGCCACAAAGCAAAGCCATTTTAGTAGCCAATTTCCAGTGGAAGCCCAATAGAGAATGTTTTGTATAAAAGAGAAAGAGAAAAAGTTTTGTATAACTGAGAACTGCATAGTTTAGATAATTGTAATTCCAGTATGAGGAAAAAACAAAACAAGAATATTGGTAGAGTAGAACACAGTAGAGGAGATGGATGGCTCAACATTAATTTTGTTGAAGGTGTTCTTGTGTCAGTCATGTTGTTGTGATAAAACACTGTGACTTAAAGCTACTTACGGGTCAAAAGTTTGGGGGCTTGTAATTCCAGGTTATAGTCCATAATTTCAGGGAAGTCAAGGAAGGAACTCATGTTGCTGGCTACATACACAGAGTCAGGAACAGAGAGAGATGAGTGAATCCATACTGCCTACTTCCTTATGCTCAGCTAGCCTCATCATACTTTTCACTGCTTAGAAATGCCGGCTTAGGGAATGGTTCCACCCAAAGTGGGCTGGGTGTCCTCTACCACATAGCAATCAAGGCACCTCTTCCCCAGTCAGGGTCATGTACAAACTTGATTCTAAATCATTTCCTAAATTGAAATTCCCATCTCATGGTGATTCTAGATTCTAGATTTTAAACATTTTAAAATAAAAGTTTACAAATGGGCAAGACAAAAGCAAATTACACTTCAAACACAAACTGTATGAACACACAAAAGGGTACTAAAAAAACTAAAAAGTCATGTTTGTGCAACCTCTCCCAAATCTTATAAAAATCAAATACTTTTTCTTTTCAAGAGACTTTTCTGGTGGCTCTCTTCTCTAGGCTACAGCACATTATCTTGCCATGACTGTTATCTCTTACTCTTAAAGTATCCCTGTTAATGAGGCTTTTCTTTGAATTTTAAAGTGAAGCATTCCTTTTCTTTATGTCTCTGCTGTGCTGTCTTTAATATAACCACACTATTCCTTTCGATTGTTCCCCATGTCCTGGTCTCAATGCCCTTTCTCCTAATAACCCTTATTTTGAAGAGTAATTATGTGTTATGCCCTTTCTCAAATCATCCACTGCAGCTCTATTTTTGTTTTCATTTATTTGATTGCCTTGATTCTCACTATGTAGCCCTGGCTACCCCAGAACCCCTCTGTAGAGGAGGCTGTGGAAGATACTGGTTCTATCTTCCTCCTGAAGACTGAGATTAAAGACAAGCACCACCATGTCCAACTGCATTTCTACTCTTCTAACTAACAAACCTGTTTATCCTCATACCAGAGATCCCTTTTTAGAGGAGAGAAGATGACATACAAAGTGGAAATATTCCTGAGTCAGCGGTTTATGTGCCGCTCAAGCCCATTGCCCACATATCATCACCTCTATCAATACACGATTATGAATGCTTCAGAAAGGCTAGGCAATCTAGCCATTGACAAAAGAAGAAGGCTCTCTCATTCTAACATCTTTTCACCACTACTAATTGAGATAGTAAAAAATGCCATTAATCTATTCGACACTAAAGACTGCATCTTGGAAGCATTTCAGAATCAGGATGTTACTGCCTGAAAACCTTGACATGAGCTGATGGGAAATCAGAAACTCGTATTAAAACTACCTTAGGCAACACACCGCTAATGTCTAACTTTCCTAAGGAATAACTCTCACTGGATTCTTAGTGATCAAAATGGGCAGATAACGAGTGGGAGGGAATAAAAAATTTTAGTTTTATGAGAAATGATTCATTCGGGCATATCTGCAAAGTTTTCTAAATCTAAGTTGAGCATCTGATGAGATTTAAAAATTAAAATAAGGAAGTTTAAAGTCTTGCTTTTCCATTTCAAAACCTAAATACCCCTACTCCGTTGCATTCTCTTATACAGTAGCCTATAAAGATGGTTGTATTATAATTACAAAACACCATTTTAAAAATGTATTATGTCCTACAGCACTTAGCCTTGACAAACAATTACTGGATCACATTCAACTGAATACAAAAAGCAATCCTTACCACAAGGTTAAAATTAGCCTTGGAACAATAACTGCTTTCAAAGCTGTTCTTCACTCTAAGTTGCTCGCCTGCAGCCTCTTTTGAGGAAATGCAAACAAGTAAACTGAAGGACATTTGAAAAACTTCCTGCCCCCCTCCGCTAAAGTTTTTCAATCTTTGTTTTTACCTTCCTGTAGAATAATCTTGTTAGACCTGAATGGTGACCAATGTGGCTTCATAGAGAAAGGTTTATGAGTTCAAATAAAATCAAAATGAAAATTAATAGCTAAAGAAGCAAAGAAACCTCCCGGAATCCAGGCTTTCTGACTGCATAGATAGTAGTCGTATTTCAATTTGGATCATTGTTTGGTTAGTGTTATGAGAAAAAACAAATCAAACACTAGCTTTGCTTAAGGGACAGAGAGCAGAGAGCAAATGTCTTTGCTGGTTGTTTCAAACTTACTGTCCTAACACATGTAGTATCTCATCTACTCATCTTTCAAAAGTACAATATGGCAGCCAGCAAGAAGGCGCAGAAGTCAGAGTGATCAGTGACAAGCTGCAGCTTGAATGAGATTCCCAGGATCCACATATTGAGAGGGGAGAATGGATTCCTATCAGCTGTCTTCTGACCTCAACATTCATACACAAGTAAATAATTTCTTAGCTATTCTTTTATGATAACTGAAAGTAAAATTATATCATTTCCCCCTTTTATTTCCTGCCCTTAAACCCTCCCATATATCCCTCCTTGCTCTCTTTCAAACTCATTGTCTCTTTATTTTTGAAAATGTTTTATTTTATTTTCAAAAATTTTATTTTATTTTTGAGATTATATTATATGTATAAATTGTATATTCAATATACATATAAATTGATATTATAATTAATGTATAAATACTTACATTCTTAATCTGCTTAGTATGTTATTTAGTAACTTAAGACAGTATAAAATGGAGGTTGGGGATTTAGCTCAGTGGTAGAGCGCTTGCCTAGAAAGCGCAAGGCCCTGGGTTCGGTCCCCAGCTCCGAAAAAAAGAAAAAACAAAACAAAACAAAAAAACCAAAAAAAAAAAAGAAAGAAAGAAAAAACAAGACAGTATAAAATGTGGAATTTCTGCATTTCAGTTACCAGACAAATTAGTCATGATAACTACAAATTCTGGAAAGGTATAATTGAAATCAAAACGAAAAGAATATGAGCAAATATAAAACCTGGAAATATCCAAGGAATAAATGATTGGTTATAAATTGACCAAAAATTAAATTGGTTGTTTCTAGAGATATTATAATAAAAAAATCTTCCTATCACTTTGGAAAATGGTGATTAGAGACCCCTTCTCTAACTCCCTAAAGCAGATTTAGAAATCACTAAATACTTAAAAGAAAAAAAAAATCACAGTGGCTAGTCTTCAGGCTGGACCACATTCTACCTTTAAATTTTTTCAAAATTAAATTAGTAAGG
Organism: Rattus norvegicus; assembly: GCF_021556685.1. Taxonomy (NCBI): domain Eukaryota; kingdom Metazoa; phylum Chordata; class Mammalia; order Rodentia; family Muridae; genus Rattus; species Rattus norvegicus. The sequence continues at coordinate 209,255,999 of NC_141535.1, read as the reverse complement.
AATGCATGCAGTCACTGGTCAGACATCTAGATCCTAAGATTAAACAAACAAACAAACACCACTTCCCAAATGGTAGCTTAAGTTTTCATATGCTTTATAGTTATCTTAACTTTCCTTTGTAATGAGGGAACACTTTCTATGGGCGGCCATTGAGTTGCTTGGAAATAGATGGTGGACTCACACAACCAAAGCAACATGGCAGGGGGGATACACCCTCCCATGTATTTGGGCATATTAGAGGTCTGGGATAACCAGTACTAAGTCTGCAAGCACAATGGGTAATCTATCTTCTTACAAAGTCAGTGGTCTCTGAAATGTTTTATATATTACCTATGACTATTCTGCATGACCCTAGTATATTTGCAATGGGTCTATTTGCACATTTCAGGCTTACCTGCAACTCAAGAAGTAAGGATGTTTCTGCCAAGTGAAAGTTAGGACTTAAGGCACAGTAAACTATGTTAGCAAGCTCATGTTTCTGAGCTATTCTAATAGGTCTGTGGCCTCTAAACGTTTGATGATATAGCCAGTCAATGAAATCAAACTATTATCAAACTATTAACATGTATCTCCACTAAAAAATTCACAATATAAGAAACTGAGAGAGAGAGAGAGAGAGAGAGAGAGAGAGAGAGAGAGAGAGAGAGAGAGAGAGAACACTGGAAAGGAGAATACTGGAAAACACTGGAAAAGATGCCGAGTGCAGAAGGAAGAGTGATATATCAAGACACGCTAAGAATCTCCTCCACAAAGGGTAAGAGCAGAGGTCAACAGAGACCTCATGTCAAAGGTCAGATACACATTTTAGGATTACTGGCAACATGATCCTATCATAGTCATTCAGCTCCCCACAAGCCATGGAAACACTCACTGACAGAATCACCAAGATCTGACAGGTGACCATGGTGATGCTTCAATAAGAGCTTTGTATGTAAAATAACATTACAATTTCATATTTGTTTATATGCACTTTGACTGTTGTCTTGTTACTTTGTATGTAAATGGCCACAGTGGATCATGAAAGCTTAGGAATGTATAAATTATTCTTGATATATTATCTGTATGAAAATGTACAAGAGACTGGAACTGGCCCATGGACTAATTTGTCTAACTCTTGTCCTAAATATGAAAGAAAATTAAAAAGGAAAGCCAAGGGGTTGAGGGTTGGAAAGAAAGAATTCAAACAGCATTTTTATTTTCCTACTAACTTACATGATTGGAAAATGAATTAGTTATTTAAATAAAGTTCTGTTTCTTAATATTCCTGGAAAGAAACCTTGGATAGTTTGATAATGGGTGGTAGGGATTGGAGAGATGGCTAAGAGGTTAAGAACACTAGCTGTTCTTTTGAATGATCTGGGTTTGATTCCCAGTACCCACATGGTGATCCAAAACCATCTTTAACCCTACTTTCAGGAGATGAGATGCTGCTCTCTTTGGCACTGTGGGAGCACCAGGCAGACACATGTTGTATAAACATATATGCAGGTCAAAGATTCATGTATATAGAATAGCAATTAATGTAAAACAGCAGTAAGAAAAATGTTTCATACGTCAACAATGGATACCAGAAATAAATTTGAGGAAAAAAACTGAAAAATATTCTTTAATAATTACTGAGGCATTTAACAATTTGGAAATAGGTAACTCCAAACTTTGGAAGCAGGTAAATTTATATGGTCATCTATATAGTTATCAATAATGCCCATCAGGAACTGCTTCTGCAAGATTGTAGATAGTAGATATACTGTAGGATAACCTTTTAGTACATAAACATTATTAGAACATCAGAGGTGCTATTTGTAAATTAGACAGGAGTACATATAATTATTTTCAAAGTTAGGTGAGGGTTATACAAACAGTACAGATCTCCAGAAGCTTCTTACCTGACAAATCAAAATAAATAAAATCCTCATTGTTCTGGTTACCAAAAGCTAGAGGATGAGTAATTTATATACTGTAGGCTTACAGAAATATGGTGTTTCTGCTAAAATAATCCTAATGTAAAATAAAATTGAAAAGAGAACAGCCAGATTGAATATATATATATATATATATATATATATATATATATATATATATATATATATATATATTGCTATGTCTCAGAAACTTTTTTGGTACTAGTGAATATTTTTAATGTGTAATATTATTGCTGAGTTTTCTGGTAGCAAAAATAAAATAATAGTCATTTTTCAGCCACTGCTTAATGTAAGCTATAGAGAAGAGAATGCTGAAGTTAATTTATTAGCATATTGATACATTTTGTTCCCTTAATGAAATTAAATTATACTAAAGACTCACAAAGTAGAATGTAGATACTAACCGAAGCACCATGTTATGAGCTTATAATTGGGTTACGATGGTTTGGATCAATTTTTAATGGGAATAATCTCAAAGTAATTCTATTTCTTTTCTACAATGGTTTCAAATCTAATATATAGAGAAATGTGGAAAATCACAGATACCTTAGCCATAGTAAGCAAGATATCTGATGCTTTCTTAGAGAGCACTGAGAATATGGGGTAGCATAAATTACTCAAATTATTGATTTTTCTCATGAAAATGGGTTTCTAGTATTACTTAAGAATATTTAGCCATTTCTTAAATCATGCTCATTATTTTCCAAAAGTAATAGATAACATGGGTTTTTGAATACAGGCATAAGAGAACCCTATGTATTAAATTTGCTGATGCCATTGCAAGTAATTGAAAGGTGTGCCAGGATATTCAGAGCCCGGAAAGAGAGATGCAGGTTCAAGTTGATTATACCAAACTTGCTTCATCAATCTCCCATGTAGTTTTGTAACCATTTTATGTTCAAGTAACTTCAAGAGGCATGATGATGTATTAGGTTGAGAAAGAATGAAGTCAGCTTACCTAGAGTCAGATACTGATTCATTGATTATTAGAGAGCTTTGCCTTACAAGCAAGTAAAAACATGTCTCATCTCCTTACTGTTAAATTGAGTAAGAAGTAACTTCAAAGAGTGATCATTGTAAACATTAAAGAACAAGAGACATATGCCAAGGACTATGCAAATTAGATTGCTTCGAGACACTACAACTATTTACGATGATTCAGTTTTCCAATTACCTATATGCTACCACTTATGATTTACACAATTTAATATTGATACATAGTTTACCTTTGCTGAATTTGATGCTGAGGGTCAGAAAAGTTGCACATGATTCTGAATAAGATGGGGTTGGTATCAAGCACACTGTGTGTGTGTGTGTGTGTGTGTGTGTGTGTGTGTGTGTGTGTGTGTCTAGGAACAGAGCACTAGATGTCAGATAATCAATGACACCAATGATGCTTCTCCCAAAAGCTTCAAAACCGAAGGTATCTATTTTCTAGATGTTTTATAGGACTCCATAAGGAACATTACACAAGCAAAGATAATTGTTTCAGAAAAAGAATGCAAAGAAAGGATGCAGGCAAACAAGCCCCACCCTACAGCCCAGGATGCATATCAATAGGCTTGATGTAGAGCCAAGGAAAGATGTAAAGAAGACAGCCAACAGGTTTAATGAAGAAACGACAAAGAAAAGGATTTAAATAAGACCCAGCAACGGCCTGACAGTATAGTATGAAACAGACACTTGCATTTTGGTTCTAAAACTTCAATGCATAAACAAAAGGCACAGGCGGTAGTTTACCAGTTAAAACGCATCACAAAATACTATGGAAATTCCCTTTCAATATAGATGAAGCGGGAAGAAGGTAGTACACGAATAATCTTAATGATTCCAGTCATAGCAAACTAGTGAACGAGAGGAGGAAGAAATGGTTGCCTCATTCATTTCAGAACCTTTCAGCACCCTGCCTTCAGTTTGGGCCAGAGTAGCAGACCGTCAATGGGAAATGGGTAAAAGTATATTTAGAGACTTCATTTCAAGCCAGATAAGGAGCAGCTAAAAGAAATAAGCTTATGTAGCATAGATATAACAAAGGAAGGCTTCTTCAGACTAATCTGAATGGAAATCAACAAAAAGGGGACTTTATGGTTTTTCTGAATCATGGTAAAATGGCACAAAATTGGAAACTACAGAAAAGCATTAAATTGAACTTTCTAAAGCACAACAGTGTTTAAAGAGATGATTGTCTCAAAAACAAACAAACAAACAAACAAACAAAAAACCCACCACCACCACCAACAACAACAAAACCTCTTTCTACCTAAAGCATTCAAGACTAATTAGCTGACACCTACTGCAGTATGTTTTAACAGTCCCTTTCTGCGGATTGCCTTCTTTCATCTATTTGGTCCCCCTACACCAAAACAAACCAACAAACAAAACCCTACTTTTGATTGATTAGAAGAAATAACCTCCAAAAGAGTCTAAGTTCATTCGGTTGCTTTAAAAGCATTTGCACACATGGTGTCATTCACCCTCAGTGTCTTAGTCAATGTTCTATTGCTTTGACAGAACACCATGGCAAAGGGAGCTCATAAAAATGGATTTAGTTGGGAACTTCCTATTCCAGAGGAGTCCATGATCATCATAGTGAGAAGGCACATAGTCACAGGCAGATATGAAGGCATGACACTAGAGCAGTGGTTGTGGGCTTATATGAACCATATTCAGCAGGCTCATATGTGCTAGGATTATAGGTATTCAATAGCACAGCAACCAAGCACATGATTCTAAATTTGCTTACACTTTCTTATGAAAGCTCTCTTCTGCTCTGGATGCAAGGGTCATCTCTTTCTGTTTTGTTACTGTTGTTTACTTGCCGTCATTATGTCAATTCTTGCAACATAACCCAGATGGATATAGTTATAGGAGGAAACACTAATTGACAGCAAGATAGTGAGATAAACAGGTGAGAGGCAGTGTTTCTGAGATACCTTTTCAACTAATATGTTTTTGTGTGATATATAATTTTTTTAAAATATCTGTTTTTAGTGAAGGATTTGTTGATGTAATTGCAAGACTCAAACCATTTCCTCAACTGTGTTAAACCACATAGCCTTTAAAATGAGAAGAAATAAGCTGTTACCTAATTCATTTTCTGTTCTTTCCATTGGTTGATTTTTTTTAGCACTGCTGAGATGTAATTGAGAAGTAAAGTTTGCAACTTTTTAAAAGGATAGAACATAATAATTGATACATGTATTTATTTTGCATGATTACTAACACAATTTATTTCCCATGCCAACCATTGATGTGTGTTTGTGCATTTGTGTGTGTGTGTGTGTGTGTGTGTGTTTGTGTAATAGCAAGACTTAAGATTTATTTCCTTAGCCAATATCAACAATGCAATGTGGTCTTACTGGCGATAGTTACTATTCTGTATATTAGATGCCAAGAACGTATTCATCTTACAACTGAAATCGTATGCTCTGTCCCTAACATCTCCTCCTTAGGTCTTTTCTCTTCAACTCCCAGAATCCAGCAACCGATATTTTACTCTTTGATTTTTGATTACACTGTTTTAGATTGTACACAGAGGTGAGATCTAGCAGTATGCAGGATTTACCTTTCTGTTTTTAGCCTTTTTCTTTAGCATATGTCCTCCAGGTTGAGCATGTTAAGAGATGACAGAAATGGCAAAAGCTCTTTCTGTTGTGTGGCTGAATAATATTTACATACTCATTCATGCACACACACACACACACACACACACACACACAATTTCTGTTTTTCATCAATACATCCTTAGGTTCTTTTTCTGGCCTCCAGCCAATTATACTCAATCAATAAATCAGGTGAGGTGAGTAGGGTGTGTATATCTTGTCACAAGGACAAAGGATCTTAATAGTAACTTGCAATGGAAACATATAAATACACCAATTGGAACATCGCCAATTAGGGAAATGGCAATTAAGACCAGGAAAAATATTCACCTCATACCTTAGGATTGCTATGACTAACAAGACAGGAGTAAGGAAATGCAAAGAAAGGAAGAAGAAAAGAGCCATTGCCTACAGGAATGTAGATTGTCATAAGCACTAAGGAACTCCATAAGCATTTCGTGAAATTTCCCTGAAAAATTAAATATTGTCCACCACATGATGCCACAAAGGTACTTCTGATTGTATATTCAAAGAGAATGAAATCATTATCTGAATTTTGAGCAGATGTTAGATATTGATGAAATGTCAACAAAATGACATAGTTCATGTGCATAATGAAATGTTCTACTAATGAACAAAGCAACTCAGGCGGAAAGAACAGAAATGTAATCTGTTTGTATTTTAAGATAAACACGTACATTAGCACAATGAACTGCAAATGCCAATATGGTCTAATTATACATGAAATATATGAAACATAACAGAGATATATTTTAAATTACGCCTACATCAGTTGTGTCAGGCATATTCACAACTGAAATTTCTAGAGAGTTTAGACATGTAGAATTCTTTGGTTACAGAGATCACCTTTATAATGAATTGTCCTCAAAATAAACAGGATTAATGTTAGGCCTAACAATTTTATATTACATAAATATTACATATTTATAATCCACTCATTCATTCATTAAATTAGAGACTAATTTTCTTATACCGAAACTATATATTGGGATTATTAAATGCAAAGTGCAGATCAAACATATGATACTTCTTATTCATATTTAGAGACAGTGAGGTGCTGAGAGCAATGTAGACATATACATTAACCAACTTTGCATTCTGAATATCTTAATTTCTATTGGCTCTGAATTATGTATCTTTGAGATCCTTTCTTTGTTCTGCGGTGAGTGCAAGACAAAAGAATAACTAGCACTATCCTTTCATCAACGGAGTTAATTTGAAGTAGATTATTTAATCCTCGGCCAGAGTAAGCAGTAACACTAGATTCTGGTATTCAGGCCTTTTTAAAATGATTTCAAAAGTTGCTGCTCATAATTTGTATTAGAATTTAATTTTGTGCATGATTATGTTTTTATTCTCCCACCTGCACCGACTGTAGAAAATACTTACTCCACTCCAGAACTAAGGCTATTTCTGTGTGACTATTAGTAGTCTTGGGGGTGGCCATATTTGGTGTAAGAATTTCTTATGAACAAAGCAACCCCAACACAATGAGTAGGTTAATGTTCACCGCCTGGGACCGTGCTGCCAAAGGAGCTTTGCCCCATTGTTCTGTTGTACTTGGAGTGGAAAATCTTTTTGAATTCTCCTCATAAAAAGCTATAGGTCTCTCTGGAGAAGGACTGGAAAGCAAGGGTAACAGTAAAACTCAGGTATTTTATCAAGGTCCTTACTCTGGGAAACCTGTCTCTCCTTGCATTCAAGGAGATCTGGGTCTGCATATTACCTCATGTCTGGAAACTGGTCCATGGGCCAAGACTTACTTTATCCATCATCCATTGTAGCCTTTTTTTCATTCGTTTGAGAATTTTTCCACTTGTACAGATCAAACAAAAATGACGTAGGATATCTATCTACTTTATGCCTGGAAACACCATAATATCCAGTACCAAAGAATCATGTGAATCATTTTACAATAAAAATCACTTCGCCTGTGCTGATCATTGTGGGTCTTAGCATTAACGACCTTGCTTTGTCTATGCTTCCCATTACTACAACTACGACCACCTTGTCTTTGGTCATCCAGTGTTGCTGCCTGGCCCCTGCTATTATGAGGCCCAGCTGTCCCATTGAATATAATTCATCCAACTGAGAAGGAGCATATGCAACAATAAATTCAGGATAAGAAAAAGGGCAGTAACAAAGTTCTTCAAATGTGCCAGTGCCTCTCGCACCTTTGCATCTTATTAGTGAGATAATAATAATAAATAATAATAATGAATTTTATATATTATCTATTTATAAATAATAAAATGAAAATAATAAATCCAGAATCTCTATTCAGTGGGACCCTATCAATAAACTCAGCCTGATCCAGATTTATGTTCCTTCTACCATTATCCCATATCCTTTCAATCCATTTCCATATCCATTGCCCAAACTTCTGTTTGAATAATTAGTAAGCTCTTTAAGCTCTTTAGTAGTGTAGTACACCTCCTCGTGGACTATACTTTCTATCTCCCTATTACAATCCTGTTTAGCCTGCAATCTGGTTACAGGTCTAGAGGCAACTATTAGTGGGCCCTGAAGGATGTCAGTACAGTCTTGCTTGGCACCCCCTTCAAAAAAAGCCATTGCTAATTTAGCAGGCCATGAAGCATTGCTTTTCCTGATAAAAGGTGGAAATAGTAATATTTGGGGGTAGACGTGAGAATATGTCTTCTGCAGAGGATGGAGAGACTAGCTCTTCAGGTAAGAAAAAAGAGAGAGAGAGAGAATCTGAGTGCTCAGAGTTCTCAACGTTACTAGAATCCTCTCACACATCCCTATGGCCAGTGGCAGGATTCCATTCTTTACCGATAAATGATTTTACCTTAACAGCAGACAACCTCTGATCCTGGGACTTGTATTTCCTTTGTAAATGTGCCAATCTTATAATGAGGACTTCAGTTTGATCCTGCACACCTTGGACTCTTTGGTTATTAGAAAGAAGCATCTGTTTCAGGGCATTTATAACCCCTTAGAGTGTTTATTCACATGTGGTCCAGTCATTTTTATCACTGAATTCATTGTTGTCCCCCACTGTTTCGGAGATAGTAGAAACTGGTTAATTTTACCATGGGGTACATTCTTTTCCTTTGTTCAATTATCCAGAGATGCTTAGAGCAATCAAGCATCACCATTATTTTATTTTTCAAAAAAAAAAAAAGTCAAAAGATTTAGAGTTACCAAATCCATTGTCTCTCACAACTGGTTAACCAGGATAACCCAATGCATTTGTCTCCTTCTGTTTATAAAAATAGTTCACACCATGGGCTTTCAGTACTCACTGAAAGTTCCTCTGAGAGGCTTTTGTAACTGTAGGTGTTGTCAAAGTGGAAATCCTATTCCAGACACTTAAAAATATTCAACTCTTATGCTTTCATTTCACCACCTTCCTGGTACCAGCATCTGCATTAATGAGGGTTCTCTAAAAAACCCTCTCTATGTATGATTTTATTAAATTTATTAGTGGTGTGTTAAATGGCCCGAAGGCTGTGGTCTACCTAGTCCAATAATGGCTGTCAGTAATGGAAGTTCTAAGTAGCCAGTAATTTCAATCCACGAAGCTGGATATCTCAGCTGGTCTTCAGTATATTCTAGAATTCTGAAGAAGTAGGTTCTGATGCCAGGGAAAGAATTGACTCTCCATCAGGAGAGGACAAGCAGGCAAAGAGCAAGCTTACTTCTTCCATGTCTGTTAAATAGTCCATTAACCGAAGGTGTGCCAATATTTAACGTATATTATCCCACCTACAATATATAGATTAATTCCCACTTCAAATGATCTAATTAAGAAAAAAATCCACTCACAGGTATATCTAATTACTTGGCTCTTAGATAATTCCGCATGTAGTAAACTGACAATGAAGAATGGCCATTACAATGAGAGAATAATATCTAAGTAAAAAAAAAAAAATCCCTCAATTGGCTTACATACTATTGGCCAAGTTTGACACATGAGTTTCATTTCAAGAACATATGTAGAGGGACAGAAAGTACTCTTTCTTATAAGAAAAGTAATGATTCTGTTTCATCATAACTAATGTATATCTATGTCAGCATTCATTTCTAATAGAGAGTAAGTATCTTAAATGACCATTTCCCCCTAGGAAAGTAGACGATCTCCGTTTTCCCTATATGAGCACTCACTCACAAATATAACTATATTCTCATCCCTTTGTAGAAAAGGATATAAAACATTGCTACAACATTATATGTCATTATTGTATTGAAAATATTTTTAGAATGCTCTTATAAAGGAGATGCATTGCTTTATCCTGTGGGTGTGCAGAAGGAAAGATCTATTGCATTAAAAGTTATAGAGGATATATTGCATGTCAACCTGACAGCAATTGAACAAGCAAGTGCTATGTCAAGAGAGGAGGTGAATGGATATATATATATATATATATATATATATGTACTGTCAATCAGCAGACTATACAATTATTCAATGTGTGGATATACTCAGTTCTTCTCATTGCATTAAGCTGTCTTTTCTTCCTCAAAAATGGTGTTATCCATCTGAACACATATTCAATTACATTTTCCACTAAGGATGAACTGCTAAAATCAATGTGCACATCATAGACACCTGTATTTTTCTTTCTCCATTAGAGTTTGAGATTGCTACAATTCTGTAAGTATTGACTGACATCATTAGATTATTCAGGGTGAAATATTCAAGGCAAAGACAGTTTCCATGGGAGTCCTATGACGTAAAATAAGCACTTATATTCCACATTTCTCTTATATTAATTGAAGAAATTCAGCTATACATTGGTAAACAACTTAAACACACACACACACACACACACATATATATATATATATGTGTGTGTGTGTGTGTGTGTGTTTGTGTGTGTGTGCGTGCGTGCATGTGTGCGTGTGTGCGTGCGTGCGTGTGTGTGTGTGTGTGTGTGTGTGTGTGTGTGTGTGTGTGTGTGTGTGTATGCCAGGGCCATGAGTGATAAGAAGGGAATACCTTCTTCATTCCATTATTACAATGGAAAAATACATTTAGTTTTCATGATGTGAGAATCCATTGAGGAGACAAGTTGCCATTTCTACATTGATGGTGTACTCTCTTGGGAACAGACCAGTTATATTTATGTACAGAAAGTCCCTCTCTTTCTTTGCCTCTGCTCCAATCTTCCTAATAAGGCAGCTAATATTTCTTATTTATATGTTTTCTATGTGTATTCTTCACACCCCACCCCACCTCAAGCACATGATATTACATAATGCCACTCATCAAGGGACAAATAAAGCTATCCAATCTTGTAGCTTCCAAACCTGTAAGTTTAATAGACTAACTTCTTTTATATGTTACCTAGCTAAAGGACCATTCTATAGCAGAAGAAAAAAATGGCTAACACATCTTTTATTGTGAAATTTCCATTTACAACTCTACTAGAAATTCCTGAGTCACTGGACACCTTCTTTGCTAAATTTCGTTGTAGTACCTCTTCCAGTAGCTTCCTGAGAAAAGGCTGACCTAAGGAATGTGTGTTTCTTCTTGCTGTAGGTAGAATGTAATTTTAAATTCAGGTATTGTGGTGTGACTTTATGAGGAGGTAGGGTTTCACAGTGGTTTTAGTGGTTTAATAGACCACTCAAGCTTCTTTGTTAATAAACGCGAGGAACTGAGTAAAAACCTTGTGTGACACATTTGTCAAACTAGCATGTTACTGCTCCCCCTTCCCTTGTAAGAGATGGCAGTGAATGAACAACACAAGATTAAGACTGAATTTTTTAGCTTCCATAACTGTGACAATGGACTTGCTGTTCTTTGAAAATTAACCAGTCTTAGGTACTTTGTTGCAGCAGCACAAAATAGACTACTACACAATATTTTATTTATATTCTTGTCTGTGTAGAATTTTTAGCAGCCTTGACTGCTAACATCTAATGTCGCTCCGTTGATTTCTCCTCTTCTTACTTGTGACCTAATTATTCTATCTCAAGAGTCTTCAAGAAAGGACTGGTGAGATGGCTCAACGGGGTACAGGTCCCTGCCTTCACACTGCTGCTAAGACTGATGGCTTTCATTCGATTCCTGAAAACTACACGGGAGAGGTAAAGACTTAACTTTAGCAAGCTGTCCTCTAACCTCCACACAAACAATTTCATACAAAATAAATCATTGAAAATGTAAGAAAAGTTTACAAAGACTGAAACCATCTTTAGCCAGTTAACTCATATGTGTCAACCTTCTTGGACGACCATTGTACTGGTCACTCTTTTCTCTCTGTGACCTCACGCCAGTTTCATTCTTGCATTCTGAATGATTTTCCCATTTTGTTGATGAACACAACCTTGCTTCATTGCTTCTGACGTTCTCAGTGTAGCATGACTTTTTAGGAATTTGAGCTACTCGTGACTACTTTAATTTTCTAGTTTGATTGCCTCTTCTCTTTCAACTCTGCCACCTGATTCTCAGAGAGGTTGCCAGCTTCATCTCTCAACTTTGCAAGCGCGGGTCTCCCTTTTCTCTAGTTCCTGGTTTCTAATTCATTTTGATTTACATATTTCTAAAACACATTACAGTCATTTCAAAGTATTGGTACATTCTACTATTTCTCTGTTCATTTCATTTACTGTAGTAACTATAATTTCTTCGCGGGTGTGAGGAGGGGAGGAATTAAGGTGCATGTGGCAATGCGTGTGTATGAAGGCTAGAGACTGAGATGGTGTGTCTCCCTAAATTTCTCCCTATCTTAGGTTGGGAGACAGGATTTCTCACTGAGCAGGGTGCTCACTAATTGGCTAGTCTATGAGCTCCAGGGATGCAGCTGTTTCTATGCTTTCCCACTGGGAGCAGGGTTTTATATAGGGGAAGTATGCTAGATTCTTCAAGAGGGTTCTAGGAATCCAAATTCAGGTCCTTACACTTGCAGAGCACCAAGGTCTTTACACAGTGTACATCATTCCTGTCCCACTGGCCTCACTTTCTTTTCATGACATTGAATTATTGTATTACCTGTTTTACATTGCAGAGAACACTTAAAATCATCCTGTGTATCTCTATGCTTTGAAGGTTTTAGTTTTCATTTTGCTTATCCCTTGTTTTGCCATAAGTATTGGAGCCAAAGTTCACGGACATCAAGAGTCATGGAGCTTCTGAAATGCATGGATCATGAATAAATCTCAATCTCTCTCTCTCTCTCTCTCTCTCTCTCTCTCTCACACACACACACACACACACACACCAATTTCCTATCTTTTGACATGCTAGCTTATTTATTTTTCTCTCCTGTTATGGAGGCTATAATTTTTTTCTTTTCCATCTTAAACTAAACATTACGCCTTAAATTCGAATTCAGTTTGGTCTCTTTCAAACTGAAAAGTTTGCCACTTTTACCGCTCTCATACTTGGGCACATAGCTGTTGATCCACTGCAGGTTTCTTCAGCTAGAATTACCTGGGAAAAGCTACCTGCTTCACCTCAGAAAAGCAATAGGATTTCTGGGTTCTTTAAACGACTGAGAAACTTACACTGAGTCTGTTTGCTTCCTGTCTTTCTTTACTTCCCTGGTATCTTTCTACTATAATTAATCTCATGCCCAATCACTACATACAAATATGATGATACATCTGTATATCATCACTTAAAATTAAACACATATACTCACCATTTTTCATATACATGAGCAGAATTATTTTTTTTCTTTAACACCCCCTCCCCTGTTTGGTAATATTGAAATGTAACGAGGAGTTGGAAATTAACAAGTGTAAGGAAAGTCCCTCTGTGAACAAAAAGTCACTATGCTCTAACCAGTGGCCATGCATTTTTGCCTTCCTTCTTCAGTTACCAAGTATCCAGGCGGTGAGGCCACTGGAAACTGTGAAGAGGAATGTCACATGTTTTCATTACCTTTTCCTTGTGTCATGATTCACTTAGAAGACTTGAAAAGCATTATTTTGAAAGTTTAGAAAGCTCATGGATAATATAACAGTGAAGTTGTAAAATATTTATAAAATATATGATCACAGAATATATTTGCATGGATAGATGAATTATTTCACTCTTCCATTTTGCAGTTTTTAATGGCTTTAGGGAATAATCAATTTTTTACTTTATGCTGAATTATATATGAAATAGTAGGCACATATTTTTTCTTTTGATATTTAGGGCATCCCAAACTTCAGTTTGATCATGAGTTTTCTATTTTAAAAACTGGAAAAAACTAACCCATAACTTAAACCATGGGTATCAGGAATAAAGTAAGTAAACGATCTAGGATTTAAAGTACTACAGAGTGTTCATGGCATGGGAGTGTGTCAGTTACTCTATGTCCACCAAGTTAGAATTGTCCAAACTTAGCAGTACTGCAGTACTGAGAAGTCACATTGCTGTTAGAGTAAGCCTCATCAAATGTTACAGGAGTTGGGAAGCAATTCAAAACTATTAACATCACAAAGCAACTAGGAGTTTTGGATTAAGCATAACATTTGCTCTAATTCAATGCCTCAAGGCATTTAAAACTCAGTTACTGAGAAATCCTGAGTGATAAAATTCTCTTGGTAAGATATGTATTGTATTATCTTACCAAACATAACTATTAAAGACCAAGTGCTTCTTAAATAAAACCAAAAGAGGTTATAGGACTAATTATATAGAGAGATGTTAGTAAGATTGTTTTTGAGATCATTTTTGCATGACTCATTTTATATACATTTTCAGGCTTTGCTTATAATACATGTTTCCTAAGACATTAAAAGCTAGAACAAATTAATGTTTTTAATTAACACGTAACACATGGATATTTATTTATTAAACTGTCTGATGATTAAGATGATTAAGCCTGATATTTAATTCAACATATACATATATATTATAATTATGGGTTAGTCACACAACTACAATCATAGATGAATAGAAAAAATATCAGCAACGTGGTACGTAACTTTAATGCCAGCACTTAGGAGGCAGAGGGGCAGAGGGGCAGAGGGGCAGAGGGGCAGAGGGGCAGAGGGGCAGAGGGACAGAGAGGCAGAGGGGCAGAGGGGCAGAGGGGCAGAGGGACAGAGGGGCAGAGGGGCAGAGGCAGAGGCAGAGGCAGAGGGGCAGAGGCAGAGGCAGATGGACTTCTGAGCTGGAGGACAGTCTGCTCTACAGAGTAGGTACCAGAACAGACAGAGATACACAGAGAAACACTGTCTAGAAAAACTAAAAAACAAAACAAAACAATAGCAACAAAAAAAAAACAAAATAAAAAACACAATATATATGTATATATCTCAAAGACTATATTTGATATATATCAACATATAATCTCAGTCTTTCTCTCTCTCTCTCTCTCTCTCTCTCTCTCTCTCTCTCTCTCACTCTGTTTGTGTGTGTGTGTGTGTGTGTGTGTGTGTGTGTGTGTACACGTGGGTGTATACACATTCATGTATGAGTACCTGCAGAGGTCAGAAGAGGGTTTCAGATCTCAGTCATCTCTCCAGCCCTGTGTTCTTTTACTTTTTAAATAAAAATTTAAATTTGCTTTCTAAATTGATTCAGGTGTGTTTTTGCTTTTGTGCATGTATGCTCAAGTGCATTTTAAGAGATGTATTTACACTTTAACGCATTTACGTACTTCAAGTATTAATTCCCATGACAGGAAATTATGAACAGCAAGACAGTTGCTAACCATGGAAAACATATTCCCCATCATGAGTAGCTGGAGTGATCATATTATGACTGATACTACAATAAAACTTTAATGAGACAGAATAGCACCTCTGTAAAAATGGGCAAAATTATTTTAAAAGCAGATGTATGTGAAGACAATACTCCCAAGAGGATGTAAATGGACTAGCTGGGGATGGAAAATATTACAGCCTTACTGGCAAATAAGTCTGTATTTTGCATAATTAAATATACCTGTGCCATATCTCAAATTAACTACACCCTTCTTTATTTAATATCAGAGAGATAAAACCAATGTCCAAGCCTAAAATGATTCCTAAATGTTCATGACTGCTCAACCCAAATGACCAAGTCAACGAAGAAAGGTACCCGGGGTATCTAATGGTGCAAGTTGGTGTTCAGCAGTCAAACAGGGACAAGCTCTTGGATAGTGAAAAAAGCTTAGTTGCTTTTTAAGAGAATGGCACTGAATTAAGAAATCAAAGCCACTCATCCAAAGTTCATACATTCATTTATATATTATAATCACAAGGAATAAAGTCTAATGGAAGAGTAAGCTATTAATCTTTAGGGACTACAGATGCAGGGAGAAAAATCAAGGGTACCTTTGGTCATAAAACTCAACATGGAGCCTTGGAAAATTGTTCAGTGGTGAAATGGCAAGCATAAGGACAGGAATTCAGCCATGTAAATTGGATGATGGTTTGTAATTCCCCTGATCCCCTTGGATCTGGAAACAGAGACTAGTAGAACTAGTACAACCAGACTGTTCTGGGTTTAAGTAAGAGACTGTGCCTCAGTATAAAAGTTGGAGAATGATCAAGACAGACTTCCTGTGTCAAAGTTACTTCCTGAAGTGATACATTTATACGACAGTTTGGAAATGAGTAAACCTCAAAGAAAATAACATAGTTGTTTCCAAGGATCAAGGATTCAGAGAAAGGAACAGCAGCATCCATAGTTACAAAAGTCTGCATGATAACCCTAAGAATACAGTAATGGTGCACACACCATGAAGGTAACCAAGAGTTTTGTAATTGGACTTTAGACATTTTCAACAACAGGGAAACTGTGAGTCATGGATTTTGGAAGAGAACCCACACTACTACTTTATTAAACCAGAACATTCCCTAACTACATTCTAAATGACTGTTGGTATAGCCACACATAAGTGTCTTCACCCTTTATCAATTAAACATGTCTTTGCTACAGGTAGAGACCATTTCAGAAAACCACAGGGAATCATAATGCAAAGTTGTGAAGTCCAGTCCCAGTAGATTCATCTGTAAAATACTTCTGCACCTAAGGATTAAGGAACATGCTGCCATAGGGAGAAGGTCCAGGGAATTTGCCGTGAGATTGTGTCTTCCAGTAATGTCAGAAGTTACATCTATAAAGTCTTACTGACTGCCCTAACATTAGTTGAATAAACATAACAGACACACAAAAATAGAAAGGAGAAAAAACCCCAAAACAACAACAATAACAAAACCAAAAAAAAAAAAAAAAAACAAGCAAGCAAACAAACAAACAACAAAATCTAACACCCAAATCTCACACAGAGAACTGTGGGAAATGACAGAAATCTTCCATTTCTTTGTTGTTTGTTTGGTTTTCAATGTTCAAATAATTTCTGAAACATGCTTCGATCACTCTCTGGCCATTCCACTTCCTTTCTGTTGCTGTGCTAAAACAGTCTGAATAAAATTAACATGGGGAAAATTTCGGTTTTATCAGCTTCCAGGTCATTGTCCATCTCTAAAGAGAAGTCAAAGCTGGAACTCAGGAAGAAACTTGAAGCAGTGACCATGGAGAAATGCTTCTTACTGGTTTGCTGGTAGGCTCACTCTTAGCTGGCGTTTTTATGCAGCCCAGGACCCACACTCCCCAGAAAACAGTGGGCTTGGACCTCTTAGAAGAATTAACAATAAAGACAGTTCCCCATAGTTATACCCAGAGGGAATTCTGAACTAGACTGAAATTGAGATTCTCATCTCTGGTGACTTTTAGACATGTCAAGTTGACATTTAAAGCTAACCAGAGCATGCCAATATAGTACAATCATCATCATCATCATCATCATCTTCTTCTTCTTCTTCTTCTTCTTCTTCTTCTTCTTCTTCTTCTTCTTCTTCTTCTTCTTCTTCTTCTTCTTCTTCTTCTTCTTCTTCATTTATTCATTCATTTACAATTGGTAGATGAATCTTAGTATTGGCTTAGGTAAGAATATACATTATGGGGTTTCCATCTGCACCTAGAGACGGGAATGTTTCACAGCCCTTGGACACAAAACCTGCTTGCAGAGAGCTGGTCTGCCAGGATCACTTTCCCTCTTAAACCCACAATCCACAGGTGAGACCCCACTTTCTCCCCATTGACTGTCCAAGGAGAGACCTGCCGGGAGTGCACAGGGCTAGGGAGATGCAGGGTAGCCTAGGACAGGGTCCTTTCAGAATCCATCTGTGCCCAGAGCTAGGACCAAAATCTGCAGAGATCTGGTCTGACAAAAGCGCTCTCACTCCAAAGATCACAGGCTCACAGGCCCACAGGAGAGACAAAATCCAGTCACAGACAGCAAGATACTGACATAGATGAAGATTATTGCAGACAACCATTGGACTGAACAAGGGGACCCCACTGGAGGGGTTAGAGAAAAGACTGAATGGGCTGAAGGGGTTTGCAAGCCCATAGGAAGAACAATATCAACCAACCAAACTCCACCAGAGCTCCCAGGGACTAAGCCACCAACCAGTGAGTTTATGTGGAGGAACCCATGACATCAGCCGTATATGTGGCAGAGGATGGCATTGTCCAGCATCAATGGGAGGAAAAGTCCTTGGTCCTGTGAAGACTTTTTCCCCAGTGTAGGGTAATGCCAGGGCATTGCGGTTGGAGTGGGTGGGTGGGAATGGGAGTACCCTCATAGAAGCTGGGGAAGTAGTATGGGAAAGGGGAAAGGGGATCACATTTGAAATGTAAATACATAAAGTAGTCAAGAAAAATAAGATTTAAAAAAAAATATATATATATATTTTGTGTCTCCTTTCTGAGACATCATGCATCACCAGTTGAATGCTAACAGTAATTTACACTTTATACATTGTTATAGAAATTCTGTGAGTTTTTCCTTAGTGCCTGGGACATCAACCTATAAGAATAGTTTTATGACCTAATGGATGGAAAATCAGAATATGCATGAAAGGAGGCAAAAACTCATAAGCATACCATAGATAGAGACCATGGGATAAAAGGACTCTCTGCCTTCTAGGTTTTGATTTTCTTTAACCACTGATTTTTGATGATGAGGTCATTCTGCACTGTTATTGTTGTTCTTGAGACAGATTGTTGTTATGTCTATCCAGATGACCTCAAACTGCAATCCTCCAGCCTCAGCCTCCAAATACTGCCATCATAGTTATATTCCACATATTTCTGGTTTGATGATAACTTTAAAGAATCATTTTTTCTCAGCGATAAAGAGAGAGAGATAGAAAGTGAGATATTACATAAATGACCCATTCTTATTATGTCCATGGTGCTACATTGAAGAAAACTAGTTTTTCCTTTGCAAGTGAGAATTATAAAATATATTATCAATAATTAATAATACTCAATAAAATAATCTATGCTATAATAGTACACAAGTATTTGAGTAGAATTAACCATTGTGAAGTTTTTTCAAAATAAAGTGAATTCTATACATTGTACCTCTTTGTGTGTGAATATGTGTGTTACAATGTGTATATATGATGTGCAGAGGATCAATTGTGAAAGCTGGTTCTCTTCCTTTGTAACATGGATTCTGAGGAATGAACTCAGGTGGCCAGACATGGCAGCCAAGAGCACCTTAATCCCGTGAGCCATCTTGTTACCCATCCTGTGGTCTTTAGATACGGAGGGGTAGAACTTACTAGAGAAATTGCTTCCACAGTTTTCACCTTCCTATTAAGAATTTATTTCCCCAAAGTAGCAGCATTCATAGATACTCTAACAAGTTTTCATGGTCACGGTGTCATTGAGAAGGGATTTTAAGTTGATTGAAATGTTCAGAGGGTTTATTATGGATACATCTCATGTCTTTGGTAACTGACTTCCCTTTCATTTCCCAATTCCTCACAAAGATCTCTTTTGATCCAGTTTTTTAATTCATTTCTACTTGTCAAGGGGGCATATCAGATTTCATTTCAGACCCATGTCATCCATTGAGGTGTAATACTTGACACTGCAAATACAATACAACTTTCCACATAGTAAGCTTGATACAGACATAAATCTACACTCCAAGATCTCATTGACTTCAATAGGACTTCGACTTGGAGAATGATTGCAGATCAAGCCATTTGATATAATGTAATTTTTCAGTAGCTTTTTCCATAAGTAGGGACATGTAGTGAATGACAAACTCCCTGTCTGGCATACACACACCAGTCAGTATTCCTGTCACTGTCAAAACCTTTTCCATTCATACACTGTACTTGCTGTGACAGAGGGCATAGGAAAACTTCGAAGATAATCTCTGTGACTTTACGTAACTCCTTATTAGCATAACACACTTAGAGGGGCTTTCTTAAATCCCACTCTTACACAGTCGTTCCTTGCTGTCAACAAATTAGTTACTGGTTGGGCTACTGACTTTCCATGATGCAAACCACACTATCTTTTCTTTCATTTTCAAACCGTCTTTTGTTTTCCAAATGAAGATACATTTTACTAGGCAATCAGACTACGAGGAGACTCCACCATTAATCACACAGAACATCACGGGCAGGTATACCTTTTAAGTTCCAGCTCCTGTCTTCCACTACTTAGAATCTCAAAGACAATAAGCACTTTTATCCAATTATCCAGAGTCTAAAAGAATTCAAAGAATGGGAAGTCTTTGAAACACACAGGCTTTTGGATATCAAATTACCTTTGAAACCCCCCACCCAGAAGTATCCCTAAAAAAATCCATTTGAAATACTGCTTCAATATTCTAAAAAATCAATAATTTAAACCACAGGTTGAACATTTTTACTGCTTCCACGGCAGACTGTCATTTTTCGAAATGAAAATGCTAATGGCACCGAGGAGGAAAGTGCTAAGCAGAGAAGATGCATGAATGGAACCTTGGATTGGCTAGACTGGCTGGTTTGATCTCTTTCTCCCTCACTCATCTGTGACAAAATGTCTTTTAAAATCAACAACTTGCCTTTTGATATTCCTAAAGAAAGTGCTTCTGTGTTGTACACTGCACCCTTCTCTGTAGATGGTGCTGTATGGAAACTCTATAGTAAATATGAATATAGCAATGTAATACTGAGTAGGCTGTATTATTTCAGCACAGTCTGTAACATTGGGACACCTTTAAAATATTAGCCTGAAGCACTAGGGAGAGGCTAATCCCTCAGTACTAATGGTTTCTCATATTCATAGCTGTGTATTAAGGCAAATGCAGTGAAGGAAGCCATGGAAATCCAGAACTCTGGGGACTTCAATTCAGAAAAAAACAAAACAAAACAAAAACATTGGCTTCTGGAATGTATTTGTACAGTTTAAAGCTTTGGGAAGCCATAGTGGCAGTCCAGAACTGCTGTCCTCCTTCTGAAGATTCCCAGTTTAACTCTGCGTTACCCAACACACCACCTTCTCTGCTAGTAAATGGGGAATTTCAAGAGAGGGTCATTTTCGTAATGAATTAGAATTTGGGAATGATGTAATACAAAAGAAGGGCCAGGAGATTAAAGACAACCAAGGTGTCTGGAGAGATTGCTCAGCAGATCAAAACAGTTGCTGCATGGACAAGACAACAAAAGTTCAGATCCCAGCATCTAAGGAAGAAGCCAGGGGCCCACACACAAATGTAACCCCAGATCTGAGAGAGGTAGAGGCAGGAAAATGTCTGGAGCTTGCTGATTTTCAGCTTTGCTGAGAACATAGGAACCATAAATAGAGAGGAAGGCCCTGTATCAAGGGAATAGGTAGAGACTAAAAGAAGAGATCCATCCAACTGCCTCTTATAGCTTCCTAGTCTGAGCACATCTGTGTGCACTATGACACACACTCCTACAGAGATAAAGTTAGTTACATAAAGTGAGATATTTTATATAAGCACAGGGTAAATCTTTTACATGACGTGTTCCTTTGTTTCCTAAAACCCGTCATCAGTCTAAATTCAGCTTTCAGTAATTCAAACTCTACCAGCACCAAAATGATGCAACAATTTTGTTTATCGCATCATGTTTGTCTTTGAAAAATAGAAATTCCTACTAGGACATGGAACAAGACAGATCAGCAAACCCGACTCCGGAGCATCTTCTAGGAGACATGCCCATGAGAACTTGAGAATCACAAAGCCTCAGTTCATCAACACAGTAGATAGAACATCAACCAAGACGATGTGCTATTAGCATACCTTTTCAATATTTCAACGTTCCTCATATAGAATGTGCAAACAATAAATAGTCATACGTGTGAATTAATTTTCCAAGAGGAAGAGACTGTAAAGAACTCCCTGGATGCTAGTAACATAGAACCTGAATAAGTACTGGGGGACAGGAAACCCCAGCCAATTTTCTAAGTCTGTGTATGTATAGTCAGGTGTACTGGACTGAGCAGAGATCGGTCTCCCAGTTCATGTGTGAGATACAGTCTGTGTATTGAAGAAGAAAAGGAAGAAGTTCAACTAGAAGCATATATTTTAAAACAATAATTTTAATTTTATGTGTATCGTTTTTTTTGTTGTTGTTGTTTTGTTTTGTTTTTTCTGTATGTGTGCCTTTAAAGACATGCATACAGTGCTCATTGAGGGCACAGGATCACACTGGGTCTCCTAAAACTGAAGTTACAGACAGTTGTAAGCTGCTGTGTGGATGCTGAGTACTGAAGCAGAGCCTCTAGATGAGCAGCCAGGATTCTTAATCCCTGAGATATTTATATATAAGCACAGGGTAAATCTTTTACATGACGTGTTCCTTCGCTTCCTAAAACCCTTCATCAATCGGAATTCAGCTTTCAGCAATTCAAACTCTACCAGCACCAAAATGATTCTTAACCTATGTCTTTATTTCTCTTCAGCCAGGACTGATGTTCACTACAAGGCCATTCACAGTTAACTAGTGCTTAGGTCTCTTTTATTGAGTTTACTTTTATAAAGACATAGGGTAAAAATGCATGGAAAAAATATGCTAAGAAATTTGAACTTTCTTCTGTTGGTGTGCAGGAGATAGACATGTCCATACATTGGGAATATATTTGGTTGAACATAAGTGCATTTGTTGTTTTGGGATGCACTGAGAAATCAGTGTGTGTGTGTGTGTGTGTGTGTGTGTGTGTGTGTGTGTTTGTGTGTGTGTGTGTGTGTGTGTGTGTCCCCATGTGTACATAACTCTGGGATACACTACAGACTAGATAGGTCTTCTACCACAGTATCACATACATAATTGGACTTCTACTTTGGAGATCCGTAGACTCTTTTAAGTGAAGACAAATAAGTTCCAAAGAAATGAGAGTCAATGTAAATGGAAGACACAAATCAGTGTGCCATTCTAAATATGGGAAGGGGTTTGCAGAAGTGGCTAGTTTCCAGTTGAGACTCTAGAGATGGAAAGGGAAGGGGACCAAGAGTGGAGGCAGATAGAAATGTTTTCCTCATTTTCTCTCACTTCCTCTTGCCTTCATTGAAAATTAAAAGTTAAAATGTAAATATAGACTTAAAAGGATGACTAATGGTGTTTTGGTACTTCATTCACACATGAACTCTGAGTTATAATAAATGTCCCTCTTTGAGCAACATCAAAATGATTTGTTCCATTGTTGATTTTTATTATTATTATTGATTATATTACTATTGCATTTGCATTTGTATGTGCGAGACAGTTGCTTAACAATTTGTCACAACACATCTTCTCAGTGGGAGAATGACATACTCCATTATCATTATTATGAAAATTCTCTCTTACAACTGGTAGCATGATAAATGATTTACAGATCAATATAATAATACTCAAGCTATTTACATCAAGTTAATTAATCATAATGATTTAACATCCTGCTCCATTCCTTAACTTTTCCCTTTTACCTGTTAGTTTTTGATCTATTTTTAGAATAATTAAATTTAGTTCCCGTTTTAGAACTCTACATGTGTGTCTATATCTCATTGGAAAGTTATTAACATTTCCAGTTCAATTTTAATAACTGTAGTTCCTCTATTAGGGTGACCTTTTCTTTCCAAATATTTGACACAATTATAATTGTAGGATAAAAATATCTATTGACCATTTCCTTTGGATATTGAAAAGCCCCACATTAGTAAGTAACTGCACAGGACATAATCATCTGTTTTCTTTTCTCATCGTATGTTCATTTGCTTTGCAATGCCACCACAAACAGCAGCTGCATAAAACAAGAGTCACTCAAGCTTCTTCATGAAGCCAGTGCCCAATATTACCCACTTAGCCAATCTTGTACATTTCACATAAGGTCCCTTTGTACTGTCTGTGACTGTAGAGGGTTCAAGTCTCTCACCTATCTGTCTATTTTCTACCCTCAGCACTTGCAGAATTCCATCCTGTAGTTATTGGGTCTTCCTATTCTATTATTCTAGTTGAGACAAAGAGTCAATATCACAATGAGAAACAATGTCATATCCATAATGAGGTTATGCTAAAAATGATGGTCACTGAGATAGGTAAAGACTCTGAAACAGATATTGCTAGTAAGAATGTAAATTAGTATTGATGCCATGGAAAAAGATGAAATCCTTTACAAGATATAGAAATAGAGTTACTTTTTCAGTTTGCTTTTCCATTCGTGTGTGTGTGTGTGTGTACTCAAAATCTTATAAACAACAAAAATATATATTAATAAATGCTTGAAATGATTTACAATAAATATACCAAGGATGTAACTGACACAACTAACAAGAAGGTAAATAAAATATGGTATATCTATAAGAAAGTCAATCTCTAAAACATATGCCAGTAACTTAAAAGAAGCAAAACACAAAAGTTATCCACTATATGGTTTTATTTAAATATCAACTCAGAGCTATAAAATACATTATTGGCATTCATAGGTAAAGGGCTGAGGGATTCAGACATGACTCTTAAAGAATTTGAAGCTTGTTTTCTGGGATGGTAGAAATATAAAATTCATTAAATAGTAATAAGTATATATTTGTGACTACAATATGCCATGGATACTACCAACACCAACATTTACTATAATATCTCTATATAAATATTTCTATGATAAATTTGAACTTATAAGACATAATAATGGTCTAACAACTAAAATTAACCACAGGACAATTCTAACAACATGCTATGATAAATGTGATTCATTAGTCTCCATTTTTGTCAAAATATAGTAATTTACTTCCACTTCTTGGAATGATGTGAGATAATGGGCTGGTTACATGATTAAGTCAAGTAGCCTAAATCATGTTTCCATTGGGGCATAGCTTTAGTCTGCTTCAACACACGTGTGGCTACTGTGAGCACTGATCTCATAAGATTGCTGATGACCGAGTAACAGAGAGGTGATGTACGCTGTGTTGGATACATTCAGACGCGAAGTCCAGGAACAGGACAGCATGATGTGGGCTTTCATCTTGACACCGAGTTAACACTTTTACCTTTCCACTTAATAGTTTCCAAGTACGGTTGAGCATGGATAACCAAAATGACAGCTAACAGGTGAGGAGGAATCAGTGCATCATGAAATTCATTAAAAATCATGAAAATACTAAAAGTCAATCTTACATAAAAATTACACAAACAATTCAGATATAGTTGATGGCTAAGGTTGGTAAGTATTCTATCTCTCTTTTTTTAAAGATTTATTTATTTATTATACGCTGTAGCTGTCTTCAGACACACCAGAATAGGGCATCTGATTACAGATGGCTGTGAGACACCATGCGGTTGCTGGGATTTGAACTCAGGACCTCTGGAAGAGCAGTCAGTGCTCTTCATCAC
This sequence comes from Rattus norvegicus, assembly GCF_021556685.1. NCBI lineage: Eukaryota > Metazoa > Chordata > Mammalia > Rodentia > Muridae > Rattus > Rattus norvegicus. The sequence goes on along the minus strand of NC_141535.1, from coordinate 209,230,873 downwards.
TGAGCCATCGCTCCAGCCCGTATTCTATCCCTTAACTTCAAGTTTTCATATTACATGGGCAACACTTTACAATATTTGAAAAGAATCTGTGAATTTATACCATACTCCACTATCCGCCACCCCTGACACCAAAATGCTTTACTGATTCTTTTAAATGTATCTAAATCTGGGTATCTAGACACATGAATAAATAAAAAGTAAAGTTCCATAAAGATTTTAATGGATAACTACTTAAACAAGATAAAATTTACTCAGAATGACCAAGTATTGCTGAAAACATGCAACATTTTATTTGGTATAAAATAAGGCTTAAATCTATTATACGGGTAATTTTGTTCAACATTTAGTCCTTTAAAGGAGTTCTTGAAAACTTTAAATGATAGATTTTCTTGATACTTCTTTTATTTATACTTTATTATTTATAGTGAATAACAATTTTATATTATTTCTATGAAGAATAAGTAGATCAGCATAGACTGCTGGGTTTCAGTACTGACCTCTATCTCCCTCAGTAGACATATCTTTAAATAAGCAATTTCATTGCTTACCTTTGTAATCTTTGGTGAATTTACTTCTCTGCTCTCTTGCATAATTTCTTTATGGAATATGATAAATCTTGGAAACCTCACACTACAAATGGAATGGCTATGATTTTATGTATTTTGACACAATAATTTTACATCTATTTTATATGCATGATTACATGTCTTATTTATTAAAATAGTAAGTATTTTAAGTCCTCAAGTATATGTGTGCAAGTTTAATGATAATTCAAAACATATTAAGTGGTTAGTAATATGGCCCAGACAATAAATGGTACAGAGTTTCACCTTCTCTTTGAAACAATGGAAAAAATAGCATATATAGGCATCAGTTGCAGCCAGATATCATTAAGAAATTCTTAATTCTTCAGAATACAGCAAGAAATTTTCAAACCATGATTCAATGGAGGGCTTCTTATCATGCAGAAATCTAGCTTTTAGAGCTTAATTTTTCTTTGTGTTTCATGGATGTGATTGTGAAAATTCAATTCAAGAAGTTTCCTGTTTTTGTGACTCTGATTCAATTGTAGTCTGATGTTCTATTCAAAATTGTAGTCAGAAATCTTCGAGCAATGGTGTGGCTTGGATGACAAATGATAAGGAATCAGTCAGTCACATTCAGTTCCAGTCTTTAGGGGACATTTGTGTGGAAAGAGCTCCAGCTATGTGAAAAGACTGAGTTCAGCAAAGTCCTGTACGTCTCTGAGGGTCAGTTGTCACAGGTATCTTTTAACCACAAATGACTGATTTAAATGAAAAGCTAAGCTTCCTCTATCAGCATAAACAATAAATTCAATAGTAATTTCCAAACCTTTGAGTTTTGAAACACTCAATTTATTCAGGTATTTCACCCAATTTCATTCATACCCATTCAGGAAAGAAGTTCCACCTAATTAGGTACTGAAAAACTGCATAATTATATATTATTCAATGATAAATAAAAGCCAGTTGCATGGTAAATTTATAAAAAGAATTACAAAATTCAATTTCCCTCACTGTATATTTGTATTTGTTTAAAATATTATCCAAATATTTCTAAATTATGGCTAAGATCTTTAAAGCACACAGTGACAAACTCAGTATCTTATTCCACGTGCCTCATAATCCGTTGTTATTTGTTTTTACCCATATTCATAAGGCATTTCCCAATATCTAATATCCTCATTTTTGTCTTCTAACATGAACACCAGATAACACATTTAAAATGCGGAACTGTACAGCACACGTGTGAACACTACTATAACATGAGTAGGTTCTGTAGAAGAGGCCATACGGCAGGTAACATATGCAGTCTCTATCATGATGCTCATTTTGAGCCTTCTTTACTCTCACTTTTCTCAGCTTCAGATGTATTTTTCAACAGCTCCGGACAGAATAGCTGCAGGACGGAAACAAAACCTCCAGCCTAAAACTGAGGAACCCTTTTGTTTCCACTGAATCCGTGTTCCGTCACCCACTGGTGGGGAGCTTTCCAGTCATGTTCTCTGCCAGTCCTTACCAGTTTGCCAATTATACAAGCTGCTTCCCAGACATCAGACGCAAATTCCACAAGACTGCTGTGCAAGCATACCCTAATTAACCATCAGCTTAATTAGACAATTTACTGTGTAATTAGCAGGCAATTAGTCAACACCTCTCAGATCTTATTGACTGCTGTGACAGCCTTTCTGTCTTTGCACATTCCAACATTCCAATACACAACAGCAACCATGTTTCTAGCACTCTCAAGCCCTGTACTACGTGATTCTGGATGAAGAAGTGGGTAATATCATATAACAAAGGAAAAAAATCAATATGGAGCCCGTCCAATTATCGAACTGTTTACAAACTTGTCTTTTATTTAATACGCAAACTCCAATAACATAGATACTTTGGTACCTGCTCCAAAAATGGCTATAGAGGTAACGACTTAAAATGTACTGGCTCAGGTTTTAATGGAAAACACTTTAAATTACATTTGCTATGGATGAATCCCCATTATTGGCTATGTCTAGAGTAATTGGGGTATTCTGATCTCTGTAGAGGTTATTGTCCCAGTTAGGTTTCTATTGTTGTGAGGAAACACCGTGATGGAAAGCAAGTTGGGAAGGAGTTTATTTGGATTTCACTTATGCATCATGATATGTCATTGAAGAAAGTTAGGGCAGGAACTAAAAGAGGCCCGGATCCAGGAAGTTGGAGCTGATGCAAAAGTCATGGAGGGGTGCTGCTTACTGGCTTGCTCAGCCTGCTTTGTTCTAGAACCTAGTACCATCAGAATAGGCATAGCACCGGCCACAGTGGTCTGGGCCCTCCTCCTCCTCCACAAACCACTATTTAAGAAAATGCCCTACAGCAGGATCTTACAGAGGCATTTTCTCAATTGAGGTTCTCTCCTTTCAGGCATGTGTGAGGTTGACATAAAACTTCCTATCACAGTTAAATTTCATGAAAACTGAGAAAAACATAGACTAAACTCTTAACACACTATAGGCATAAATTCCCCCACTCACACCTCCCCATACACTATATAGGTCCAAGTTTCTCACACACTACAGGCACAGTCCCTCACACACGATAGATGGCAGCCACTTCACACATGTTAGGAGATTGTTTTGCAAACAATAACATTCGTTTTCTTATTTATTTTTAGTCACTTGTGAGGAAAGTCTGAGAGAGTAATCACAATTTGAGTATTTTAACATTAGCATTAACACTTAGCAATTGCACACAAAAACATATTTTAAAATATTGTCCTGAAAACTCTTGAGTACACACAAAACCCATTGTTTCTTATAGTGTCAGCACCGACTGCTAAAAAATGTTTTTCATTTACTAGAGATTTCATGATTGGTAACCAATAAGATCCCTATAGCTATACGGAAGAATGCCCTTTTAATCCTTTGCTCACACACACTAACAAAGAGTAAAGTTTTCTTGAACAATTCAGAAGATGTAAGACTTTTGTTTCATGGAAAAGAAAGGTTTTGTGAGCACCCTTCATAGTTTAATGGGTTAAATGTGCCATCCCTTCTCATGTCTGACAAGCTTTAATAAGTACAAACCACTCATGCCAACAGTCATTCCTGTATTACTTAAGCTTTCCCCTCAGCAACAACTTTATTTTACTTCAACTGAGTATAAGCACCTGAAATACTAGGCAAGGAAAACCATTGATAGGAGGCCCTGCATTGGGAAGAAGCCCCAGAAGGTCACTGTAGTGGTAAATATAAGTGTGAACACCGACTCCCACTAGCTCCTGCACAGGTGGGCCACATGGCACCAGCAGGGTGATCTCACTCGGCAGACTAACTGGCTCAGAGCTCTTGACATGTCTCCACAGGGCTAGCTAAGTTCCCTTGGAGGGTCGCTGCCACACCAGCCCTATGAAACGACTGCGCATCTCATAGTTAACTGTCACAAGCTCCTGTAACCTGGTAAAAATAAAACTCTAGAGGCTTGTAATTTATCAATTAGATTTAGATTAGTAAATTCTCACCCCACAAAATGTCCACACAATGAGCGCAGAGCCAATTGATATTGATATAAACTGCCCACCTAGATAAGACAAATTGTCCTATATTTATCCATGCCTTATAAAGGTACTCATAGCTACCTGTGGCCATTTAAAGCCACAAGTATCTGGGTCTTCCTTCTCTTCCTCACCTTCCTTCCCTCCTATCTGTATGCTCTGTCCTGTCTCTAAAATTCTCAGCCCACCTTTCTTTTTCACTGCCCAGTCACAGGACTTGCCTTATCTTGTGCATCAGACACCAACTCACAGGCCACCATGGCTGGAGCAGACTGGTTATAAGGTAAACTGGGAAACTGTGTTAGCAAATGACATCTGCAAGCCTTTTGAACTTTACTTTTAAAGTTATAGGGGACCATTGGAATGTTTTAAGAAACAAAACAATATGACCCGATAGGATTGGTATGTCATCGTTTTTGCTGCAGACATGGAGAATGCTTTGGAATCGTAAAGAATCTTTCAAGGGGGTGTGGTATAGTAGAGGGTGAGAAATGAGTGCACATCAGGATGATGGTAGTAGCGATGGGCAGTGAATGGCTTAAAAGCTTCTCTGCATTGAGTAACCCTTCAGATTCTGGTCTAACATAGAGATTAAGGCACTCATAAAACTTTTATGAAAATAATTATCTGTATTCCACAAGTCATTTGTAAATCTTTTATTTAAAAATGTATCCCTTATGAGCTTTATGTGTCAGCCTTACTTCACGTCCCAGTGTCTGTCACCTGCCTCCCTTTACATCACCACTATATAGGTTTCACATCTCACATGACAAGAAAGTGAGCAAATACAGTAAGATATGATATATAAGGCTTATGCTATAGTATATTGTATATATGGTATATAGTATACTGTTGAAACTCATGTTCTTGCTAATGTTGTTAACCCGTCACTATAACTAATTAACACCTTAAACTGTCTAAACATAATACATTAGAGTGTAATGCTTTGTAATGCTTCAGCCATCTTTTGGGGTTTAGAACATATCCTCAGCACAGGCTAAGGAGCTAGCCTATCTTTGTGGTGCTGAATAGAACTCCAACTGGAGCATCATGAAACTAGGGTTATAGTCTTATTTTGCATTGCACTGTACAAATTCTTCTTGCATCATTGTTGTACCTCTCAGTCTCAGCCAATGGCCTGACTACGGTAGATATATTTAGCAAGCTGAGTTAGGAGTCATTAGACTCTCCAGCAGCTTTTCCTTATACTCTAAAAATTCTTGAGTGCTTTTCTCCAACTCTACCCTTCTTCCTTTCATGCCATACATGTATCAGTGTTAGGTCTCTCCAACTCATCTACATATTTCTCTCTATCTTTTCTCACAGGTAGTTTACTTAATAAAGTTCATGCATAGTTAAATCTCATCTTAGCAATTTTTGTTGTCTCCTAAAAACTACTGCAATATTTAAAATGGAATGATATACACAAGACCCATAAACAAGTCAGCAAGAAAGGAATTATATGAAATGTAAGTGATAACATTTTGTATACTTTAATGTTACTAGCTAGAAGCTCATGAACCCATGAACATATATTCATATATGTGGTTAAAATAGACATTTGACTGACATTTTAGGCACATTGAAATAAGTTGCAAAGACAAATTTTCTTGTTGGAGTAACATTCTAGCAGCTGGCAAAATACCTGTTTTGACACATTCTGTAAGGATATAATAGCCAAAGTCATTGACGTTAGGTAATGATTTCTTTTGAGAATGCTGATGGAGAGTTTGCACCCCACTCTCATCCAAAGTCCAAAGACACGACTTAAAAGAAACTCTTCCGAACACTGCATATGTCTGCAATCCCCTCCTCTCCATGGAGCACTGTTGCCCATTGTAAAGTTTTCTGTGATCTACATACCTAAAAGGTGAGGTCTTAGAGGACCTCTGGTAAATGATGAGCTGTAAGAGATGTAACTGTGACAACCAGTCTGCTTTCTTGGATTTTCAGACTTTTCCCCACAGGTCAGCTAAGAGACTCACATAAAACAATGTAGTGTGAGGCCATCTTAGCTTTTCCAAGAAAGAGGTAGCAAACGATTCTCTCACTAGAGCAAAGTTCAAGTGCTCAACAAGAGCTTAATAATTATGTAGAGGGTGAGCTATGACCAATTGTTCCAAGGAGCTATATACGGAGTTTCTAAGTATTGGGAAGAGTTTTTGTAGCTATGTGAGAAGAGTTAATTAGGACTTGAGAGATGGCACCATGAGTAAGCTCTTGTTAAGAAACCATAAGGACCTGAGTTCAGATCTCCAGACCTGTGCCAAACTGGGCACAGTGATGTATATTTGTATTCCTTGCACTCCTACTGTGGGATGGGAGGCAGAAACACAAAATCACTGGAAGCATGTAGGACAGCTACTTAGGTACATACAGGGTAAAAACAATAGCTCTTTTCTCAAACAGGGTGCAAGGTGATATTTGAGATAGTTCTTTGACCTCTGCATGCATACCAGTCAATGCATACTCATATACACAACAATAGGGGTATATACATGTGCATAGTTGGAAGCTCTCTCTCTCTCTCTCTCTGTATCTCTCTCTCTCTCTCTCTCTCTCTCTCTGTGTGTGTGTGTGTGTGTGAAGATGGCTCTTGTTTACTGATAATAGTTTCCAGTATAATATGCACAATATTGACAACCCATGAGTGACGTCCCAAAGTGAAGCCATCTTGACTGGCTCACATCAACAGGCAGTTTGCAGGTTCCTTCAACTATAAGGCCTGTAGGTCACAGGAAATTAAAGCAAACTATTTTTTTTTCTTTTTCTTTTTTTTTTATTAACTTGAGTATTTCTTATTTACATTTCGAGTGTTATTCCCTTTCCCGGTTTCCGGGCAAACATCCCCCTAATCCTTCCCCCTCCCCTTCTTTATAGGTGTTCCCCTCCCTATCCTCCCCCCATTGCCGCCCTCCCCCCAACAATCATGTTCACTGGGGGTTCAGTGTTATCAGGACCCAGGGCTTCCCCTTCCACTGGTTAAAGCAAACTATTAACAAATTCATTTTACCTCACGTTAGTTGAGAAACTGCAATAGTTCAGAAAAATGAAGAGAATGGCAACTAAAGTTAATGTGGTCACAGAGGACCCACCCTCACTGCACCAGAATAGCAAACACTGGCTTCTCCCAAATGATGCTAAAACAAAGGCACAGATGACACAAACCCAAATCTTGGATTAAATTGGTTTTATCAGAAAGGAGTTTGCATGAGAAGTGAAAGTCATTGTTAAAGTAGTTGAATGGAATTATATTATAGTCAACTGTGACTTCCAAATTGCATTATGTAAATCCTCTTTTTAAAACCTCTTCAGTGTCCTTGTTATGCACACAATTGCATTTGAATTCCTACTCTAACAGGCCTTCCCCATCATCCTTACCACTGCATATGTTGTCAGATGAGACAAGTGCTGCATCCTGAATATGCCCAGCAGTCTCATGACCATGGACATGCCCCTGATCAATCTGCCTAGAGGAAAGACACAGTCATATGGCTTAATAAGCAATATTTTCATTCACGGAGTCCCACGGTCTTATGTTAACATTCAATTATCTTGTACATTTTGGTGTGCATATATTGAGAGCAAGAGTTAAAACTGTTTTTAGAGGAAAGATCATATACATACAGAAATACGAACATACAAACACACAAATACAGACACACAAACACACACACACACACACACACACACACAATGCCTAACAAATGTTTGAATGAGAAATAACAAGGTTATATAATAGCATCATAAAGAGACCTCAAATAACTTTGACTTGCTCTTTATACACCAAATTGAGACTATTTAATGGTGTGTTTGAGAGAAACTTAACTTTAGAGAGTGGTTTTGGCAGAAGGAAGGTAAGAAACTGTTTCATACCCATAAGATCCTGTGGTGAGACATGTAAATCCATTAGCACAGTCAGAGTAAAGGGATATTGGTTTCAATGAAAGAGGAAAACCCAGGTGATGAGACAGATTAGAGAGGTCACAGGCTTAGAGGAGGTTGATAATATTGTTCTCTAAACCATCAAGCCGTAGCCTTTGCTAATGATACTTTATTGTGCCTTGATATCTTCTTTCCGAAATGTGGATTGAATGCAGAACAAACTACATGTCCTATGAGAAGGAGTGTACAGAGAGAAGTACAATTGTGCTAAAACTCAAATCTTACACCACAACACCCATGTAGGAATGCCTAGTGAAAATTTGAAGCAAAGTGCTCATAGTATCATATGTAAAGTTTCTAATGAAGGATAAAAAAATCTCCTTCCATAGTACTTATAGAACCTTGTTTAAAAAACAAACAAACAACCCCCCCAAAAAAAAACAGCAAATACGAAGGCAAGAATTGTATTGTAGAATTCAATCCATGTTCAGTTTAACCAAAGACTGCGTCTTCTGTAAGTTCTCAAAAGTAGGCATTTTAGCTGGCTAACTTTAAAATCCACAAAAGCATTATGTGAGGCAAAATAAGTTCCTCAAAGGATAATGTGGAACTTTAAGGAAAGTTCCATTATCCACAATTATGACAATTTTCCATTAACCTCGTCACCAGTTGCTTTTAGAAGAAAGAAAGAAACTGAGTAAGAGGTTTTTTTCCATTACAAAGTAGGTTCACCCACTAGCTAACCCAGATCAAAATTGTACACGTCAATTTACATTATTAAAAAGTCTATTTGAATCTCACCTTATCCACTCTACCAAAATGATTAACTAATTAACAAGTGTGAAATCACAGTCTGAAATGGAAAAGAGGTGAAGATGTAATTATATTGGAAATTGATTCGTCTGCTTTATAGTCAACTAGCCTAAATTTGGAATTAAGTATTTTTTTTAAAGCACTGGACTCTAGCCAAGTAAAAAGCAAGTAGTCTCACTGCAGATCTTTCCCTTCCAGCCTTCCTCCAAATCCAATCTCTCAGTCTCATCTTCAGTTCTGTAGCAGACCATCGGCTGTGACCTCCCTTTCTTCTCTCCTCCTAATTTCAGAGGATCACAAAGATCTTCACTCCAAACTTCCCCCAACCCATTCCATTTTCCCAGACCCCAACTCCACCAGACATTTCATGGGAACATACAGGAAATGTGTGTTCTTCCAGCCCATGAAGAAGGTAGCCTAATTCTAGATTTTCACCTCTTTTTTCTCCTCTCCAAATCTACTCCTTAATCTCATCCCCAGATTTGTAGTAGATCACCTGCTGCAGCCCACACCTGCCCTGCCCTGCCCTGCCCCATCGCCAGGGGATCCCAGAGATCTTCACTTGAAATTAGCTTCCAACCTACAAATTGCTTTATGGGAGCCCCCAACTCCAGAAGCATTTCCTAGGAACCTAAAGATACTCCTTCCAAAGAAGCAGGTAACATAGCTGCTGATCATTACTTCTTCTGGTTTTATATTTTTGGTTGTGAGCCTAGCCTTTAATGGCTGAGCCATCTCTCCAGCCCTTCTTCTTCTCTAAATCTAATCCCCTAGCCTCACCTCCAACTCAGTCATAGACCACCTGCTCTGAACACACCCACCTCTGTGATGCAGAAATCCTTGAACCCTCCTCCCCAGCCATACTGATTTTCCAGTCCCTAACTCCAGTAGGCATTCCCTAGAAACCTCCCAGTCAATCGTGTCAGAGAAGAAAGTAAGCCAGCAAAGCAGGTAGGCAGAGGTGAGAGCTACATTCTCCCTCCTGTTTGCCACATTGAATCCTGTGGGTTCATTCTCTGGTCTGGAGCAGTCTACTTATTGTGACCTTTCCTTGTTCTCCGTCTCAAATCCTAGGAGATTAAGCAGGTCTTGGTGATAGAACACTCTGGTTTTCCCTCTTATGGAACCCCTCATAGCCCTCAAGCCATCTCCATTCCTAAGTATCTGTGCCCAATACTGAGGAACACTTTTTATTTGGAATTCCCAGTGACCACATCTTACAAGATCCCAGAAAAGTTAATTAAACTACTGTACCCTACTAAGAACTAAAGAGGGTGAGAAACCAAGAAACAAAACAGCAAACCAGCAAAGACACAAGAGCAGGCATTAGCACCTAGAATTACAATCTTTCCAAACCCAGATGCCTGGATGCCACTGTAAAACCACAATCACGAACTGCCAAAACAGTCGACTAGATTCCAGGAATCCTACCACAGAAGGCCCAGAAACGTGCGAAATACCAAAAGCACAAGACAAAGACCTTAAAATAGTCTTTATGTATATGATAGAATTTCTTGAAGAGGAAATGAATAAGTCCCTTATAAAAATGTACAAAAACATAAACAGTGGAAGAAAATGAATAAAACAGTTAAGACCTGAAAGTAGAAATAAAATAATAAACAAACAAACAAACCAAACTTTAGGTAAATTTGCAGATAGGAAAAATTCAAGAAAATTTCAGGAAAAAAATTCAGGAAAATTGGAAATAGGAAACTTCAGGAATTCAAGTAGGAACTTAGAGGCAAGCCTAAACACAAAAATATAAGAGATAAAAGATAGAATCTCAGGCATTAAAGACATGATATAAAACATTGTTACATTAGATAGTGGAAGTATTAAATAAATAATTAAGTAAAAATTCTGGCACCAAACATCCAGGAAATCTTGGGTAGCATGAAAAAAACAAATCTAAGACTAATAGGAATATGGAACAGAGAAAAATGCAGGTCAGAGACATAAAAAAAAACATTTTCAACAAAATCACATAAATTTTCCTAACCTAAAGAAGGAAATGTATATAAAGGTACAGGAAGTATACAGAACATACCAAGTAGGCTATAGAAAATAAAAAGTCTCCTCAGCAGATAATAATCAAAACATTAAGCATATGTATCACAGAAAGAATATTAAATGCTGCAAGGGAAAAACAACCAAGTAATATATAAAGGCAGACCTATTATAGTAACACTGTACTCACAATCGATGGAGAAAATAATAGGTTATGTGATAGAAACCACATTTAAGCAATATCTAGCAACAAATAATAGCCCTATAAAAATTTTGGAAAAAGAATCTCAAGTAAAGACAAGGAATAATCGTGGAATAAAAAACAAAAGAGGGGACACACACACACACACACACAGGCACACACACACACACACACATACTCGCACACATATACACACAGAAAAATGACAGGAATCAATAATAATTTATGATTGATATATCTCAATCATGGTCTCAAATCCACAAAAGGAAGAACCAGACTAACAGAATGGATCTAAAAACAGGATCCTTCTTTCTGTTGCATCCAAGAAACATACTTTAACATCGAGGATAGCCAGCACTTCAGCATAAAAGGATGGAAAGATATTCCCAGAAAATAGACATAAGGAGCAAGCTGGTATATCAGTTTTAAAATCGGAAAAAAATTGACTTTTAACCAACACTTATCAGAAGAGCTAGGAAAAGATACTACATACTGATCAAAGGACATTTTAGGTCTTAACATTTGTGCATCAAACACAAAGGTACCCAAGTTCATAAAATAAACACTGCTACAGCTTAAATCACATGTTGACCCATTCACAGTGATAGTGGGGGACTTCAAAACACTTTCCAATAAAAAGGTCACCCAAGTAAAAACTAAACTAAGAAATTCTGAAGCTTACTGATGTTATAAACCAAATGGACATAATAGATATTTACAGAATAATTTACCCAAACACAAAAATTGTACTTTCTCCTCTGAAGTGCATAGAACATTCTCTAAAAATGTCTACATTCTTGGACACAAAGCAAGTTTCAATAGATAGAAGAAATTTTAGATAACAAATTACAACCACTCTATCAGACAGATTAAATTGGAGATCAACAAAAACAGAAACAAAACAAAAATAAAGCTTACAAACCCATGGAAACTAAGCTGCTAACCAATGAAATTTGGTAAAATAGAATTAGGAAGGAAATTAAGACATTGTAGAATTTATTGAAACTGAATACACAACATATCACACTTATAGGACACGATGAACCTAAATTATAGCCCTAAGAACCTACCTAAAATTCTTGAGAGGTCTCATATTAGTAACTTACCAGCATAACCGAGAGCTCTGGAAAAATTTCATACTCCAAAGTAATACATATCAAGAAGCAATCAAACTTAGGGCTAAAACTAATAAAATAACAACAACAAAAGCAAGCCAACAGACAAATTACACAGAACCAAAAATATAAAGGCGGTTCTTTGAGAAAATTAGTAAGATTGAGAAACCTTTATCAAAATTAATTAAAAGCCTGAGAATATTCAAAATAACAAAATGAAAGATGCAAAGAGGAAATAAAAGCAACACCAAGGAAATCCAGAGAATAATTCTATACTTTAGAAACCAGTACTCTACCAAATTAGAAAATCTAAAAAGAATGGAAAATTTCTTTGCTACATACCACTTGTCAAAGTTCAACATCCAAGAAGCAATTTAAACAGACCTGAAAACCCTAGTCAAATAGAAGCAGTAATTAAAACTACCTATGTTAAAAAAATCCCAGTGCCAGATGGTTTTACTTCAGAATTCTACTAGACTTCCAGGAAAGAGTTAACGCCAATGCTCCTTAAATGATTCCACAAGATAGAAAGTGAAGGAATATTGACAAACTTTTAAAAGGTCACTGTTACCCTGATACGCAAACCACATAAAGATCCAACAAAAGGAATTATGGATCAATATCTCTTATAAACATAGGTGCAAAAATTTTCAATAAAATACTTGCAAACCAAATCCAAGAACACATTAAAAGATCATTCACCATGATTAACTAGGTTTTGCCCCAGAGATGCAGAGATGGTTCAATATGCAAAACTCGACACATGCAATCCATTATACAAAGAACCTGAAACACGAAAAACTACATGTTCATTATCTAAAATGCAGAAAAGGCCTTTGATGAAATCTAATATAGCTTCCCGATAAAAGTCTTTGAGAGATTAGTGATACGAGGGATATACCCCAACTTAATACAGGCAGTCAACAACAGGTCCATAACCAACATCAACATAAATGGAGAGAAATTCAAGGAAATTTTACTAAAAATCAGAAACATGGCAAAGTTTGTCCACTCTCCTGATACCTATTCAATACAGTATTTGATGTCTTAGCTGGGGCAACAAAGCAACAGAAGGAGAACAAGGGGATATATATTGGAACTAAAGAAGTCATCTTTATTTGCAAAAGATATGATGGTATATATGTGATCCTAAAAACTCCATCAAGAGATTCTTGTAACTGATAAACACTTATAGCCAAGTAGTTAGATACAAAATTAACTCATAAAAATCAGTTACCTTCCTATATACAAATAGCAAACGGACTGAGAAGAAAAATCAGAGAAAGAAAACCTTTCCTAATAGCCTCGAATAATATAAAATACCTTGGGGTTTCCATGCACGTGAAATACTTGTACAATAAAAACTTTAAAACACTGAAGAAAAAAATGATGAAGATATTGTAAGTTGGAAAGATCTGCCATACACATGAATCATTAAGATTAATACAATAAAATTGATACAGTATCATCTTACCAAAATCAATTTACAGATTCAGGGCAATCCCTATTAAAATTCCAATGCAATTTTTCACATACCTTGAAAGGAAATTTTCAACTTCATATGGAGAAACAAAGCAAATTGAAACAAAAAAATGCAGGATCGCTAACCCAGTCCTGAATAATAAAAGAACTGTGGGAGTTTTCAGCATTCCTGACCTCCAATCGTACTACAGAGCAATAGTAATAAAAACGGCATGGCTTTGTCATAAAAACAGACATGTGGATCAATAGAATCTAACTAAAAGTGGAAACAAATCCATTCACATATGAACTCTATCATTTATATAAAAAAAGCCAGAAATATACACTGTGAAAAAGACTTCATCTTCAACAAGTAGTTTTGGACAAATTGGATAGTAACACATATGAGAATTGGAATAGACTCACACTTATCACCTTGCATAAAACTAAACTCCAAATGAACCAAAAACGTCAACATGAAACTAGATAGAATGAATCTGATAGAGAGTAGTCATGAATAGGCACAGAACAGGACTTACTGAACAGAACATCCTTAAGACAGGTATAAAATAAATAATTAATAAATGGAACCTCATGAAACTGAGAAGCTTCTACAAAGAAAAATAAGCCATCGTTTGGGCCAAGTGACAGCCTACAGAATGGGAAAAGATGTTTACTAACTACCCATCTGTTCCGAGGCTAAAATCCAAAATATATAAAGAATTAAAAAACTTAGAGATCAAGAAATCAAATAATCTAATTAAAATGGGCTGCATCTCTAAACATGGTTTCTCAAAAAGAGGAAACTCAAATGGCTTGAAAGCAATTAAGTGTTTTACTCCTTAGTCATGTGGAAAATGCAAAATTGGGATTTCATGTTATACCCATCAGAATGGCTAAACAAGATATAACAAATGACAACTTATCAAGGCAAGTATGTGGCAGTGCAACTTGTACAGGAAGATTATAGTTGATTTAATTCAAGATCCATCTAGACCACTGCTGACCATATTCCCAATGGATGCTTCATTCTACCCCATAGACTCCTCCTCAACATGTTCAGTGGTGACATGTTTGTAATAGCCAGAAACTTTAAACAACCTAGATGTCCCTAATGAATAAATGGATAAAGATGTGGTCCATTTATACCATTGAATATTACACAGGATTTTAAAACAATGAAATTTGAAGGTAAATGGATAGAACTAGGAAAAAATCAACATGAATAAGGTAAGACAAATGGTATGGTACGTCAGAAAGACAAATTGTATGTTTTCACTTATGTTAGCTATTAAGTCAATGATAGATAACCAATGTACAATCTGTAGAAGCACAGATGTTAAGCATAGAGTAGGGAATGGGCAAGGTGGGATAGACTTCCCTAAGAAAGTGAAGTAGAGGAGACAGTTACAGGTGAATTGGGGGAAGACTAATTAGGGATGATGACAGAAGAGGAACATAAGGGAGGTTACACATAAAGAGACAGATAAAACAAAGGGCCATTTGAGGGGAACTATAGAAACCTAATATAGTTGAAACTTTGCCAAATATACACATTTATGAGGGTGATCTAAACAAAATCACCAAATCACAAGGAAACAGAGCCCTCAGTAAACACTTTGTTACCAAATGAAGCTTCCAGTAGCAAGACTAGGCTGCATCTCATTGAGTTGTGGACCAAGGGGATCCAATAGAAATGACCAAATAGGACACACAGTTGCCAAGATTGTAGCTTTCTCTCCATACATTTGCAGTTAGGCCAATGGCTGTGGACAAAACCTATGTAACACATTGAACATGGAGAAGTTAAGCTGGTGCCTACACAGACCCTTCAACCAGAAGTGCTAGCATCTTTGGTACTGGAAGGTACCCTGCAGGCTCCCGAAGGAGAAAGCTAAACACCAGCCCAACCACAAAACCTTTCATACACAAGGTATTCTGTCTGCACCATATTGTAGTGCAGTGGTAGCCCTAGACTTGTAATAGTAACTAACCAACATCTGGTTTGACTTAAGACCCTGACCATGAGATGAAACACATACCCAGCACTGCTTGGGTGACCAAGGAGACTTGATAGCCCAGGGATGTAGGGTAAATGCAAACCCTACTCTTCTTAATAACAAAACAAAAAACCAAAATCCCTCCAAAGCAGCAGCAACAACCTACAAAACAACAACTACAACACAACAACAAAACACATTTGGTTTCCTTAAAAAAAAAACAGCCATGTTACACGACTATGTTTCTGTTTTAATCCAAGGGATGATTTAAGCCTGCTTCATAGAAGGTGACATGATTAGACTCACACCTCAGCAGGAGCGTGATTTTTGCCAGCTGCAGATAGTTGAATTCCGGAGACTCTGGAGAGGGTACAACTGGGAGCGCCCCAACAGTTCCTGTAGTGGCTGCTGTTTCCCCTTCTGCTTGCTGCCCTTGTTGCTGCCCCCTCTGCTGCTGGTCCTTCTGCTTCCAGATGCGTCATTTGCTGCTGCATTTGCTGGATTGATGGTTTGCTATCGCTAGATCGCTGGGTATTTTGACTAAGAAGACTAGACTTGCCCTCAGGTACCTAACACACCTAATCAGCAGGAAGAAACTTAAAGAGGTTCACCTCCCCTTCCCCTCTACCCGTCTATATTTCCTACCTCATGTTGGAGTGGAACTGATTAGGGTGGATTAAAGGTTGGAAGAGTGGTAGATATAAAAATCCAATAAAAAAAAAGCTAATCAAATGAGCAAACAAAATATAACAATCTTCTTATGACATTTTCTTTCTCTTTTTTTGCAGATTTTTTATTGGATATTTTATGTAT
Organism: Rattus norvegicus; assembly: GCF_021556685.1. Classification (NCBI taxonomy): domain Eukaryota; kingdom Metazoa; phylum Chordata; class Mammalia; order Rodentia; family Muridae; genus Rattus; species Rattus norvegicus. The sequence continues at coordinate 209,214,524 of NC_141535.1, read as the reverse complement.
TTACATTTCAAATGTTATCCCCTTTCCCAGTTTCCCCTCTGGAACCCCCTATCCCATCACCCCTCTCCTTGCTTCTATGAGGGTGCTCTCAAAGGGGAGGGAAAACCTATAGAGACCATATCGAGAGGTTAGGCAAGGCCAGAATGGGGGAAGAGGCCACCCACTTATCTCCAGATTTTTAACTCAGAATTGCTCCTGTCTAAAAGAAATATGGAGACGAATCGAGGAGCAGAGACTGAAGGAAAGGCCATCCTTATGAAATTTTCTTGTACTCATGGATTCGTGCCTTCCTCAGCCATCATCAGAAAGGCTTCCTCCCGCAGAGGAAACAAATATAGAAATTCACAGTCAGACATACAGAGAATGGGAGACCTTCAAACACTCAGCCCTAAAAAGGATACATCCATTAAACCCTCTCCTTAGAGCTCCGGGAAATCTGTGGAAGAGGAATCAAAGAGTGCAAAAGCCAGACGGAATGGAGCAGGCCAAGAGGATACGGCCCTGTAAATCAATAGGATACACACAAATATGAACTCACAGAAAAGGAAGTTAATGGCATTTTGGAAGCTTCTGTCTCAAAATGGCACATCAAGATTTTAAAATATTTTTCTATCGTGTGTGTGTGTGTGTGTGTGTGTGTGTGTGTGTGTGTGTGTGTGTGTGTGTGAGTGTATTACTCTACAACGTTTTTGGTACATAATATGGCTTCCGCCTTAGTGATTTATGGGATCTCTAATTGTTCAACTGTGTACATATCTGTATCTATTTCATATCCCTTTTCTCGGACCTTTTTCCTTCTGTTTGTTCTTTCCTTTTGAATGTGTTAGTTTTGGTGTTCTTAATTATATATATTCTTATTATCTCTTTTAGGGGGTGCATCCAGAATGAAGGAGAGGGGGGGAGGAACTGGGAGGAGAAGATGTAAAGAAAACTGTCATTGGGATATATTATGTGAAGAAAAAAGCTATTTTCAAATATAGGGAGAAAATGCATTGAAACAAATTTGAATAACTTTAATAATGTACATGGTTTAAATGATCACTTTAAGTATAATTAAAGGAGTTTTATTTAACATCATAAATGTACTCATTAATTTATGTTTGCAAATAACTTAATTTATGTTTTCTGTTTGGCAAACAGAGCACACAGAGAATAGAGATTAACTGAGAACTTAGGGAGAAAGAAAGGCATATTTATTGGAGTCTAACTTTCAAGATTTAGCTTCAAAACACAATTTACACATGCAAGTGAATATGTGTACAAGAACACAGGACACATGAGAAGATAAGGATCCAGTCAGAAAGTGGGAACATTGGGATCAATGCCCCCAGAGAACCAGCATCCATCAATTGTAGCCTTTAATAAAGGCATTCTTGATCATGATTAGGATGAGTCAGTTTTATGAGTTTTAGTAAAATAAACAGAAATAACAATTAAACCACCAAATCAGTTAAGACTTAAACAAATAGTACAAGAAATAATTTTGAATTTCAGGCTGTGCAGAGTCTCCTAGATGAGTTTAGATTGAATTTGTTTAAGTAATTATTTCTCTTTAGTTAAATCACAAATATGTATCGAGAGAAAAATATTGTAGAATAAACAAGTATTAACCAAGCACAAAACTTGAAACTGAAGTGACAGTGAAACAGTAGGCTGTACTGTTTCTCATGATTGTATCAGAGACTTTCTGGATAATATAAAATAAACAATGAATGATAGCAAAATTAATCAGCTTAATGTTTTAAAAGAATGGAGCATCTTTATTTCCAAAATGGTATCCCAAAACAAATTATGAAAATAAATCAGACATTCCTTATAATGTAAAGAAACGTACATAGCCTCTCTAACATTACTTAAGATGTCACAGAATCTTGGGTTTTTTATTTTTTCCTTATATCTCAATGTTATTCTCCAGGTTTTTTTTCCTGGTTGATGGGTGATCCTAATTTGTCCAATCTGGCAAAGGCAGGTAGATAATGTGGATCAAAACATGTTACTTGAAATCCTCATGGGAGAATAAGAAACCTACAAGGCAAAAATCTGCAAAAATGAAAGGAAAACAGGACGATTTAGAAAGGAAAAGAAAAGGGCTATGGATAAGACATAGGGGCTGTGTCTACGTCAGTAAAGGGCTGGCAGATGGAATTGTGCCTCAAATTAGAATATTATGATTGTTCATTCATCTAAAAGTATGCTCTGACTCCTTCTTACCTACCAGACATTGTTCTTGCTGTTGGGCATGGAGTAGGGAACAACAAAGATAATATCCTTTCTTGTATGCAGCTTGTTACAAGTAGCTAAGCCAGAAAGGATACAAATGAATGGAGCCTGAGCATTTTATGCAACAGTGAGTCCAGTGAAGGAAACCACCATGGAAGATTTACACTGTGTTTAAGAAGGTCAAAGAAAGTCTTTCACAGAGCAAACTATTCATCTGAAAAGAAAATAAGAAGCAAGAATGAGTCAAAAGTAAGTTTGAGTGCAGAGCATTCCCAGATAGAACAACTGCCAAGTCATGTGCCCCTCAGATAGAAGAGAGGCTGCCTGTTAGAGAGTCAAGAAGAAAATTGGCCTAGAGAAATTGTAATCCCACGAATGTGGAATCTTGGAAGCTATTAAAACAAAATACTTAGTGTCTTAGGCACATGAACTTTCTCTGAACTTTCTAAGAGAGGTGTTTTTCTCTGTAGAAATCCAAGAATGCATAGTTATTTGGTGATCAGCATGATAGTATCAAGCAGTCTGTGAAATGATTGTAAGTGCATAGGTGTGAGCAACCAACATGTACCAAGCCAAGCCCTGAGCAACCCCTCCAAATGGGTGAGAGAGGACAAGACACCTTGATGCTATTTTTGAACCCCTGAATTCTGGGGTGACGTTTAACAGGCATCAATATCCCGAACGGTGGAGAAATCAGACAAGTGCTGAGGTATCCAATTAGCTTTGAGATTGGAACTCTGGCAAAATGAAGAACAGGGGTTTTGTCACCATGGGGAAATGTACGAAAATCTTCCCACAGGATTCAAATGAAGAGAGAAGGATTTTTTTTTTTAAATTGGGAACTAGGAAAATGGAAACCTGAATTACAGTTGGACAGGACAATCATTCCAAAGATAACTCAGCAGGGAAAGAACATGATACATTTGTGATTCTAAGGCAGTCTCTAGACAGAGTGCTGAAAGTGGCACTGGAGTGTTTCTGTCCAAATACAATAAGGAACTGTAAAACAAAATAAACTTAAGAAGAATATGTTTAATTTGCTAAGCAAAATTTATGCAACTTAAAGAGCCCAGAGGCAGCTGTATTAGAAAACAAAGCTATTGTTTGTAATTAGTTTCTCCCTGAATAGAGGATAGGATTCTTGAGCACTTTATAGTAGAGATCATAACAAGAATGTGGCAAGATGATTTGTTAAGTTCTACAAAGATTTAAGGATGTCCCCACTAGAATCCTTCAAGTAGACAATAGAGTCCTAAGATTCTCAAGAAAGCAGAATTATGACAGCAAGGCATGCCAAAGACAGATAGAAATCTGTTTTAGAAAACATTAGAGCAAATACACAAAGAGTTTTATGGTGGCAACTGTACAAAGTTAGGTGAAAGGGGACCATTCAGAATGAAGAGCAGAATACTGGGCATTTGCTGTATATAGACAGAGGATTGTTGAACATGCTTCGAGGTTGACAATAGAGCCTTTGACTGTATATCTGACAAATTCTAGAATTGATAGTTTCATTTATTTATTACTCATCTATATTTAAAAACAACAACACACTTGTTTTACAAAGTTATACGAATTTACTTCATGATGTCTTACAGTGCGGATATATCTAAAAACCATGAACTGGCTTTATGATATGGATGAATAAGGTTCAATAAAGGAATAGGTTTCTGAAATAGAACCTTATGTAGCTACAATGAGTTGCTTTGACTTCAATATCTACAATATTTTTATTATAAAAAATTAAAGTTTATGGGGGTGTTGTCTTGGTTGACAGACTAAGAAGGTAAACTGGATTCTCATCTCCCAGTTAAAACTTAAATTAAGAATTAAGGGCAGAATATATCTAAATCCCAAATCTGGGGATGTGGAAACAAGATTATCTCTGGACCTTTCTGATTAGCCAGTCTAGACAAATCTGTGCACTCCAGATTCAGTGAGAGACTTTGCTTGAAAATCTTAATTGGAGAAGTAACTAAGAAATCACACCAGATGTCAACATCTGGTTTCTTCATTCATATACATGCACACGTGTGTGGCACACGCACACACACACACACACACACACACACACACACACTGGGCTATGTTTCTTCTGACAGAATTACTAATATTTATTATGAATACAGTATTATGAATTACAGTATTTTGATTAGTGATACAGAATTACTAATACATAATACTAATTATATAATGATCTTACATAGTCAGACCAGATTGATTATTTTTGTGCATTTTCCTAATACTACATGACTCCCATTCTGTCTTCCCAATAACCCTCTGCATTTCTGCATTTTCAAGGCTTCGCCAATCCCATTCTTAAAACATCATCTGTGCATGCAGAAATTCCGTTGATGTTTTCAGTGTCAGACAGGTATAAAAAATAAAACAGGAGATGAGAAATTTTAAATTGGCTTTTTCTCTGGTGATTGAGATCAATACTCAGAGCAGTCAATTGCTTTATGTGTTAACTATCTGTTCAAATGGCTGAGGGAAAAAGCTCAATACGCTGGTGGAAAATAACTTATTTATTCATTTGTGTCAGGTGTCTGTGAAAACTTTACTAAACTCTTCGTCAAAATTGTGACATATGGTAAGTGTGCACTTTATCTACAATCCACAATGTGATTGCACAGAAATAATGAGGACCCTTATTTTTTCAGGTTTTAAGGTTGAGAGATAATACATTATGAATTTGCTAATTTATTTGGCCCTCTGATCCTTATTATAACAGGACATATTAATGCAAGATACTATTACTAAAAAATCACACAGGTGCTTAATATATAGGTACACATTTAATGTATAGAATATGCATCTCTATGATAAGACAGATTTACACAGATACTTAACATAAATAAAATGTTGTTTATCTGTTTCCTATTCAGATAACGTGAGCACAGGTGAAGGGTTATTTTGTGTGATGCTCACAGCCTTTTGTACTCATTCCCATAAACAAAGTGATTCTCCATTTCATCATGATAGTTTAGTTTTAATCCAGCTTGACAGTTTGGGTTCTCTGCCATCTTTTTCTTCTTTTTTTAAATTAAACTTACATTTATCGAGAAAATGATTCAGAAATTTGTTTTAAATATCACTTGTCATTCTTGTGAAACATAATATCTCAAAGAAAGCAAGCAAGTTATTTTGGGACACTAACTCTTAGAAAGATTGATTTGGGGAAGAAAGAAGAGTTAGCAAAAGCCATCTTTGATGTTATTTAACATAAAAGCAAACACAGATCTTTTTATATCTGGCATTAAAAATCTGATCATTTGCCTCCCTAAAGAAAGCACACCCAGCTTTTATACAGACGGCACATTGAAGAATAATAATATTTCTGTTTACTGAGATATCAGCTGGCATTTCCCTACAAGTCAATGGCCTATTGCTGCTACAGCATATTAGACCTCAATGTGGCATCTACAAATGTCAAGAGTATAAAAAAAATATAGTTTGAAAATCAAAAGCAGCCTCCAACACTCTCCTCCAAAAATAAAACAAAGCAGGGGGGAGGGACAACGTTGAGCTAAATGTATTTGCTGCAGGAATCAGGGCAATATTCAGCTGTCAATCTAGAAAAACAAGGGAGCCACACTGGCATAGCACTGGATAATGAAACTTCCAGCAGATGTTCAGGCAGGGCTCTAATTCTGACTGAACTCCCTTGGTGAGCATTTAATTTCTTTATCATATGCAGGCTCGGCAAATTGTACTTCATCAAAGATGTGTTGTGAAATATTAATATTTCATATGATAACAAAACTCCACAGACTAGCCTTTGTCATATTATGAGCATCCAAATTTCAAATGTCAAGACTCTGAATTATAATAAGTTTTAAACAGATCCTTGAATTGGCATAATAAATTATAATAAGGCCAATGCAAATTGGTCTGATCTAATGTCACACACATGTATATTATATGTGATATTTTAATACCTGTCTTTAGAAAAGGCTATGTGTGTGCAGAAAAAAAATGAGAGTTCACATGTTGTATATGAACACTTTCCATCCATAAGAAAGTACAAGCTCCCATAAGATGTAATTATATATTCACAACAAGTTCTATTAGGAATTAAGGATGACGTAAGAAACAAACTAGTTGTCTAGGAGTTGGAGTGTTTTATGAGCTCCTGAAGGGAGGTATCTTTTTGATACACCATTGCTCATGTTTAAGATGGCATTGTGAATTCTGCCATTGCAATTTGTACCAATAAACCTAAAATCATCTCTGCACCCTAGTTTTGTGTCCACTATTGAAATAAACAAAGTGGGGTCATCATTATGTTTTATGTGCCACATTTAAAAAAATTATATTTGTTCATATCTTCCATTTTGATCCTTAACACAGACAACTGAATGGATAGATTATATTCAAATTGGAAGTTTAGAAGGAAGTTAGTTCCTAAATTTGTTTATGCAGGCGCAGGTGATCCTAATAAATGAATCAGCTTCCATGTCCCTAAATGACAGAGTCATTAAAAAATGCATGTCACCAACAGAGGAAAAAACACTAGCTCTGATGACCCAGAAGTCAATTCTGAGAAGCTGGCAGCAAGTCCAAGTCACCCATCTTCCTTCACCATAATTTTTTTGCTTATACCCGATTAAGTGCCTATTACTGTTTACATGGGTGCATTTTACATAGCACAACCACTATGTCACTAAATGCTTTTGAAACCAACAGATTAAAAATTTGCTTATAGCAATGTTTAATCTTAAATAATTTGTCCATAATTTTTAAAGGACAAAGAGAAACAACGACAAATACACTATTAATACTCTGTAATACTTGAGCCAACTCATCCATACTATTTTAAAATCTGAATTTTAGACTATTTAGTTTAATATTTTGTTTAGCAGGAGTTTTTCTCGATTTTTCATTCAATATTCAATGGTAACATATGTATATTTTTCTGTTTAAGTATGATAATCCCTAAAAACTATTTTTTTCCTGACTCTGATTTTTCTAACTCCTGAATGTTTTCTGAATTCCTGGACCACCTTTACCCAGCCTTTTATAAAACTGTCAGTCTAAGTCGGCTGTAATACTTGAGAGATAAGAATGTCAGCTATCGATCCTAGTGAAAGAAGAAAGTGAGAGAAAATGAGCTTAATGGGGTGTGTTTGTTCTCTGTTATTTCCTTTGCCCAAGGATAAGGCTGTTTAAATAATGATACTCTCTTTAGCCACTAATTCTACACATTCTTATACATTAATTATTGCTAAGTACAATTTAGTGCTAATCACATTGATGAGGCTTGTCCTCAAAACCTTTTCCATATATGGCCTAAGACATACCTAATTAGACTCTTAACTTACCACATGTAAGGGGTGTATCTTCTATCCCACAAACCACCCAACTTTGAAAGTGTGCATCTTTGATGCTTTATGTGTTTAAAGTTATCTTAAATTTACTTGATTGCTGGTGTGTGCATGCTCTTGATATAGTGTTCATGTGGCTGACAGAAGAGATCTTTTAGGATTCAATTTTACCATCTCAATTCTAGGGACCAAACCGGAGTCACCAGTCTTGGATCCAAGAGCCTGTCACTGACAGTGCTTTTTCACTAAAGATTTGATCTCAAATTTAACCATTCATTTCCTAAGTATGTAGCACTCTTTGTAAAAGCATAAAACCATACCGTCACAAGGAATTCTATTGGGAGGGTGTACTTCTTATTAATATAATATATATTATTAGGCTCAACAAAAAATTACAGGTAGAAAGTCTGTAAAATATGTAGTGAATAGCAGGATTTTATGCAAACTAAATCTATTGTTTTCCTAGCTTTGAATCGAAACATATGCTCTGATTTACACACATGCTCGTCACCAAATAATAATGTCAAAACAAAGAATTAAAAATAGAATATCTCATATTATCAGTCACCACCCCATGGGATATATATTCAAATGAAATAAAATGAGTACGCCAATGGTTTACATCCCCATGTAAATTGATGCGCTATTCACAATAGCACAAAATGGAAACTTCATTACTGTTCATCAAGTGATGCACAGATGGAGAAAATATAATTCAGATGTGCAATGGAGCAGTACATTTTAGCCATCCAAATTGAATCCTGAATTCACAGCAACATGGAAGGAAACATTAACATTAAGTGAAACGTTAAGGAAACATTAAGTTAAGTGAAACAAACCAGTCACAGGGAAGACTTGTATCACATGGTTTCACTTATTCATTGTCTTAGCTAGGGGTTTTGCTGCTGCGAACAGATACCATGACCAAGACAAGTCTTATAAATGACATCATTTAATTGGGGCTGGCTTACAGGTTCAGAGGTTCAGCCCATTATCATCAAGGTGGGAACATAGCAGAAGGCAGGTATGGTGCAGGAGGAGCTGAGAGTTCTACATCTTCATCTGAAGGCTGCTAGCAGAATACTGGCTTCCAGGAAGATAGGATGAGGTTCTTAAACCCACTCCCACCGTGACACACCTACTCCAACAAGGCTACACCTACTAATAGTGCCACTCCCTGGACCAAGCATATACAAACCATCACACTCATCTATTAGAAGTTTAAAGAGAAAGAGAAAGTAGAAGGTAAGAGTCAAATAGTAGTTACTAAAGTCTGGGGCAATGGGGAGAGAGAATAGCAGAAGAAAATGGATCAGTTAGGTAGAAAACAATACTACGGATCTACTAACCAAAATCCTGACTCTAAATATCAATAACGTACTCTCCATTTCCAAGAGGCAGCTGAAAGACAATTGAAAGCTTTCTTCATAAGGGAATAAAACACATTTATGACAGGAATGTTTAATGTTAAGTAAAACACTACCCGTACGATATATATAAATAGCCAAATATCATATGTCATCCTTCTGATATAAACAAAGAAAATTCAATTCAATTAAACCAGGATTGATGATTGTTTAGTCACTATTATAATTGTTTTGTTTTTGTTTTAGTTTCTTTTTTGTTGTTGTTGTTTGTTTATGTAGGGGTTGTGAGACGGCTGTCGTGGAGCCCAGACTGAGAGTTGAGGTTGGCCTTGAATTTCAGATCATCCTGCTGCTATTTTCTTTGTGTTAGCACTACAGGTATGTTCCACTATACATGTTTTATGTGATGCTAGAGATTGACATTTGATCTTTGTGCCTTGCAGGAAAGGATTTTACCAAGCATGCTATATTCTCAACCAAAATATAGTTCTGGCTATTCCTTGACAATACAAAATGGGGCTATAACCCACACTGCTCTACGTATAGGACAGACAGAATCAAAGAAATTTAAACTCTAATGTTTTCACCTCTTTTATGAATTCGCATATCTGATGACAGAAACTTTCCATCATATCATATCAATCTTTATCTTTTATTGAAAATGCATGATAGACATTTGCACGTAACTTCAAACGTATTTTCTTACCTTATCAAGAGAGAAAGTTTTGGTCAAAGCAAAACCCCATCCTGCTTCAAAGGCCCTTCGAATCATTGGTGTGCTAGTGGCTGGTGTCGCACTGGCAAGGCCAAAGGGATTGGGGAACCTCAACCCTGCCATTTCCACACTGATGTCCACGAGGTCAACAGGAGTGTAAAACAGGGGCAGTGTAGGCTGGGAAGGCACCAAGGCTCCATATTGTGCCTGCAAGAAAGAAGTTAGCAATGACTGCTCAAGTAGCATGTGTGAACTGTCATGTAATCTTTCCCCAAATCTCAGAGCATGCAAATGAATACAGACTCCATTAGTTTATCTCCCTACGGGAAAACTACCCAGAAGTCAGAATTCAGTGGGTCCAATATTATACATAATTGTTATTTCTGAAGTTAAATGATACTATAGAGAAACAGAAGGAAAATCAATTAAGCAAACAAAACACTCTATTGAAAACAAACTGAAAGTCAAACACAAAAGGGAATCATGTTTGAATGTATCTTTCTGGTTCCATTAGCCTAGCTTCTTTGTGCTTAGTTTATGAAAATATCTTAGTGCTGAAATATGGGCCAGTGTAAGTCAGTAGGTCCAAATTTAATTTCCCAGTTAAATTATGGCTCTGGATGTGGCTCCAAGAAGGCCCCTTGACTTGCCCTTGCCTCTTCTCCTTCGTAGCTCTCAGTCTAGCAGTGGGAATAATACCTCTCTCATTCCCTACCTCAGAGGGATATTGAAGAATGAGGAAAGTAGGCCACCGGGAGACTTCCGCTTGCAAAAGAAATAACACACTTGAAGACTGGAGGAGTTTGCTTTTCCAGAAACTTAAAAGATACCAATTTACATTAAAAACATCATTTGGCACTTAGAAATGCACACCGCCTCTGTCTAGTGGCCACAGTAATTGAGCATGTTTTAGTGAAAATACCAAGGTACCTGGTTCACTAAAGAAAGAGCATCATTGCCCAGTGTGCTCTACTCTTTCCTTCTGCTCTCTCTGTGCTTTCCTTCCCTCCTCATTCTCATGCTCCTCTGTCCTGTTCTCCTCCCCTTTCTGTTTATCTATGAAAGACAAATACTTGAAAAAAAATAGGATGAATTTTCTCAGCCAAAGTAGTTAGTGAATGGACACAGGGCTACTTAATTCAAAAGTAGAACTCTGTTCTCTTGTGAGTCATCACTCAAAAGAAAAGTTATTTGAGCAGAACCTTAATTTTATAGGCATGTGTCTTGTGTAGATAAAGATTGCCATGACTTGCATAGAAATCGTTTCCAGTCCTCTACGGAAAGCAGAGCGAAGCTCACTTAATATGCAAAAAGGCATCAAACTTGCCAGTTGAAAGGCTATTGTGTTTCTGGTTTTGCAAAAAGGGAACCCAATGATATCCAGGCTTTAGCTATGGACACTCCACCAGGGAACTCGGGTTTAAATGGATCTCTCCCTCCGTTCATCCTCTCCTCTTTTCCTCCCATCCCTAATCAAATTCAAACTCATCACATCTAAACTACATCTTTCCCCTCATGAGGCATATTTTGGGAAAGTTTTATTGTACTCGGCTCTTGTCTTAACATGGAATCAAACTGCAATTTAAAGTGCAGACTAAGAGTGTGAATGCACACCATAGGAGGGTAGTGTATAGCTAGAAGTCTGTGTCAGGGGTGGGCAGGCATCAGGTAGATGGATGGGCAAAAACTACCCTTGGTATCAGCAACATTTTACCTCCATTTGACGATAGTTTGAACAGAATCAAGTTTGTATTAGGTTAGAGTACGGGAGATGTTTCAACATGAGAGATAAGAAAACAGTGGGAAAAATCAGAAACACTGTCCCTCTATGTACACATATAGGCACAACACTGGGCACCATTGTGAATGATGTCCACAGTGGGAAATGAATGACTGTTTTCTTCTTTCTATAGCTGGGCACTGAAATATCTGATCTCTTCAATGCTGTGGATAGATTTCAGTTTGTTATAACTGCAGCTCTTACAGCACTAGTGAGTATCCCAAAGGGGCAGATATAAATTGAATATACAGTGCAGCTTCCATTTACTAATATATGTAATTATAAAAACTAAAACTCAGTTCTTAAATTCTTAAGAAGGTTGCTGTTTGGACATTTGCAAATAAAATGCTGTGGAAAATTTCTGTAGGATTTCATTTAAGTTTAACCAAAAGAAAACTAAATATAGTAAGTAACCAAGTAAGACGTGAACATACATTTATTGACAAAGCTCTTTCAAATGAGAGGGTCATAGGTTACATATTTTACAATATGTATAAGACTGCTCTGTATGTGTGTGTGTGTGTGTGCATGTGTGTGTGCATATACAAAGTTGCATTTGCTGTGTCTTTGTGGTCCATAGCACACCTCTGCCCCAGGCTATGCCTTTTTAGACAGCAGTCTTCTTCCCCTGTGCTGGACTCTGTGGACTGAATCTCAAATTTGAGCTTTCAGTGAAGGACCAAATCTTATGCTCAGCCCCAAACTGAGATTTCTAAGAGGTTTCAGCACCTTTGGCTGCTGATGTCCTGGGTGCCCTCATACCAAACAGCTTTAAATTGGACCTTATTGCATTCTTCTCTAAAACACGCGGTATCCAGATTTTCAATTTCAGACAATACTATTTTCCCAGTCACCCGGTAGTGTTAGCAAATAACAGATATGATAGAGATGTTGAACAGCAGAGATTATCAGTTCCCTGCAATTTCTACTTCGGAAAGGCATTATATGTCAGAATCAGAAATGACACAGAAACAACGAGTGCAATGACTGAAAGATGTTTACCATGTATTAACTCGGAAAAATAGTGTGATAACACTATACATAAAGGAAGGAACTTCCATATGTGTGTGTGCATGCAGAAGGACATACGATGTGCACACATCTGCCACTTCTTTCCTCACATCGCTAGGTCAATCTTTGATAATTTTTATTTTATATTTCCATTTTAAAGTCTTTATATTATTAGTTAACAATAGTCATTACATCTCATTTCACTGAATGAAGCAAACAGATTTTAAGGTCCTTTACAACAATTATTTTAAATTTTTACTCTAAGATGGCAACTTACAATTTGAGTTTTTTATGAGCTTCAAGGTAATACTACAATATATGGATGTGGAATGATTTAATAAGGTGTACTAACCTGTCCACCTTCTCACATCACCAACATCATCTGTAGTAAGAACATGCGAAATGCACTCTCAATGAACCCAAAGTCCTTACTATTCTCTTTTCAGCCATATTAACCACTTATTTAAAACATCCAAAAAGTACTTTATTCCTTGTCTAAGACTCTGATTTCAGACCTGTAGAGTAATTTTAGTCAGCAACACAACATGGCTTCTCTGGCCAGGGTTCAGATTCCGAGACTTGGCATAAAAGAAGAAATATTAACAAGTACAATATAGATCTCACCCTCACTGTGGTTTTAATTTGCCTTTCTCTAATGATCTCAAGGGAAATAAAGTTTAAAAACTTGAGCATCCCTCTCAGTTATATATATATATATATATATATATATATATATATATGTGTGTGTGTGTGTGTGTGTGTGTGTGTGTGTGTGTGTGTGTGTAACTTTTGCTATTTGTATATTTTGAGATAATTATATATTTTTGTATTTTATGTATTTCTAAACTCTTTTGTTTCTTTTCTCAGTATTATTTCATTTGTTCTCCTAATATTTTGACCATTAATTCTTTATTGGATATATAGCACCCTGTCGTTTTCTATTCATACTGTCAATTGATTCCTTCTGTGTACAGAAAATTGATTGGTTTGTCTAATCACATTTTTCTGCACAATTGGAGTCAAGTTCAAAAAAATCATTGACAAAGCCTGGGTTGTATAATTACTTCCTCTGTTGTCTTCTAGTAATTAGGAAGTTTCTGGTCTTATGTTTAATATTTTCTAAAGATTTGTTTTGTTTTATTTGATGTGTATGGGCATCATGACTGCATGCATGTCTGTGCACTTGGTTTGTGTGCCTGGGGGATTGGAAGAGGGGTTAAATCCCCTGGACCTAGAGTTATGGATGGTTGTGAACACCCAGTCTGTTCAAGGAATGAAACCCAGGTCATCTGCAAGAATGGCTGAGTCAATTCTACAACCCTAAGCCTTTAATTCACTATTAATTGATTTTTATGTGGCATGAACTACATATCCACGTTCACTCTTCTGCACATGGTTATACAGTTTCCCAACTCAATTATTTAAGGAACTCTCCTTTTCTTATTATACATTCTTTTGACAATTTGTTCTGTCCCATGTATGGGTTCATTTCTGAGTTCCACATGCTGTCTGATTTGTAATAAGTAATTAGTGAATCTTTGACAGAAAACTTAAAATAATCTGGGAAAGGAAACAATAGTGGCCTGAAACTCCTTTAGTGAAGGTCATGTTAGATTACCTCCTGGCTAAACTTGAGCTGAGATTGTTCTGATCACGTGTTCATCTGGGATATCTCTGAAAATTAACAAGGTGCAGAACCTGGTTAATCACAGAGATACCTGACCTCAAAACTGTTATTTCACAGAGAAAAACCTATGGACAAATGACTTTCCATGAGATACCTATAGGATTCTTAGCTGCAGATGCACAAAACATGCATGGATGTAGTTCTGTGTAGTCAGCTAATATATAGAATATATACTTCAGAAATAAAAGACTTTAGTTGACCATTCATTCTCAACTTCTTTGCTTATTCAACACATATAACAGGAAAAATGAAAATAAAGGGGGATAAAAGGGCCAAAGTCAAACAGGACTCAGGTGAGGATAGTAAAATTGTAGACTGAGGGAATGTGTCAAGCCAAGAACTGTAGTGTAGACGGAAGGGTGAACATGACTCTTTCAGAAGCCATTGCTAAAATCTGAGCACTGAAACTGAGAGGGATGCCCAAGTTTTTAAACGTTATTGCCCTTGAGAATTTATTTTGAGAAACTAAGTTATGATTTTAGTCAAATAAAGTTAAACTTTCAAAGCTTGACTCCATAGCAGAGATGAGAAGAGACCCTAAATTGATATAGGCCCTCATTAAAATTTCTCATTCTATTTCTATCTACAAATTTTGGAAGTTCTGCCACTACCCATAGAACTCCCGAGTGTCACATATCCTAATTTCAATCCTTATCCTCCACACCCACTGTTCCTCAACAATGTCCCCTTTTGCTTCAAGAGACTGAACCATTAGCTATGTCGCAAGTAAAACATCATTTATGCATCTGGCTGTAAATTTTTTCGGGGTCTTTTTGTGGGGAGTGGTTTGTTATTATGTTTAACTGGGGTGCTTTGAAATTCAACAGAATCTTGCAAAAGGAGCACAGCACAGTTATCTCCTCATCAATTCTGTGTCTCCTTGCTCATGTACCTGTATACTCACTCCATGTACCTGTCCTCCTGCTTAATTTAATTTATGGATCTGGCCATAATGAGGTGTTCAAAAGTGTATTCATATATTCAACATATATTCACATTCACAAGTGCTGACTGTGAATGAGCAGCTCTTTCTTTGCACTAGTTTCAGTAGTGTGGTCAGTTTGTATAAAATAGTGATTAGCTCTATGTTTATTAACCTTATTGCAATGTGGTTTATTTTTATCTTTCATTATAAATGAAGCCAGCATGTTAAAAAAATCATATTCCATGTACATTTGCCCTTCCTACAACCCTTCCTACAATAGAAAAATGTTTTTCTTATGTTTAACTTGATGGGATCTATATTATTTTACTTGGCATTTGATTGTGAGGTTCCCACTCATGGATGGTCTAGACAAAGCTTCCTGTTCTAATGGCAAAAGGTCGGTGGGCCTGCTTGCTTGCACAGTCTCTCCAAAGAGCCCTCTAGTGGCTGTAAATAATACAGTGGGGTATTAATTTTCACTATGTAAATACACGTACTTTATAATTCAGTCTCATGGAGTGACATAAAGATTCATCTACTTCACATTTGATAAAATAGTGTTGTCTTTACTTTGGACATTTAAAAATATATATGTAATATATTATATACATGTATGGTATGAGTGTTTTGCCTGCATGTGGGTATCTCTGTCCTGTACATGCAGTGCCAATGGAGGCCAGAAGAGGGCATTTGTTCCTGTGGAAGTGGAATTACATATAGTTGCCAGGAGCTTGATGTGGGCTCTGGGACCAAATCCACTTTCCAAGAGCACCAGGTGCTCTGAACCCCTGAGCCATCTCTCCAGCTTCACCCCTTGACTTTTTGACTTATGCCTTGAAATGAATTCTTTCAGTGCCAAGTCACTGTGAGGGTGCAGTCATAGCATAGTAATTAGGCTGTGCAGCACATGGACCAACCTAGAAACTCTCAAGTAAACCTTAAGGATGCATCTTTCCCTTCACTTTTGTACATTTCCTTCATTCTTTCTCATCAGTTGGCTTCTATTTCTTTCCTACCAACAGTTGATATTTTCTTTGTGTAGCCCATTTATTTTTCTGCTCCTAAAATTAGAAACATATAAAGAGTTTCAAAAACTTCAGTTGACCACACCAATTATCCTTCAAAATTATTGTATGGAATCTTTTGGAGTGGGTCTCGAACCCACTCCAAAATTCTTAAATTCTTAGGTCTGAGACATGACAAGGATCATCATATGAGTTTGAAACCTGGGACTCACAAAGTAGAAGGAGAGAACTGATTTCTTCCGATACTATATGAATGCTATGACACACATGTGTTCTTCCCTCATTGAGTAAATACATGTGATAATAAGATTAAGTCACCTGGAGGGATTTACATGTGAATACAAGGCTAATACCTACCTTTTGGTCACATGGACTCTCTTTTTAACTCTGTGTGTTCAAAAGGAGATGCAAGTTTGTCTGTTATATTAAATGTCTGTGTTGCTGTACTTAGTGTCTGTAAACAATCTACTCAGTGGGTCAAAGATTGTTTTAGCTTGCCACAATATTGGAAAGGTCCTATCAAAGTTCACATCTCCTGTAAAGTCTCTTCTTCTATCAAACGCAAATATACTGACGACATATTACATAACAGCAGGAGTTAATTTGTCCTCCAAATAGAGAAATCAGTTGCTCATATTCAAACAATGCTCATGCCAGACCCAGCTGTGAAGGCTTCCCGTTTGTTCTTTACACCACTCTTCAAGACAGAAATCATTCTTCATCCACAAATGAGAAGGATTAGAGCCATGGACGGTAAGTGATATTCGTTCATGCTGTAGATAAACTGTGTGTAAGTGGGGCAGCAAGAACTGGGTCCCGAGGGATTCATGCTTCATTATGGCAAGCTTCCTGCATCTTGCACACACATTACACCTCTGAAATATTAATGTCCTACAAATCAGAGGGTAACTTGAATTTTTCGTGATGGTTTGGTTGAATACACACATAGAGCATACATGTGTATGTTCATGTGTGCACATACATGAAAACAAGTGTACACACGCACACACATACACACACATACACACACTTCCACCTTTTCAATTTAAGTTTGTTGATGCACATTTATAATCTAGCACTTGGGAAGCAGGACAGGAGAATCAGGAGGTCAAGGCCAACTTCAACTCCATAGATAATTCAACCACCTGTGCCTCATGTGACCCTGTCTAAAAACCCCAAACCCCAGAAAGAAAATTTTTAATCGGAAAAATTTAAATGCACAGTATTTAATAATTGAGAATGGAAGTCAAAGAACATCTTGAAGCCATCATGAGGACTTATATTAGCATGACATCACCACCCACTATTTGCCAATGTATTTCCTATTATACTTAAATAGTTTGTGGCACTTAATGGAAATATCTGAAAATGTAATGGTTATACTGATGGGGAAAAAGTATTATAATTGTGTACTCCAGGTGCATTTTCCCAGGCATTCGCCTTAAAAGAATTATTTAAAAAGACAAAAATAACAAAGTTCAGTGCTGCTGGAAGCAAAATTGTTTCTAGTGTTCTAGATTATTGACAGGAAAAGTCACCACCACTATGTTGTAGTCCCTTAAAAATACCAAGCAGCTTCTCTTCTACTTATCCACTTTATTTAAATCTCAATGACATGTAACAACCAGTGACTCTGCCTTGGCTATACCTGCTCTAGATTCATTCTATAATTATTTTAAAACGAAGAATAAATAGCACTTAGTAGTTATTAATAGCATGTTTATTTCACAGGCCAGGCTAATATGCTGATTCTAACCTAGGTACTTTGCCTTCAGAAGAACTAGTCATCAGGAGGGACAAACTTACAAATAGAAATTAATTTACAATAGCTGCTTTGTGACACACAGGCCAAGGGCTGGCAATCACAGTTTTAAAATAGAATCACATTTTATTTTTCCACTTTGAGAAGTTACAATTTGTGATGAGAATTTTAGGAAAGACAGGAGACTACAGAAATATATATATATATATATGTATATATATATATATATATATATATATATATATATATGAATGACCATATTGTGTTGATGTCTTGAAAGACTTATATTCTTATAACTTTTGAAGAAGGCAAATTTGTAGCAAATACGTGTTCAATGTTGTTTCCCTAACAAGTGAAACAGGGGCTGTCTTGGTCTCTTTCCCTGCCATTTGATCCCGTTCCTCTAACTGGACTGCCTGGCTGAACCTCAGTGGGAGAGGATGTGCACCTAGACCTGCTGGGACCAGGTGCCCCAGGGTAGGGTGGTCCATAAGGGGTCACCTTCTCTGAGCAGAAGAGGAGGGGCAACTGGGGAGGGATTTGTAAGGGTGGGACTTAGAAGAGAAGAAATGGGGGGCTGTGCTTGGGATGTAAATTGAATCACAAAATAAAAATAAAATACAAATTTAAAAAATGCTTCTAACTTGAGCATAGAATAAGACTAGAGAATTAAATATTCATTCAAATTCATGTGTATTTCTACCACCCACAACAATCAAGCTATATTTAGCCAAATTTGGCAGTATCACTATCCCAGAAAGGGTTCTTCTAAAACAACAAAATAATTATCTTTTCCTAGAATTCTTCACTTAGTTTTTCCTCGAATTCTTCACTTAGCTGGATTTTAATCAAATCTATACATTGCTGTTAGTATCACTTAACACTGCAATCATGTATCATTTCTCTGACACCACCGCCATTCCCTGTCACTCAGACATCACTTGCTGGTTACTACATCTCCCTTGCCCCTTACTTGAATCCAATGAATTCGATTTATTTTGCATGAATCTCTATATAAACATTTTATAAGTTTCTAACTAACATTATCATTATTTTTCTTTTTGAGATACAGTCTCTATATGTAGTCCTTGATGTCCTAGAACTCACTCTGTAGACAAAAATGGCCTTGTATTTACTGACATTCACCCACCCCTGCTTCTTGAATGTTTGGGGGCATCTGAAGTATTCCAGGCTTACCTCCACTCTCTGACTGTAAACATCTACTTTCCACATACTTCTTTTGGATGCTGACATAGTTTTTTCTGTACCAAAATTTTCAATCATGAAATGGTCTTGAATTTTGTTAAATTATTTTCTCCATGTATTTTGCCTGCCATTCATCTCACATGACTGACCCATTTGTTTATTTGTGTATATGAAGCTCTCTATGAACCCTACTTATGACACTCATATTCTGGATCCTTGTAACTCTTTTAATTATAATTATATAATCCTTTTAATGTTCCTTTACTTTGCTAGTTAATTTGCTGAAGATTTTTATTTTCATGTTCATGGGTATGATGACTTATAGTTTTTCTTTTGTATGTGTGTGTATGTAATGTATTCGGTTAGTTTTTTTACAATAGGATGATTCTGGCCTCCTAATATGAGTTTGAAAGAAAAGTTTTCGTGAATACTATAGATATTAATTGTTCTTTAAATATTTTCTAAAATTCAGCCTGATCCTGGGCATTCTTTTGGTGGGGGGTTGTTTACTGATTTAAACTTATTTGTTACTGGTCCATTATGGCCTTCTTTTTGTAAATTTAAATAGGCTGCACACTTTTCTATGAGTTATATAATTATTTTAATATTGATGAAATGGTAGGCAAACAGTTGTTTATAATGGCCATTTTACGTGGTATTGATTTTAAGGCCTTAAGGGAATTTTATTTTAAATCTTCTATCATTTTTCTTAGTCTAAGTATTTATTGATTCTTTTATCTTTGCAGATAAAACCTTAACTTTTCAATGGTTCCTGGTGCTTTAATCATATCTATTTTATATATTTCTATTCCAATCATTATTTTATCCTATGTTTTAGGTGGTTTACTGAATATCTTTTTGTTAAAAGATAGCCTTTTACTTTTATAAACGTTCTTGTTATTACTATTTTTAGATAAGTCCTTTGTAGTGTGGTTTCTCTTGTCTCTATGAAATGGTGATATCTATTCTGGTTGGCTTTTTTTTATCAGTAGCTTACAGTACAATAACTATGCATATACAAAAGTCTCCAACTACCTATAGTTATTGATTTCTCTTTTTTTGTTATCTTTATTAACTTGAGTATTTCTTATTTACATTTCGATTGTTATTCCCTTTCCCGGTCTCCTGGCCAACATCCCCCTAACCCCTCCCTGTCCCCTTTTATATGGGTGTTCCCCTCCCCATCTTCCCCCCATTACCGTCCTCCCCACAACAATCAAGTTCACTGGGGGTTCAGTCTTGGCAGGACCAAGGGCTTCCCCTTCCACTGGTGCTCTAACTAGGCTATTCTTTGCTACCTATGTGGTTGGAGCCCAGGGTCAGTCCATGTATAGTCTTTCGGTAGTGGCTTAGTCCCTGGAAGCTCTGGTTGGTTGGCATTGTTATTCACATGGGGTCTCGAGCCCCTTAGATCTCTCCTGAGAGACACAGCCAGAATACATCAAATACATAGGCAAATGCCAGCAGCCAACCACTGAACTGAGAACGGACCCCCGTTGAAGGAATCAGAGAAAGGACTAGTTATTGATTTCTATTTGTGTTCTTTTGTAGATGATTTAAATTTTATTAAATTCATTAAAATTTGTTTTGTGTCGTAGCATACAAATACTACTACAGCAGGGTCTTCCTGCACAGAAAAGCAATGTGTAATCTGGAGTTTAGTGGGCTTTTTGTATCTATAGGGCAGGTCCAATCAGCGTGGTTTAGTTCTGTTGAGAAGAAGGAATCCTATACACAGATATTACTCTGCTACAATAGTGAGATTCTACTGACACATCTTCTGTTTCCTTACTTTTACCATCCACATGGCCCAGCAGTTTTTGAATGTTAGTATAGATGTACCCAATAATTATAATAGTTCTGTCTGCTATCCTTTCAGAGTGGTTGACATGTACAGTATACATTGTGCTCTGATGTTGATTCTCTAATGTTAGTAGGTATCATCTATCTAATCATAACCTTTTCTGATTGCATTTGAAAAGTTTGATAGAATAAGCATTTTTTTAAAAAGTTGTTTTACTTACTAAACATGTATTTTTTGGACAACAAGAGCACACTTGTTTAAAAATGAGCACAAATACAGTTTTAGTCTTTCTTAACACAAAAAATACTGTTCTATCCTTGTGAGTCTGTTGTTTGTTTTCTTTGGTTTGAATTTTTGAGATAGTTTCTTGCAAATCAGGCTGCCCTCAAAAGCACAGTCCTCCTGTCTCACTCTCATAAATTCTGGGATTATTAAATGTGTGTATCACATGCTCATACTTCATCTCAATTATGCATCTTTAGTTCACAGGTGAGTTTCTTGTAAGCAGTATATAGTTGAGTCCTTTTAACTCTCTGTCATTTGACTGACAATATCAATCTGTTTTTATTTAAAGTAAATATTGACTTCAAAGTAATAAGGGAGAAGCTACCATCTTATTAATTGTTTTCTATGTTTTCATGATCACTTCGAACTTTCCTTTTACTTTGATTTAGTCTTAGTTTGATTTCTTTATTTTTGCAGTGATAATTTAATGATTCCTTTACATTTTAACTTTTATATCTATCATACTTTTTGTATTATTTTTATTCTGTTGTTAAAAAGGTTTTCATTAAAACAGTATGTTTGGAACAGATAACAAATTAAGATTAGTTGCATAGAAAATGGTCTATATATTCAGTTTGTTGCCATTCATATTATTGTATTTCTTATATTATGCAACCATGAGCATGTTACAGAATATAAGTTAACTTAGTACTTTGGTCTTATACCACAAAGGTTTTAAGCAAAATAGATTGGATAGCTTCAATGTAATATTATACTAGTCTGTTTTATGTATATTTATATTTACCAGTGATATTTATATTTCAGATATCTTATTTTTTATATCCAATAACTTTGTACTTCTTATTAATAAGTATATAGTGACAAACTCCCTCAATTTTTGTATATCTTAGAAAGTCTTAACTTCTTTCATTTTTGGAAGGCAATTTTTCCAGGTATAAAGTTCTTTATAACCAGTTTTATTTCAGCACTGTAATTATTCCATTCCATTCTCTCCTGGCTTAAAAAATTTCTCTTGATATCTGTGCTGACAGTCTTATGAGAGTAAACTCATGTGACAAGTCAATATCCTCTTGTTGTCAAAATTATCTCATTGTCCGAGTTTAATTAATATAATTATAATCAGTTATTGCTTTACTGTATTTGCTATCACATTTATTATTATTATTATTATTATTATTATTATTATTATTATTGTGCTTTTATATGTGAATATGTGTATGTGTGCTTGCATCTACACACAAACATCCGTACGGGTGTAGATGCATGTTATGGAATACATATAGAAGTCAGGAAAGGTTGAGTCTTTCCACCATACAGATTCTAGGGATCAAACCTAGATCTTCATTCTTGGTGGCAAATGCCTTCACTGACTGAGACAGCTGGTAAACATCATTCATTTTTAGTGACATTTTGCTGCTTTCTCTCTTTCCTTTTAGAATGCTTATAAGAATACATTATTTAACTATTTGAAAGACTATAACTCTTGTAGAACCTTTTCATCCCCATTCATTATGTTTTTTTTCTAGTTAGAATAGATAATTCTTAACAATTTTCTCTGGAATTATTAATTCTTCTGCATGATTGACCATAATCTTGAGGCTTTATATTTTATTTTTCAGGGCAGTCATGGTACTTTTCATTTCTAGAACTTTTGTTGGATTAAACTGCTATGTAGAATGTTTCTTTTGTTCTTGAGTTGTGTTACCCTCATATTTTTTGTCTACCTGTGTCTGTCAGTAGTAGATTCGCTTTCTTTTAAAATATTATTCTGAAATTTTTGGTGATATTTCTGAGATATATTCGAGCCGAGTTACAGAAAATCCAATGTTTTTCTTTGCTAACACTACGTTTTTCTGATTCTTCATAACCTGGCCATCTTATGTGCACATTTGAAATAAAAACATCTTCTTTTGGCATTTGAAAGTTGATTTCCTGATGGAAAGGTTTCACCAGTTATCTGGATTCAAATTATATTTAGACTAGTCTACAGAGTTTACTTGTGGGGTCAGCTGCAAAGCTCATCAGACAGTTTGATCTTAATGTTGATTCAGAGGTTGGTAGAGATTCCTGGAAGGGCATATCCAAATATCTAGATGGAGTTTCTGGCTAGACGGTTCCATTTGGTAAGTCTAGTTCATTGATTACAGGGAAGAACAAAGCCTCTTACTGGGATACTCAGTTAGCATGTTTTCTTGTTTGGCTCTCCGATGGCTGCTTTGCTAGGGTGAGGCCACTGGGTTTGGTTGTATAAACTGCTGAGTTTTATACTGTAAATACTGGTATCTCTTACTCTCTGGTTCCTTGCTGGCCCAAAAGGTTTATATTTGCCTATTTCCTTACTAGATGATGGAAAGGTGAACTGTTTTTTCTCCACTGGGGAGATTGCGGCTTGAAGTTATCCTATAGGCCATCTTAGAGATGGAACTGCATGAAAATATTCATTTTTTTCAATCTTTTTTAACCTGGGTTTTCTCAAGTTTCATGCTCTACTGAGCTTCCAATTTCAGTGATCCTCACAAAGCAATTTGTAACTGTGTATCATGAAAAATCCACATATTTGTAAGTAGACTAGTATTTGGAATTCCTACTCCAGTATTCCCATCTTGCTGAAGCCATTCAACACATCTTGTTGGTGTCACCCCCTGATATGCTCCAATTTCTTCGTTTATTTTGTTAAACTCACATACTTTGGGACAGGGTTTTGCTAATGGTGTTGGGTAGGTTCCAACTTCCTATGTTGTTCAGATTGACCTTGAACTTGTACTTCTTCTGCTTACCTCACAATATGATAGTGAGGGGGTGGGAAGAGAATCACAGGAAAGATGAGGAGTATGAGTATATGTAAGCTTCTTGTTAAATTCTACTTAAGTTGCTTATCCTAAAATGAATAGAAGAATATAGAATATGTTGATTAGGAACAAGTATTTCTAGAGACAGAAAAAGTTTCTGCTTTAGAGGGGTACAAAATGCCTCATCGATTATCAAGCTTCTGAGCCAGTACCAGAAGTGGAAGTACTTAGGAATAATAACTATAACATTTTCAGCATACTTTCTTTGTGACTCAAGCAAATGACTTGTTGTTTAAAATATTAGCTGAGTTACAACCATAACATTGGCTGCTAGTTCCTTTCCAGTAACTATGATACAATGTTAAAATAATAGCTTGCACACTGTTCCTCAGAAGGTGTATTGCATTCAAGCCAGAAGACTTGTTCAAAGACTGAAATACAGAATTAACTGTAAGAGAGGGCTTTGGGTTTGAGATCTTCCCCAAATAATGAAAACATGTTGACAGTTTTTCAAAACTGTCAATCAAGAAGGTAACAATTGCCATATTCAGAGGCCGAGGGGCAAAGTAGGTGACACGGCTGACAAGATGTCAATGACTAGAGTCAGAAAAACCTGGGGACCGGCCTAGGGTGGCACCTGACAGCAAATCCATGTCACACAAAGGAGTTGGTGTGATCAAGGAAGAGTGATGAAGGAAAATAAAAGAAGCTGACATTTAAGAAAGGCAACGGCAGTAATGTTAAATATTGAGACTTGAAATAAAACAGCTCCGAACTATAAGTCAACAACACAGCGGCTGATACTTGCTTTTGGGTTGAAAACTATTAACCCTGGCTTCTCCGGACATGATTTCTGAAAGAGGCAAAGAAGAAAAGAGGAGAAGGGAGATCTAGTGTGCACCATGAGGTCTTCCTTACAGTAGGGATGGAGAGGAATACAGAGGGTAATTGTAAGGATAAATGAGAAGATACAAAGGGTTACATGTTTCTTTTATCCTTCTTTTTTCATGATAATGTACCTCACCATTCAGGATCAGATTTTGCTGCACTCTTCAGTGTTACTCATTGCCCAAGCATAGCATAACATGCACAGGAAGTTTCGTTATTGCTTTGTCTCTACAACCTAAAAGACTGGCAAACACATCAAATTTTCAACCATATTTTCTATGAGAATATTTATGATAAGCCTTATACTAACAAACTACCAAATCCAGCTTGGCTATGACACAGAACAACAGACAGAAATGTGATATGAACTACATGGTGCTGGGGCATTTTGCAGCATGCAGTGCCTACAGCATATGGGAAGTGAACTCTACCCTACTGAGATAGTCCTGAGCATATAGAGACTGCAGTATTTTTTGGAAGAAAGCTATATACCTCAGCTATGTTGTCTAGACTGCAGCCCCCTGGGGAGTTTATTCTAACTATAGTATATAGGGAGTGAAATACCCACAGTGGAATTGGTATATTGGATGTGGTAAATGCAAAGTGATCTAGAATGAAATAGAACATTTTAGAACTGGTTTAATGGCTACAACAAAACAACAACAAAGCAATACTTAAATCCAGAGCAGAATTCTCTGCAGACAGAGACTATGTCCCAGGCCCTTCACTTGCTCACACAGAGCTCAGTAAGAAAAGAAGAGGCCAGGAGGTATTAAAATTAGCAGTAAGGCTAAGTACTGAATAGCTTGGGGTGAGCCCCAGTATCCTCATCACCTCGTTTTATTTTACTTTTTGTTTCTTTTTCTTTCATTGCACCAGGAAGTACAGGGTCTGTTACATGCTTTGTCTGTTTGCACCGTGTCCTCTACGTATACATATGGCTTTCAGTTTAGTATTTTTATTGGACTCCTGAACATGCAAACGACTGTGTCTCTGGTTTTTTGTGCCTTCTCTTGGATTCTTTACCTTTTGTAGGCTTGCCTTTTCCAACTTCAATGTGATAAGTTTTGTTGCATCTCATTTATATTTGCATTTATTCTCCAATCTGTGCCTCATATTCCTAACAATATCTGCTTTGAAATATTACATTAATTCTCTGAGAATTATGTAATACATTTGGATCATATTCACCCCATCTTCTTCCTAACTCTATGTAGATAAACCTTCACCTGCTTCCCAACTTCATGTAATTGTTTCTTCTTCTGTTTTCACAACCCACTGAATGCAGGTTGTGCTACCCACATAAGCACAGACGCAGGCCATTCACTGGTACCTGTCTAATACGCGTCATACACAATTATTTTCATGGCCTGTTTTGCCTTGAACAAATTCAGAATTTTTTTTAATTTCTAAAATGTGATTCATGATTAGAGAGAAGCTTAAATATAATATGAACACTCCATCGGTAAACAATATAAATATTATGGACAGTCACTCAAACAGATTGCTCAATTGTAATGTATCCTATTTGGGTTTCAGAAGCACACGAGATGAAGGCATGAGATAACATACCAGGGATTCTAAAAGTAAGGTCTTTGGGCCACCAGTTCCATCTCAGCCTCATTGCTCTAAATAAATGAAAACAAAGAAACAAAAACAAATTGATACCACATTTCTTCCGTAGGTCCCGAGATTGAAATTGAGCATTTAACTCAGGAGTTAAAGTAGGTCTTATGACCTCCAGGCTTCTGTCATACCATCCATTTCTTTTTAACCTGTCCTTTCACAGCTTCAGACTAAATTTTACTAGGTTGCTGAACACAAGGAATTAGATGTAGCTTTGTTCCAAATTCCCAGTTTGGCGTTTTTTGCCTTGAAATTTTCACAGCAATCTAATGAGCTCCTCTACTCAGCTTCCTTGTTTGTCTAATACCATACAGCCCAGGGGAACAGACATTATACATTTGGGATCTGTAGCATTTATGGCCCATTAAGACCCAGTGGCCCTGAAGTAGCTATGTTTCTAGTTTTCCAAGACACACTGAGGCTAGGTAGGTCTTACGTCACAAGGATCAGATTTTTCAGACCTATTTTTTTCTGCCCATTCTAGTTTTGAGTTATCTCTATCTGAAGTAGCAATCTATTCCCGTATTGGTAAGGAAATAGTCCGTTTTTATAGAGACAATTTCATTTTAAATTACTTTTCAGGTCAAACGCTGCCATTTAATAAAAGTTTGGAACCCTACACAAAACCAATAAAAGGCATTAAAATTGCTTATTAGTTATGGTACCTTCTTCCTCTGTCACCAACCAGATAGCTCTGTTTTGATAGCTCCATTAAATTCAGGCCCATTTCTCATCTTTCCCCATGCTTTCTTTTTACAACACCTAGACATTATTTTTTTAAAACTCCCCCTCACATATAAAGCTATATATTATTATAAAGAAAAATAATCCAAAGAGAAGAGTATATGTCAAGTCATTGATGTAAATAGTTGCTTTAAAATATTAGCTAGGAACACACTACCAATCAGGCCAAACAGAGCAGCAATGAAGTTAATTGTATACCCAGATCTGTAGACTTGGCTGAATGTTTAGTGATGAGCTGCTATCAATGACAATGAGTAAGTTTGACTTCACTTACTTTAAAGTCTGATTTTAGTTAGTGCTAAAAGAAAGAAAGAAACAAGAAGAAACCCCATGCATTTATAAAACTTAAATATAAAAAACCCTTGATTTCTCATGAAAATGAGCTGAGGTCATCTTCACAGTTCTATGCCAGTGGCATTAAAAAGCAGGGAATCATTTATCCATGATCACATACTTCAGTCCCTCTCTCTCTCTCTCTCTCTCTCTCTCTCTCTCTCTCTCTCTCTCTCTCTCTCTCTCTCTGTCTCTGCCTAATACTATCTCTAACAAAATCTATTATGATATAAAACTGTCTTTTTATTGATATTCACTTTTTGGCGACCTGACAGTGTCCAATGATTCCTATCAATCTTCCCGTAACATGAGAATTAAAGTGTATACAATATATCCTTAATGGAAGGGCACTTTTTCAATGTCTCAAGATTTTAATACAGCTGTCAAGTTAAAAACCTCACCTCTTCTCAGTTGGGAAGGGTTTAGGGAAGAAGGCAGCTTGGTTGATGATACTGCTTCTATTTGCAGCAGTAGAGGATTCAGAAGTTAGTGTGGCATGTTGATAATGCCTTTGCTCATGACGTCCTTATTTTTTAAGTATGAAAGACGTGCAGCCAGCTGTCAATCAATACATGATAAGGTAAAGTCCTCATTCTGGCTAGGAGATTTGCAACTGTACCAGTGCTGGTAAACTAACCACCAAATTATAGCCTTTTCTCCTCCCTCACCCAGATTTCACAGGGGCTGCACACCCAAATAAATGCCTCTTGGCTACCCATTCATCTAACAGCTGGAAAGATGACACTTGACATTTGGAAACTTTCCTGTGAAGATTGCTGCAAGGCTTTCCCATTAGCTTCCTGGTGAGACTGTAAGGTCGAATAAGCTGCCTCAAAACCTGCAAAGGGTAACGGAAATACTCTAATAGTAAGCTTGTGCAATTTAAATTTCTAATTCTCAAATCATAGTTCTTCAGATATTATAGAAACCACTGGTGTAAGTCGGGGCCAAAGAATGCCTTTGAAGATGTGGATTTAAAGTTATTTTTTAGGCAATGATAATGATAAGAAAATCTATTTTATTTAAAGTTAGGAGAGAAGTCTGCTAGGGCATGTGGAAAAGCGTCAGTGGATAGGTATGTTCTTTCAAAGTTGATTTAAAATCCATGGCTATTATGTTTCCGGTGCCTACTCAATCTCATCTACTCTATTAACACAAGGCTCAGTTAATACTATTTTTAAAAATGTTTTATTTCATAAACATTGTTGCCATAGTTTTAAAATTCTTATAGTCCAACCCTATATATGCATTGTGAAACACAATGAGATTGACATAGAACTAAAGTCAGTATTTTATGTGCTACCATTTTATTAATATTTCATTCATATATATATATATATATCTCCTATGATAAATACACCAATTAGAAGGGTTGAATAACCTGACTGTTCAAGGTGTTTAAAAGAGGGAGGAAAGCTTTGTAGACCATTTGATAACAAAAATGAACAAAATGGGAAGATTTTTTATGACTACGAATGAAACTAATTCAATCAGATGGCCCTGGTGATGAACTTTGTTTGCTGTAGTGTTTTGAATTCTCTACCTTCAAAGTATCTTTATACTTGCCTGTTCTTATTTAAGTATTTTTCAATGGAAGAATGAAAAGAATGAACAGGCTTCTCTAAATGCACACAGACCAGTGAAATTAATAAATGATATGAGGATAAGTCTGTTGGAGGGCATTGAAGAAGCAGGAGACAAGAAGGATATAAATTCCAATTTTAATTGAACTTTCATCTAAGAATGGAGTTTTAAAAATACCAACTTAATATTCTTAAATTTTACCACATTAGCAACAGTGATGGATAAAGATTCATATTTATATGACAACTCATGCCCATTCACAAACCAACAGGAACTGAGGCTTAGGTCAGACCGAGAAGATAGGATACTTAGAAATGACCAGAGATCTTTGTTTTTAAACTAAATCCCCGGTCAACATTATATCCTGAGTCTATACCAGGGCTAGCGCCTGGATTTCTGTGCCAGGAACTCAAATCACATAGTCTTTTCCCATAGCTTATTGAACTATCCTCAGTTGGTAATGACTTTCTGTCACTCTTGACCTGGGGCAGATTTGAACTAGTGACCAAGAGGTTAAAGGCTCAGTATCTCATTACCAATCTCCTGGGATACCTTGTTCCCTCAACAGTTAGTGATTCTTTTGTGCCTGGGTCAAGTCAGAAGAAAACACACACACACACACACACACACACTCCTCGAATAGTAGAAAAGTAGATAAACAATACACAGAATTCTAGATGGACGATGAGGAGAACTTTAAAGACATTTTAAAATATACCACATATTACATAAAATCAAACAGAATGGTGGCAACAATTACAGAATATCTTCAGCCCTCATTGGCATAGCATATAAGCTTCATTATTAGGCTAAAAAATAATGTAGAAATTGACAGTTATAAATAACCATAGTTGGTAAGCCAGCATAATTAACAAAAATGTACTGTGCCACTTTTACATATGTACATATACCATATGTATATGTTTTAAGATAATTCTACTGCACAAATGAGTAGCAGGAGTGTGGTAAACAAGTGAGTAGAAGCGATAATACAGGCTTATAAATAATATTACCAAAATATTATTGTATACCTTAACTTGGATAGTTATCACAGGACTATAGCAGATTGATTTAAGAGATTAGTTTTGCAGAAGAAAAAATATGAATATCATTTAGGAACATGCAACCTGCCAGAGTCTCGAGTATCATACAGACACTGAACAATGAGCAATAATGGTTGTTGTTCAATGATAACGCCAAACACTGGTTGCCAATAACAACATCCTGTACCCTTTCGACATAAGACTTTGCTATTGAACAACATCCTTTACCCTCCTAACAGAAGGATCTTCTTACAGACATATAATACTAAAACAATCGTGTGTGTGTGTGTGTGTGTGTGTGTGTGTGTGTGTCTATACATATGTACATATATGTAATTTATGGGGCTCATAGGCCTCCCTTCCGGTCTACGCTTCCATAGTTCCTTATCCCATTTCCCTTTTCTTCTGTCTCCAAGAGGATGTCCCACTCCCTCACCTGACCTCCTCACTCTCTGGAACCTCATTTCTGTTGAGGATTAGGTGTGTCTTCTCTCATGGAGGCCAGACCAGGGAGTCCTCTGCTGTAAACGTGTCAGGGTCCTCATATCAGCTAGTGATGCTGCCTGGTTGGTGGTTCAGTGTCTGAGAGATCTTGGGGGTCCAGGTTAGTTGAGACTGATGGTCTTACTATGGGGATGCCTTCATCCTCAACTTCTTCCAGCCTTTCCCTAATTCGTTATCTCATGCCTTCTTTGTGTTAGATTTCAGGGAATGAATTTTTTTCTGGAAGAAAATTTTTCCTTTACTCACCTTTTCACCCCCATCTTTAAAAACAGGTGCTATACAATTTGTCTCATTTATTTGTGATTCCACCCTTATTTATTGGCTCCTTATTTATGCTTCTATAATAATTCATGTGTGTTTTCATAGATATTTATATTTTGTCATTATAGTTTATATCTGCTCTGTATATTAGCGACACCTAACTCCACTTGTCTACTTTCAGTATTAGTAGTGAATAGTGTGCTTGTTTTCAGCATTCCAATCGAAAGGTAGTATATTTGAAATTGAACAGTCCCCCGAGTAAGGGTTTATATTGTATGCTTACTGTATATCCGTTGGAAACTTTATACATGGATATAGTATATTTAGATCAGCTTAACTCCCTCCAAATCCCCTGCATCATGCCCCAACCCATACCTTTTAAGCACATTTTATTAAAAGAACACTGTGACTTCCATCATTGTACCACTCAGCCTATAGAAGTAAACCAGCTGGCCTTTGAAATCATATACATCTCTACACAAAGATTATATGAGCTTTTTTCCACAATTAGCATGAATACATCAGAGCAAACAAGCCTTTTATCTGGGTTAAGAATGTAGCAGTAAGGGGTTGGGGATTTAGCTCAGTGGTAGAGCGCTTGCCTAGCAAGGCCCTGGGTTCGGTCCTCAGCTCCAAAGCTCCAAAAAAAAAAAAAAAAAAAAAAGAATGTAGCAGTAAATTTGCATTCTCCTCCAAGTTTGCATCTCTGTAGGATATAACATTACTTCACCTACAATTTTCACTCTGCTCTTTTTTTATTTTGGTAAATAAAGCCTTTTGTTTGTTAAAAGCGCAACAAAGAAGTGCTTCTAGATTATGCCTCTTTATTAATCACATTGATATTAAATCTTCTCTTCTGGGATTAAGGATCTGAGATACCTTAGAGGTCTTTAACCAACTTGGTTGAAGCTAAGAGACTAAATACATCAATAGTTTCTCCACTTTTTCCCCCTGGGACACAACAAGGATGCCTACAGGGAGCTGAATATTACTACCCAGTGGGAAGCCCCTCTGCATGGAAACATTCTTCTTGTACCAGTGAGCTGTTTTATTTTACCTCTCAGTCACCTTTCCCCTTTCCTGTTCATAGCTGTGATTAATGTAAATATATATGACCTAACTAATAAGCTGTATGAATTTGAAAAAGAGAGAATTCTATTTTTTAATTCAATAAAACTGAATTGAATGTGGTTCAAAACATGATAAAAGTGGGCTACAAAAGTTTCATAAAATTACTCTTAAGTTGCGTGTTGTTTGAACAACTAAAATGACTGCAGCTTAACTATGTGAAAATTTCAAATTCCTTTGATTGATTTTTAGAGATTCTTTCATATTCTCATATCAGAAAACAAAAATTGTAGATAATAGATTATGAATAATTTTAGATAAGAGTCATCATAGATCTGGAACTGTAAATTTATTACAAAGTACTGGCCCTGAATTAAAGAGAAAAACAATTTAAAGAGAGAGACAGAGACAGAGACAGAGAGAGATTGATTTCAGCTGGAGAGATGATACTGGACATTTGGTTGTTCTTTTATAGGACTTACATTAGATTCCCAGCACCTACATCAAGACTTACAAGACTCAGTAACTCCAATCCTAGGGACTCTGATATCCTCTTCTGGTCCCAAGTGCACCAGGTATCTGTGAGGTACACAGACACACATGCGGGCAAAATGCCCATACACATAAAATAAATATTATTCCTAATTAAAATGAAACTATTCTATATCTTAGTATTTGTGAAAGAAAAAATAATCCATGGAGACTTGAAGAGTCAGGGTTGGGGAAATACCTAGGGTGTCTGTGATCCACTCAGAGGAACAGGGGAGAGGGGATGGGGGAAGGATTGTGGGAGGGCGTGACCAGCAGGGCAGCAGTGAGTGAAATGTAAAGTGAATATTAAAAAATTAACTAAAGAAAATCCTCTGAATGTATTATCAATGAACTGTAAGTTAAGTGGCTTTTTGTCATCAATTAATAATTGGATTAAGTCTTTAAGACATGAGCACATCTCCACATCTTTACTTTGTCTGGACTTGGGAGGCATGACCCGCTCATAGTTACAGAATGTCTTCTTTTTTCAGTCATTTTATTTAAGGTCTGACCTCTAAACAGAGTGGTCTCACTTTCCAATGGAACACTCAGTCAAAATTCTAACATGTTTCTCCACTTTAAAGTCTTAGTAAATGATGTCGTAGGCAGAGACACTAAGGAGTAGAGGTAAAGAAATCAAAACAGGGGGAAAAGATCAGTCAGGGCATCAATATTAGACATCCGTGGGCCTTAACCCTTGGCTTCTTTACTGATAATATAGTGAGCTAAAGCAGGTTAAACCATTTCTGCCCTTGTTTTAAAAAAATCTGTGAAATAAAAATTGAGATAGTCGGTGTCCTGTGAAGTCATTTCGGGAAAAAGAAATGAGGAAATGTCAGACGATTAACACGCGGTAGCTGGTATCACAATGATTGACAAGTGAATATAAGAGTTATTGCTTGAAGAATATAAAGATAAAGGGCCACATGCTTCCTTAGTCCTCTAGAAGGATTCTAATAAGCTTTAATCACTGATTAGCTGTTTTAAAGAATGTATTACTTACACTAAAACTGTATTTTATCATGTACTTCTCTTATATCAGAAGGTTAAGGCTCGAGTTCAAACACTATTATAAGGTCATTAAGTCACAAAAAGATGATGGATTGTGATTGATTGTTAATCGTGCTTAAATTGTTCCCTAATAAAGAAGTTTTCTTTATAAACACACACTCACACACACGCAGTCACACACATTCTCACATATATACTCTAGTTAAACAAATAATTTGATTTAATGTGAAAATAAAGCATAAAAAGAAAATTCAAGCTTTAAAAAATTATTCAATTTTCAGTTTTTGTCCTTTCTCTTTGGATACTCTCATCATCACCCAGAATATTCGGAAATTCATATTCAACTGCCAGAGAAAAGCTCAAGTCTATCTGGGCTTCACAGATATCAACCCATGAGAAACAATTAAGATGGCATTTTGTTGGACCACTTATCAGTGCAGCAATTAATGGAGAGCCGGTACACTCGCTTTTAATAAAATATGGCATTATCTTAGAACACTGCAGTGCCCCAAAAGACAAAGAATCCTTGCCATGTGAGTTCAACAGACTGGAGCACGTGGTAGGGCTTCTTTAGTACATTTTCAAAAGAAGAACAAATTTCATATTATAAGATAATAGCTTATAAAGAAGGGAAATGTTGAAAAGATACCACATTTTCCCCACATTCACACTAGACCTGACACATCACTTCTATATGTGAACAATCTCTGCCACACCGTATGTCTCAGATTAAAACATGTAAGCTAGGTGTTTTCATCCTAATGTAGAACTGGTGTCGTTACAGATCTTTCCCTGTCCTTTCCCCACACAGTTCATGTGTTCAAGGCCTGCATTGCTCTTTGCTTTACATTTTGAA
Source organism: Rattus norvegicus (assembly GCF_021556685.1). Classification (NCBI taxonomy): domain Eukaryota; kingdom Metazoa; phylum Chordata; class Mammalia; order Rodentia; family Muridae; genus Rattus; species Rattus norvegicus. The sequence continues at coordinate 209,180,211 of NC_141535.1, read as the reverse complement.
GAAATCAGAAAATGCTGCTAAGTGCAGGGCTGACAGGGCAAGCAGAGACACCCAGGATAGCCCAGGGAAACAGAAAGCAGCAGCTTTTCATAGTTCCCACAACTGGTGCGCACTGTTCTGCATTCCAGATGACTGGCACCCTTGTTTGTTGTCTACTTGGACAGGGAACAACATGTAAAACTTTGTCCAGCCGCCTGTTCTTTCTTCTTTTTAAAGTTACACCAGTTCCAAATTTTGAAATTCTTTTACTTGTTAGTTCTGTCTTTCTTTGTGTGTGTGTGTGTGTGTGTGTCTGTGTGTGTGTGTGTGTGTGTCTGTGTGTGTGTCTGTGTGTGTGTCTATGTGTGTGTGTGTGTGTGTGTGTGTGTGTGTGTGTATGTGCCATGGAGGTTTCTGAATTTTGCAGCTTTCACAGCTTGACCTTCATGGGCACTTGTTAGCCCTTACCATTATATGTTTAATGATTGTACTTAAGTAGACTTTCACTTCTAGAACTGATTTCTTTACTAGGCTTTAATATTTTTCAAAGAGAAATATTTATTTTAATATTTATGTTTATAGATATTTATATAATATCTATCCATCTATCTATTTTTATCATCACAGCTGTGTATGTTTTTGGAGAGCAGGTCCCCTGGGGCTGGAGCTCCAAGCGGTAGTATGCAGTCCTTTGTGGCTGCTCGGAACTGAACTCAGGTCCTCTGGAAGACCAGCAAGCACTCTTAGCTACTGAACCATCTCTCCACCCCTGACCTTGTTTTCTTAATGGCAAGTTTTATATTTTACTTTAGATACACAAACCTACTGTCTAGGGCTGTTTATAAATTATAATACTTTAGAATATATGATTTATGTGATTAATGAATTAATGGCAAAAAAAGAGGTGATGCCCATGGGCAAGGAAATAAATGGCCAAATAAAATGCTTGCTTAATTATTTTAATAGTCTACTTCAATCTCGAGATAGTAGTATCTTAAACTCTAGGTTTCTATTTAGAATCTTAAAAATATATCTCCCATTGTATAATTTTATCTAATACCCACAACAATAACATGATCAAAAAGTGTAGAACAGGCTCAGCAGTAAGAGGCTTTCAGGAGTTCTTTCAGCTAATTTTGCGTAAACCAAATCATAGCAAGAAAGCTTATTTTATATAATATATATCTACACATCTGTCTGTCTGTCTATCTATCTGTCTATCTATCTATCTATCTATCTATCTATCTATTTATCTATTTCTGTCTCTATCTCTGTATGTCTATCTATCTACCTGTCTATCTATCTCTGTCTCTATTTGTCTATCTATCTATCTATCTATCTATCTATCTATCTATCTATCTATCTATCTGTAATTGGTGTACCACCGAGATGATCATGTCTCTTGGGAGACAGCATCACTTACTAATTGTTACTTTCTAAATATTAGAAATAGATTTTAAATTTTTCTGCTCATTTCAGAGTCCAAATATATAAACCACTGTAATCTACCTCCCCTCCTTTACTGATTTTGGTGCCTTCCCAGTGTCAAGCATTGGCCACCCAGCTGGCTCTCAATAAGTGGTAATTGAGGAAATTAACTAATGAAACTTAAGTGAAGCTCTCTTGGGAAAATTATGAGAATAATTGAAATCCCAACAAGGATGTCTTTTCATAACGGCATTTATCTAAAAATATATTTCAAAGAAATTATATATGCACAACTTCAGTGAAAGTATGCATTCATTCATGAGATAATACATGTACGAAATCAGTAAAAAATATATTATCCAGTGTGACAGTTTTCTAAAAGAAAAATTGAAACAAAGGCATATAAGGTTTTAAAGATTAATTTGTGTGTGTGTGTATGTGTGTGTGTGTATGTGTGTGTATGTGTGTGTGTGTGTGTGTGAGAGAGAGAGAGAGAGAGAGAGAGAGTACATCCTTCCAGCCCCTCAAAAGTTTCTCTTAAATAGAATCATGAGAAAAATACCATTTATTTATAATCACAATGAATTCATCGTATAGAAAAATTTTAGCCTTATTTCTTTTTTAAAAATTTTAAAAATTATGTACATATGAGTGTGTATGTGCATGTGTGTGCCTGCGTGTGCATGAGCATGTATGTGTGTGTGTGTGTGATTGTGCGTGTGAAGGTGCATACATGTGAGATGCACACAAAGGGCAAGGGTGTCAGATTTTATGGAGCTAGAGTTACAGGCTGTTGTGCTTCCAGTGGTTGTTGAGAACTGAACTTTGGTCCTCTGCAAAAGTAGTGCCTGTTCTTAATTTATGAAATGAATTCTGCCATTCTGTACATATTTTTCTATTCAAAACATGGATATATTCTTCTTTCTAACATATAAAAAAGGGACAACTATGACCAGCACAATGTATATGGAATGGCCATTATGTTGGTACCAATCATAAATGTGGTGTTATGTACCCCTTAAAAAATTATCAGATGTAAAGAGACAAGTAGAGTCCCCAGAGCAGGGCCCACACACAGAAGAAATCTCAGTCTGCTGTGTCAAATTTATAGACATCATGTATCAAAGATTTTGAACTTTATCTTGAGTGCAAAGAGTGACCCTGTAAGGATTTTAGTTAGAAAAACAGAACAATCTCAAATCTTAGAAGAATGAGTGCTTTAGTGATGGAGGACTGGATTTGGAGGTTATGGTCACTTTCAACAAAGATCATGGATACTGGAAGTACATTATAAATGCTTGGAAAAAGGAACCATACACTGCCTTTTTGTTTCAGATGACCATGATAGAACTTCCCACTATGTATCTAACACTGAGCAGGAAAGTACAGTGTTGCTTCTACTTAGCAGTCAGCTGCACCTAACTTCCAAATCAATTAGGTCTTAAAATGTAATTCAATACCTAGATAGCTATCTCGAGTCTTTCAGACAAATCTAAAACTTTTACTAACCATTACATCATTAATATTTCAAATACTGTCATTCCTAAAAAACGCACATGTACTTAAAAAAGAATCACATTTCTCTTCATTGTATTAAATATTTTTTTATGAGTAAGTGGAAGTTTAAATGAAATACTTATTTAGTTTTTAAGTGAAATCTTGTCAAATTTAGGGGAGATAAAATATGAAATAGACAAGGAACATTATAAAATACCAGAGTGAGGTTTTTCTTAATATTTACCTGAATATATAAATAAAAGGAAGTAGAGGAGAAATCAAAGTACCCCAAAATCACTAGAAAAAAGTATTCTAGTGATTTATGACATTGTGAAGGGAAAAGAATTCACAATACTTACTATACAATGAAAAAATATAAGAGATTAAAGGTGACCACCACACAAAATGATCAGGTGATAGAATCATTAATGATCCTGATTTGATTTATGTAATGTACACATGTGGAAACACTACATTGTACCCAATAAATATTTATAATCACCATGTTAATTAAAGTATTTTAATTGTTTAAATGGATAGTTCACATCATTATTAGACAGAACTCACAGATTTTTACATTAACGCTATAAAAAATTTTCTAAAACATTACAGAAGAAAAAATATTATTTGCAATGATAAAATGAAATGTTACAAATATCTCTTGGTTCTGTCTCAACTAAAGCCTTGATCAGACTGACTTGTGGGCATGCTTGTGGGACACTTCCTTGATTGTGTTTGATGTAGGAGGGCCCAGGCTACTGTGGGAAACACCATCTGGAGACTTTGAGCTGCATACAAATGCTGTCTGAGAATGAGCCAAAGAAAGCCATTCCTATTGATTAAGTTCCTTCCCTGACTTCCCTTAATGATGTCTGGTGATTGGGAAGTTCAAGATGAAATAAAAGGGGATAACATTAAGAATGTAAATAAAGAAAATAACCAATAAAAGAAAAGAAAAAAGAAAAAAGAAAAAAGATGAAATACACTCTTTCCTCCTCAAGTTCATTTGGTCACATTGTCTTATCTCAGTAACCGAAAAGCCAACTAGAACATCAGCTGGTACTTTGAGTGGGATTGTTACTATGATAGCCTTGGGGAAATTATAAAAAGAGCTTGAAGGGGCTCGAGACCCCATATGAACAACAATGCCAACCAAACAGCTTCCAGGGATTAAGCCACTAACCAAAGACTATACATGGACTGACCCTGGGCTACAACCTCATAGGTAGAAATGAATAGTCTAATAAGAGCACCAGTGGAAGGGGAAGCCCTTGGTCCTGCCAAGACTGAACCCCCAGTGAACGTGATTGTTGAGGGGAGGACAGTAATGGGGTGAGGTTGGGAAGGGGAACAGCCATATAGAAGGGGAGGGGGAGGGATTAGGGGGATGTTGGCCAGGAAACCGGAAAAGGGAATAACAATCGAAATGTAAATAAGAAATACCCAAGTTAATAAAGATGGAGAAATAAAAACATTTAGGAAGTTTGAAGTGTAAATGTCATTGAGTGTTCAGATGTTAAAAACATGTGTCAAATATTGGAAGATTAGGTTCTATTCAATGATAACTTAGTCAAGGAAGACATAAAGAAAGAAATTAAAGACTTCTTAGAATTTAAAGAAAATGAAGGGACAACATATCCAAACTTATGGGACACAATGAAAGCTGTGCTAAGAGGAAAACTCATAGTTCTGAGAGCCTGCAGAAATAAACTGGAGAGCATACATCAGCAGCTTGACAGACACCTAGAAGCTCTAGAACAAAAAGAAGCAAATACACCAAAAAGGAGAAGAAGGCAGGAAATAATCAAACTCAGGGCCAAAAAAAAAGTATAAACAAAAAGGACTATAGAAAGAATCAGCAGAAGCAAAAGCTGGTTCTTTGAGAAAATCAACAAGATAGATAAATCTTTAGCCAGAGTAACCAGAGGTCACAGAGACTGTGTCCAAATTAACAAAATCAGAAATGAAAAGGGAGATATAACTACAGAATCAGAGGAAATTCAAAAAATCATCAGATCCTACTACAAAAGCCTATATTCAACAAAACTTGAAAATCTGGAGGAAATAGACAATTTTCTAGACAAATACCAGGTATCAAAGTTAAACCAGGAACAGATAAACCATTTAAACAACCCCATAATTCCTAAAGAAATAGAAGCAGTCATTAAAAGTCTCCCAACCAAAGATCCCAGGACCAGATGGGTTTAGTGCAGAATTCTATCAGACCTTCTTAGAAGACCTCATACTAATACTGTCCAAAATATTCCACAAAATTGAAACAGACAGAGCTCTACTGAATTCCTTCTATGAAGTCACAATTACTCTTATACCTAAACCACACAAGGACCATCAAAGAAAGAGAATTTCAGGCCAACTTCCCTGATGAAAATCGACACAAAAATACTCAATAAACCTTTTGCAAACCGAATCAAATAATACATCAAAAGAGTCACCATCATGATCAGGTAGGCTTCATTCCAGGATGCAGGAATGGTTTAAATATACAGAAAATGATTAAATATACATCAACGTAATCCACTATATAAAGAAACTGAGAGATAAAAAACATATGATCTTTTCATTAGATTCTGAGAAAGCATTTGACAAAATTCAACACCACTTCATGATAAAAGTCCTGGAAAAATCAGGAATTCAAGGCCCATACCTATACATAGTAAAAGCCACATACAGCAAACTAGTAGCTAAAATTAAACAAAATGGAGAGAAACGAAGCAATCCCACTAAAATCAGGGACTAGACAAGGCTGCCCACTCTCTCCCTACTTATTCGATATAGTTCTCTAAGTCCTAGCCAGAGAAATTAGACAACAGAAGGAGATCAAAGGGATACAGATTGGAAAAGAAGTCAAAATATCACTATTTGCAGATGATATGATAGTGTATTTAAGTGATCCTAAAAGTTCCACCAGAGAACTAGTAAGCCTGATAAATACCTTTAGCAAAGTGACTGGGTATAAAATTAACTCAAACAAATGAGTAGCCTTCCTGTCCATAAAAGATAAACAGGCTGAGAGAGAAATTAGGAAAAGGACACACTTCATAATAGTCCCAAATAATATTAAACATATCGGTGTGACTTTAACCAAGCAAGCAAAAGATCTGTATGAGAAGAACTTCAAGTCTCTGAAGAAAGAAATTGAAGAAGATCTCAGAAGATGGAAAGATCTCCCATGCTCATGGATTGGCAGGAATAATATAGTAAAAATGGCCATTTTACCAAAAGCGATCTACAGATTCAATGCAATCCCCATCAAAATTCCAATCCAATTCTTCATGGAGATAGAAAGAACAATTCGCAAATTCATTTGGAATAGCAAAATCCAAGGATTTCTAAAACTATCCTCAACAATAAAAGGACTTTTGGGGGAATCACCAACCCTGACATCATGCAATATTACAAAGCAATAGTGATAAAAAAAAAACCCTGTGTGCTATTGGTACAGAGACAGGCAGATAGACCAGTGGAATAGAATCAAAGACCCAGAAATGAACCCACATACCTATGGTCACTTTATTTTTGACAAAGGAGACAAAATCATCCAATGAAAAAAATAATATTTTCAACAAATGGTGTTGGTTCAACTGGAGGTCAGCATGTTGAAGAATGCAAATCAATCTATTCTTAATGCCCTGTACAAAACTTAAGTCCAAGTGGATCAAGGACCTCCACATCAAACCAGACACACTCAACCTAATAGAAGAAAAGTGGGGAAGAATCTGGAGCACATGGGCACTGGAGAAAAATTTCCTGAACAAGACACCAATGGCTTATGCCCTAAGATCAAGAATCGACAAATGGGATCTCATAAAACTGCAAAGCTTCTGTAAGGCAAAGGACACTTGGTTAGGACAAAACGGCAACCAACAGATTGGGAAAAGATCTTTACCAATCCTACAACAGATAGAGGCCTTATATCCAAAATATACAAAGAACTCAAGAAGTTAGACTCCAGAGAGCCAAATTACCCTATTAAAAACGGGGTACAGATGTAAACAAAATATTCTCAACTAAGGATTATCGAATGGCCAAAAAGCACCTAAAGAAATGTTCAACATCCTTAGTCATCAGGGAAATGCAAATCAAAACAGCACTGAGATTCCACCTCACACCACTCAGAATAGCTAAGATAAAAAACTCAACACCAGTGGAAGGGGAAGCCCTGGGTCCTGCTAAGACTGAACCCCCAGTGAACTAGTCTATGGGGGGAGGGCGGCAATGGGGGGAGGGTTGGGAGGGGAACACCCATAAGGAAGGGGAGGGGGGAGGGGGATGTTTGCCCGGAAACCGGGAAAGGGAATAACACTCGAAATGTATATAAGAAATACTCAAGTTAATAAAAAAAAAAAAAAAAAAAAAAACTCAAGAAGGATGACCAAAATGCGGATGTTTCACTCCTTCTTTAAAAGTGGAACAAAAATATCCATAGGCAGGGATAGGGAGGCAAAGTTTGGAGCAGAGACTGAAGGGAACAGCCATTCAGAGCCTGCCCCACATGTGGTCCATATGTATATAACCACCAAAACTAGAAAGATGGAGGAAGCTAAGAAGTGCATGCTGACAGGGAATGGATATAGATCTTTCCTGAGAGACGCAGCCAGAACATGTCAAATACCAGGATGTCGACTGCCAGGAGCAAACCACTGGACTGAAAATGGTACCCCCGTTGGAGGAATTAGAGAATGGTCTGAAGGAGCTGAAGGACCCTGCAACCCCATAAGAACAACAATGCCAACCAACCAGAGCTTCCAGGGACTAAACCACTACACACACTAAACGACTATACACAGACGGACCCAGGGCTCCAACTTCATATGTAGCAGTGAATAGCCTTATTGGGGCACCAAGGAAGGGGAAGCCCTTGGTCCTGCCAAGGTTGGATCCTCAGTGTAGGGGATTGTTGGGGGAGGTGAACACCCATATAGAAGGGAAGATGGAAGGGTTAGGGGGCTGATATACAGGAAACCATGAAAGGGAATAACATTTGAAATGTAAATAAGGAATACCCAATGTGATAAAATGGAAGAAAAAATAGAGTACTAGTTTGTGAAGTTTCGGAGGTTAATAAAGATTCTACTGGGCATATTTTTGTGGTAATTTGGATTAAATAAGAGTTTGCTCTTTAGCTGAGGCTGACGAATAAGCTCTGATTGATCATGAATCAGAATCACTGAAATGACACCTGTGTTTCATGCAGACAATCAATGGTAGTTACCTAGGCTTTTAAAAAAACGTCAGGCAAAACCTGAGAAGTATTTCCTAAAACTTAGCCCATAAACTATGGTTTTAGAGATAAGGATGCATTTCCATCTGGCTGTTGAACTTGGTAATGTGTAAGAGTGCCCCATGTGGTATGGGTGATGCATAATTGGAGGTCTTGGAGAGCTGCTAAAGCCTAATACCATAAGGAAGCTCACAGTTCCTTAAGAGAAATCAAGAGAAGCCTTTGATGAAGTTTCAGCTTCAGAGGCAATGGAGACTCCAGGATACTTAAGTACCAGGATGTGGAATAACCACCAAGGACAGTGAGAGTGATTTGAAAAAAGTGAAGCCAATCCAATCCTTTGAGACAAACTTTGTGGAGATTGCAGAATGAGAGATGCAAGCTTCCCACCCCTTTGAGGTCCAGAAGATCATGAGTGAGTCCAAATCCCAGACAGACATTGATGTAGAAATCATGAGTTCGCACTGCTAAATTTAGGACTTGCTTTGATGTGATTTTAACTATGATTTTGAAATAATAAAACATTTAACTACTGTTTGATTTTATAGTAGCTCAGTGTTAAGAGACTTTTGATATTTTAAAAAATAGTTTAATCTTTGCCTCTCTCTTCCCTGCCAAGGGTATTCTTGTTCCCCTTTTAAAGAAGGAGTGAAGCATTCACATTTTGATCATCCGTCTTGAGTTTCACTTGTTCTAGGCATCTAGGGTAATTCAAGCATTTGGGCTAATAGCCACTTATCAATGAGTGCATACCATGTATGTCTTTCTGTGATTGGGTTAGCTCACTCACGGTGATATTTTCCAGTTCCAACCATTTGCCTACGAATTTCATAAAGTCATTGTTTTTGATAGCTGAGTAATATTCCATTGTGTAGATGTACCACATTTTCTGTATCCATTCCTCTGTTGAAGGGCATCTGGGTTCTTTCCAGTTTCTGGCTATTATAAATAAGGCTGCGATGAACATATTGGAGCACGTGTCTATTTTATATGTTGGGGCATCTTAAAACAGAGACTGAAGGAACACCCATTCAGAGCCTGCCCCACATGTGGCCCATACATATACAGCCACCCAATTAGACAAGATGGATGAAGCAAAGAAGTGCAGACCAACAGGAACCTGATGTAGATCGCTCCTGAGAGACACAGCCAGAATACAGCAAATACAGAGGCGAATGCCAGCAGCAAACCACTGAACTGAGAATAGGACCCCCGTTGAAGGAATCAGAGAAAGAACTGGAAGAGCTTGAAGGGGCTAGAGACCCCATATGTACAACAATGCCAAGCAACCAGAGCTTCCAGGGACTAAGCCACTACCTAAAAACTATGCATGGACTGACCCTGGACTCAGACCTCATAGGTAGCAATGGATATCCTAGTAAGAGCAGCAGTGGAAGGGGAAGCCCTTGGTCCTGCTAAGACTGAACCCCCAGTGAACTAGACTGTTGGGGGGAGGGCGGCAATGGGGGGAGGGTGGGGAGGGGAACACCCATAAGGAAGGGGAGGGGGGAGGGGGGAGGGTGATGTTTGCCTGTAAACCGGGAAAGGGAATAACACTCGAAATGTATATAAGAAATACTCAAGTTAATAAAAAAAATAGTTTAACCTTTTAAAGCATTACTTTTAAAAACTGTCATATGTTTAAACTTATATTGTAGTTTACATTATAATTTTAGTATATTTAAAGAAAAACAATAAAGGAAAGGCTTACAGTGGGGTTTTTGTATAGCAAGTTGACAAAGGTGGGTCTCCTAATAGCTTCAGTTGTCAACTTGACAGATTTCAGAATAGTTTGGTAGTCTCCTCTGGGAGAGTGTCTTTAAGTGAATTGCCTGTAGGGACAATTCTGGGACTTTTTCTTGCTTTGGATATTTAATTAATGTAGAAATATCTAGCCTATCAAGGATTTACCATTCCTGGGCAGATGAGACTGTGGTATTTAAGAAAGTTGCCATGTCCTTTCCAGGAAGAGAAAGGAGGGAGGAGTAGATGAGGGAAGGGGTCAGGGAGAGAGTGAATGGAAAACTGTGGTTGGGACATTATATATGACAGAAGAATAAATTACGAACAACAGTGACAACAGCAACAATAATAGTTTACAGACTATTGAAAGATATTTGTATGCTATTTCTCTTTTTCCATTTTTATTTCTAGTCTTTAGAAGATTCTCAATTAGTATTAGTTTGATTTAAAAAATGCTGAGCACAAACAATAGGGAGTAAATCTGTAAATAACACTTCCCCTTGGTTTTGATTAAATTCATGCTTTAGTCTCCTTACTAACCTCAATGATGGATTGTAACCTGGAAGTTTACATTGAATTGAACGAGTTTGTCCTCAATTTTCTCTTTGCCAGAATGTTTTATCACAGAAACAGAAAAGAAAGCAAGCACTTTATATTTTTGAATCTTTGATGAGATAAACTCATGAAGATATGAAAAGGGAAAGCATAAGACTCAAATAACATTTAAACGTGTGTGTGTATAACAGTGCTATGTTACGAAGAGAAAAATATATGAACTCTCAAGTATTAATATGTGTCCTTTTTAATGGTACCTTTCTGAATTTTTAACAAGACAGCATATCAGTATGTGTATTATTAATTATGATTCCATTTGCTTGTTTCTATCACTAAGATTCTCTAACCTTTATGTTGAGTTCCATTTAATATTGAAATTTTATTAGTTTGGCTAATTTAATATAAAACTCCTACCTGGGTCCTTGTGGAGTGTGTTGACCATGGGAACAAGAACTATCAAGGGATAGAGATGGGACATATTTGAAAAGGCATGTTGAATTTAGAGGCAATGGATTTCAGCTGGAGGTTGGAAATCCCCATGAATAAAATAAACCCAGAAATAGATAAACAGATTGGCAAAACCTGTGACTATGTGAATATATTCAACATCGAACTGGATAATAGAGTGACCTGGTGGGCATAGAGACCAAGGAGTTATGCAGGAGAAAGTGGTGTGCAAAAATCCCTAGTAATCTAAGAATTACAGTAGAATAAGTAAATTAAAATATAGGATGATGGAGGACAGAGACTTCTTCAAACAAGAGAATGCCCATGCATGGGAGCTGACTTCTGGAACTTTCTCTGTGAGGTTTGGTTTGTTTGTTTGTTTTTGAAAGTACTAAGAAAAGTTACATTTAAAACAAAGAAAGTCCATATGATCTGCAAGCATTGTCCTGTTGTCTTTACAGAGACCATTCACCAAGCTGCTGTTTCTGAGAACCACACTTCTTCTACTTGGTAAAAACAGGTGTTTTGTTGTTGTTTTGTTTTGTTTTGTTTTTGCTGGTTTGTTTTTTTTTTACTTCCCTTTTGCCTGCCTTTTAATTTATGAACATATCATAGATAATTTTTAAATTTAAGTTTGTCAATGGTAACATTTTCCTGAACCTTAATCTTTTCACTACAAAACCAATAGTTCGTTTCCCTCGTTTTGGAATTCCTAAATTTCAGGGCACCATGCTATGGTTTTGACTCAATATCTTAATATCTACTACTTGCAGATGCCCTGGGTGAGGTGGGAAGAGATAGGTGAGTTAAGCATGAAAACCTTAATAAACAGAATACTGAAATACACAAACAAGCATAAGGCCTAACAAGGTGGCCTGGCTGAAATGCATAAGTTATTAAACAAAAACTCAAAGAAGGAGTAGAATGATTTCATCTTTTTCACGGAAAAGATGAAAAAGGGCAAGGAAAGCTAAAAGTAAAAATGCATTGTTCAAATGTTAAGGGAAACCAAAGAAAACGCAGAAAATCAAGGGGGCCCACAATAGCTGTACATTTCCTAAATAAGAGAGAAACTGAGTAGCTTGTATTCATGTATTTATGAATATGTAAGTATAAATGTGTTAGTGAATGTGTGTTTAACAGTAAATGAAAAAAGGTCCTGAATTGGAAAGGGAGGATGGAAGGATGCATAGGAAGGTTTTCAGAAAGAAAGAAGTTACATAATCATAATCTCAAAAATAAAAGATAATAACCTATACAAAATTATTAAAAACTATGTTAATAAGATGAACTCATCAAGGAACACTCTTTGTAAAGGGGGGAACCTAATCAAATTTGGAATAAAAATAAAGTAGCATGTTTAGTAAAAGCACAAACTAAGATCTAGTAGTTTAACCTTTTTCTGCTTCAACACCACAGAGTCACTGTACCAAAGCTTGTTCAATTTTCTATTTCATCATTTTAACATGTTGCATCTTATCAGAAAACTATTTCATTTAAAAATGTAGCAACTGACCTGATGATTTTCAATAGTTTGCTTTCTGCTTGTTTATGTACACTAAATTTGGAAATGGCTAGGACTTCATCTGGTCCATGTGGATAGACCAAATAGCTTTCTAGTCTACATAGCTTCATTATGAATCAGATTCTAGATCCTATCGTTGCAGGTATCATCAAATGTGATACATGTAGGCTCCTTTATTTAAGCTGTTGCGAACACTTTGCAACAAGTTTTCACCTTCATAGCACTCCACTAATAGAAATACATAATGCATTTTCAATCAGATGAATAATTTTACTACCCAGTCTGCATGTTAAAAGTTGTATCCAAGTGAAATATATATATACATATATATATTATATATGTACATACTTTATATGTACATATACAATTTATCAAAATGCTCATACAGAGTTAGGGAGATGGCTCATTGGGTAAGAGCATTTACTATGCAAGCATGGGGACTTGAGCTCAAATCCTCAGAATCCCTTTGAAATAGCTGAATGGCTCCATGCACCTATAACCCCATCACTGGTAGGAGTACAGACAGGAGGCTCAACAGGGATTTCTGGCTATCTGCACAGTTCTTGCCTCATTGAGAAACACAAGCCAAGGCAATAAGTCAGAAAGAGATAAGGTAGGACTCTTAATGTACACTCACATAGGCACATAAACCAGCATAGATTCATATCGAAACTCAAAAAGTACTTATGAGAAAAACACGTGATATTGATGACAAACGCATACCTGTATGTACTCGTGAATGTACCATGAAGCCTGTTTTCCATCGTTGACAGATTCCACTGTGGTGTTAGCCATACCCACAACATCACCACCTGCAAATACCCATGGCTCACTGGTTTGCATGGTTTCTGGGTTTACTTCAGGGAGACCCCATCTGTTAAACTTGATGGGACTCAATGCTTCTATCACTGAAAAAGAGGAAAGATAGTAGGTAATGATAGAACAGTGAAATATATAAAAGCAACTGTTTTAAATAAACCAGAAAAAAACCAAAAAAATTGTAATAATTGAAATACCAGAGTGAATTCCTTCAAGTTTACTATTTCAACTGCAAAAACATAACTCACGTGTGGAAATTAAAAGAGAGTTGGGAAGTACTAAGTCTTTACTTAACTATACAATAAGAGTTGAGTCTATGGAGAGCTTGTGAAATCCGTACAAGGGAATTTCCATAAGTACGCTCAGCCATGAAGCTGTTCCCATTCACATCACCCCAATACTGTCCCTGGCTGCTGCAGGTGAAAACTGGAGCATTGATTCCTGGATTGGGATCCACAGCAAGTCTCTTCTTTTCATAACAAGACACTTTATAAAGTAAAATGACAAAACCTATATTTTCCCCAAATAATTTAAAATTATTGTTAAACAATTTGACTCAGGTATGCATCTGCATTGGATTCAAAATAGCTGTCTCTTTTGTTTCATAAAAGCCAGAAGATGCGAATATTGTCCTCAGTTCTTTGTGAAAATTCTCTTAATATGCTTATATAATTATTTGCTATATGATTTCTCTAGTAATATATAGATGTCATGGAAAGGGTTGAGATAATTTACAGAAAATTACATAATTGATTTTTTTTCTGAAATTGTAGTTGTGGTATTTGAAAGAGAAAAGCTGTCTGGAAGATAAAGAGCCTCTATGCTTGTACACGTGTGCTGGAGTTCAGGGTTATATGTTATCTACAGGTTGCCACCATGTCATGATTTTTATATACAGCATCTAGATGTAGACAAAAAGAACTATTCTCCCAATGGGAGAGATGAGGAAGACAGACAGACAGATAGGCACACACAACACACACACACACACACAAAGAGAGAGAGAGAGAGAGAGAGAGAGAGAGAGAGAGAGAGAGAGAGAGAGAGAGAGAGAGATTGACTAAACTGTAAAGGATACCTGCATTTCCTGAAATAGAAATTTAAATTGTTAAATGAATCAATAGTAAAGTAACCAAATGTAGACATTGTGAGTAAGTGAGCACCGAGTGCCCACCCTCAGCCAGTGAGTCTATAACACAAATCCCCTGTTCCTAAGACCAAAGAGCCAGAGAAGAGCAGACAATGTCTTCTGGAGATGACAGGGAAGCTATAGCCATGAATTTTCAACCATGTTGCTAAGTAAGATCTGGAAAGAATTATAACAGCAATCAACATGCCAATGTGGAGAGAGACTATCTCACAAGGATAGACTCCTCAGTGAAGAGCTACGAGCAGAGCTGTAAGTAGTGAGAATAACCTTTGATAAGTTTTCCAATTGTAAATGGCCAGCCCTAAATAAGTTCATGTAGGAGCAGCGCTAAATGGCTAAAAGGATGAGAATATCAGGCAAAGTTGCTGGTTCAAGGGGGAAGAGGAGAAATAATATAAATACATCATATTCATGTGCAAAAGTCTAAAAATGGATTAAAATCGAGCCTTGTATTATACATGTTACATTCTACGTAAAGTGGGAATAGGCAGTTATTATTTGGCTTGTGCAGCTATGCTTTATCTGCAGGCCTATGGAGCCCAGACAAACAGACATATGTATATCTGCTTGCATCTAGACTACTGTGTGTGAGACAGTGCTTGAACTTTAAAAAAAAACACTGAGCTGGGTTGATAGGTGTATGAACAAGAGAGTCCACAACATAAAGCTACCCCAGTCAGGTTTCTATTTTAAAATCTGCTATTTGTATTTCTTATGCTATTTCACCTTTCATCAAGAGTAAAATTAAATATTCATGTAATTATTTTCCATGCAGAATGGCATTTTGAGGTTTTTCTAATGTCTTTAAAGGTCACATGAAAGGAGACCTTTCTCATTGTTCCCCATTGCATAACAGATCATCACTACCATCTGTTGACAGTTACTTGAGCTGCAAGAGAGAAAAACATCAGTAGTGAATACGACTCTTGTCGTCAATGTGACATAATGGATCCTCACTGAATAGCACATACGCTAAACTTTAGAAGTGTAGGCCAGTGACTAAATAATCATATATAAAACCATATGCAAAATAGAAAATTTATATACACTCTGGCCCAAATAGAAGTCTAAAATTAAGAGAGTTTAGAAAGGGAAATCAATTCCAGGCCCCCTCTATACATTTAATATCATTTTTGACAGGAACAGACTCAAAATACTGGCTTTCACTCTGAGAATGTGCAAAATGAAGATTATGGATTAATTGTTATTCCTCATTACCCCTAAGAAAGACCTATGTTGTGAAGCTATTGAAGTCTATATTGAGGACCCTGCTTTGATATTATGAAATATGAACCAAGAAAATGATAATGTGTATAAGTTCGAATATGTAATTCTGAGGCCTTTGGTCTCTACAAAACAGTCATTGGAAAAATTAGAAAATGAACAAAATTTGTGACTATTAGCAGGGCTACTAGGGCTCCTAAATGTTTCTTTCAGCAGGACCAAGCAGTGACTCTGAGAACGATGGGCCTTCACGAACCACAAGCATCTCCCTGCAGGTCCAGTAGACTCTGCTTAGGCCCATAAAATATTTATAGCATATTCAAAAGTTCATCGAATCCACGTATTTCAAAAATATCTTTCTCAATTTCCTGCATGTTTCGTGTGTGTGTGTGTGCACATGTGTATGTGTATGTGTGTGTGTGTATGTGTGTGTGTGTGTATGTGTGTGTGTGTGCATGTATCTTTATGCACTTGTGCTCATGTATACGAATTCCAAAGATTGGTTGAGGGTCTTCCCTTAATAGTCCTTCATTGATTTGATGACACAGAGTCTCTCATTGAACCTGCAGCTCCTTAGTATGACTACACTTACCGACCAATGAACGTTAGGGCTCTGCCTGTCTCCAAGCCACCAGAACTACAGTCTCAGCAGATACCACCGTCCCTAGCTTATTATTGTGCTGAAGGAATCTGAACCCAGGGTGCCAGGCACTTTACTGAGCAAGTCATCTCCTCAGTCTTACCATTCTTAACTTCCATGATCTTCAAACAATAGCCGTTGTTCTTACTCTCTTGCCTCTGAATTTTGTAAACCTTTAAGGTACCATATCTAGATTTCAAATTAGGACTCCAATCGAGAAAAAGTCAGTGCGTTTGCTTTGCAATTTGTCAGTGAGGCGTCCACTTGCTCTGCTGCGTGTAACAAGGGAATCTCTATTATCTGCATCATTGGAATCATCCTTCGATGGACAACTCACTCTTCTGCTGATATATTTGACTTGGAATTCAGTGTAAACGAACCTGAGAAGCAGATTACTGCTGCCTTGATGCGGCTAAGAAGAGATGAGGGCCCACATGGATGAAAAATGTATGTTTACATTTGCAAACCAAATAATGGCTTGCCATTTCCGATGAAGTGTTAAATGAATATTAATAAAGGCTTGTATGTTTTTCTTTCTGTCTTGAAGGGTGTAGGCATTTTCTGGTATAATCATTTACAGTCTTCCCACAAATTTCCAAGGGATTGTATGTTGATGGAGACAGGCATATGTCCCAGTAGCTCCATAATTGAACAAAGAACTTGAAAAAGAACCTTTAAACATGCTTATTAACAGTCCAGATTATTCTCCAAATGAGCGAGAAATATGCTAAATGATATGGTGCCTGGAAGTTTATGCAGTTTTTAAAACAACGGAAACATCCTTAATTCATACCAAACATTTGAGATTTATGTTAATTTTCTGCTTTAATTACTACTGTGTTCAAATGAGCTAATTTAAAAAACAAAGACACTCCAAGGTAGCTTTATAACAAGAAATGGTTTTGAAATAAGAACTTTTAGTCAATTTAATGTTGTGCACAAAATTTTATATATATTATACACACACACACACACACACACACACAGAGAGAGAGAGAGAGAGAGAGAGAGAGAGAGAGAGAGAGAGAGAGAGAGAGACTTAATTGTATTGTGACACACAAGTTCTTCAATAAGCCATAGCTTAAAATTGCAGAAACCGTCCCTTAGGGACACATCAACAGCAGATGCAGATTGCCAAGGTCAATTAAACTGACATAACCACGCTGTCATATATGTAGAAAGAGAAAACCATAAGAATTTGACAAGTGTGTTTCTCAGTATTTATAAAAAGATGTGGAAGGCATTATAGTTGAGTACATAAATATAAATCAGTTCTCCATAAACAAGGAAAACAACAGTGCAGAAATCATAATGGAAAGGATTATTACTATTTTTTGAAGAGTTTGGCTTTCTTTATAAAGGAATGGAAGAAAAAATCCTAAAAGATTTATAATGAAGTAGTATCCTGAGAACTTAGGTGAATCCATCCCCATGAATGTTGTTTAATTTGATAGCCATGATGACCCAGTAGAATCAAAGTATGATGAAGAAAGAAAACAAACCAGGGCAGTCATCTCAGTAATCAGAGAAGAAAGCAAAAGCTGAAACACATCAAAGGACTCTAAGCAGAGAGCTAGGATCTGAGAATTCTGTTTAAATAGAGGGACAACTGGGAGAAAGCAAGAAATGGAACTGAAACCACCAACAACTGAGGACAGCATGTTGGGATAGCAGGCTCAGGGTACACGTACATAGCCCTAAGGATACTATCAGGATGTAGTCACCAGAGCCAATGAGGACTGAATTAAGGAGCTGCCTCTTTCCTTTAAACACCTAAGAAAATCCCCTTGATGCCCTATCTTTCTTCCTCTTCTCAAGACTTTTGCCATGTCATTTCTTACTCTACTCAAACATAGCACTTATAATTATTTTGTCTGCCTCACCTACTCTGAAACCTTGGATTTTTGACACGTTCCCCCTCTCATAGCTATAGCCACATCTTTTTTGTTAGGGTAATCCATACTGTCCTTTCCCCACCACTCAATGACACCTTCCATTCGGCCTGGCCAATCAAACTATGACCTATTTTGTTTCCAAATCTTGTGGCCCAGTCATCTTCCTTTTTATCTTTCCGTAGCATCCAGCCATTAATCTGCCTGCATTATTTTTCTCTCTTCTCTTCTTGCATGTACACAAAGCTCTTATGTGTATACTCTCTTAAGTTTTGAGTTGTTCCCAAGATTGTAGGTATGTTCCATCTCTAAACTTTTCTTGTCACAAGTCTATAAAAACACTGTCCATTCTCCATTGAAATTATAGTCACTGTGGTCCTGACCTTGATCTCAATGAAAATGATCTCAACCTCTACTTTGAAATCTTCCTTGGTTCAACTTTCTTCTACTTAGTTATTGCTGTATTGCTATAAAGAGACACAATAAGAAAAGAAACTTATAAAAGAAAGCAAATAATTGAGGACTTACAGTTTCAGAGGTTTTGACTAACAGTTGGGAAACAGGGCATTGGAAAGCAGGCATGGTGTCAGGAGCAGCTAAGGTAGCTTATATCTTATGCATAAATTAGAGGAAGGGAGAAAGGGAAAGAGTTGGCTTGGCATGGGCTTTTGAAATTTCATAGCCCATCCCCAGGGACACGCCTCCTCCAACAAGGCCACACCTTCTAATCCTTTCCCAAAGAGTTGTACCAACTAGGGATCAAGCATCCAAATATACAAGCTTATAGGGCCACTCTCTTTTAAGCTACTACACTGCCTGTCAGATTTTAATTGGGACAATCTAATGTCCCTTCCAAATTATCATACTTAAATTGAGATCACAATCCCACTCTGTTTTCCCATCCATTTTCTAATTACTAATGACCTCCTTCTTTTACTTGTAACCTCCTTTTGGTCCCTTGTGGACCTTCGGCTTTTTCTGTTGCCAAATTCTGAAGAATCTTTTTTTCCCTTGTTCAAGAAATGTCCTCATGTCATATTTCCTAGAAAGTCCACAGGCTATCAAATATCTTCACACTGCCAAAACTAAAAACCAATTGTATCAATACCCAAGATGCCTCTCTTCTTTCTCACTGGTATTTAAGAAATGCCCTTCCTGTTAAGAGCCATGGGCCTTTCAAGGGATGGCTTTGCTTCCTATGCAATCTCCTGGCACTCTACCATTATCTACTACCTCTAGGCAGCTCTCTCCTCTATAGTTACACATAAACATAGTATCCTCTATTTAGAAAGAACACAAGACCTGTGCTAGCTTCACAAACCATCTTCATATGTGTTTCTTCAAGATAGTTAATTCATTACAGGTTGTCAAATCTTGTGACTTTCAGAAGTCAGATACTTTTAGGGACAAGTGAGGAGCCCAGCCAACACAATGGAAGCCATTCCTTCTTTTCAGGGCTATAAAAAAGTGGAGACCTTGATTCTTCCTCCTATCGGTGATACTGGTTGTCATAATTTCTTGTCAGTCTTCCAGAGGACTTTGTCTTTGTCCCAAGAGTCCTTTGTTTTGGTTTCCATCACACCCCTCTGCTTTTCCTCTTGCCCCGTCATACTTTGTAATTATTAATGCTGCCTTTTCATATTTTCTCCATTTCTCCAATGGCCGAAAATTAGAGTTTAAACAAATTGGCATCACCTTTGAGTCATTTCTTTCCAACAACCTCACCATGGGTTCACTTAACGAGATCTTTGAACCCATCTGATGAAGTTTTCTCATATTCATTTCTTGTAGTCTATTGATTCTGCCCTTACTAAATGTGAAGAAAATCAATTGACACTCACAGATCCTTTGTAATTGGTAGGCATTAATACTCTATTTCTTCATATTATTTTATGTCAATCACAAAAGAGATGTCAATGGTACATACTGTCATTCTCCTTATGGCCAAGAGGTGGCAGGGACTATATTTTAATTAATTGGTTACCCCAAAAGCATTCCTTAATACTGACCTAGAGGTATGAGAATGTCAAGATGAGTGGTTCAAGAATTGTCTCTGAGAATTTCCCACTGGAGACCAGGATAACTAAAACGGACAGATGAATATTGGAAGGACAACTAACACCAGTATTGACTGGATTTGTAGATACACCACCTAGGTCATCTTTTCAGTGAGTTGAGTTCTTTGTCTGTGAAAGGAGCCCTGTGTGCTTTCATTATCTGGACTCTCTTCCTTACTCCTGAGTTCCTGGGGATCTATGTAAATCACCCACTTCTCCAGAGTCTAGCAAAACCACTGGGACATAGGCGGATTCTAATTAGGTGTCGGTTTTATTTTTGTTTTGTTTGTTAACTTAGAGTTTCTTATTCCAGTTATTTAGCACCCATTTTATATTACTGTGCTTTGGTTGACCAGTCTGTTTTTGAAGTCCTTTGTTCCATAATGAAAGACACAGCTTACTGTGGGGAGCACACCCAAATAGTTCAAAAGGTTCTAGCATAGCAAGTATACCTGGAGGGAAATCCTAGGAGTGTGGCTCCTTTCAATTGCTTTAACTATTGTTCTTCCTTACTTTGCCAAATTATCTTCAGTTTGGTTGTATTTGTAGTTTCAAGGGGTATAAAAGTAGGGGTTTAGTTTTCTAAACCCACCACTATCAGGATATGGAGGCTCCCCAAGTCAAATCAAAGGACAGTTGCCAACAGCAGCCTTTAGAAATAACTTCTGCTGTCCTTGTATGCCACTGAGAGCTTCATTTCCATTCCTAAACTGACCAACTAATCATTTCAGAATTAAACCCATGCAAACACTTCACCTTGATTTGCTTATTTCTCCACAATAATTCCATCTATTTAAGAGTCTGTGAACTCCTTGAAGATTTGATTTCATTTTCTCTGGAAAAGATCTCCTCAAGGAGGTCAGTGCTCTTGAAGTAAATACGTGGGGATTGTTTTCAGATTCTCGGTTGGATTCCCAAATGGTGTGCTTTGATTTGCTTATTTATATTCAATGTTACCATCTACTTAAGACCACAAACTCCTTGAAGGAATAGATCATCCTTTAATCTGATTTGGACCATAATCATCATAATTCTATGCATATTTGGGTGCTTAATACTTCTTGATAATTATGAGAGGGGAAAAAAACGACAGGCTGCTGAGATATTTCACATGTAATTCCCAGGGAGAGAAAATTTGAAAATGCTGAATGATGCCACCAAGTGATATAAACAATTACAGAAAGGGGTTAAGAAAAATGTCTAATATAAAATCCCCATTTATTTCATTTAAAGCATAAACAAAAACACAGAAAGCCAAGAGAAGATTACGCTACTTGTGAAAACAATATTATTAAAGTATAAGTGAATGCTGAAGAAAATATTTTAATTAACAAAATAAATCAAATGGAAAAGATTTCCTAAATAGAGCTTTAAAAGTGAGTCTATGTGTGTTTGACTGCCATGACTAATTATGTATCCATGTAATGTGTGTTCAATTTGGGCTTATTTAAATAGCAGAAATGCTCATTAGCTGCAGTATATCTGTGAGGCTTCAGTAAACAGTTTAATGGTTTTTATGTTTAACCAATTTCATAAGTTCCTGTAATTTTAGCTTTAGCAGCTCATTAATGTTATTTTTTGATATCCATCTTACAGATCCCCCCCACCCGTCAATCCTGAGACGGCACACATCAATGCGGATTTAACGCACATAGTAGAATTGCGTTTAAACAAACTTTGTACGTTAGTGAATGTGCAATTCAAAATATAGTTCCCTTTTATAGGAGCAATATATGTTTTCTTGATGCTCGAAAGTATCTTTGATGTGGATCAAGGCTGTATTCCAGAGTGCTTATACTGATGATACTGGAAACTGCCATTGAGTGCTTTAATAAGCTTGTAGATAGTTTTGGGCTGTCAGTCACCTACCATCTCCTTGGAGCCCTATAGAATAGTTGCAATCTTAGCAATATTGTTAGGTAAATTATCAAGATCCCATTTTTAAGATGTGAAATTAAATAGAAAATCAGCTAAGTATGTAGATTAGAGGTATCTAGGGAACATGGAACTACATGAGTGTATCTCAAGAGTATTAGATGTAGTCATAGGATATCTAAAATTTTGGAAGAAGGGATGCTACTACGGGTGAACAATCAAGTCAAGCATGTGAATCAGACACAAGAATGACCAGACTAAAATTCATAAAGTCTCATTTGCGTTAGAGGAGAACCAAACTATGAATTAGTTTTAGCAAGTGTCAAATAAAAGATGGAAATGCAAGGCTGGTCACAAGATCTGCTAATCGTGAGTGCAATGAGCAGTAAACTTTAGCAACAAAACACAATGAAAAGCTTTAAAGATCGGGAGTGTGGCAAAGACATAAGGTGATGTTTGCAGGCTACTGACTGTTTAATGACAACAGCAACAAAAAATTACGACATTGGCTTGGATTCATGTGTGCAATTAGCAAATATTTATTGTCTAATACTGGTGATCTACATATTGCTGTGTGCAATATTATAAGACAATAGTGAATAATGAGTCCTTGTGGATTGTACATTGCAGAAGCAGAAATGAGCAGTAAGCAAGTAAGGAACTATATGTATGGAGAAACAGGTTACAGAGAGAACATCATGGTAAAGACTATTTCCCGATGATGGAGTTTATGATGAGAAGTAACCTAGGGGCTTTAGATGGTACTAGTATGGAGGGTCACAGAGAACTTTCCTCCGGGGGATGATATCATGGTAGAGAAAGGAAGATAAGAATGAACCAATTAGGCAAAGAACCTGGAGACCCAACAGTCTAAGATGAGGGAATATGGACTTTCCAAGCATGAGGAGAGGCTGTAGAACTTGACCTTCAGAAGGGATGCTCTTTGAATAAAGGGCAGTGGGCAGTAAAGGGCAAATGCTGTGAGAAAGAGACATGGTCCGGACCTATGCTCTCTTTACAAGAATTGTATCCTAAACAAAGAAACTGTAGTCAGGTTTGTAACGAGGGACTGAATGACGAGATTTCAAGAATCTTAGAATCCACGGGTGTCTCACATATGTCAAATATGGAACGGAGTGACGAATCCCAGGTTTTCATGTACATGGACGTGTCCAGTGTCAGACAACAGTGCCAGCTTGCTGGGTCCTATAAACCCAATCATAAATGGCCTGACTTTACTATGAATTTCCTATTAAAAGTAACTTAAAATGAGGCAATTGATACAGTCTTTTAGCGTAAGCATTTATTTATTGTTTCATTCATTGATTCATCCATTCTTTCTGTGAATACTTACTGCTCTAGAGACGGCGTCGGAGACTCTGGGTTAAAATATCATCAAACTGAACTTGCAATTATATTGTGAGTGTGACTGAGACTAGGTGAGACCAGGAACCAAACTGAAGATCAGAGGAAAAGTCCAGAAGGATGCATATTGAATTTAATGTTCCTGATTGGTGTGATGAGACCATCCATGGGTTTCCTGTCCTTTTAGATCACCAAACCCCACTAACTCTGGAATCAATCCTTGACCCAACATTGGGTAATACTTCATAAATTTGCAATTATAAGCTTTCCAATACTTAAACTATTATTTCTGATGACACTTTATAATCTAACCAAAGGTACTAGTGTGTGCAGCAGGACAACTGCTCTGTGTCACTGTGACACCACTCATATGACTCTGTTCTTTCTTTCTTTTACTAGGCTGTACTCCAAACGCCATTTGCTCTGACATACTCATCTATAGTTTTCCCAGTGGGAAGCCATTTCTCTACTTTGTGTATCATACAAGCAGTTGATATGGTTCTCCTCAAGCCACTTTCTACCTATTGACAATCTCACAACTACATGACTTTCCTCATCTTTTAGGCTGTAAAATCCAGTATGCACTGATAACAAGTTAACTTCTTGATAGTTGACACCCTAATAGGGTGGTTTAAACTTATTATATAGAGAATGAAATAGCAGAGAGTTAGAGCTCATGGGAATGTGAGAAGTCAGATGAGAAAATGTCAAAATTATACTGCAGCATTTGGTTATAATATCACAGTCAGAGAAGACAGTACATGGATTCTCAAATTTGAGGGTTATAGAGTGAGGCTGGCGATCTGGAACTTCTGATCAGAGCAACATCTAAATATACAGGGAAGAAACAAGGCCATACTAAAACAAAACTATAGGCCAGAGAGCTTATGCTAAATATTTATCAAACATGTTACCATATGCTTACCACTCTTATTTATATGGAAACAAATGGTTATGTAAGCAAAAATCCCTTTGAAAATCTCTAAAGAACTTTGCAATATCTATTTGTGATTGGTCCTGATAGGCTCATATATTTGAATGCTTAGTCCCCAGTTGGTGGAATGGTTTGACAAGCACTAGGATGTATGGCCTTGTTGGAGGGGTTGCGAGCTTCCTGGAGGAAATTTTTGAAGTCCATATCATTCCTAGCTAGTTCTATCTGCCTACTGCTTGTGGATCAGATGTAAGCCCTCAGCTACTGTTTCATGCCTGCTTGTTTTTGCCATACTTCCCAACATAATGGTCATGGACTAACCCTCTAAGAGGGTAACCTAGTAAGTTATTTCATCTGTAGTTTGATTTGCTCATGGTATTTTCTCAGTAAAAGACAAGTAACTGGGACAATATTGTAACTGTTGTGGCTATATAAATAAAAGAAAGCGATGGGTCCCATTAATCACTGAAGACTTTGGAAAAGGTCTATGGATGGTTGAAGAAATTAATTCAGGACTTTCCTAAAAAATATTCAAATATGACATTTGACTTGAGTAACATGTATAAGTGGCAATAAATATTGAATACAATTGAACATGATTTTTCTGTTATTCAAAATGTACATGAAAACCAATGTCTGCATTAATTCAATTTTATATTAAACCTACTTTAGAGCATCGTTTTCTTTATTGTATATAATCTACTAATAAGGGATATAAATCTGGAGTTATTAGTAAAATATATATTAGTCACAATATTAGTAAATACTCTGTACCATTCATCATTTATAATTTCATTGACTTTTATATCTTCGTTTTACCTATTACAGTAACTTAGTGTGGTTTCCCATTTTGGAAAAATATTGATTGTAATAATACTGTTTTATTTTCCATGTAGAACAAGTTCTTTAAGGGAGCCTGTCATCTCTGATTACATTAGAGACTGATATCTTATTCTATTCTATTAATTAATTTTAAACTATCTTTTTATTGAATATTGAATATTCTTATATGATACAGTTCTCTGTAAGGACTATAATCTTAGTGTGGTGTATTGTTTAAAGAAAGATTTTTGTATTCAAATTATAAGCTTGTTAGGATTAAGTGTCATTCAAATATAAGTTTGAAAAAATCCAAGACTATGTGGCTACTTATTTATCCTTCCTGAACCTCAAACTTTAACGAGATACAAATTTGCCAACACCCAGAAACTTGCTTTTGTTTGTTTGCTTGTGTTAATGTAAGTTATGATTCTAAATTGTATTAGTGTTGATGAATAAATATACTTTGTTCCTTTTTTAAAAAGAATGGCATTTTATTACACTGTAAGTGAACAGTATTAAAAAAAATAGCACCTGGTCAATAAGGTTCAAGGCTTCTATAGCATTCACTATACGTTGACTACTGTTAACTATATTTTATGATTTCAGTTCTCTGAAACAATTACATTATTTTTCCATTTTCTGCCTCCTTCCCCCATCAAAACTTGTTACATACCACTGCTCTGCTTCTTATATGTAATCTTTGATTTGATGGAAAATGACTTTGATTTGATTTATTCACTGTCTCCCTGTAAGAATGCATATGGTATCAAATACTAGTGAAACCTGGAAAATAAAGATAAGGAAAGGCTCTGAACAGAGCGATTCACAGGGGAAACAAACCTATTCCTATGCAGTTATTAAAGGAAGTAAAATAATTACAGAAATATCATGTCGTGCTTCAAACGGATGTCTAAGGCAGTTGTAAGTGATGTGATGTTGATTCTAAATCACTTTCAACAGTGTTATCAGTTTGACCTCCCTCCTCATCACTTCCACCTTTTAAAATAATTCTAAAAGAAAACTGTGCAAAGATTCTGTTCTGCTCAATGGTAATTCTGTGGAAATGCCAGTACGGGCATGCAGTTCTACACCCCATCTTCTCTCTGTGCAGAATATTTATAATAGAAAGATAATAAATCTAGCTAGGAAAAAATCTTACCGATAAAAAAGGCAATTTTTAAGAAAATGGATACAGTTTTCCTATTAGTCTCTTGGGAGCACTTCGTGTCCAAAATATAATTAAATCAAAGCATGGCATAGAATAGACTAGGACGGTTTTATTCTCATACCCGACTCAACCAACTAGCATTTGTAGGCATTATAAAATAAAATAGTTGTGTGAGAGATCGTGCTTATGAAGAGTAGGAAGCACAGTACCATTCAATAATATTATCTTGTTATGACTTCAAGATCCCTGCCATCACCAAATATAAGTGTCACAGTGTGGCAGGAGAGATGTTGCTAGAATCGCAAAATCAATTCTCCCATATTCATTTATCATGCTTTGATAAGAAATTTCTGTAAGAACTTTTATGTGGCCGTCCATCCACTGAATAATAGACCCTACCCTAAGAAATAAGATATGGGGGAAGTCCCACACCCGCGGATCCCGGCCCGCAGCAGCTCTCTGCCCCCAGACCCTGTGAGAGAGAGACCCAACCGCCTGGTCAGGTGGGCACTCCTGAGGCTGCAGAGCGGAAGAGACCACCAACACTGCTCACCCCTGCCCACATCCCTGGCCCAAGAGGAAACTGTATAAGGCCTCTGGGCTCCCGTGGGGGAGGGCCCAGGAGCGGCAGGACCCCTGTGCCTGAGACACCACCAGAACCAGAAGGAAACAGACCGGATAAACAGTTCTCCGCACCCAAATCAGGTGGGGGGGAGAGCTGAACCTTCAGAGAGGCAGACAAGCCTGGGAAACCAGAAGAGACTGCTCTCTGCACACACATCTCGGACGCCAGAGGAAAAAGCCAAAGACCATCTGGAACCCTGGTGCACTGAAGCTCCCGGAAACGGCGGCACAGGTCTTCCTGGTGGCTGCCGCTGCAGAGAGCGCGTGGGTAGCACCCCACGAGCGAACTTGAGCCTTGGGACCACAGGTAAGACCAACTTTTCTGCTGCAAGAAAGCTGCCTAGTGAACTCAAGACACAGGCCCACAGGAACAGCTGAAGACCTGTAGAGAGGAAAAACCACACCCCGGAAAGCAGAACACTCTGTCCCCATAACTGACTGAAAGAGAGGAAAACAGGTCTACAGCACTCCTGACACACAGGCTTATAGGACAGTCTAGCCACTGTCAGAAATAGCAGAACAAAGTAACACTAGAGATAATCTGATGGCGAGAGGCAAGCGCAGGAGCCCAAGCAACAGAAACCAAGACTACATGGCACCATCGGAGCCCAATTCTCCCATCAAAACAAACATGGAATATCCAAACACACCAGAAAAGCAAGATCTAGTTCCAAAATCATTTTTGATCATGATGCTGGAGGACTTCAAGAAAGACGTGAAGAACTCCCTTAGAGAACAAGTAGAAGCCTACAGAGAGGAATCGCAAAAATGCCTGAAAGAATCGCAAAAATCCCTGAAAGAATTCCAGGAAAACATAAATAAACAAGTAGAAGCCCATAGAGAGGAGACACAAAAATCCCTGAAAGAATTCCAGGAAAACACAATCAAACAGTTGAAGGAATTAAAAATGGAAATAGAAGCAATCAAGAAAGAACACATGGAAACAACCCTGGATATAGAAAACCAAAAGAAGAGACAAGGAGCTGTAGATACAAGCTTCATCAACAGAATACAAGAGATGGAAGAGAGAATCTCAGGAGCAGAAGATTCCATAGAAATCATTGACTCAACTGTCAAAGATAATGTAAAGTGGAAAAAGCTACTGGTCCAAAACATACAGGAAATCCAGGACTCAATGAGAAGATCAAACCTAAGGATAATAGGTATAGAAGAGAGTGAAGACTCCCAGCTCAAAGGACCAGTAAATATCTTCAACAAAATCATAGAAGAAAACTTCCCTAACCTAAAAAAAGAGATACCCATAGACATGCAAGAAGCCTACAGAACTCCAAATAGATTGGACCAGAAAAGAAACACCTCCCGTCACATAATTATCAAAACACCAAACGCACAAAATAAAGAAAGAATATTAAAAGCAGTAAGGGAAAAAGGTCAAGTAACATATAAAGGGAGACCTATCAGAATCATACCAGACTTCTCGCCAGAAATTATGAAGGCCAGAAGATCCTGGACTGATGTTAACAGACCCTAAGAGAACACAAATGCCAGCCCAGGTTACTGTATCCAGCAAAACTCTCAATTAACATAAATGGAGAAACCAAGATATTCCATGACAAAACCAAATTTACACAATATCTTTCCACAAATCCAGCACTACAAAGGAAAATAAATGGTAAAGCCCAACATAAGGAGGCAAGCTATACCCTAGAAGAAGCAAGAAACTAATCGTCTTGGCAACAAAACAAAGAGAATGAAAGCACACAAACATAACCTCACATCCAAATAAGAATATAACGGGAAGCAATAATCACTATTCCTTAATATCTCTCAATATCAATGGCCTCAACTCCCCAATAAAAAGACATAGATTAACAAACTGGATACACAACGAGGACCCTGCATTCTGCTGCCTACAGGAAACACACCTCAGAGACAAAGACAGACACTACCTCAGAGTGAAAGGCTGGAAAACAACTTTCAAAGCAAATGGTCAGAAGAAGCAAGCTGGAGTAGCCATTCTAATATCAAATAAAATCAATTTCCAACTAAAAGTCATCAAAAAAGATAAGGAAGGACACTTCATATTCATCAAAGGAAAAATCCACCAAAATGAACTCTCAATCCTAAATATCTATGCCCCAAATACAAGGGCACCTACATACGTAAAAGAAACCTTACTAAAGCTCAAAGCACACATTGCACCTCACACAATAATAGTGGGAGATTTCAACACACCACTCTCATCAATGGACAGATCATGGAAACAGAAATTAAACAGTGATGTCGACAGACTAAGAGAAGTCATGAGCCAAATGGACTTAACGGATATTTATAGAACATTCTATCCTAAAGCAAAAGGATATACCTTCTTCTCAGCTCCTCATGGTACTTTCTCCAAAATTGACCATATAATTGGTCAAAAAACGGGCCTCAACAGGTACAGAAAGATAGAAATAATCCCATGCGTGCTATCGGACCACCACGGCCAAAACTGGTCTTCAATAACAATAAGGGAAGAATGCCCACATATACATGGAAATTGAACAATGCTCTACTCAATGATAACCTGGTCAAGGAAGAAATAAAGAAAGAAATTAAAAACTTTTTAGAATTTAATGAAAATGAAGATACAACATACCCAAACTTATGGGACACAATGAAAGCTGTGCTAAGAGGAAAACTCATAGCGCTGAGTGCCTGCAGAAAGAAACAGGAAAGAGCATATGTCAGCAGCTTGACAGCACACCTAAAAGCTCTAGAACAAAAAGAAGCAAATACACCCAGGAGGAGTAGAAGGCAGGAAATAATCAAACTCAGAGCTGAAATCAACCAAGTAGAAACAAAAAGGACCATAGAAAGAATCAACAGAACCAAAAGTTGGTTCTTTGAGAAAATCAACAAGATAGATAAACCCTTAGCCAGACTAACGAGAGGACACAGAGAGTGCGTCCAAATTAACAAAATCAGAAATGAAAAGGGAGACATAACTACAGATTCAGAGGAAATTCAAAAAATCATCAGATCTTACTATAAAAACCTATATTCAACAAAACTTGAAAATCTTCAGGAAATGGACAATTTCCTAGACAGATACCAGGTATCGAAGTTAAATCAGGAACAGATAAACCAGTTAAACAACCCCATAACTCCTAAGGAAATAGAAGCAGTCATTAAAGGTCTCCCAACCAAAAAGAGCCCAGGTCCAGACGGGTTCAGTGCACAATTCTATCAAACCTTCATAGAAGACCTCATACCAATATTATCCAAACTATTCCACAAAATTGAAACAGATGGAGCACTACCGAATTCCTTCTACGAAGCCACAATTACTCTTATACCTAAACCACACAAAGACACAACAAAGAAAGAGAACTTCAGACCAATTTCCATTATGAATATCGATGCAAAAATACTCAATAAAATTCTGGCAAACCGAATTCAAGAGCACATCAAAACAATCATCCACCATGATCAAGTAGGCTTCATCCCAGGCATGCAGGGATGGTTTAATATACGGAAAACCATCAACGTGATCCATTATATAAACAAACTGAAAGAACAGAACCACATGATCATTTCATTAGATGCTGAGAAAGCATTTGACAAAATTCAACACCCCTTCATGATAAAAGTCCTGGAAAGAATAGGAATTCAAGGCCCATACCTAAACATAGTAAAAGCCATATACAGCAAACCAGTTGCTAACATTAAACTAAATGGAGAGAAAGTTGAAGCAATCCCACTAAAATCAGTGACTAGACAAGGCTGCCCACTCTCTCCCTACTAATTCAATATAGTTCTTGAAGTTCTAGCCAGAGCAATCAGACAACAAAAGGAGATCAAGTGGATACAGATCGGAAAAGAAGAGGTCAAAATATCACTATTTGCAGATGACATGATAGTATATTTAAGTGATCCCAAAAGTTCCACCAGAGAACTACTAAAGCTGATAAACAACTTCAGCAAAGTGGCTGGGTATAAAATTAACTCAAATAAATCAGTTGCCTTCCTCTATACAAAAGAGAAACAAGCCGAGAAAGAAATTAGGGAAACGACACCCTTCATAATAGACCCAAATAATATAAAGTACCTCGGTGTGACTTTAACCAAGCAAGTAAAAGATCTGTACAATAAGAACTTCAAGACACTGAGGAAAGAAATTGAAGAAGACCTCAGAAGATGGAAAGATCTCCCATGCTCATGGATTGGCAGGATTAATTTAGTAAAAATGGCCATTTTACCAAAAGCAATCTACAGATTCAATGCAATCCCCATCAAAATACCAATCCAGTTCTTCAAAGAGTTAGACAGAACAATTTGCAAATTCATCTGGAATAACAAAAAACCCAGGATAGCTAAAGCTATCCTCAACAATGAAAGGACTTCAGGGGGAATCACTATCCCTGAACTCAAGCAGTATTACAGAGCAATAGTGATAAAAACTGCATGGTATTGGTACAGAGACAGACAGATAGACCAATGGAATAGAATTGAAGATCCAGAAATGAACCCACACACCTATGGTCACTTGATTTTTGACAAAGGAGCCAAAACCATCCAATGGAAAAAAGATAGCATTTTCAGCAAATGGTGCTGGTTCAACTGGAGGTCAACATGTAGAAGAATGCAGATCGATCCATGCTTATCACCCTCTACAAAGCTTAAGTCCAAGTGGATCAAGGAACTCCACATCAAACCAGACACACTCAAACTAATAGAAGAAAAACTAGGGAAGCATCTGGAACACATGGGCACTGGAAAAAATTTCCTGCACAAAACACCAATGGCTTATGCTCTAAGATCAAGAATCGACAAATGGGATCTCATAAAACTGCAAAGCTTCTGTAAGGCAAAGGACACTGTGGTTAGGACAAAACGGCAACCAACAGATTGGGAAAAGATCTTTACCAATCCTACAACAGATAGAGGCCTTATATCCAAAATATACAAAGAACTCAAGAAGTTAGACCGCAGGGAAACAAATAACCCTATTAAAAAATGGGGTTCAGAGCTAAACAAAGAATTCACAGCTGAGGAATGCCGAATGGCTGAGAAACACCTAAAGAAATGTTCAACATCTTTAGTCATAAGGGAAATGCAAATCAAAACAACCCTGAGATTTCACCTCACACCAGTGAGAATGGCTAAGATCAAAAACTCAGGTGACAGCAGATGCTGGCGAGGATGTGGAGAAAGAGGAACACTCCTCCATTGTTGGTGGGATTGCAGACTGGTACAACCATTCTGGAAATCAGTCTGGAGGTTCCTCAGAAAATTGGACATTGATCCAGCTATACCTCTCTTGGGCATATACCCAAAGATGCCTCAACATATAAAAGAGACACGTGCTCCACTATGTTCATCGCAGCCTTATTTATAATAGCCAGAAAATGGAAAAAACCCAGATGCCCTTCAACAGAGGAATGGATACAGAAAATGTGGTACATCTACACAATGGAATATTACTCAGCTATCAAAAACAACGACTTTATGAAATTCGTAGGCAAATGGTTGGAACTGGAAAATATCATCCTGAGTGAGCTAACCCAATCACAGAAAGACATACATGGTATGCACTCATTGATAAGTGGCTATTAGCCCAAATGCTTGAATTACCCTAGATCCCTAGAACAAACGAAACTCAAGACGGATGATCAAAATGTGAATGCTTCACTCCTTCTTTAAATGAGGAAAAAGAATACCCTTGGCTGGGAAGGGAGAGGCAAAGATTAAAACAGAGACTGAAGGAACACCCATTCAGAGCCTGCCCCACAGGTGGCCCATACATATACAGCCACCCAGTTGGACAAGATGGATGAAGCAAAGAAGTGCAGACCGACAGGAGCCGGATGTAGATCGCTCCTGAGAGACACAGCCAGAATACAGCAAATACAGAGACGAATGCCAGCAGCAAACCACTGAACTGAGAATAGGTCCCCCGTTGAAGGAATCAGAGAAAGAACTGGAAGAGCTTGAAGGGGCTCGAGACCCCAAAAGTACAACAATGTCAAGCAACCAGAGCTTCCAGGGACTAAGCCACTACCTAAATACTATACATGGACTGACCCTGGACTCTGACCCCATAGGTAGCAATGAATATCCTAGTAAGAGCACTAGTGGAAGGGGAAGCCCTGGGTCCTGCTAAGACTGAACCCCCAGTGAACTAGACTGTTGGGGGAAGGGCGTCAATGGGGGGAGGGTTGGGAGGGGGACACCCATAAGGAAGGGGAGGGGGGAGGGGGATGTTTGCCCGGAAACCGGGAAAGGGAATAACACTCGAAATGTATATAAGAAATACTCAAGTTAATAAAAAAAATAATAATAAAAAAAAATAAAAAAAAGAAAAAAAAGAAATAAGATATGGCAGCACAAAGACAAGCAAATGAGGCCGGATGTGGTGGAGTACTCTAGAGGCTGAAGAAGAAGGCGTTAATATTGACGGCCAAGGACTAGGAAGATAGCCCTATCCATAAAGGGTTTTCCTTGTAAGCACGAGAACATGAGATCTATCCATGGAAGGTGAGAAGCATGTGTAATAGCCATTGGTGGTAGATGGATGCAAGAAAACAGTTTCTGGACAGAGCATGGCAACTACATGAAGGATAAGACCTGTGCGAGCCTAACCTGGACCAAATATCAGCACGGAAAGGGGAGCTGAACACGAGGAGTCACTCCTGCCTTAAATCCAATATTTAGCTGCTGAGAGAGGAAGGATCAGCTTTCATTAGAAGCATAACCTTTGATAAGTCAACTGTGCTGTATCAGAAGACCACACATCCAAGACAATTAAGGAAATACGAATTGACTTTGATAGAAAACAACAACAATGATAACAACAACAACAACACCCCCAAATACAGCAGAAAATTGGGAGGGAAATAGGAATCTGGAAGAGTTTTAAGGGTAAAAAGAATATGATCAAAATGTGTTCTATGAAAAAATACTAACTCAAAGAATTATTTAAAAACTAAAGTGAATCTTAAAACAACAGCAACAAACAGAACCAAAAATAAATAATAACTCTTGGCAGTACATGCCTATAATTCCAGCACTGGGGTGGTAGAGACAGGTGACCTCTAGGGCTCACTGTCAAACCAAACTTGCCTACTTGGTGAGTTCCTGGCGAGGAATACATCCCATCTTACAAAAGAAAATGTGCTGGATGGCATCTGAGGAACCACAACCAAAGCCACAGTGACACAAGCATACATAAGAAAGTTTGGTGTGACCATGGATTGCATAGTAAGGAGTTGTCTCAAATAGATGGACAGAAGATGAATTATATGTAATTATTATAAAAATCCTAAAAGCTTCTTTTCAGCCATTCTTTGTTTTCTTAGGCTCCATCCCTCTTCTCAGCTGTTGAATGGAGTAAAAAAATCAATTACAACGCATTATTATTGCCTAAGTAAGACTCCACCTACTACACTTGTGAGTTCTGTCCAGGATGCTTGGGAGCTGGCCTGTATGCACAGATTTCCCTTCACAGTACTATGGCAACTTCCTTCTAGCTTGTTTTATCATAACTTCATAACCTGAGGTTGAGTAAATAATTATATCTCACACAGCAGGAAGTTTCTATGAAAATAGATACACACACACACACACACACACACACACACACACACAAGACTGTGTGCATACATGAATCACCAACTAAAGGTTACCCCTGACTTCTAACTCCTGTTTTCAAAAAACAATATAGTTTAAAATGCAATCAGATAGAAGACAGAACTGGTATCTAGCAGCAGCATCTATGTTGTTTAAGGTAAAAGTTATCTCCATTATATAAAAATAGTATTTTCAATACATTTATCACCTGGTTGGTTAAAATAGAATAAAAAGAGCAAACAAACAAAAGCCCCAGCTTAGTATGCTTTGACTTAGCATTCTTTTGACTCAACAGGAATTTGTAGACAAATTTCCAGTCATCCCTGTGCACTTCCTGCCCTTATATAACCATTGCATCTGTTTCAGCTGGCTGACGTTTTCCCTTTGCCTGACCAAAACAATGTATCTTGCCAGCCCATGTTTTTGTATGTGATAGTCCTTGTAACAGGGAAATGTCTGTTCATTTGTAGAAGCCACTCTAGACTTGATTATATTTGGAGCATATGTCTCTGGTAATTTCTATCAATAGGTTGCTAGATTCCCCTTTAGTCATGCCTGAAAAGTCCTAGTGAATGGATGGATGGGCTTCCGGTAGTCCTTCAAAAATTGTATATTGCAAGATTAATAGTAGACTGTATGGTAAAAACCATAAAATAATAAAGTTCTAATGTAAGTGAAAAAATATACCTTTGTTTATAAAGATAAGATGATGTGAGTAGGCTGCTGAAACTCTCTAAAGGCGTACTTTTCAAACAGCTTTTGAAAATGACTCTGAAATGACTACTTAATCAAACAGGGTGGTGTTAAACACGTTGTGTAAGCTTCTCGTGGCTTCCCTCCCTTCCACCTGGAAACTTTTATACATCATTCAGGCTCAACTTTTAACACACTTCCTCTGAAAACTTTTCTTGTGCCCTCACCGTCTGCTCTGTGCTTCCTTGGGACTCTCCACTTCCAAATCCATCGATTCTAAGTGGGCGGTCTCTCATCTTAAACTGCATTCCTCAAAGTACAGTGTGCACATGCCTTTCCCACTTTCTCCCCAGAATCACCTAGCCCAAAGTCTGAGATAGCAGGCTGTCAGAACGTACGAAGCAGACCATCACCTGGCACAACAGAACCAAAGGTCACCATCACTGAGATCCCTTTCAGTCCTCTTGAAAATACAAATGGGAAAACATCAAGACAAGTGATTCTAAGATGATATATCCAGTATCTCGGCTGTTCTGACAAATTTGCTTCTCACATCTATTGCCAGTTCTCTTACCTATATTAGTCACTGAGAAGTCAGCTTCTCTAAGGTTTTGCAATAGCTAAAAACACTTTCCTACCCACCAAGAAAACCCAGAGATATGTGTCCTTTTTTGGAAGTTTTATAAGATAAATACAATATAGCGAATTTGACTAAAGATGATAGCTTCTCAACTTGTTTCTTCATCCCTCGTCATTCTTCAGCCTCTCGTAAGGGAGAAGATACTTGAGCAACATGGAAGTCAAAAGGACTTGAAAGACAAATAAACTTCCTATCAGTGCTGCCATCAATTTCTGGCATTTGGAACACCAAATATAATAATAAAAACACCAACGGACAGCAAATATGGTGGTATGAAAAATTGTAGCATTCCACTTCAGTTGGTGAATTATTCAATAAATTCTGTTTTAATATGCTGTAAAATAGGACAAACACTAATTTCAAATCATTTAAAATATGAATAACTAAAACTATGGTTGTTGGGTTTCTGACCCATCTTGAGCTCACATGAAAATAACACTCTAGAATTCCTCCCAACTAAAAACAGAGAGAGAGAGAGAGAGAGAGAGAGAGAGAGAGAGAGAGAGAGAGACAGAGAGACAGAGAGACAGAGAGACAGAGAGACAGAGAGAGAGAAAGAGATTTTTAAAAAACCAACCAACTACAGAGTCTACTCTTTGCTAAGATCTCAGGCCCATCATTTCTTGCCCGTCAATTTCTCGTTCTGACTGTCAGAATAAATACAGTTAAGCCATGACCTGCACCTTTTCTGATTGAGGAAGAGTGAGAATCGACACCACACTTGAAGCTGGTATCCACAGAAAGCTTGACTTTCCTCACAAGGCTTCAAAGACCTTTCTGAGGGCCTTCTAATAGATCGATGAGTGATTTAAAAACCTTCCTTCTCCCTCCCCCACAAAACACTCCAATATGCAACTAATTGCAATTAATGCCATCAAGGGAGTTGGTTTCTAAGGGCTGCATTAAAGATTCAGA
This sequence comes from Rattus norvegicus, assembly GCF_021556685.1. NCBI lineage: Eukaryota > Metazoa > Chordata > Mammalia > Rodentia > Muridae > Rattus > Rattus norvegicus. The sequence goes on along the minus strand of NC_141535.1, from coordinate 209,143,405 downwards.
AAGATCTGGGCATTGTGCTTGTTATCTCTAGTTCCTGCTGAGATGAGCAGAGACCGTAGACCTTGATGCTCTGTATAAACTCCTTCCCTCGGAGGTCAGCTTTTCTGGTTGCATCCCTCTGTGCAGGGGATCCAAGCCCCTGCTCCCTGAGCTGTGCTAACTAGATACGACTCTCGCCACATTTTGTGCTACCTTCCTTTCCAAGTTTGCATCTTTAAACTAACATCACCTCATACTTTTCAGGAGTTTGATACCCTCGGAAGTGCTTCTCTGTTCCATCTCAAAAACAAGCATTCCCCATAGATTATGTAAACTAATACAATCGTTTTCAGTTGGAAAAAACCAAAGTGACTTAAAATGCTTTGTTCTTCAAATACCTAAGTTTTGAAAATACAAAATGGATATTTGTGCATCTAAGAATTTACATAAAGAAAATTTGTTCCAGTACTCAGAGGCAACTTCCTATTTGAAAATAAAATGTCTTAAAATGTTATAGACCACTAAAATCATGCAATCAATTTTTCCATGATAAAACCAACAAAATATATTAAATATTTCTCATTTTAAAAATCATAAATCTAAAAGCATCTGCTTTATGGAAGGTTGACAGAGGCTCTAAGATACTGATGACACTGATATTTAAATGCTTTTGTGTCTGGGCAAAGTTTATAATAAAGGTGTAATAAAACCTGATTTAATCATTAAAGTATTATTTTTTGTACAGTAAAAATCATATCTAATTTTATGAGATACTATAACTCTGTATATAGATGTTTCAGAGATATTATTTCATTTATTTTATAAAGTGATAATAGGCTGTAGATACCAATTCATCTTCCTTACACAAAGGTCCAGGAAGTTCAAAGAATCTTTTTAAGAGGAAGCAAGAAGAGATGGAGTCAGTTTCCATGAGCAGTCTGGGTCTGGAGCGCATGTTTGAGCTAACACACTAGACAGGGTCTAACTACTCTAATAATCATTGAATTATAATGAGTGCAATAATTTATGCCAACATGAAAAGATAACTTATTGTCAGAGAATAAAAGTATTGCTTACCTTTTCTCAGGAAAATAAGACAAATTAACTTGATTCTCAAAAAAAGGGTTTTAATAAAATATATCCCTGGTGGTTGGTTCAAGACAGATGCACAGGTATATTTGTGCGTATATGTAGGATACTAGTACATCTATAATTGTAATTTCAAGAAACAAAATAGCTCCTTGGAATTGTCATCGGAATTAGTATTACTATTGTATGAACAGGAAGAGCAGTGTATACATATCTCTTACGAGTGGACATTTATGATGAATGAGGGTATGGGTGTTGACAGCTGGCAACAGAGGAAAAGGTACAGAGGTCATGGCCCATGCCACAGTGATCTCCTTGTAAAGTATATCCAGAGAACTATAGAAATGTGTCTTCCTGCTTTCTGAAAATGTGAGGATAAGGCTGACTTTAGTGCCACAGTGGAAAAATGAAATATGACCTTGGTAAAGGGTTCTGTCTATAGATTAAAATCCACGGAAAACTTGAACGCCTCACAATTGCCAGGTTGGTTGATGGGGGTGTGTCTGAAATATAAATACAAATGTACTTAAATTTGAGACGTTGTAATTCTAACTTTTGTGTGCGTGAGTGCGTGCGTGTGTGTGCACGTGTGCGTGCGTGTGTGTGCACGTGTGCGTGCGTGTGTGTGTCTCTGTGTGTGTGTGTGTGTGTGTGTGTGCACGTCTGTGTGTGTGTGCGTGCGTGTGTGTGTGTGTGTGTATGTGTGTGTGTGCGTGTGTGTGTGTGCACGTGTGCGTGCGTGTGTGTCTCTCTGTGTGTGTGTGTGTGTGCGTGTGTGTGTGTGTCTCTCTGTGTGTGTGTGTGTGCACGTGTGCGTGTGTGCGTGCGTGTGTGTCTCTGTGTGTGTGTGTGTGTGTGTGCACGTGTGCATGTGTGCGTGAGTGCGTGCGTGTGTGTGCACGGGTGCGTGCGTGTGTGTGCACGTGTGCGTGCGTGTGTGTGTCTCTCTGTGTGTGTGTGTGTGCACGTGTGCGTGTGTGCGTGCGTGTGTGTCTCTCTGTGTGTGTGTGTGTGTGTGTGTGCACGTGTGCATGTGTGCGTGAGTGCGTGCGTGTGTGTGCACGGGTGCGTGCGTGTGTGTGCACGTGTGCGTGCGTGTGTGTGTCTCTGTGTGTGTGTGTGTGTGCACGTGTGCGTGCGTGTGTGTGTCTCTGTGTGTGTGTGTGTGTGCACGTGTGCGTGCGTGTGTCTCTCTCTGCGTGTGTGTGTGTGTGCGTGCGTGTGCGTGTGTGTGTGTGTGTGCACATTCATCTACTGTAAACAAATAAGTTCGTTTCAGATGTAGCCATTAGGATCGTCATAGCAATGCACATCTATCTAGGGTTCTCTGACACAGACCTTTGCTGACACATACCCTAGAATGGGCTAGTTGGATGCTGTGGTAGTTTTAGTTTCTCAGAAACTTCCATGTTGGTTTCCATAGTGACTCTACCAGTTTACATTTGCAGGAGCAGTCTAGAGGGTTCTTCTTTCCTTATATTCTAGCCAGCATCTGCTGTTTTATGTTTTCTTGATGGTAGCTATTTTGACTTGGTTGTGAAAGAATTTCAATACAGTTACAATTTGCATTTCTTTAATGGCTAAGCATATTGAAGAGTTGTTCTTAATTATTCACTAATATTTTTCCTTTAGAGAGTGCTGTCTATTCAATTAACTTGCAATCCCTGGGCCTTGGAAAGTGCAATAAGATAACAACAAGAAGGAGGAGGAAGCCAGTGACAGGCTTACAAATAACCAAGAGAAAAACACGGGGACTGGGGACTCAGAATGACATAAACGGTAACAGTCTGTTTATAGTTTTGTTTGCAAAGCACTTTCTTATTATTTCATTATCTTTCTGACAGTCCTCCTGCAAGGTAGGTAGAGAAGGTTTTATTACACTTGGTATTGTTGTTGTTTTGATAGATGAAGAGATGAACCTTAGGAAGGTTAAGTGACTTGGAGAAGAGCATTTCAAACAGAAATATTTAACATTGTCAAATGGAGAGAGCTAAACAAGGTGTGAACGAGTGTTCCTGTGTTTGCATGCTACTTACTGAGTCTATGCAAAATAAATGCCGAAAGAAGAAGGAAGGAAGAGTGACAGGATAACCTAACATTTGGAGGAACAGTTACCGATGAATGCATTAAAATGTGTATCACATACATGATAATCCTATGAGAGTCATACTCCAAATTGGAATGGAACAAGCTTTGAGGTAGAAAAAGGGAATCATTTTCTTCTCCAAACGCACACCTTTCTTTTAGTAAATTGATTTCAGTATATTAAGAATATGTATGTGGGAAAGTTTTCTGACCTTAACTTTATTATTATAAGAGTTCTAATACTCTTCCTGATCAAATCCTAATAAAATCCATTTTTCTTATCAAGCTGAAAGTGTTTTTCATGACTGTTAAATGGTATTGAAAACAGTGAATATTAAAGAGACAAACACTCTGACTAGCTTAGCCAGCCATGGCTTTACATGGCTTGGAGCATGGATATACTCCTAACAATGCAGTTGGCAACTTAGAATTCTCAGATGCTTAAACTATGTGCACACAAGCATCTAGCAACCAGCATTGAGCTTAACTGTCTATCCAACTTTAAACAATAGACTGATGGTCTACTGTTTGGAAATCCTATGGTGATGCTTCATTTCCATTCAAGCATGTTCTAGAACCTATCCAGGAACTAAAACTGACAATTATGGCCAGGACTGGGTTTGGGTGCATATGTAGTAGGGTAAATATCCTCAGTGTGAACTTTTAGGAGATGCCTCTGTTTATTACCTTATGCATATTCAATGTATATATTATTAGAATCAAATGAATTATAGTAAAGAATATCTCAGTAGAGAATAAAACTTACAGAATCTTAGCCAATCAATCAAAACAGAAAACAAGCTATGCTATGCCCCTAAGGACCCACTTTTCCTCCCCTTCTTATATCTTATAAATGGAAGCACAAACAACTATCAGAACCCTTAAGAACTTTCATATATATATGAATATATATATATATTTATTTCAATTCTGTAAATAAGATACAAATAATCTGGAAACTTCTACTCTTACACTGCCCACTCATACCAGGAATGAGGACAGGATGTTGTTGAACAGCAAAGTTGTTCTAGATGCGACTCACTTGGAAACTAACACTTTGTCCATGTAAAGACTGAGACACCTTAGAACAATACAGGATAGATCATATCCTATATGATTTATAAACATTATATTCTGTGTCATATCAGGATAAGGAAAATACACCCCAGTAAAGCAGCATGCTTTCCTTAGCTTCTCTAATGGCCATGGGGGAAAGAAAAATCCATGTGAAATATTGCAAGAAACAGACAAAGGGAACAAAATGCACAGGTTCTGACAAATGCTCGAAATTCTAAAATTAAACATGTCAAATTATTCTTCTACTTCATAAACTCAAAATGAGGTACATAAATTGGATCTCTGAGTCTTAAGGTGCATGTACATAAATGCAGGCATACTTATTAAAAAAAACTTGGTCTAGCAGTGCTTGCCTGAAATCTTGGCATTCATGAGTGTGAGCCTGAAGGACTCCAAGTTAAACACACCATCACTAACAGCAACAGTAACATCACCATCATCACCATCACCACCACCATCATCACCACCATCACCATCATCATCACCACCATCATCATCATCACCACCATCATCATCACCACCACCACCATGATCACCATCATCACCATCACCACTATCATCATCATCACCATCACCATCATCACCACCATCATCATCACCACTATCACCATCACCATCACCATCACCACTATCATCATCATCACCATCATCACCACCATCATCATCACCACCATCACCATCATCATCACCATCATCACCACCATCAACATCACCACGATCACCACCATCATCACCATCATCATCACCATCACCATCATCATTATCAGCAGCAGCAGCAACAACAAGAACAACAACAAACAAACCCACTAAGAAAATAATACACACATGTACACACACACACACACACACACACACAACTATACCTTAAAAAATCCAAATTTAAAAATATCTATTTGCTGTGATGTAAGTCACAACATATTCTATCTTGAATAGAAAATAATACTCTTAAAAATATTAGGCTGCCAGTTGTCAACTATAAATTACTTGAACATTGCAAGCTGGTACAACTATTCTGGACATTCATCTGGAGATTCCTCAGAAAATTGGACATAGTGCCACCTGAGGACCCAGCTACACCACTCCTGGGCATATACCCAAAAGATGCTCCAACATACAAGGACACATGCTCTACTATGTTCATAGAGCCTTATTTATAATAGCCAGAAGCTGGAAAGAACCCAGATGCCCTTCAACAGAGGAATGGATACAAAAAATGTGGTACATTTACACAATGGAGTACTACTCAGTTATCAAAAACAATGACTTCATGAAATTTTTTGGCAAATGGATGGAACTGGAAAATATCATCCAGAGTGAGACAACCCAGTCACAAAAGAACACACTTAGTATGCACTCACTGATAAGGCGATATTAGCCTAAAAGTTCGGAATGTCAAATATACAATTTACAGGCCATATGAAGCTCAAGAAGAAGGAAGACCAAAATGTGGATGCTTCATTCTTTCTTAGAAGGGGGAACAAAATACTCATGTGAGAAAATATAGGGACAAAGAGTGGACCAGAGACTAAAGAAAAGGCCATCTAGAGACTGCCCCACCTGGGGATCCATCCCATATGCAGTCACCAAACCCAGTCACTACTGCTGATGCCAAGAAGTGCTTGGTGACAGGAGCCTGATATATCTGTCCCCTGAAAGGCTCTGTCAGAGCCTTATGATACAGATGATGGTTACAGCTAACCATCAGACTGAGCATGGAGACCCCAGTGGAGGAGTTAAGAGAAAGGACTGAAGGAGTTGAAGGGGTTTGCAACCCCAAAGTAGGAACAACAATATCAACCAACCAGACCGCCCGAGCTTCCAGGAACTAAGTCACCAACAAAAAAGTATGCATGGAGGGGGGGGGGAGACGTGGCTCCAGCTACATTTGTAGCAGAGGATGGCATTGTCTGGCATCAATAGAAGTCCTTGGTTCTATGAAGGCTTGTTTCCAAAGTGTAGGGTAAAGCCAGGGTGTTAAGGTGAGAGTGTGTGGGTAAGAGTGGGAGCATCTTCATGGAAGCAGAGGGAAGGAGGAGGGTGGATTGGAAAGGGGGAAGAGGAAAACATTTGAAATATAAATAAACTATCCAAATAAAAAAGGAAAAATTCAAATAAAAATTATTTGAACATGAATAAATTATTCCGATACATGAATTTTAAGAGGAATTGCTATGTAAACATCATTGGCATCTTACTGTTTTGCAGAGGACAGCATATACTAGATAAGTGAGCATAATCTACACATTTTTCCTGGTTCCTTTATAAACTCACTTAGTGAATATACAAAGCCAACTGTCAACAGTGTCTACACTTGTACATACACACATCTGGATGGAAAGTGACAAATTTAGACTATCATCCAGCCATTTGAAAACATTTATCTTGATGACATTAAACATCTGGATGTTCCTAAATACCAAGATGTTGCATGTCCTGCAGAAAAAATGCCTTGAAGACTGCTGAATTTTTACCTATCTTCTGTTGCTTAGAAATGTGCATTTGCATGGCCGCCTCTTCTCTTCTTTCAGACACATGTATAATTTTCACTGGGATACAGTAGGCATCATAGGCAGTAGTGTCAGGTTTGGATTTTGTGTTATTATTGTTCATAGTGGATGTCTGAACAGCAGAAAGCCCTTTCATTTCCCTTTCAGAAAATAAAAGTGATAATTGTCGTCTCAACGGTGTGAATTGAAAGGTAAAGATTTGCAAAATGAAGGTGCCTTGGTATTTTAGCTTTCATTTCCAATGATACTGGAGTGGGAGGACTGTAACCCAAGGCAGTCTTTCAGTTGACGACTAGGAGGTTGAAGTGTTATATAGAACATTACCTCTCCCATGGTATATCTAGGCATTTGATTCCTTAGCATATGCACTTAGGCCAGTCAGGTGAAATGACAGGAGTTTGAACTTCTAAGGGATAATGTTGATGTCCCATGTTCAGGGAGATGGTTGGTCATGCGGTGTGTAATAAATACAGACTCTAAGTTTCTGCTTTTCAATGAATCTTAATTGTTCTGCATCATTTAAGATCGACTGTTCTGATTTTCAGCCATATCTTTTTATTCTAATCTAAATGAAGAAAGGCCCTTCTTTTATAGCAAACAAGGCAAATATTATAACATAGAACATGCATTTTGGATGTTAGCTTAAAATAAAAAAATCACATTCTTTCCAATTCTTACCATATTAAATTAACTCCATACATTTGGTAGATTTATAAGCCGTTTGCAGTACACGCAAGCAAAGAGACATTAACATTGAGATGGAAAAATGGATGAAAGCTAGGGTATTAGAGTCATAAAACAACACCCATCATGTCACACATGCTCCCCACGCGTGTGTCTTACCTTTGGGATCATCCAAGACAGATCCAAAGGCGCTAATAACCACATCAGCCTTCAAACGCACTATCTGCTCTTCATCTTCGACCCAGTTTCCGGTTTCATCCTGCTCAGTTCGAACAAACTGCATTCCTACAATCTTTCCATCTTTGACTATAACCTTCCGTGGGGAAAGGAAAGGCAAAAATTCACATTTCTCTTCCTTAGCAAGCTCCATCTGAAATAAAAGAAATAAATAAAACTTGAGAAATGTTGACTATCCCACGTAGTAGTTGATTTTCAACTCGATTTTACATGGTAAGTGGTTACACTGTTTTAAAATTATGTGAAGTACTTGGGTTTTGGTTTTCCACCATAGATGAATTTCAGGCACTATCTGCTTGTTGGGGTGGGGGTAGGGGGTGGGGAGTTGTATCGATTTTGAAATACAACGAAGAAACTAGAAGTTCCCGCTGTGGAAACTGCTCTGTGGTAGGGTCCTTAGACAGCAGGTATGAGGCCCTGGGTTCAGTTTCCAGCATGACAAATAAAGCAAAGGCTTTTCTCAAATCGTATTTATTAAATGGTCTATAGTTGGTGACATGCTCACGTGTGGTAATCCGTGTTCCTCACACCCTTCCTTTTGCAGAATAAGTTCTCTTTGTAATTATGCTGAACATAAATATTTTTACTAACTAGCTGCATGTCATTGAGAGAAACCTCAGTAAGATGGATGAGCTAATCTGTGGCAGCAAATGACTAGAATAGGAGAAAGGAAAAGAAAGCTAGAGAAGCTTGAAGAAACTGGGAGAAAATAATTCATTCTTCCTTTTATAACAGCACAGCCATGAGGATCATCAATGAAAAATCAGAGACACCAGCACAGACCTCTTGGTAATCCCCTTCTCATCTGTAATCCATCCTATCACTAAAGGGGAATTGTGTAATTTATGCTTATATAAGTGGCCCATTCACAAAATAGGTTCATATTCCTTATCTTGTTAGCTTCTATCCTTTGTTTCAGACGATACCCTGGCCTTTGTCAATATGATAAGAACTCGTGTTGAGTGTCTTTTTTTCAGAGCTGGGGACCGAACCCAAGGCCTTGCGCTTCCTAGGCAAGCGCTCTACCACTGAGCTAAATCCCCAACCCTCGTGTTGAGTGTCTTACAGAAAACAAAATAGTAGAAAGTGTACAGTACCACTGCAGAGAACGTTTACCTCCCTGTGGAAGCCAGGTGGGCTCTTGGTGGGAACTTTACTGATTGATGAATAATTTCTGTCAGGCAAAGCATCTCTTAAATGATCCAAATTATAAAATCTTTCTATGTAGGATATAGTTTTTGTTTCCCTGTTTGGCACTTGCATAATGTAGCCCAGGCTACATTATGGCAGTTCAAGAAAGAGGGGTGATACTTTTAATCATACTGACATGCTCAAGCAAATGGCATTGCCAAATGTTCATGGGTTGAATAAGTCAATGCAGCATGGTTATTTATACTGGCCCTACCTTCTGGGAAAGGCCTTAATAAAATACAGAAATGTGCTACTCGTATCGCAGAGTACGTCTGGTGGATTAACTTAGAACATGCTTTGTCCTTTCCAATATCACTGGTCTATTGACAGTTTGCACCTATTTTTATACACAGTCTCTTAGGGTAGCTAGCAAAGTTGCTGCTAAATGTGGAAAGAAGATTCGATATTTCTAGAAAACTTACAAACATACAAACAAACAAAAACAAAACCTTAAGATTTTCCTTAGCATCATTCTCTCATGGATGACCCAGAGAACCCAAAATACATGTTAAGACTGCACACAAATAAACTATACTCTCATTCCTTCTAAAACTATATCATGTTCTCATTTCCAAATTGATCTATACATTCCAAGGTATGCATTGTGTCTCACTCAGCATGTGAGGAAACCAAGATCATGGAAACTCCACCTCTCTGATCATATTCTTTGTAAACAGGGGAAAGAAATAAAAAATCAGAAACGTCCAAGTGAATTCTTTTAAGCTTTATCTCAGGATGAACCCCCTTTGTGTCTCAGTGTGACTGGTCCATAGTTGCTGTCATAGGCAGCTTCCCCAGTCAGGTTCTGCCATCATCCTCTGGGTTACAGCTCAACCCAGAAAGGTGGGAAGATTTCCAGGTGTTATTTCCTCACAATGAGATGTGATACCAGGACAAGGGAGTTCAGTGTAAGGCAACCAACACCCAAATGAAATAAAACAAATTTGTAGAAGCTAAAAGTGTACATTAGAGCGTGAGCATGTCTGTTTTATTTCAAGACCAGACCAAGAAATAGGAATTTCGCTTTCACATGACAACATGCTTTCTGTGCTCGCTCATGGGCTCTCATCTGTGAGTTGATATCCTACTCCATCATTTCTAATATGACAGTATTGACAATTTGCTGCAGATGTTTATCTCCCTTGACCTCTGCTTTACTGTGTCCAGAGGAATAGCACTATGAATACTTCAACCAGAGTATTCTGACTTACTGTCTCAAATCTGTAGATGTGTGGTTAGACTATGGGATGGTGCCCATAAATCACACCTCATTCAGCAGTGATTTTGCTAATAAATACAATTATTTACTATTATGCCACTTATATACAAGGGGAGACTTGTCAATAGAAGCCAAGAAAATATCTTCTGACCATATGTATTTATCAGGAAAGTCTTCATGTTGCTTGAGCAGAAAGATATTGAAATTGTCATTGGACTTGCTGTGTTAAGAAATAAGAAAATACTAGGACTATGAGAGAGATGATGGACATGTGAACTTACCTATCAGGTAAAATATCCTTTTAATGGTTTAGGAATATCACATATGGGGATCCTTTCACATTTAAAATTACATTTTCATTCATTTTATTTTGTGTGAGTGTGTATTGTGGGTGCGTACACATGTGCTATGTCATGCATATGCATGTGCATGTGGAGGTCCAAAGAAAGCTGAGTTACTGTGCTCTTTCCACCATGTGAGTCCTGAGGATCTAATTCTGTGCATCAAGTTTGGTATCACATGTCTTTATCTGCCAAGCGATCTTGCAAGCCTAATTTCAATTGTTATCAGGTATGCTTGATGATGATAAATGATGGTATCAGGTATTCTTTTCAATACTTTACCTATAACATTTCATCTTTCCACTGAATATAGCTTATGACAACTATATGTTAGTTATTACAGAACATTGCTTCAAACCAATCTTTTCTTCCTGTTAGTTTGCACCTCCAGGATAGGTAAATATGCCTATGCAATTATTTTATTTTTGTTCTTTTTACTTTATTTTTCCAACTTATTTTTCGGATATTTTATGTATTTACATTTCAAATATTATCCCCTTTCCCAGTTTCCTCTCCACAATCCCCCATCCCATCTCCCTCCCCCAGCTTCTATGAGGGTGCTTCCCCTTCCACCCACCCACTCCCATCTCATGGCCCTGGCATTCCCCTACACTGGGGAATGAGCCTTCACGGGTCCAAGAGTCTCTCCTCCTATTGATGCCAAAGAATGTCATCCTCTGCTACATATGTAGCTGGATCCATGGGTCCCTCCATGTGTACTATTTGGTTGGTGGTTTAGTGCCTGGGAGCTCTGTGGGGTCTGGTTGGCTGATATTGTTGTTCTTCCTATGGGATTGCAAACCCCTTCAGCATCTTAAGATCTTTCTCTAGCTTCTCCATTTGTGTCCCAGGGCTCAATCCAATGGTTGGCTATGAGCCTCTGCCTCTGTATTTGTCAGGCTCTGGGAGAGACTCTCATAAGACAGCTATAACAGGCTCCTGTCAGCAAGCTCTTCTTAGCATTCACAATTATGTCTGGGTTTGGTGTCTGTACATGGGATGGATCCCCAGGTGGGGCAGTCTCTGGATGGCTTTTCCTTCAGTCTCTGCTCCACACTTTGTCCCCATATTTCCTTTATACAGGAGCCTGAGTTAAAAATTTGGAAATGAGTGGTTGGCCTCATCCACCAATAGGGGGCCTTGCCTAACCACTGGACATGATCTCTACAGGTTCTCCCTCCCCTTTGTTGGTTATTTCAGCTAATCTCATCCATGTTGGGTCTTGGGAGCCTCTTGCTTTCCTGACATCTGTGTGACTTGCTGGTGGCTACCCCCAGTTCCCCATACCCCACTGCTACACACCTCTGTTCAAATTTCTGACTCTTTGTATATCATCTCTGTCTACTCCCATACCTGATCCTGTCCCCCCTTTTCCATATATTCCTCCTCTCTTCCTCCCAAGTCCTTCCCACCCTCTACCTCCCATGAATATTTTGCTCCCCCTTCTAAGAAGGACTAAAGCATCCACATTTGGGATTCCCTCTTCTTGAGCTTGAAATGGTCTGTGGATTGTATCTTGGGTAAAATCCACTTATCAGTACTCACTGATACCATACATACCATGTGTGTTCTTTTGTGACTGGGTTGCCTCTTTCTAGAAACACTTCAGGTTATAATCCTTCTACATCCATGCTATAAATATGTATGTTTATTTCCCCCCTTTGGAGACTAGAGACATCATATGTTAAGCATGGCAGAGCTTACATAGGTAATACTTTAATTTGGCTGACAGCAACTTTGGCATGATCTTCCCGTTTGTGCACAACTCAATGTGTGAAATAGTCATACTGCATCAGCATGATTCCAGGGACTTGGGCCTGCTTCTGACAGTGAGGAACATTGTCAAATGTTCAGGAGTTGTACACAGGCACACCAAAAATGCTTAAGTAATTTATTCTGGTCTCTCTGAATTATTCTTAGAAACAGTAAAATTTAAAAAGTTTGCTGTGTTGATCATACACAATTGAATAGAGAGGCAGGACTATTGCATTCAGCTGAATCAAGGAGGCAGGGTTTTTGGTACCGAGGTGCATCAAGGGCACACGTGTAGCTAATCTCAATAGGAACAGTCTATAGGGACGCAGTTCTCATTCCATAAATATCCAGGTGGATGAGCTATGGTAAACATTTTCTCTATATGGCATCAGCATCTCCAGATGGCCCATGAAAGCACTGAGATTTTCCTTTAGGTCTACCCTGTGGGCAAGGCTTTCCATTTTCCCATGTGTCTGAGACTCTGAAGTCCTTGGCACGGCTGACTCAAGCCAACAACACAAGTTCACTTGAGACTTTCCTCACTCTAGTCTACCTCTGCTTCGCATCACGCTGCTTCCTGTTACTGACACTTGACAATACAAACATAACAGGAAATGACAGCCAGAGATCAGAAGGTTGGAGTGATAGAGAACTTCCTCAGAGAAGAAGAGAGTCAAGACTCCCTGTCAAAATAAATGAAGAATTGATTATACCACAAAAGCCAGGAACCAAGGAATAGGTTTGTGAGCCCAGTCCCATAAAGAAATTAATAGAGACTTACAAAACCTAGATAAACGCTAAAATAGGGACGAAGCAGGTTTCACAATATAGAATAAAGAAACAAAGCATAGGTTATCTCAAGTAGAAAAATAAAAGTTTTTAAATTTACATAACAAATAGTAAACTACTACACAAACTCTTTAATTACAGAAAATATATTATTAAAATTTCTATCTTATAAGTCAAAGAGTTATATTCAAATACTGAATGATGGATTATTTTAAACAAGCATTCTTTCAGATGAACGCCAGCAAGTATGTTACATTCAAGAACATCAAGACGGGGCACCATTCTATTTCTGTTCAAAACAGACATAATATTTCTTTCAAGAATGAATGATACATGATTAAAACAGCCTGGAAGATATCCAAAGCAATAGAAATAAAAGCAGCTAGTTGTAGATTTTAGTGAATGGCTTTAAAATCCTCCCATTATAAGCAGATAATAATAAGCAGAGAAGATAAACTAACGCGCCATAATCCTACCTTACTGAGTGGAAATAAAACAAAGACAATAGTAATTCCTCTGTTCTGAGTTACCATCACAATAGGATGGATGTGATCAACCAATTGTTTAGCTATGTGTATATTCTTAATATCTTTTTGGTGTTCATAAAAGCCAGCATTCTAAGGTAAATAGTTCATGAATGACAGTACTGGGTCTTCTTCATAGCTGTTAATGATCATTAATGATCAGTAAGTATGAAATCTGATATACAAGTATAGCTGTCATGGCATACCACCTATTTACTTTTTAAACAATGTTGTACTATTAGCTTTGTCATCATTGTACTCAAAAACCTTGAGAGAATGTTTTATGTGATGGAAGTCTTATTTTAACTCATCATTTTAGGTTTGTTCAATCCATGTTTGGTAGGTCCGATATAGAAGAACTTTTCAATTTACTATGATCAAAAAGAAGACTAGAAGGAAGGAGTTAGAGAGAAAACAAAACAGAGACACTGAGAGACAAAGTGGCCAAGGCAGAAGAAAAAAATTCTCCAGGACCTCACCGCAGTCGTGTATATCATTAGGCTAGACTCATCTGCAAATGTTCACAAAACCTCTTTAAATAGAAAATGCTTGCTAAGGACCAAACATTTAACACATGAGTCAGTGTGGGACATTTCATATTCAAGCAATCATGCTGTTCTTGCACAGGACATACAATAAACATGGGGACTTCTCTCATTCTTATATTCACCAATAATTACTCAGGGGAGATGATAGTAGGTAGCATCAATTTTTCACTGTTGAAGAATTAGGTTCAACAAGTCAGTTTGTCACCTTCTTTTCAGAAAGTGTTTGAAAAGTTAAAAAAAAAATGTGGGCTTTGATTTTCACTTCCATATTTAGGAAAGATATGTAGTTGAAGCTGAGTAATATAAAAATAGTTCACTACAGCATGCAATAATGATAATCATTTTAATGATTAACTTTATGTAATGTGATGATTTGGTCTGATTAATATTACAGGCATCATACTACAGAAATTATGAAACAACTTAATTTACTATAATTAAAAGCATGATGTCAACTCATTTTTAGATTGCATATAGGCAGGGTAAGCATAGCTTATAAACCATAACGAGCAGAATCAAAACCAGCATATATTAAATTCTGGAATGGCTTCTAATTATGCTGAAGTTTTACAAGCAATATGAAGAAACAATATTCTTTATGGAAAGAAAGCTCTAAGATCAGTACAGTATATTTAACCATTTATCAATCTGATAGGAACACAGAGACCAAAACCAAGTGATTCGTAATCAAAATTGCTTAGCAGTATTTCATGTCCCGTGTTAATCTTGGAGAAGATCTTTGCTTATCACTGTTAAATATTGCAAATATTTATAGCTTCACAGTCCAAAGTATGCATAAATTTTACCCACTATTAAGTAGCGCCTACTACACACTTGCTATTATTTGTCAAAGGTCATAAAATGATGCTTGCCTTACAAAAATCCCTCACAGTGTCAAGAAACCAGCAGCAGTGCTATGATCACGTGACAAATAATTCTCTACATTGCCATATTTTAGTTGAATTTCTGAACCTTCTAATGTGTATTTTCTCATAAAAATCCAAATCTAGCAGGATGTCTTTTGAGTTAGTTTAGCAAAACCCCTAGCCCTCAATATATGACCCCATCCAAATATTATCTTTTTCCCCATTATCCTCCATGCTCAAGCTAATTTTGAATCACCCTAGTCCAGCATTAGAAAGAACACTGCTAGTTAGAAAGAACCAGGAGGATTGAGCCTTATTCTGGAAGACTCCACTTTTGAATATTAATTCACCTATCACCCTTCATCCTTCAGGTTTATTCCTATTTGTCCTTGGAGCTGATGCTTCACTAAGGCAACACAGGGAAGACTGACTATCAATACTGAGTTGTCCTTGAAACCTGAGCTGCTCACGCTCGTGTTAAACCTGGATGTTACAAGAAAGTGAATAGATGGGACATTTCAGAAACCTAACATTTGGTCTATCAATACTCTTCATCATATATGAACACAGGGAATTTGTCCAAATATGAGTTATGCTATGCATGGGATAAATAGTAGATTTTTCAACTTGCAAATGACTCCTGATATCTGCCAATCTCCAACTAAATGCCTTGGCATGTGTTGCTTCTCTCTTTCACATGCATACACATACACGTTCTTTGTGTTTGCATGTGTGTGTACACATCTGTTTCTCATAAACACTACACAGTATATTTACACTACTACTACTACTACTACTACTACTACTACTACCACTATTACTAGATTTTTTTAAAAATTGACATGAAAGGACAAAGTTGAAAATATTGCTACTGGGGTTGGGGATTTAGCTCAGTGGTAGAGTGCTTGCCTAGCAAGCACAAGGCCCTGGGTTCGGTCCCCAGCTCTGAAAAAAAAAGAAAGAAAGTAAGAAAGAAAATATTGCTACTGAAGATAATTTGCAGCTAGTCTTTAATAGCAGTCAAGAACTGTCTGGTGTGATGGAGTTAACTGCTAGTGAGTTCTGGAATGGCAACTCTTCTTTCTCATGTGAAAAGTGTGGATGAAAGAAAGAAGTTCATCTCATCAGTGACTGGGACTTGTCTGAATCCCCTTAGAAACATGCTTCTGGATACAAAGCTGGTAATTTCAAATGGGCATCTTTATCTACAAAATGATTTGGGCAGGGTTTACCTCTTAGAAAATTATGAAGCTGGGAGCTGCACAGTCAGATAAGCTGTGTAACTAAGTAGAAAATGGAGCCTGAACTAGCTGTCTTTCCTGTGAAAGGTGAAAATACTCACACTTCCTTGAGTTCACTTGACCCAAGTTAAAAGAAATGGTGATACTGCATGGTGATGTCAGTGATAATTCACTTCCTCTTGGTTACCTGGCATCTTCTATTTACTTCTATCCATTGAATTAGTAATAAATCTGGAAATGAATTACAACCAACCATGCTAGTTTGATTCTAAAGTCTAATATCCTACATACTTTGCTAACCAAAGAGATAAAAGAGAATGAAGGAACAGGATAAATTCTAGTTACCCACATGGAATCCCATACTTATGAGTTTTCTGGACAAGTTTTGTGTAGTTTATAATTTTAAAATATGTTTTGTTTATTCTGTGAGAATTCTATACATGTGTACATGGATTTTGGTCATATCAACTTATAATCCTCCAACTTGTTTTTGCACTGAGACTCTGCCTGAACAGTGCCCTTATCCAAAGTTTATGTTTTCTTTATTTTAGATAACTGACCAAGGCCAGTTAATGCTACCTATGTGCCCAAAGGTAAGCATCAATCTAACAAAGCAGGAGCTCCACTCCTTATGAAAGAACTGATACTCTGTCCCTTAGCAGCCACCAATAGCCAATAGTTATTCAGCAAGGGATGCTGTCCTTTGAGTCCCTCCCTCAGTCATGCTGGAATTTGGCTGCATTATAATTTTTTTTGGCACAGGAATTAACAGGAAGTGAGGAATAGAGTGTACAGTATTTTAAAAATCTACCCACCCTCACTATCTGTATCCACAGCCATCATTTATACGCTATTCTTTTTAAAAATTCTTCAAAATGCAAGAATTTTGAACATGAAGAATTCTATTACTCCATATGAGAGCTGTGTTAAACATTGGATAAATATTGTAGTCCCTTCCCTGAGTCACTATTGGGTCACTGGATTGAGTCACTCTTGAGTTACAAGACCCAGAATTTGAAATGTAAAGAATTACTTAGAGGATGCAAAGTGACTTTGCACAGCTATCATAGAATTTATCAGTTCTAGGAAGAAAAGGATATTTCTACAGTATTCATTTATGATTGATGATATTCCCCAAACCTGACTGGATCTCACTGTGCTTCACCTTAGATTTTGCTGGAGTAAAGCAATAGTGACTGCTATTGTAATGCTTCACAAAAAGGTGACTCCGTATAACTTTGTGTCTTGGAGGTATCTTTTTCAATCTTGAAATGACTAGCTATGCATATTCTGTTCAAATTACAATCCTGTCTTCTATAAAATGTCAGCCTTTTCTTACTCTGATATATTTTCATTAAATCCAATGTTTTAATATATTGCTTGACAATGTTTTCTAGTTTTAGTTAACTTTTTTAGTCCTAGGTTAAATTTTAAGAGTCAAGGGGCCATGGAAAATTATAGATGTTAATTTGGTAGTGTGTCCTGTTTTTAATAAAAGCAGCATAGGGGAGACAGGTTTATTTGGCTCACAAATCCGAGTTACAATCCACTCTTTGAGCGAAGCAAAGGAGGCAAGAGTTTCCATACTATGCCCACAGTTGAGGGCTTAAGGACGTGACTGCATTTATGCTACCTGCCTGCATCATTGCTCTCAGCTGGCTGTCTTCACTTTATACATCTCTGAGAACATTCTAGGGAATGGTGCCGCCCACAATAATTAGGGTCAATAAACAAACAATCAGAGTGTTCACAAGAAGCCTAATCTAGATAAGTACTCAATTGAGATATTTTTCTAAGACTATTTTAAGTTGTAGCCAGATGTCATTTAAAAGTAACCATCATATATGTAATGAGATAAGATGAAAATGTAAAGTTAAAGTGATGACTTATCGGAAACATATCTAAAATAGTCTTGATATGTACAAATGCATAGTATGTATTTTATAACTATTTAAAATATTCTTACAAGATTAAGATACTTTTATGTAGTTATTTAACATGGATTAAATAACATGATCTGCAAATTTGACATGAAAACTACTCTATTCTTGGAGTCAAATAATGAATTGAATAAAATAACTTATGGAAGAAACCTGCATTTTAATTTGTGACATTGGAATAAAGAAGTAACAACCCTATGCAGTGAGTGTTGGACAAGCATAAAGCAGAGAAGGCCATAAAAGGTCTTGAAATAAAAGTCAATAAAGGAGAGACCAGAAGAAATCTTCAGAAAAAAATATCTTTAGGGAAGGCCTTGAGAGAGAGGGTCATGTTACCCTCTTTAGAGAAAAACAATGCTTGTAAAATAGATGAAAATGAGCTAGTGCAAGGACTGAAATTCCAACTACTCAAGAGGGTGAGACTAGGGAATCGCAAGTTCAAGATCTGTCTGGCTCACTCAAGAGATTCAAGGCTGATCCTCATAGCCTTAGAAGACTTTATCTTGAAATATAACTAATAAAAGGAGCTAGCAGTGTAGTTCAGAGGGAAAATGCTTGTGTTAAGTGTTGGAGGTTTATATTTAATTTTCAGAACTATAATATAAAGTAAGATATTTTATGATAGTTCTTGTGTCCTTTCCTATTCTTGTGTCTTTATTCTTTTTGAGTGCTATATACTGACTCAAATACGGATTTAATAAGTTACCATAATTCAGGTATGGTGGAATGTTTTTATTGGTTATTTATTTACATTTCAAATGTTATCCCCCTTCCCAGTTTCCCCTCCACAAGCCCCCTATCCCTTCCCTCCCCCTGCCTCTATGAGGGTGCTCCCCCGCCTGCCCTTTCTATTATTCCAATTCCCAGGAGGCAAGGCAGGAGGATTAATTGGCCTCCATCTGGCTACATAGTAATTCAAGGCTAGTCTAGACCACAGTGCAAAATTGTATTTTCAAATAAATGAATAAATAAAATAATTACATTTTAAGGTTTCCCTCTTATAAAACAGTGTACAGATATTGAAGAGTTGAAATAAATATGATTAAAGGCAGACCGGCTACTAAAATTAATACAGCAATAACCAATATTTAACATGGCATATTATATATAGACATATGACATGCATATAAAAGACTTTGGTAACATTTCTGAAGATAAATCATCTTTAGCCCTACAGACACCCAGAGCCAACATATGCGAAACGCCCCTGTGACATGCTCCGCGTTGCCTTTAAATGCATGATCTTGAACGTGCACAGGTTTTGTTGGGTCTTGGCCAGTTAGCAGTTCTCTCTCTCTCTCTCTCTCTCTCTCTCTCTCTCCATATTTTTCTCTGAGTAGTAAAATTATAAACTCTGGGAATGGACAAACGGAGCCCTTCCATAGGATGCAACTCCAGCACTGATATCACTGATGGAAAACTCAGACTAGGTTTTACAATCGGGCACCAACACGCTCCAACTTTCAGTTCAAAACCCAGTCCTTCTAACTGCTCACACTACATGAATCTGACATAATGCTCCATCACATGTGCACGTACAGACTCCTGGAATGTCACGTCTCTGCATTCAAAAGCATTCAATGTGCATTTACAACGTCAGTACTCCAAGAGCCCCTAACTACCACTAATTAACATTGTCTGCCTAGGGGCAGTTGTGCGTATTTAGTTGTTTGTCTTCAACTCCCCTTGGCCAATCCTGCTAACAAGTCTCCCATCACGTTCCATGAAGGACAGCTCTCGAACGATGTGCAGTTGACAAATGCAAAGGAGTCACCAGGCGTATCTACCTCACTGGGGGAAGTTACATTTGTGAGTCTATACAGATTCTTTACTAAAATTAGTCTCAGGTCGATGGGGTTTTTAATAATTAAATAAAAGCTAGGGAAGCATCTGTCACTGGTACAAAAATAAATAAATAAAAGGGAGCAGCAAGATACAGAGTATTTAACAAGCAATGTAGCCTTAACACCATCATTTAATGCTAAGAGTACTGTGTACAGGAACTGTAAGTTGTGCCCCATAAAAAATATAGTGTGGCTTATGTTGTATTGTCCTAAAAGGATTCAGTTAATAGGTATAGTCTTTCATATGGAAATGTCTTATTTCAAAATCACAGTAAAACATATGTTGACTAAATGAAGCAAAGAATCTGGCATAAATATTTATATTAAAATAATAGATAGTCTCCATTACCAAGACAGCCAATCCTTTAAATAACATGATTTTTGATAACAGGCAAATCTAATCAAACCAGTTACTATCCTGATAAACCGACCAAGGGACTAGCACATAGACACCATCACAGTACAGAAGGATAACTGATGTAGCATGCTCTGCTGCCATTTAGAAACTAAGTAGGAATATGACAGACTCCTGCAATATCCTTTATGAATGGGATGTCTTATTAAAACTAATATTGAGCCATATTCTTCCCAACCATGATCAATAACAGCTACAGAGTCCTTCCTTAACCTTATCGTTTAAATTGATCAAGTCAAGCAGTTCTATTGAGTCCTGACCTTCATGCCTCCTTTTAGGGATTCCCAACCAGCTACAGCATCCTGGCAGTTCTGTCTTATATGTCAACAGCTTTTAATACCGGCATTTTGGGGGATTCTGTTATCCTGTGAAATTTAATCTCACCTATTTAAGCTTGCAGAAAGTACTGGAGGGAATTATTAACAGATTTTCCCTCATCTTCTTAAAGGATAGCACTGAATGATTGGCTGGGTTCCCCAAGGACTGAGGGCTGAGAACTGCTAGTGTGTCAGTAGCATTCTATTTAGCATGTGTGTGAGGCCACTGGGAGCCCGAGAGACATTTGGAATCAGAATTACATCAATGTGCTGATGACGCCTCCCTATCTTCCTCTCATCAAACCTATATCCTTTGGCATTAATGCTTTCTTAACTAAGAAGGAGAGTACCTGCAAACAGCACACTGCTTATGGTTCTAATTAGACAGCTGGAAACTCATTGATGATACATTAGAGCAGTGGACCAGCCTCAGCATCACCAGGGAACTTGTTAAAATGCAAATTCTCAGGCCCTTCCCAAACTTACTCTGAAAGAAACTCTGGGGACAGGACCCAGCGGTCTGTGTTCAGCAATGCTTTTTTTTTCTTTTTTTATTTATTTATTTTATTTTATTTTATTTTTTTTATTAACTTGAGTATTTCTTATATACATTTCGAGTGTTATTCCCTTTCCCGGTTTCCGGGCAAACATCCCCCTCCCCCCTCCCCTTCCTTATGGGTGTTCCCCTCCCAACCCTCCCCCCATTGCCTCCCTCCCCCCAACAGTCTAGTTCACTGGGGGTTCAGTCTTAGCAGGACCCAGGGCTTCCCCTTCCACTGGTGCTCTTACTAGGATATTCATTGCTACCTATGAGGTCAGAGTCCAGGGTCAGTCCATGTATAGTCTTTGGGTAGTGGCTTAGTCCCTGGAAGCTCTGGTTGCTTGGCATTGTTGTTCATATGGGGTCTCGAGCCCCTTCAAGCTCTTCCAGTTCTTTCTCTGATTTCTTCGACGGGGGTTCTATTCTCAGTTCAGTGGTTTGCTGCTGGCATTCGCCTCTGTATTTGCTGTATTCTGGCTGTGTCTCTCAGGAGCGATCTACATCCGGCTCCTGTCGGTCTGCACTTCTTTGCTTCATCCATCTTGTCTAATTGGATGGCTGTATATGTATGGGCCACATGTGGGGCAGGCTCTGAATGGGTGTTCCTTCAGTCTCTGTTTTAATCTTTGCCTCTCTCTTCCCTGCCAAGGGTATTCTTGTTCCCCTTTTAAAGAAGGCGTGAAACATTCACATTTTGATCATCCGTCTTGAGTTTCATTTGTTCTAGGCATCTAGGGTACTTCAAGCATTTGGGCTAATAGCCACTTATCAATGCGATTTTTGATCCACTCTAAAATTTGAAAGCCTATACATTTGACAAACAGCTTGCACTTGTCCTTGAAACATTTAATCTGAGACGCTTCCTAGTGTTATTGGTTGAAATATTTTTAGAGGCAGGAATATTGGTCCTGGTTAATTGTGGGGTTTTGAATAATAATATAAAAAGCTCCCCATCAGTGTAGATGTTAGAACACTTGGTTCTCAGCTGGCAGTTCTGTTTGGGGAGGTGGTACAGTCTTACTGAGGAAGTACGCCACTGGTGTGGACCTGAAGATACTGTAGTCTTGCCCTACTTCAAGTGTCTTTTCTGTTTCATTTTTGTTGTTGAGGTTGTGATCTCTTAACTTATTGTTCCTGCAACCATTTCTACCACCTGTTGCAGGCCCACTTATCATCATTGACTTTCCGTCTGGAAGCATATACCTAAAGACATTTCCTCCTACAAGTTGACCTGGTTGTAGTGTTTTATCACGGCAACAGAAAAATTAAAATATAATATATAAAAATATAATAACTAATTATTAACAATAGCCACCCAAGGCCCAAATTCTCAAGCAAGGTACTGACTTCTGTATTCATTCATGTCTATTATTAAAGGTTCAGAAAATGCTTTGTTGGTCTGCTTTCTCTTCTCTCAATGACAGAATACTGGATTGAAGTTTTAGACATATGAATGCCGAAGTATTCAGCGATGAGACAATTTGCTAATAAAGAAACCATGGCATTTAAAGCTTTCAGCCAAGTACAAATGATTATGTTATATGTACTTGAGAAAAAAACACATATAGGCTTCTTTCTTCAATATTCATTTACTGTACATCAATAGTGTATGGTCGAAATTCAGGTGTGTGGAGAGAAGGAAGCATATGAGAAATTAGAGAAATAGAGAAGAGTGTGGATACTATCTTATTAAAAAATAAGTCCCTGAACATAAACTCCCAAATCCCATGTATTGAAGTAGATAAATGATACTTGATCTCCACCATGCTAACATCCTATTTCCATTGTAAACATCTTCTTTAGAAGTATACAAAACCAAGTAAATACTATGGTGAATGAGCATGGAAACTTTTAAGTGCTGGAATATTCCAAATCAGAATATCATAGACAGTGGCCATATACTGTAGTCTAAAGTCTATACTAAAGTCTATATGTATACACACACACACACACACACACACACACGCACGCACGCACGCACGCACGCACACACGCACGCACGCATGCATGCAGGCACACATTATATAACTACTCATTTCATATATATCATAACTATAATAATGCTAATTATTAGACATGACACTAATTATACAACTCATGCTGTGGTTTTGCCTTAAGTCATTACATGGGAGCTCTAAAAGTTTTAAATTCCGTTAAACTGGAATATTAGTGGAAGAAATCACATTTTGTGTCTCTGTAGGGAATCCTGATGCTACAATTATGTATCAAACACTGTATATCAATGCTTGATGAGAAAACTGATAAAACTGAGCAAGGAAGATGACCGCAGTATTTGATTTCATGAATAAAGATGTCAAGTCATTTTAAGAATATATTAAAGTTTTGGTTACTTGAAAAGCAATTAAGTAAACGGTCATTCTAAATATAAGTAAGCCCCAGATCAACTAGAATTCTACTAAGTCTCCACTGAAGGCACACAACTTGTGTTCCTGAGGTCCATTCCTTCCACTTAGACCTACACTATAAAATCTTCCTTTCTGCATACTATCACACTGATCAACAGTTTACTTTTTATTAGCCACTAACCAGCCTTCCCGCTTCTGTATCTACAGTCCCATAGTCAACATTCTGCAGAGTAGTAAATCCAAAAGGTATCTTAGGCCTTCATCATTCTCTATACAAAACAGTCCCAAGGTTGTACTTTCTACCAAGTAGAAGCTTTTAGGTGACACATAGACAGCCCACAGTTATTATCTTCTCTTCACATGGACTCCATAGGAGACTTCCTCTGTTATGACTAAGAACACTTAGCTATGTCAACAGTGCCAATCTTCACTCAGTGTAATCTTTTCTATATGCAAAACGAATCAGAAAGGCCTATAAGACAACTCTAAGAGAGAAGCCGCTGCCTTTCCCTCCACCACATTCTGCACCCAAGCAAATACATGTTCACTCCATATGTCCTCATATCAGTAGTTTTCTACACAGTACAAGTTACTTTTCAATATAGCACTTATGGTCTAATACATTTACTTTCAATTTAAACAAGTGCATTAAGTTCTTGCTTATTCCCTTACTTATTTCTACTTATTCCCTTACTATAAGTTTTATGAAGGTGTGGAATTCTCTCTGATATATTCCAGTCACCTGAGCTGATGCCTAGTTCACAGTACGCAGTCACTCAATGTAAGGTGCATGAATACAAACATTTACTCTCCTAAGTAATTACCCAGTCTGAGATTTGTTTGTTTGTTTTTCTGAGTTTTATGTAAGACAGAAAGAGCTGCCATGTATTTGTAGTCACTCTAATGGAAGATGAAGAGCAATTATGATACTGTCAGGAATGAAATAATTAACCCTGCCATTTGGGATGTTGAAGTGTGTTTATGGAATGTCCTCCAAAAGTTAAGTTCAAAAGCTTCTGACTCAATCAACAGTGCTATTTGGAGGTGATAGAAACTCTAGGAGGCCGACCAAACTGAAAGAAATGTGTCACTGAAATAGTGACTCTGATGGACTTATTCTGTCCCCTGTCCCCCTGCCCCTTCATGGCCATGGCCGTCTGAAGGTGAGAAATTTACCTTGTTACCTGTTCCTACCACAGTGATCTGGCAATATTGACCTAAAATAAATCTTTGTTCTGTTCAGTTTTTCTTTATTTGATTTTTTTATCTCAGGCCTTCTAGTCTCATCAAATAGAATGATGATAATACATGTGATTAAATTCTATTTCCAACCCTCAAGGGTCATTTTTTGGTCATGAAACCTTTTAAATCATAGTAATAGATGAACAAAGTATAAAATATTTAGTGGAAAGAGTGTTTCACAAATTTGTTATATTCACCAAGTCCAAAACTATGCAAAGCAATGAAAACAAGTAAAATTAGCTCCTGTTTCTCTTTTAATTTGGGTACTTGAATTTGTAGGATGATGTATGTGAACTAATTAAGGCCTAAAAGTGAATTTCAAGGAAGATTCTTAGGATTATAGGAATACCTTGGACAATACATATTAGAAGTGTAGCTGGAGTAAAACCCACAGAGTAAGGCTGAGGTTTGTGGCCCAGCTATGAACTACTACGGGTGATGGATCATTTACTAAGGTCAATTTGTATTGCAGTTAATCCACATCTGACAAATCACCCACTGACCACAGTTATAATTCTTGCAGATCGAGAGCCTCCAAGCATGTGTGGGCATTCTCAAGTAAATCAAATTCAAAATACTGATTTGAATAAAATGGGTAATCTATCTTTTCATAAATATACTCAGTCTATGGCCTAACAACAAATATCGCTTTTAAAACATTATTTTTTCTGATACCGTTACAGTTGGAGAGATCGGAATGTACACAGCCAGGTGACGTTCTAATAGAAGACTAGTCAGAAGGAAATGGTGTCAAATCTCTCATCTTTACTAGGTTAACTAAATACTGAATCTGAGCAGTGTTCATAGAGAAGCTCTTTTAGAGTACTCTGCTGCAATTTCATTCAATTTTCTTTGCAGCAGAAATAGTTGACTCTAAATGTGAACAGAATGTGCATAAAAGCATATTATATATGTACATATATGTGTTTATAATATGCAATACATATATTGTCATATACATTTAATTAATGGCATATATACATGTTTCCATATATGTATGAATATAATATATACTCTAGTTTTATATGTAATATATATTCTAGTTCTCTCTATATATGTAATATACATTCTAGTTATAAAATATATATATTCTAGATATAATACATATTCTAGTTATATAATATGTATATTATATATAGTAGTAATTGGACTTCAGGGATCTTAAATGTTTCCAATTATAACATTCATATAGCATCCACACATTTTTATGAAAATTGCAGATTGTTGAGGTTATAGATCTAGCACATTTGACAGAAACTAATTAGAATACACTTCAAAGATATTAAAACACTGATTAAAAAATGATAGACCAGTGATTTTGACCCAAATACATGTACCATTTTACCCAAATTAATATTTAAAGTTCCTTTTAAGTGGACTGTCAGAATGAAAATAATTACTTATATCCTAGAATTCAATTATTTTTTCGTCTGTCCATTTTAAGGACAGTCTAATTATTTAAATTAGGACCGCATATCAACAGTGTCAGTGCCTAAAATCTGTAGGATTCCACCCCTAGCTTCTCCAATGCTTCTACTTCACCTCCTCTGGAACAGCTCGAATATTAGCAAAGCCCTTTCTGAAGACGATGAACACGCGACGTGCTCCGCAGCGCAGAGCGGATGTTGCACAGTCAAACGCAGTGTCCCCAGCTCCGAGTACAATCACGGCTCCCCTCACGGATGGCAATGGAGAGTGACAGGCGCACATTCCTGAACGATGAAAGGAAAACCCCATTTTCAAGTAGAGAAACCATTTCTGCATGACAGCTCAAAAGATACTTGTACTCAAAGCACTGTAAAATTGCAGCTTGCCGTTTTCCAGGGTGGAGTGTCACTATCAAATTATTCTGCTTCGTTGAAAGACAGTTTTATTCCCATTTAAAAAATATGCTCATATATGTAATTGTATATTCAGTACCCTTATCTTCCTTTTTTCCCTTTCGATATGGACTGCTGTAACACTTTAAGAAATTTTTTAGTCATGATAAACAGAAGGAATGAACTAAATGTCTATCAAAGGCATAATATATATTTTTACATTTACATAATTAAATGACTATACTTCAGTGAAACAAAGCAATCCTTATACCATCAGCTCATAATTTATAACATTTTGTTAAAATATGTCACATAATTTCTAGCATAACTCTACTATATATTTTATATTTAGTAAATTTGTAAAATTAAGATACTGAGTAAGTGTCATATTTATAACTCGAGAGTTTTGTTAACAATGGCTACAATATAGCTTTCTCTATTGAATTTCTCTGCTCATTCTGTGAAACTAGAATATCTATCTTTTTTCTTAAAACTGTTCGATTTAATTAATGCCATGCTTGTGTATGTGCAGACATTCACATGCCACGGTGTACATGGGGTGGAAGAGAACGTCTTCCAGCTGAAACACCTCTCCTGCCACAGAGTGGGATCCAAGGATGGACGATTGTCTCAGGCCTGCATACAAGAGCTTCCACTTGCTAAGCTATGCCATCAGCCAAGAAAACAGGACTTGCTAAGTGTGTATTTCTCAGAGTGTGCATAGGAAGAGCTGGTATCCTTATCAGGATCCTTGGAGGAGAAAGAAATTCAGACTGTGTTCTATACCGGACAGTACTGTATTATAAACTGCTGATAAGATAAATTACTATAATTTTTGAAATGCCACCCCAGATGATGACTAGACCTATAATTTCAATAAATACAATAATTTTGTTTAGATGATTTTCTTTTGGGGATTAGACAATTGACATTCTGTGATATCAAACACAAACTTGGTGCACCATGATCTTCCTGTGGAAAACCCGACAAGCTTCTAGAATTCAGGGTTTGAGAAACGGTTATGGGAGACAACCTTCCCTATCACTACCTTTCAAATCACTTAATACTTGTCTGTTTAACTTTTTCAAGGAAAGGGAAGCATTCATTTTTTATCATGTCTATACATAATTAGGCGTAGGAACAGCGATGTCTAGTCTCCTTCAGAAATAAATGTTTAAAAGGTTTAGACCATCTAGTTAAAGAAAAATACTACAGCTTCTTTATCACGAAGACAAGGGCACTAATGGAGCCAAAGCTTGGCATAGTCTTCCCTTCAGGTTGTTTGTCTTGGGGTACATGAAATAATAGTGTGCCTATCAAAGTGTCTTCCTTTAACTGCTTAGAATTACTGCTCCAGAATAGTCCTTGATCTCCCCGCCTCTGCAGACACACATCATTTCAGACGTGCGAAGACTCATACCTCTTTTTTTTTTTTTTGGTTCTTTTTTTCGGAGCTGGGGACCGAACCCAGGGCCTTGCGCTTCCTAGGTAAGCGCTCTACCACTGAGCTAAGTCCCCAGCCCCCTCATACCTCTTTAAAATAGCGCCCAAACGAGAAATCGTGTCCTTTTGCAAGAATCTATTCAAGTGGAGCACACACACACATGCACGCATGCACACACTCATGCACACACACACGCACACACACAGACACATTCAAGCACACGCACATGCTCACACACACGCACACGCGCGCGCACACACACACACACACACACACACACACTGATTACTGCAAATAATTGTATCAGTTTTTTAATGTTTTTACCTTAGTGATGTTTATTCAAGGATCCAGATGAGATAGGAATAATGTCTTTTTGACTTTGAATTTAACATAAATTTATAATGTGTGGGGCAATACAGAAAGCATTGAGACAGAAAGCAATAGATTTTACCTGGTTTGCTACCTTTGGCGACAAGTGGCAAAAAGTCTTTGGATGTGTAAAATCCCTGGACTTGTGTCAAGCCTTGGAAAATATGGTCCTTTTTGGGTTCTGGCAAACCTATTTAATAAAATTTAAAAAATATCATTAGCAATCACTTTACTGAATGGTCATTAAAATTAGGAAATTAGGGACAATCTTTAAAATGCTGTGGTTCTTATTGGAAACATTATCTGTAAACACACCAGAAAAGAAATGTAGATAAAACAGTTGTACTGGCTGATTTTATGTCAACTTGACACAAGAAATAGTCATCAGGAGAGAGTGTCCATTTAGATAATGCTTCCAGAGGATCAGACTGTAGGCAAGCCTATAGGGCAATTTATTAATTAGTGACTGGTGGAAGAGGCCAAGTCTATTATGAGTATTAGCATACCCGTGCTGGTCGAATATATATATATATATATATATATATATATATATATATATATATATATAGAGAGAGAGAGAGAGAGAGAGAGAGAGAGAGAGTGAGAGAGAGAGAGAGAGAGAGAAAGAGAGAGACTGTTGAGCAATCCATAAGGAGCAAACCAGTAAGTAGCAGCCCTCCACGACCTCTGCCTCAGTTCTTAACCTTCTGTTTGCCCTCCTGCCTGACTTCCTGTCCTGACTTCCTTCAATGATGGACTACTCTATGGAATTATAAGCCAAAACCTTTCCTCCCCAAGTTGCTTTATATCATGGTGCTTCAACACAGCAAAGAGTAACCCTAACTATCAATGATGTCACAGATCTCATATTCGTTTTATATGAAATTAAATATATATCACAAACTTCATATTGTATGTATATGCATACACAGAGAGAAATATATTGCGTAACAATACACAAATCATAATATGCACTGATACAGTAACAATGGGGAGTTTAAACTCTTCTTTATGCTTTAAGGAGAGATGTTTAAGAGGATACAGAGTGCCGAGTGGCAGAAACCTTTAAGAAAACTAAGAGCAAACAAACAAAAAAAACATGGGAACATATTTAAGTAATGGACAAGAAAGTTTATTCTAGGGAAAGTGGACATTAATATATCCCCAAGAATAGATGCACTTTACAACAAAAGTTCAGCTTCTCATCAGTGTCAAACTAAGTGTATTAAAGCATGAATGATTGAGGTCGGTGAGATGGCTCAGCGAGTAAAGGTGTCTATTGGCCAAACTGCCAGACCTGGGGTTTGAATCCATGTAAAGAAGAGACAATATTGTCTTCTGACCTCCTGATGCTTGCTATACACACCCACAACACACACACACCTGCACATGCATACACAGAGGCATATTAATAGGAATAATAAAAGATTGGTGGTTAAACAGAAAGCCTTTAAGAAAGTAATAAATATATTCATTCCATGCCTGGATAATAAATATATAATTCTTAGTATATATTAGTCTTAAATATTAATAAACACTAAATAACCTGCTAAGTCTATGCAAATTTACTGGTTTGTGTATGATTTCAGAACTGACCAGTTGGAATTGGATATGATAATATTTTTTATTCATCCGTTCATTCATCATTGTTCACTTGGATCAAGACATAGGCAAAGACAATCGGGTTTCTTATTCTTTCATTTAAATCTGCATGTGGCACTATGATGGATTTGTCATTTACTGGGTCAGAGTTTTCCTATAAATGTTTCAGAGGGAATTGGCAAGATGTTCTGAGTTATGAATGTTGGCTTAAGAAGATGAAAAATGAGTCAGTAACTAGACAGACTCAGGATGATTAAATTATCCCTGCACCCTACATAGCTCAGGTCACATACTGAGTCTCATGAGTCACAAAGACCTTGTCTCTAGTCCAGGTAACTTATGTCTCAATGTGATAACCTTAATGTTCTGGTCATGGTACCATGGAAGATTGGTGCCTATATGTTATGGTGTGACCAGGAGCAGGTCTTGGTTACTGAAAAAATTTTGAAGCAAGTCCCATTTCACCCACTTCATAGCTCTGTGATTTTTGTGCAAGGTCCTATAGTCATTTGCTTTATATGTTATCTTTACTGAATCAGCTATTCACTAAAACAGTAGCCTACGTGTTAATGTGGATGCCTTTCGAAAATGCTGTTTAAAACTATAGCTGTATGACTTGAATTAAAGACTGCCTTATTAGTGTGAGCTGGCCTTATCCGATAAGTCAAAGGCCTTAAGAAGAAAACTATATTTTCCTTGAGAAAAGAAAAGTTGTTTTCTGTACTGAACCTCAGGGCTCCAGCTCATCTAGAACAGTGCAGTGGTGGCATGGACAAAACCTTGGTCTCCATTACAGCCCTGCACACCTGATTAGAGTGGTAGAGCATGCCTGTTATCTCAACAGTGGGGAAGAGGATCAGGATCGTCAAGTTCAGTTTATGGCCTACATTGTGAATTGTTCCAGTGTGGACTCAATGCTACTTCCAAGTCCATAGCCAGTCTATCTTATGTGAGGCTTACTCTTCCCCTACCCCTGCCCCCAATCATCATTTCTCTCCCTTTCCCTGCCCTCCCTCCTTGCCTGCCCCCAGTGTGTGTGTGTGTGTGTGTGTGTGTGTGTGCGTGTGTGTGTATGTGTGCGTGTGTGTGTGTGTGTGTATGTGTGTGTGTGTGTGTGTGTGTGTGCGTGCGCACGTGTGTGTATTTCAACACCATTTTCTTTCTACCTGAGAAATCTCTTTTGGCTTATTATAGATTTCTGAGTTTTCTTCTTTCAAAGTTACAGTGAGTACCATTAATACATTTCTCTATTTTTCATTCTGTCTCTGTCTTTTTCTTTGTCTCTGTTTCTGTCTGTCTCTCTGTCTCTCTCTGTCTTTCTCTGTCTCTCTCTCTCTCCCTCTCTCCATCTCTCCCTCTCTCTCCCTCCCTTCCTTTCTCCTTCTCTCCCTCTCTCCCTCTTGTGCGTGAACATACACACACACACCTACTGGCTTTGTTGTCCCAGAGACCTCTGACTTCAAACTCCTCAGTCTCTCTGATAATCACCATATCTGTAAAGCCGGTAAAAATGGCACCATTCCCATGAATGAGAAATTGAGAGATCATCCACTCCGGTGTGCATTCCTATGTCACTGAGACCTGGTGCATAATGAATGTTCAATGAGCCTTTGCTGAAAGATCGGCTTATTTATCCTATAGTTTATAAATTCTTTCAAACTTCACATCTCCTAGTGAGGAAAGAATAAAGTTTAAATCATAGTAAGTATTAAATCTTAGTGAATTTAAGTAAAGTTCTACGAGGAAAGAAAAATGAGGCAACCTTAAGTGAAATATGAAAGTTGCACATCCCCATCTATCAAAAGACGCCTTCCCTGAGAGTCGATGGCATATTAATAAAGAAGGCTTGTATCTTACATGACGATGATTTCAACATGACACAGAAATGACTTTTTAATTCAACTTTCAGTAGGAAGATGAGAGTTTATGAATAAAAAGGGATGGGCAATGATTCGAAAAACAAAACATTTCCAGGCTGCCCATTAATGGGTGTGCCTAACAAAGACTTCAGGGCTAGTCAGTGCTCTTTAGGGAAGTTTCCAGAGGATTGGTTATTGCTCCTTTATTACACAAACCAACATCTCCTTAAGAAGGAGAATAGAAATTCCCAGTGCCTCTCAATAAGAAAGTAAATTCTGCTTATACAGAAAAATTTATTCAATATTTATTGATGATAAGCATTGCAATAATTGCCTGGTAGGTAGGATATGTGTATAATGAATTCATTTAAAATATCTAAATAACTCTATGGCACATAAGGTGTTATTCCCATACACATTTTAGAAAGGGGGAAATTGAGCCAGAGTTGAACAGAATAGCTATGTTTAAAGTCACAGGACAAGTTCCCCTCTGTGTCTCTTTGTCGCCGTCTGTTTCTCTGTGTGTTCTGTCTGTGTGACTGGATATTTCTATATGTATATACATGTGTACAGGTGCTCATGTATGGCAAGGCCAGGGTTGATTTCAAATGTCATCCGCTAGTTCTTTCCACCTAAATAAGTTTTTGAGACAATGTCTATGAGTTATCCCAGATGTCATCAACTTGCCTAGACTGAGTGGTCAACAATCCCTAGAGATGGTCGTGCCTCTGCTTCCCACTTACTGGTATTTACCAGTGCACACCAGCCCCACAGCCTTGGCTCTTTGCAAGGGTGTTGGATTCTGAATGTGGATGCTCTCGCTTGCCCAGCAAGCACTTAATTGACCGTGCCTCTCCCCAGCTTTTGTAAGGGCTGTCTCTTCCATGTGTAAAGTTATAATTGGAACTAGATATAATCCATGCAGATTAATCAGTTGTATTCTAGGGAATCAATGCAAGTGCACATATTCAGTTTCCCTGTCAAACTATGGTATGTTCAAACCGCATGCTACACAGAAGAGATCTAAGACCAGTTTCCATTCATTTGGTTGAGAAAAATGCTGTCTGCTTCTCTGGACTGTCTTTTTGTTTTGTGATTATTTTCTCTAGCAAACTTCCTTTCTGAAGTATTTTCCTTTTTAAGTGTGTCTCTCCTGGGCATCTGCTGGTGATTTTTCAATATTTGATATTCTTTGAAAAAAATGTATCCTTGCTTTGTTTCCAAATCCCTTCCCTCTGGAACAACTACAGAATAAATAACAGCGCTCACATAGGAACTATGCTCCTCAGACTCATATCAAGTTTGGAACTTCCATTAACATGAAGATACTAAATATTCCGTAACATATTATCATCCTATAAGTAATAAAGGAAGATTCAGTTATGCGCTTTTATCTTTATATTTGTAATGGGCTGTGCTTGAGAATCACAGATATTCAATGACATTTGCTTGAGTAGCTAATTGGGTCACTTATCTGTGTTAATATAATTGAACAAGAATTTTGTAAGATATGTTCACTTAAAGGTGGGGTGAGAGCTAAGCACAGTGAGAAAGACAAGCAACCACCAGGTAAGTGTGCTTTGTAGAATGGTTTGCAATCCTCACTGAAGAGAATATAGCAGGGAAGATAAGGACTGGTCCTGAGTACAAGCCTGCAGCTTACAGAGAGGGATGATACTCTAGATAATGGCGTTCTCAACAGGTGCACAGGATGTTGTTATGTCACACGTCTTCAGAAACCAGACTTTACTAAACAAGACACTAAAGGCATGTTACCATCCTCAGGTTGATTCATGATACAGTTGATGGCAGATGTCCTAAGTTAACCTGGAGTAAATAGGCAGGTATGACCTACAATGTGGGTGCTAGAAACCACACCCAGGTCTTCTACAGAGAAGTAGAAGGTTAAGGTTACTTCTTAACCAGTAAGGCTTCTCTCCAGCTCATGGAATTGTTTTGAAATTATACATACATACATACATACATACATACATACATACATATATATAAATTCTTTTGCTCAACTTTTCCATTACCCATTATCTAGCTGATGCCTTTAAATAGATTGTCTGCCTGTTATTGTCTTGTGGTTTCTTCTGAGTCACACTACCATCTCAGAGAACATAGTATGGGTGCTGTGGATGTGGGTGTGTGAGTGTGTGAGTGTGTGAGTGTGTGAGTGTGTGAGTGTGTGTGTGTGTGTGTGTGTGTGTGTGTGTAGTTCAGTTACAAAACATCAGACTCACATATGTTAGGCCCTGTGAATAAGGAGCCAAAAAGAGGAAGAGTGAGTTTCACTATCCTAATCCTAAACTAAGGGAATGTGCTGAATTAAGGAATTAAAATACCCAAAGAGTAAACAGAGATTCATTAGACAAAGTGTCTGAAAGAGATCCAGCTAAAATTCACCCAATCATGTTGTAAAACATTTTATTTTCTCTAGTTTTATATTTCTTTAAAAATTCTTACTGTAAGCTGAGAGACTTGCATCGTCATTTGTAAAACTAAAAGTAGTATATTAGATAAAACTTTTGAAGTCAGATCTTGCTATCATTTTCTTGGTAGAAATCTTTGTTTAATGCAACGAAATGACACATTTCAGTGTACAAGAATTAAATGCCCACACAATCCATCATTTTACACGATATCATTGCCATTAAAGTGTCACTGCTGAATGGGTTGGTATTGGAGTCTAGGAAATGCCATCTTATGTTAGATTAAAATATGACGGAAGCAAAGTTATTCTTCTATTTCCCTTGTTGTGCAGATTACAATGGACCCGAGCAATGTGTGCTCAAAACCAAAAGAGTAGAGAACTAGAGATGGATCCCTGAGTGGGATTTTTCAGTTCAGAGCACCAAGAATTGTTGGCATTTAGCCTAGGCTCCACCCACAGTTACCTGACAATAGCTAGGTGTGCACTATAAAAGAGGATGCTTGTCCTCTCCTCTCTCTTTGCTCCTCTTGTTCTCCTGTTCTTGCTCCTTTACCCCCCTCCCCCTCTGTCTCCATGTGCTGATGGAAGGCCTCTACTACTCTACTCCTCTCTCTGGCTTTCTCTCAACTCGCCTGCCCATGCCCTGAATAAGCTCTATTCTATACAATACTATATTGTACTGTACTGTACTATACTATACTATACTATACTATACTATACTATACTATACTATACTATACTGCTGTGTGGCTGGTCCCTCAGGGGGAAGGCATGCTGCAGAATGGGCCCACAGAGGCACCTCCTTCTCCCACACCTGACTGCTCATTCCCAAGCATATCTCTTTATTTTTATAAAACGCAATGAGAATAGTATTAGAATCACAAAGAGCCATAGCCTAAGTGACTGTACTCCAGCCTCCTCATTTCCGTTTTCTTCAGTAAGTTGCCTAACTCAGTGGTTCTTGAATTCTTTCATTTTAAAATAAGTAAAGTCTGACATATTATAAAGATGTTGTAAAAGATCTATTCAGGATTATTTTTTCATGTGTATGAGGGTTTTGCTTGCATGTATGTATGTGTATCCTGTAATGTGCCCTTACAGAGGCAGTGGGATCCTCTGGGTCTGGAGTTAACAGGTAGGTGTGAGGTACCATGAGTGTGCTAGGAACTACACCCAGGCCCTCTGCAAGAGAATCTAGTGCCTTAAACCTTACAGAGCCCCCCTCCAGCTCCTAGAATTGTTTTGAAAATTAAATAGAAAATTACATGAGTGTATTCTGGTAAATCAAAGAAAACATTCATGTCTGAGTCATTTTTTGCTATCATATGTAAAATATGAAACCATACAAATGGAAGATCTAAATAGTAACAAAAATTCTGGAAAATGTTTTCAAAGACATTCTGTTACTCTTAAGTATTTAAATTGTTATGTAAAATATGCAAACAAAAGCATAAAATCATGATAAAAGTGTGTGTATATGTACTACATCGAAAGAATGACAACAACAACAACAACAACAACAACAACAACAACAACAAGAACAAAATATTTTCTATATGAGGACCCAGCTGTTGCGATTATAACAAGGAAATCAAATGATCCCTTTAAGGCCAAATGCATGCTGCAACGCCATGAACAATTACAATGTCTTTCATCTGCCATTTAAAGTTCACTTTTATGAGTCAAAGGACTTACATCTTGCTTCCAAGGGACAATGGTGCCATATGGGATCATTCTGGGATCCATATATTGATTAGAAAGAGAACAGATCAATGAAACCCTATTGTGATTCTTTTCTCAATAAAAGCCCCAGCCTTCTTCCTGACACCCCACTGTAAATATGGTTAGTTTTGAGTGTTCTGGCTGTATCCAGAAAGAATGGAGCAATTCAATATAACGCCTATGAAATTAGATCACCATGGATCACAATAATATTCATTTCATTGATTTTTCAAATCCCCATTTAACATCTGCTTCCTGGAACTGCCTTCTGGGCTCCCTCAATACGAACCCTCACATTACTTGTGTGTGTGTCATACAACTAGTTAGAGTGTAACAGGATAGGACTCATAAAAAAGTTATAAATGGAACTAGCACTTCAAACAATAATTTCCCATAATATATTGACATTTCTGTACAAAATCATATAACCAACCCAGCGTCATGTTGTACTGAGCTTTGCCTATTCTCAAAAATCTGAAGATGATGAAATAAGGTAATGTATTCAATTAATAAAACAAAATGTACTTTTAAAAGAAATATTGGATATGAATATCCAATAACCAAAGTTGATAATTACATAAAGCAAAAATATATTTAGATAAGTCTTCATACCATATAGAGAAAACATGAATACATTCTCTCATAACACTGTGGTCAGAATAAATATATATATACTTTTTCTTAATGATCGGAGTTCATATATATAAATATATAAATATATATATATATATATTTGTCCAGATCAGAAAAGTCCCACAAACATAATAACAAAGTAATATATTGATAAGTATGAATATATAGGATAAAATGGAATATTAGTAACTTTATTGACAAATAACTCCCTAACTTATTTATTCAGATTTCATCTCTTGCTTTATCTGTGTGACAGGATACCACAAACTCCCTGGAAAAAACACAAAGGTTTCTTTTTTTTTTTCATTCTTTTGTAGTGCTCTAATTTTCTGAAAATTAGCTGTTATTTTAATAATTAAAATTTAATTTTAACATAATGCAGGGCCTAATTAAAATTCCTTTTCTAAAATGCATGCATTAATATAACATATTTCTATCACAAAATTGTATATTCTCTTCTGACTTTTGGTATTTTGTATTAAAATATGTTTGTCTCCTGGGCTTTCTCTCTCCTCTTCTTCCTCTTTCCTTCCATCATTTCTTTGCATTGATTTGTCTTCTCCTTTGGCATTTGCTATAAACAATTTCCTTAAAGTCTATTCTTCACATTGTCAACTAAGGGTAAGAGAAACTCAAGCAATATGCCTCAGGCATTTTTCTTAATGACGGGAGTTCTTAGATGGTTTTAGGAAATTGCTATTTAGGGTTGTGTAAGTAGACTATATCCCAAAGTAAAGAAATCATTAATAATAAAATACTAAAAAGGAGCAGTTATATTACGAAATAAATCTACCAGCCTTACAAAGAAAACAAATTTGCAATCGCCACCTGCTGTGGAGATGAGGCAGTCATCTCTGCAATAGGAAATAAAAGGGACGAGAAGAGAAAAATACAAAAGCACAGACATTAAAAAAGTAATTAAAACACTTATCTCCATCGACATACATAACGAAATAACCCTCAGCCAACCACCTAAAAACATATTCTATTGAACTGCACAGCAGGCAACCACATTAAAGCTGCCACCATAAACACACATTCTGCAGAGGAAGAGGACCCTTTAAAAATGTAATCTCAGAAGTGTCACTGATGTGTTAATCACCAGTAAATGTACCACACGTCCATTGTATTGGGTTAGTTACTTTCTCAAAGGTATGTTTAAAAATTGTACTTTCTAATTTTATTCAAATAAATTCTTTAATACAGGCTCTAATAACACCTTTATTTGTAACCATTCTAATGTGTTCTGTGATAATATTGTGAGAATTTAGCTTTCCCTATGTGGAAAAACTTCATGTCTTAATCCTTAAAGGGATATGAATCTAGGTTAAAGCTCTTTAATGCTTCCCTCTAAAGCCAACTGTGTTCTAGTACAGTGGTAAACTGAGGCAAGGCACACTGCAGTAGTTGACGGCCTGGTGTTGAGTCAATTATTTGCTTTTTTCGGTGCTTTAACAGAGGAAGTGTCTTAAGTGTTCCCATGTCAGTCCAGAGTACACGACGTAGGTAAGGACAGGTGACCATCTTGTCCTTACTTTCTGGGTACTGGGTTACAGATAAGTACTACTGGGTTCTGATGCAGAAAACATGCTTCATAGATGGAAATATTCTTGATGGATGTATTTGATCAACAGTCCTAGAAACACATGGCTGACCATCTCAAGGATGATCCATCTGCATAATAGTTAGATTGCATAGACGCGTAATTATTAATGTTGCCTGAAATTTCATAGAATATAAGACTGTTTGCATTGTTCGTGTGAGAGAGGCGTGGAAGGAGAGAGAGAGAGAGAGAGGGAGGGAGGGAGGGAGGGAGGGAGGGAGAGAGAGAGAGAGAGAGAGAGAGAGAGAGAGGGGGGAGAGAGAGAGAGAACAGAGAACAGAGAACAGAGACAGAGAGGGAGAGAAAAGCTGGTGCCTCTCAGTGCACTCCATATAGAGCCTCTAGTTATATAGTGTAGACTTGTGACACTCTCAGGTCCAAGCTTGTATTTGCTCCAAGACTCTCTACCAAATCCATTCCAAGGTCACAGAAGTGGCCTTGAACATCCACGTGATGGCTTTACTCACACCTGACAATCTCAGAACACCATTAGTGAATACCACTTCCTGCAAGAAGTTTTAAGTCAGGCCTGGGTAAAAGGAGACAGTATATTGTGTTTTGAGTTTTAGAAATTATTAAAATACAGTAGAAATTACTGAAATACAGTAAAAAATACTTAGAAATTACTGAAATACAGTAAAAAATTTCATATAAAGCACCAAAACAAGAACCACAGCTACTGACCAAATTGAAATTTCCAAAAATATTGGTATTCTACATCACAAAATTAGTGGGCTACCTACCTGGTATGTATCTGTGTTACATTAAAGAACATTAAATTGAAAATGACACAATATACAATGGTTTTAAATATCGGTTATAATATTCTTAGAAGTTTGAAATCTTAGGTGTTTAATTTATTTAACCACTTATTGATTCAATTTAGATGATGTATTTATATAAAGAAATATATGGGGTCATCGAAGACAGAAATGAATTTTTTAAACTTTACTTACAGTGTTTCATATAAAGTCTACATATGAAATTTGAGAATATGTCCTCCTCATTTCCTTGAAATTACTCTCCTTCTAATAGAGGCTGTTAATGGGGTAGAGGGATTAACTCAAACTAAAATACAGAAGAATACAAACATATTCTTAAGATAGATTTTGGGCAGTTTCATGGGATTTGGTATCTTGAAGCTGTATTCAGGAAGAGAATGGCAATGTCAGAGCAGTCTTGGCTTTCTTCTTTAGTATGAACATTTTCAGGTGACACACCTGACTGTTGTTCAAGAGGAACTCTCCTCTATTGCTCATGGGACTGCAAACTGTTAAAACTACATTGGAAATCAATCTGGAGGTTCCTGAGAAAATCGGAAATAGTTTGACCTGAGGACCCAGCTATACCACTCCTGGGCATATACCCAAAAGATGCTCCAACATATAACAAGGACACATGCTCCACTATGTTGATAGCAGCCTTATTTATAATAGCCAGAAGCTGGAAACAACCCAGATGTCCCTCAACAGAGGAGTGGATACAGAAAATGTGGTACATTTACACAGTGGAGTACTACTCAGATATTAAAAACAATGACTTATGGGATGGAGAGATGGCTCAGTGGTTAAGAGCTCTGTCTGTTCTTCTAGAGGTCCTGAGCTCAATTCCCAGCAACCACATGGTGGCTCACAACCGTCTGTAATGAGATCTGTTGCCCTCTTCTAACCTTCAGGCATACATGCAGGCAGAACACTGTGTACATAATAAGTAAGTAAATCTTAAAAAATAAAACCAACAAACAAAAACAATGACTTCATGAAATTTGCAGGCAAGTGGATGGAACTAGAAAATACATCCTGAGTAAGGTAACCTAAACACAAAAGAGCACACATGGTATGTACTCACTGATAAGTGGATAATAGCCCAAACACTCGCAATACCCATGATGCAACCCACAGACTATATGGAGCTTAGGAGGAAGCATCTTACCAGAGTATGGATGCTTCAGTCCAGCCTTAAGAGGGGAACAAGGATGATCATGGGAGATGGAGGGAGGGGGGACCTGAGAGGGAGAGAGGAGGGTTGGAAATAAGGGAGGCAGTATCCGGTTCTGGATGGGACAGGAGAGAGGTACAGAGGGTCAGGAAATCGAACAAAAATATGTAGCAGTGAGAGATGAGGAACTGGGGTTAGCCACTAGAAAGTCCCAGATACCAGGGAAGCAAGAGGCTCATAGGACCCAACAGGGATGGCTTTGGCTGAAATTCACAATGAAGGAGAGATAGACCCTGTAGAGACCATTTCCAGTAGAAAGGCATGACCTCTAGTGGAGGGATGGGACCACCTACCCATCTCAAAGTTTTTAACCCAGACATGTTCCTGTCTAAAGGAAAGACAGGGACAAAAAAAATGGAGCAGAGACTGAAGGAGGGGCAATCCGGGACCCCCTACCTGGAGATCCATCCTGTCTACAGACACCAAACCCAACACTGTTGCGGTGATGAAGAGGTGCTTGCTGACAGGAACTTGGGCGGGCTGTTCCTTGTTGTGGCTGTTTCTTGCGAGGTTCTTCCAGCACCTGACCAATGCAGATGTGGATGCTTGGAGCCAACCACCAGACAGAGCTCAGGGACCCTGGTGGGGAAGCTGGTGGAAGGACTGGAGGAGCAAAGGGGGATGGCAACCCCATAGGAAGAACAATGTCAGCTGGCAGGACCACCCAGTGCTGCCGGGGACTAGACAACCAGCCAAGGGGGATACAGGGAGGGATCCATGGCTCCAGATACATGAGTAGCAGAGGATGGCCTTGTTGGACATCAGTGGGAGGGGAAGCCATTGGTCCTGTGGAGGTTTGATGACCCAGCATAGGGGGATGCTGGAGCAATGGGGTGGGAGAGGGTGGATGGGTATGGGTGCACCC
Source organism: Rattus norvegicus (assembly GCF_021556685.1). Taxonomy (NCBI): domain Eukaryota; kingdom Metazoa; phylum Chordata; class Mammalia; order Rodentia; family Muridae; genus Rattus; species Rattus norvegicus. The sequence goes on along the minus strand of NC_141535.1, from coordinate 209,102,256 downwards.
TCATAGCGGGGAGAGGGCAGATGTGTGATGGAGGAAATGGGAGATCATTTGAGATGTAAATGAATGGAATGATTAATAATAATAATAATTAATAATAATAATAATAAACGTGGAAAGCGGAACATAGACATTAAAGAAATTTGTCCTCCAGGTAAATACCTAAGTCAACATATGTGTATGAAGCTCATGAGGAAAATGCAGTCAGGATAAACAGGATAAACGGAGTAAGAAATTATCAACAAGGGTTGGTCCTAGAAGCCAGAGATGTTAGCTATGTCACCAGGAGGAGTGAAACAGGAAACAAGAGGGAAGGGGTTAAAAGTCAGAGCCCATGAGAGCCATCTTCAGCTTTAAGAGTAGTGGAAGTCACAGAGATAAGATAGATACCAGTAAAAATGGTAGTGGAGGATTGTACCAGAGGACTTGAGCAGTGGGAGGTGCTAATGCAAACATTCTTGACTATAGAACAGAGTTAGACATAAAAAGGAAGGATCATAGAATGTATAGCTCTGGACACTACAAAGTAGGAAAAATAGGTGTCTCAAAGAAATAATTTCTAGTGATGGCTTATGGACAATTATTTATTTATTTATTTATTTATTTATTTATTTGGGTTAGCACAAGAATGTTGATTTAATTTTAGTGATACTATATCCAGAAGAGGACTTTTGAGAGATATTAATAGCCAGAGCAAAACAACAAAGCACGGTTCTACAGTCAGCTTAGCTTTCTCTATCAGTGGGGTGTGTATACAAGGGTTATAGCACCACGGTGCATGACACATTTTTAAAATTATATCTGTTCTAAGTATACATATATGCTCTGTCCTTCCCTAAACTACACACATTATTAATAATTATATAAGTTTTTAAATATAAATGATTGATAACTATAATAAAATATCAAATACTGTTTACTAGCATTTCATATTATATCAGACATGTCTATAATTTAATTAGAAGGAGTGTTATGTCAATTTGAATAATACTTGACTGGAAGCAACTGGCAGAGCTTCTCTTATACCCATGAAAGGAAGTATCAAAATGAGAGTTCTGTCAGGGAAGTTCTGCCATTCTTCCACTGGCCTGGGGATCCTCAGGAAGTCCTATTTTCAGGTAGTTCTTGCTATTTGTAACAGGGTCTTTGAAAGCGAAGCCAGTAAGGACTCCTGATAGGAGAAACATAGCTGAGATGTTTGATACCCCATCTGTTAGCATGTTTCTTATTTCCTGTTCTACTCCTGTGAAGGCACACCGCGACCCAGGCAATGCCTATAAAGAAAGCATTTGATTGGTGGCTTGCTTAAAGTTTTAGAGGATAAAACATTATCAGTATGATAGGCATCATGGTGGCATACAAGGAAGCATGGGGCTGAGAACTTACATCCTGATTCACAGGCAAAGAGAGAGAGAGAGACAGAGAGAGAGAGAGAGAGAGAGAGAGAGAGAGAGAGAGAGAGAGAGAGAGAGAGAGAGAGAGAGAGAATGGGCTTTTGAAACCTCAAAGTCAACCTCGATTGACTCACCTCCCCCAACAAGACACACTTTCACTCCTATGAGTTTATGGGGACCATTTTTATTCAAATTATCACACTGTGTGATGTGTAGCACATTAGCTTCCTTCTCTGAGTGTCAGACTCCTCAGATGTCAAATAAAACTTTGAGTGTTCATGCCTAAGCTTCTTGATGGTGCTGAATTATAAACATTTAGGAAGACCGGAGAATTTTAATTTCTTTTTCTCCTGCGCTCAGTACAGAAACAAAACTTACAATGGATGGTGGCTTAAACCAGAGAAACAAAATTATGATTCCGTGTTACTCCTTTAAATAAGTTAGCTTCCCTTGTGAGCTATATAAATCTCACACATTCACAAATTGAATTAGACTCAAGCGTACCTAAACCACTCTAGACCATAATATAACACATAATTAGACATTGTCAATACAATTCTCACATTTTTTAGTATCAGTATAAAGTAACAGTTTATATCCTGAAACTTTTGGTTTAATAAACCGAGTAATTAATTCTTTGACACATTTTTGGTCAGTCTTTGAATAGTCTTTGATTTGTGTTCCGACCTATTATCTGTGTCTTCTGTTGTTCATTGAAGCTTTATTGCTATGTTTATGAATTTTTTTATTGTTAGATATTTTCTTTTAATTTATATGGGAAGAATTGCGATAAAAATTCACATAGTAGAATCATCTAAACATTCTTGTGTGCAGCTCTTTGTATTGTATGATATGTGTTATTGAATATAACATATGGAAACACACACAAGCATATATATTTAAAGGAAAAAAATGAAGAAAATCTGGCTCCTATTTTTACTAGAAAAGTACCTTATATACGTGCCTAAACTTGTACAAGCTCACTGATAATGAACACTTTAATAACTTATTTTAAAAAAATCACTCTGTTAGTAGGAATATTTTCAGTATACTGATTCCTGGTACTTCAGTAAGTTGTGTATCTTCTTTCCAATTTACAAATGAGAAAGTAGGGCTCACAGAAGTAAAGCGTGCCTTCAAATACTTCATAGTAAGTAGAAAAACTAGACAGAAATGAGCTCAAATTCCTCAACTCCATGCTTCCCCCTCAATTCTGTAAAATGGATGTTAGAGGGGCAGGAAACATTGCTCAGCAGGATGCTTGCTGCTTTTGCAGAGGGTACAGAACCCACCAAGTGACATTCACAACCAACTGTCCTTCCAGTTCCAAGGTGATAGATCTGCATGGATACATGGATGCTTACGTGCGTGCTTGTGTGTGTGTGTGTGTGTGTGTGTGTGTGTGTGTGTGTGTGCATGTGTGCATCAATATAATACACGTTTTTATAGTTAGGAAGCAGATAAAGATATTTATCCTAGCCTAACAATTTGCCATACAATTAGGCATTCAACAGTTTTATTCACAATAAAGAGAACAGACGGGACTGGTTAGTGGGTAATTATTCTCCTACCGTCTTCCCTGTTCTGTATTGCTGGATGATTTTGAGTAAACCATGCTTCCTTTTATTTAAATGATGTCTTACAAAGAGTGTGCTATGCCTGACTCATTTGTTTAAAGTGTGGATCTATCATGACAAACCTATCATCAATTCATTTTGAGGAAAGGGTAATAATTAAAGTGTTATTCTCATTCTTTTACTGCAAGTCATTTGACCTGTGTTAAATCAAGTGTCAAATGTTCATTTGTTATTTCTACCCGAAAAATTCTGCCAGCTCAAAAAAAGTATATATCTTCATTTGTCAAAGAGAAACTATACCTGTCCCGGTTGCTATAAGGATTCATAGCTCTTTATTTCTTAAATGCAGCAAAATATTTTCAAGCCACACAACATCCCTTCAAGGCTCAGGTGGCCCCTGGAATCAATAATACGTGTAACTTGTTAAGGAGAACAGAGGACAAGCATGGTCTCGTTAACCACACTGAACAGTGAGAGAATTGGAGACTCCCTTGTGTGGCCTGTGATCAATTTTAATCACCTGACCCGGAATGAAAGAATGCAGGCCACTGATTCTGGATTCATCTTGAAAGAAAGAAAAGATATAGATTTGCATATGTGTAGCTGAAATCAAAGAATCAATTCAACTGATATTCCAGGAGAGAATACATATAAATGATCAGTTCCGATAATTTCCTGTCCATATTTCCAGGACCCCTCCTGAAAGAACCAACACTGAAAAAGCATGCAGAAAGATGTCTTTGTGTAAATATGATTAACAGACTACAGACCTATAATTGTATATTTTGTTGCTGCATAGTTTCAAGTGGAAGCAGGTTTTCTAGCCCAATTTTACACAATTTTTATATTTTACAGTTGCAAATATACTAGCAATTGTATATTTAACCTCTTCAGGTGAAATTATTAATGTTTAATCAATGACAAATGCAACATTTAGAATATCATGAGCAGTTGGTTCCAAAGTGCAAATATTCAGGTCCACAAGTATATTTGGAGTATATGAGAACGCAAAGTATCTCTAATGTTAGAAATAGAATATTTCATGATCTACGTGTGTTATGCATATAAACATAGGCACACATGTCTGTATACATTCATATGCATACATTTCATAATTCACCTACATGTAAGTGCACGTATGTCTCCATTTTCTATAGGCATCTAAAGTAAAATATTGCACTGGTTTCAGAAGAAAGATTTTACAAGGGTGGATTTTATAAAGACAATCAGGTAGTTGCAACTTGACACTTATACAGTCATGCTTAGAGTTTCTCAATGTATCAGCAAAAGTTTTACTTCCACAAATCACCATCATGAACACAGCAATTTCTATGTATTCCCATATTATGTATTTGTGGGTACGGGCAGGTATCCAGGGTCAGAAGCTATATCTTTTCTCCAAGCCTGCTTCTTACAGTGGTGGGGTCTTAAGGGACTTCACTAAACACCTTTTAACCAGAGGTCCTTCTTCTTTAAGATAATACGTTCTTCAATAGCACTGGGATTACTAGGGATTTGTAACTAGACAGAAAATGAGGGTAAATCCAGACCGTTTGAAGTGCTCAACTGCTCACTTGTGAAATGTTAGTTACATGACAATATATTCTGCCTCACTCATTCATTGCTTCATAAACATCGGTTAAGTGCTCTGGATGCCACAGGACTGCTTTCGGAAATAAAGATGGGCCAAAGGCTCCTAAGAATCTGACCTTCTAAATTGTTTAACTTCTTCTGGGAACCAGCCTCTGACTTTGCAACCAGAATACCAATATTTATCTTGGAGAACGGCTATGAGAAGCGGATGTAATTAATTATGTAAAATTCCCTTCATAGCTCCAGCTACATAAAAGGGATGGTCAACATGTGTTCACCAAATAAAGGAATAAAAATACTGACAGAATAAATGGATGCATCGATACATGGAAAGAAGAATTGTTAGAAGGATACATAAGATTTGTATGACAAAGAGAAAATGAATGAACTGTGTAAGTAACACTGTCGAGCTGACACTGACATGTAAATTTATATAGTGAGATAATACAACTCAGCAGTGTCTGCCATCAAGCTTGAGGGCCAAGTTCAAATTCCAGGGCCTGCATGGTAGAGGGAACCAATTCCTAAAAGTTGTCCTCTGATCTTTACCTTCCTACCAACAGAGTTAAACCCCAACCCCACTCGACTTCTGTCCCTAGAGTCATTAAGCTAAAGAAGTAAAAAACAAAACAAACAGAAACCCAAAGGATACAGGAAGTTCCTAAAACTGATCATATAATCTCAGCTCCACTCTCCAACCCCCAAACATATAGGCAACAAGGACTACTTAGAGACCCTTGTAGACACTGAGATGCTAGGAAGAGGGTCGACTCTAATCTGCCTGAAAATGCAAAGACAAATTGAGCTACCTTAGAAGACTAACAGATAAGTAGTAGAGACCAGTCAAACTTCCGGAAAGAGGGTCAGAACCAACTATGCTGCTTCAAAAAAAAAAAAAAAAAAAAGAAAAAAAGAAAAAACAAAAGCAAAAACAAAACCACAACTACAACAACAACAAAAAACAAAAACAAAAACTATGCAATCAGTTAAGCTACGTGGAATTTGTGTACTACATTTCTGGTTTCCAACTTTGATGTCACCCATGATGGGGGGACTTTTGTTGATTCAGCAGCCTAGGGTCATATCTCCTTCAAATAAAGAGTCCCCTCATCCATACTTCTGCAAGAAACTCCAAATAATTCATTCATTTACCAACTTTGAGTTTTATAGTATCCTGCCTTTGTTCATCCATTGCTTTCTTATGTGGAATGAGATATTTGATGACGTCTCCCAGGAATGGTGTCACACAACACCAATTCCTGGCTCAAATCTGAAAAATAATGAACTAATATTCTTAGGCCAATAGAGAAGAACTTGTTTATTTTATCTGGTTTTGAATTGATTGGTATAAAAATTGGTGAAAAGAAAAAGATAGTAAGTTGGGCTCGCTCTGAAAATTTTACTTTAGAAACAGTGACAGTTTTCAGACAAGAGAAATAAATTAGTAATTGAATCTATTTCTATATGTGAATTTTAGTATTTAAAAATCTTTTGTTTCCCAGTGACTGTTAATTAGATAGCTAAACAATATCTATTTGAAAGTTAGTTTTCTCCGGCCCAGTGTGCCAGTCTAGTCCAATCCAGTTCTACCCACACATAAAACCAATTAGTTTAATGAGCTCTTGTGCCTAGGATAATGATATCAGGGATTCCTCTTTTTTTTTCATAGGCAACTCCACGCTAATTGCTAATTTCAGTGATAAAATGGAAAAGAAACAAAGAAAGCGCCGGCATCTTAAGTGGTAAAGAAATTCCGTAACATCAGGCACAGCCAAGTAGTTACTAGGCAGATGAATCTGACGACAATGTGGTTAAACAGAACAATACAGCAAGAAGTAAGCAGAAAAGATCAGGTAAGAATTCATACCCCAGGGCTGTCAAGGCAGGAGAGAGGATGACAGAGAGGAAGATTCAGCAAAGCAAAGAGGCACAGTGTGTGGTCCAACAGGGAACCTTCATGAAAAAAAAATTAGATCTAGATATTTTAAATATTTTAGTATCACAGTGAATGCTATCTGACAGAACATTTTGATAATTTTATGCATTCAACTGCATATGAATGTACCTGATCAAATCAAATGTTAACTAAGAACAGATTAGTTTCTCTGGAAAATATACATATATATATTTGTTTTATAAAGATTTATAATTAATAAAAACAATGTAACTTTATTACAAAATAAACCAATAACTGCTTACTATGTTACTAGAGTCTCCTTCAAGAGTTCAAAACCATTTACACAGAGAGGTTCTATAAAGGATATGTTCTTTTCAGAAATGATTTTTAGTTATTTTTCTACAAACGCCTTTTAAATTAGGCTTTGCTGTCCAACACAGTTTAATAAATGAACTAGGTTTAGTCCCTGGGAGCTCTGTGGGGTGTCTGGTTGGTTGATATTGTTGTTCTTCCTACGGGGTTGCAAACCCCTTCAGCTCCTTCAGTCCTTTCTCTAACTCCCCCATTGGGGTTCTCCTGCTCAATCCAATGGTTGGTGCGAGCATCTGCCTCATATTTGTCAGACTCTGGCAGAGCTTCTCAAGAGACAGCTATATCAGGCTCCTGTATGGTCCCGGGGAAGGCTCAGTGCCCCAGTGTATGGAAATGCCAAGATGTTGAGGTGTGAGTGGGTTGGGAGGGTGAGCACCCTCATAGAAGCAAGGGAAGGGAGGATGGGATAGGGATTTCCAGAGGGGAAACCTGGAAAGGAAGGGGATAACATTTGAAATGTAAATAAATAAAATATCCAATAAAAATAAATAAATAAACGAATTAGGGGTAAGCCTCTCAGCATTCCAGCTTAAGTTTTAACCAATTAAGTGATTTTCCATCAACTTCTTTATAGACTACATACATCTTGATTGGTCTTTTAAAATGAGTTTTCCCTTTGATTGAGAGTAGATTCTTTTCTTACATAATGGGTTTTTATTATGGGTTCCCTTCCCTCTACTCCTCACAGGCCCTCCCTCCCCATCTCCCCTCCATTCCCATACAGATCCACTCTCATTCTGTCTTTCTTAATTGATGACTGTTTCTCCTATATTCTGTTAAAAGTAAACATGAGTCTGAGAGGACAGCAAGTATTGTCTATATCATCATGTCTACCGAGTAGGGTGGGTTGTGATGCGTTAAGAATACCTGGAATATGCAAAGATACAAAAATCATCAACTTTAAGAAATCTCTCTTCTCTTCAAAACACTTTTTTTAAAAAATCTAAGAAAACTGAGAGTCCTTTTTGATACTTCCAGACAAACATTAGTAAAAATCTCCATAGCATCGTCGTTGACACAGGGTTCCGCTTTAGTGCATAAGGATAGAGGAGCCATAAATGGTCATTCGTAATATGTCTTATAAGCCCAAATACTGAGTTTATATCCAATCTCCATAGACTCCCCTGCATTTATATTAAGTGGTATTAAAAGGAGATAGGGTTTAATAGACCTACTTAATATTGTGATACTCGATTTTAAGTTCATCATATAAATGTAAGATGGTATTATCTCTGTGGTGTTTCATTCATTTCATGATTAAAAATAAGAAGAAGTACCTGATCAATAGAAAGGAAATCAAGATGCTTGTCCCTGCTAGGCTGTTATAACAAGGATTAATCTCAGGAGGATATCTGCATACAGATCACAGTGGCTTTTAATCCTCTTACCTCCATTGGTTGAAGAAAACACTTGCTATTAGCACTAAAGTAAAAAAAAGGAATACTTCTCATATGGTTAACCACTCAAATCAAGGGGTTAAAGGTAAAATAATCCTTTAAGGATGTAAATGCTTCCTCCCATGTGTCTGGAAAATAGCTCCAGTGTTTCCATTTAAAATTATTAACACATAGAAACTTTATTATCTCTGCAGTTCATATGCCCCTCAATAAAAAGATCATGGTTGGAAACAATTAAGGAAGGTAACATCTTCATTAAAAATGTAATGCATATATCATTTATTAAGTAGCAAACAATGCCCTTTATTTAGTCTTTAATTTTATCTATAATGATTATATATAAAATGACAACAGCTGGAGAAAGAGCTTGGTCAGTAGTGTAATTGCCTAGCATGCATGAGGCCCTGGGTTCAGTTATTAGCTCTACATAAAGTGGGCACTGAGTCATATACCTGTAATTCTAGAACTTGGGAGATAGAGAGAGGAAGATTAGAAATTTCAGATCACTCTCAGCCACAAGGGGGGTGTGAAGAGAGTTGCTGTCTCAAAACAACAGCAACTACAATAGCAGCAGAAACAAAAAAGCAAGACAAATTACCACCCGTCCTTTGGTTCTTTTTTCCACCTGGCAAGCTTTGCCCTGTCCAATGGGCTGAAAAAGTCTTGGTTTACCTTGATTCTCTAGTGAATATGTTCTACTCTGAAATACTGAGATGATCCAATTAAGAGTTTCAGATATACTACAGACAGTTTTGTAGTATTTAGAGGGAACATTATGTGTTTGGTTTTTATTGCTATCCTAAAATATTGAAGTACCATAGTTGGGACCAATGATGTTAGTGTCCAACATCAATGAACTTTAACCTCAAAACTGCTTTCCTTCTTGCCTAAGGAAAATATTTTAAGTCTTGATCAAACAAGGGGAAGACTTCCTTGTTCTATGTTCTCATAAAAATAAAACCAACCATCAGCATTCTGAAAATTAATTATAAAATGTAGATGTGGCACTAAAATTCTTTGATTGTTTTATCATTCTTCATTATTTATTAATACAGAACTCAACACATATTTCAAAAAGTTGTCGGATGATTTCAATACTAACAATAGCATTTATATGTTACATTGAGAAAATGTAAAGACATATATGCTCAACCGTTTAACTTACCATTGCAAAATAAGTTATGGAATTTGTGAAAACTGGACTGTTTCTCTGGATATTAGAAGCCAATGGAATACTATTCAGCTATCAAAAACTATGACTATATGAATTTCTTAGGCAAATGGATGGAACTAGAAAACATCATGTTGAGTGAGGTTACCCAGTCACAAAAGAACACACATGGTATGTCCTCACTGATAAATGATATTAGCCCAAAAGCCTGGAATAACAAATATACAATTCACAGATGATATGAAACTCAAGAAGAAGGAAGACCAAAATGTGGATGCTTCATTCTTTCTTAGAAGGGGAACAAAATTCACGTGAGGAAATACAGGGACAAAGGGCAGAGCAGAGACTGAAGGAAAGGCCATTCAGAGACTGCCCCACCTGGGGATCCATACCATATGCAGTCACCAAACCCAGTCACTATTGCTGGTGCCAAGAAGTGCTTGCTGACAGGAGCCAGATGTGGGTGTCTCCTACGAGGCTCTGCCAGAGCCTGACAAATATAGAGGCAGATGCTCCCAGTCAACTATTGGACAGAGTCCCCAGTCGAGGAGTTCTATAAAGGACTGAGGTAACTGAGGGGGTTTGCAACCCCATATCAAACAACCAGAAGCCCCAGATCTCCTAGGAATTAAACCACCAACCAAAGAGTACACATGGAGTGAACCATGGCTCCAGCCACATATGTAGCAGAAGATGGCCCTTGTCAGGCATCAATGGGAGGAGAGGCCATTGGTCCTGTGAAGGATCTATGATGCTCCAGTGTAGGGGAATGCAGCCAGGGCAGTGAAGCAGGACGGAGTGTGTGGGTAGATGGGGGAGCAATCTCAAGGAGGTAGGGGGTGGGGCGATTGGATGTGGGGTGGGTTCCAGAGGGGAAACCGGAAAAGGGGATAACATTTGAAATGTAAATAAAGAAAATATCCAATAAAAAAGGCAAAGAAAGAAGTATTTTTCTGGATTATAGAAGAGTAAGATCAAGGCACCATTCTCTTTGATGTCTAATGAAGTGTCCTCAGATTGTACTTACAGAAAATCCAAGTTTGGTTTCTAGCATCGCCCACAGCAGTTCAGAAAGACTGGTGACTCGACTTCCAGGAACCTGACACCCGCTTCTGTCCTCCCAAGGTACCAGGCAAGCACATAGTACACACATACATTCAGGCAATCATACATAAACATAATAAATATTTTTAAAGACCACTTCAGATTGCTATATCTCTACAATATTTATTGTCTAAATATTCTGTTCCCTATGCTGAAAATTACTATGCACATAAGCACCAACAGGTTCCTTGAGGACACAGGCCACAATGATTAATAGTATATTATTCTGTTTTATGTGAATTCTTAAAGGCAAGGCACTTTTTCATTTTTCTCTACATTTTTTTATTAAAAGTTTTAATTAGTGTGTGCATAGGTGCGGTGTGTGTGTATGCGTTTGGATGTTTGTGCATCTCTATCTTTCTCTCTCTCTCTCTCTCTCTGTTTCTCTCTCCCTCTCTGTCTCTCTCTTGTCTCTGTCTCTCCTTCTCTCTGTGGTGTGTGTGTGTGTGTGTGTGTGTGTGTGTGTGTGCACACGCATGTGTGACTATGCATAAGGACATGATGGGAAATCTTTCAAGAGCCCAAGAGCCAGTTACTTCCTCCCACCATGCACCCCTGTAGATTCATCTCAAGTCATGAGGCTAGGCTGCCAGTGCCTTTGTCTGCTGAGCTAGCTCACCTGTCCTCTCTCCATATTATTTTCACCCATTCAATTTTAAACATTTAGTAAATGCTAGGTAAATGGAGAAATGGTAAGTTCATCTTTTAAATTTTCATTTACTTACATATGTTTTTCAGAAAACATTCATGTAAACATACAATCTTATCCTTTTTAAAATCCAAGTCTTCAAAAATAATTTTAGATTGAAATTGAAAATTATTGTAAATGCAGGAAAAATTTCATATTCAAACCCTATCTTTTTGAGGCATTTGGAGAACAGAGAAACAATACAGAAGGATAGATCCTTGCATAGTGTCAATTAATTATTCATAAAATCCACTTGGATATTATACTCAAACCAAGATTCCAAGTATGCTGATATTATAAATCTTAGATTCACAAATATTAATAACCAGCTCAGCCTGCATATCAGTTCAAATTACTTAAATGCTCAGGCAATTGTGATAACACAAAGAATGAAACTTCGTTCTTAGATAAAAGAAAAATATCTCACCCGTGTGTGAGTTGACTTGAATAATATTCTTTTTCTGTGTGTTAGTGATATGTGGACACACATGTGTGTGTATGTTTCTTTATGTATATTTATATCATATATATATATATATATATATATATTACCACAAAGGCACACATTCCCTCCCACACATACTCGCACCTTACACACACCCATACACATCACATGTACAAGCCACATATGCCACATACACAATACATACACATACATATATCACCCATGCAGCTATTCACAGACACATACATACATAGCTATAAACACTAAAACCACATATACACACAATACAGCTTCAGTTTAATATATTAGAAGCTTGTTTTAAAATTGTGTCTTTGAAATTATTTCCTTCCTTCCTTCCTTCCTTCCTTCCTTCGTTCCTTCCTTTTCTCCCTCTATTCTTTCTTCCTTTTCCTCGTTCTCCTTCACGATCCAATGACCTAACCGAGTTAAATTTAACCATGTGGCAAAAATACATAATGCACATATTTAGAAGGCTCAAAATCTCCTCCTCAGAGACATAATACTATGATTCAACAGAAATTTTGAAGATGTCTACAAGGGAGCACTGAAGTAACCTATGGCAGAAAGGAGCTATTTTAAAAACTACATAGCTATGAAACAATAAAGAATGGTGGCTGTGTGACATCAGGCAGCTTGTCTTTGTCACATTTGTAGGTTAGTATTTAGTACATGATGGAGGAAGAAAGTACTTAGAAGATGTAAATGGAATTATAGAAGTAAAAAGTACAAACAATTTTTAGCAAACAGACTCACCAGCCGCCACAGGTGGCAGAAGAAAACGCTAGCAAAATTCAAGACAGAGGAATGCAAGTTGTTGAATCTAAACTGAAATAAAAACGAAAAGGAAACGCAGAGAATTGAGTGACAGCATGCCAAAAGTCTCTGGGAGTAAATTTAAGTGCTTGTGCAACAACAACAAAATCACAAAGTATTATTTATCTAGCCATTTCTGAGGCTTGAATGTGAGGTCTGTTGTATGTCGAAGTGAGTTCCTTCAATAAACTATTTCTCATGACCCTTTTGCCATGAGTAGAAGTTCACTCATGGCTGCTATTTGGTGGATCCACAAGGCCATCTGTTCCAGGGGAGAAAATAATTTGTATATGAGACTGTCTACTAAAAGTGTGTGGATACCCGTGCATGCAAAGACACATGGTGTAGCCACAGGATTTGAAGCTATCTGATGAGAGCGCTACAGGCTGATCTTGAGTCCTCTGGAAGGGTGACAAACACTCTTGATCACTCAGACCTCTTTCCAGCCCCATAGAAATAAAATGGCCTCCTGGTCATTTAGGAAACACCAAGGGAGAGGATTAGACCGGTGTATAGGTGAAACATCTTCCATGAGCTTGTAGGAGCTACGGAGCACACGCACAGAGATTCTGTCTGGGCTAGAGGGAAGTATGTCGTCAGGCATCCGGTAGGAGAGTGTAGACAGAAAATAGAATAATTAATCTTTGATTTGCTGCACCATGTAGGGACACTTGAGAAACAATGAAACCCACACTCCGTCCAGATCCACGAGGTCAGTGCAGGAAGCTCATCTTCCGGTGATAAACCACACTGTCCAGTGTGAAATGCCCTGGTTCTCACCTCGAAAGGGAAAATTCTTATGAACAGAAGGCAAAACCTGAAGCTGTCTTCATGTGTAAGATTCTCAGTTTGCCATTTAGATGCACAAAATACACCCACTAGAGATGTGATAACCGTGTTTACATTACTAAAGTTATGTAGACAACGTGGCCTGGCCCGGGAGACCTCATGATGCTGTCATCCAGATTGTAAAAGGACTTTGCTCAGCCTTATTTTATGTTTCATTTGACTGATAGGAAAAGTAAACCCATTGCCTCAGTGCCATTCTAGATCAATGTTCTTAAAGTTTCCATGACAACCAGCCTGCTCTAGTTCCAGTACACCTTGGGAAAAAATATATTTAAGAAAACAATGTAAAAATAAATTACTAGCACATGAAATGAAACAGAAGGGCAGGCTTGGAAACACAGGCCTTGATGTTTTATTATTTGCTTCATTAGACGTAACTGTTTCAATATTCATAGGTATCTAAACACTCTAGCATGTGGACTCATCTATACTTTTAGAGTTCTAAAATAGTTTTCTTTTTAATTTATATTGTTATAGTCATTGGCATTCATTGTAAACTGTACTCTTTTCTGTAAATACATTTTCATAACAGTATTAATGTGTATGTTGATTGAATCGTTTTCTGTAATCCCGCACACACCTCTTTTCCCATACCTGCCCCCTGTTATCTTTGTTTCCTGAAACAGTTTCATTTCAACATTCACTCAATACATGATTTTAGAGATCTATACAATGTCCAAGAGTTACCAAAGTAACAACGCACTGTCTGTCTTTCTGAGATTAACTTAAGCCAATTAAGATGGTTATTTCCAGATACATTCATTTTTCTCAAACAAGTTTTATTCCTTACGTAAGAATTAAGTGGGTACATACTTTTAAAGATGAGTGACAACCTGCTCAGTGTCTGGAGCCAGTCTCTAGCTGTACTATGACCTACATTTCTGTGAGGCAAAGTGGGAAGCCACACATGAACAATGAGTGTAAGACTTGAATTCAGGCGAGCGGGCAATGCACACCACTCTGTCCAGCATTTACCCTGTAATGCGAACATCAGGTTCCTTCTCAGAGTCAGAATCAAAACTTTGGTCATGGCATCAGCTCATATCTTGGGTAGTGCATAGAGAAGGAACAGTTAGGATCTGCAAACCACAGAGGGTGTAGCTTCCTGTCAGTACTCAGAAAACTAACCCTAGTGAGGGTGATTTTGTCTCCAGTATTGGTCATTATCTTTACTTCTATGTGATATTTGATAGACTAGATGACAACTGGTAATTAATATCTCACACTGCTGAGCTGTTATCAAGATGATAGAGCTTGTTGCCTTTTTTATTATTTTATTTCACTTTCACAATCTGATATTGCAGAGAAATGGGATTAATCGTTTGGCTTAAAGTCAATTGACAGTCACAACAATTTTTTCACCTATGGGAAAAGTTAGAGATGCTCTTACAACTCTACTCTTGCTTTAACTAATTAATATAAAATTATTTTCAAGTATCATATTTATTTCATGCGGGGGACTTCTCATTGATGACCACTTGGAAATGCTAGTTGACATAGAAAAGAGAGCTGTCTGATTCAAGTTTCTGTAGCACTTTACAACAATAAACGGAGGTGAAGTTACTTCCAACAAAACTGGACTACTTACTGGACTACTTAGGATGGGAGTTCTGAAAGGACAATTTACTTTTCATTTTAACCAGTGAAAAGGATGGTAAGGAAAACTTCAACATTGGCTCTAGTTTTGGAAATCTAACCAGTAGCTACCGCAGGGTAGCCGCATTTCTTTTACATTTGGTTTTGGTTTCGGGAAAGGGAATATTCCAGGATAGGGAATAACATTTGAAATGTAAATAAAAAAATATCCGATAAAAAAGAAAAGAAAAGAAAATCACTGTGGGAGTCGGAAGTACATTAAAATCTGTCTTTTTTTTGTCCGAAAAAAGTTTTGGTTTCTTCATTATTTCTCTTTCTTGTTTCCATGTATTTGTGTTTGAACTTTCTAATTACATTTAGTTTCTAGGAAATCTGAAAGGAGCTTTATTAAATGCATATTTTTAATAGGACAACATTATTTCTGGGCTTCGCATCTTGAAATGTTGCCAGTGGCATTTATGTGTATATTGTTTGACAGCTTTTTCTCATGTTGAAAATAGATTTTCAGAATTTAAATCAAGTTCAAACATCTGTGATTGCCATGAGTGATTCTAAGTACAAAAAAAAATAAAAATAAAGGAAAGGTCTAAGAAACCTACAAGAACTGTTTTTATGCATTCTTTTAATTTTGAAGCTTCAGCACCTCTCCTGGACTAAGTGGAAAAAGCAGAGGAACCTCAGAGTTATCACCCTGGACGCACTCAGCCTCAGTCCCTATTCCAAGTGACAGTGACACGCAGGATGCCGATCTCAAATTTCTGCACAGATCCCCTGAATGTGGATACATTTGTCATAAGGAGAGCCTCACATGTTCTTGAGGGTCATTTGTCTTCTTAAATTAGGTAAACTTGGTTTTCAAAAATGTGCATCCTTTGAATGTCAAGTGGCTTATAACTTCAGAAATCCTAACTTTTCTGTTGTAGTGTTCATTATTTAATCAAACTATTAGCATACGGAGAAATACCATTTTCTATTGAAAATCTCTCTCTCTCTCTCTCTCCCTCTCCCCCCTTCTCCACCCCCCCCCAGTGTGGTGTGTGTGTGTGTGTGTGTGTGTGTGTGTGCACATGTGTGCTGCTTGTTTTGAGTAGGTGCAGACATACAAGTGTGCACAGGTGTGCCAAGGCCAGAGATACACACTGGGTGTTTCCTTTGATTGATTTCCACATTACTTTTTGTGACATCATCTCTCCTTTCACTAAATCTAGACCCTACTGGTTTAAAACTGCTAGCAATCTGACTAGCAGACTCCAGAGATCTCCCTGTTTCCTTTTTACAGCATTAAGAGTACAGGAGTCACGTGGAACCCCTGGGACAGCAGTGGGTGCTTTTATACTACAGCCCATAGCTTTACGTTTTCACAGTCAGCTTCTAGTTGTAAATGCAAGACAGCTTTTGCTCACAATTGCATAACCAGATGATATTGACATTCAGTAAACCCAGTTGCTATATTTTAGATCTCGAGTCTCCTTGAGAGACTACCAGCCTGTGGGACTAAGAGGTGGAGCCTAGGATATTAGATCAATGTGGGTTTATCCTTCAAGGAGATATTAGGATTTAGTCTGATTTCTCTACTTCCCAGCTTCTATGTGGTGATTGGTTTTGCTCCATCACACTTAATGGACAGCCTAACCCCCATGTTGAAAACAAGGTTGCCAAATGACCACGATTGAAACTTGGTAAATATGTGGCAAAACAAACATGTTTCCTTTTCTACAATGATTTTTCTTAGGAATTTGTCATAGCAATGAAAGCTGACCAGCACAGTAGTTTTCAGTTGTTAGAATGAGAAAATACTTAAGCAGATTGGATTTGTGTAATTACCCTGATCTCAAGGAGGTGCAGAAAAAGCCTCCCCTAAGTATGCCCTACTCATAGTGGGAAAGAATGAACAGCTACTTTCAGATTAAGAATCATAATACAGTCTACTGTAGCCTGGTGACTGATGTTAACATGAATCATAACAAGGCAAGTTTAGAGCATTTATGAAATGTCATGCTAAGAACAATTTTAAAAACCAGCTATGAAATCTTCTAGACTGTCAAGGTCATCGAAAATAAGCAAAATCTGAGATGATATAACAGCCAAGGAGAGAACAAAAATATAGTTGGACAATGGGACTTGGGTCCACACATATCAAAAAATAGCAGCAAAAAATTTGGCACAGGTAATATAAGTAAAATACCAACTTTATGTTGTAACAAAGCATTAATGTCAATGTATCGATTATACAACACATAGTATATTAATAGGAGATGATAGGAAAAGAGGGACCCAGAAAAAAACACCAGTTGGTAGTTGATAGTATCTTTCTAGTAATTATATACATCTAAAATATTCTAATATTTAAAGAAGCTTACTTAACACATACAGTGAAGAAGAGGTTAAATACCATTAATTCTGAGAGGGTATGGAATACTGGCTAAATTGTAAATGTTAAATTATGCATTTCATGGTGTAACCCAAATTATGAGTGGCAAATAGGATGCAGAGGCATAGTAGAGAGGGCCCTGTGAAACAAACTGTATTTTCGGAGAATCTCAAAAAAAATATGATATTTTCATAAGTGTCGTTGGGAGGAAAGATGAAAATGTGAACCTCAAATGTGGGCGAAATGCAAGATTGAAAGTAAAGACCAGTTTCCAAGAGACTGTGATGACGGGCCATTTGAGTTCTCCGAAAACTAGATTTGAGTGCTGTTAGTCCAAGAGCATGAGCAAGACCAGTGATTTGGGAAACAAATGAACACTGTTAAAGGACAAGAGCTAAGACAGCAAGGCAGCTAAAGCAGTAGATGCAATTATAGGGATATCCCAGAGGACCAGGCAATGTGAAGGCAACATGGGATGACAAAGTGAGATCCTTGCTGATTTTTGCTCTGAGAGGAGAAAGTACGTGGTCTCATTCAGAGCACTAGAGTAACCTGCTAGACATGGGCTATTTTAAATGATGAAAGGTGTTTTCTAATTTATAGCACACATAGTTGGCTACAGAGTGAACAGGAAATATAATTGCCACACTGGTGTTCATTTGTGCAAAGGGTCTAATAGTCAGTACTTTCTAAGAGAAACATTTCATGGGCTTGGATGAAAATCATTATTACTGATAGCTACTACGAAAGATAATTCTAGGCAGATGGACTTACTGAGCCTGTTTTTCTGTGGCTAACAGAGTCATTGAGGACGCGTTGTCTATGAGGGAAAGCTTGGTTTTGGTCATTGTTGTGAATATTGGGAAGCCTAAGATCATGATCCCAGTGTGTGCTTGTCTTCTGAGAGATGTCTTACAGTCTCTTACATTGCGGCTGGAGAACCAAAAAGTGAATTCAGGCAAGGAAAGGAACAATTCCCTTTGCACTCAGAAGAACCCTCTGAAAAATCGTCAATCCATTCATAAATTCTGTGCCCTCACAACCAAACATTTAAATGCTTGCCTCTTTAATACTTCTATAGTTATTGCAAAAATTTTAACAAATGGTGGCTAGAGATAGGGGTCGGCAGGAAGAAGCATATGGTTCTTACTAAAACCCCACATTCGGTTACCAGCGTCTGCTGGTAGATCACACAAGGTAGATCACAACCGTGGAACTCAATTCAAAGGGATCCATGCCCTCCATGCTATCCATGGGCTCTTGTACATACGTGGCACGCCTAAATGTCATGAAGACACACAGCTATATATAAAATAATCAATCTTTAAACTTCAATTTAAAGAAGCCAATTTAGTGAACCATAAAAAGGTACATTCAAACCCTGACAACACATAAATAAAATGATTTAAAAAAAAAAGAAACCCTCTGGAGACATTGTGTAAAAACCACTGTTTGTGTGCACCTGGATTAGAGCAGAGGTTTGCAGGTTGAGGTGCTAACACTAACCTTCAGTATCTTAGAGCTAACTACAGTGTCTATATTTCAGAAACAATCCTTAAGAACTCATACAGTGGAAGGGGAAGCCCTTGGTCCTGCCAAGACTGAACCATCAGTGAACATGATTGTTGGGGGGAGGGCGGTAATGGGGGGAGGATGGAAAGGGGAACACCCATATAGATGGGGAAGGGAAGAGGTTAGGGGGATGTTGTCCCAGAAACCCAGAAGGGGAATAACAATCGAAATGTAAATAAGAAATACTCAAGTTAATAAAGATGGGGAAAAAAAAAGAACTCATACAAAATAAAGCATTGAAGAGAGAGTCCACTGTTACTGGTACCCTGAAAGGAAGTAGAAATGAAGACAGATATATACAGAGGGTAGACAGTATGAGCCAACAGGGTAGAGGACCACCTGCAGGTAAAATGACAGGTCTAAGTACATACACAGTCATTCACACACACTCACACAAGCACATTCATACAGACACACTCACACACAAGCATGCACATATATGCACACTCACATAAATACACACTTGCACACATTCATGCACACACGCTCACACATAACACACACATGCATACATACATGCATACACACACACACACACACACACACACACACACACACACACTCATCCGATCTCAGCATTTCAGCTACTAGAATTGTAGAAAAAAATTGTTTTGTTTCATGCTCCCAACGTGTGGTGTTTTGTTACCACAGTCTTGGCAAAAATAAGTTATTAATAAAATAATAATTGTCTGTTTTGAATTTTTCAGCCTCACATGTTCAGTGTGACAAATCTTCTTCTGACAGAGAGAATGGAGGAGGGAGTTCTTGTGGGCTGTGCAGATGACGAATCCTTCCACACAAACAAAGCATTGTCTATTTGAGTCACCCCGAGGATCCATGATAAAAAAGCTTGTTATCATGACTCCCATATCTACCCAAGAGAGAACAGTAGGTCAGAGGCCTTACTCTTTTACTGACCCATCTATTTGTGGTATGGAAAAAATCGCTATAGGAATACATAAGTATTATTAGAATTCATAAACCAAGTTTGGAGTCTTTTGCGTTTTATCTGTTCATCGTAATGAGCTTGGAAGTGAATATTTACCAGGGATACAGCTACTCACATCACATGGCAGTAAAAGAAGCAAGCAATGAGTTTCTAGCTCTACTAAATAAAAACTTGGTCTAACTGAAGTGCGTACTCTGCCTCAGATTTCTGCTTTCATTGCTTCTGAACCAGATGCATATATTTCCCGGAATAAGTATCAGTCTTCTAACACATTGTGAAATTGGGATCAGTCATTATTTATAGTCTTTCCTCAGGTGAGAGCAATCAAGTCTTAGCATGCCTTTCTCGTGTGCCGAAGTGACAATTGTCAAAATGAGAAGACACGGAAAGGGAGAGAGTTAGGGTGGGGCTTTCATTCCTGAAATATATATCATGTGTCAGCTATTTTCTGGGTGACTTACGTTCAATTCTCAAGACATCTTAATGGGATACATAGGCCTACTTAGTTTGTTTAAAGCGAATACAGCTTTGAAACAGACAGAGAGGGAGTGGTCTGGGAGAGGAAGGGAGGTGAGGAGGAATGAGCAGCAGAGGAAAGAGGAACTAGAGTCAGTATATTTCTAAGGCATTTTAGTCTCCTCAAGCAGCTTTAACAAAATAGAACAGGCTGAGGGCCTAGTGCATAACAAAAGGTTATTTCTCAGTTCAAGGGGTTACAACTGGGAAGGGAGGTGCAGCCAGCACACTCCAATTCCAATGGGGCCCTTGTGCTGTTTAGCTGTAAATCCTCATCCTCCTGCATCTTCATTCATAGAAAACAGGCTCAGAAAGTTCCACAGGGTTTCTACTTCAGGAACATTGGCCTGCCCTTAAGACCTTTCAACTCAGAGTCATTGCGTACTACCCAAACTCCCATTTTCTAATGTCCCTGCATTAGGATTTCTGTCTATGCATTGGATAAACACATTCACTCTAGAGAACAGGGAAGTTATGGACTATGCCTTAAAATCAGTTTTGCTATAAACTTCACGGGCTTCACCTTAGAAGACACTGAATTTCAGGATCAGCGATGACGATGTTGGATATGCAATAAGTTCTAAAGAACGAAACTTACATTCCTATCCAGCTGCATGTTGGTTAGTCCTCTGCACTTTGCAGTGCACTCACGAGGCGGCCATCAGGAGTAACTCAGCTCCCTGACGTGTTTGTCCCTGGTTGCTTTTCTGTTCTACACTTCCCCAAGGTTCCCTAAGGACCAGAACATGTGTATTCCTTTGCTCCGTTGATGCAACACTATCCAAGCCATTTATGGAATATGCTGCCATAACCTCCCAGCTTTGTGACTGCCACAATCCCCACCTCACTTTTGACAGCAAATATTGGGCAACAGGTCAGATCTCCTTAGCCTGGGACATTGCATCTGCAGATATTTTTATCAGCTGAAATGACCTCAGGGGATTGAATATTATCCAATATTCAGCAGATCACTATGTGATGTGAGGCCCCTGAAAGCATCAGATAATATGATATTATATATAAATATCATATGAAATACACAAAAAATCATGTTATAGTTATAACAGTATTGGGTCCAGAAGGCAAAGTTATAAAAGTCTTTTAGAGAGATGTTAAAAACTTTTGAAGCTATCCTAAAAAAAAAAATTTGCAAGCTGTATTATAAGTGTCTAGGAGGAAGAAGACAGGTACCTGGGCTGTGACAATGACAATAAAACTGCAAACACAGGTTCCCATTTTAGAGATATTTAAGCAAAATTCTGGATATGAAAATTGCGTAGATACTGAAAGGGAGGAGGAGCATCTTTGGAATCTGGGTCATGGTCATGGGCCACATCCAGAAGTCTCTTACCCATCCTGTTACCCAGATGCTACAATAGGCTCTTCTACTCTCTGGTTGAGAGAAACATATTTGTAACCTTTACCCTGCTCTCTGCATGTTCTTGGGATTCCTACCTCTATGTGAGTCCTTCAGCTTACATTATTCATCACTCCCACAGGCCTGGATTTTATCATTACCACAACTTCGTTCAATACACTTTACACCTCCAGATACCACCCACTACACACTGTGACTCTTACCGTAGCCTTTGTGAAGGTGAAAATATTATTCCTGAACAATAAAACTACCATTGGTAAATTCCATAGGAACAAGGGCTGATGCCTTTGGCATCCTATATTTTGCCTGTTTTAGATGTTGCAATAGAGCATACCGCAATAATCTGAAACAATTTTTTTAGGATAACAGTTAATTATAGGAAATTCAGAATCGCTTATCATCATTGCTAATGAAGATGATAACAATATTACTTTTTCAATTTTTTATGAGAAGAGACATAACACTGATTATGAAATGGAACCCAAGTCCCATTTACGTTTACAAAAGGGGCTGTATGTTATAGACACACATAGGCAAAAATAGGTAGAGGTACAAGAACTTCAGAAACATAAGTGCATCATCCATCATATTTTTTTAAAGCTCTAATGAATTTTGGTGCTAGGTTATGTGGTTTCCTGCCATGTGTATTATCGGGGAGAAGCCAGGAGGCTCTGTGTTCAGGGTAGCTTGTGCATACAGGGCCACGCAGAATTAGGAAAGCTCTTCTGGTTTTAAACTTCCATACTTAGTTCGATGAAGCTACATTTTATCAAAAGGAAGAAAGCTGTCATACCTGGCACTCTCATGCAATTCAGATGCACAAATGACCCTCCCGAGGTAGGCTGTTTCTCAAAAACCCCACCTTCCATTCAAGACAAAACTATAAATAAAATATTACAAGCATTCCCTCCTGTATCGATATATGCAGCAAACTTACCGAGTTTGAGAAATTAGAAATTAGATAACAATGTAGTCACATAAATCATTTTATGACTATCTGTAAAATAGAGACAGCAAAAGGTGACACCCCTGGGACAATGAGGAGGAAAGTAAACAAAATAGTTATGCTAAACGTGACTGAAATGTAACATTCTTACAGTTAAGAATTTTGAAAATTTAGTACAAAATTTTCTGTGTATGATCTTGGATCACCTTCCATTCACCCCTAAATTTGTACTTTCATTTGCTGTTTCTTTTGCTTTCTAAGTTCCTTTAAATATTATTTCTGCCTATATCTTAGTGCCTAAATTACCATTGTTCTGTTTCTGATTTCCCAATCATCCTATTTCTAGATCGCTCCAACCCAGTCTTAGGAGGCTCACCCGTTCCTCTGCATTAGTTCCTGTGCTGTCTCTCCTGGAGCTCAGAGCTCACAAGGACCCAGACCTCTTGCCTCTCCAGGACCTTAGAGCCTAATGTTTTGTCAGCTTCAAGCTGTTTTGGAGAGAAGTGTTGGCTTGTTTCTCAGCTGCAACACTGACTTAGCGAGTCTTTCTACAAAACTAGTAAATAATTCATTTCGGGTCAAATTTTTGCCACTGGAAACTTTTGCCAGTTAATAACAAGTTTCTTCATCTCCGGTAAGAAAGTGTGTTTCAGTGGTAGTAGTGATTGGCAACTCATCAATAAAAGATTATTTTTGTAATCAGAAGGGTACGTCATGTACTTTGGTTCAACTCTAATTTTGATACTATTTCTGATGAGGAATAAGGAATTCTCGGGGCTGTACAGATTCTCAGTGTTTACAGAGCCTGTCTGGAAAGTCTTAGGAGAAGGCTACAAGAGATAAGCCAAACCTCAATGGGACACCAATACTCCTGTTCCCTCCATTTGTTCCATTCCAGGTCTTCTAATAACTTAAATAATTGAAGACAAAAAGGTGAAACAACCACAAAAATATCCTCGTGCCACGAGTTTCTCAAACAGTCACAATTCTAGCTAGCTCAGCTGGTTACCCTATCACTTCAAACTTAGGCTGTCTGAGCAGCTGCTGGGATGGTTGGCGATGAGGAGTTTTGAGTGTTGGGTCATCCTAACCCCCAAAGAATAATGACTCCAAGGCAACAAAAGGGCTTAGACTCTCTTCTGACAGACAAAATTGAAAGCCCGGCTAGTCAGGATCAAAGCGGACAGAAGGGTAGTTTATTTTCTCTTGTCAATCTCGGGAAATGTTATTTGTTGTTGGCATTTCAACAAGCAAGATTTATTACAGGTGAAATGTTAATCTAGGGCCTTCTCTCCACCTTTGCTCAGGTCGGTAGGCACCCAAAGTGGTCATTCTGGAACGCGGCATTTTGTAATCACCCGGGCTTCTGTGAAACCAATGTGGGAAGTGATTGATGGGCACACAGGAGAAGACAGCAAGTGCACATGGAGACACAGACTTTCCAAAATGTTCTAAAGAGGAACGTTCCATTGGTAATTGGGAGAAGGCAATCTCATATATACAAATAGACATGAATTAATAATTTTTCTATGTTTTATTCAGGAAAAGGTGCTAGAATCACTCCACTAGCATGTGTGAAGAATTGAAAATACAGTCTTTGTATTTAGTAATTTGGACAATTGTTTTTTTTTTCTTTCTTTGAAGTTAGGGGAATGAGAAGCAAGCTTCCTCACACCATGGGGGGTAGGAAGAAAAGAGTCAGAAGGATTATAACATTAAAAAGATGCAAAATAAGAATATTAGAGTATTTTATGGATAAGACATTTCTAGTTTTTTTCCAAGTGATTTTTAAAGACTCTTTTGAAATTGAGATTTGAATTATACATAAATGTAGCCAGAGGGCTGGACGTCAAAAATTCCACACCACAGTTCGATTGTAATCTAAAAGTGATACCAAGAATGCATAAGCTCAGCCCATGTAACTTCTACAGTAAAAATAACTAATATCACAGGGAGAGTAATGAAAAGAGTCAGCAATGCTTCCCCCCAGCATATCAAGCAGGTTTTCATAAGGAAGCTGTGGTCATCAATCACTACCTCATTACGAGCCCGTCATCTGGGCTTAAGCTAAATGTATTCTGGCTGGCTGCCATGCTAAATGTTCAATGAAACATCCTTAAGGCTCTCTACAAGTTCAGCTGAAGTCGCACATGCTATACATCAAAGAGGAACATTAGCATTATCATCGCTTAATAAATAGTCCCATTCTGGCAATGTAATCCCATGTTCTAGAGCAATCTACCATCCCCAGTCCTATACTGCTAAAATAAACAATCGTTCTGTCTCCTGTGAGGTTTATTTAATGATAAATGCATTTAGGGATAATTAGTCATGCTGCTTGCTGATCCTCCAGATATATATCTGAACTTGCTCGAAACCCAAGCATGGATGAGCTCCACCAAATATTTTAAGGCATACACCATGTTAAAAGCCTATCTTGGACTATTAGTCACAATGGGACATTGCTGGTGACCATTATTGTTTACATTCTCACTGGAGAAGTTTTAAGCCAAACAATGGTCCACATTTTACTGTCTCATTTTTACACATTCGAGTATTACAGGTATGTGAGATGCAAGCTTTATTAAAATACCTGCTTGTTGCTTTGGGCAAAATTACAGTATCCAGAGGGTTGTTTTTTTTTAACTGTACTTAGAGAGATGGTATCACTTTCATATTATAATCTATAACATCAGATTTTTGCATGGGAGGGTTGGCTGTTTTTAAGGCAAAAATAGTCAAAATTGTTTCAGAATGTTTAATGTTTGTGCGATTGCTAATTAATCTCAGATGATCTTCAAAAGCCTAAGGATACAAATAGCATATACGCTGCTAAGAAAACCAATCCTGACATATATCCAATATGAAAAATAATTCTAACACAGAATTCGAATTCCATGAAATTTGTACAACTCACACAGCCCTCTTTGGTTTTCTTACTAATTACAAAGTTTTGATTTGGAATCTTCAGATATATATATATATATATCTGAACACGCACGTGTGTGTGTGTGTGTGTGTGTGTGTGTGTATGAAGCTACCACCTAACTGTCTGGAACGTGGGTCAGAGAGGCTAAGAGACAAAGGGAAGGGCTACCTCATTATTAATCAAACCAAGATGTCTGCCTACTTAAGACAGGGTCTGCTATACCCAGATACACTCTTAGCATATAAGAATGGAAACTTTTCCTCCAACCTGTAAGCTTCTGTCCTTCGGACCAGTGAACTACACTAATATAAGACAAACAAGACAAAAGGAATATTAATATTTGCATGAAGATGAGTTCATATAACAAGCAAGTGAAAAAAAAAAAAACTCAAGCAGTTAGGCAGGTATTCAAGACCGACCTTCACCACAAGAGGAAATGGCTAGACAATGACTGTATGTGGACCTTTTAAGAAAGTTTGTTGATGAGACTGTATTTTGGCACTTACTTTATCACTAGTGTGGAGTCCTTCTGTGTTGAGGTTTGATCTGTTGCTATGAATTGTAATGCTAAGTGCAGGCCACCAAGACCTGGTTGCTCCAGAAAGGAGAGAGTCCACAGGTAGACCCAAGTGATGCCATGTGACTTTACCCAAAAGTTATTTCTGATTGGTGAATGAAGATGTCAACAAGCAATAACTGGGAAGAAGAGACAGACATAGGTGGTATTTAGAGTTCCTGGGCTTGGGGTAGGAGGAAAACCAATAGGTAGAGAGAGAAGAAGGGGATGGAGGAGAAGCTGCCATGGGTAAGAATCTTAAAATAATGGCTATTTGGAATTAAGGAAAACCCAGACAAAACATGACAAATTATATAATGGAATTTGCCTAGGAAATATATATATATATATATATACATATATATATATACATACATATATGTATATATATTAGCACAGAAGATAGATATCTGGAAGCTTGTTATGAATATAAAGGTTTTATATGTCCTTTATCTGGGAACTAACTGGTCAAAAGAGGGGCAGAAACCCCAGATTGAAATTAAATATGTTGACATTCCTCTACGGCGAGAAGATGAAGAACGTGCCATTTTGAATTTACATGGATTAGATGAGGAAAGAAGAACCTTCAGCTCCAAAAAACATCTTTGGACCAGGTTTGTTTTGAGGAGGTAGAGTCAGAGTCCATTAAAACCCTGACTCAGGACTACAGAAAGAGAGGGACAAGTTTTATGAAACATAACAATAGACAAGGAGAAGGCCATGGAGGTGGAGACAGATATGAATGTGAAAAGCAGCTCATAGTTTTAAAGTCTTACTTAAACTTCATCTGAGAGGCAAGAGAAACCTTTCACATGGTTGATAAGGGTAATCCAAGTGACTCTCAAACAATACAGAATAAAGATGTAGCCCAGGGTTGGACCTCAAGAGGAAGGAACCCCATTGCTGAAGACCCCAAACAGAACATTTAGGACACAAGCATCAGATGATTCAAACTGATCTGACCTGAAAGCCTCTTTCCTGAGGTCTAGTTTCAACTGTACCAGAAAATCCTGTGAAAGCTGCCAAGGGAGAAAAGCAATTAAACAGTCATACCCAGCTGCAACACCTATGAACCATGACAAGGAACAGCACAGCAAGCTATCTTAAAGGTGTAATAAGTTGCCCTCACATGTCAGTGGCAAGCCACAGCTGTCTAATTGGACTTAAGGCCTACTCACCAGGAGAAAAATCATACCTGGTACTGAAAACCTAGCCACCCTCCCAGAGCCAGGGAGGTCATGAATCTTAGGAAAGCATCTACTATCGCCACTTTGCTAGACCAGCACAATTCTTTACAACACACTATATGTGATCTGTATACCGACAGTAAGTGTAGTCACCACTCCTCACCTCATTAAGGAAGCCGCTATTTATAGAGAATGGAGACTATCACAAAAAAACAATTCAGGACACATTGAAGAGACCAATGGATTGTGGGGAACCTGGGTACCCATAGATAAACCCCCAACCCAGCTCCAGTTTCTATAACTCAAGGAACATCATGAAAGGCAGGAAGAATTATTTGTAAGAGCCTGATATCAGATAATCTGTGGTGAAATAGTTTCTACTAGAAATTGCTGCAAAAAGGGGAATGGAACAGTAGCAATGTAGTGAGCATATTACCATGGAAGCGGAATTTTTGCAGGGTCCCATAACTACAGAGAGCTACAGGCAACCCAAGAACTGCTGGGAGAAGGGGAAATGAGATTACCAGGAACAATTGCATTTATTGGTTGTTCAATGCAAACAAAAGTCAACAATAATGGTCTCAGTAGGTTCTATTCATATGTCTGTATAATCTCTCTCTCTCTCTCCTCTCTCTCTCTCTCTCTCTCTCTCTCTCTCTCTCTCTCTCTCACACACACACACACACACACACACACACACACCAATAATAATCAGAAAAAAAGAAATCAACTTGAAAGTGGGTGGAGTATTCATAGGAGGCATTCGAGGGAGGGATGAGTAGTGCATTTCTCTTTCAATTAAAGCATTTTAAATAAAACTTTTTAAGAGAAAAATAATAATAAGAGGTAAATTGCTGTATGGCAAAAAAATCAGCCCAATAAAACAGGCTTTGGTCACAAGGAACGTATCTAATATTATAAGAAAAAAATAAAACTACATCAGTCTTTGTATCATTCACTCACAAAAAGTAATTCAATTTCAGAACACTGGCAGAAACTTTAAAAACAGTATGTCATAGTCAAACTGGAAAATGACACAGTGAGTGTTTTTTCTCCAAAGCCACCACAACAACTTATGACACAAGAAGAGAGAAACTAGATAAAAATTGCTGTAAAATAATAGCAACTAAGATATAACCATTGAGATAAAAAGAAAGAGCGGAGGCAAGTCACGCCCTGAAGATGTCAAAGTAATAATTACTCATGAGATCAACAAATTCATCTGTGAGACAGAAGAAAATGCCACAAACCAGGAGGCGCAAAATGTGAAAGATGCTAATAGATGTCTCAGGAGGTTCAAAGAATAAAAAGGAAAGATGGAGGCAGGAGGACTCCTCTCAGTGTTTGACACTGGTGGCCACAGTAGGCACAGTGTTTCCACAGAGAGTAGAGAATGGTGTCAGAACAAAGCCTATTCATGTCTGCATCTAGTACAGCTGACAATACCAGGATTTTTAGGGACAAAGAAGAGCCCCTCAGGACCCAAACTAATCTCATCCATCTAGATGCAACTGCTTGAAATTCCTTTAACTGGAACCAAAGCCCTTCAATCTATAGCTAGAGATAAAAGGCTTAAAATGTAAATACCCGGGGAGGAGGGATGTGCTCATCCCATGCTCTGTTTTACTTAGACAGGGTGTTCAAAACATGGAGGAGGCAGAAAGCACCAGAGACAGTGAGGAGGATTTCGTGCCTCCAAGGAGAAAAGCTGTGCCAGTTCTGCCTCAGGCCTGGCTACTTGGAAGGCTGGTTGCAGACATCAGTGGGATCCTCAGAAGTTTCAGCTCTTTATGTTGGTTTTACCGTGTGGGGTGGGATTTTAATACCCCTCCCCATCTCTCCCTGGACCTCCTGTCTCCAAAGGACAAAACCTGCTTCCAAGTACCATGTAGAGAATAAGTCCTTTCTTCAGTGACCCATCTAAATATGACATATCTTCCTGCCAAACTAGGGTTTGTGAGTGAAGTTGTTAGGATGGGTAAGGAAAGTACTTATTTCTTGAGTTTTTCCTCCATGGGAAAATGTGTACACAGTATAACTGGCAGAGGGAATGGATTTGCTTACAAATTTGACTTAAAATAATTCTTTAGCTAGGAAATACATGGTTATGAATGGAAAACCCTTAGCCTGGACTTCCTTAGGATAGTGGACGTGTATGATGCGTAATGAAATAGCTTTGACACCTACACTGTACATGGATATTACAAAATCATTGTCAAGTGATCTCAAGGGATTGGCGCTTTATTGTTACTTCACAGCACCATGCTCAAGCTAAATTAAAAGCTCATTTTTCTAGGAAACTCTTTTTGCCAATAAGTGTGTCAAAAACAAAACAGCAAGTCTGGGCCATTGGGCGCCACTTATCCCTTACTTCCGTAGTCTCATACTGTTGAACATTAGTGGTTACTAAGTCAATGATCAAGGTGAATACGTCAACACCTGGTTACATATATAATCTTTCCATATAGTAATAGTATTGACACAAAAGTATTAACATAAAAGTACTCACAGCACCCAGCCAAGTCATGTGATTGACCTCTCTGGTACCTTCTCACAATCTGCTACCCAATTATAGCAGCCACCTGTTCTCCATGGCTCAAAGTCTGCACTCATTAGTCCTGGCATTGTTTAGGTAAAGGGGTCTGGGGTAAGTCAAAGATGCCTACTATTATGCAATCTTGAGCCTCTGAATGGACCTTCCCAAATTCATGTTCTTTGTGACAAAGACAGGGCTTCAATACCTCTCAGAGTTCTTGTAATTTAGGATTGATTTATTTATAATTCTTGGTACCTGGGACTTCTACCAATTATTTCACAGGAAAGAGAATATGGATGAATGAATATGAACAAAGTACAAACTCCAGTTTTAATTATCATTATTAAAACTCATTAGAGAGGACAAATTCTGTTTCTTATTCTTGTTTTCCACAACCCTTAACTAAATCATATCCGTGCAAATGCTGATTTTAACACTCAAAAGCTTTCAGTGGTCCCAAGTACAGTCTGAATCCTCCCATTTCTATAACTACTGGAAAATTTTATCATTGTTATCTTAAACACCAGGAATGAAAACTCCACTCAGAGAAGGCATTGTTAGTCAGGGCAATGCCTTGACAACCTGTTCATGGTCGTTAAGAAGTCCCTTAAGCATAGATGCCAGCCTTAGTAAACTCCAAAATGCCAGCACTACAATTTCACACTGCAGGAAGCTACTTAGAACTCCAGAGTTGGGGAAAGATTATATGGGCTTGAAGATGCTTCATTCGATCCATGCAGGAAGAAACCTTGTAGAAAGAATTAAGTTTCTTTAATTCTGCCAAAATGCAGAAAGTTCTGAAAGTGTCTTAAACTCTTCCTTTGTGTTTCTTCCACTCTAATGGAGCAGTAACTGTTCTGAAGAAGCATTTTCTGACTGTTCTGAAGATGCTGACTTTATCTTCTAGGGAACGGGTCATCTCTCTTTTCTTACTAAATAATAAAATCTGAGTGTACTCACTTGCCTCGGCTGGATTTTACTTTTCTCTTGCACTGCAAAGCACACTAATTTTTCCTGCTGATTTATCTTTGGATATTATGTTTTGCACACACACTAAAGCACCAATTGTGTGAGCAAAGGGAATATAAACAACATTTTTGTGAGTGTCAGAGAGTGGGTTGTGGTGGGGGACCAGAGGGCTCTGCCTGTCTTCTTTTCCTTGTTTCTGGATGAAGATCATCAATGTGTCAAGGCACGGAAAAGAGGAGGAAAGAGTAGCTGATGGGACATGAATGGGGAGTGGCTCCGTGAAGAATGCTAAACACTTTTGTGATAGCTAGAAGATTCTGAAAGACAGATGATGCCTCGCTTGTGATAAATGGACATTTATGTGAAGAAGCCATGCAAATGGACAACAGATGGAAAAATTATCATAATTAATCATTAGGAAAATAAACCTAAAGCCAACTGTGGGATATTACTTTGCTGTAGTTACAGTGACTACTACCATGAAGACGAAGAATGAACAGTTAAATTTCCTCAACAGCAAAGGTATGTGCTGCCAAGCCGGATGACCAAAGTTAGATCCCAGAACCCACATGGTGGAAGTTCTCACAGGCAGCTTTCTGACCTCCACATACATGTTCTAACATACACATGGATGTGTGTGCCCCAACCCCTAAACAAAAATAAGTATGACATATAACAAGCTTTGGAAAGGATATGAAGAAGAGAAAAGCCTCTTATACTGTTGATAGGGACAAAAATGAATATAGTCAGTGTGGAGAACAGTATGGTCGCCATTGAAAAGGTAAAGTGTAGAGCGCCCATAATTGCCACCAATGTCAGAAATTCATGTGGATGTGAAATCAGTGCGATAAAAGGGCATGTACACTGCTGTGTCTACTCAAGTGCTATTCACAACAGGTCATGGATGGAAATAAGCTAATGTCCAATCAGTGAATGAACAAACAGTATGTGGCCCATTCGTACCACGGTAACTTATCCGCTATTTTATTTTTTTTGGTTCTTTTTTTCGGAGCTGGGGACCGAACCCAGGGCCTTGCGCTTCCTAGGTAAGCGCTCTACCACTGAGCTAAATCCCCAGCCCAACTTATCCGCTATTTAAAACTGATATTGCTGACATTTGCAGCCACAAGTGGACATAGTTTTTAATGAAATCAAACAAGATTAAAAACTAGACAATTTTCCATGATCTCATTTACATGCTAAAGTGAAACAAGGTAAGTTCTCATGAAAGTTAAGAGTAGAATGGTACCTATCGGAAGCTGAGTAGGAGAGAGCTGGGAGACAGGATTAGAGAAGTTCAGTTAGTAGATATTCTAATTGGGTCCATACAAAAACTCAGTTCCAGAATTCACTGTGTGATGAATGAAGTAAGCAATAAATTATTGTATAGATCGAAAACTTCTGGAAGAAAGTATTTCTTAGCCATCTGGTCCCAGCTCCCAAATGCTAGAGTTATAGGTATTCATTAATATGTCTGATTTATGAGGTGAGGATATTGAATCAAAGACCTGGTGCCTGCAAGGTAAACACTTTAGTAACTGAACTACATCAAGACAATATATATTTTTGGTAATTAAAGTGCACATTTTCCTCCAGAAAACAGCTCTCGATGAGGCCATCTTATCATTAGGGAAATGGGGCAAAGGTTGTTTACAAGTGAAGTGTGAGACAGCAATTACGTGGATTTTGTATTTGGATGGACCCTTATCTTCTAATTCACTGATCATTTGATTTAAAATTCTTAAACTTTAATCTAGGTTCCCCCACTTAAAAATTGGAATGAGTCTGTACACTTATGGGTGATACAATGATTTATAGCTATAATATGTGACTGAAATGCATATATATGGAGAAGAAATCGTGAGCCTGGTGAATCCCGGAAAGGTGGAGATAAGAATCGGTCACATTTACTGAAAGATGAAAGACCGAATGCTAATGCTCATTTACGTGATGTGTCCTATCAAATCATTAGTGATTTCAGAAAACACAGATATTGAATTTATGAAGAGTTATAAAGCAAGACTCTTGGATTCTCACTGGACGTGTGTATTTAAGTCATATAATTGGTAAGTAAACAAAGAAATACAATTTTCAGCTATGACATTGATTCCAATTATCCCATTGTTAATTTACAACAACCTAGTGGAGGCTTGAGGTCTATTTTTAAAAATGTGAGCGAACTGGCTCTTCAGAGGCATGTATCAGCAGACGGTGCATGACATTCCCGTTCAAGGCAACTCGGCTTCTGAGTGACGTTGATAAGGTCAACAGTCTGTGGCTGCCAGCCGTTATTCTACTCGACTTAATTGAAACTCTGGGATAGAAGTTCTTTTAATCATATCACAGAGAAGAATTTAACCATCAAAACAAAAGTAGCCACATGCCAATCAGTCCCCAGAAAATCACCTGTCTACTCTGCATGCATGCATAAGTGAAAAACATCAAAATATTTTAGAATATAGGAATGAAATCTAGCTGTATAGTGACTGGCATAATTCAGAGCATAAGTTCTTAGGTTCATTTTCAAGAAAAACTCCAAAGTAGGAAGAAAAAAATATTTTATGGTTTTCCTTACTGGTTTAAGTTTTTTTTTAATATTGCATCCAACCTCTTGCAGAAATATTTAATCTTAATACTTATTTTTTCTTAAACAGTTTAATAATCTAACAGTTCTAACATCTGTGTGACTGCACTATGAGCTCAGTAGGCAGAGATTTTCTTTGGTAGATGTTTAACAACAATAACAACAACAACAACAACAACAACAACAACAACAACAACAACAAAAATAGGGTAGCTCTCCAGTTCAGAGTAACTACCACCACTGCCCCTTATATTACTGTGTTAAGGAAAATTTCCCAAAACAGCCCGGAAACATTACACAGAATCATACGCAAACCTCTTGCTTGAGGCAACAGGATCAGAAACTAACAATTTTCCTTTATCCTTGTCTTCTGTGACTTTCGGTGGTAGTTCTTCTACCTTTATTAGATGGAGGTCCAAGTGCCTGGGTGGTTCAGAGATGCCATGGGAGAGACCCAGGGCACTGCCAACCTAGATGGAGGTTGGCAATGTGTCCACATCCAGTGGTCACACCTTTGGATACACCTGTTTCAATGCATGATATAAGCTTGGTGTGGATGCTGATCCCTGAATCAACCAGTAGATATAGCATAGCAGTGTATTGTCAATGGTAGTGATGGTAATGAATTCAGAAGAGCCCTACAATCCTACAGCCCTATAGACCTTCAACTGTACAGCCCTACAGGCCTATAGTCCTACAGCCCTACAGCTCTACTGCCCTACTGCCTTACAGCTCTACTGCTCTACATCCCTATAACCTATAGCCCTACAGTCCTACTGCCCTACATCCTTATAGCCTATAGCCCTACAGCTACACCACCTTACAGCCTTATAGCCTATAACCCTACAGCCCAACAACCTACAACCCTACAGTACTACTGCCCTACTGCCCTACAGCCCTACAGCCTAAAGATATACAGGTTTGAGCACACTATTTGGATACATATATAATACTAACAAGGCTAAGTAAAGAGATAATGGTGGGCATGAAGATGGGACAGAGACAGATCATGTATGTTCAATCTTTGTTACCAAGTGAAGAGGTAGGGAAGGTGGCTTCTAATCCCTGTATTGCCTTATTCCTGTATAGCGATCTTTCTCTCCCACTGTTAACACAGGCTGTCTTTTTCTAAAGCTAGTTGCAGTGACTTCTGGTAGAACATTCAGCTACTCAGATGCAGTAACCTCACAGGCATGCATGCATGCATGCATGCACACATGCAGGCAGGCACATACACACATTGCTCGCCTAGGGCTATCATAAAGAAACTTGAATTAGAAAATGTCAAGCTTCTCTGTCTAGAGAATAATAAGAAATTTACTAAAATTAGCACCAAAAGGTCATGGTTAAAATGCTTCTAGGAGCCCTGGATTGCAAAAACAATCTTAGAGTACATGGACAGGGCTCAGGTTTTATCAATAGCACAGCAAAATGAGCAAGCAACTGAAGCTGCTGTTCAGCTTGGTTGTAGATGTCTACAATCTCAGTACCCAGGATGGAATAGCTGAGAAGAGAGTATCAACTTGAGCCCAGTTATGCAAGGTTGCCTATAGAGCAAAGAGGAACTTCATCTCTGCTTTCCTTTAGAAACCAGTGCTTTTCTCCTACCTTCTTTCCGTCTGTCTGTCTGTCTGTCTCTCTCTCTCTGTCTCTGTCTCTGTCTCTGTCTCTCTGTCTCTGTCTCTGTCTCTGTCTCTGTCTCTGTCTCTCTCTCTCTCTCTCTCTGATTTGTGTATGTAAGTGTGTAGTGTGCATGCTATTATGTGGATATTGAGGTCAGAAGAAGATGTCTAGTATTGCTCTTTGCCTTCTGCCTATTGGGGGCAGGATCTGTAATTTCATGACATCCTATGCCAGGCTAATTGACCAATGAGTTTCTGGGAGTGGGGGTGTCCTGTGTCCTCTTCTCAGCTTGACACAGGCACAATGGAACTTCAGATACCCAATGCTACATCAAACTTTAAATTAGTTCTGGGGATATGAGCTTATATGTTCACGCTTGCCAAGGTATATTCATATAGTTTGAAGATGAGGTATATAAACAGAAAGTGAATGAAGTTCACTTTCATTGAAAAGACAAAAGACTCCCGTCGCCATTGTCTTTTGTCTTTTCTACTTCAGATCTTTATTTTTTAGTTTTTGCAAAGTATCCTTATACATGAGTTTTATACATATATAACTAATTATTCATATTTCTCTCCCTTCTTTTAACAAAATGTTTTATATATGTTTTACAACACTTTTACATTACTAATATACATCAATATTTCTCTTCACTAAATCTTTTCAATACATTTAAATCTTTTTAATACTGTACTGCATAAATGTTCTAGAATAAATTAGCTATTAAACTGTTCTTCCTCATGAATATTTAGGTGTTTACTTTGCTAACATAAATAAAACTAGGCAAGCATATGTCTCCCCAGATAAAGGTGCTTGCAGCCAAGCCTCAAGGCCTGAGTTTCATTTGTTCAGACCCACATGGTGGAAGGAAAGAACTGTTTCCTTGAAAGCAGTCATCTGACCTCCCCATGTCTGTCAGAAGACATGTGTGCCTGAGTGTGGGGTATACCATCATTCAATAAGTAAATGTAATTAAAATATTTTATGTAATAAATTTATAGTCGTGCCTTTTGACATATGTAAAACAATTTTCTGCAGGTGGAACTTGCACTTCACGTAAGCATCATGTAAGACTACCTGTTTCCTCACAGTCTTGTCAGAGGTTTGTCAGTATGACAGATCCTGTGGTACCCCAGAAGAATATTAATTTGCATTTCTTTTACAATGTGTGAAGTTTAGCATCTTTCCAACTGTTTAAAGGTCATTTTTATTTCCTTTTCTGTGAAATATGCTATTTTACATTGGTCCCTGAATTCAACTTTACCACAGACGACATTCCCACTCTATCAATGTCACAGAATGAATAATCCATCTTTTCATGCTGACTTGGATGCTCCCTTTTTTATACGGATTGACAGAGTTTAAGTGTTTGTGTCTATTTCTGATTTTCCTAATCTGTCCCTTTGATCTGTCTTCATGCTCTGATGCCGTAAGCATGTTAATTGGTGAGGCTTACTGACATGCTAGCCTCATCCCCATTATAATTTAACTTCTGCTCTTCACTTGTTTTACGTCGCCTACTGGCTTATTATTTGCATATATAAAAGCTACTGACCTCTGTACATTGAGTTGAACCCTAAGCCTCCTGAGCTCATTTTCTGCTTCTAGAATATTATCAGTTGACTGTCTTTGATTGTTACGCCTCAAATAATATATATGTTTTCTCAAACAATGTGATCTTTTCTAATTACTTTATTTCTCCTAAGTGCCTTAGTACATGTAAATTTTCTTTAAAAGAATCGTAATAATAGACATATTTATCTTAATTCTGAACTACTGTCAATAAGGGAACTTTTTTTTAAATTTTGCACTGCATTAGATATGGTCTAGAACATACATATTGTGTATTAATATGTCCTTTTCATATGATAGAAATTTACCATATTATTTATCAATATCCATGGAGATTATCATGTTTATGTTTATTCACATGGCATCCCATGAGCTTTCCCAATAATATAATGGAAATTGCTCTTTTTTCTTCTTCAGAAGATCATATTTTAAATAAGTCGGTGCTGACTAAACTTTAGATGTTTGCGCTGATAACTGCAGATGTGATTCATATCATTGCTGTCTAGGTTTTTTGATACAGTTGCTGTCTAGGGTTATTTGCCATTAGAGACAGGGTTGAATAATCATTGCAGAGACATGGACACTCTTGTGGAGCACTGGAGTTCACTTTCATTGTGCAGCTGACATGGCATTAGCACACTCCAATATTTATTTATTTATTTATTTATTTATTTATTTATTTATTTATATATTTATTTTTATTGGGTATTTTATTTATTTACATTTCAAATGTTATCCCCTTTCCCAGTTCCCCCTCTGGAAACCCCCTATCCCATCCCTCCTACCCCGTTTTGATAAGGGTGCTCCCCCATGCACCCACCCATTCCCTCCTGCCTCCCCGCCCTGGCATTCCACTGTACAAGCCTTCACAGGCCCAATGCCCTCTCCTCCCATTGGTGCCCATCAAGGCCATCCTCTGCTACATATGCAGCTGGAGCCATGGGTTCCTCCATGTGTACTCTTTGGTTGGTGGTTTAGTCCCGGGAAGCCCTCTATTTTTCTATGACATCTGCCTTTGTTTTATTTATTTTCTCTTAAGACACACTGAGGATGTTACTCAGTTCAATACTGCTATGCTGTTTTTATATTATGCTGCTTACATGTTTTAACACCCAGGTTACTTCTTTTAAATTTTAAACAAATATTCATTTATATATTTATGATATAATACAAATACTCCTCATTGGCTAATTTTTAGGTAGAACCAAAAATTCCTATTATTAAAAAGTGATAACAGCAGTCACTGCCCTCTTCCACTGGTATCTTGTTAACTAGTGTTTGTTTGCATACTGTCTACTGCCTTGTTAGATGTGCTCCCATTAATATTCAAGTACAATATCCACTATAAATGATGACCAACCTATTGAAAATAAACAACCAGTTTCTTCGGTTCACGTTGAGGTCTAATACTCCTTCGTTACCACTATTTTTATCTTATTACCATTGTCAGGCCATATATCATCTACATCACCCTGTCACCAATATCCTTCTTGTTTACTTCATCCTTAACTTTTTAATTATAAATGTTTGGTGCACATCAATGCACATTCACAATTTCTAGAATATTCTGTCTGACAGAATTCTGATTTTCAAGTGTTTCAAGAATATCTTGAAAATATCTTTCCTAGGAACTGTAACTTAGCTTGGCTAAATAAAATACCACAAAATAAAAATAAAATAAATTAAAAAAACCTAATTCTTTTCGGTTGTAGACATAGTTTCTGTTCTGTTCTATAATGGTCTTAGAAGAAACATAAAAACAGTTTAATACATTTTAATAAATATATGTGATCAAGCCAGGATACAATTCAATAAAAATGCACAGCTCTAGCATATGTGCAAGGCTTCCTTAGGAAAATTTTGGTTTTGGTGATTTGTACTTTCATTTAAAACATATAGTGTTCACTGAATTTATTCCGTTCCATTGGGCTTGTGGCTTTCCAGCCAGGAGACTTCAGTGAAGTATATTAGGGATAAGAATATTCTTCCTTCCTTCCTTCCTTCCTTTCTTTCTTTCTTGCTTGCTTTCTTCCTTTCTTTTGTAAAACTATTTATTTTATTCTTTAATCCTTTTTTACAGTCCAGACTTCATCCCCTGCCTGGTCTGCCCTTCAACGGTTCCCTATACCATACCTCTCCATCCCATACCTCTGTATCCCATACCCCTCCACACCCAGTCTCCAAGAGGATGTTTCCACTCTCCCACTCCCAACCCACCAGGCCTCCTCAAATCTCTCGAAGGTTAGGTGCATCTTCTCTCACTGAGGCCAGACCAGGTAGTTCTCTGCTTTATATGTTTCAGGGGCCTCGGACCACCTGGATCTAGGCTGCCTGGTTGGTGGCTCAGTGTCTGAGAGATCTCTGGGGTCCAGGTTGGTTGAGACTGCTGGTCTTCCTATGGGGCTTCCCTCCTCCTTAACTTTTCCATCTCTTCCCCAATTCACACACAGCGGTACCCAGCTTCTGTTCATTGGTTGGATGGCTTAATGGCTAAGAGTACTGGCTGCTCTTCCAGAGGTCCTGAGTTCAGTTCCCAGCAACAACATGGTGGCTCACAACCATCTGGAATGGGATCCAATGTCCTCTTCTTATGTGTCTGAATATAGCTACAGTGTATTCAAATGCAGTAGATAAATACATGTTTAGAAATAAAAAGAATGTTTCTGCTGGCGATCAATCTTTATAATCTTTAAATTTACATGTATCCTTTTATTTCACTTTTATCCTCTTCAACTCTGTTAGCTGTTAGTATTCTTTTTTAATTCGTAATCATATTTAGGCTTCCATTTTCATTACATTTGTTTCAATATACATTCTTCTGGTTCTCAGTCAAATCACTCTACATCCACTGTTCCCCCTGTACTTGCTATGGAAACAGGACTGTTTTTTCACACATTCTCATTTGTGACCCTCTATCTATTATTCCAATTTTAGATGAATGCACATAATTTTGCCCATTTTTAATATATTTTAATGCAATAGCATACTGGAGAAAATATCTGATTCTGTCAGGGTAGAAGACAGTTTCAGTTTAACTACCTCCCACCACAGCCTCTTTGATACTGCAATACAGACATAGGTAACATCCAATAATTCAATAATATATTCAGCCAGATTGTGAATGACTGACATTAGTTTAGCATTAAGCTGCCTTTTTTCACACATTCCCATACATACACACATACATACACACACACACACACACACACACACACACACACACATACACACACACAGAGATGTACATTTCTACATCATCAAATGAGATTACCCTGTTTAGACTGATTATTTATGGAATGCCCTTGCAGTCTTGTTATAACAATACAGAAGACTGTCCTCTAAGACAGTGCTATAATGACATAGTGATGTTGGTAAATATGGCTTCTGTAATATTCCTTGAATATTTAAATTTACTATGATTTTCTGAATAAAATCATTTTCGGGAAAATTTTAAACATATGATACCACCACCACCTCTCTCTCTCTCTCTCTCTTTCTCTCTCTCTCTCTCTCTCTCTCTCTCTCTCTCTCTCTCTCTCTCACACACACACACACACACACACACACACACACACTCCACCAACACCACTGCCATGATAATTTTGCTGCTCCATATCTGTACTGGACAATCAATGGGCTCCATACCTAAAGAACTTCTAAAATTCTTAGGAATTCTTAATTCTTGTCTTCAGTTTCTTCTCCAAAATTTTGTTTTTTGATTTCAGTATTTCCCTAGAGTTCTTAAATCACTTTGCAATATGAAAGTTATTTCCTGATTTTACTATATTTTAAAAAAATTAAAATGTATTTTTAATAGAAAATATAAATACTTTATGCATTTCTGTAAACAGAGAAAATTCATATGTAAACATCATTTAAATGTTCATTTAAATATGAGCATCAGGTTAAATATTTTATTGTTAAAAATGAATTAGGAGTAAGCCTTTTCATCCTGAACTTTTCCTATTAAAAGTGGATGATAAATCCTCTGGGGCTCAAGTACTATGTAATAAAGATACGAAGAAATGAGTCTAAAACGAGTAAAAATAGAACACAAATAATAGCAAAAACTTTGACAGTATACAGTATTTATTCTAATATATGTGTACACATACGGACATTCTTCAAGAAAGCAAGTAAGTTCAAATCCAAGGCTTGTTAATGAGTAAATATAAATTATGACTTAATTCAACTGTTGTATACATTTGTATAATTACTGAGAAATAACTGAATACTGTTCCAAACCAAGTAGACTTGTTATCAAACTGTAGTACAACTGCATTGTTCCTTTGCATAATTATAAACACTCGAATAATACAGTCACAGCAAATTACTGTATATCTAAAATATTTCTTAATTACATTAAAATCATTAAACTGTCAAGTCTGTATCTCTCTCTCTCTCTCTCTCTCTCTCTCACACACACACACACACACACACACACACACACACACACACACACACAAATATTTCCAACAGGGAGTTACTAAAACAAAAAGTGCTTTGACCTCTGAATCTCCTCTATACTTCTCCAAGTGGTACATCTGATTTGCCAATTACTGATGATTCCACTCTGCCCTTTCTCTCTCATCCATCTTCTCATCTCCATCCCTGCTGTTACTACCAAATCAGATTTTCATTATCTCTCACCTTGAAAGCAGCCTTACAGAAGCACAGAAAGTTACTGTTCAAAGGCATCTTGCAATTCATAACTAGGTATGAGATGCATGACAGGCATGGATATAAGTGCAGGTTTTCACAGGTAATGGGTCAGGGCTATCGGTATTATGTTGGTGTGGTAAACTAAAATAATATCCTGTCTACCAGCCTACAGTATATAGATAGTATGATTATCATTGGAGAGGTTGAGAGGGCATGAATTGGAAATGATGAGCTTCAATTTGGACTCAACCAAAGAGCAGGACCCCTGGTTTGAGATGCCAGGACTGTACTAATAGGTTTAGGGTCAGAATCAATGTTCTAGGCATTGCAGACACATGGATTTAAACAACAATAAAAAGATAATGGTTCCTTAAACTCCATTAATATAGCAGGACCTTGGAAGCTGAGACTGACAGACATTTTATTTGTGCATCATCTGAATAGATACCATGTACATGTTGGATAGACATCAAGGTGCTTAGGGAATAACATTTCATTTTCTGTTATATGATTTGGGTTATAATATGCTTTTCAGATTGGATAGATGGCTCAGTAAGGAAGCATATCAGCATAAGGACTTTAGTTTAATGGCCAAACCCACATTAAAAAGTTTAAGCATGATGGTATATGTCTGTAATCACAGGATTGGGAGGTGGAGATAGGCCAATCTCTGGGGCTCACTGGCCAGGCATCCTAGACAACTTGGCAAGTTCCAGAACAGTGAATGATTCTGTCTCCAAAATCATGACTGATAGCTTCTGGGGAACTATACCTGAGGTTATAATCTGGCCGAAATATACATATGTACATATATACAATCATACACACACAGATAAACACACATATACACATACAAATAAATATTTTAATAGTGAAAGAAAGTGTATTATGCAGAATACTTCAGAGAATTGAACAGAAATGATACCAGAACTAAGAGTGACGTGAATTTCTATCATAAAGCCCCATAGATTTATTCGGCATTGAGAACAATGAAAGTATGATAAAAATTGCTAGCACATTAAGCATTTATGTCAGGCACTGCTATAGCTTTTTCTTTGTGTCAAATCACTTAACCCTCCCAATGATCCTAGGAGGAAAACCGAATTTTTATTCAGACTGAAAATTAAGACGTTGGAGACAGGGTTATTAAGTAACTCACTGACAACGATGGCTTTAAACATAGATGAAGGTTCCAACATTTTCAGTCAAGCCACTGTAATTCAAGAATGTCGATAGCTATGAATGAACACATGACGTACTTGCTCAGCTTACCTCAGATGAGACTGTTCCATTTTTAATGTTGGGTGATATTACAATAGAGAAAATCACATAGAAACTTATCTGCAGTTCCCGTAGACTCTATAAACGCGAGTCTTCACATATTACGCTGTTGGCCAAGACGAACTGAGGAATTTTTTGCATTTCTCTGAGATGACTTGGTGCTACTTCCTTGCATGTCAGTCCATTAATCTCCCCTTGAATCTAGAATGGCCTTGCTAGTTGTTGTGACAATTACAATGGATGAGGCAAGAGTAGCAATGTGGCCACTGAGCATTAGGATCAAGAGAGCTTGAAAAGCAAACGTTGTCTTTAGAATCAATTTTCAGGTGAGCAAGCTTTACCTACCCTAGAGAAGGGTGAGATGCCATTCGCACACACTGAGAAACACGGCTAAGGAATTCTAAGACACCTCCTGTCCCCCGCCAAATATGGAATGATTCAAAGATTAAGAACAATGGGTGCCACAGGTAGCAGAACATCCGAACTCAGCAGAAAACAAAGAACCATGGACAGAGTTGTTAAACAATTGATGGCTTCAAACCCCTAGCTTGTTAAAGAGCAACTACCATATTTTAAAATACAATGTTCCCTTAGTAAACTGTTTTCCTAACTGCTCATCTCAGACCTCTGTCACTTTCTAGGTAATGTAGATTTCCTTGATATTTTGACTTATAAGTCACTATCACATCACCTCATATTGATTATCCTACATAATTCAATATTTTTAGTAAGACTCTATATACTCTGTCTCTGTTTCTGTCTCTGTCTTTCTGTCTGTCTCTCATTCTCTGTGTCTGTCTCTCTGCCTCCCCCTCTTTCTCATCTCTTTCTTTCCATCTCTCTCTTGATCTATCTCCCCCTTTGTCCTATCCTTTTGATTGATGTGGTTTTAATCATTGTAGTATCTGGATTACAATCCAACACACTTTAATTCATACTCCTATTTTGACAAAGCAGTTTTATTTGAGCTTTTAATGTGGGTGATGTGGGAGCTTTAATATACTTATATTTCATATTCACTGTCTAGAACATTCCATAAACCACTTCCTTTAAAGGCAAACAGGGGTCCTTTCACGGGGAGCACTTCTTTCTCTCTTCATTATCAACTGGCACAAAGCATGGCTCTAGTTTTCCTCTCCTACCTTAAAATTTTCTTCCCTACGAATTATGACTGAAGCTATAAGTTGTCAAACTTAAGCCATTTAAAAATATTAATCAATACTGACAGACAACTGGATATATCAGTTTCCAAATGCTATTCACTGTCCATGTTTAAATAATGGTCCCAGCTACAGATTTGAAGGTACAAAGATGAGGGAAAAATAATTTTAAGTTGAAATTCATTGGAATTCAAGTTTCCTTGTTTTTTAATCAATGTATAAAATAATGACTTGGAATTTTCCTATA
This sequence comes from Rattus norvegicus, assembly GCF_021556685.1. NCBI lineage: Eukaryota > Metazoa > Chordata > Mammalia > Rodentia > Muridae > Rattus > Rattus norvegicus. The sequence goes on along the minus strand of NC_141535.1, from coordinate 209,058,304 downwards.
ACAAATTGGTCCAAAACCACATTCAGTAGGAGAGGAACCTTGTGCTCCTGGCACACGTGAGCCATAGTTTCAAAGACCCAACTGGAGAGAAGTGCCCTACACTTATTCTAGTTTCTCAGTAAATAACTTGTTGTAAAGGCCCTGATCTTAATTCTGTTTTACATGTGTAATATATATGAAAGTAGGAAGAACACAGCTCTTCATGTGCTTGTATGTACTTTATGTTAGGCAACATTAATATCTGACACCTGTGTGAGAAGTTCTTGGAAACTCTGAAATGTAGGTCTATGTCATGTTTGCCTACATATTCCACCTTAATTGGAAGTAATTTTGTCTTTAATTAATTGGAAGTGTAATTATTCTGCCTGGAGGTGCAAATAGCTTCTCTAAAAGTCTATTTAATGAAGACTTTTTGCTCCACAAGCAGTACTCAAGGTAAGTCCTATTTCCACTGAAAAACTGGGCTTATCTAGTAAGACAAAGGATAAAGGAAATATTCCTGACAGTTGGCTTGAAAATTTGAGAACAGCTGCAGACATTATTTGTGTGGTTCTGTTATTAAGTACATCTCCCTGTGTCCTTCTTGTTCTACTTATGAGGTATTTTTGTATGAATAAGTTGTTTAAAATATATCTTTTTGTTAATTTGAGTAATTCCGTGGTGAGATACAGCAGTTAATGTTCACGCCTCCACAAACTGGAATTAATCGTATCGAGCTATTTGCAGGGAATTTAAATTTTGACATTGGTATGGAATTTAAATATCAAATAGAATTGTCTTACTGTTAAACAAACATTGTTTATTTGAAATAATCACCAATACAACATCAAACGAAGGGTAGGTGGGTAAGATGGCCCAACCTGTTAAGTCAGGTGGTCTGACTCTGAGACTCACTTGGTAGAAGGAGAATTTGACTCCAAGTTGTGTTCTGTTTTCAAGATACACGGAAAGGACAGCGCGCGCGTGCACGCGCACACACACACACACACACACTCACACTAAATATATAAATACATTTTTAAAAACTGCGAGTCGAAGTTTCCAAAAATACCTCTTATTTTTGTTCCAGTCTTAGGGGAAAGAGAGAAACGGAAAGACAGAGAAAAGCTGTGATGTCAAGTCAGAAGAGATCTGTTGTCAAGAGTAGAACACAAGCTATGATATCGTGTGGGCTCTTACTAAGCTCTCTTTGCTAATGGCTCTCCCAGAGCTTTCTATCTCCCCTTTCCATCCCTGAAACTGAGAGTGACTTTTTTTTTAAAAAAATTTTATTTATTTATTTATTTATTTATTTATTTATTTATTTATTTATATGAGGACACTGTAGCTGTCTTCAGCCACACACCAGGGAAGTGCATCAGATTCCATTATAGATGGTGATTGTGAGCCATCACTTGGTTGCTGGAAATTGAGCTCAGGACCCCTGGAAGAGCAGTCAGTTTTCTTAACTGCTGACTCATCTCTCCAGTTCCAGAGTGACTTCCTTAGAATGGATATATAGTCATTTAACTTCCAAATCTAGTGAGCACCTCCTCCCTCCCCCACTTTGTCGCCAGGATCTCTCCAAACCCAGCTTCTAAGTCCCTTGAAAGGTAGCATCATGGCTCCTATATTTAAGCCTTTTTAAAAAATCACTTTTTAATGTGTTTAAATTTATGGATTTAATGCACTTAATATCTGTCTACCATCAGCTTATCAGCATCATGAGGGTTTACAAGGACTATGACTATTCTCTTAAGTAGTCTAATATCATATATGGCCTGTGGCCTGGCATAAAGCAGTTCCCAATACTGTCAGCTGAGTGAGTGCAATTGTGAATTTTATGCCTTTCTAAATGCTTAATTTATTCAACCATAGAACAAAACATTTAATGAGGATTTACTTATTCTCTGTCCTAAGTAGGCAATGGTTAAAAGGCATGCATAAAACTTATTCTAATTGAGTTTCTAATTTACAATTGCATAGGCAATTATATAGTTTCATAATTAAAAGATAACTCTTCTTTTATAGAATTTAGTTTGCTTATGATGGTGATTAATTTTCCTAATTGTTCTAAAGAGTGGCTTACTCATAGCTACAACACCCAACTTTGTAAAAGTGTCTTTTAGGGATAGTTAAATTAGCAGATACAGCTTAGAAACCAGAAAGAGAAGGGATTAGTAATCCCTATGGCATAATATTTCTATCAGCCTGCTTCAGCTTAATTTTATATTGTTTGTCATTTCTATTATAATCATCATTAGGATTCTGGTACACAGCAAGAATCTTAGGTATGACTATCTAGCATTTGTGATGTAAAAAATAATTACATTACCACCTAAGGTATAAATTCTACCCAAGCAACAGAAATAATTCACAGGACACACTCAAGCTTGAAGAGTAATGCTAAAAATACTATACTACCGTTACTAATTCAATTCTATATTTTTATCAAATTACTTATTGCCTAACTTAAATGTGTTCTATCACAGAATAATGGATAATTGAACTACCAGGCCAAATGGTTGCAGGAAAAGCTTCACCTCTGAGTCTCTGATGATGAGTGTTCAATTAAGACCTCAAATCTTCTTTTTCTGCTCAGACAATGTTGTTTTAAGTAACTACAATGAATTCATCTTTATACATAAGACATATGTGCAGTTTTAATAGTGGTATATGACACAAAATTTGAACATTTAAGGAATGTTACAGCACATTAAGTTTAACCCTCATTTGTGTCTTGTATGATAGATGCAGGAATTCCAACTGAGGAGATTTTATGAACCAGCTAAATGATTTGTATTCAGAAGAGCATTAAAAGTCCCCATGACAAAGTGTACTTGAACAAAAATACCCTGCTTGTGACACATTCTGTACCAGTAATGTGTTTTCATTTTTCACATGTTGCATCTCATTTATTTTATTCAGGCACACATACTTAAATCGGCAAGATACCGCACGCTTCTGATACCTTTGAAATAATAAATCACTTTTTGCAGATGTTTTTTGCTGCTGCAAGGCTGCCGCTCATTAATCAAACATTATCAGTTTCTACGGGTGCCCAGTGTTCAACAGAAAAGACACTTCATTTTGAGTTCTGACTTTCACTCACTGGTTAGTCCCTGACCCCACAATACTTAATGCTAGCAATTCAGAAATAAGAAACCTCCAACAGTATAATGAATTATGCAGACAAAATTATAAGCGGTATCATATTTTCTGAATTCCTTATTGCTTTGTCCTAAGTGAAATCAAACTGGATTTTTAAAATGTCAAATAAATGTGGTCATAAGAGCCATCTAAACTTAGGTCCATAATGATAAATGTGTAAGGTGGGCCGATTCTGTGAATCTATCCAAAACATCAGATTTCTAAAACACGTATTCAGAGATTGTGTGTATATATTTCTAAGTATATACATACGTATATGTGTATTAAATTTAGTGTAAGTTGTTAAAATCATTTCAAAGTACAATGCAAGGCCAGTTGTCTACCTGCTGTAAGTTTTAACGCACAAAAAAATGGAGCAAAGTTAGAATCAATTGTAAAATTTCTCCTTTTTTTCTTTTCTAAAGGAAGATTCTGTAAAGAATATTCTTGTACTATAAGGGGTCACAGATGACTGCATGGATTGTCAGTCACCAAGTCATCCTGTAAATATCTTATAACACAATGAAAGACAACTGACAAAAACTGGACTTTTAAAACCATTGACATAGGCCCCTACACACACTCTCTCTCTCTCTCTCTCTCTCTCTCTCTCTCTCTCTCTCTCTCTCTCTCTCTCTCTTTCTTTCCACATATATATATATGAGAAATATTTATTTTATATATATGAAATATTTATTTTATATATATATGAAATATTTATTTTTCTTATACAATAATAAAACAAAAAATCTCAGTTTGTTCATCGTTTTTTACCCACCACTCTAATCTTAGGAAAATGCTCATTCAGAATTGTCCCTGACAACGATGGAAAGAGACTGACAAGCAATTGAGCACGCTTGAGTGCTTCATAAGTACTTTGTTCCATTGCTATGAATAAGTATCATTATTGAATATTTATTAAACCATCATCCCATTAAGTTACAGTACAGAAATCTATATATAGGATATAATATGTATATCTTCTTTACAACAGTTTAACAAAAGATCACCAATAGATGGATACTTTTGATGGTTGAATACCATTATGAGTCCTGAATTTTCTGTCACCATGCAACTGCTGTTGTAGCTATCAGAAGACAGATGTGTGTGGCTCAGTGTGTGTGTGTGTGTGTGTGTGTGTGTGTGTGTGTGTGTGTGTGTGTGCGCGCGCGCGCGTGTGTGTGATGTATATATGTGTGTCTAGTTGTCTGTGGATGTGTGAGAGACTTACAGTTAATAGAGTCAGCTGAAGTGCTTCCTGCCATCTGGCCTTGAGAATGGATGGAATTTTTCATGGAGTTTTGTATATTTATTTTATATTTTTTTTGCCAAAAGTTCAGTTTTTTTCAAGGAAAACAAAACTTTCATAATACACCTAAACAGCTGGTTTTATTTATTCTTGGCTTTTAATGAATGTATAATTATATAAAATGATGGGTATCTTTATGACTGTTTCACATGTGGTTAATGTGCCTGGTTCAAATTCATTTCAAAGGATCTTATTCTTTTTCCCCCATCAATGGCCATAATGGTATAACTTCTACTTTCTTGTCATGATAGACACAATACATATACTACCTTAATCTACTAGATAGTATATTTATATAATAGCATATAATTTAATAAACTATATCAATTATATAGTCATAATATGCCTCACAATTGTCTGTATGTTATTTTAAATTGAGGCTACAGAGAAAGCAATATTTGCCTTTCTAGCTTAGCTCATTTCACCTAACATGATGACTTCCACTTCTACCCATTTCCTACAATTACATGATTGCATTCTTTCTATTTATATACATTTCCATTGTAATTTGCTACTCTATTGTTTTTCAAATAATTCATTGGCAGACTCTTAGTTTCATTTGAACATCCTTTGTAAATTAAAAATTATTCATGTTCTAACAGTCATTGGCATGTTAGATGAAAAAATGAATGCTTCTCAACCAATGCTTCATGAGTGTCTAGAAAAACTGGTATGCTCAGATTTTTCCTTTATAATGGTAGGAGAAAATTGACAAGTCAACATTAATAAGATATTCTAACCATATATATATGTATATATGTATATAAATGTATGTGTGTATTTATATATATATATACATATATATTTGCATATTGTGTCATATAATATGAGAGAAGTTGAAGGCCTAGTTGTCTCCTAAATTCTTTTCAGGGCCCATCTCCAAGTTACCTAACAATAAAATACATTTAGTTAATATTAGTACTAATCAATCATTTAAAAGCAAATAAAAAACAAAACAAGAAAAAACAATAGATTTTGCTTTTGTGCTTCATGTGTACATTCAAACAATTTTGGAATTACTATGAGCAAAAGAATGTCATGGACAGAGCATCCATGACTCAAACATACATCCGTGGTCCAATGAAAATAACTAATTTCCTTCTTCACAGAGCACTTGAGTCTTTCAGAAACCAAAACTTAAAAAACAAAATTAAGAAAAATACTTTGCTTGGCTTTCCCAGAATTCTATTTTTGTTAATGCTGTATTAAGAAATAAAATTAGTCACTATGCTTACTGTTGCTTTTATAAATTATTAATCATCTCTACATTTTGTAGTATACATTTGGTAATGATTTTGAATATTCACAGAAGTGAATATGAGAAAATTATTTAAAACCAATTATAGAAATCATCTCACTATATTTTCAAATGCTGATCAGATTATCATCCAAAGATATAAATACTGAGAAAATATTGTTTTATTTGGTTGAAATTAGCGATTGTGACTTGCTTTCATAATAACAATTTGTTTTATTTCATACACTCAGCCATTACTACAATATTGAAATCCCAAAGTCACTGATATATAAGAGAATTTGAATAGCTACATGCTGAGGGCTCATATGTTTTCCAATGGTTTTATTAAAGTGCCTGACATAAAACAAGGATCAAAACCACAAGCTTTGCAACTAAATATTAATGAATTAATTTGCTTGGCCAGTTCAACAGTTCCAGTCAAATTACCTCTCACCTAGACTACATTGTAACCTCGTGCTGCACTTCCACAAGCCCAGTCTTACCACTCACGCCCCCAAGAGCTTAGAACAGTTTGGTTGTTCTTCTTATCCAATAGTGGACAAGGTCAACTTGCAGAGCATGGCATGCAGTCCCTCCATCCTATGTCTCACAGAAATGTGCCGCCAACAATGTCAACTGGTAGTGAGCTATGCACCCCAGTTACATGGGTAGGATTTACAACCCAGTGTCACTCCAGCTTCACCTTCTATGCTTTTCCCAGACCATCTTTCAGTTAATGAAAGAGAACACACTCTCTAAAAGGACTCTGGGAACTTTTCCATAGTTTCTCTCAATACTGAAGGCCTTTCAGTAATATTGAACATCCATAGCATAGAGTCATCATTCTTCCAATATAAGGTCACAGAATAGGGATTGGGTCATTTTGAACCCAGTGAATCCTTGATCCTCAGTAAGTGGAGGGAAATATTTTCACCATCGTGGCAACTTTACCAACCAATATATAGGCCTTCTGGAAATTTGGAATAAAGATTTAAATGATCATCTTTATGGTACTAAGTATAGTTTGTGAAAATGGTCTGGGCATGATGTCTCTAGTACATATTTACCACTGGAAATTCTTTGTTGTTCTAGATCAGTGGTCATCAACATAACTAGCGCTGCAGCCCTTTAATACAGTTCTTCATGTTGTGGTAACTCCCACTATAAAATCTTTTTGTTGCTCCCTAACGGTAATATTTTTACTGTTGTGAATCTTAAAGCAAATATCTCATATGCAGGATATCTGATGTACAACCCTGTAAAAGGGGTCATGACCCTCAAAGAGGTTGTGACCCACAGGTTGGGAAGTGCTGATCAGGAGTTACAGTTGGAAAGATCTGCCCACAGTAGAGAATCGTTTGCATAGAATGTAGGGTAAGCTGGCATTCTTCAGCATATGGCTAATTAGGTCTTTGGCAGAAATCAGAATTTGGTTTCTGGTGGAAGCTCAGGCCTAGAGGCTTAGCTTAAAATTAATTACCTCATTCCTCAAAGAAGCAAATAAAATTTTCAACTTGCTTAATTTTTTAAGTTATGAAATGGCATGCAGATGCCCAAGATTATGTAAAATTATACACAGAAAAGAACTCAAGGCATTTTACACAAACACTAAATTATGCTGTTCTTTACTGCATGCTTTGTATAAGTGTGTGTGTGTGTGTGTATGTGCCTTAGCATATTTGACTGTGCATGTAGGTGCACATGAGTGTATCACTACATTTATGTGTGCCTGCGTAAGAAGGAAAGAGGCTCACTTCAGTTGTCCTTCCTAAAACAGGTCCACCTTGGTTTATGATACAGGGCTTTTCATTGGGATCTGAGGCTTACAAATTAGGGTAGGTGCTCGGCCAGGGAGACTCTGGGATCCCCCTCTCTGCTTCTTCACTGCTGGAGTTTTGTTTTTGAGTTCTAGGTTTGAACTGTCCCAATGCTCCCGTGACAAGCACCTTACTGCCTGCACTTTGCTGAAAGTTCCTGTTAAATTCTGTATGCCTTTCCCAGTTCCCTTTTTCTTTCTTCCTAATTCCCATCTTCTCCATTTCTGCCTCATTACGCAAAAGTACTGAATGTTCACATGGTCAACCAATTTTCAAATAAACTTAGTCTACAAAGATTTGATAACACAATGAGTGAGGATTAATTTGTCTTTAATTTTTAGACTTATAAAAGCCCCTGCAGTTTTTTGGATGGTAATGTACTCTAATGGTGCTGTGCCTGATGCTATCACTATAGTTAAGCAAAGACTAAGTTGTTCGTTCAGACTGATAATTTGTTAAAATGCTACTGTTCTTGTATTTTAGCAAATAATATGCTTGATATAATAATTTACTAAATGGGGCTATTTAATGGCCGGATGAAATTGAATACTTTTCAAGACAGCTAATCACATCCTAAGAATAGCTTAGCCAGAAGAAACTGGCTCAAACCAGCATTGTGGGTTGGTCTTATTTATATTCTTGGAACATCAGTCTAGTAAATAATCACAATTTTCATTGGAAGAAGGACTAATACTTTCATTTTAATTATAAAGACATTGGGGTGTTGTTTGTTTGTTTGTTTGGTTGATTGGCTTATGCTATGCCAGAGAGCTAGGCAACCCCTTGCAATGCTGTCCTACACATCCCTGTGAGTTAATTTTCATTAAACAATTAAACTGAAAAAAGGAGTATCCATATTTCCTGTCTGTGTTTTAACAAAATTCTTTATTTTATTTTCTACCCTTAAAATGCAAAAAAGGGCTAAGTCCTATCCTACTTTTAAATGGGATCAAATATAAATATAATATTCTGGTCTATATGTTAATACGTTTTGTGAAGATTTTCTCTCTACAAACATTCCATATAGTTTCAATCACTCTCTCCTCTTCCCTATGCCCCCTCCTTTGCTCTCTCTGTCTCCGTGTCTCTCTCTCTCTCTCTCTCTCTCTCTCTCTCTCTCTCTCTCTCTCTCTCTCTGTGTGTGTGTGTGTGTGTGTGTGTGTGTGTGTGTGTGTGTGTGTGTGCTTCTATACACACTTTTATTTTCCCATATTAAACAGCAACTCACACTCTGGTTTTCTGTTATTTCTCCTAACCAAAATACATGTTCAGATTCCACTTTCAAAATATGCACAGGGAGAAATAATGAAAGCCTGTCACATCATACCCTCCCTTTAATCATTTATCACCTTTTATGTCCACCCTGACTGCTATGTGAAATACTGTGGGGTCTTGGGAAACACAGCTCTTGATTTCTAAAGAAGCACAATAGACTGAGATAAAGCTGCATGCCCATCCTGGGATGTTTCTTCAGTATTTAAACTGGCATAAAAAGGGAAGTACTTGGGGTTATTAGTGTATTCTGAACAAGCGCCAATAAGGACATATAGTTGTTACAGAGACAATGTATGCAAAGGTCTCAGACATTGATGAGTAATGTCAATTAGGCATGGTACAGTACAATAAATATCCAAATAGTTGACACATTTTTGTCACAATACCATCATCACAACAACAAAACAAAACCCTCTTGAATATAGTAAGTGACTTCACAATAATTTAGCTATATTATTTTTCTCAAGTTGATCAAGTTATTAGCAGGCATTTAAAAAGTATAACAGAGATTCCACAAGTTAGATTTAGAACCTTATATTAAAAAAGCAGTATTTCCAAAATATTCCTTTGTGACAGCAACAACCTATTCTCCTAGCATTTGAGAGCCTGAGACAAGAGTGTTATCATGATTTAAAGCCACCTTGAGCTGTATGGAGAGTTCCAAGCCACTCCAGGCTACAAAGTGAAACTTTCTCAAAAACAAATGATTGAATAAACAAAATAATCATCAGTATGTGATAACCATAATTCTTTCTCTAAATTATAAATCTCCATAACAAACTCATGTAGGACTTTAGTTTCTTTACCTTGTAATCATGAAGAGAGAAGGAGAGAAGTTCTTTCCCCAAAAAGAACACACTCATTGGATGGAGACTTCCAAATCACCAGCTTTGAAGTAATATGTATAATTAACATTGTATAGACTGAACAGGTTATATATAGGATTATACACACACACACACACACACACACTCACACACACTCACACACACATATATAAATATACATATAACATGCATGCAATAACAATTCTTACATAAGAAAGATGCCTTAAATGTAAAGGAGAGTGGGGGAGGAGTATAAGGAAGGGAAAGGGGTAAAGGTATTCTTTAACAGAGGAAAGGGCATGATGAAATGTTGTGAGTAAATTATAATCACAAAATTAATAAAGGGCTTTAAACGAGACTGAAGAAAAAAATCACACACACACATACACACACACACAGAGACACACACTCACACACACACACACTGAGACACACACTCACACATTCACATACACACACACACAGAGAGAGAGAGAGAGAGAGAGAGAGAGAGAGAGAGAGAGAGAGAGAGAGAGAGAGATCATCAGTGGCCAGCAGTCTGTATTTAAATGTTCATTGTCCTCTTCCTTGAATGCGCTGGACTGAATCTTTAGACATATGCTCAGAATTCCCACAGGATCCACAGATCCCCTTAACTTCCTATTATCCATAAGAACATTACTTACTCAGAAAGCATATTTGACGAGAAAAGTGTCTACCATTTTCAACAGAAAGGTACATAGCTGTAACAGCAGATATAACCATTTCAGGGAAGAAGATCTTTCTAAAGATACTCAATTTGTGTCTTCTTTATTTCTTTCTATTTTGGGAGAGGTACTGTGTCATTTACTAATATTGTACATGCTAAAAGTATTCTAAAAGATACAATGTTGGGGAGAATAAAAATACAGTGTAAAAATACTTAAGAAATTTCAAATGTTATGTTTATGTACGATGGCAACTAGAAACCTCAGACTAGTGTCCTGGTGCAAACCTCTCCTCTTTTATTCTACGAACCAATGAACCTCTCACAGTAGAGAGCATATGATCAGTTATTCTGCACTCTGGAGGTTTATTTAAAGTATGATACCATTTTTTATGTTTACCAAAATGAAAAACGCCTATCTTCCGTAAAGACCATAGTGAATGTGACCTTGCTATCTCATTGTGTAAAATAAAATTTTCATTTAAGAGACCAACCACGCAAACAGTTTTAAAACATACTTTTAAAACATGTGTTAGTGTAATACTTTGCTAAACAGAAAAGGCATACATGTATAAACAAACTCCACAGAAGAAGTCCGCAGAGGAAGGAAACCCCTGCAGATGTTGACTCTTCTTCCTTTTCCAGAACTGTATGGAAAAGTGACAAAACAGCAAATTCACATCTCATTTAGGTGATGGTTATGTTATAAAAAAATATGCTACTTATCTTTTGAGTTGTTTTACTGTACCTATGCAACTTATTTTTAAAGTTTTTTAAAGACATAAAGGTAGTATTTTTGAAGTAAAGTATTTTTTGCTAATTTATGCATTTGATACATATGCAGCCGAGACTTTTTACGGAATGTGTGTATCTTCATGTCTGACAAATGGATGACAAACTCTTTAGGAATAAAAACCAAGGTCAATTGCATTCAACGGTATAGGCTCTGCTCACCACCTTACACTACAATGTATGTTGTCGTATTGTCATTGTAAATGACAACTTGACTCTTTCTCTGTTGTTTTGTACAAGACTGTACTGACTGTAGAGATAGTTATTAAATACATACTGTAGATGCTGTGGTAAAAGAATGGATGCAGCAATTCAAAAGCAAACTAAAAACTGCACGATGAGTAGGTCTGGTTGATAGAATAACCTCTGGCATGGAAGTCAAACATGCTCAAAGCCTTTGTTGTGGAGTTGTTAAGCAGGCATTTTTACCGGGCTTTGGTGGTCTCGCTCTAGCTAGGTTAAATATGAAAACCCAATACATAATTTCATCAAGTCCATGACTTCATGAAATTTCTATAAGATGACAAAATTGACTGCCATTTTTTCAATGTTAACATATACCTACTTCAGAAAAAAAAATAATGCATGTTATTGCTATCACTCCCAATAGCTACTTGGGTGAGATATTGACTAAATCTGACTAGATTTTAGACTTATTGGTTCAGGGATTTAGGGTCTTTTGCTAGATCCTGTATCGACTGGCACCAGCTTCTTTTATCCACACTTCTCATCTGCTTTCCATATAAAGTAGCAGGAACTTATTGGATCATAATACCAATATGCCATGAGAATCCCAAATAAGAAGTCAGAAAGTATCTCGTAATGGTACCACCCTTGGCTTTGTAGGTAAACTATCATTCCTATCTATATAGTTGGTCAAAAGACATGATAAAAACATTCTCAACTTGTACCTAGTCTTTATTTACTCCTGTTATAATTTTATGACCATATATCATGTGTATATATAATTTACTATATATAAAGTATAAATATATTACATATTATTTATACAAATATATAGTACTTTTACCGGATTCTACTTTAATTTTTCTTGCCTAAATTCTGGTAATTGTCATAATATAAAATCTTTCAATATTCTTTTCTCAGTCTATTTCATGGTGTCATGAAATTTTTTATCTTCACAATGATTAATGAAAAATTAATAAATTAAATATAGAACTTCTCCCAGATTGGGCAAAGATTGCAAACATCTGTCTTTTATATATTGATATGGCTTAAATATGAAATGTGACAACTGGCTTATGGGTCCTTATTTGGTGGTGCTATCTGGGGTTGTTTTGAAGCCATAAAGAAGCAATGCCATGCCAGAGGCGATGAGTTATTAGGCAATGGTCATGAGGGTTATAACCTAACTTCACTTCTAGTGTAGACTGTCTATGTTTTATAGTCTGTTGCACTGTAATATCTCATGCAGGAAGTTTCTGCCACCATAGATACATGCTAGGTGACATGACATCCTAATCATAATGAATCATCATACTCTTTCAAACTTTGATCAGAAATATAGTCTTATTTCTGTGAGGTGTTCAGTCAGAATAATGAGAACAATCAAGAAATTTAGAAAACTGGTAGAGCAACTGATGCAGCAAGCCTTAGTCCTTTGAAGGTGGAAAGTGGACAGAATGTGGAAGAGTTTGGAACTATGAGTGGTGGAAATTTTACAACATCATGACCACAGTTGTATAACCATTCTCATCAGAGTAGTTAAGATAAGCATGCCGGGAGCAACATGTAAAGATTGTGTTCATGAGATCTCATAAGAGGATAAAGAGAATAAGGGATGCTGTTAGGAACAGTTATAGTCTATTCATGTTGCATTAGGGCAATTTGTCCATATTTTGTGCCATAAAATTCTGAGTGAAGTTGAAAAGAATAATCAATTGATTCAACTAGCAGCAGAGATTTCAAGATACAATGGCACCCAGGCTGTGTCACTGAAACTGATCACTACATTTAGCCAGATTTACAGTGAACATAAAGAACTTGTAGTAAAGATATTTAAAACTATGCAACCAGGGAAGAAAGGAGCACGAATCCCATTAAGCAAGTGAGACTAAATATAAACAGTATGACTGCAATTTTTAAAGGTATATGAAAGAGAAATCATAAGGTTTTCATTAGGAACATGAGAAAAATACTTTGAAATGAAGGCCCAGGCTACAGAAGTCTCCAGTAAAACCATTTTAAAAAAGCATTCATTCAAAAGGAGAACACACAAAAAGAGCCCTTATGTTGGTTGTGCTGATAGAAAATCACTGCCCATGAAGGTTCACTCTTCATATTCAAATATGAGGAGACCATGAATCCATATATGTTCCTAGGGAGTTAGGTCACCTCTCAAGGAGATGACGAAGTCTGACATCATTTATGTTTTTCTTGTTTAAAATCTTGAAGAACGTAAGAACTCTAGGATCGTCAAGGCTAGAAATAAGGTTCAAATAAGCTGTTGAAATTGTGCAATGTATGGCAGGCTCAGATTCTGTGCTTAACCTTTTGGGGGAGCTATTTGTGCAGCTGTAAAAATGAAGCCAAACTTGTAATGAACGCCTCAGGAGGTGCCAGAACACAGAAATAGGTCACCTACTGAGGAAAGCGGTAGTAGTTGTAGGGTGACATATGCTGTAAGAAGATGATCTTACATGGCTGTTCAATGGATACCAGAGGATGTCACAGAGATCTCTGTGTGCTACACATAAGGATGGTTTGATCTATTATTTCCTTAATATATTTTCATTCTCTATTTTGCAATACTAATAATATGTTCTCCTGTACAGAAGAAGTATGAGTGTGAATGTTTAAAGCAGTCACATAGATAAGAGATTGTCTTGAATCTCAGAGGAGTTTCTCGACTACTTAATGAACAGTGTGGTTATAAATAAGTCTTTTGGAACCTTGAAATCAGACTCCATGCATTTTATATTATTACACAGTCATGAGCTTATGGGGTCAGGAGCAAATGTTAGTTGCACACGCACTAATGCTATTTGAGTCTATACACTTTACATATAACCTTTTGACTTTATGTCAGAGCTCTACGAACATCTAATCAACAGAAATAAGTATCATAAAATGAAAATAGTTTTAAGGTTATGTTGCCTTCATAATTTTTCCTCTTTTCTTATTTCACAATGAAATTCCTACTGCAGGGGAAAAACCTGCAATCTGAAATGTGAGTTCTATTTACCAGCAAAAACCTAATATTTTTGTGCTTATACCACTATAGTCAAAAACTTTACATTTGAAGCAATCTCTAGACTAATATTTAGTATTTTCCAAGGTTTTCTGATCTTTTAATACAGCTCAAACTATTCTAAAAGAAATTCTGGTTGTATAGCTACCAAAACATATTAGATGGATTTTTTAAAAGAACCAAATGAAACTTTGACTCAAGATATCCTAGAGAATTCTGATAAGCAAATATTCATACAGTCAATAGATAAAACCCAATCACATAAAATTCTAATATTTTACTACTGCAATAATCCATTACTTTTATTTCTTATACTAACATAATATTCTATACAATTTTTTCTTAATGTTTCATGCATTCTTATTTTTATTTCACTGTATGCTTTGTAATACTTTGTAAGAAATAAAAAAGCAAAATTGAGTCTAACAGAAAAGAAAAAAGAAAAAAATACATCAACCTTTAATTGAATGTATTTCAAGTAGGACAGAGCTATATTAAACTTACATATGTTTCTTATATGTGCTTCATTACCTATCATATTACATTACACCTAGGAATAGCACAGATTCTACTCACTTTCCTGTTTTGCTTTATTCAAATGAGTCTAGCTCTTACTAAGTCAGTATCAACATATTTCATGTATCAATACATTTCATACACACTTTAATGACCAAAATGTCCTTGTCTGGCTTAGATATTGGAATGATTTATAAGATTAAGAAAAAGCATAAGACATACTATCAAATAATTCAAATATCACATTCTTATGCACTAATGGTAAAAGGACCTGTCATCTAGACAGCCTTTATTATTTGGTGGCTAAGATGAAAATTTCCTGTCCTAACTTTTCATCTAGGGTAGAACTTACTGAGTCTCTTCTCTATCCATAAAAGAATATTGGATAGTCTGACATTGTTCTGGTCTCAAGGTACTGTCAATGTTCTTTGGCTGCTGATAGACTAGATATGTTCCTGTGGATTGCCACGCACCTACAGGATGAACCGAATAGATTTTTTGAGTATAAAAGGGAAGAGTGATGGATTGATTTGATCCAAACATATTATAGTCACGTATCGAATTCTCAATGAACTAAAAGCTGAGTGAAGGAAGGGAAGGTAATTGTTAGAATCTGTAAGAGAAAAGTAAGAATTGAAAGAAAAGTAAATGTAAAATGTTAAGAAGGCTTTATTAAGTCCTAACCTAGATTCAAACATCATTATATGCATGTGTGCATATTTCTAATGTGTGTGTGTGTGAATAAAGTTATACAAACCAGAAATTTTATTTCTTCTGTGATTTTAATTTATGTATGTGTTTTTATTTTTTGAATGTCGAATCAAGTTTGGATATATTTACTAAAAATTTACTTTAAAAATAATACATTAAATCCTATCGCATGCTTTAAAAGAAATACATGAATAACATCACTTAACAACCTGTTTTGGAAACACTTTTCATATAAGCTACTTGCTAAAATCATAGGCAAGATATGAGAAGCCTGGATTTCTTAAATCAACACTAAAACATGGTCATCCTGTTTGGTTGTTTTTAAAGTAATAATGGTAAAAAGGCAGTGATGAACTTGTATCTGCTTCCAACAGAGGCCTTCTATTTGTTTCTTGAATAATAATCTATGCAGATATACACAGTCTTAAAACAATTTAGGTGAAGTAGATTCAGGCAAGAATTTGTCATCAAAGTACATTTGGTGACATAAAAGTTAATCTTTCTCATATTCAACATAAATTTATCCTTTAAGTGGTATTCTTAACAGTGTAAAAGTGCGATCAACCAATGTTTCAAAGTAATCCATTGATGCTTAGCCTACTGACCACCCCTGCCCCCATCAATATTTTAAGTTTAGTTTCACTAAGGCTCAAATAGCACTGTCTATTTGTATCTATTCTACATTTTTCTTTATACTTCAAAAACAGATTTTCTATTTATATATATACGATACACAAACATGAAATACTTGTTGTCATTGCATTTCATTGAATATTGTTATAAAGAGTTGTTAGAAATATGGGAGCCATGTAACATCTGTTTCTTAATATTACTCTATAGCACTGTCCTTCCCTTACTGATCCTCTCACTGAATTAATTTAGCCCTCTCTCTTCATAGCTGTGACTTATAATCCAATTAAAGTCTTCATATAATCACAAAAGACACATATCAATTAATCTTTATGGGAGATAAGTTTATTTTCTTATACAACCTGACAATTATAGACTCAGTGCCTCATCTTGGAGAAGGTTTCTGAGAGAAGGGATGTCTGGGAACAGTAAAAGGAACAGTTGGAAGTCAAATCTTGGGTTACAAGCTGATAGCCTGTTTTCCTCAAGAGAGCTTTCTAGATTGCATCTCAGTAATCTGCTCCAGGCAGCGTTCTCTTGATAGTCTAAAAACTTTCTGTATAGTTATCTCTTACAGATCAAAAGCCCAATTTTTATTTACATCAATTCACTCATTACCCGAGATTCTGTTTTGATTATCCCATGAATCATCGTTCCATGATTACAGACCCAAGGGTTCTTGGTCTTGGTTCTTGACTCTTAGAAAGACACAGAAAGCACAAACAAAGACAGTAAGATAGCTGGATGGGGCCCAGTACTGAAATTACCATTCCTGCCATGCCTGAGCCTGATCCTAAACTCCCTCTGTCCCATGATGATCCTGAACTCAGGAATCCAACCGCCTTTGTATCTGCCTGCCCCTGCAGCTTTCTGACAAGCTGGCCCATAATGCAGTTGCCACTGCTTTTCTAGGTTTGTGAAGTCCTTCATATAATTCATATTGTATCCTTATATTTTGCATGATTGAGAAATTATATATTTTATGAACTCATGTTTTCAGCATTCTTTCCCACAACCTGATGGTCACAGCATTTAACCATTTTGCTGTCTCTTTAAACCAACGCCTCTGAGATTCCTGCTGTCTCTGATTACCACGGAGTCTTTAACCTTGCTAGAGGGAACATTCCTCAAAAGAGGACATACAATATGTACTTTAATATACAAAGAAGCCTCATGCCCACAGTAACCATCAACACTCATGGAGGCCCCTACCCCACTGCCTCTGTTCCAGGTACGGGAACCCTGTCATTCCACTCTGCCATGGCCAAGTTGGATTCAGCAACTAAATAACTATAGAAATATATATATATATATATATATATATATATACATATGTATATTATATAGTTTTATATATGTATAGTTATACATATATTTTATTATATCACAGACACACACATATATATAGTTATATAATTTAACATATAGCTATATATATATATCACATGCACACACACATATATATATAACATTGCTGAAACTTTCTGTAAGCAATGCACATGATGTAATACAAAATAAATATAACTTATACTATCCCATACTAATTAGGATGGTACTATCAAAAATTCTAAAAGTACTGAAAATTATGTCATAACACCACAGAAACTAAACAGAGAATCTTGGTGGCCAATTACATATTTGAAGATATCTATTTAAATAAATAAATGAGGGGACCTGAGGAAACAATTATATACCCATGTCCACAGAAGCTTTATTTATAACCTCCCAATTGTGTAATAGTAGAGTGGCTACAGTGAATGAGTAAATGAATGGGTAACAGGTAAACTATCAAGGAGATTCTGGTACAGAGTTTTGAGGACAGTGTGTAAATTATACTCAGACACTTCATATTTATAAGGTTTCCAGATTAGTTAAAAGAATAGGTAGTTACAATTTTGCACTGTAGAAATATTTTTGAGAATGGATAGAAGCCATTGTAGCATGCTACAATGATGTTATAAATGTGACTAAGGTGATTCAATTAAATGTTTTTATCTCTTGTACAAATAGTATTTTTACTTTATTCTCTGAGAATTTCACATATGTGTATTATTTTATTATTATTATTATTATTATTATTATTATTATTATTATTATTATTATTATCATTATTGTTGTTCCTGCTGCTGTTGTTGCATTCACCTCCAGTGTGATGGTTTGTATATGCTTGGCCCAGGGAATGGCACTCTTAGGAGGTGTGGCCTTGTTGCAGTAGAAATGTCACTGTGGGCATGGGCTTAAGACCCTCATTCTAGCTCCCAGGAAGTCAGTCTTCCACTAGCAGCCTTCAGATGAAGATGTAAAACTCTCAGCTCCTCCTGCACCATGCCTGCCTGGATTCTACCATGCTCCCACCTTTAGGAAAATGGACCAAAACTCTGAACTTGCAAGCCAGCTCCAATTAAATGTTGTCCTTATAAGAGTTGCATTGGTCATGGTATCTGTTCACAGCAGTAAAACCCTAACTAAGACACCCAGTCATTTTGTCACTCCTAATCCTTCAAGTTCCTGTCCTCAAGTTTGCCTCTCAACTCCAAGAACTATTTTTTATAATACACCACTGCATCCAGTCAGTGCAGCTCCTCTGGGAAGGGTCATGGAGTATCTACCAGTGACCAAAGTTCTCAGTAAAACTGACTTTCCTCCCCTAGCAGCCATCAATAGCCAATAGTTTTTCAGTTAGGGTTGGGCCACATGAACCCATCCCTACTTGTAAATCGACTAGCTTGAACTTGTGTGAATACACTGCCTTATCATGTCCAGAAGGTTTTATGCTAAGTTTAGTTCATTTAATTTTTGTTGCCTATTTTGAGAGAATGTCATGTGTGTGTGTGTGTGTGTGTGTGTGTGTGTGTGCGTGCGCGCGCGCGCGCGCGTGTGTGTGTGTGTGTGTGTGCTCACGTCCCTTTATGATTTGGAACTCTTTGTGACCTATGTTGACTCTACACTTGCCTGCCTCCCCCTCCCAAATGCAGGGACTACAGGCATTGGACAACATTTCAGAGTATTCCAAATTCTAATGGATTAATGTAAAGTTTCTTGTTAAAGACAGACCACAGTTGAACTTGTAAAGAGCATTAAATGAGCTATTTTAAGATCTACACACACACACACACACACACACACACACACACACACACTCACACACACACACACAGAGAGAGAGAGAGAGAGAGAGAGAGAGAGAGAGAGAGAGAGAGAGAGAATATGGAGAAATGTCAAACATCAATTATACTGTGAAAGTTTAAATAGAACCTATATCCAGTAAAAAAAAAATGCAGCAAATGTGTATACTATATTTACCCATGCAATATCCTTATTTGAGCTAAAGTCATTTTTATCATTTTTGTAAATATATTAATTGTTTTTGAAAATATATACCTTTGTACTGGTATGCATATGGGACAAGTTTCTAATCTATTAGGTTAAAAAAGACAAACTCAAACTTATTCATCTGAAATTTTAAAATTTAACAATGATTGATTTATCTATGAAATGCAGTTATTAAGAACTAAATGAAACTACTTTGCAAAGTTTTGTATAGAATAAAATCTAGACACACAAAGTAAGAACATGAAGACCCGGTAAAGCAAACCCTCCTTCAACATGGCTTTATTCCTATAAATTGCTTAAACACTGCCATAATTTTGAATCACTACTCAAATATCAACACTGTGCTTTTCAAACGTAACTCCATGAATTGGAAGTTGGATCCACAATTTATCTCATTTACACAAGCAAAATGAACATCTGCTTAACTCCCTGTCATGGGAGTGTGGCTGGCTGCAGTGGGCAGGGTGTGAACAGGGCCTCTGTTGTGTGGTGTAGGTCCCATCTGCACAGCAGGTGGCATTGCATGGGTAATCAGAGCGAGAAAAGGCACATCAGCACTCCTCGTCTATTTGCAGATAAGAAAGTAAATACACTCAAACTTTGTTTAAATTTTTTTTCTTAAGTGCTCACGGTATATATCCTTAGAAGTATGTTTAGGAACTTATGATATAGCAGATTTATGTCAACGTGTGTTGCAGTACTGGGTTTCTGTGTACGAACTCATGTTATAATTTACAGTATCATTAACTAATATGAGTATAACTAATTGAAAATGAGTAAGAAGAGTAAACTGCGTTTTATCTGTTGAATTGAGAACACAATTATACCAGCCATTCCTTGGACAAGACCTGGAGTAAATTTAATTTAATATAAGTTTTAACTGTGGTGATGTTAAAGTTGGTCGGCCACTGCACTCAGCAAGATTCCGGCATAGACCTGACAGGGCAACCAGGTGAGGGAAAGGACAATCACTCATAAGCAGATGATCAAGGATTAGATAGACTGATCCTCCAACAGAGAAATTATGACATACCAGAAGATCAGTGTATTCAAATTCTCTATACACACAGTCTTTATAAAAGAGCAGTCTAAGGACATTGCTATCCCGAGGAAGAAAGCTACGGGGACTCTCTGTGCACACTATCATCATCCTGGAACCGAAGTCTTTGCCATCCATCTGAGCCTCCACTGGGGAAGGCTTTGCCATTTTCTCATAGGTATGAAGCTAGTGTCCCGGACCAGGTCATGATCATGTCAACAACACACTCATTCAGGGGATTTTTTTATGCCCCATACAGTTTGTGACTTAGAAATCTCTATGCCAGGGACATCTCTTAAGAGAGTGTCTTCCTTTAGAACATATAGTTGAAAGGCCCTTAAAATCAAGGATTCGATTATATTATAAAAGTTATCAACACATTTTTTATTGAAGACGATATAGTCTGATGTTTTTATAAACAAGAACGAATAAATAACATAAATTATCCTGCAGTTTCATATTCCTATATACAAAACCATGACACAAAGAAACAAATCACACAGTGAAACGGAACATGATGTTCCTTCAACACACATCAGTCTCTTGCCAATTCTGGAATTTTCTGTCTCTCATTCTTCATTTTATTTCAGTATTGCTCTTCATTTTCCCCAATTTTACATGGTAATAATTGGGAGACCCCATATGAACAACAATGCCAAGCAACCAGAGCTTCCAGGGACTAAGCCACTACCTAAAGACTATACATGGACTGACCCTGGACTCTGACCCCATAGGTAGTAATGAATATCCTAGTAAGAGCACCAGTGGAAGGGGAAGCCCTGGGTCCTGCCAAGACTGAACCCCCAGTGAACATGATTGTTGGGTGGAGGGCAATAATGGGGAGAGGATGGGGAGGGGAACAGCCATATAGAAGGGGAGAGGGAGGGGGATGTTGGCCGGAAACCGGGAAAGGGAATAACATTTGAAATGTAAATAAGAAATACCCAATTTAATAAAGATAGGAAAAAAAACTAAAATCAGCATGACCATGTGATGTCTACTGAGGCGAGAGCTCTGCGGTGGCACAATTCATAGCTTCAATCTGAAAAATTGCTGTTTAGCCATAGGCGTTCAGTGAAGTCTGGAATTCTTGACAGGCAACTGGACTGAATTGAAGGAAGTAGAGTACAATGTTTGTGATGATGCACACTACCTCAGTGACTTCTGCTTTCCTTTGTTTACTTTGTGCCCCATCTATCATCAACCTCTGGTTTGTAGAGGACACCTCAGGCCACCTACGTTGTTTACTGAACAATTACTACATTGGCAAAAATAATCACAGCCTATCACAGACTCATTTCTTGTGTCCCATTGAAATCCATATGTTTAAGCTGTAACACCCAAGTTTATATTGAGAATGCGGGCGTTTGGATTTAGATTCAGTTTAGGTCATCATAAATTTAGCTTCTCTGGCTTTGGGATTAACGTGTGTTTAGCATAAAACAGGTTTTAATAAAGAGAACAAATAGAGGGACCAAGAAGAGGCTATGCAAGCTCACCAATCACCTGAAAGCTAGGAAGGGATCTCACCAGAACCCAAGCATTTTGTCCCATGGTCTCAGACCTCCAGTTTTTAGAATGTAAGAACATATATGTGAGCTGTCTGCTCCACCTAGTCTGAGGTCTTTGGCCATTGCAGCCCCAGCTGATAATGACTGTGCTCATAGTATATGCTCAGTAAGTTCCACTCCGAGACTCAAATGGTAGTGTTCTCTTCAAAATGCAACCAGTAGCCTAATAAGTGGGAAAAAATAAACATTTTGCTCACTTCAATGGTTCTCTAATCCTCTTATCAATGCCTTATTATAATAATTCATTAAGACACTGGCAAGACTAAAAGAAAATTAATTCTTCCATAATGAAAACAACATTTTCCCCTCTTTAGAAGGGATAAGGAAAATGTATCTTTATTTCATAAAACATACATGGAGAAGAGGATCAGATATCATCTCTGTCTCTAGTCCAAGAAATCTAAAGACGATTAAAAATATTAGAAAGTGAAAAATATTTTTTATACTTTTCCATAACTTTCATTAAATAAAAGCCAAATAATTTATAGGCTATTTTACAGGAAACATTTATTTTAATTAATTAATGACCAAATAAATATGTCCTTACCATGGACTTTATTTAAAAATTTCTACCCATAAGAAAAGACATTTTCTTAAAAATGATTTTCTTTTTAACTTCAATTTTTAAATTAATTTATTATATGTGGGGGACACATATGTATGGAGCTAATAGAAAAATTTCTGGGTATTTGTTCTTTTCTTTCACAATGTGGGACTCAGGATATCCCCTTCCCTGTACCCACTTGGCAAATTCACTGGTGCTTTCAAAACATCTACAAGGAAATAAATACAACTTTAAAATTTATCCGCAAATTGTCAAAGCAAATAACATAATAATGTAATTCTAGATGCCGTAAGTCATAAATAAACCAATCACATAAGAATTCATCAAATGGCTAGATATAAAGCAAGGGGTGAGGTCTACAAATGCAGTTTTGGTGTTGGAAGGATGGGGAGAGGGAAAGAAACAAAGAAAGGCAGAAAGAGAGCTGGGGAAAATGAATGGATTTTAAGTAGTTAAATGTGAGCATCTCAAATCAGAGCAAGGAATTATAACATTCTTCTTAGGTCTTCCCGTTTCCTATTTTTTTTCCCTTAAAAACTTTAGCTCCCAAAATACTTTTTGATACAGAGAACAAGAACATGATGAAAACGTAAGGTATAAAGTATAACATTATTCATGAGTTTTAAGGAGATAATAGGTAAGTACATCTAACCTAATATTAAAAAAGGGATATCGATTCCTTTCTATAAATGTAACAAAGTATGTCATTATGGATGAGCATGAAAAAACGTTTGCTCTGGTGGATCAGCATGAGTATCTCACGAAGGATGGGCTCCTTGACAGGGAAATTCTTGGAATATTGATATTAGCATCAAGAGAGAAATTGAAGAATTTTCTCAGTGAGGAAAAGTATATAGATAAAATATTAGAAAATACTCCCTTGGAAAGATGTGTAGATATGGAGTGATGGGTGAGGTAACTTAAAACAAAAGGGGTATATTAAAAGCTATATTAGCATGATGATAGTCTGGCTTACCCTGAGTGTCATGGCTAGTGAGAGTGTGTATGAGACAGTTACTACACAAATCACGATGGCTTTAAACAGAGAAGACTCTCATGAGGTTGCTCGGGGTCTTTGGCACTGACAATCAAACTGTTTTTGGATTAATACCAACTGTTTGAAGCACAAGGAGACTTCACCACCCTCAAACAGGCTTACCTGGGGTCAGCAACAAAGCTGAGTCCATGAGGGTACTTGAATCAAGCCTGGTGATTTACATTTCATTCTGATACTCATGATAGAAAAATAACTCTGATCCTCAGAAAACACATCACGGCATGGCACACACATAGAGGTCTTGACAACAAGATGCATAAAACTGCAATTTAAAAATTCAAAAAATAACTTCCCCGACTACCCCATGATATAGGCTAAAAAGCACACAAGGTCTACTGATATAAGTGTCTCTAAGGGAGCATTATGAAGACGTTCTCAGAGTCCCTATTCTTTTCCTCTATTTTCATAAGATGACCAGTCTACCACCTGCTTTTGAAGATTAATATGTGCTTTCTATAGATATGTTAATATGATCAAAGAATAATTGCCCTACATCTCTTTTTATCCTCTCTGGGGCTTTTCATGAACTCATTAACAGATGATTTAATGAACTCTCAGCTGGAATTCCTTTTCCCTCATTTTCAAATCCTTAGGAGCATCTCACAATTATACGAGAGTATTTACAAGTGATACTAGATTAAATAATATTACAAATTTAAAAAAAGTAATATTCACAGCAACATATCCATGCCCCTTTTTGCTTACAATCAAGTCAGGTTTATTATTTTAAAAAGTATTCATAATTGTGGATATTGAGTAGATAACCGGTTTCTATCTGGGGGGCAGAAGTAGAGTGGGTGGTCTGAAAACTTTATTGCATCTTCCTCTAAATAAATAGAAAGCACACATGATTATCTACAATTTAGAAATTCCTGATTAAGAAACTAATTAAGAATAACTTTTGCAGAGAATAATTCTGACTGTAAGGAGGCACAGGAGAGTTAAGTAAAGGCCACAGCACAGCAAATTTAATACCACAGTTTCTCAATGGATTTTCTTAATTGTAATTATCTCTTCTTCGGCTGTTATAATATTTGGTAATCTTCACATTACAAAACATGCTTCTCTCTAGTAACTGAATGAAAAAAATTGGTGTTAACGATGAAAAAATGAAATTAAGCATGCAATCTAATTTTTCAGGAGTGTAAGGTTATCGTGTCCAACAGCCGTAAGTAGGATAACACACTGCAGGCGAGTGTCTGTGGAAAGTGTTGGCTTTCTATCTTGGGTCTGGAAAAGGCTTATAATTTAAAGTATGACATTTGCTTGCTTATTCTTACTCTCCCTATAAAATTTATTTTTTTATGATTAGTGGCAACTTGTTGGTTGCTGTTAGAGTTTTCAGGGTTTCCTGTCGCCTTTCTGCTTTTCTTAAAATTCAGTTTTCCAGGATAAATGCTAATCACACCCACCTCCTAGGCCACATCAAGAGGTAAAAAACTGCATTATATTTTAGCTAGAATGACATTAATGCTACAGCGGGAGGAGGTAATACTAGCTCTCTGAATACCATTCTTCCTATTAATTCATCTCATTTTAACTGTAATACCAACCACATAAGAAGTGAAAATGGGCCATCATAGATTTTATTTGTGCTGGAATGCATAAAATCCCCCAGGACTTTAAATATTCTAGTCTTTTATTTTGATAAATTGTTAAAACAGTTTCAATAAAACTAAATACATAAGTAGCAATTAGAGAGCCCCTACTATGTCCTAGGTACTTTAGGGAATTTTTTCGTGTGTATGTGTAGTGATAGAAGTCATATCTAGGACCTCAAGCACAGCATACACTATGCCATTGAACTACATGCCCAGTCCTCTAATCTCCTTTATCCAAGAGGAAATAGGAAGGTCTGAGGAACCTTTAATGACAGCACAATCAGACCCCTTGACTTTGGCAAGGCCAGAGTAATGTTATGTTGACAATGTGGCCAAAGGGACCAGGTGGGAAGGTACCTGCTTTAAGGATCCAGAAGTGTTAAGCAACGGGAGTGCAGCTAGCAACAAGGGAATCCAAGTCTTCTGGCTAAATATACTAACAGACCAACATCACATATCTGCCTGTTCATGCTATACCAGACCGACCACTGTGATGGCCATGGGGGATATCACTATGGCTTTCATGTAACCCTTTTTCTTTGCTGATATTACAAAAATGAAACTAACTTATCAGTTGCACTTAAAGTAGTATTGATTACATGAGGGTACCTCAGCCAATGATCCGTCTCATATGTGTGTGTGTGTGTGTGTGTGTGTGTGTGTGTGTGTGTGTGTGTGTGTACGTATGTATATATATAAAACTAAGCTTTTATTTATCATGACTACATTTTATGAGGATCTAAGTGTGAACTACCAGAAGTGGCTAACCATGAATATGAAAGGTGCAAAGAGAACATGTCCAGCTTGTCAGCCATCTAGAAACAGGTTTCCTATACCTGGACATAGACAGTGCCACCTTCCAAATGTACATCATCCTCTTTGCAAGTCTAGCCCTACATACCGACTCCTCAACTTCTGTCATGTGGTAGGTTCTATTTAAATCACTAGACATATTCCTAACTAAATATAAACTAGGCATACCATTAAATTGACATTCTGTTGTCATTTTAATTCTTAGCACTGGGCATGGGACACAGTTAGCATTTGGTTCTTACTTTATCCATACACCACTTATCGGTAGGTATTGGAATGCTATGTTGGCAATGTGATCATTACCTCAGAATCTATAAAGGGTGCAACTATAGGTAACAAATTTTTGCTATGAGCATACAATAAAAGGCATTTAATGTATAATATATATAAGTAAATGCATTAAAATAAACACATATAAATTTTTTCCACACACAAAAAATCAGCCTCAAACATTTACAACAAAACATTGGGACTTTCAAAAATACTATTTTTTTAATTTTCTGATCTTTTAAAAAGAAAGCAAAGCATAAAAGAACAATAGATCTAATATGTCATATTCTTTTCAAAGAATAAAGAGAGCCATTCAATATTTTGAAAAAGGAGTAGAGAAGAGGCTTTCTAATTCCCCTTGTGAGCACTGACAGCACACTGTGTGAGTACATTTTTTTGAGTAAAAATATTAATACTTTAGAGATTTCAATTCCAAGTTGTCTCAATGACAACTCAGTCTAATGTGAATAAACCCAAGGTCTCATCCAACTTGTTAGAAGGTGCTTAATCACTCATGGGTAAGGCCTGTAACTCTTTGAGATCGATAATAATAAATGCAATGAGATGATTGTATCAGAGGATACCAATAGCATTGAGAAGGGGGAAGAATCTAAAAGTGATTTCCTCCATGCAATACATACTATATTTAAAATAAGCAACAATGAGAACATGCCTACACTAATTCAATGTCCTTATTGAAGTATCCTCACACAGGTATATCTAATAAAATATTTTTCTGGATAAAGCAAGAAAGTAAGACAGTAGTTGTAAATACTAGAGAACTAGATGACCTTTTCAAACTTTAAGGAAAGGCCATTCAGAGACTGCCCCACCTGGGGATCCATCTCATATAGAGACGCCAAACCTAGACACTATTGCTGATGCCAAGAAGTGCACGCTGACAGGAGCCTGATGTAGCTGTCTCCTGAGAGGCTCCGGCAGAGCCTGACAAATACAGAGGCAGATGCTTGCAGCCAACCATTGAACTGAGCACTGGCACACCAATGGAGGAGTTAGAGAAAGGACTGAAGGAGCTGAAGGGGTTTGCCATCCCATAGGACGAACAGCAATATCAACCAACCAGTCACCACCCCATCCCACCCCCTCCCAGAGCTTCCAGGAACTAAACCACCCACCAAAGAGTACATATAAAGGGACCCATGGCTCCAGTTGCATATGTAGCAGAGGATGGCCTTGTCAGACATCAGTGGGAGGAGAGACCCTTGGTCCTGTAAATGCTCAATGCCGCAGTGTAGGGGAATGCCAGGGCGGTGAGGCTGCAGTGGATGGGTGGGTGAAGGAGCACCCTCATAGAAACAGAGGGAGGGAGTATGGGATAGGGGGATTTTGAAGGGGAAATCAGATAACATTTGAAATGTAAATATATAAAATGCCCAATAGAATAAATAAATAAACAGCAAAAAAAAGGAGAGAAAGATGATTTCCAGTTTTTAATTAAGGTCTCAATTTAGCTAATATTAAAGCCTAAAGTCCTAAGGTTATTTCCTTTCCAGTTGCGTAAAGGATGAGTCTCACATGTCCAACACCAAGGACAATGCATTGTGACAGAAGCCTGTGTACCTTTTTCCTTCCTGTCACTGGTATACTAGAATTCCATGTGCAGCTACAGCTTCATTTCCAACATCCTCTGCCATAGGAGTGTTTTATGATTAGGTCGTAGTCAATGAGATTAAAGAAGTGGTCTGTACAATCTCTTTACCACACACATAAAAGAAATGGTGCCATGTCATCGCCCACAGAGAAAAGATAGAAGTGCTGTATCAAACATGGCTTCACCTGTTCCGTGAAAGGTTTGGTGCACTGAACATCACTGCAATCTCTATTTAGTTTGCCAAAAACAACCAAACATATATCCCCAAATAACACTAAAGCCTGTTCTATCTCTTTTTCAAACCCAGTGAGAAGAACAAGATAAAACAATCGAGTGAAAGGCGAAAGATTTATACGATCTGAAGACAAGGGAAGGGAGAGGCAAAGATTAAAACAGAGACAGAAGGAACACCATTTAGAGCCTGCCCCACATGTGTCCCATACATATACAGCCACCCACTTAGACAAGATGGATGAAGCAAAGAAGTGCAGACCGACAGGAGCCGGATGTAGATCGCTCCTGAGAGACATAGCCAGAAAACAGCAAATACAGAGGCGATTGCCAGCAGCAAACCACTGAACTGAGAATAGGACCCCCGTTGAAGGAATCAGAGAAAGAACTGGAAGAGCTTGAAGGGCTCGAGACCCCATTTGTACAACATTGCCAAGCAACCAGAGCTTCCAGGGACTAAGCCACTACCTAAAGACTATACATGGACTGACCCTGGACTCTGACCTCATAGGTAGCAATGAATATCCTAGTAAGATCACCAGTGGAAGGGGAAGCCCTGGGTCCTGCTAAGACTGAACCCCCAGTGAACTAGACTGTGGGGGGGAGGGTGGCAATGGGGGGAGGGTTGGGAGGGGAACACCCATAAGGAAGGGGAGGGGGGAGGGGGATGTTTGCCCGGATACCGGGAAAGGGAATAACACTCGAAATGTATATAAGAAATACTCAAGTTAATAAAAAAAAAAGACTTAAAAAAAAAAAAACAAAAAACAAACAAAAAAAAACAATCGAGTGAAGGCTAATTATGTTACAGAAGCTAAGACAGTAAGGACATAAGGCTTTCCAAGTAACAGACAATTCTGTGGTCATAGGCCGTAAAGTCCCAAGAGACAAGGAACATCACTGCAGACTTCCCTAAGAGATATAGCTGCTTGTCTCCTAGAGACAGAAGCCTTTATCCTGACGGAGTAAAACTTCCTTGTTTATATTTCGGACAAAATACTGAAATTGAATGTAATTGCTTTTCTCATACCACCACACCAAAATGTCAAAGCATGAATTTTTCTGCATAGACATGAATGGGCTGCACATCATACATCATGCCAAAATGTCAAAGGATTCATTTTCAGCCTGAAAATGTACAACATAAACATGAAAGTGCTACACATCATACGTATTGCATTCCTGCAGAGCCCTGGTTTAAACATGCAGCTCAAAAAAAAAATAAATAAATAAATAAAATAAAAAAATAAAAAACCCTAACAACATAAAAGAACTTAAGAGAAAGAAATCAAAGAAAAACCTGAAATGTCATCAATTCTTTCACATAGAAGGTATTTTATTCTGCTCAACTCACGAGATGTAATTAATCATTTGATTATTTCAATGTATTCTACTACTGGACTTCTTATGCTTTTAACTTGGAATTCTTTCAATAAACACTGGCCCTATTTCCTGTGTACAGACATTCTTCATTGAACTGCCCAAAAGAGATGGGTGGGTATTGGGAAATGGTTCTAATGCTTTGAATTAATTGCGGATCTTCCTGTCCAAACACTGAAGGTCCTTTCCCCCAATTGGTTTTTGATCATCAATAAAGAGCCAATGGCCAATGGGTGGGCAGAGAGAGAGGGGAGCAAAACCTGTAGACTTGTGCCAGCTAGAAACTGGAGAAAAGGAAGAAAGTTAACTGCATTGACTCAGGGGAAAAGGTTGGGACTGGCCACTTCCCTGATTGGGCCTGGGGTAATATGTTTGGGATCTCAGGAGTACTAGAAGGGAGAATTTTGCTTGTACAGGAAGGTTTAGGAGTGCCCAGGTTTGAGCTAGTCACAACATGTCAAAAAATTAACTGGTGTGTGCACTCCTGTGTGTGTGTGTGTGTGTGTGTGTGTGTGTGTGTGTGTGTGTGTGTGTCCAGATTGAGATTGCTCCTGGATGGGTGAGTGCTTGTGAACCACCAGGAGCCAAAGTGGTATAGTCCAATACCACTACAGATGGGTTTATTTGTTCTACGATTTTCTACTAATAGTGAAAAATATATCTTTTACATCTTCTGTAGAACACTCAATGGAGAATTTTAGTGTTACTTAATTTTATCAAAAGACACAAATTCTTCTCTAAATCATGGGCCAAGAATTTGTGAACATAAGAAGGCAAACAGCATCAGAAGTTCTTACGGACCAATATTTATGGGATCATAAAATATACTTTACTGATATACATGCTATATCTCAGTTCTCAGTTGCAAAACAGTTATGAAGTTGCAAAACAGATCTATATCAAAATATCTTTGAAAGGAAAACCTAGGAAGAATATCAGATATTTTCCCATTCCCATTACTAGTATATAGACTGGTAACTACAGTTAATGTAAATGATAGAAAATATTGAATACAATGGCACTCACAAGTCCTGAAAGGAGGTTCAATGCTACAGAAAAGATGGCAGATTGCCTGTGATTTTATGAAATTCTACATACACAGCTTCCCTTGAATGTGGTGCCAATGCTTCAGTTTTGTCATTCAAAGGAAAAATTTGGTGAACACAAAAGCATTAATAGTGAGTGGACTTTACAAACACAATGAATCTTCTGTCTTTGGTCAAATGAGTACTACCTAGAGTGCAATCACTGAATTATATGAGGAAATTTGCCTCTGGAAAGACTTCATGCTCAGAGAGTCTAAGAAGATGGGCTGAAAGATGAAACTCATCAAAAAGAGTAACAATTTAATATGCTCAGTTTACAAGCCAGAATTTTTAAGAGTATAATATGGAATAAAAATCAAAATAAAACAACTTATCTTGACATAGGACTAAATTTAATTAGCTATTTGTTTTTTTTTTCTGGTCTCTCATTAATAAGAAGTAGAAGGGAAATTGTTTGAAAAGTCAATATTTTACTTTCATTTACATTCAATGTTTACATTCAGGAGATATGTCCCAAAAGACTTAGGTACTTCATAAAATGAACATAGAATAATGCCAACTCTGCCTTACGTTATTAGTCAATTGTAAGAAAGATACAGCATTCAGCCAGATTCTGGACTATTACAGCATAGAGGTTATTTTACATCTTAGAGCCCACTCATGGGGCTTCCAATGTCAAGAAAGAAGTTGAAGACACACATTGCTAGGCAAAACCTGTTTGCAATGCACATGAAGCAGAGTAACTAGGCATGCAATGACAAAATACATGTGTGCATCAGGTCATTATGGTGTGCCCATCGTGGAAGAAATGGTTCCCATTAAGGAAATGTCTAAAGGTAGTTATTCTAATAAATATTGTCAGAAAAAACACTAGAATTTAAATGAAAAGATATTTAGAAATAAGTACTCACCTATTCCAATAAAAGCAGCTTTGTAGCCATTTTCTTTCAAAGTACTAAGAGTCATTTCATCTGTGGAAATGCTTTTACCACAAATTATCTGTAAGAAACAGCATTTTGAGTAACGATATTATATATCTGTTGATTAATTAAAAGTAAATTACATAAAAATGAACAGAATGACTATAAAAGTTCTAGTGAACCAGTTTGTTTAATGAAATTAGAAATAATTAGGACACTAACATATTTTATTTATGGGATAAATGTAGACAAGTCAGTTTAATTAAAATCAAGCTAGTAAGAAAAAGAACTATGCCACGATCCAGTTTTCAGCTCCTAGACCTATGCTCAAAGGATTCTATATTCTACCATGGAGATATTTGTGCATTCTTGTGTATTGCTTCTATAGCAATTAAATAACAAGAAAATTGACTAAACCATAATGTCCATCTACAAACAACTGGATAATAAAAATGTGGTACATCTACAAAGTGGAATTTTATTCTGCCATCAATAAAAGTAAAATCATACGAAAATGATAGAAGAGCATATATACCTGGAAACTACTATTATTAAATGAGATAAACCAGACTCCAAAAGACAAATATAGTATGCTTGTCTTTACCATTGGATCATAGCTCTATATAAATATATAGCTGTGTGTGTGTATGTATATATATATATATATATATATATATGTACACATATATAAATACATACATATACACATATATATACATAAATATGTGTCTATATCTATCTATATCTATATCTATTTATCTATCTATCTATCTATCTATATATCTATATATATCTATCATATATATATATATATATATGGAGAGATTGAGTTTGGAAACAAACTAAGAAACTAGATATGATCTCATAACCATAAGAAGGTACAAGATTTTTTTGTTCTACCTTTCTTTATTTCTTTCTTTGTTTCTTTGTTTCTTTTTTTTCATCTTTATTAACTTGAGTATTTCTTATTTACATTTCAATTGTTATTCCCCTTTCCCAGTTTGCAGGCCAACATCTCCTTAACCCCTCCTCCTCCCCTACTCTATGGGTGTTCCCCTCCCTATCTTCCCCCCATTACCGCCCTTCCCCCCAACAGTCATGTTCAC
The DNA here is from genome assembly GCF_021556685.1 of Rattus norvegicus. Classification (NCBI taxonomy): domain Eukaryota; kingdom Metazoa; phylum Chordata; class Mammalia; order Rodentia; family Muridae; genus Rattus; species Rattus norvegicus. The sequence goes on along the minus strand of NC_141535.1, from coordinate 209,025,621 downwards.
TGGGGGTTCAGTCTTGGCAGGACCAAGGGCTCCCCCTTCCACTGGTGCTCTTACTAGGATATTCATTGCTACCTATAAGGTCAGAGTCCAGGGTCAGTCCATGTATAGTCTTTAGGTAGTGGCTTAGTCCCTGGAAGCTCTGGTTGCTTGGCATTGTTGTACATATGGGGTCTCGAGACCCTTCAAGCTCTTCCAGTTCTTTCTCTGATTCCTTCAACGGGGGTCCTATTCTCAGTTCAGTGGTTTGCTGCTGGCATTCGCCTCTGTATTTGCTGTATACTGGCTGTGTCTCTCAGGAGAGATCTACATCCGGTTCCTGTCGGCCTGCACTTCTTTGCTTCATCCATCTTACCTAGTTTGGTGGCTGTATATGTATGGGCCACATGTGGGGCAGGCTCTGTACAACCCTGAGATTCACCTCACACCAGTGAGAATGGCTAAGATCAAAAACTCAGGTGACAGCAAATGCTGGCAAGGATGTGGAGAAAGAAGAACACTCCTACATTGTTGGTGGTATTGCAGACTGGTACAACCATTCTGGAAATCAGTCTGGAGGTTCCTCAGAAAATTGGACATTGAACTACCTGAGGACCCAGCTATACTTCTCTTGGGCATATACCCCAAAGATATAACATATAACAAAGACACATGCTCCACTATATTCATAGCAGCCTTATTTATTATAGCCAGAAGCTGGAAAGAAAGAACCCAGATGCCCTTCAACAGAGGAATGGATACAGGAAATGTGGAATATTACTCAGCTATCAAAAACAATGACTTTATGAAATTCATAGGCAAATGGAGGGAACTGGAAAAATATCATCCTGAGTAAGGTAACCCAATCACAGAAAAACACACATGGTATGCACTCATTGATAAGTGGATATTAGCCCAAATGCTCGAATTACCCTAGATGCACAGAACACATGAAAAATCAAGAAGGATGACCAAAATGCGGATGCTTCACACCTTCTTTAAAGGGGAACAAGAATACCCTTGGGAGGGAATAGGGAGGCAAAGTTTAGAACAGAGGCCGAAGGACCATTCACTCAGAGCCTGTTTCTTTCTTCCTTTTGCTTTCTTTCTTTCTTTCTTTCTTTCTTTCTTTCTTTCTTTCTTTCTTTCTTTCTTTCTTTTCTTTCTCTCTCTCTCTTTCTTTCTTTTCTTTCTCTCTCTCTCTCTCTCTTTCTTTCTTTCTCTCTTTCTTTTTCGGGGAAAGAGTGGGAAGAGTAATAAAACAGATGGGACATAAAACTGGAGGGGCACAGCAAAGAGATGGTAAGAATCTACCCATAGTAAGTAGATATGGGAATGCCTTAAGGAACCCTATTACTTTGGATGCTAATTTTAAAAAATGAGACTAAAAAGGTAAACAAACGTTTGTACAAAGTTCTCTCCTAGTATACGTTGAAAGTATATGTTTGGTGCCTGAGATAATATTAGAATAACAAGATAATAAGGGATACCTAAAAGTCAAAAAGATTTAAAACATCAAATGAGAGAATTATACAGAAAACTATACTTCAAAATAATGTGTTTAGTGTGCATATTGCAGTTCTGATAGTAAGGACTCATTGTAGCCATAGTCAAGAGTGTACTATATTGGAAATTCCAATAACATCTTTACAACATGTAAGATTTCCATAGGGGATATTGTTCATACAATATGAAGAAATCAAAGGGAGAGAGTAGTCACTTTGAGTACATGTTACAATATTTTGGTTGGTCTCAAAGATGATTCAGTAAAAATATTATTATACTTATTTTTAGAGGGAAACTGAAGGGGTATGTAACATGTATGGAAGATAACTTTCAGAAGTCAGTTCTCTCCTTGACCATGAGGACCCAGAGGATAGAACTCTAATTGTCAGGTTCAATAGTGAGTGTCATTGACCACTGAACATCTCCCGATTCATTTTTTTCTGGTGGAAACCTGCTGAACAAGAGAGACACCATGCTCCTAGGTAGAACTCTGCAGTATAAATACTACAAAAATTACCCTGGTTCTCCATAAGGAATGAGGGCCATTTACCCTGGCAAATGTGCATGAGGGAAATAGGGATAACCATGCATTTCAAGGGCTATTTGGCACATGATCTTTATTGACACTGATACCTGGAGACATATAGTAGGGACCTGTGCAAAAGATAAAATGGAGCCTGACTAAAGTCTGTGCCCCAGTGGACTGTCAGAAACACTGACCCTGTCAGTGATCAGTCTCCTATTCTCCAAACACATAATTGAAATTGTTACACTTGTCAATTAAGTAATCCCCAACTGTATCTCTGGTCTGAAAAGTAAGAGTTGAAATAGCTATCACAGCTGGGAAGACCGCATGCAAATATCAGAAATCTGACTGAGTCAGTTTCTCTGGCATCATATCATATCCAGTATGTAGGTAGGAGAGGGAGAGACGTTACCAGTACCCATCAAATCTCCATTGACTTCAGCAACCTGTCCCTTACTGAGATTAGATAGTTCCCACGGGATGAATGCAAACTATTGAAGAGTTGCAATATAGTGTAGACCTGACTGAACTCTAGGTGACATATGTGGCATAATTGTTGAAGCAGACTGATATGCCCGTGGAGGCTCCAAATGTGGCCATTGATTTGGTGAATGGAGACTGACTACTCGACTTCGAAAACGAGTCAGGAACAGTTAACACTTGGGAATGCTATAGTCCACCTCTCATATATGGAAACTTTAGTAATTATATGTGTGTACGAAGAACTTTGGCTTCATGTAGAGTCCAACAGTGATCCAACGACACTATGATGACTCCATGAAGGCTGGGCAGTATGCTGGTGAATTCAAGATTCCTTAACCAAAGAAGGTCGGCTATGAACCTGATTAAGAACTAGCCAGTAAGCGAAGTGTAGGGAGCCCAGATGCAAAATAAGTTCCAGTATATCAACACCCAGAAAGAAAAAGAGGTTAATGTTCTGTCCCTTTTCACAGAGAAGAAAAAAAAATCACAAAACCTAGTAAGCCACTTTGGGTTTTGATAGCATTATATTTCCAATATATAAAGTCTTAATTATGAATCATAGAAGAACTATATTTATTAGTTTAGTAATGACAACAACTAGCATGCACAGAGGGCCCAGAGTACGATGCTCTTCTATGTATTACCACTGATGACACATTGCCTCTTTATAAGAAACTCATGAAATGTATTTTTTTAACGTTTGAGTTGTATAATTATCTACTTTTCATTTTTGTAGGTTTAATAATGAAGATATTTAAGGTCATTGGTTTATCCTGAATCTTATGTTTTCAGTGTGTGAACAAAAAGTTTTAAACAATAACAGGGGAAACATAAAAAGACCCGATCATCTACTAATGAATCAAAGAAAACAACTAACTTTGAGAACTGTTTTTGGTTTTTTTTTAAATACATAATGATAACTATGAAAACCAAAGCATGGTTTCTCAGACAGTTGAGAAAACATCAGTTTATAAATGTGAAAGCAATTGAAATCACAACTTCAAGTGAGATAATTCTTTTAACCTCAGAAAGAACATGTCTAAATCTAGGCTAACAAATTCAACAATAATAACAAAATTTGCAGAGTTACTGACACTGGCAAAAAAAAATCTATACTGAAATTCAGTTATGGAAACCTTGATAACCTTTCAGCCTTTGTAAACTGGCTGAAATATTGTCTCTCAGCAAAAGTCTTTGCCATTTGTATAGCCACCATGAAAATCAATATGGCAGTTCCTCAGAAAATTGGAAATTGATACACCTCAAAGCCCAGAAATAGAGCTCTTTGGGCATAAACCCAAAGGATGCTCCATTTTACCAAAGACACTTGCTCAACTGTGCTTATAGCATCCTTATTCATAATAGCCAAGTACTGTAGACAACCTAAATGGTCCTTGACTGAAGAATGGATAAAAAGTATGCAGCACATGTACACAACTGAGCATTAATTAGCTGTTTAGAAAATAACAACATCATGAAATTTGCATGCAAGTGATTGAACCAGAAAAGAATCATCCTGAGTGATGTAACTCAGACACAGAATACAAACGTGGCATATACTCACTTATAAGTGGATATTAGTCATAAAGTGCCTAATAACAATGCTACAATCCACAGACCCAGAGAAGTTAAGGGTGTGGGTGAGGGATCTACCTAGAAAGGGGAAATAGAAAATATTTTGCAGGTTTGCTTGGGCTGGGGAGTTGGAAGCAGGAGGGATCAAGTAGGGCAGGTGGAAGGAGAGAATAATGAGAGAGATGACTGGAATTGGGGTATTCCAGACGTGAGGTATAAACCTAGTGGCATGGGCTCCCTGGAATCTATCAAAGTGACACTACTCATGGGTATGGAGTCTGAACAGGACATCTTCTGTAACTAGGGAAAGCTTCCAGGGGAGGAATTGGGACACAAACTCACCAACAAAACTTTCAATAGACAGTAAAAAAAAGGGGTATGTGCCTAGTCATATTGTAACTTGGTATGCCTTCTTTGGTTGATATCCCTGGGAGGGCTGCTCTTTTCTGAATGGAAAAGGAGGAAGAGTAGATTTGGGGCAGAAGGAAGTGTTGGGGCAGGGATTAGGAGAAGAGCAGTGAGCGGAAACTGTGTTTGGTATATAATATATGAGAGGAGAATAAATAATAAAAAAGAAAAATCCAATATCTGAAATGGTGATAGCTTCTATGTGCAACATTCTAAAGACGATATTTCAGAAATGCTCTATGAAAATATAGATAATGGTACTTAAACAAAAGCCACACACTTTATGAACAGGTTCTGACTGTGGATAGTAGCATTGCTAGGCATTGCCTAAGCTGCATAGTTGTAAAATTACAAAGTCATATGGCTGTAGATAAACTGTTTTCTTCACATGATACTTTGCCTAATTCTATGCTCATATAAGTTTTAAAGTAATGAGAATAGTCCATTCTGTAAAAAAATAATTATTTAGGTTCCAGGATGCTGGAGTTATAGGCACTTGTCATCAATATTTCATATTGTTTTCAAAATACTTTTTAAAAATTCCTGATTTATCTTTGACTGGTAAAAATATGAAACACATTCATATGAAATTTTAATATGAAATATTTTGTTTGTTTAGTAAAAATCAGGTAAGAATTTCAATTCAAAATGGAATACATTTAAGGAATTTTCCAGAATATGGCCTTGTACCTAGTCATTGATAAATCATCTATCTGAACACCATGGTCATTAAGACTTACTGTTATGATGCACACATCTACATTGCATTCTTTTGTGGTCAGAACATTTGTGTGGTAATTTTGTGTTAAAGTTCATCCCTCAACAATGTTAAATAACATATAAGTAGAAACAAGTGCAAAAGTCCAAAACAGTCTTTTTCCTCATTAGTGATAACTTTTAGTTCATAGTAAAAGCAAAATCTATAGAATGCTTGCTGGTTGCTTTTCAAAATATCTCTTGGAGACAGAAATGAAGCAAATTGTGATACATTATTAATCAATTGAGCTTTATGGAAAATAACAATCTTTAAACACAATAGAAATATGTTCAATAGAAGAGGAAAAGTAACAGAATAATAGTAGTAATGGAAAATTAGGCTATCTAAGGTTATATTTTGAAAGTACAGCATGCTAACATCTTGTCTATCTTTAAAAGAAGAACACAAAATTTATTGAATAGAAAAATAAAAAATTAGTAGCATACCATTCTTCATGAATTCATTGTATATGTTGAGAAAAGTCAGACCTTCAAGAATATCATGATGCACATAATAAAGAAAATAAATTTCTGGAAGAAACTATAATCCAAGTGTTGAAATGCTAAATGCTAGTCTTTCAGAGAGCTCACAACTTGCCTGCACAAAACATGATTAAAGAAAGCAAATCCTTCCCTTGGCTGAACTGAAACCCTAAAGCTATTTAGGAATGTGTTTCTTACAGACAATTAATCACATGCAGGTGTGCCAGAAGAGAAGTATTGATTGCCCTTTTCCAGGCTAGTGGCATTCAGACAGTAGACAGACAAATGCCCTGAGCAAGGGGAAGTATCTTTCTGCTAGGCCTAAGATAGTTTTAACTGTCCATTCCTAAAATGCACAGCATTGGCCCTTAAGCTCCAGCATGGAACTTTCCCCATTCTTCCTTTGCAAGCTACAGACAGATGTTATGTCTCCTACTCACCTTGACACCAAGGTCCTTCATGAGCTCAATCTCAAAATTCACGACATCATATGGGAGCCGAAACTGAGGGATTTCAGAAGTGCTGAACCAAAAAAGAAAAACGGGAAAAGGGAGAACAGGAGTGAAGTTTATCAATCTTGTTAAATATGACGCAACTCGTTCTACTGATCACCATTAAAGGGACAAATAAGCTCCCATGATTATTTACATCATGTGTAACCACTTAGGAAGACAAACATTGTTTTTCCTGACACAGTAAGGTGTCCTATGTCATAAAAGTAATAGAGAAGCTAATACTGAAGTAAAGGAAATAGAAAACAAGCAATATAATATTAGTCAAAAGCAATTCAAACACTTCACATTATAGAGTTGATTGACTTAATAATCCTATGCTCTATATATTAAACTATCAGAGTAAATATCAATTCACAGTATACACAGAGCTAAATTTTATTTATCTAGACTCACATGTAAATGAATAATTTCTAGCACTTTTTATTTTGTTAATGTTCATCCAAACAGATATGAGTAACTGTCCCCCCGAGGCTTTGATATGAATGTCTCTGATGGTTCACGTCATTTGGCTGATAGACAGACATTCACAATTCTCATGTGAGATGTAACACAATATGACTTCTCGCTATTGGGTCCATTATAGTTTATAAACATTAACTCCGACACTGAGCCACCAACCAGGCAGCATACATGAGACAGGACTTCCTGGTCTGGCCTCAGTGAAAGAAGATGCACTAACCCTGAGAGATTTGAGGTCCCAGGGAGTGGGGAGGTCTAGTGGAGACAGGAAGAGGAAGAATGAGATGAGGATATGTGGGAGGGCAGGATGAACAGGGAGGGAGGGGTAACAACTGGACTGTAAAAAATAAAAGTTAAAAACAAAACTCACTAACTCCTTATGAACATATAGTAAATATTTTCTCCGTCTTTGTAGGTTATCCTCTGAAATAGCTGATTGTCTTATTTGCTATGCATAAACATTTTTAACTGTATTTTTTGAACTTCGATTTCTGTGTCTTTGCTTTAGAGCCTTATTCAAGAAACAACGACCAGGCAAATGTACTGAATTTTTTTTTAATGTTTCAAAAGTTTCATAGTTTCAGCATTTATCTTTAATGCCAATCCATTTTAAAGTCGTTTTTAAAGACTAAAAACTTACTTTTATTCTCTTGCATGAGTATACCTAATTTTTCCAGTACTGTGTGTAGAAAAGACTACCTTTTCTAATTATGGCATACACATATTGTTTTCTTGATGTCCTTTTAAAATACTAGCTACCTAAAATTTTGTGAATTTATTTCTGAGTTACAAAATCCTGAGTCTTTTTCTTAGCTCAAGCATTAGTTTTGAGTTATGTATTAGGTTGGGTCAAGCTTAATCTTTTAGTTCAGGATTGTTTGGTCTACTCAGTTTCCTCTGTGCTTCAATATAAGTTATAGAATACTTTTCTATTTTTGAAGTCTAGTAGAATTTTATAGAGATGATATTGTATTCTTTCAGGAGCATGAATATCTTTATGATATTCTACCAATTCATGAATGTAGAATGTCTTCATTTTCTCATGTTCTATGCAGTAACTTCCATCAATAGTTTATCGTTCTTTTATTTATATACATTTCTATGATATATATGTATGTATGTAGCTTTTATAATTTGACTATGATTTTATAAATCTTTTAGATATTTTCTTGTTAATCTACAGAAAATTTACTGCTTTTTTATGGGTTTATCTTGTTCCCTTCAACTTCACTGAATTTGTTAATTAGGTCTCACAGTTAGACTGAACAATAAGACAAGGTAAAGGAATAAAAAGAATACAAGAATATACTTGGGACAAGAAGTCTAAGTATACCTGTTTGCAGATGCTATGACTATACATAAGAGACCCCTAAAGACGCAGGTTAAGGTTCAGAGTGAGGACAAAGAGATAGGAAGAGAACGGTGGATGAATAATTCTCATAAGTGCAACTGGATTCAATAATTAGTTGACCATCTTTATATCCAAGGTTACTAGAGACATTTTTATCATATCTCAGTGCAGTTTTAATTTTACCCCATATAATGTATTTAAATGTTCTACATTGATGGTAAGAAAATATTTTTTAAAAAGTTTGAACTGAAAAAATTAATATTGAGAAAAATTTGGCAGGGAAGACATCATGTCTTGGGATTTTTAATAACAAAACTTTAATTAATGTTCCTATTCTATTTCTGCCATATTTATTGGCTTATTCATCTTTTCTGCTTCTTCATGATTCGATTCTTTGTAAGCTACAGATTTCCAAGAATTCAATGATTTATTCTAGATTATTCAATATTTTATGTAGAATTTATTATTATAAATCCCCCTGTTCTGTCTTTGGTACTAGATGTCATATCTTTTGGCAATCAATGGTTTTGTTTTTTAGTTCTATCTCCATTTTTCATAATCCAGCTAAAATGTTTCATTATTTTTCTTTATCTTTTCAAGAACACAACACTGTGGATTTGGGTTTTGTTCTTGTTGTTGTTTTTGTTTTTCTAGTCTCTAGTCCATTTCAGTTTTGATTTTCATTATATCCTTACTCTTTCTCTCCCTATGTTAACTGTAAAATGAAATTATTCCTTCACATTATTTTTTTTCAGTTCTGTGGACACCAATGTCATATGGAATCTTCATGTATATGTATATCTGTTTGTATTTACATATAAATATATATTGAACATGAATGTTTAATTTGTGGAAACTAATAACAAGAATGTGAAGAATAAATTTCCAGAGTCAATTGTGGAGGACACTCCCAGCATTTTCTTCATTAATCAGAAGAGATATTATCATGAGAATGATGGTAAAGTTGATTTTTCTGCAAGCAATCCATCAATGAGATGCTGTTTCACCAAAATGCTCTGTATCTATTATTTGATGACAAAAAGTATATTTAGTCTGCTTTCTATTTTCTGACTGTCCAAAACTAGACAAACCTAAAGAGAAAAAAAAAACCACTCAGCCTAGATCATTTAGGAATCCCTTTGAGCCTAAATTAAGAGCACGTATTAAGTGTCTTAAGAACTATTGTTGGAATGAGGTAGGAGAGGAAAGGTAAAATATCTATAACTATCTAGTCTCAAGTGATATGCTCATTTGGATTGAACTCATTTCTGGGATATAGGCATCATGGAATAATTACATGTAGAAGACTGATAGAATCTCATTCGGGAGCCAGAAGAAATACCTTTAGCAAGATTAATAATGAAGCCACTTGGCAGCTACACCAAGACACAGCACACAGTGGACATTGTAGATGGAGAATATTTAGGGGATTTACGAAAGTGTTCATTCACCAGACACAACTTCAGGACACCAAAGGGTACACACAGTTGATTTCCACATTTGGTGATTGATTGCAAACTGAGATGAAGGAGCCACCCAGGAATGACAAAGCTTAATGAAGGAGATGCCAATCAGAAAAACAAACCAACAACAAAAAGCAAACACAAGCAAACAACAAAAATCCCTCTGAAGTTCCATCTTACCAACATCAGAACGGTTAAGATTATAAGCTCAAGAGATATCACATGCTGTGAGGGTGTGAAACAAGAGAAACACTCCTCAATTGTTGTTGGGGGTGCAAACGTGTGCAACCACATTGGAAATCTGTCATTTTCTCAGAAAACTAGGGATAGTCCTACCTCAAGACTCAGCTATAATACTTCTGGGCATATACCCAAAAGATGCTCCACCATACCTCAGACAGTTGGTCAACTATGTTCCTAGCAGCTTTGATCATAATAGCCAGAAAATGAAAACAACTTAGATTCCCTTCAACTGAAGAATGGATAAAGAACATGTGGTAATCTAAGCAATGGAATACTATTCACCTAGTAAAAACAAAGGCATCATGAAGTTTGCAGGCAAATGGACAGATCTTGAGGATACTATCCTGAGTGAAGTAACCCATTCCTAAAAGGATATGCGTGGTACGTACTCATTTAAAAGTGGACATTAGCTATAAAGTACAGGATAACTACAAAATTCTCCACAGAACCAAAGAAGGTAAACAAAAAGAAACGACCGAGCAAGGGTGGTTGAGTCTCACTTAGAAGGGGGAATAAAATGGTTATTAAGAGACAAATGGAGAGAAGGAACTGGGTGAGAACGGAGATTGGGAGCAGAATGAGGATGTCGGGATCAGGTGTGTGGAGGGATAGTGAGAGGGCCAGATGGCCATGAGAATGAATGGAGATCTACAACTGACAGAAGTCAGAGCATCTCCAGGACAGGACGGGGACCTGGGAAAAGGGAGGCACCCCAGAATCAGTGGAGGTATCCTTAGCTGTAACACAAAGTAATAAGAATATACTGAAGAAGCTACGTCCTGTAGCAGGCAGGAACTCCAATGGAGTAATAGGGTCATCAACCTTCACACAGAAATTGTGACACAAAATTTATCTTGTCTTCAGGAAATGCAGGGATTGAGGATAAAGCAGAGCCTGAGGGAACGGCCAACCAATAAGAAGCCCAAATTAAGACCCATTCCATGGACAAGCACCAATCCCTGACACTATGAATAACAGTTTGTTATGCTTGCAGACAGGAGCCTAGCATGGCTGTCCCCTGAAATGCTCCCCTTGCCAGCTGATTCAGACAGATGCAGACACTTACAACCAAGGAGTGAATGGAGCTTGGGAACTCTTATGTAGGAATAAGAGGAAAAATTGCAGGTCCGAAGGGGATAGGAACTCCATAGGAAGACTAACAGAATTAACTAACCTGACCCCCTGGGACTCTAGAAGGCTGAACCCCCAACCGAAGAACATACCCAGGCTAGACCCAGCCCTCCTTGCACATATGTAGCAGATATGATCTTCCTGTGGGTCCTAAACAACTGGATCAGGGGCTATCTCAAAAGCTGTGGCTTGTATTTGGGATATGGTATTCTAGTTGGGATGCCTAGCCTGGTCTCAGTTGTAGAGGACACACCTAGCTTTGCAGAGAATTGAAGTGCCAACATGAGAGGATACCCAAAGAGGCACCTGTTCAGAAAAAGGGAGGTGGATAGGGAGAAGAACTGAGGAAGGGGTGATGAGGAGGGGAGCAGTGAGCAGTGAGCAGGATGTAAAGTGAATAAGTAGAAAGAAAAAAAGAAAGAGAGAGAGAGAGAAGGAAGGAAAGAAGGAAGGAAAGAAGGAAGGAAGGAAGGAAGGAAGGAAGGAAGGAAAGAAGGAAGGAAGGAAGGAAGGAAAAAAGAAAAACAATGGACAGGGTGTGAATGTGAGCATCTGATGTTAAGAAAGAGAATCCTTGGAAGATACAGAATTTTAAATAATTACACAGATCTATTAGGAACAATGGGAATAAATGACATAAACTCTGGGGCCAGCAGAAGGACTCAGAAGGATAGAAGATAAATTGGATATAAATGGTTATTTCCCAAGTTTCTTGTAATTAGAAAAATATTTTCTTTTTTTCTTTTGTTTTCTATTAACAATTTGAACTTTCAAAAAATATATTTTTGTTTGTGGTGACCATAAATTCTTCACTACAGACAGATGGGTGACAGAAACATTAGAAAATTGCCTTTCTTGTACGTGGATGCTTCTTATGCATAGCGGAATGTATCAGTATCAATTATTTTCAGTTCATTTTATAGCATGCGTCTCATGTCAAAACATTGCTTCAGCTCGTGACTGGATAAGTCTTGGTCCTTAAATTCACATTGTATTACACACTGTAAAATAGTTTTTACTGTTGTACATATTTCATCTAGAAACAGTTACATTGCCAATCATCATGAAATAATACACACATGCATATATGTAACAGGACAGTAGGGTTTGAAAGAACCATTTTAAACACTAAAATAAAGACCCAGTGTTTCCCTGAGTATGTTACTTATCAAAATAACTACATATATATATATTAAATAAAAATTAGAAATCAAGAAGTATATGTGTATACTTAATAAAACTTTCCATCATTAATTTTTTTATGTTCAGATATGTTCTCATGTGTGCTAGGATGGCCTTGAATGAATTATGCAGCTGCAGGTGACCTTGAATTCCTGATATTCCTGTACTACCTCACAATTGCCAGCGTCATGGGAGTTACTGTCATGTCACACTTTTTAAAAATTTTGACATAGTCTAAAATCTTTCAAGTTTTTTCTATTAAAAAAGATTTGGTTAAAAACAAATGCAAAATACCTGGTAATTTTATTAAAACAACTGATTATCCTGAGTACATCGGGGATCCTATCCTAGATATATTTTACTGACTTTTATGATTTATTTAAAAGCGATTTTGTACTAATTTTTAAGATATAAAAGAATCTGCGTGAATGCATGAGAAGCAAAAATACAGAATTAAGTACAAAATGAAGCTGATGCCTTCCAGATTAGAATATTTACATTGATATTGAAAGAGACCGAGAGGCCTCTGTAAGGGAGAAAATAAACCCACACGGAAGTTTTGGGGTTGTCATTCTTAGCTCTGCAATGACTTCCTAGTCTTCCACAGTGATGCAGAGTTCCCCTACCACGGACAGTACAGGAGGATGAGCTCCCTACCCAGTATTGTGCCCAAGAATTAGAAAGACGCAAAGAGCACCAGTGGAAGGGGAAGCCCTTGGTCCTGCTAAGACTGAACCCCCAGTGAACGTGATTGTTGGGGGGAGGGCGGCAATGGGGGGAGGGTGAGGAGGGGAACACCCATAAAGAAGGGGAGGGGGAGGGGTTAAGGGGATGTTGGCCCGGAAACCGGGAAAGGGAATAACAATCGAAATGTAAATAAGAAATACTCAAGTTAATAAAAAAATTAATTAAAAAAAAAGAAAGACGCAAAGAGAAGAGAACAACATTTTAAAACAACAGGAGGAAAAGAAGCATATTTAACCACGAATTTCAAGAAGTCTTTCCCAGTAAAAATGTTCAAATATATAAAAACAAACATTTAGTGCTAATTTATATAAATTACTCCACATTCGAATGGAAACTAAATACAGAGATGCTAAGAACCACAATCATGTACTAAAATTGGCAGCCCATAATAATCCCCAGACAAGGCTGCTTCCATTTTCAGCTTCTTGTGAAAATGCAATTAAGGGGCAAAAAGATTTTCCCTCATCTACCAGGGTACACAACAATTATGCTCATACTTTAAAAATTAACTCACATATTCACTGATGTGTATAACGGGAGATGAGGAACCTGCCATGTTTATACATATGTCGTCATCCATAATGCTCTTCCTCATTAATAAAGCTGGGGAGAAATGGCACTGAGAAGACTGCCAGCATCCTCACAGCAAAATTAAATAGAGAAACTTATTTCCTCGACTAAACTTTAAAAATGAGAATTCCTCAATACCGATAAGTAAGTAGTCAACTCATAAAATTATTATTTCTCCACCATCGGCATGATTTAAGGTTTTGATGCTCCCTATGGGGTTATCCTATTTTGTGAGGCTTTTGTTTGGAGAGTCATGTAGTTTTGTTTAATGAATCAAATAGTATGACGAAATACCTGATAGAAAGGTATACATGATTCATACATTACAGTTTATCTCAAAGAAAGAGCACTTTGATAATTCCCTATTATCTGGAAATATTGGAAAACCACTGGGGAGCTGGCAGAAGAACTGGGAGATCGGAGGGAGATTGCGACCATAGGAAAAACAATGTCTGCTGGTCTGACTGCCAGTGCTCCCAGGGACTAGACCACCAACAAGGAGTATACAGGGAGGCATCCATGGCTCCAGATACATATGTTAAAGAGGATGGCCTTGTCTGACTTCAATGGGAGAGGAAGCCCTTGGTTCTGTGGAAATTTGATGCCCCAGCATAGCGGGATGCTAGAGCAGTGGGGCCAGAGAGAATGGGTGGGTAGGGAAGCATCCTCATAGAGCAAAATGGAGGGGATAGCGGGCGAATGTGGGATGGGGAGTTTGTGGAGGGGCAGCCTGGAAGTGGGACTATCAGTTGAGATATAAGTGAATGGAATGATTAATAGTAAAAAAGGAAAATCATCTGATCAATTTTAAATTTATATATTTATTACCCATTTTATAGATACCAAGAAACAGAAAAAGTATCATAAACCTGTCAAAATTAAACTTATTTTCTGACTATCAAATATGATGAAGTCATTGCTTAACAAAGAGTAAAGTAGCTACAGAACTCTCAAGTGCTAATTATAGAAACATAATTCAAACATTTGTAACTTAAAATCTGTGAATTTTAATACAAGTGACTTGGAAATGATAATAACAATTTGATTGATATAATAAAGATATAATAAGGTTAACATGCAATTTTTTTATTTTATACCAGATGTTATAAGCAATATCCATTTCTTATTTCAAATAAATTTTATGAGCCTAAACATAGTACATGTGTAATCTGTTTTAGGAAAGCAAGCTCCCTTCTTTACATTCGCTTATTGGTACACAGTGATCAGTTTCTATCATCATTTTTGGTCTACGTGGGATATAATAATTATCTGATTAAATCTTCATTCACAATAATAATACAGACTTATAACAAATGTTGAAAACACACTGACTGTAGAAAAACACTATAAAATGTACTCTGAAAGTGAACATTTATGGCAAAAGTAGTAGTTCATATAAATTAAAATAATTGTGCAAAACATTTTCGGTGATAAAAAAATTCCTGTTTTGTTTCTAATACCACAAACTTTCCCTGAGATCGGCAACTTCAGAAGAAGATAGAGAAATTGATACATCAATCTTCCTTAAATACAACTTCAAACTTTCAAGTGAATGACATCATCGGAATTTGAGTGTTTTGGAAAATACCATGTAAGATAGATTCCATCTGTAAGCTTGAAGTAGCTCTGCCCATCCCAAAAATTGAGGGACTTTCACCTCAGTATTTTTGATATTGAAAATACACAAATTAATCTAGGGATTACCTTAAGCCACCAACGTATTCTTGCTTTTCAAATATGGTGATGTCGGAATAGCCC
Source organism: Rattus norvegicus (assembly GCF_021556685.1). Classification (NCBI taxonomy): domain Eukaryota; kingdom Metazoa; phylum Chordata; class Mammalia; order Rodentia; family Muridae; genus Rattus; species Rattus norvegicus. The sequence continues at coordinate 209,010,489 of NC_141535.1, read as the reverse complement.
AGTCGAGCCAGAAAGGAGGCACAGCTTATACTCGCAGGCCCAGCTCCAAACAGCGCAATTTTTGCTGAGTAAGCTTCCGGCATATGTTCCGGAGGAGGCAGCAACGGGCTTCTGATCTGTGGGATGTTCATCGCTTTGAACACCTATGGAGAAATCAATTGTGATGATTAAAATTTTAAATTAAATTTTACATCCTCAAACACATTTTACTGTTTCCACTCGTAATTAGCACCTTAATTAGCAATGAGAATTGAATGTTCCACATAAATATGACAGGGTTGTATTTTGTTAAATAGAATATAACTGTGACCCACGACTCCGAACGTCTGAAAGCCCTGCTTAGAATATGGGGAGAACTTCCAGGAAGCATTTCTGACTCAACATCCTGACTCCCAACAATCAGGAGTGCTAGATGCTCCTTTTCTGAGCCCTCACACTATGGTTTGCACACATCTAATAAAACTGCTTTCCAATGTAGTTACCTCTGTGCTGATTTTCATGCCAGTTAGTGGAATGCTTTTTTCCTTGCATTAGGAAGCAGTTCATGTGTAAAGAAGCAAATTGCCACAGAGCTACCAGTAGGCAACACTAACCTGACTTATGATTTATTAATCAAATGTCTTTATATTCACTTCTAACTGTGACAGAATAGCTTTGGAGGCACAGAAAAAGCCATGGAACCAAATAGCCAGGGCTCAGAGGTGCCAAGATCTAGAGAGAATCAACAACTTTAAGGTAATAGTCTAGGGACCAACCATCCATTCTCTAAATGTGTTTGTCCCTTCTTAGTAAAAAGGAGGAAGGCCTGAGAAAATTTAAGGGGGCCAAATCTCAGGAAACCCAGCTAAATGATCTGGACAATCTGGTAGGACAAGAACAATAATATTTGGGGATAGAGGATCCCAAATGACCTAGAGCAGAAAACACAAAGAGAATTAGCTTAAGTCCTAAGTTGTACAGAGAGAACACCAGGGGTCCAAACAAAACTTCTACAGGGCTAAGGGAGCCTTTCCGCATGGCTGATTATCAGGTATGCAGCTGACCTCTGAAAATCTGCAGTGTAAGAAGCAAACCAAAGAAAGACAATTATACCTGAGCCAATTGAACCATATAGCAAAATACATAGAATCAGCCCTTATGGTCAACAATAGAGGGACACATTTTCATATATAATGGCTTGTTTTTGATCAGTAGTACATCTAGACTCCATATAAAAATACAAACATTGAAAGCTATTCTCACACAGTCCAGTTAGAACATGGTTTCTGAAGGGGAAACCTGGAAAGGGGATAACATTTGAAATGTAAATAAAAAAATCCAATAAAAATGAGAAATAGATAAAAAAGAATATGCACACCAGCAGACAATTATGTTCACTGTGTCACCAAATAGAAGTTTGTCAAAACATAACAAAATTATAAAAAAAATGCATGCTGTTAAATTTCACACATCTAATAACAGACTGTATAAAATAACCAAATAAATTGGTAGGTAGGTAGGTAGGTAGATTGATAGATAGATAGATAGATAGATAGATAGATAGATAGATAGATAGATAGATAGAAAGATAGACAGATAGATAGATAGATTGATGGAATAATGATCAAAAACAAACAAAGCCCCCAAAACCTGTTCTGAACAATGGATAGGAAAGAGTTGGGGAGGTAAACATACAAAAACACATAAGAGCCAAACAACAAAGAATAGAGAGGTGCAAACAGGGCATAACTGGATTCATAAAAGCAAAGACGACAGAATAAGAGAAAAAGGAATGCCAAACCATGAATTTCCCAGAGTAAAAGAATACGTGCCAAAGTGTAGATCACAAAAAGAATGCCAACAGAAATCAGCTTCTTAGCGTCAAAGTGTTGAAAAGCAAAGTCACAATTTAAAGCAAGTTCTAAAATGATCAAACAATAAATAACAATGATAACAAGTAGTCAAAATTGCCTTTACAAATTTCAGGGAGGGAGAATTAGTTTTTTCAGGATTAAGACCCTGATAAGGTTGCCATGCCCAAGTGGTGAGCACTATAAATATGTACATATGAGCTTATGGACACATGGATGAACTCAGAAGGGTTTGCACACACACACACACACACACACACACACACACACACAGAGAGAGAGAGAGAGAGAGAGAGAGAGAGAGAGAGGGAGTGAGAGAGATAACTTTAATAATTATCAAAAGAAAGAACATAAATTTGAAAGGAGAGGCTAGGGCAAAGAGGAGTTAGACATAGATATCATAAAAATACATTATTCTCATATATGAAATTATTGCAAAACCACCAATACAATATACTCCAAGGAAAATTAACATTGCAATTTAAATGTGTGGATAAATGCAAGTTAAAATTTGTTGAAGAAAGTAATGAAGTCTGTCCTGTGGAATTTTAAGCAATATAAAAACTAAACTGTGCAACCCTGCCAGAGAAACTAAAAAGTTTTCATACCATAAACCCACCCACTCCCTATGCAGTCAATGCAGTAACTATGACACTGGGTGAGTTCAGAGAACATTTTCTACCTACGAAGTAGCTACTAAGCCATAGCTAAAGAGTACACAGGCAACTAATGAGGAGGTTTGACATTAAAACTTTTATTCTTTTAAAAATACAAACTGATGTATAGGAAAGAAAAATAAACTAAACAAAAGCCCATAAAGAAAAATGCCAATAAGTTAGAAGGTGAGCAGCCTTGTAATGAAAGGAATGACAGAAGCAGTCAGTGAGCATAAAATATTTTTCTCCAATAAAAAAAACCTTACAACTAAATTTTCTGCAGAAGTAAACATACTTCATATGTGAAAATGAATGAGATGTATTTTCTGTGAGATTGTCAGCAATAATAGTAGTCAAAAATTGTTTTAACAATTGTATAACTGTTACTTGAAAGTATATATAAAATGAATTATCAGATTAATAGCCTGAATATGATAGTTCGAATTATAATTAAAACAAAAGATTACAGACATCCACACACTCAATGTAAATGACTGAAAGGTGTATGTGAGCGACAGAAATATCAGTATCAGACATATTAGAAATTAAATAAAGATGTATCGATATTAAAAAATATTTTATAGTAGCACATTTTGGCCATTCAGAATCTGTAGACATTAAATCACATCTTATAGTAGGTAAAATGACACATTTTTTTCACGATTTTGTCTCCAAATTTTGGCTACCAACGGAAGCTGGAGTGACATTGGAATACAGTCATGTCACAGACATACAATAATATCTAATAGATCACCTAAAAGGGCTCTCAGTGTTTAATGCAGAACAAACAAACAAAATGAGGAAACCCAGCAATGATTGATATAAAGAGGATTTTCTTGTGTCTGAGGCATGCAACTTTTGTGTCAAGCTGACCTCATTATAGGCATACCTTTCTGTGCCAACCACTGAGACTAATTTCTGCCACTCAAAATATATGAGTCACTTACCATTGCCTCAGCATGAAAATGAAAGAGCCTTAGCAACAGAAACTGGCGAACACTCTTTCTTAGTCTGAAACAAATGTTCTGCATAGCATTTTGGTATTTGAATTCAAATCCTTTATTATACTTTACCAATAATGCAGGTTTTCTTCTTAGAATACATAAATATTAAGAAAGGACACGACTTTGACTCCATACTTTCATTTCCATGATTCCTACACATACACTGTATTTCAGTTATGTTTTTATGCACCACAAAATACAGGGTGAGCCATGCATGTACAATGGACCACAACATGTGAAGACCCAGGAATATTTGGGATTCAATAATCTGTTACCAGGATGTGGGCTTTGGCAATCAAACTCAGGTTGTCAGGCTTGGCTACAAGTTCTTTAATTGCATCTCACCAACCAGATCATTTTTACTAATGAATATTTAAATTGTTGCAAAATTATTTCTTACACTTTCTTGTAATTTATATTGTTGCAAACTATGAAGCTATTTATAGTGCTTTGATGAACTGTCTAGAGAGCACACATTGCACCTCACACAATAATAGTGGGAGACTTCCACACCCCACTCTCAGCAATGGACAAATCATGGAAACAGAAACTAAACAGAGACACAGTGAAACTAACTGAAATTATGAACCAAATGGATTTAACAAATATCTATAGAACATTTCATCTTAAAAACAAAAGAATATACCTTCTTCTCAGAACCTCATGGTAACTTCTCCGAAATAGACCATACGATCGATCACAAAACAGACCTCAACAGATACAGGAAGATTGAAGAAATCCATGTATGCTATCAGGTCACTGTGGACTAAGGCTGGTCTTCAATAACAACAAAAGTGAGAGAAAGCCCACATACACATGGAAGCTGAATAATGCTCTACTCAATGATAATTTGATCAAGAAAAAAAAAACAAAAAAGTTAAGGACTTTTTAGAATTTAATGAAAATGAAGGCACAACATACCCAAACTTATGGGACACAATGAAAACTGTGCAAAGAAGAAAACTCATAGCTCTGAGTGCCTCCAAATAGAAACAGGAGAGAGCACACACTAGCATCTTGACAGGACAACTAAAAGCTCTAGAACAAAAAGAAGTAAATACACCCAAGAGGAGTAGATGGCAGAACATAATCAAACTCAGAGCTGAAATCAGCCAAGTAGAAACAAAAAGAACTATACAAAGAATTAACAAAACCAGGAGCTGGTTCCTTGAGAAAATCAACAAGATAGATAAAAATCTTAGCCAGACTAACCAGAGGGCATAGAGACAGTATCCAAATTAACAAAATCGGAAACAAAAAGGGACACATAAAAACAGAACCTAAGAAATTCAGGACATTATCAGATCCTAGTACAACAGCCTATACTCAACAAAATGGGAAAATCTGGAGGAAATGGACAATTTTCTAGACAGATACTAAATACAAAAATTAAATCAGGATCTGATAAACCATGTAAACAGTCCCAGAACCCCTAAAAATATAGAAGCAGTAATTAAAAGTCTCTCAACCAAAAAGAAAAAGAAAAAGAAAAAAACCCAGGACAAGATGGGTTTAGTGCAGAATTCTATCAGACCTTCAAAGATCTAACACCAATACTTTCCAAACTATTCCATGAAATGGAAACAGAAGGAACTCTATAAAATTCATTCTATGAAGCCACAATTACACTTATACCTAAACCACACAAAGACCCAGCAAAGAAAGAGAATTTCAAACCAATTTCCCTTATGAATATCGATGCAAAAATATTCAATAAAATTCTGGAAAACGGAATCCAAGAACACATCGAAATGATCATTCACCATGATCAAGTAAGCTTCATACCAATAATGCAGGGATTGTTCAATATATGAAATCCATCAATGTAATCTACTTTATATACAAACTCAAAGGAAAAAAAAAACACTTGATCATTTAATTAGATGCTGAGAAAGCATTTGACAATATTCAACACCCCTTCATACTAAAAGTCTCAGAAAGATCAGGAATTCAAGTCCATACATTAACATAATAAAAATTAATGTACAGCAAATCAGTAGCCAACATCAAACTAATTGGAGAAACACTTGAAGCAATCCCATTAAAATCAAGGACTAGACAAGGTTGCCCACTCTCCCTACCTATTCAATATAGTATTTAAAGTCGTAGCCAGAGCAAGTACACAAGAAAAGGAGGTCTAAGGAATACAAATGGGAAAAAAAGAGGTCAAAATATCACTACTTGCAGATGATATGATAATTTACTTAAGTGATGCCAAAAATTCCACCAGAGAATTCTTTTATTTATTTATTTAATTAAATTATTTTTTTTATTTTTACACTCAAGATTTTTTTGTTAACATATGACTTTTGTTTTTATTAACTTGAGTATTTCTCATTTACACTTCGAGTGTTATTCCCTTTCCCGGTTTCTGGGCCAACATCCCCCTAATTCCTCCCCCTCCCCTTCTTTATGGGTGTTCCCCTCCCCATCCCCCCCATTGCCGCCCTCCCCCCAACAATCACGTTCACTGGGGGTTCAGTCTTAGCAGGACCAAGGGCTTCCCCTTCCACTGGTGATCTTACTAGGATATTCATTGCTACCTATGAGGTTAGAGTCCAGGGTCAGTCCATATTTAGTCTTTAGGTAGTGGCTTAGTCCCTGGAAGCTCTGGTTGCTTGGCATTGTTGTTCATATGGGGTCTCGAGCCCCTTCAAGCTCTTCCAGTTCTTTCTCTGATTCCTTCAACGGGAGTCCTATTCTCAGTTCAGTGGTTTGCTGCTGGCATTTCCCTCTGTATTTGCTGTATTCTGGCTGTGTCTCTCAGGAGAGATCTACATCCGGCTCCTGTCGGCCTGCACTTCTTTGCTTCATCCATCTTGTCTAATTGGGTGGCTGTATATGTATGGGCCACATTACACTCAAGATTTTATTCCCCTCCTTGTCCACCCTCCGATTGTTCCTCATGACATTCCTCCTCCCTGTACGCCTTGTCTCTACTAGGAAGTCCCCACTCTATCTACCCCACCATACCTCTAAACTACCTGGGGACTCCAGTCTCTTGAGGGTTAGATGCATTTTCTCTGACTGAACCCAGACCCAAGTGTCCTCTGCTATTTAGGTGTTGGGAGCCTCATATCAGCTGTTCTATGCTGCCTGGTTGGTGATCCAGAGTCTGAGCGCTCTCACGGGTCCAAGTTAATTGAGACCGCTGGTCCTCTTACAAGGTCACCCTCCTACTCAGCTTCCTCCAGTTTTTCCTTAATTCAACAACTTATTAGTGAGCCAATATCCACTTGTTAGTGAGAATATACTGTGTATGTCATTTTGGGTCTGAGTTACACCACACAAGATGATATTTTCTAGTTCCATCTATTTGCCTGCAAAACTCAGGATGTTCTTGTCCTTAATGGCTGAGTAGCATTTCATTGTGTACATGAACCACATTTTCTGTATCCACTCTTCTATCATGGGACATATGGGTCGCTTCTAGCTTCTTGCTATCACAAATAAGGCTGCTATGAACATAGTGGAACACGTGCCCCTATGGCATGGGGGGCATCTTTGGGGTATATTCCCAAGAGTGTTATTGCTGTGCCTTTTCCAATCTTCCAAGGAACCTCAAATTGATTTCCAGAGTGATTGTACCAGTTTGCAATCCCACCAACGATGGAGGAGTGTTCTTCATTCTCCATCTTCACAACTCTTAAACCTGAATAACTTCAGCAAATTGGCTATATATAAAATTAACTCAAACAAATCAGTTTGAGTTAATTTCACTACTTCCACTACTCAAAGGATAAACAGGCTGAGAAAAAATTAGGGAAACAACACCCTTCACAATAGTCACAAATAGTATAAAATACCTTGATGTGTCTCTAAACAAGCAAGTGAAAGATGTGAATGACAAAAGTTCAAGTCCCCAAAGAAAGAAATCAATGACAATCTCAGAAGATGAAAAGATATCTCATGCTCATGTATTGGCAGGATTAATAGTAAAAATGGCCATCTTGCTGAAAGCAATCTACAGATTCTATCCAATCCCCATTCAAAATACCCATTCCCTTCTGAGGTAACACAGTCACAAAAGAACATGCATAGTATGCACTCACTGACAAGTGGATTAGCCTCAAAGCTCAGAATACCCAAGACACAATTCACAGACCATATGGAGCTCAAGAAGGAAGTTCAAAATCTGGATGTTTCAGTCCTTCCTAGAAGGTAGAACAAATTACTCAGGGTAGGTAGAGGGTGGGAGGGACTTGGGAGGAAGAGAGGAGTAAAGGGGGGGAAAGAGGTGCCAGAATCAGGTATGGGAGGAGACTGGGATGATATCCAGAGGGTCAGGAATTTGAGCAGAGTTGTGTAGTAATGGGAGATGGGGAACTTGTGGTAGCCACCAGCAAGCAAGTCACAGATGCCAGAAAAGCAAGAGGCTCCTAGGACCCAACAGGAGTGAAATTACCTGAAATACCAAAAAAGGGGGAGTGAGAGGCTGTAGAGACCATATCCAGAGGTTAAGCAAGGCCCCTGGTTGGGGTATGTGGTCAGACACTCATCTCTAATTTTTCAACCCTGAATGGCCCTTGTCTAAAGGAAATATGGTGAAAAAGTGTGGAGCAGAGACTGAACAAATGGCCATCCAGAAACTGCCCCACTTGGGGCATCCCATATACAGAAACCAAATCAGATACTACTTCAGATGTCAAGAAGTGCTTGCTGACAGGAGTTTGTTAAAGCTTTCTCCAGAGAGGTTCTACCAGTGCCTGAAAAATACAGAGGTGGATGCTCACAGCCAACTGTTGGACTGAGCATGGGGACCCCAATGGGGGAGTTAGAGAAAGGACTGAAGGAGCTGAAGGTGTTTGCAACCCCATAGGAAGAACAACGATATTAACCAACCAGACACCCCAGAGTTCTCAAGGAATAAACCACCAACCAAAGAGTACACATGTAAGGACCCATGGCTCCAGCCACATATGTAGCAGAGGATGGCACTGTCTGGCATCAATAGGAAGAGAGGCCCTTGGTCCTTGGGTGGTTCAATTCTCCAGTTTAGGAAATGCCAGGGTAGTGAGGTGGAAGTGGAAGGCACCCTCATAGAAGCAGGGGGAGGGGGATAGTACAGGGAGTCCAGAGGGGAAACCAGGAAAGTGGATAACATTGGAAATGTAAATACATAAATTATCCGATGGAAAATAAAAAGCACACATTTTCTTTCTTCTTGTTGTATTTGTCTTTGGGTCTCTCCTTTCACCATGGAGGTTCTATGGATCCACAGCAGGTCATCATCATCTATAAAAAGAACATGTGCCTCCTGAGATATCTAGTGACTCTGCTAATGAGGTTGTCATTTGGTTTGAACATATAATTTTATGTGTATGTGTATGTGCATGTATATGTGCATGGGTATGTGCATGTGTATGTTCATGCACATGTTTGTATATGAAATGGGGTTGAAGTTAACATATGCATTCAGGAACCCACAGAGATCAGAAGAGGAAAAAGTTCCAAGGAGCTGTAGTTACTGATGGTTTTGAGTTGCTATGAGGGTGCTAGGAACTGAACCTTGGTTTTCTGAAAGAGCAGTAAATCCTCTGAACATCTGAGATCTTTCGAGACCCTCTCCTATTGATTTATCTTTTCACTTTATTTCTTATCAGTCTTGATGGTTGATTATTTTATGGAACAGTAATGAAAATGTAGTTGAAATTCATTATGCCTTCCAAAATTAATATTTTTACATGATTTCCAAAAATAAATATTTAACATATGCATCTAATATTAATAGTGGAGAGATACAGTTGATTTCATTTAGGAATTATATAAGTGCATATTTGTTTCACATTCAGTTGGGTACTTTTAGTTCTATGAATTAATAATTACAAAATTTAGTTTGCCATGTTAAAATGTGACCTTTAGACAGTAGCATTGCAGTCAACAGACTTACATAAACTATAAATTATTTTAAAAATAGTTGGCTACTACCAACTTTGTGGATAGTATAATAGTATCATTGATTATTTAAGGTTATTTTCTGTCCAAAATTTATTATATATGAAGCTAATATGTGGAAATCACATAGAACCGGGTTCATGTAATATCTGCTATGTTGCAATCACTTAGAAGAATAAAACAGTTTAACTCTAAGACACCATGCATTTCCTCTATGATCTCTGGATAATGGTATGCAAATAGAGTAGCAGTTACTTAATAGTATTTAATGTGTAGAAATTTTAGCTTAAGGATATTTATTTTAATTTTTAAGAATGAAACTTTAAAAACTATGAATTATAAATATTGGATCAAAATATGTTTTGGGAATATCTGTTAGAATTTATCACAGGGCTGGAGGCTTTAGCAGGTCCAAAGGAATGCGGAATGTAAATGGTCAGTCTCTGATACATGTATCCAAAGACCTACAATACAGTATTGAGTTGACAAGGAACACCCAGCCCTGCTCAGCATGTTAACTTACGAACAATATCCTTGTCTGCTTTGTTTTGCCTTTTTTTTCTCTCTCTTTGTACATTTTACATTACAGTAGTGTTTCACCCTTAGGACAAAGCGTTAAAGTGGTCTGGTACTATAATAAGACTGCTTGGGTCAAATCTCCTTGTAGCATTTCTTATGGTGCAAAGTATTGAAGAAATCCTTTAACATCTTTCATTCTCTAACTATTAACTTCAAATGGGGATAATAAAATCACAGAAGAGCACTATGAATTAATTAAATGACCATGTACGAAAGTACAATGAATAAATTAGTGAATTACATGAATTAGTCTAGTATACATAACAGTCTCAAAAGGAAACTGGTCACACAACAAATGTTTACATTCTGAGATAGATACAGTATATTTAAAGTCAATTGTCACAACATAGAGGCAGCTACCTAGATATAATTATTCCAAATCGAATTTATTAAAACAATAGGTTTTCCACAAGCCTGTGAGAAACTGTCAAGTTACCTTATACGAGAAATGAAGAGGTGTTACTGTTGGTCTAAGTCCACTCAGCATTTGGTGGTATTAGTATTCTGTATTTTGTGTTTTGGTATCACATAATCTAAATGTGGATTCAAAAATAAGATGTTGGAATCTAATTTACAATGTCAGAAAGCAGAGTTTGAGGGATGTGGTTAGGTGATAAGGGTTCTAGAGGGAGAATGTTATTGGTAATTTGATGAACTGGAAAAATCTTTGTAAAAAAGAAACAAACAAACAGACAGCACCTTCCACATGGTAAAACACAGAGGAAAAGCATCATCTAAGAATCAGAAAAACAGACTCTCATCAGAAATAAAAGGAGCACCTTAATCTATGACTTTCCAGGATCTAACACTGGAAAATCTGTTGTTTGCAACCTAACTAGTTCAAGGTACTCAATAGAGTAAGGTAACAGATCAATAAATGTGCTGGTATTAGGTCGCACCCTTCTTCGTATCCCTGATGATGTATAATGAGAACTACCATTTCTCCTCTCACTTGCCCAGCAGTATATCTCTCAAGAAGATCCGTGGCAAATATTTTGGGCAAATTTGTGAGTTTTAAGGAAATACGCTCTATTTTTACATTAACAGCTCTTTATCAGACATGTCCACTGTATTGTAGTATGCCTTTATATTTTCAAGTTCTTGTCAAGCAAATAATTTCAATGCTGAAAAATTTCAAATTCTCAATAATTTTCTTAGATTCTATCTTTGATGTTGTATCAAAAAAGTCATAAACAACAGCGAGGTTTCCTGAACTTTCTACCTCATGATAGTACAAAATCATGAGTTTCCTCATTCACATGTAGGCTCAAAATGCATATGAAATTAATGTTTGTGAAGGGCATGCCCATGTCCAAACACCTTTGTTTGGTTTCAGCCCATGTGTGCTAGGATTGGAGGATACATTGTTGAAAACTCTGCTCCTTCTACAACAATATCACTTTAGAACTTTAGTCAAAGATAATATGAATATATACATGCGAGTTGATGTCTGATCTTTCTACTCTGTTCCAAATGTCTGATTTTTCTCTTCTTTCAATAATATACTCTTTCATTAATGGAGATATAGAGATCAGATGTATAGAAGGATGAGAAATTGCTCTTCGATGTTATGTCAGCTCATATGGGTCTTTCCCATTTGGAGATAAACTCTAGAATTAGTTTTTTCATATCAACAAAATGGTATAACACCTGGGATTACACTGAACCTATGGCTAAGACTGAGAAGACCTGACCTGTAAATAACAGTTGGTCTTCTTAGCATGAGAGGGGTCTATGCCAAGCCATAATTTTACCCCTTATTTCTGCCACCAAATTTTAGTTTTCCTCATATATATCTTTTATTGTTAGGATCAGATTTAGGCCTATATATGTTAATATAAATGATGGTATACCTAAAATTTCTCATTGTACTATTTAAACTGGCATAAAAGTAAAGGTTGACTTTTACATATTTAACCTTGTATCCTCCAGTCATACCATAATTATTTATTAAACCTAAGTTTTTCTTCTTTTATTTAAGCCTTCTTTAACATTGCCATTTAAGGTTTTCTCCATTAATTAATTTATTCACTTTACATCCTGATCACTACTCCTCCCTCATGTATAAAGTACTTTACCCTATCTCTCCTCTCCTTTTCCTCTGACAGGCTGGTTCTCCTCTGGCTTATCCCCCATCCCTGGTACATCAGGTCTCTGCTGGAATAGCATATAATCTCCCATTGAGGACAAACAAAGAAGCCCAGTTAGGGGACATATTTTATAGACAGGCAGCAATTTTTGGGTCAGCCCCATCTCCAGTTGTGGGAGAACCCGTATGAAGACCTTACTGCACATTTGCTACATATGTGCAGGGGGACCTAGGTCCCGCTTGTATGTGCTCTTCTCTTGGTTGTTCACATACTAAGAGCCTCAAGGGTTCAGGTTAGTTGACTCTATTGGTTTTCTTGTGATGTTCCGATCTCCTCCAGGGTCTACATCCTTTCCTCCTATGATTCCATATCAGTCCCCAAACTCCATCCAATGTTTGGCTGCAGGTCTCTGAATCTATTGCAGTCAGCTGCTAAGTGGAAATTTAGACAGGACCAAAGTGCTTCCAGATAAAGAGATTTTCTGCATAAGTAGTCACAATGTCTGTGGACTTCTTCCTTACTTTCTTACCTGAATTTCTTTTTCTGGTCCTATTACATGGTCCTAGCTCTAGATCTCTGTTTCTACATCAGTGTAGCACTTAGAATATTTTACAATTATGTCACTTTTCAATTAGCTTTCCTTATCAAGTATTCTTCAAGGCTGTATTAGTAATCCTTCCTCTTTTCACTCATTACCCATGCCTACTAGGAGAAAATAACCTGGAAGGTAGAATGTGTGGTGGAAAATTGTGGCTCAACGCATGAATACAAAGAGGCCTCAAATAAAAGGGTCTCAGGGGAAGATTAACTTTGCAAGTGAAATTTTCCTTCAAATGGGCCTCACCTGCTCCCAGCCATTCATCTATAAAATCACTAATTCAACATATTGATGTGTTGTATCCTTTAATAATCAAACTAACTGTCAACACTGCCACAGGATAGTCCAAGGCTCTCAATAGATTAGTCTTTGTGAAGACTGAGAGTCTTTCACTACACACAATACTGTAGCTAGAACTATGTTGTAGAAAACATTTTAAGGAACTTCTAGCATGATTACATAGTATAGTCTCTAAGCACCTTGATAAATGTTCTATGAATATTTTTCACTTAATTGCATAACACACAATCTTGTTTGCCCAAAAAGTTACGAGTGATTTTATTCCCAATCTTAAATTCAAAGGCAAGAACAAGAGCTACCTCAAATAGGCAGTCAAGATGGTTTTGATGAATTTCAACCTTCTTGAGCTACAATGATCACTTCTACATATCAGTAAGTTATAAAGGAAAACACCACTACCACAGTGAGACGGAAGGACAAATCTCACACCGAATATTCTTTCAGGGGAGCATTTTCAAATGCATTTCCTGGTATACTCACTCTATTTCTAACCGTTCACTTGTCAGTAAAATACCTTTGGACCATCACTTCAAATTACTATTAGAAACATGGGGAAATATTCTCTACTTTACTGTTTCACAGCAGAGGACAAAGTAATTTAATTTTAGAAATGGAAAGGGTGGCATGTTGAAAAAAGCTGGGAGACTTACCCAAAACCCTCTTCATATTTGGGAGAGAATTTTTAATTTTTCGGTCATTATATACCTCTCTATAAATGAACAATGTAAGACTACCTTAAATGAAAAATAGTTACTAGTCCCTGGAAGCTCTGGAGGTCTGGATGGTTAATATTGTTGTTCTTCCTATGAGGTTGCAAACCCTTTCACCTCCTTCAATCCTTCTCTGAACTCTTCAATTGGAATCTCTGTGCTTAGTTCAAAGATTGGCTGCAAGCATTTGCATCTGTTTTTGTCAGGCTCTGGTAGAGACTCTTAGGAGACATCTACATGTCAACAAGCACTCTTGGCATCAGCAATAGTGTCTGTTTTGGTGTCTGCATATGGGTATGGATCCCCAAGTGGGTCAGTCTCTGGATGGCCTTTCCTTCCATCTCTGCTTTACTCTTTATCCCTATATCTCCTTTAGGAGCAATTCTAGGTTAAAATTTTGGAGATGGGTGGGTGGCCCCATTCCTCAACTAGAGGTCATGCCTAACCTCTGGATATGGTCTCTACAGGTTCTCTTCCCCTTTGTTGGGCATTTCAGCTAATGTCATTGCTGTTGAGACCTGGGAGCCTCTTGCTTTCCTGACATCTGGAACTTTCTGTTGGCTACCCCATTCCCCATTCCCATTGCTCCACACCTCTGTTCAATTTCCTGTCCCTCTGTACATCTTCCCTGTCTCTGACCACACCTGATCCTGCCCCCCTTTCCCCTTCCTCCCCTCTTTTCCTCCCAAGTCCCTCCCATCATCTACCTCTAGTGGTTATTTTGTTCCCCCTTCTAAGTAGGATTGAAGGAGCCACACTTTGGTCTTCCTTCTTCTTGAGCTTCATATGGTTTGTGAGTTGTATCATGGATATTGTGATTTTTATTTTCTAATATCCACTTATCAGTGAATACATGCCATGTGTGTTCTTTTGTGACTGAGTTAACTTACCAAGGATATTTTCTATTTCCATTCATTTGTCTGCAAATTTCATAAAGTCAGTATTTTTAATAGCTTAGTAGCACTCCATTGCATAAATGTACTACATTTTCTGTATCCATTCCTCTGCTCGGGGACATCTGGGTTGTATCCAGATTTTGGCTATTATAAGTGAGGCTGCTATGAACATAGTGGACCATGTGTCCTTGTTATGTGTTGGAGTACCTTTTGGATATATGCCCAGGAATGATATATCTGGGTCCTTAGGTAGTACTATGTCCAACTTTCTGGGGTACTGCCAGACTGATTTCCAATATCAGCCAACCAGAACCTATGAGACTAAACCATCAACCAAAGAATACATATTGAGAGATTCATGGCTCCAGCTGCATATGTAGAAGAGGATGGCCTTATCTGGCATCAGTGGGAGGGGAGGCCTTTGGTCCTCTGAAGGCTTGATGCCCTAGTATAGGGGAAAGCTATGACAGTGAGGCAGAAATGTGTGGGAGGGTGGATGGGGGAGCACCCTCATAGAAGCAGAGGAAGGGGTAATAAGATAGGGGGATTGTGGAGTGGAAACCAGGAAGGAGGATAACATTTGAAATGTAAATAAATAAAATAACCAATAAAAAGAAGAAAATTATTTACTAATTCTAACTTGAGGTAAGTCACTATGGTCTTTTCACTCTAAGAGAGTATGTAAAGAAAATACACATAAATGTTCAATAGATGCTAATTGTTTCTCAACTATTTTATTTGTTCTTATTAACCAAACAGTAGCAGCAGACCACAGAGGCATCCTAATAATGAAATAGTCTTAGAAATTTCAGAAGAGAATGGTTGAAAGATGAACTATTATATATTCAGTGCTTATATAAAATAATAATAAGGTAGCATGTGATTGTTACTTTTGCTGGTTTTTAATTAGTAGGATGTCAGAGTGGTTTCTGACATTTTTACCATTGTACATTTATTCAAATGTACAATTTTACATTTGAATAAAACAAGATGAAATTTCCCTATTGATTATGTCCTTTCCCTTACAGAAGCTATTTAGTTTCATGAAGTCCCATTTATCAATTGTTGATCTTAGAGCCTGAGCCATTAAAGTTCTGTTTAGGAAGTTACCACCATCCAATGCTTTCTAGGCTCTTTCCCACTTTCTCTTCTATAAAACTCAGTGTATCTACTTTTATGTTGAGGTCCTTGTTAAACTTGGACTTAAGCTTTGTGCAAGGCAACAAATATTGATCTATTTTCATTTTTCTACATACTAAATAACAATTAGACCTGCACCATCTATTGAAGATACTTTCTTTGTTTCCATTGTATATTTTTGGCTTCTTTGTCAAAAATTAAGTGTGCATAAGTGGGTGGTTTTATTTCTGGGTCTTCAGTTCTATTCCATTGACCAACCTGTCTGTCTCTATATCAATACCATGCAGTTTTTATCACTATTGCTTTGTAATATAGCTTGAGGCCAAGGAAAGTGATTCCCCCAGAAGTTCTTTTATTAAGAATTTTTCACTATTCTGGTTTTGTTTTGTTTTGTTTTCCATGTGAAATTGAGAATTGTTCTTTCCATGTTTTTGAAAAATTGTGTTGGAATTTTGATGGGGATTGCATTGAATCTGTAGATTGCTTTCAGTAAGATACCATTTTTACTATGATAATCTTATCAATCCATGAGCATCGGAGATCTATGTATTTTTCTGAGGTCTGCTTCAATTTTTTTCTTAAGAGATGTGAAGTTCATGTCATACAAATGTTTCACTTGTTTGGTTAGTGTTACTGTAGACATTTTAAATTATTTGTAACTATTGTAAAAGGTGTTGTTTCCCATTTTCCTTCTCAGCCTATTTATCATTTGTATAAAGGTAGGCTAGTAATTTTTTTGAGTTAATTTTATATCTGGTGACCTTGCTGAAGTTGTTTATCAGCAGTTGGTAGAATTTTGGGGGTTGCTTATGTATACTAGCATATCATTTACAAATAGTGATACCTTGACCTCTTTGCCAATTTGTATCCCTTTGATCTCCTTTTGTTGTCTTATTGCTCTGGCCAGAATTTTGAGTACTATATGAAATAGATATGGGGAGAATAGGCAGCCTTGACATCTTTATTTAGTGGGATTGCTCCAAGTATCTCTCCATTTAATTTGATAATGGCTGTTCGTTTGCTGCAAATTGCTTTTATTATGTTTACATATGGGCCTTGAATTCCTGATATCTCCACTACTATCCTTTAACATGAAGGAGTGTTGTATTTTGCCAAATATTTTTTCAGCATCTAATGAGAGGATCGTGTGATTTTTTTCTTTGAGTTTGTTTATATAGTGGATTATGTTAATGAATTTTCATATATTGAACCAACTTTGAGTCCCCAAAATGAAGCCTAATCGATAATGGTGAATGGTCATTTTGATATGTTCTTGGATTCAGTTTGCTAGAATTTTATTGAATATTTTTCCATCGATATTCATAAGTGAAATTGGTCTGAAGTTCTCCTTCTTTCTTGGGTCTCTCTGGTTTAGGTATCAGAGTGATTGCAGTTTTATAGAATGAATTAGGTAGTGTTCCTTCTGTTTATGTTTAATAGAAGAGTTTGAGAAGAATTAGTATTAGCTCTTCTTGAAGGACTGGTAGAATTATTAACTAAAGCCATCTGGCCTTGAGCTTTTGTGTGTGTGGGGAGGGAGAGGTGTTTAATGAGTTCTTTTATTTCCTTAGGAGATATGGGCCTGTTTACATAGTTTACCTGCTCTTGGTTTAACTTTGATACATGGTACCTTTCTAGAAAATCACTTATTTCATCTGGATTTTCCAGCTTTCTTGAGTATTGGGTTTTGTAGTCGAATCTGATGATAATTTGAATTTTCTCAGTTCCGGTTGTTATGTCTCCCTTTTCATTTCTGATTTTCTTAATTTGGAATCGGTCTCTGGGTCCTTTAGTTTGGCTAGAGGTCTATCTATCTTGTTGATTTTTTTCAAAGTACAAGCTTTGGTTTTGTTGATTATTTGTTTCCTTCTATTTGTTTATATTTGATTGATTTCTGTCCTGAGTTTGACTATGTCCTACCTTATCCAAAAATGACCACATAATCAGTCACAAAGCAAGCCTCAACAGATACAAGAAGATTGAAATAATACCATGCATCCTATATAGAACACCACAGACTGAGGCTAGACTTCAATAACAACAAAAGCAACAGAAAACCCACATAACCATGGAAACTGAAGAACTCTCTACACAGTGATAACTTGGTCACAAAGAAATAAAGAAAGAAATTAAAGACTTTTTAGAATTCAAAGAAAATAAAGACCCAAAAGACCCAAACCTATATGACACAATAAAAGCATTGCTAAGAGGAAAATTCATAGCACTGAGTGCCCTCATACAGAAACTGGAGAGAGTCTACACTAAGAACAACATAACTGAAAGTCCTAGAACAAAAAAAAATTACTTTAGTTTAAATTAGATCCATAAACTAGTATGTTTTATTGATTACTTTACCAAACTAAATCATCAGTATGCTAAAGTTTTACATGAAATTACTCAGCTACCACAAAGTCACACCTCAGGCTTTAAGGTGAAAATAATACTATAGAAAAACCAGATGTTTGTCACCCTGTACTGCACAAGGCACATCTGAGTCATCTCTCCACCCCAAAGTCTCCTTTCTGAAATTTTATAGGAAAAGTTTGTGTAATTTTTAAGGTAAGGAAGCTAGAATTGTATTTTCCCAAGCCCTACAAAGGCTAGATTCTGCTTGATTATGGAATGACTCTTCCACATTTTATAGGGAAGCTTTTAAATAATATACACCTGAAAGGAAAATGACTTGAACTTATATGTTGGTCTTACAGAGCCTCTTTTAATTTTCATGTAATT
Organism: Rattus norvegicus; assembly: GCF_021556685.1. Classification (NCBI taxonomy): domain Eukaryota; kingdom Metazoa; phylum Chordata; class Mammalia; order Rodentia; family Muridae; genus Rattus; species Rattus norvegicus. Next base: position 208,992,038 of record NC_141535.1, on the reverse strand, counting down.
GTTATCTCCATCACAGAAGATGAGGGAGCGGTGAGGTGAGATGACTACACAGGTGAGACTGTATCCTGATCCACCAGGCTCTTTAAGTGCTTGTTGACCCTGGAACTACAAACCTGCGTTGCTATAAAGCCTGTGGTCATGAACTAGCAATATTATCTAAGGTAAATGAGAGGCTGCAAAACACTCGAAAGAATTCAAACCACTGGTGGGACTTGATGGGTATACAGTTGTAGAAATCATTTTCAAGGAGTCTTCTACTAGGTATGTATACCGCCTGTGGATATATATATATATATATATATATATATATATATATATATATATTTATATATATATGTGTGTGTGTGTGTGTATATATATATATATCTCCACCAAAACTAGATAGTACCTATGAAGCCATGAAGTGCATGCTGACAGCAGCCTGATATAGCTATCTCCTGAGAGGCTCAGCCAGAGCATGACAAATACAGAGGTGAATGTTAGCAGCAAACCATTGAACTGAGAACAGGGTTCCCATTGGAGGAATTAGAGAGAGGATTGAAGAAGCTGAAGGGGCTTGCAACCCCATAAGAAAAACACCATCCAACCAGAGCTCCCAGGGACTAAACCACCACCCAAAGAGTACACATGGACAGATCCATGGCTCCAGCTGCATATGTAGCAGAGGATGGCCTTGTTGGGCACCAATGGGAGGAGAAGCCCTTGGTCTTGCCAAGACTGGACCCCACCCCCCAGTGAAGGGGAATGTCAGGTGGTGGAGGGGAAGCATTCATTGAGGGTGGTTGTTGAGGGGGAACACTCTTATAGAAGAAAGGGGGGGATGGGATGGGGGCTAATGGTGGGAAATAGGGAAAGGAAATAACATTTAAAATGTAAATAAAAAATATCCAATAAAAATATTTACAATAAACAAAGGGAGATAATATGAACTCTGGGTGATTTCAGGACTTATTCACTCCTATCCAACACTGCATTACAGAATTTCTTTAATACTGACTATTACTGATATGTTATTGTCTCATGTTCAAGAAGCCAAATATCTAGATGGCACATGTTGCTAGTTATCAGCATTTCACAGCTGGATACCACAAAAATGAATGCATTTCCATAGAGTCACTAAGTCTGGACTTTTCTCCTATCTACACTTTCCATTAATGTGGACAAATTACCTTCCAAACGAGTAAAGCAAATCTTCTAACATGAAATTATCAGTATCAGAATGCCACTGGATGTATAGCTCTCAATCAGTTAAGCAATTATTTGTAGTTTTTGCTTCCTGGAGGGCTATTGTGTTTCTATACACTTAGAGATTGCATAGTTTTTGGTTGTTATTCTTTTATTAACCCATAATGTACTCAACTCATTCTTAAACATTGTTTATACACAGGAATATGTAAACTTCCCTGAAACTGATAACTCCTGCACTAAATCAGGGTTGCCAAGATATTTATTGAACCTATATTGTTAAAGGATTCTAGGATTATTATGAAGCCATCCACCTTCTATAGAATAAGAATCCCTTCTCTAGCTTTCTCATCATACCAATGGCCAAAAGTATCTTAAAAGAGGTCAAGTCATCACAATGCAAATGAAATAATAGCAGAGAGTTGAAGAGAAATAAAAACATAGGGCCACACAAGAGAAGTCATCTTCCTGCTCCTCCTGCAGGATTAGATAGATGTGATATATTATTTTTCCAAATTACCCACCTATGTACAAATGAAGAAGCAGAACATACACACACAGTCAATAACAGCCAACTAGAGAGTTGATATTTTAAAAAATCATTTATAAATTACAGGAAAAACAATTCTGAAAAAGTCCCTTTTTTCCTATTTAGTTTGCTTTCCTAACCTTTGCTTAATTTGGTAGAGAGATATTGACTTGTATTTTTAAAAGGTCAAAATCAATCATTGTTTATCAATCAAAACATAAAATCATTTGCATCATGTTCCACTTTGGTTAAATTTCATGTCGATAGTTTAGTCATTGGAAAAAAGAAGAATCGTTTGCCCTTCACATGCAATTTACTGGTATCCACAGAGCTCATGCTTTGGTAATTTCGTAACAACTCAAAAGGTGCATGTACTTAAGTAAACCCCACTTTGACATAAGTAACACAGTACTTTATAAAATTAGTCAATGTAGAAAACAGTAATGGGAACACCCTATATGCAGTTCTCGTCACAGTGTTTTAATTTATTATTTGATTGTGAAACAACAGTTATAAAAATGGAATGAAATAAAGTACAAAGACACAACCTTTTTAGAATTTTATTGATCTAGTTGAGACTAATTTATAGGCACACCTTGTTCAAGCTCAATTCTTTATTAGGTAGGGCTCACAGGGATCCTGCATGTATGTACACTTGATTTGTATTGAGTTTCTGATGACTTTTGTATAACAAGGAGGACAATATAGAAATCCTTATAAATAAATACTCTGTGAACTAGGAACTTATTAAAGCCAAGTAAGAGTAGAGATTCTTTTATATATTTGTTCACATTCTCTCTCTGTGTATCTGTCTATCTTTCTCCCTCTGTATCTCCCACCCTCCTTTTCCCTCATTTGCTCCTTCTTTCCACCTTCCTATCTCCTTCTGTTCCTTTTTTTCTATCTTTCATTTCTTTCCCCCATTTTCTGTACATCTATGACATTCATGTCCAGATCCCTGACATATTACTGCTACCAAACCATTTTGTTTAGGAATGGAGGTTCAGCTCATATACATACTGCATGGCTCTTCATTTGCTGGGATCATTTTGTGCAAGCTCACCCAGGCTTAATGACAAAGGAAAGGACTTCCCAAAGAAATGTGGAGAGGAATCTGAGGGAATCTTCATCATCAACTAAGGATTTTTGCACGTTGTAGAGATTATACCTTGCACTGCTCAGGTAAGCCTAATGCAGTTTTTAATTTGATAAGAAAAGAAATTAAATCCAAGAATTTATTGCATCAACTCACAACCTCAAATTGTTTCCATTTTCTTATTCCCAGGGGTCTTTCCACAGAATTAACCTGTCAGAAAGCAGGAAGGGAATAACACTGATTTATTACTAAAGGCAAAGAGTGACTTAAGCTTGAGGGATATTATGGGAAAGGCTCTAAAGGGAAAGAGTACATTGTGTTTAAGTTGACACAACCAGAGAGGTAAGTCATTAACTAAAAGTCCAGCATAGACAGGCATTTAATTTAGTCTTCCAGCCAACTAGTCCCTCAAGATTATAAAAATCTTACTGTAACATCCCAATAAGCTGATCATTTAAATGATACATGAGAATTGACTTGCTAGTTCACTTCAAACAGGAGGCCCCAGAGAGCATAGGATGTCCCAGAGAATCAGTCATTTACAAAGGATTTATAAAAGAGAATGCCAGTACCAAACTTTATGTGACAAATGACAAAGAGCCACCTTTCATTTCATTAAACCTTTTCCATGCAAATAACAGAGTAGCTTTCAATCTATAAGCTCACATAATCTAATTATCTTCTTAATGTTGTTAGAGAATATTATTCCATTTCAGGGTTTTTTGAAAATTCCCCAACCTCTATCACTCAAAGAATAGTAGGAAGTAGTGCTGAAATATATTTCTAGGCATAAAGATCAAAGCGAGTTCCAGGGGAAATTATCAGTTAAAGAATATAGCCTTTTCTCCTAATAGGGTCTCCATGCTACACTTCAATGTAAAGTTAATGAACAAATTCTATTTCTAGATCATCCAATTTAGATATTTTCGTTCTACGTTATTTTAATAACCTGCTGGGATTACAACTAATTTGATATATGGTTTTATAAACTTTCATTCTTATAGCCAAGTTTTATATAAATATACTGATTTCAAACAACACATTTGTATCACACAACACACACACACACACACACACACACACACACACACATGGTGGATATCAACAAAATAACTAAGGACTTCAATTTTTTATGAGCTTCCGGCTTTCTAGTAGGAGGGAAAAAATGCAAGTGTATACGTTACATACCTCGGTAGCAAACTGCTGCAGTCCACCAATATTAATTGGCCCCTCTTCAGTAGCATGTAAGTTGCATCCTCCGACACAGAGGTCAGATGTTGGACAAACCATTCCGCAAGTAAGACCAAGAGGATTATCGGAAAAAATCAGCTTAGCTGCACCATAGTAGTTCTACAGAGAAAAAAGAAAATGTGTATTATGGCACGCTGTACCTTAAGTGCGCAATTATGGTATATTATTTCTTTGGGGGGGGTGCAACTACATTAAAGGTCAAGGTGTTGAATTGCAAATGAGATATACATGCGACGGTGGTGTTCATCAACTGGCATCTGCATAATCACAAACAAAAATGATACCACACACACACAGGAGAGCTTATACCCGTATATTAATAATAGACTACTTGTTGAATTTCAGAAATTTAACATTTAAAAGAGTATCATCCACAACGCATGATAGTATAGCTTTCCCCTAAATTCTCCTTCACGTTTTTACCCAAAGTGACTTAGGAGCTTGTTATGTGACCTTCATAAAGAAATAACAGCTTTTAAGACAATAGAAACAAGAAAAATTATATTGTATAAGCTTCCGCATGGCTAAATTTAAAAGAGTTAGGTGCTTTTCTCCTTGTCCCTTCTGACTCGTTTCAAGACCCTCAGTTGATAATGTCTCTCAAACTCAGCCTCTCACCAATGATGCAGCGGGCAGTCATGACATGGACTCTGACTGAGACCTGAAACAATTCATTACCTCAGCCATTACCTAACACTGGATGCCTGTAAACTAGCTTATGATATTTTTATTGTTAATAATTAAGTAGTAATTTGTTCACAAGTAAGATAATTCAAATCGTGAACGAAAATTTAAAAAGAAATAATTTAAAGTTTTGTAAAGCAGGACAGTCAGAAAGAGAATAAAGAGACATAACACATAAACATAAAATGGTGTCTTGAAGGGAATCCTGCAAAGATAATGGGCATTCGGTAAAAATAAGAGAATTCAAATAAAATGAAGATTAGAATAAATCTCTTTGGGCTTACGGGGTTATCCTAAGTGTGCCATACTTGCACAAAACTTAAAGAGGAGAATTTTGTGCAGATAGACATTGTTGCTCATGTCGGCAGTGTAGCTTTTGTTTAATGGTTCTTAAATATTTTCCCAGTACTTTGACAATCCTCGATTCCATCTGATCATCTCTAATACATCACCATGGAAAGTAGACTAATCTGAAACATGCTAAACCATTAACAGATAAAAATAAACACATAGCAGTAATGATAAAATAGTAAGTTAAAGAAACAGGTCACCAACAAGTTAAAGAGAAAAATCTGACTAAGAAAATGTTGACATCATTTCAATAAAAGAGAAGAGAAAATAGGCAAAATGATTAAAGTTATCACCACAGTATATAGATCCATTTATTGTTTAAAAATGTATCATTTTAGAACTATATCAAGAAAAAAATCTATAATTTTAGCAGCACTGGTGATGGTTTGAAATATTTGCCTAATTTTGTGTGACTCCTCACAACAAGCAGTGTCTAATGGTTAATATATATATACATATATATATATACTAGAAATATAATAAAAGTATATTTGAACCTGAATTCATAACTGAGAAACACAAGCAGAAAAATCAAGTGATTGGCTGATGGATACCAAACAGCATATAAGAAGTTATGACAAGATTCATTCTAAAGTGTATTACCCATCTCGCCATGATACTTCAACATGCCACTTCAATGTCTTGATTTAGGTAGAACACATATTTTTATTTACAGATACTTAGACACATAGAGACACACACATACACATACACACGCACGCGCACGCTTTTCTTTGTAAACTATAGAGAACATAGTTTGTGATGTTGACTGTATTTGAATTCCGCTTGGTGAATACGCTGCACAGTTTCTTCATTTTTGGTTTCTGCATCAGGAAATATCATTAAGCTAGAATGGGCAATATTTTCTCAGCTGTGACAGTTGAAGCTAAGTACCAAAAGGAAAAGAGAAATGAATACTACTCAGCTATTAAGAAAGAGGACATCCTGAGTTTTGCAGACAAATGGATGGAACTAGAAAGTATCATCCTGTGAGGTAACTCAGACCCAAAAGAGCATGTACGGTATGTTCTCATTAATATGTGGGTATTGACCAAAAAAAAGTACAGAATACCCAAGATACAGTCCACAGAACTCAAAAAGGTCAACGAATTGAAAGGGCCAAGTGAGGATGCCTCAGTCCCACTTGGGAGGGAGAAGAAAGCAACCACAAGAGGGTAGGGAGGGAGGATGAGACGGAGGGGTAGACAAGGGAGGGAAGGGGGTGGGAGTTGGGGGGAGAGGGGAACATGATTTGGTATTGGGTTGGAGAAAAGGACTGAAGCCCACCAGAAAGAATGGAAACAGGCAGCCTTGGAGGCTAAGAGCTTTGGAGAACCCTCCAGAACGTACCAGAGACCTGGGAGGTGAGAGATCTTCAGGACTCAAAGGGGGACTCTAGACGAAATGCCCTAAAGTGGAAAGAGGGAGCTTATTGGGCCTACCTCCAGCAGAAAGACAGGCCATCAAGTGAGTGATGAGATTGCTATCCCACAGTCAAAGCTCTGACCCATAATTCTTACTATCTGAAAGAACTGCAGGAATGGAAATGGAGAAGATCCAGTGACAGGTCTAAAGCGGGATCCAGCTCAAGGGGAGGCCCCAAGACCTGACACCATTACTGAGGCTGTGGACCTATCATGATTGCTCTCCAAAAGACCCAACAAACAGGTGAAAGAGTCAGATGCAGATATGTGAACCCAATCAAAGAACACAAGTTGCTGACCCCTGTGGTTGAATTAGGGAAAAGCTGGAGGAAGCTAAGGAGGACGGCCACCCTGTAGGAGGACCAGTAGTCTCAATTAACCTGGACCCCTGAGATATCTCAGACACTGGATCACCAAACAGGCAGCATATACCAGCTGAGATGAGGCCTCCAACATATATGTAGCAGAGGACTCCCAGGTCTGGGTTCAGTCAGAGAAGATGCACCTGACCCTCAAGAGACTGGAGGCCCCATGAAGTTTAGAGGTCTGGTGGGATGGGGATATCCTTGTGGAGCCTGGAGAGACAGGGAGGAGGTATGAGTTGTGGAACAGTTGGAGGGTGGACTGGAAGGGGAAAAAAATCTGGTGTGCAAAAATAAATCAATCAAAAAGAAAAAAAAAGCCAGAAGCTAGAAGGAACCCAGATATCCTCCAAGAGTAGAATGGATACAGAAAATATGGAACAGTTACACAATGGAGTACTACTTACCTATTAATTACAATGACATTATGAAATTCTTAGGCAAATTGATGCAATTAGAAATTATCATCCTGAGTGAGATAACCCAGTCACAAAAGAACACCCATGGTATGTACTCACTGATAAGTGGATATTAGCCCAAAAGCTCAGAATATCCAATATACAATTCACAGACTACATGAAACTCAAGAAGAAGGAAGACCAGAGCATGGATGCTTCAGTCCTTCCTAGAAGGGGGAACAAAATTCTCAAGGGAGGAAATATAGAGACAAAAAGTTGGAACAGATACTGAACAAAAAGTCATCTGGAAACTGCTCCACTTGGGCATCCATCACATTTAAGGTCACTAAAACCAGACACTATTGTGGATGCCAAGAAGTTCTTGCTGACAGAAGCCTGATGTAGCTGTCTCTTGAGAGGCTCTGCCAGGGCCTGACAAATACAGAGGTGGATGCTTACAGCCAACCATTGGACTGAACACAGCGTCCCAAACGGAGGAGTTAGGGGAAAGACTGAAAGAGCTGAAAGACTTTGCAACCCATAGGAAGAACAACAATATCAACCAACCAGATTCCCCAGAGCTCCCAGAAGCTGAACCCACAACCAAAGAGTACTCATGGAGTGACCCGTGGCTCCAGCTGCATAAGTAGCAGAGGACAGCCTTGTCAGATATCAATGGGAGCAGAGGCCCTTGGTCCTGTGATGGCTTGATGCCCCAGTGTAGAGGAATGCCATGGTGGGGCTTCAGGAGTGTGTGGGTGGGTGAACACCCAGGAGAAGCAGGAGGAAGGAAGTTGGAATAGGGGTTTTCCTGAGGGGAAACTGGGAAAGGGCATAACATTTGAAATGTAAATAAATAAAATATCTAATACAAATAAATAACAGGGCCTAATAAAAATAATAATATACCCAGTATGTCAGACACACAAAGATAAACACATAGTAGGAAAAACAACAGAATGTGTTAACAGTTGATACATGTAAAAGTGAAAAGTTGAGCCTAAAATTTGCAGTGGTGTTTAAATTTTCACCTCATTTTTCATCCTTTCAGGACTATTTAATCTCTTACGTCATGCTCGTGTGGCAATTTTATAACCCTAAAATATGAATTCAGAAAATTAAACTAAAAATATTTTATATTTGAGATATAAAAATAATCTTGTTATAAAATAAATAACCTCACATCCCACCATCAAGATGCCCAGATCAGTCCAGTGTTTGGGGATGTGAGTACTCAGAGTAAAAGTATTCACAATCCTTACAAGAAGAGGACACCTTTTCAAGCCTTCCCTGGAAGCCATAGGATCAAAATCAGTCATGTCCTTCTAGCCAGTGAGATGATTCTCAAGGTATTTTTCTCTTACCTTTTAAGAGTAAAAGATAGAAAATTTAAATAGAGAAGGTACATCATAGGCATCTAGGTTGACTCTGACTAGAAGACCAAGATTTCATCAACACTTTCTTTTTGGTTTTCTGTCAGAACATTTTAGCAGTTGTTTCATCATGTAGAGAAAATATAGAGGGTATGTTAGAAGAGATGAAAAAATTCCCTTTAGGTAAAGTCTTTGGGGGGAACTTAATTATTATTTTGATCGTTTTTGTTGTTGATAATGGTTTTTTTTTTTGCTTTTCTGTTTGTTTGTTTTTATTAATGGGTATTTCTGTGGAGCACAGGATGGTTGATTAACAGCTCCGGCCAAAACTCTGAGGGAAAATGATGTTTAAAACAATGGTTATTTGCAAACCAACACAAAAGCTTAACCATTGAAAGTTTACTGGTTCTATATTTTTTTCAGGTGTAAATTACCAGGTTGTACCTGACTATTCTAATAGCATATTCATCAGTCCACTGTGTGCCACTTAGTTAAATAAGTACTTTAGTTAAGATACTTTCAACTTTAATACTTTGGTTCTTATTTTTAAATTATAATTTGAAATTTCCCTAGTATCATTTCTCTATAATTTAATGATTTTCAAAGTCATTATTGGGAACTGAAAATTTTTACCATCCTGCTCTTCTGTCATGCAGTGTAACTAATTTAACAAATAGTCCTACCGTATTCAGGCCTTCATATCACTACAAGATTATCAATAGAGCTGGTGGATTTATTTTAAAGTGTTCTTCCCTTTTCCCGTGACAGTTTTCACAGATGGAATCATCCTTCCAAGATACACTCCAATCTGTTGCATTTAAAAAATACTTGTGTTAAACCTCAGTAAGTTTGCATGTGTGAGAAGGGTGAATTAACACCGCTCATATTCCTGGCGTAAGCTCTGTACGAATGAGTACATGGGTGTAAATTAATTGGATAGAAAATGATTTTAGTATCACATGCTAGAGACAGGACCAAGAGGATTACTTTGTGTAAAGCTATCATCATGCTTTTGTGTATTACATGTGAGTCTCAATCATTTGGCAAAAACATATATTATAGTCAGAACACATAAAAAGCCTTTTCTCCTGATCGGGGAACATAGAAACCCTACATTCAGATCCAGCTGTGGTGGTGTATGACCGCAACTCAGAGCTCTGGAGGCTGGTGAAAGAGGATTTTGAGTGGAAATCCAGACTGGGGTATCTAGTGAAATGTTGTTAAAAATAAATAAAATAAATAAAACCTTTACCCTCATAACACATTCTTAAAAGGTCAAGAGGGAAAGAAAAGGATAGGATAGTCCTATCTTCATAGGCTAAATTTTGATAAATTTTATACAATATAATTACATATTTTCAGACCACAAATTCAGTCAACTGCTCTCAGTTAAACTTAAAGTGTAAAGAAATTAGCATGTCATTCTTGTGGAATTTATGAGTTGCTAAACTTGAAACATACACACACACAGACACACAGACACACACATGCTTATAAAACATGCACAGTTATTCATATCCAAACACAAACACACATACACATTTACACATGGGAACATATACACATAGTTACACATACATACAATTATACATGAATACATACAAACACAGTTATAAATGCACATATTCATACACATATTCATATTTATGTACACAGAGATAGACAATGGAGATACTCCCAGATTTGAGTTCTATCACAAAAAAGCCCTTCAATTGGGGAAATATATAATTCTCAGATTAGGACTTAAGAAAAAAGAAAGCTATGATTATTTTGATTATGTCTTTTGTAAGTTGATATAGATTTGACAAAGATACAATGTTGCCCATTAAATAACTTAATAAACATAAGCCAGCTCTCCAGTCTTCATATAGATTTTCTCTTCCCCAAAAGCTTTTGTCAATGTTAATTACTTGAGTTTTATTACTTTTAGTATCTATATAAAATCCGTTTGATGCATAATAATAAGAAAGGAAATGCAAAAGCTATTTATGATGGTCTAAAAACAACCATCCATTGGAAAGCCACATAAATTGTTATAAACATATGAAAATTGGCACACAATATGTTATATAAAGTATCTAATCAAAACAAGAAAGTCACTTCTGTTCCTTACGTTTCTTGCATCTTGTCTCCTTTTTTCAACTTAATAAACATAATTACTTATAATTCCACCCATGAATTAGTGGCACCAACTCAGGAGACATGTAGGTGTAACCAATACAACAATTGTTTGATGTATGAGCAAACAATTCTTCAGCAGGAGAGATAATGAGGAACCTGGATCATCACTATGCCTTTCCTTGACTTAAACAGAACGACACTTTCATTCATACCCAAATCCAACTTATGTGTGTTAGTAAGTGTGAGTTCAGGTGTTTGGGGCATACTTGTGTGTAAAGGACAGCAGGAAACCTTAAGTATCCATGCTCAGGTATTATCTACAATGATTTTTTGAGACAAGGTCGCACAAGATCTGGACCTTGGGAAATCTGACTGTCTCCCATTCCCTAGGTGAGGAATTGCAAGCCTATGTACAAATCTTAAAAGGTGATTCTGGGGTCCAGCCTAGACTTATTCTTTTTCTTCATTGTGACAAAGCCAACTTCCAACTGACTTGGTCAATCACACAGGTCATTTCTAATGTATTTTTCTTGTGATTCCACATGTACCAAGAAATACTAGAAATAATTTTGGACAACATATATTCTTGAATATTTGGTCAGCCTGAAGAATAAATTATAACTAAAAATACCTTTCTAATCTGTGCTTGGAAAAAAAATTCCCCTCTATATAATAAATAATTACTGTGATGGAAGAGAATTTATTACTGGAAAGGACTTGAGAAGAAATTCTACATATGCAGTGTCATTCTATCTTTGTATGACGCCTTTTCAATAATGCTTTTTCAGTAAAATATTTGTAAATATGTACTTATGATGCTCATATTTATCTGCTATGCATCTTAAATTTTACTTTTGCCTAGGTTCTAAGCCATAAAGTTTACCATGACTATAGCCCATCCAATATAACTCTAAGGCCAAATATGTACTGCTATTTATTTCTAATAAATAAAGACTAAATCCATTATTAAAATATATAAAAATTAGTAAAATATTCCAGAACTTTTAATGACAAACTAACATAAATAATGAAAATAAATGTGGAAAGAATGAAAAGTTTCATTATGCAGAACAATAAAAAAATACATTTTATAAGACATTTTAAAAGGTGTAATTTTATATTCTCTGTGGACAAAACCCTTATTTATAATAGTCAGAAGCTGTAAAGAACCTAGTTGCCCTTCAACAGAGGAATGGATTCAAAAAATGTGGTACATCTACACAATGCAGTACTACTCAGCTATCAAAGACAATGACTTCATGAAATTCATAGGCAAATGGAATGAACTAGAAAATATCATTCTGAGTGAGGTAACCCAATCACAGAAAAACACACTTGGTATGCATTCATAGATAAGTGGATATTAGCCAAAAAGCTTGAATTAACCATGATGCAATCCACAGAGCACAGGAAGCTCAAGAAGAAGGATGACCAAAATGAGGATGCTCCCACTCCTTAAAAGGGGAAAAATATCCATAGGAGGGGATATGGAAGCAAAGTTTAGAGCAGCAACTGAAAGAATGACCATTCAGAGCCTGCCCCACATGTGGCTCATATATATAAAGCCACCAAAACTAAGTAAGATTTATGAAGCTAAAAAGTGCATGCTGAAAGGGACCGGATATAGATCTCTCCTGAGAGACACATCAGAGCCTGTCCAATACAGTGGTCAATGCTAGCAGCAAACTACTGAACTGAGAACAGGATCCCTTTGGGGGGAACTAGAGGAAGGATTGAAAGAGCTGAAGGAGCTTGCAACCCCATAAGAACAACAATCCCAACCAACCAGAGCTTCCAGGGACTAAACAACTATGGAAAGACTATACGTGTACTGACCCAGGGCTCTAACTGCATATGTAGCAGAAAATAGCCTTGTTGGGGCACCAGTTCAAGGGAAAGCCCTTGGTCTTACCAAGGTTGTACCCCCAGTGCAGGGGAATATGGTGGGCAGTAAGGGGGATGGGTGGGGGGAACGCCTATATGGGGGTGCAGAAGGGAATGGAGGCTTATGGACAGGAAACCGAGAAAGGGAATAACATTTGAAATGTAAGTAGAGAAATATAGGTAATAAAAAAAGAAAAAAGCATTACACCTTAAATGTATTTATATTGCTGTTAAAAGTACATGCAATCACACATACACAAATAATAACATTAGATTGGTTTTCTAGTATTTTTAACTAGATAGATCATTACAAATAGTACCACATTCTAAAAATAATGCTATCCAAAACCCTAAAGCTGCCTCATCAATGTGACTGAATATTACATTTTCCAATTAATTCAAAGTATACCGAATAGCAAAGTTTGGCAGACAATAGAAAATACACCTGAGTTTTGTTGTCGCAGTTGCTTGAATTTTGCTTAAAACAACTTTTCATGAAGAGTAGACATATGATTTTATTATTCCCAAAATGACAAATGTTAATGGCAAAATTATCTTTCAAATGTAAGAAAATGATCAACTAATCTGACTTCAAGTCATCTAATCTGAGACAGGATTTAGAACACCAACTGTTGTGCCTATTCATGTGCATAATGTGCCCTGCATGCATACATATGCATCATGTATGCAGATATGTTCCTGTATTCCTGGGTCCCATGAGCTAGGAAGTCTTCTAAACACTATATGTGATTTTTTAACCATCCCATATAACACATACCTGGTTATTTAAGGAATTATAACTAGACTGTCATTTCACACCACTGTTTTCTTCCATGTTTAGAAAATGTCAGACTATTTTTGAGGGTTGGCTCTTTATTGCCAAGAACATGAGATATTTCTTAAGTGACAGTATGCTGTGATATGTACGACAGTGTGTTATTATACAGTGGATGCAAATAGATTTCTCAAGAATATTCTCCATTCCATGCACATTAATTTAAACCTACCACTGCTTTCAAAAATATAATTAGTATTGATTGTACTAATTTATTTTAATTTCTTTAATTTATCAAAATACTTTTCATAAAACTAACCCCAAATACATTTAACATGAGGTTCACTGTATACTGCATTTACTCAACACTGAAGATGTTATCAGTACTCATGCAATCTTGTTGTGATAGCAGTATGTTCTTTATGCAGTCCTTTTTATGTTAATACTGAATTACAAAGAATACGTTATTCCTTCAGATGATGTAGTATATATCAGACAGAAGCACAGTGTACATGGATTCTTGAAAGTTATTTACACTATCAAACAGATATGCAATTAGTAAAAACTCACTTACCCTTGCATGATTACAAATACACCTTTTAAACAATATGATGATTAGTTATGTCAATTAAATGCAAATTCTTTGGCCTAGTTTGTAGTCTGTTCTTTTTAACTTTTTAATATTAAAAACCCTAAATCATCCTTAATACAGAATTCCCTTTGTCTTGGGACTTCCACAGGATAAAATGTGACACTAAATTTACACTGGCATATCGTTATTAGTCAGTTTTGAAAATAATTAATAAACAATTTTGAAGACTATTTTTACCTTTGTTGAAACACAGGTAATGTCATCATGCTGTTTTCTGTTGTTTTGGTTTTGTTTTGTGTTAATGCAGAACTTGGTTGGAGGACTGGAGAGAGGACTCCAGGGCTATGAACAGACACTGCTCTTACAGAAGACTTAAATTTAGTTCCCAGTACCCATACTGGTACGTTCACAGCTGCCTGTAACTTCACCTGCATGGGAAATGCAATGCTGTCTTCTGATTTCAATGGTGACTGCTCTTACATGCATATACCTACACCATATATATATATATATATATATATATATATATATATATATATATATTTGAAAAATCTGTTATTAACAGATTGACCTAAGCTATACAATGAAAATTACTGTTTTCTTAAACTGAATTATTTGAAGATCCTGTGTGGTTTGCAGCTTGTTATTTATATTTGGCTAACACTTTCTTTAAATAACAGAGTATCTGACACCAATACACTCAGGTAAACAAAGTCTGGAGAAAAGCATAAATTATACTAATCTTTGTCAGAAATAAAATGCTATCATTCACAATCTCAAAACAAAACAGAATAGATTAGGTAAGCACCAATGACTCAATTGGCATGGTCCATTGATCTTCTGAACACAACATAGTATGATCAGTGATTTGCAAAATTATATTTCACTCTTTCATTTTTTAAATTAGTAAAATTATTATTCTACAATATCAGATTCAATGTGTAGAACTTATACATTTAATTAACTAATCTTGAGAGACTCTGTTAAAATCTTTATTATTGTTATTATATTCAGCCAAGATGTGCATGCATTTTCTTAATCATTTTAAATCAGTATTCTATTATAATGTGAATATGACTATTTTGGAGAATTCATTTTGAATTTATAAGGGCAGTTATTTATGTAAAGAAAATATAGTTCCCAGATGCAAATGAAGCGTGAGGTTCCCTGTACCCAATGGGGATGACATTAGCCGAAATGTCCACAGCAGGGAGATAGAACTAGAAGAGAACACCTCCAATAGGTAGACATGGTACCCAATGGAGGGTGGAGCCACCACCACAAATTTTTAACTCAGAATTGTACCTATCTAAAGAAAAGGAACAGACAAAAATGGAACAGAGGCTGAAAGAAAGGTCACCCAGAAACGGCCCTAACTTGGGATCCATCCCATGTTCAGAGAGCAAACCCCAACACTATTGTTAATGCCAAGATGTGTTTGCAGATAGGAAACTGGCATGGTTGTCCTCTGAGAAGCTCTGCCACCATCGGACTAAGAAAGATGCAGCTACTCACAGCCAACCATTGAACTGAGCCCAGTAACCCCAAAGAAAGAGTTAGGGGAGGGGCTGAAGGAGCTGAGAAGGATTGCAACACCATAGGAAGAACAATAGTATCAATTAACCACATCCCTCAGAACTACCAGGGACTAAATCACCAACCAGCGTATACTTGGGTGGATTCATGACTGTCACTGCATATGTAGCGAAGGACTGCCTCATCTGGCATCAGTAAGAGGGAAGGCACTTGGTGTTGTGAAGACTTGGTGCCCCGGAGAACATGGATGCTAGAGGAGGAGGTGCGAGTGGGTGAGTGGTTAAAGAACCATCCTCTTAGAGGAAAAAAGGAGCAGGATGAGGTGGTGGGGCTTCCTGGAGGGAAGACCAGCCGGCAGGGGGATAATATATAAACAAATTAATGGCTAATAAAAATAAAAAATAAAAGATTTCTATCAATGACTATTAATTCTGAGATAAGTATATCAAACATCTCATAAATGCATGTTTACTTATTCAGAAACTTTTTAAAATGTTTACTAAATTATTATATATATAACATATGAATATTTTTGGCTTAATCCTCAGATCATGCTTGAATTAAAAAATACTGACAAAAAGAAATGTATTTTGAGGTGCTCCAAGAAAACTGGATGAGAAGTTACTTCTCATTCAAAGCAAATACAAAGCTTTTGTATAAAAACACATATTAACAAGGGTCTTCATAAGAGTTTTGTCACAGGCTCAAATAAAAAACAGAATAAAAATTATATCATTAGGCATTCAAGAATATGAGTAGAAAGAACAGATGGTATAAACAGACTCTTAGCAGCTCTGGAAAGTGGAATTATAGAGTAGAAAAGTAAATATTTTACCTATAGTTGGTACAGTATAGCTTGAGAAATTGAATAAACATTGGCAGATTATAAGTAAATTTAAAGGAAGCCTTAGAAACAATAGATACAACAATTGTAGCTCAAAACTCAATGGGCTCTTTTAAGAAAGTAAACTGGTAAAGAAATTCGAAGTATAATTCAAAAGAGAAATGAAGAAAATTAAAATGTAATTCTCTCCCTCCAAAAAAGAGTAAGGAAAAAACGAATACACAAAAATAAATTCCCATTAATATTAAGAAATTTTGCTCTTTGTTCTCTTCTCTTCCCTGCTCTTCCTCTCTTCCCTGTCCTTTCTCTCTACCCCCACCCCTTCCCTCCACGTGCTCATGGCCGGCCTTTCCTCTCCTCTCCTCTTCTTCTCTCATTAAACCTCTCCACGTGGAACCATGAAAAAAAAAAAAGAAATTTTAATATGTAACGGTTTAGGGTAAGAATGAAAGAACCAATGATAAATCATCTCATATTGAATGAGGTTTACCTCTACATTAAGTAATTCCAAAAATGATAAAAGAAATTGCTTACTGATTAATCATAATAAAGCTATATAGTCCCATTGATAAAGTGGACTTTAAAATACAGCCTTGCCTGGACACTATCTTCAAAACGAGCATTAACGTGACACTGACTCAACCTTCCGAACACATCTGTGTCACAGAAGACCCTGGAATAACATACTTTATAAAATAAAAGAAGAAAATTGCCACCCTGTATTCAATGGGCAATTTATTCCTTTTTACACTAACGAATGATAAAAACAGTTAAAGAGTAAAATCCGTAAGAACACAACCCTTCTAAATAATTTTGGAGAATGTCAAGAGACATAAGCCAATTCCACATGAAAACTCCGAGATAAAATGCAAACATAAATAGACAAAATGAGAACAAAGTTAACACAATATTAACTGAAGATGCCATTTATAATATATCAATTGTTTCAAAGTACAATTAACATGAACAAAATACTGTCCTTTGTAAGAGAAAATAGTTGACGTGAATTAAAGAACTTCATTCTGTACAAAAGAACCCTTAAGATAAATGCCTTGAGGGCAGGCACCCATGAGTTATAGATGCCACTGCCTGGTAGGCCAACAGTTGTTGCAACTGGCACAAGAATTTAGAGCTACTGACATAAAGCACATGGCATATTCAGAATTGTAGACAATGGCAACGGAATTCGAGAGTCAACATAAAGTTCTTATTTGTTTTGTTATACATAAAACATGTATAATACAATTATTGTTACATATTACATAATTTTGTTGTATACATACATAATGTTATATATTATATAAATTTTGCTGTAGTAAACTATTTGTTTTATATGTATGTGTGTCTGTGTGTGTTTGTGTGTGTTTGTGTGTATGCGTATGTACATTGCTTTTTCATTGGCCGGCTGATGAAGTTTCTTTCAATGTCCAGGAAACAAAATATTTATATATTTGAAAATTACTGAGGGATAAATTGTGGATTTCTGGGCGTTTTGAGTATATCCAGTTAGTTTTGTATAGAAATGGGAGAAGTCTCAATTGCTGACATGTATTCAGACATTACTTTCTAGGCACCATGGAGCAGCTGGCAATTTTTGATTAAAGAAGTAATGCAACTACAGCTTTAGTCTGCATTAATTATTCCATAAAAGATAATCAACATGTCGTTTGTGAGAGCATGAACCACTTTGCAGTTGAAAATGAAATGCAAACGCAGAAGATGATGTGCTTCCCTCACTCAACTCTGTGGTCGTACATGACACACATCTAAAACATATGCAAACGCATACCAAGAGAACTTTGTCCAGAAATAGAACTATTGCTTTTAATAGTAATTGCCAGCAAATTTGCTGTGTAAATTTTCTGTGCACCTCTGAGTTCTATGCCAGTTGCCTTCACAACACTAGTATACCAGTAGTTCTACTAGAAAGATGAGACTTCCCTAATTTGGGTGTGTGTGTGTGTGTGTGTGTGTGTGTGTGTGTGTGTGTGTGTGTGCACTCACGTACACATGTTTATGTACGTGCAGAGGGGTGCCACAGCTTTCTTGTCAAATGCCAAAGGACAATCTTGGGTGTGAGTCCTGATGCTCTACTTTGCTACAGAGCCCTTTATATTTGCCTCTGAATGAACCAGACTAACAGCCCAAGAGCTCCAAGGGATTCTTCAACTGTTTCGAATTTATCTCACTGTAGGAATACTGGAAATGCAGATGGAATTTATTTACAACTTTCTGAGTGATCTTGGATTCAAACTCAGGTCCTCATGCTTGGACAAGTGCATTACACACTGAGCCGTCTCTCAGACACACAAAAAATTGATTTTTACCTTATACTGAATCATTCTGTGACTCTTTTATCTCACTTATGTGCATCATTAAGTTTGTCTGTAATTAACAGCTACATAAGTCTACAAAAGTTTGCAAAGGAGGAGGGAGAAATCAATATTTTTATCATCTAACACAATAGTTTCAAAGAGAACAAATGATTTCTATGCAAAAGACAGGATCATGAAACGAACACTTTTGCAGACCTTTTTCCTGGTATGTTTATAGATTGGTTTTATGCACTCTTAGATAAAGTAGAGTTTCTCAAAAGGAAAAACTATCCAGAAATATCCCAGTGTTCACAGTTTGAGGACTCTGAAACACATACTTCCGATGGAGAGAGACAACTGCAAACAAAGGCCTGCGCTGGAGAAACAGAAAAGCTGGCTGTGGAGGGACAATAGAACCGAGTGTAGCTTTCGAAACCAGACTTGTAATCCAGTTTGTAAGAAAATAAAGAATGGAGGCATTGGTGTAACCTCTGGTGAATCACACAAGCCCTAGTACAATACAACATCCGCGACATCTTTTTCCCAAAGAGGCTCATGGCTCACTGAGTCAGGGATTCAATTACCCTCTCACCCTGAAGTGAACTCCGTCCTGTGTTGAAGTCCACGGGCAGAGCTGGATGTGGTGGTCTACAGTGTGCACTGTCAATATACATCCAAGACCCTTCAAGGGTTGAAGAAAATTAACATTTGAGCTTTCATAATTGTTACAAGTGATGCTTGATAAAGGGTAAATCTTGAATATTTAAATTAATATGTAAATACGTTTGAATGAACACCAGCATCCGGATAAATTACGAAAATGGAAAGAGGTTTGGGTTTGTTATTGTTACTGACTAATATTTACTTGTATTTTTGTCATAAGTATCTGAACCTCATCTATGCCCAAACCTGCCCAGTTCAGAAAAGTATGGCCGATAACCTAGAATTGGAACTATTCATGCTTCTGAGCTACAATTTTGATTCAGGAAAATTAATCCTGGTCCTCTACAAATGCAGTAAATACTCTTAACCACCGAGTCTTCACTCTAGCCACATACGGAAGGTATTTTAACCACAACAAAAAGGTAATGATTTACATATCTCTAAAATTTCATATAAGCCTCTTAGAGAATACCAGTATTCTTTTTTGCCATTGTTCCTGTGAATCTGTGCGGATCTTATGTGAGTAGTGAGTGTCCATTAAGCTAACTTAGACACTACCAGGACAGGTCAGAACAGAGACAATTTAGTTAGCATGGTTTTCCAGACCGATAGCCATCAACCAATCTCTTTATTTCTGGGATGAATACTGTTAATTCTGTTATTTGTTTTAAAAAATATTTTAAACTTCAAACTTTGTACATTTTGGTAAGTTCCCTTTTTTTAAATGAAGACGATATAATGTCTATTCTACGGGATAGTATTTGATACATACAACAAAGTTCTTGTATACTGTGATATTTAAAACTAGACCCCTTTCCAGAATTACTTTGAAAATGCAATGCAGATTTTCGAGTCACTAAGGGATCAAGATCCAATCATAGAGTATGTTATTCATGGGTTTTTACAGTGTAGTCACAATCTACTTGTCTGTTACCACTTCCTTTCTTCATTAGATATTGTGCCTGTTTACTAAGGCAAAATAATACTTCCCCAAGGAAGCGGGCTCGCAACTCTTCATTTCACACATGTTGCATGCAGAATTCTTCTGGGTTACATGGAATGCAGCATCAATCAAAACAAACTACAATTAACTTTTTAAAAGTGTTTCTAGTTATCTTTCACTATATTTATTCAAATGATGATGGAGATGATGGTAATAATAATGAGGATGACAAAGTACAGCAAGGGCATCTTCACGCTCAACAATGACATGGACTGATGAATAATAATTAATTAATTCCAATGTCATTAATTAATGACAATAATTAATATTAGTAATAAAAATGGAAAAACTTCTATAAGATTTGACACATTAAGCAATTTCATATCAATACCACAGGACATATGCCTATGAAATATTATTCACGTGGCAACAGCTTTGGAAAACGTCATAGAGGTTAGTGACAAGGTACATTATTTTCTTTGGATTAATAATCAAGCAGCCACCCTAAATTGTTAGGACTTCAAATCTTGCTAAATATGGCCACACAGGTTAATGTCATACCCCTACAACCTAACCTGATTATCTCAAAACATCTGTAGTATTTTTATCAATTCTTCAGAAGGTTCATACATTCATACAACGTGCTTGATCATATTCACTTTCTATTCCTCCTAATTCCTTAATCACTTTCAGAACTACCACATCCCATGGCCAAATTCATGTCCTCCCCTGCTTTTCTTTAGCCTTTCAACTCTAATTTGTCCTGTCTCTATTCTCAGAGGTATATGGCCATCCACTAGAACATAGTTGACCTATTAGCAGTCAATGTCTTAAAGAATACTGACTCTCCTCTCACAGAAGCCATCAACTAGCTTCTCAGCTAAGGGAGCCACCCTCACGATGGAATGTTGACTGGCTTTATCTTGTGCAGGTCTTGAACAAGAAACTTCATCTTCTGTGAGTTCCTGAGTGCAATGATTCACGCCCATGAACCCTAAGCTCACCTTGTTGGCGATACTTGTGATGAATGACTTAATGTCAAGAGACGTGGGACAACTCTTCTGGCAGGGAGCATCTGCACATTTCAAGCATCTAGGGAAGAGAATGACTGTGTTAACATAGTGATAAAGAAAATGACAGCAACTTTCATTTGTTATCTTATACCAATTTAGAGTTAACATTTAATAAACACAACCAAAATCTAAACGTTTAACCCTGCATTTTTAAAAGTGACCCAGTAAATACTTAGCTTGTGTCGTCTACGTTTTTATACCTGTTGAAATATGTAGAATAGTGGCCTCCAGCATTTAACCTCCTGTCCTCTCAGAGCTGTTCCTAGTTTTAAAAGGTACATTCTGAAGATCCATCAATCACTCCCTTGTGGAACCTTATACCTTTGATCTACCAGTATACTGTTCACTATACACAATAATTATGACAAAGTCTGTATGTCTTAAAGACCACAATTTTTGTGCAAATTTGAAAGAGATCTTAATATCTTAACAGTTATAGTGCCGTTATTTTCCCTTTATGAAGTTCCTGCTGTTCTGGACCTCCCTTCTTCCCTCTTTCCTTTCCTACTCTATTTCTCCAGTGACTTTCAGCATGCCCTCCACTCACTGAGCCAGTTAGTTCTGTAGCAACTGTTTCAAAGAGTAGCACAGATGCACTCCCTTCAAGAATAAAGCATTTATTTTCCCCAGCTCCCTTCCTCTTAAGGGAAATGAATAAGGTCAAGAACAACCTTGCTAGTAGCAGGCCTCATGTAATGACAGGTGAGTGAGGGGCTTAGAGACACAGACACCTTATCCTAGCCCGGGGCACTGCTCCGCAGAGATCCTTTATCTACCTAAATGCTCGTCCCATTTTTAACTCAGAATATTCCTCATGGGACAAAAACAACAAACATGCTTAGAGATTCGTTTACCTAAGTCCCATTTGGGAAGCTGATTGGAGCTTCTGGGATGTAAAATTTACCGGGCTCTGAAGTGATATTAATAACCACAGTGTGAAATCAATAATGCCACAATGTTATTGTGGAACTGATACAGATACAAACACTGCACCATTCTTCATTTATACCTGTGTGTGAGTGTGTGTGTGTGTGTGTATGTGTGTGTATATGTGTACATGCGTGTGCCTGTGTGTGGTGTGTGTATGTTGCATGTATTCATTTACTCACTCATTTAATAAACATTTACTAATTCCGTGTACAATATATTGAGATTGTTTACCATGTATTAATATGTTAGGAGTTTGGTATTCAGAGAGACAGAGCTGGAAGGTAGTATAAAACCTTCAACAAATATAGTCTACTGGGAAGATAAGTCATTATGATACTGGTATCAGAAAGAATTGATCATGTCATGGCAGTTCTTGTAGAAGGTTCCAAATAAAAGGATAAACCTGACTCCTTCCTTGCTCTCTTTGAGTCTTTTATTGATATATGGTATCTCTCACATGTAGCATGTGATAATAAGGCTCACACAATGACCTGCTTCATGTGATTTGGCATTTTAACTTCCAAAATGTTGAACTAAATCAATGTCTTTCATTTGAATATAATGCAGCTTCAGTTATTTTATTACAGTTACATAAATGAACAGCAAACATGGAGCACATAAACAAGGGGATCCTAATATACAGCTAAAAGAAACTCAAGAAATATGGAGAGCAATGTAGGTTTCAACAGGATAAATTTAAGACATAGCAAAATAGAACCTTGTAAGAGAGTGTATGGGTGGTTAGTAATACTTGAGTGGCATTCAGAAAAGATTTGCTGGGTCAAATAATACTAATTGAGGACCTGAAGGATGGGTGGATGCCAATGAAGAAAATATATATTGGATTGTAAGCACGGGAAAAGAAAAAAAATGACTCCAGAGTGGAAATGGTGCATGGCAAGGTGTGAAGAAGAAAGACTATGGCAGGGCAGATAACATTATGGGATTTAGTATAATCCAAAGAGAGGGTAAAAAAGACATTAAGCCGGAGGCACAACTTCAGAGAGGATACTACTCCCGTGTGTGTTAGAAGACCAAAATTCTCTAAGAATTTGTTTAAAAATGAACCCAGCATTACTCATTGACATGGGAACAAAACCCCTCATTTTTATCCACATCCAAGTGTAAAGACCTGAGTTCATTACTTTCAAGGAAACAATAGCTGTCTCCCTGTCATTCCTATGTATGGCCGTCCTCTTCATTGTCTGAAGCAATTTTTCAGAACCTAATTAATATCTTGTTTTTAAATCTGGTCTCTTTTCTATGGCTTATGCCCTTAGCCTTCTCTCTAAATTAAAAATTTCACAATGAGTACTGAAGGCTTTTCATAACCAATTGTCCTCTGTGAAATGTACTCATTAAACCTCTCCCCTGTCATTGCTCTGAATGCCATTGTTAGATTCACATCTGTCACTGTGCTGGATTTTTATGCTCTCATACTTATGCATTCAGAATGCTATTTCTCCCATAAATCACTTTCTCTGACGACAACAACAGTAACAGTAACAAAAAAAAATAATTGCTTAAAAGTACATCCTATTACATACATCACAAAGTGACGCCACATGAAAATAACATTCACCCAATGTGGTCCTTGAACCTGAAGCAAGGTAATAAGGTCTGAGAAATGCTGTGTAGATAAATATGGTGGTCATTAATAGTGTAGTGAAAGGCTTTCTACTAAGTAGCAATAAACACAGTCGAAATACTAGCAAAATAATAAAGTTCTGCCATAGTTTTTCATCTAGATATTACATTAACAGTTTAAAGATATGTATTTCATAACTGATTAAGATATATTCTTATATATGCTAAACACACACACACACACACACACACACACACACACACACCAATAGACACACACACATTAAGGAAAAATAAGAAAGGAAGAGAAGAAGGCAGGGAGGCAGGCAGGCAGGTAAGTGTAGAAGGAAAGAAGGAGGGATGAAGGGAGGAAAGAAAAGAGGGAGGGAGGGAGAGAGGGAGGGAGGGAGGAAGGACGGGAAGGAAGGGAAGGAGGGAAGAAGGAAGGAAGGAAGGAGGAAGGAAGGAAGGGAGGAAGGAAGGAAGGAAGGAAGGAAGGAAGGAAGGAAGGAAGGAAGGAAAGGTACCAAACAGCCAGAGAAATAACACCATAAAGATTCTAGTTATCTCTAGCCAATTTTTCTGCATTTCTTCTTTGAAGCAACCAAGTCAACTTATAATGCATGACTAAAAATGATCTTATAAGCCTAGCAGATATGAATGAACTGAATTAATATACAGCATGTCTTCCTGTCCTTCCAGAGAAATCTTATATTCAACATAAACAGATTCGCTTAACAGCACTGACAATGTAAGGATTTTCGTTGTGGTTATTAAGCCTCTTTACCAAATAATTTTCCCTTTATTATTGAGCTAGTTCACAAATAACAGCTGTTGGAAATGTCAGATGTTAATGAGGCAGGGCAATGCAAACCAGAATTGTAGCATTCTTTTTTTTTTCTTTTGGTGCCATGAATATGCCAGAATGGGCAGACTCTGATAATAATACCATCTTGCAATTCTCTAAGCGCTCTGCAGACTAAAGTGCATGAGGCTGCCATTAATCCCACTTATCACTCTGACAGCTCAGTAATTACACTACTGCTATAGCCAGGTAGTCCTAATAAAATATCAACCACTGTACTGGAATGCATACTGGTGAGATGTTTTATTAAACGTGGGGAGGGGGGATCATCAAGTGACATCATTGTTGACCTATTTTTCTATCTCACAATAAATTATCCTCTGACAATGCCATAATAGATATTACAGAGTATATTTACTGTACCAAATCGGAAAGGTTCTGAATCGTAATGATGAAAACAAATGAAGTATATAAAATAGCAGAAATGTGTGTCCAGATGTTATTTCCTAAATTGCTTTAAATGATTGATGCCAGGAAAAGAATCAGAGACACAGTACTTCAGGGGATATGTCAACAATTATGGTAAACCACAGTGCTCAGTAAATTGTTCCTCAGAAGTAACATTTCAATTACAGTTGTTTGTATCTTCAGTCATTGAAGAACCCTTTGGCTTGCACAGTTACTGTGTTATAATAAGGTTTATTTTAAATTCACAGTAAGGGGCAAAAGTTAGTTGAGATAAATAATTATGTAATATTTTTAATTTGCAGATAATTAAATCCATACTAAGCTTGTATACTAGATTATCTTTAAAAGTAGTGAAACATCATAAATTTAACTACCAACAAACTTTCCATTTTCATACTTAGCACAGAGCATAAAAGTGATTTCATTAAAAGCAATATGTGAAATGCTTAATAAATGTTAATCTTTTGTGATTATGGGGATTTTCAAAAGGCACGTGGAAACTTCCACTCTGTTACTTAAGGGAAAAAGCTATTCTAGAAATATTTATTTAAGATCTTTCTACAGGGAAAGCAGACATGAAGAGTATGGGCCATTTTACTTCAAAATAAATAAGCAAGTAGCAAATTATTTTTCGCACATTTTAGGAGAAAAGATACTTCCTTCTACTAATAAGCATTGACAACAGCTGGAATTTTAAATTATGCTTCTTAAAGAACTGTCTGCTTGAAAAGCTAAATTACAGTTTCTCACTCACTTATGTGCACACACATATACACACATCTACTGAAAAATGTTGAACACAGTATATGCTATATTAGTTTTGTTAAGCTTTGATTTAATGAAGCTATCAATGCTTTATTGTAATCTACGTTAATTCATACTGATATAATTGGTCAAATGAGTATTCATGTAAACATTCTAATATGTTTGTACATTGACTAACCCTTTTTTAGATCTTTGGTGTTAGTTCATCATTTGGACAAAATATTAATCAATACACAGTAGATAGTATGTGTCTTGGCTTCCTCTCTGTAATCTCTATACAGATGTATGTGCTAGTGTTATTTAGTGATGATGGAATATTTCTACTTTAAAAATATTATATACACATACACATGTGTATATGCACACACACACATATATATATACGTATATATATGCATATACATATATATATATATATACACACACACACACACACGGATGAGGAGTATGTATCTTTCTGTCCAAGATATATCTAACACAGATACTGAATGTTTCTAACATTCTTTTGGCCCCATTTCTATACTCATGGTACCCAGTTGAAAGCTATGGGAACATCACAAATAAATAACTTATTTTTTACAACTTCTTTTTTTCACTGAAAATATATTCTTCTCTCATACAATACACCTAAACCAGAATTTTCTCTCCTGTTCACCCCCCTCTTCTCCAGGTCCATTACCTCACCATTTCTTCTCAAGTAAAGGGAGTCCTCCAAGAAATGACAGCCAAACAGAACAAAACAAAATACATTAAAGCAACACAGGAGCTCTCCTCTTGAGACTGAATGGTGCTATGCATCACTGTGTCTTTATACCTGCCCCTTAAGTTCCATGTTTTTAGTCTTTTAATAACTATTTACATATAAAAGTTACTGCCAAACATATTTTTAAAATTTTAAACATTTATAATAACATCAAACATACTTTAAATATTTGCATATTAGGAACTCAAATAAAACTGGGTATGAGCAATTCAAAAAAGGAGAATTTATAGGAGTTTACAATTCACACCAAACTGATGCTCAAACAATTTAGTGAATGATAGTGACAATCAGCCTGATCATAAACTTTAATTTATTATTTCCCTTTCCTTTTTTATAATACATAAAAACTGTGAATTTTTCTCAGAACCAATAGTTTAAAATAAATCAATGTGGGAAAGAATAAATAATTCTAATGGCCCTTAGAGATGCCCTATGAAAACCTATTACTGTAGGAGCTTCCAAAATTACATACATACATCAAGGCTTTAAATGGGGCCATAAAACAATAGGGTATACAAAATCTCAATTAAACATTAGATGCTGACAAATAACACCTCTCTTCCCCCAGTATAGCTTATTGAGTCGTTGGCCCATGAGGTCGCACAGACAAACAGAAACCTACAGGCTGTTTCCAATGCTATTGGTAATCCTTTACAACCTGGTCATAAAACCTTACTGAAGAAGACACAACATAGGTATGGCATAGAATATGGAGACATCAAACCATTAGGCAACTTAGAGTCACTCTTACTGGCTAGCATTCAAAATACTAGAAGTTATACATATGACTGGAATATAAAAATAATCACGAAGCTCGCCTGTCTCAAATCCTGAGAGCTACAGTAACACCCTGCTTGGAAGAAATGGTCATTGGAGCCATCATGGCACAAATGTTAGAGGAGGACCAAACTGCTGTTTGGGTGGGAGGTTCAAGAATCCCTCCACGAGATGGAATCCAGAGGCCAGATAACATAGCACAGTCAGGGGAACACCAACAGGCAACAGCTTTAGAAATGGCCCTGCTCCGGTTGTTAGCAGACCCACAAGAAGACTCAACTGCACTTCTCCTACATATATGTGGGGGCTCTAGGTCCAGCGCATGTATGTTCTTTGTTGCTGTCTCAGTCTCTGAGAGCCATCAAGGGTACAGGTTAGTTGAGACTATTAGTCTTCCTTTGATGTTCCTATCACCTTGGGGTCCTCAATCCTTCCCCCAATTCTTCCATAAGAGTCCCCAAGAACTATCCATAAACTAAGAGTAATTCTACCTTAAGATCTAGCTATACCACTCCTGGGCCTATACCCAGAAGATGTTCCACCATCCCACAAAGACAGTTGCTCGACAGGAAACAACTTAGGTGTCCCACAACAGAAGAATGGGTAAAGATAATGTGGTACATTATACATAATGGAATAGTATTCAGCTATGAAAAAAATATCATTAATTTTTTAGGCAAATGGATAGAATTTGAGAATATCATTCTGAGTGAGGTAAACCAGACCCAAAAGGATATGTGCAGTATGTACTCACTTATGAGTGTATATTACTCTAAAGAAGAGGATACCTACACTATTGACTGACCCAGGGAAACTAAACAAGAAGAAATTCCCAAGTGAGGATGCTTGATTCTTACTTAAAGGCAGAATAAAATAGCCGTAAGAGGCATATGGAGGGAGGAAACTGGGTGAGAAAGGAAATTTGGAACAGATTGGGGGTTTCAGGATCTGGTGATGGGGAGAGTGGGGAAAGAAACTCTCAGGGTCTTCATTCCTGACTTTCTCAGCCAACTTGTCATGTTTCTACATTCCTAACAGGACTGACTCCACAGTTGTGGACTCTAGATTGGGTACTATTATCCAGTTTGACTTTGTCTACAGCCTAGACTAGTATACCATTATCTCTTTTCTACAGGGGTTATTAAACAGTCAGTAATTGACGAGTCTATGAAATTCGTAGGCAAATGGTTGGAACTGGAAAATATCATCCTGAGTGAGCTAACCCAATCACAGAAAGACATACATGGTATGCACTCATTGATAAGTGGCTATTAGCCCAAATGCTTGAATTACCCTAGATCCCTAGAACAAACGAAACTCAAGACGGATGATCAAAATGTGAATGCTTCACTCCTTCTTTAAATGAGGAAAAAGAATACCCTTGGCAGGGAAGAGAGAGGCAAAGATTAAAACAGAGACTGAAGGAACACCCATTCAGAGCCTGCCCCACAGGTGGCCCATACATATACAGCCACCCAATTGGACAAGATGGATGAAGCAAAGAAGTGCAGACCGACAGGAGCCGGATGTAGATCGCTCCTGAGAGACACAGCCAGAATACAGCAAATACAGAGGCGAATGCCAGCAGCAAACCAATGAGCTGAGAATAGGTCCCCCGTTGAAGGAATCAGAGAAAGAACTGGAAGAGCTTGAAGGGGCTCGAGACCCCAAAAGTACAACAATGTCAAGCAACCAGAGCTTCCAGGGACTAAGCCACTACCTAAAGACTATATATGGACTGACCCTGGACTCTGACCCCATAGGTAGCAATGAATATCCTAGTAAGAGCACCAGTGGAAGGGGAAGCCCTGGGTCCTGCTAAGACTGAACCCCCAGTGAACTAGACTATGGGGGGAGGGCGGCAATGGGGGGAGGGTTGGGAGGGGAACACCCATAAGGAAGGGGAGGGGGGAGGGGGATTTTGCCCGGAAACCGGGAAAGGGAATAACACTTGAAATGTATATAAGAAATACTCAAGTTAATAAAAAAAAAAAAGAATAACGACATAACCATAGATAATTTGGTTCACATATAGATAGAATTTTAAAATACTAGTTACCTAACATTAGGTTAGGTTAACATTAAATGGAATCTCATCATCAAACAATTTATGAGATGGCTCATCTGTCAAAACCATGAACTATCCTGTAGAGGACCTGAGTTCTGTTCCCAAAACCCAGGTCAAGTTGCTGAGAACCACTTGTAACTCCAGCTCTGGTGGGATCTATGGCTCTCTCCTCAGGCAACTGGACTAACGGGTACATACTTATATTCACACTCATGCCTTGTGGATATGCATTCATATATATTATACATAGTTTAAATAGAGTTCAGATACATAGTCAAGTGAGGTTACAAGAATTTTTGTAACTTTAGTGGCTAGAGATGTGGCTCAGTGGTTAAGTACTCATCGCTCTTATAAAGAACCTAGGTTTCAGTCCCAGCACCCACAGAGTCACTGTCACTCCTGTCCCAGGTGTTCTGCCATTCTTTTCTGTCCTCTGTAGGATCTGGCATACACATAGAACACAGAAACTCACACAAGCTCATACTCACACATATACACAAAAACAAACATATTGTAAAGCAAACATTACTACAATTGTACGAAAAATATTTCCAATTAAATTAAGTAAAGGAAAAAAAAGAAATTAGAAAGTTTTAAATTATACTGCAATAAACTCATGAGAATCCTAGTAATTCTTATTTAACACAGTTTCAATATAACTATTTTAAAAAGTTGAAAAAGGGCTTTTAACAACTTCAGCAAAGTGGCTGGATATAAAATTAACTCAAACAAATCAGTAGCTTTCTTGTACTCAACAGGCAGAGAAAGAAATTAGGGAAACGACAACCTTCACAATAGTCACAAATGATATAAAATACTTTGGTGTGACTCTAAACAAGCAAGAGAAAGACCCATATGACAAGAACTTCAAGTCTCTAAGGAAAGAAATTAAAGAAGATCTCAAAAGATGAAAATATTTCCTATGCTCATGGATTGGCAGGATTAATATAGTAAAAATAGTCATCTTGCCGAAAGCAATCTACATATTCAATGTGATCCCCATCAAAATTCCAATTCAATTATTCATAGAATTAGAAAGAGCCATTTTTTAAATTCATTTGGCATAACCAAAATCCCAGGATAGCAAAATCTATCCTCAACTATAAAAGAACTTCTGGGGAAATCACCATCCCTGAGACCTCAGGATGTGTTACAGAGGAATCCTGATTTAAAAAACAAAACAAAACAAAACAGAAAAACTGCATGGTATTGCTACAGAGAAAGGCATGTAGACCAGTGGAATAGAACTGAAGAACAAGAAATGAACCCCTACACCTACAGACACTTAATATTTGACAAAGGAACAAAACCATTCAATAGAAAAAAGATAGAACTTTCAACAAATGGTGATCTAAGTGGATCACCACATAAAACCAGATACACTGAAACTAATAGAAGAGAAAGTGGGGAAGAGCCTTGAACACATAGGCACAGAGAAAAATGTTCTGAACAGGACACTGATGGTTTATGCTCTAAGATCAAAAATTGACCAATGGGACCTCATAAAACTGCAAAGCTTCTGTAAGGCAAAGGACAATTTCAATAGGACAAATTGTCAACCAATAGGTTGGGGAAAGATCTTTACCAATCCTACATCTGATAGAGGGCTAATAGCCAATATATACAAAGAACTCAAGAAGTTAGACTCCAGAAAAACAAATAACCCTATTAAAAATGGGGTACAGAGCTAAACAAATTCTCAACTGAGGAATATCAAATGGCTGCTGAGAAGTACCTAAAGAAATGTTCAACATCCTTAGTCATCAGGGAAATGCAAATCAAAACAACCCTGAGATTCTGCCTGACTGGTGAGTCAGAATGGCTAAGTTCAAAAGCTCAGGCGACAACAGATGCTGGTGAGGATATGGAGGAAGAGGAACACTCCTCCATTGTTGGTGGGATTGCAACCTGATACAACCACTCTGGAAATTAATCTGGAGGTTCCTCGGAAAATTGGACAAGGATAACAAGGATACACGATCCACTATGTTCATAGAAGCCTTATTTATAATAGACAGAAGCTGGAAAGAATCCAGATATCCTTCAACAGAGGAATGGATACAGAAAATATGATACATTTACACAATGGATTACTACTCAGCTTTTAAAAACAATGACTTCATTAAATTCTTAGGCAAATGGATGGAACTAGAAAAATATCATCCTGAGTGAGGTAACCCAGTAAAAAAAAAAAAACCACATATGGTATGCACTTACTGATAAGTGGATATTAGTCCAAAAGCTCGGAATACCCAAGAAACAATTTACAGACCATCTGATACTCAAAAAGGAAGACCAGTATGTGGATGCCTCAGTCCTTAGAAGGGGAACAAAATAATCACCGGAGGAAATACAAGGACAAAGAGTGAAGCAAGGACTGAAGGAAAGGCCATCCAGAGACTGTCCTATCTGTGGATCCATCCCATATGCAGCCACCAAACCCAGTCACTATTGGTGATGCCAAGAAGTACTTGTGACAGGAGCCTGATAGGGATATCTCCTGAGAGGCTCTGCCAGAGCCTTACTGATACAGATAAGAATGCTTGCAGCTAACCGTCCATCAGACTGAGCACAGGACCACAATGGAGGAGTTAGAAAAAGGACTATGGGGCTGGGGATTTAGCTCAGTGGTAGAGCGCTTACCTAGGAAGCGCAAGGCCCTGGGTTCGGTCCCCAGCTCCGAAAAAAAAAAAAGAACCAAAAAAAAAAAAAAGAAAGAAAGAAAAAGGACTAAAGGAGCTGAAGGGGTTTGCAACCCCATAGGAAGAACAACAATATGAACCAACCAGATCCCCAAAGAGCTCTCAGGGATTAAACCACTAATCAATGAGTACACATGGAGTAACCCATGGCTTCAGCTGCATATGCAGCCGAGGATGGCATTGTTGGGCATCAATGGGAGGAAAGATCCTTGTTCCTGTGAAGTCTCCTTTCCCCAGTGTAGGAAAACACCAGGGTGTTGAGGTGGGATTGGGTGGATGGGAGTGGGAGCATCTTCATAGAAGCAGGGAGAGGAGGATAAGGGACGGAAGAAGGGGGGAAAGAAATAATATTTGAAATGCAAATATATAAAATATCCAATAAAAGAATAAAAAAGAAAAAGGAAAAAAAACTGCACAGATTCAGTGTTATTGTGAAGCTGGCTCACAAACCTATTCTTTCCAAGTCTTCATGGCCTTACCTTCAAATGGAGATTGTACCACCAACTTTACTGACTTACTGCAAGAGACAGCTGAGATAAATGTGAAGAATTAATAGTACAGAGGGTGCTTTAAGTAAAGGAGGCAATGCCTGGTAACTCAGTGTCTGTCTCTTTGAATGCTCAAGAACGGTAGGAATGTGACTATGCTAGCTTTTGCGAGATAATACCCCCATCAAATATGTGCCTCCTTTATTATGTTCAGTTGTATTTGGAAGAGTAAAAGCCAAAGCAATCAAACAAGCATGTTTATAAAGTTTCAAAAAATCTACAAAAGGAAACTTTTGGGCTCCTGCATAAAAATACTTGCATATCGACATATTATTGCTTGGCAAGCATTTCCTCACACAAATTATTTACACAAACTAAGAAGATAAATATTTCCTCTGGAAATAATCAAATATTCAAGATAACCAAATTATCCATAAGAGATAAAATTTAACTACAATTTCTATACTTGGGACTAATCCTAAATTCTTTCTGCTCCTTTAAAGACTTGTCACAGCATCCATTATAGTGAAAGGAAGCTTAAAAAGTAATTCTCCTTAAAGCTATTGAGAATAAGAAAAAAAGAGGAGGAGAGGAGGTGGAAGAAGTGAACGATGAGAGGAGGAAAAAGGAAGATGAAGATATGATGATAAATGAGAAAAAAGAAGAGGAGAAGGCAGAAGATGACAGCTATAACATCAAGGAGACTGTGGAAAAGCTGTTTTGCAAGAAAATTATTATACCTAATATCACTTCTTAGAAACATAATGCCTAAGAGTTGCTAATGTCATTGTGCTTGGAGAAATTTTAGAAATGCCCAGAAGTTAATAATTGTGAATTAAAAGTAAATAATATGTTTTCAAGTATGTCTTAAGGTGGGCCAAGGTTTCAGACAACAGGATTGCTTGGTAAATAAGCTAATATGAAAATAATCTATTGATTAAAAAAAGATTTTTGATAAAAAACTATTTCCCCCAGTGCCAAAGAACACAATGTTCATAGATAATATCTTGAAAAGTGTTGTTAAAGTTAGCTGCCTACAGCTTAGTGTGATTTTAAACTCTGGAAGGTGAAAATAAAAAGCTATCAATACATAATATATATTTGTGTAAATATAGAAAATTTAATCCACTCTGCTCCTAATGAAATGTATTTCAACACTGAAATTCCTGTTATGGGATACCTCATGCCTGATTACATTTATGAAAGCTAAATGAAGAGCCTTAGTATATTAGGCTTGAATACATTTATGATTTGTGGTATCTTAACACATCACTTATATTGTTTTTCCCCTCTTTCTCTCTTCTGCCCTTCCCTCCTTCAACTAACCACTGAGCACTGACTTTTTATCAAGGTGTTTCTAGAAGCAGGAAATGCTATGTTGAACAAAGCACACATTCTTCCTTCCAGAAGATCACAGTGGAGAAAGCATGCAGATACCTGCTTAGCTTTGGATGGTACAGAGATGCAGTGCTGAAGAGCAAAGAGATATAGGTATGAAGTTGCACTGTCTCTGTTATCTTCAATGAGCTCTGTAAAGCTAAGCAGTCAATCACTGTTCGTTAGCATTTGTCAAATGAATGAACAGAGCATGAGCTATTCCTTTATGGCACACATGTATCTGTGTGCATTTGCATTCACACAGACATGCACTATGGGCAAGCTATTGATGTAATATGACACTTTGAGAGACTGAGAATGTAAAGAACTGTCTTACAGAGAGAAGTGCAGAGCGTTCGGAACAGGCCTCCCTCTGCATGGTCTTGAGTCCCACCACTTCCCTGTGTTCTCCTGTCTTTGTTAGGCAGGCAGCAGCATCTTGATTCAGGGACACTGGATCAGAACAGCTTAGGGTTTGTTCTTTTCATATTTTTCAGTGCTCCTGCCTGGTGAGTCATGTGATTCCAAGTTATAAAACCCAGAGAAGCCTGTTTTCAAGGCTCTCCCATCTGCAGTATAAATGAGGATCAAACAGCCAAGACAACACCAGTCCCTAGGTATTCTGGAGAACGTGGTTAACAATGAATCTTAAATGTCTGCTGTATATTTCTCTACTCATCCTCAGTAATAAATATAGGTCTTGTCATATGTCACATACAAATCTCTTCTGTCTTACTGGATGCAGACATGTTGGAAAGTCCTATGCAGTACACCTATTTTAGAGCACTCTGATCCAATATTTTCCATCCAACTCTCTAGCTGTCACTCATCTCATTTTTCAATTGTTCTGTATTCATCCATATGCAACATTCAATACAACACCGGAGTATAGGGGGCAACACAGCCCAATGGATACAGTGTTTAAATAAAGTTCGATAATTAGTTCTGTGGTCAAGGGAATGTGACTTAAATTCATATGTGAGAGTTTGCTCATCTAATGTTACAAATTATAGTCTAGACATCATAATATGATAGGAGGATTTAAGAAATAATACACAGGGAAGATTCAGAACACTGCTTATATGTGGTAACTGCTCAAACTGGAGATAGCTGCTGTAGAGATTGCATAATTATCTAAAAACACGGGAGAGCATCACACAGATGTGAGCTCTAGGGTGCATACTGCTCTGATTAAAAAAATCTATGGAATAGTAACTGCTCTGTGAGTCATTATTAAAAAAAAGGAAGACTTTCTGATTAACATGAGCAACACTGTTGTCATAATGGCCACTAAATTAATGTCCACTAGAAAACACAACAAAACCTATTTCAGCTTAAATGTTGGATATATGATTTTAACCAACTAAAATGTGTAACTGTCAGGAATTATAAGGAGTTAATTCCGTGTTTTTAATGTACATCAATGAGTCTTATAATGAAAGGGGTAACCGTACCCAAAAAAAAAAAACAAAAACCAGATCCATGCAGGCATCCAGATAATATGATGAGTTAAATGAAAAAAGAAGGCAAGCATCTTATTTCTTCATTGACCTCTTTTTGTGGTTCACTATGAATCACCCTGATAAGACGTTTTCGGCCACCAAGTCTGCATGCGGGTGGTATAGGCAAATTCATCTGTGAGCAAAGCTTCTGAAGCTACAGGGGCGAGCAGGCTGGCTGAAAAATGAACCTTCCATATGGAGAGAAACACCCTGGTGGAGGTATTATTATTTTGACCCATTTATCTACATATCTAATATGGGTATGTTTCTACCATGTAAATGCATTCATATGTGGAAATAATATATGAAATTTCTAGTTTCAAAGGACATTCAAAAATAATTTCAAAGTGAATTCCTTCTGTCTTAACTTTTCATTCATGCAGTGAATTTCCTCACCTGCTCCCTTCCATATACTTTTTTCTAAGTGAACTTTTCAGAACAATCCCACTGAGAGGAAATTGCTTTGCAAGCTAGGAAGATATTAATCTGTTCTCCCAGCATAGTGGGTGCATAAATCCTTTTTTATTGAGGAGATGTTGTTAAAGTTCTATATGTAAGAGGACAGGATAGTATTGATTTTGGCAATGCTTATACAAAGGTAGTATTTTCAGTTAAAGAAATTGTATTCTTTCCATTTTCCTGCCATTGCTCTTCCTTATCCCTCAATATAGGACACAGAGCTGCAGTCCTCTTCTGCCTTACGAGTTCTCAGACATCCTTCAAAATGCAGCACTGCATGTCATATTCTAAATAGGTTTGCTTAAGAACCACACTCCAGGCTCTTCCCCACCACCCATGTTGATTACCTTACCCCCACCTTTAGCTATAGTTTCACAGGAACCTGAACCCTCTTCTGTCCTCTGTGGCTTACATATATACCATAATTTTTAATTAAAAAAATAAAGACCTTGCCAGTATAGTACCAAACAAACAAACAAAAAACTCCTAGAGCCCAAAGATTAATTGCATAGTTCTGCCAAGGAATGAGGGTATCATAACAACACAACAGAAGGCAGAAAGAATGGAAAAAGTCCAGCTTTTCTTGTGTTTTAATTTGTGACTGATAAAGACCGTTTCCATATTTGAAGACTTGTACATCAATATTTCTCAGATTCTTGACTCCATCCTTACTCTCACAATTCTTATTTTCATCCTTTTATTCCAGGCTGCCCATCAAATTTCAGTATGTCCTGTTTCTAATGCATTTATCAGACTTATTTGAGATTTCTGAAACCCTAACTTGCTTGAAGAACAAAGGTTTTTCCTAAATACATTATGTACATTAACATTGGCTTTTTTTATTTTTCTACATTTCTTCCATTCTCTGGCATCATTCTATAAGAATCATCTTAAAATCCTCCAGGATTTTTCAAGTATAGCTAATCAAATAACTTCTAAACCTGCCAAATTCATGGTAAACCCAGAACTCCAACATAGTCATAGAAACAGCATTGTCTCAAAAGCAAAATGGGACCAGACTTAAATCATGACGGTTCTGCCTATGGACTGTATAAGAAACCATCTTTGTTATGAGTATCACCTTTTTAATGTCTGCAGCAAAATCAAAAGACCATATCAGAAGATCAAATATACTAAATTCAGCAGAGTGTTTATAATACAACTTTCATCAAATATTTACCCATCCTTAATTGACCCAAAGAAAACACACATTCTAGTGTCTCTAACTGATAATGAGCAATGCCTCTATTGTGACTTGCCTTTTGCAAGTTTTATAGTCACACATCTACACTGCATAGCTGTGCACATAATGTTACTCTTTGCATCACTCTCTTGACTAGCGTAGTGTCCAACCAATAGCAGAGGATAGCCACACAAACAAGCACATGCTCGTAGCAACTGCCTAATTTACCTTCTAACTTCAACTAATACGTGCAGCCAATGCCTTTGTAAATACATAAGAACGCTTAAGTTTACTTTTAGCTTTTGTTCCCAGTTTGTTCTTTCATACATGTAAACTTGACCCCCAGTGAATGGGATTTTTGGGGGGAGGATGGTAATGGGGGGTGGATGAGGAGGGGAACACCCATATAGGAGGGGAGGGTTTAGGGGGATGTTGGCATGGAAACCAGGAAAGGGAATAACATTTGAAATGTAAATAAGAAATACCCAATTTAATAAAGATTGAAAAAATAATAATATTAATTTATTCCAGATATATAAAAAAATTAAGATAACACATATATTCCATCTTCATCATCTCCATCAAAACTGAGCTATTCATTGACTGAAATCCTCCATAAAGGAAGGAAACATAGAGAAAAGTGATGACCCTATATAGTAACACATTCTTGATCCCTACCTTAGGTTCTTAATCGTTACTTGAATAGTTTTGCCAATTAATTGAAATCAGTTTTAACAAAGCAGTAGAATGCATCATAGAAAAGGGCAATATATCTTGTAAATTATTACAATTTATTAATCTGATTACTTTGATTTGTGTAGAGAATGTGAAATGAAGATTTAAAAATCCAAAAAGGATATTCCAAGCCTCAGGTTTCATTCAAACATCTATTATGGATCTTGCTTCTCTCCGAAAGTGCATTTCACAGCAGCCTAATTAGCATGCATTTATTGTGTGTGAAAACATCCTCAAGGATTTTCCCTTTTTTTCCAGTCAGTTCATAATTGTTTATACTAATAGCTGCTACATATTTTATTAATTCAGAGTGAACATAAAGTGGAATATCATTATTGCATTCAAAAATAATGACTAACACTGTTGATGAAATCTCTTGAGGCAAGAAGAAAAATGGGAGATAGCGAAGAGGAAAGTAAATTCAGAACTTGGAAGGAAAGGAACTGGCAGGGCTGAGCAGAAAGGGTTGGGCAATAGAAAAAACAAACAATGGACAAAGAGGTGACTGACAGCTGATTTAAAAAGCACAATGAAAAGGGAAGGAAGGGCGACTTGCCCCCTGTGAGCCAACTTTTCACAGGCAAGAATAGGGCCTAGTACTCTAGTATCAATGGACTATTTCTTAAGAAATATAGTCAAGGAAAGAAATTAATGTCTTTACAATGGTCAGAGACAAGGACATAGAGGGCCCTTTGGACACAATGAGCTGAGAAGGTACTCCTAGAAAAGAAACACTGGGCAGACTCAAAAATGTCTCCAACCCACTGAGGAATGCGATAACATTTTACCACTATGATTTCAGACAATGCAGTGACTGTAACAGATGTGATGAATTCCATACTACACATGGTTCTCAGATACTGAATTTCGCACTATACGAGAGATGATAACACTCTGGGGTCGTTAGTTGCAAGTGAGCATGTTTTTAATTTAAGAAGAGATGTTCATGTCTCAAGTCAAGTATGGTCTTTCATCCATCGGTAACACAAATCCACACATTTGTCTTTACTTGCAATATTACTTTACATCTTTCTTGCAAAATAGAATATCATTCTCTACTTAAATTAACTAGGTGCTGTGATGTATTTTTTTGCTGAAAGTTAGTAGCATAAATGTAGTGTGTCCATGTTAAGCCCTTGAGATATCTTGGTATAGGAGTATAGAAATTTGGGGTGTGTGTGGGGAA
This sequence comes from Rattus norvegicus, assembly GCF_021556685.1. NCBI lineage: Eukaryota > Metazoa > Chordata > Mammalia > Rodentia > Muridae > Rattus > Rattus norvegicus. The sequence goes on along the minus strand of NC_141535.1, from coordinate 208,952,844 downwards.
AAAAATGAAATCTTTTGCGGGAATCTAGGATCCTGGAAAGTCAAGATCCATGAAAGCCACTTCAAGCCATTTCCTTTAAGGTTCTTATGTGAAGAAATCAAAGAAATAAATTCATGGACCACAGAGTTTTAAATTTAATTTTATTATAGAAACATAGGTAGAAGCATAAGAGACAAGGAAGTGGAACAGATGTACAGATAAGGGGGTACTTAAATAGAGCAGCTGTATAATAGGAGGGGTGAAGTCCAAGGAAATAGGATATAACTGAAGTCCTAATCTGGGGGCTTTCCTAACGGTTTATGGAAAAAAATGGGCTGAGGTCTGAAAACAGAGTTGCTGCCTAATCATGTTCGTCTGACTCCAGTATTTAGACCCTCGCAACCTCTAGGCACAGGAGCTCATGAGGTAATGGCAAAGCGACAGGCAGAGCTGTTTTCTGACACATTTGTCCAGAAAGGAAATCTTCAGAACAATGGCTTTGGGGTACGTACCCTAGAAGACCAAGTTTTATATCCTGTTTTCCTCAAACTAATGTGTTTCTGTGTCCTTCCTTGGAAACTCATCATTTTTCTTTGAATAACTACAAAGCAATTGATCAAGGATGGATAGAAACAGGAAGGAAAAGCCAATTGTTAAAGGCAAAAGCTAAACCAACAGAGGCACTGCCTATGGACATCAGTCTCCAAGGCACTCATAAGTAAATTTGCTACAATTAACAATTTTTATTATTTTAAACACTGACCTCTGAGATGGCTCCTTATGCAGTAGAACCTGTCATTCCAATACAATGATACCTCTCAAATATCAAAAATAATCTTAGTAGCAAATTCTAAATTTGTCTAAATTTAATTTTTTTAAAGCCAAAAATATAACTTTACTTGGGATCTATCAACTTCACATTTTTGTTGTATTTTTTTTCTTCCTAACAATGCACTTTGCCAAAGCTAGGAGAAAACTCATGTTTATATCCAAATATCATCTAATTTTTACTTAAGTGTCCTATCACTAAACTGACCACCGGTTGATTTAATAAAGATAACGAGGGAAAGGAGGAAGCTATTCCTTTGAGGTTCGGGGTATCTGTGAAGTATTTTCTCAAATCAGAACATGAATTACTCTAGAAATGGATTCCTATTAAGTTTAACTAGTTCTAGAATTTTTCCTTTTCAAAAGTCACACAGTCTGTCATATGCTAATAGATTATGTGTGCCCATATGTGCATTAAAATAATTAAAAGTTTCCTAATTAAGGAAGCCATGGAACTCAGAACCATGAACTGCTATTAGTACATTCTGCTCAGAGCTCATTGTGATGTGAATGGATATAACTCCCATTTTGGCAATAAGCATTGTCAATCATCACAAGGTAGGCAAGAATGTCCCACAAATCACAATGACCGACAGGAATGGGAATGCACTCATCTTTGTTATTATCACCTCAGAAGACACATTTGGAATCTCTGATAATAATGCAAAAGTTAATCATTTTTTTCATAAACAAAAAGTAGTCATTTCGGTGGTAATTTAAGTGGTTGAGGAGGTACTGTCATGCAAAAAATATAATAATTCAATTACAAAGGCTAACTTTCTGTTACAAGGTGGGTGAATGTTCAACACCTTTTTATTTCTGTAAGTGAAAATTTTGAATCCATGCATGTAGTCCAAAACCACAAATAATTTTTTGTTAAAATGAATCTTTTCCTAATAAGTAAAAACTCACATCAAAGCAGGTTAAATAGCAGTTATTTTAATGACTTGAGCTAATTTCACAGGGGATAAATTTTAAAATACTTTTCTCGGCAGTGAAAAGAGAAGGAAATAAAATAATGTTTATACTGTTAACAATGATATAATCACAAAATCTTTCCAGAATCAAAAAGAGGAGTATTACATTCTAAAAGTAAAAGTGCTATTCAGTTTCCCTATGATATTATGAAATGAAAAGCATTTACTGAGGTGTAACTTATTAGAGGGCTTCCTACAGCTATGCATCTCCCTATTGACAGAGTGTCCCAGATTCTTCCAAACTGTTTAGAAATTGCTGGTCACACTTTGGTATCCATTCGGCAGCAGTATTCTGTAGGAAGGAAAAGAACCTTTGGAAGGCATTCTCTAGTCTAACAATTTTCCTTCCCAAGGAATGCAAGAGCTGGATACAATTATACAAATTTGTCTAAAGCAGTGGAAAAGTGATTTCCAACAAAGCAGTACTAGGCTTCTTTACTCTGAAAAGGCACAGATTTATTTTTAAGCACAGAATAATTTATCCTATATGTGAATCATAAAAGATCATTCTGGAAAGCACTTGTCACTAAGTTCATTTAAACTAAATGTGACACCATTTTTCTGGTGGATAACCCATTTGATTTTCAGAGCAAAGAAACTAATTTGTTTTGCATATTTTCAAATGTAGAGCGAGATCTCAAAATTAGCCCTCAAATAGTTTTTGGAAAGATCTTACAGACAAATCTGTTTTTGAATTTCTAAAAAATTCAAGCGTCTGTGTGTGTGTGTGTGTGTGTGTGTGTGTGTGTGTATGTGTGTGTACTTTAAAACTTGAATAAAACCACTGCTCAATCCATAAATGTCAATAGGTTAAAGTATACAAATACTATTATCTTCATAAGATATAAAAGCCAAATATCTAATGATCCAAAAGGAAAAATAGCCATTAAAAGAAAATCAGCATTCAACTTCAGCTGCAATTTGGACTGAAAGGGTGTCAGGGACTTAGAAGTTGTTTTTACCATTAAATTGAGAACGGGGTCCCCAATGGAGGAATTAGAGAAAAGACTGAAGTAGCTGAAGGGGTTTGTAACCCCATAGGAAGAACAACAATATCAACCAACCACACACCCCAGAGCTCCAGGGACTAAACCACCAACCAAAGAGTATACATGGAGGGACCCATGGCTCCAACCTCATATGTAGCAGAGGATGGCCTTATCTGCATCAATGGGAAAAGAGGCCCTTGATCCTATGAAGAGTACATGCCCCAGTGTAGGGGAAGCCAGGGCAGAGAGGCTGGAGGGAGTGGGTGAGTGAGTGTAGTCGTTTCCTCATAGAAGCAGGAGGAGGATGTGGATATTTGCAGCCAAACATCAAATTGAGCACAGGGAACTCTGGATATGTAGCATGGGACTGCCTTATCTAGTATCAATGGATGGAGAGCCCCTTGGTCCTGTGGAGGCTTGATGACAGGTAGGGTAGGGTAGGGTAGGGTAGGGTAGGGTAGGGTAGGGTAATGCTAAGGTGGTGAGGCAGGAGTGGGTAGGCAGGTGGGGGAGCAACCTTATAGAGGCAGGGGGAGGAAGAAAGGGATAGGAGGTTTGTGCTGAGGAAACTGGGAAGTGGGATAACATTTGAAATGTAAATAAATAAGTTAACCAATAAAAAAGGAAAAACAATGGAAAAAGAGCATAAATTAATAGAGTAAAGGAGTTGGAAAAGATGATTCCACAGAGGTACCCTTGTGAGATGAAGTGCATAGAAGAGTGGCATGATTTATTGAAGCTGAGAAGCTTTGACTTATGAAGGTAGGTATTTCCTTATGATGCAACATTTACTTCTGAGGGGAACTAAAAAGCCATCCCTGAAACATCTGTGGCAAGATCAGTGATAGAGGAACTGGGGATGCAGACCAGCTTTGCACATGAAGACTATGGTATATTTCCAAGTTAGGAAACTACATCCCTAGCTTTTGGGTAATGCCAGTCCCTGAATATGTATGTGGTCCTGAGCATATAAGTAAAACACAGCAAGTCTGTAAGCAGCATAGCACTATGGCTTCTGCTTCAGTTCCTGCCTTCAGGTTCCTGCCTGAGATCCTACACTGATTTTCATGGATTTTGGAATAAATACTACAAAATAAAAGAAACCCTTTCCTCCCCAAGCTGTTTTTTTTTGTTTGTTTTTTTTTTGTCATGGCATTTTATCACAATAGAAATCAAACTGAATGGCAGCCAACTAAAAGCAAAGCTGTGTGATTGAAACAAAAAGGAAATATATATGTGGAATTTGTTATGGGCTCCAGACAGGCAGAATCAAGTGGTAAAATATTCAGAATGCCCTGCTCACATAAACCCTTTCAAGTTCTACATCCAATGAAAGAGATAGTGAAATATATTATAACATCATCCAAAATCTCAATGTCACAATGCATTTGCTGCACAAATTAATATTAATAGTAAATGTTCTTTGTTTCTTAGTTCCTTAATATAATCTTAAATATCATGCTGTATATAAAATGTGTGTGGGCATACCCATATGAGCACACATACATGATACTTTGGGGTACTTGTAAATTAAATAGATAAAAATATAAAAGGTATTACATGTTGACAACTGTGAAAAATACAGTGACCCAGAGTATGAAAAATGCTTCCTTTGACAGTTTAGACGAAACCAAAACTAAATTTCAAAGTAACTTTGTATGGAGAAGATTGATAAACATTTAAAAACAAAATGCTGGAAGTTGGAGAATATGCATAAAACATATACCACAATATTCTTCTAGTGGTAACAAAAGTTTGATGGGTCTTATTTACTTTTCTATAAACGTATCCTGAATCTGCTACGGTATGCTGGTCCATTGTGTAATTTAAGACCTCTGCAGGTAAAGGTAACAAGAATATAGTAGGTCATTCCAGGATATATAGGAACAATCTCTCTCAAAATTAACTAAATTTAGCATATAATGCTATCCTATGCATAAGGAATGCAAAATATTTCCTGTGAGATATCCATATAGTACACAAATACATGTACGCACAAATTTACTTCAAATAAGTTGAAGACTCGTAGTGATTTTAGGGGCTGGAAAGATGGCAAAGCAGTTGTGAGTTCATCCTGTTCTTGCAATGATTGGATTTTGTTCACAGCATCCATATCAGGCATCATGCAACTGTCTGTAAGGTGACTTCAAGGGGCTCAGCTGCCCACCTATTGCCTCATTGGGTACGTGCACTCATATGCACATACTCATACAAAGAACATAGACCTAACATATAAAATATCTTTTAAGGGTTTTATTTGTATCTGTTTTTAGATACTTTTCCTCTTTCATAATATATTAGTGAGTTTTCCATGTCAATAAAATTAAATGTGTGCCAAAATTTCAAAGGCATTTATCATGGCAATCTGTAACATCTGGTTGATTTGGATGGTCTCCCAAATTGGATATACTGATTATTTCACTTTTTATATCTTGGTATTATGAACAGTTATGTAAGAAAAGCTTAAATAGACATCTTATAGCCATTTAGTACTTAATTATCATACTCAATTATGAGTCTCCTGAGGTTGCTTTACTCATATGTAGCTTATTTAAAGCTAGTAAAGGAGCGTACCAATAGTCCACATATACTAGGGCTGATTATAGAGTTATAGTGTGCATATAATGGCGCTACATGACTTAGTACAAATACTGACACACGATTATTAACTATATAATCATTAATGAAGTATAGCATATAAATACATAACAAGTAGCCTAAATAGAAATGTAACCAACTACTTATGCATAGAGTCACAGATCAATTGTATGAGGGACCAATGCACATGAATTAATCAATGATAATGCTATACCTATTTCAAATATTTTTAATATCACTGTTGTTTCCTATTGTTATTTTAAATACTACTGAATACTAGTAGTTAATTAACTTTTAACCAAAATAATATTTTCAGTATTAGGATTTCTTTGTGCTATTAGTTTATATTTTGGTAATGATAAGTATTTCAATAAATTATAAAGTTTGTCATATATTGCATGGTCTAGACAAAATTCTAGAATCAACATTTATAACTGACAGCAACCCTGAGACTTTCACTGACCCCTGAGTACCATTGTCCAACTCAAGGCTGACCATGTAAGACCTGCTCAAGTAGAATGTCAATGCTAGACCTGCCTTCCCGAGACCTGCAACACCAGGAACACACAGGGTCAACCAGATGGCTAAAGGGCAGTCTCAGAACACAATCAACAACAGGCAGGGCCACCAAGCACAACTATCCTACTACAGCAAACCCTGAACATTTTAGCACAATCAAAGCACAAAGAAATAACCTAAATCCAAACTAATAAACATGATAATGGCCATTAAAGAGGAAATTAATAAATCCCTTAAGTAAATATAGGGAAAAACATTTAAAAGGTGAGAGAAATGAATAAAACTGTTCAAGAGTTGGAAATGAAAATAGAAGCAATAAAGAAAACACAAATTGGGTGAGTGCTGGAGATGGAAAATCTAGGGAAGAGAACAGGACCAACAGATGAAAGGAAACCAACATAATATAGGAGATAGAATTGAGAATTTCAAAAGTAGAAGATCAAACAGCTAAATCTAAAAGAAAAATAAAAGGAATTCATGAGACAAGACCACCAGGAAATCAGAAAATAACTAACCTAAAATTAAGAGGAATGGAAGAAAGAGAAGAGTCCCAGCTCCAAGTCTTAGAAAATATTTTCAACAAAATCACAGAGGAAAATTTCCCAAACCTAAGAGAAGAGAAGTCTATAAACATAGAAGAAGCTGAGACAAAACTAATTATACTGGAACAGAAAAGAAAATCTTCCTGCCCCATAAAAATCAAAACACTGAATCTACAGGGAGAAAAAGAAAGACTATTAAAAGGTGGACAGAAAAAGGGCAGGTTACATATAAAGGCAGATCCATCAGAATTATACAGGACTTCTCAACAAAGTCTCTAAGCTAGAAGGACCTGGACAGATACCTTGCAGCCTCTGAGAGGCCGCAGATGCCAATCTAGACTACTATACCCAACAGGACTCATGTTAGACGGCAAAATCAAAATAAACCAAATTTAAGCAATATCTATCCACAAATTCAACCCTACAGAAATTTCTAGAAGAAAAAAGAAGAAGAAACTATAGAAGTTAAGTATATCCAAGAAAATACAGGAAATAAATAATTCCACAGCAGCCACACTAACACTGCCAACACCAAAATAACAGGAATAAACAACACTTGGCCATTAATATATAAATATCGATGGAATCAATTCCCCAATAAAAAGGTAAAAACTAATAGAATGGATAAAAAACAACAGGGTACATACCATATGTGTTCTTTTGTGATTGGGTTACCTCACACAGGATGATATTTTCTACTTCCATCCATTTGCCTAAGAATTTTATGAAGTCATTGTTTTTAATAGTTAAGTAGTATTCCATTATGTAAATATGCCACATTCTCTGTATTCATCCCTCTACTGAAGGAAATCTGGGCTCTTTCTACTTTCTGGCTATTATAAATAAGGCTGAAATGAACATAGTGGAACATGTGTCCTTGTTGTATGTTAAAGCATCATTTGGGTATGTACCCAGGAAAGGTATATCTGGGTCCTTAGATAGTATTATGTCCAGTTCTCTAGGGAACTTCCAGACTGAATCCACAGCGGTTGTATCAACTTGCAGTCCCGCCAACAGTGGAAGAGTGTTCCCATTCCTCCACATCCTCACCAGCATCTGCTGTCACCTGAGTTTTTCAACTTAGACTTTCTGACTGGTGTGTGGTGGAATCTCAGGGTTGTTTTGATTTGCATTTCCCTGAGGATTAAGGATGTTGAGCATTTATTTAGGTGCTTTGTGGCCATTCAATATTCCTCAGTGTAGAATTCTTTGTTTAGTTCTGTATCTACTGCCAATAAGCACCTTCAGCCATGTGACTAGATACAAGGGTAAATTAAAAAAGAATGAGTAGCCCTCCTTTATATCAATGATGTATGTGCTGAGAAAGAAATTAGGGAAACAATACCCTTCACAATAGCCATAAATAATAGAAGATACCTTGGTGCGACTCTAGCCAAGGAAGTAAAAGACCTGCCTAACAAGAATGTCAAGTATCTAAGGAAAGAAATTGAAGATCAGAAGTTGAAAAGATCTCCCAAGCTCATGAATTGGTATGATTAACATAGTAATATTGAGCATATTACCATAGGCAATCTATAGATTGAATGCAATTCCCATCAAAATTCCATCACAATTCTTTACAGAACTGGAAAGAGCAATTCTCAACTGCATATGGAAAAACAAAAACAGAAGGAGAGCTAAAATAATCCTATATAATAAAGTAACTGTGGTATTACCACAGCTGATTTTAAGCAGAGCAGAGCAATAGCAATAAAAAAAAATCCCATAGGATATTGGCATAAAAAGTCAGATTGATCAATAGAATGGAGTCAAAGACCATAAATAAATCCACACACCTAGTTATAATTGATTTTTGACAAAGAATCCAAAACTATATGATGAAAAAAGAAAGTTTCTCCAATAAATTTTGCTGGCATAACATCATGTCTGCTTATAAAAGAAGGCAATAGATCCTTATCAATTACCCTGTGCAATATTCTACTTCAAGTGGATGAAAAACCTTAATCTGAAACCAAACACACTAAACCTAGTAGAACAGATAGTGGGGAATAGCCTTGAACACATTGAAGCAGGAGACATCTTACTGAGCAAAACACCAACAGCTCAGGCATTAAGATCAACAATTGATAAATGGAACCTCGTGAAACTTAAAAGCTTCTGTGTTGCAAAGGACATTGTTAATGGAACAAAAATGATATCTCATCTCACAGAATGGCAAAATATCTTCTCCAAACCTACAATCTGACAAAGGTCTAATATCTAAAATATATAAAGAACTTAAAAAATTAAATACCAACAGAATGAATAACCCAATTAAAACATATGGCACAGAATTAAACTGAGAAATTATAAAGAACAATTTCCGGTGACCAAGAAGAACCCTAAGAAATGCTCAACGTTCTTCATCAGGGAAACGCAAATCAAAATGACTCTGAGATTCTACCTTATACCCATCAGAATGGCTAAGAAAAAAGCAAAAAACAAAACAAACACATGTGACAGCACATGCTGGGGAGGATTTGGAGAAGGTTTGACAGTACTCCATTGCTGGTGGAGTGCTAACTTGTAAAACCACTGTAGAAATCAATCCGGCCTTTTCTCAGAAAATTGGAAACAGTTTTCCTCAAGACCCCGATTATACCACTCCTGGACTTATATCCCCAAGTTGCCCCACCATACCACAAGGACAGGTGCTCTACTGTGTTCATAGCAGCTTTATTTATAATAACCATAAACTGAAAATAACCAACATGTCCCTATACTAAAGAATGGATAAAGAAAATGTGGTACATTTACGCAACGGAATACTATTCATCTATTAAAATCAAAGACATCATTTAGTTTACAGACAAATGGATGAGAGAAGAAAATATCCCGAGTAAGGTAACCAAAACCCAGAAAAATACCCATATCCTTACTTATAAGTGCATATTAGTCATAAGGAACAGAATAACCAGGACAACCCACGAACCCAAAGATGCCAAGGAGAGCCTAAGGGAAGCCTAAGGGTAGATGCATTAATCTCACTAAGAAAGAGAAATAAATTAGACTTGTGAAGTAGATGGAATGAGGTAACTGGGGGGAGAGGAGTTGGAGGGGGATGGGAGTAGGGATGGAAGGGAAGGCTGGGAAAGTGAATGGAAATCAGTGACAGGGATGGGAAGGCATTTAGGAGTCTAAGAGGATGACCCTAGCTGAGACCTCTACCAATGGGGGATAGGGAGACTCAAGAGATCACCTCCTGTAGCCAGATGGAATATCCAGTGGAGGGAAAGTGCCACCAACTCACACACAAAAATGTTCAATGCAAAATAGGTCTTGCTTACAGGATATGCAGGGATAAAGATGGAGAAAAGATCAAAGGATTGTTTAACCAATAACTGTCCCAACTAGACATTCACTCCACAGTGAGTGAACAGAGAGAGACAACCCTTGACTCTGTCACTTATTCTCTGCTATGCTTGCAGACAGGAGTCTAGGGTAACTGTCTTCTGAGAGACTTCATCCAGCAGATGGAAACATGCAGAGCCCCACAGACAAACATTAGGCAGACCTTGGTGAGTCCTTTGGGAGAGTAGGGGAGAAAGAATTGAGGGAGCCTGAGGGATCAAGGCCAACACAGGAAGATCAACAGAGTAAGCTATCCTGGACCCATCAAGTCTCACAAAGACTTACCACCAACAAAGCACATGCATGGACTGGACCTAGGACCCCTACCCACTTGTAGCAGATTGCAGCCTGTTCTTTATGTGGGTCCCCTGACTCTACTGCCATCACGTGGATGCCTTTTTCCTGGCTGGATGGACTTGTCTGCCTCAGTGAGAGAGGATGTACTTGGCCCTGCTGCAAGTGCACAAAAATGTTTTAATGACTTTCTCAGTTCCTTTTGCAGTTAGAAAATGTTTGGCCAGTTGCTTGCTACCAAGCCTGACAACCTAAGATTGATCCCTAAGAACCAGATAATGGGAGAAAGCTGACCCCTGTCCTCTGACCTTCACATGTGGGCTGAGACATTTCCTCCCATTGGCACCCATGTGCTTGCTCTGCCTTCCTCTCACAGATGAAGGTAAAAATATTTTACAAGAAAATGTTTCAAGGTTCTTCACTAATAAGTTAGAGAAATGGTGCATTTTATGAATGGTTGAAGGTTCAAAAGTACCTTTCTGTCACCAAGAGGAATACCCAACTTCCCTATATATAAAAGTATATGATCAAAATACTTCCCCTTAAAATTCAATAGACAGATTTCCTGCATTATCTTCAGATAAGGAAATGAAGAAATGTAATGACAACTGTTTGTACACTCACTGTGTATTTTCCATACGCAGGTTTTGATGATACTCTACTGCAGTAATTCTCAAACTTCCTAAAGCTGCAAACTTTAATATCATTCCTAATGGTGTGGCCATGCCCAACCATAAAATTATTTCATTGCTTCTTTAAAACATTAATTTTGCCAGTTGTGAATTGTAATGTAAATATCTGATATTCAGATCTGATATGAAACCCTAAATGGGTGGCAACCCACTGGTTGAGAACTGCTGCTCTAGTGGGAAATAATAAAATGGAAATCTCACGGGATATACACTCAGGTATTTTCAGTCTCACTTCAGGCTGTGCAGGGCGCTGTTGTGGTTTTGTTCCTACTGTATCCCTTGCATTCCATTCTGAGTCATCTTTGCTCCCTCTCCTTGTACTTAGCATATAGTGACATGTACATATCTCTGATTCAGCATATGCCCATAGGAAGACAGAGCATCAAGGTAGATCAAGGGTATAGAATTGAAGACCCAGAAATGAACCCACACACCTATGGCCACTTAATTTTTGACAAAGGAGCTAAAACCATTCTGTAGAAAAAAAAGACAGCAATTTTAACAAATGGTGCTGGTTCAACTGGAGGTCAACATGTAGAAGAATGCAAATTGATCCATTCTTATCTCCCTGTACAAAGCTCAAGTCCAAGAGGTTCAAGGACTGCCACATAAAACCAGATGCACTGAAACTAATAGAAAAGAAAATGGGGATGAGCCTCGAACACATAGGAACAGAGGAAAATTTTCTGAATAGAACACCAATGGCTTTTGCTTTAAGATCAGCACAGACAAATGGGACCTCATAAAATTGCAAAGCTTCTGTAAGACAAAGGACATTGTCAATAGGACAAAACAGCAACCCACAGATTGGGAAAAGATCTTCACCAACCTAAATCTGAGAGTGTTACTATCCAAAATATACAAAGAACTCAAGAAATTAGACTCCAGAAAACCAAATAATCCAATTAAAAATGGGGTACAGAGCTAAATAAAGAATTCTCAACTGAGGAATTTTGAATGGCTGAGAAGCATTTAAAGAAATGTTCAACATCCTTAGACATAAGGAAAATGGAAACCAAAATGACCCTGAGATTCTACATTACACCAATCAGAATGGCTAAGATCAAAAACTCAGGTGACAGCAGATACTGGAGAGGATGTGGAGAAAGAGGAACACTCCTCAATTGTTGGTGGGATTGCAGACTGGTACAACCATTCTGGAAATCGGTCTGGAGGTTCCTCAGAAAATTGGACATTGCACTACCTGAGGACCCAGCAATACCACTCCCAAAGATATACCCAAAAGTTGTTCCAACAAATAACAAGTTTTTTGTCATTGTGGTTGTTTATGAGCAATCAAAATTCTGCTCCTTCTATCTGCCAAAGATATTACAAAAAATTGAGGACTCAATTATCTCTCTTCTCTCTCTTCTTACTCACTTCATATATGTTCATACACAATTCAGTGATTAATTATTTACAGATGTACAATGTGAGATCTTCTTAGTGGGAAAGTGCCATAGGACCTTGTTAGTTTTCAAATTTAGTTCACAAAGAATAGAAAGAATAGAAGCATTGAGAGTTATTCAAGACTGAACATTTTCATTTTCTAGAACACAGTCTCTCTCTCTCTCTCTCTCTCTCTCTCTCTCTCTCTCTCTCTCTCTCTCTCTCTCTCTCTCTCCATGGCATTATGGTCCCTGCTGTCTTGGATCCCTAATCTACATACAGTATTGCTAGGATTTGGAAGATCTTAAGTGCTAATGCTTTGTCTACTTTCCTTTTACAATTAAATTTTCATTATATACTTAGTCATAGTGACATGACAGAACAATGTGACAACCTGATAGACTTTTTCTCAAAGGAAGGTCATAGGGGAAATAAAAGAGAACACATTTCTTGTTATTAATGGTTTTACAAACCCACAGAGTTTAGTGAGCCCAACCATAAACAGCGTCTCATTAAGTCATTCGGTGGCTCACTTGGTTAGCATTCTATTATTCACAAATTAGAAATAAGAAACACAAATTTCAGAGGCAAAGTAACTGGCTCAGGGTTACAAAGTTAATGAGTGGGAGGGCTGGAAATTAAACATAATCTATTTTATTAAAAGCTAAACCTTTTCTATCACTTCTGCATAGACTACTGCTGTTTATTAAACCATAACCAAACACTCCTGTATCCAACTCAACCGAAATGAAACCTGAAACTAACATACACTAAAAAGAACTAGGACCTTAAGATAAATTCCTTCAAACACATAAGATCACCTATTATTTCTTACTAAAGTGGTTGCAAGGGCACCATCAGCTATGTGATTTTACTGCTTGTACAGTGCATAGCCATAATGGGAAGAAATTGGTTTGTAGTGAATGAAAGTAATAGATCTATTTGCTAACGATCTCTGGCCGTAGAAAGATTAAATACAGTAAAAATCCAAACAGTAGTATGTCCAGTAACTTCTCATATATCCTAAGTAATAGCTACTCAATGATTTTTTTTACAAATAAAGCCAAATTCTTTATTTGAGCCATCTTCACCACTGGCCAAAGAACCACCCAGTACAAGAAACTTGTTTACTCCGATGATTACCATTGAAACATACTGCCACCTTATGACAATTCTTTTTATATCTGAATTTGTAGTATGCTACATTAAGGAAAAAATAAGTCTTCACCAGTAATACAACCATAAATTATGGAAATAGTATGTAAATTACTAAAAATTCTTTTAAAGGAGTATTTACTAGTTCTATTGGATGCAACCTGAGAGATATGATGCTGTGTTTAATGACATTTTTATATTTTTGAATAGGACAATAATTTTGAAGACATGATGTTAGCATTTTAAAAATGAAGAAGCCTAGATATGACTGGTCACATGGTATCATTGAATCTTATATTTTCAAACTATTTTCCATTTCTAGACTTACAGGTTATATACAAATTAGCCTCCCTTCCCTTCACTGGGTCTATAATTTTGTGCACACACACACACACACACACACACACACACACACAAACAAACACACACACACACACACAGAGAGAGAGAGAGAGAGAGAGAGAGAGAGAGAGAGAGAGAGAGAGAGAGACTGAGAGAGGCAGAGACAGAGACAGGGACAGAGAAAAAGACAGAGACACAATTAAAGACTGTCATGATTAGATGTTTTAAAATATGAATCAGTTTATTAATTACTTAATTTTATTCTTGTTTCCTTTTAGCAAGGGCACAGGGATGACATAGGGCTGGGGATCTGAGTATGATGGGCTTCATGATGTGAAATTCACAAATAGTCAATAAAATGCTCAAAACAAAGATGGTATAAGGTCTTGGCTGAGAGGAAAATATATGGAGTTAAAAAACTAAAATGGGGAACAACCAATAAATTTAAGCCACAGCTGTATGGAATTCAAAATAAGTCAAAATTACAGTTGCATGAAACACATTTTTTTAAAAAAAGTAACTTTTGTTATTTTTACTGCACTAGAAAATGTAGGTCCCTCATGAGGGTGAGTTCATTTCAACCCAGGGATCCACTGAGTCATGATAGCAGTCATGGTGTCTTCTCTTCCTGCATTACCTGCTAAAGGACAGGCAGACAAACTGACAGGTTTTCTCTATCGAGCTTGTACAGAACCATTACACACTAGTGTGCACTGCTATCATTTCTGGATACATGGTACCTTTCCTACCTTCTTTTAACTTCGGTTGCAAACCACCGATGTCTCTTATGCTAACAGAGTCATTTCAGAAAGAACATGGATTTTGGAAATTAAACAAGCAGGGAATTAACATACTCAGGTTTGCAAACTGAACCCCAAGACCCTGGGTTTTACTGGCTGTAAAGTATGATGTCCCCTCAGGTCTTAGGGTAAGCCGTACATGTGCAATTTATAAATTGAGGAAAAAATATCTTTAGAGTTGGCTAATCAGGACTTGGGTGGATGCCTGACACACGTGTGTATGGATATAGCCTAATCCATGTGTTATTTGAGCAAGAGAAAGTTTCTGAAGCCATTCTGTTTTATAATTACACTTAAAATAGAATTCTCAAGTCGACAATATCATGGAACTGTAGAAAAATATTATGAACTTATTGCCCTGTATTTTAAAATTCCCCCATCCTCTGGCTCTAGGGAATTAATCAAAATGATTAACTCTTAAAGACCTGCTCAGCTGAAGAAATCAGAAAATAAATAAAAAAGAAAAAAAGTAGCATTGTGCTTTTGAGAAAAAAATTAAACAATTCACTAAAGTTTGTTTAAATTTTGTGTGCAAAGGCATATATGTATATATGTCATATATATATATATATATGTGAATGACATATTGCTTAGTTTAATTACTAATTTGCTGTTTGCCCAAAGTTTAATCAAGAGAGTTCTAACATGTGGCTGACAATGGTGACATCTGTAAAAGTTGGTGCCATGTTTGAGTCCTAGAGGCACAGCAGCACCTGGTGCCGCCACAGGGAGGAAATCATGGATACTTCTGGAACATACTGCAACAGCTGTCAGCTCAGAAGGAGGTATATTCTAAGTTCCACCAAGCAAGTAGTACTCTACAAAAGCTCTCCCTGCCCTTCCTTTAACTGAAAGGAAGCCAGATGGAAACAGGCAACTTGTCACAGAGCAAATGAAGAATTACTATAAAGCCCACGGCATGAATCTCGGAATACGTAGCATTAAAAATCTGCTGGCTCAATGTTCTAAATAACTTCACTGGCATTTTTAAGAATACTAAAGCTGCTTGAAATTGTGTTTCCTAAATAAGATATCTTATCTGTAAGAGAATGCAATAAAAGTTAACAATGGGAATAGGGTTGCTATAAAGAAGATAAGTCCCATTGTTCTAAAAGCTTCTTAATGCCAGAACGACTATGAGTGCATCTCTCACAACAGTTAGCAGTGCAATTTGCTAGGAGACACTACCAGGGAAAAACCAAGAAAACAAGCTGTATTATTCATGATGTACTGGCTCTGGCTAACCCTCCACCTGCACCTCCATTACGTATCGCTATTTCTATGCACTGTGTAAAATTACCATAATAACTTTAACTCGATCGTGGGCAAATTTAATTGTGAATATTCACAAAGACCAAGACTCGTAATTTTGTTTTGTATTTGGGTACAAAAATGACTTACGGTTTTAAAAACCACCAAGAGGCTTTTCATAAAATTGGACATACATAATTATTTCATGTTTTGAGTACCAGCATTGCTACTTGTGAGATGCCACTGGGAATGTGTTGATTCGCTCACTCTTCTTCTATGCTTACATAAAGACATTCATGGAGAGCCTATTATATTACAGTTCCCATCCATTTTTAGTTACTAGGAGCCTGGTTGTTCAACACCACCAAGCATTTCTTAAGCAGGCAGTGTCTTGTTTAAAATAGGGAAATACCCTGCAAACTCTAAAAGAGAATCATTTGTATCAAGAAGCTGAATCATATGCAATTCCTTTGACTGTGACATCCTAACAATGTGAGAGAGACCAATAAGTGTCTCGTAGTATCTGCTTGCATTTCTTACCACGCTCTCCAGTGCATTTTCCTGGCAGCTTCATAATGATGGACACTATCTACTTCCAAATAAAAAAAAAAAAACTATGAAACACATTATTCCAAATTCTATCAAGTCAACTCTCTCTCTCTATGCCAATAATGTAATTTAGTATAGCTAACTAACACTAAATAATATTTCCACTTGCTTCTCAACCTAAAAGACTTTTAAATAGATGAGCCATCCTACAGATATGGATGAGAAAGCTGGTCACAATGATGTTTAAAACTGCACAAAACTGTAAAGAAATAAAACTGTGTATATCCAGCAGATGAACATAGGTTTGCATCTGGCCCATGTCTCCTTCTAATCTTTTACTTCATGAAAATTAACATTTTAAGATAGAAAAGGTCATTTTCCTGAAAGGAAGGGAACCACTACGGAGAAGAAAGAAAGGAGGAAACACAGCCTTTCTCTTTTATTAATCTCCCTTCCTCTTACACTCAGAGCTGCACATCATTGCAAGCAATACTCCATGTCGGCTACACTGTCAGCACTGCGTAGCCACGGTGAATTGCATTGTCTGAAGTGAGAGAAGTACTGGCAACATCACTACTTCCTAATTCTTCCTCTGCAACAGGTCATTTTATCACACTGTGGTCTTCAATCCCATCCTCACGTTTGCTTTGTTAATATCAGGTAGCTTCTATGGTTAACAGCTCAAGTGTCATCCTGCTTGGGATATGATTACAAGTACCCCAGCATCTATCTATATCTTGATCACTGGGAGCCCACACTTCTGACCTCTTCTTTAGAGGATCTGCACAAGGAGTTACATGCATGTGGGTGGTGTGGTAGTCATCTACTCGGCTCTTATAGAAGCACCTTGGTTTATATTGTAATTTGTGCAGGAGCTGGTTAACAAGACTAAAGCATAAAATTTTTATTAACTTTACATGAACAATAGGAAACTTTGGCTACAATGCAAAATCTGAAGGAATGACAAAAGCATGAAGATGCTTTTATACTTTGCAGACTAAAACCTAAATTCAATGCATCTGTGCAGAAATAAAACTAGTGGATATTTGAAATAGTGCCCTACATTCTGTAGCTATAACTACGTAATTGGAAATTATGATTTTTCAACAACAGTATCATTTGAATGATCAGGACAATAAATGATTAGCCTCTTCTAGAATAAAGTGAACCACATGGCCTTTATCTGCATGGATGTATATTGACCATTCATATAAAAATAATATGGGCTGGTGAGATGGCTCAGCACGTAAGATTCCTGATAGCAACCCTCATGACTTATCTGGGAAAGAAACAATTAATGCCTGTCGTCTTCTGAGGTTCACATGTGTGTCACAGCATGTGCAACTAAACACACAATGTAATGAGTACTAACTAAATGAAAAAATAATAACACACAGACTTTGATCATAGGACACTGGAAAGCTTGCTTTATTTAGACAGAGTTGCTCCAAGGAGGAGGTTGCTTCAAAATCAAATTTGATTTTCAAGTTAGGGTGAGAAGACATCATTTCTTGCATCTAATAAAGCCAAGAATAAAACATACACTTGAAACACACGAAGGCCACACCTTAGCTCCCAGAAGTACTTTCTCACAAATCCTGAATCTGACTGAGTAGCATGTAATAAAAAGCATCTTGTTTTCCCTACAATCCCACATACTTTTTAATAAAATTATGGTTCCCATGACAACAGATGGGATCTTAGGAGAGGTAATGTCAGAGTAGAAATAATAAACTATTGGCTTAAGTGTGATGCTGACAGTACCCTGATGGTATTATCTTTTCACTTTTTTGGTAGAAATACAGTAAGAATTCATAAAACACGAATCTCATTAAGGCAGAACCAATGTTCTGTGCAATGGTTGAGTTCATTTGAATTTCTATTCTAAACAAACTAAGAATGTTCAATATAGGAGGAAGAGTAAATGCAAGAGGGGGGCGGAGAAAACCTTAGGGCCCTTTCAATATCTGCTGCTTATATTCTCTCTCCAGTGTTTTCTTATATGACAGCCACACTATTTCTTTTTAAAAATCCTTCTTACAATGTAAATAAAACCAGTTTTTCAGATCTTCATAAGAACATTTAAGATTGCAGATCTTAAAGCCTTAGAGTGGCTCAGTGGTTTAGGGCAACGATTGCTCTTGCAGGGGACCTGGGTTCTGTTTCCCACAACTGCACTGTGATTCTCAACCATCCGTAATTCCAATTCTAGGGCATCGGATACTCCTGTATATCTTGATAGGTACCAAACACTCATGAGGTACATATGCATACACGCAAAACACTGAGACGCATAAAATACATCTTTTATAAAGAGCAAAGATATATATATATGATAGCTACGTTTCCCTTGCAGGAAGCTCTAGAGAATATATGAAGCAGATATATAGAGGAAATACCACAGAACAAAGCATACTTAGACTTTAAGTAAATTAAATAAAGATGTAAAAATACACAGTTGGACATGTTCAGTCTTCTATGGTGGTGAAGAGTACTACATGGTATGCAGTAGTTCTCATTTAATATACCAGAGCAGGAAGAAAGACGAGATTTAACTTCTGACTCTTCTCAGCTCAGCTGGCAATCCCCCTCTGTCATGCAGGACCTTGTTCATCCTTTCACATCCTCCACCGTCCCTTTGCGTTCAGAATGCCCCTTCTATCTTTGTGAAACGCAAGTACGTGATGGATTCTGCCTTATAGGCTAGAGAGGTAAGTGTTATCCAAAGTTAGAAGACATTGTGATCACCATATACTCAAATTCTCAAAGCCTCTGTTTACTATAGTGTACATTGATCATGCAACCAATGCATAAAGAAGTAAAAAACAATCCTTGGTTGTTGATTTTTTAGTATCAAAAAAAAATAACACCGCTGTTTCTAAGAAAAAGAATAAAAGGTACTTGCAAAAATATATGCTTTTTATTTTAATAAACACAAATATATTTATTAAGGGCTTACAGCTTAAGAAAAGTTGGATCCACATCTTATTGTGTAGATAATAATTACATGATAATATGGCCAACTGCAAATAGTAATTTGTAGAAGGAACAAAAGAGCCCAGCAAAACTAGGCTAAAAATTCCAACAAGCTTCAGATACTGTGGAGTCCATTAAATGCTAATTTAATGAATATTCATGTTGCATTAGGCATTTGGATAAAATTAGCATACTTTAAGAGACTTTATTGATAAGAGAAACACCAAATCTTCTCCTTTTTAAAGGTGTACAGGAGATACAATATACAGCTACTAGTTTTCCCCTCCAAGAGGAGAGCATGCAAGAGTACAGGCCATTATTCTAAGCAACTCACATTGTTCAATTTGAATATATATTTATAACAGTATTTCACAAATGGAAGGTATTGATACACATACATATGTGGCTCAAAGCATCCATTTAGACAATTACACACACCCATCAGCAAGTGGCTGCTGTTACAGTAATTCTTTACGCCCTACAGGAACTCCCCTCCCAACCAAAAATACTATGACTCTCAAATGCATGAGCTACCCCATACTTCCCAATAGATCTGTATTCCGGCATAAGTGAAAGAGAGGGGGGAGGGCGGCAATGGGGGGAGGGTTGGGAGGGGAACACCCATAAGGAAGGGGAGGGGGGAGGGCGATGTTAGCCCGGAAACCGGGAAAGGGAATAACACTCGAAATGTATATAAGAAATACTCAAGTTAATACAAAAAAAAGAGAGAGAGAAGCTAACTTAGGGGGTGCATCTTAACTGCTGTAGTGTGCACCTGACCTCCTGAAGCACAACGAAGTTAAGAACCTTGATAAATAAGTTCCCTTTCCCAGTCATCGATCATAGAGAATAAGCCACATTTAAATTCCCTTACACTAAGGAGACTCATAGCAATTCTCAGCAAACACCACTGTCCAATTTTAGCTATCTGTTAGGTCATGACCTTCCCAATTAATACTGTATCCACAAAAACTAGCAGAATTTCCAATGGAATCCATGGACTCACTTTAGGTAGGGGCAGGGGGGTGGGACAGTGTTTAACAATGTGCACCTCTGTGGTTTGTAAACAACCATACCTACTACTCCAAAGGAGTCACGTTTCATGTAATGGTCACTTACAACACAGATGCTTAAAGTAAGGGCTGGGGATTTAGCTCAGTGGTAGAGGTAGAGCGCTGCTTGCTTGACTAGCAAGCACAAGGCTCTTGGGTTCGGTCCTCAGCTCTGAGGAAAAAAAATAAGACAAGCAATGCTTAAAGTATTCTTCTACGCTGAAGGCTTATGATGTGCCCTGTTGAATTTGCCATGTGTCAAAGATTAGTTTATGATGAGAGAAGATCCGTTATGCTCATTCTTTTCATTCTAGACAGTCTCTCATCCAGGTCTGAGGAGACACCGGCATTAGTCATCTTATTAGCTCGTCTCTGGATGAAGCATAGCAGACACCTGGCATTTACACCTAAAGAACCACGTGCTTTAAGGCTGTAGAGTGTGATTTTGGAGGGCTGATATTAATTTACACATTCTAAGGCCCATCAGTTAACTCGTGCTCTCTTGGCAATAAGTAGTTATCACTTATTTTGTCTGACCTAAAAATAGCAAAAAAATTTTTTTCACCAAAGAAACTCTTACTGAAATATAGCATACACCTGTAAAAATCTGGGTGGAAAAAAAAACATATTGCTGGCATAACTACTGGAGGAGAAAATTGTGTACATTGTTCTCTTTCTGCATGCAAGTTTCTAGCTATCTACATTAGCTAATCACTGCCTCGTATTTTATGCTTTATTTCCCTGTACTTGGAAGAAAAAATACAGGTCACTGTGAACTAAGAACAGTCTTTAAAATATTCATGCCTCTTTCTTTCCTCCATACAACAGCCATGTGAAAATTGAACACTGTATTCAATGACAGGACAGACTACCACAAATTTCAAGTACCTAGGCATATACAAAACTATCTAAAATCTGGAAGAAAAGAAAGCCTTTCCTTTGTTTATAGATCTCTCAGCAGGATCCTAAAAATATTTAAAGAAGGTTAATCTAGCACAATTACATTTATATTTAAAGTAATACAGAGTAAGTGCAACTATCCGTATCTAATATAAAATGGAGTAAGTGAGGCTATCTCCCTAAACAGTGAAGTTGATCTTCATAGCCATACTCCGGAGAGAGAAGGAAGATCCAAGATGCTGTAGCATAGTCACTGTCCTAGCCTTCAGTCTACACTTAGAACAATGGTGGTTATCCTGTAACACCGAAGAAGGGTGACAGAAAGCAGTTAACAGGATTTCACTTACCCCTCAGCAGAGAAGTACCAAATACTTTAAGGAACAGCCCTTGGCAAAGACCACAAGTCTTATGCAAACTTCAAACTAATGATCCTTTGGCCTTTTTTATAATTTACTCAACTTATTAAACAGAAAAGTTAAGCACTGGGTGGGAGTCCTAAACAAACAGAATCATCTGAATAAAGTGGCAGAGGTAACTGGACTCTTATCAAGAGTTAATAATTTTTGAAATTCTATTTTCTGAAGCTAAAGGAATATATGTGTTAAAATACAATTCTGTGCTACAGTGACATCTCTGTCAATAAATAGCTTCTACAGAGATCAGACCTTTACGAGCCTCTTTAAGTCACCTGCTGCTAACAACTAGAATGTTTGGTTTCATAAGATTATCTCTACAAACAATATGCTGTGGTGGAAAAACTAGGCAGCTGGAATAATTATTGTACTAAAATATGAGAACTATCTTATTAGTCATATGAGTAGAATGTTCCAGAAATGCCTCTAGTCAGTCCTCATACCTGCAGTTTGCCCATAAAGAGGTCTAGTGCTCTAGTCTCCTTCAATAGGACTGTGTGAGTTCTTGAGACCACTAAAATTATAGCAGAAATGATGCGAGGTTATTTTCAAACAAGGCTGACAACTCTCTGTCAGAACGCAGATGCTCTGTTGTGAGATACAGTTTAGTCTACTGAAGACTGAGTAGCCATGTAGGGGGATTAAAAAAAAAAGCTGTAGTTCAGTCAAATCTTGCACCACCTGTCAACCATATGTGTGAGGCCATCTCAGTCCTCCAGCACCGACTGGCATCCTATATCGCCAAAACCATGTGAGCACAAGCAAAGCAGGCAGGAGCCACCCATGGAATCTAGTCACATGACCGAATCATGAAAAAGAGTATAATTGTTTAGTTTTTGCTATTATGTTTTAGAGTAGTTTGTTGCTCAATGATATCTAGTATAACATGAAGAAAAATCATTCACGGCTTATAAAGGCTTAGAGAATCTAACCTGACTTTGTTTTAAGAAATAAAATGTTGAAAAGTTAAATATTTAGTTCCCCTAAGGGCTTACCAAGGAATGAACTGTGCATAGAGAACATAAAATATATTATCAATTTAATACGGGAATGTGTGTTAAAATAAAGCTCAGCCCAATACTATATTACATGCATGCCTGGTATCCAAATTCAGGAATAATTGTCCAGACTAGCCAAGTCTCAAGTAACAACCCAAGTTTTGACATATATGACAGACTATTAACTATTAATATATTATAAGGAACTATATCACTCTTTCTATATATGATAAATAAATACAACTGTACCATGCAAGCTATGCCTTCCTCAGACATGCTTTGTCTGCAACATGTTAAGGATACAGATTCTAAATGTGTTCAAAGCATCAATCACTAAACAGGATCTCTGTCTTTGTGGGACTGGATGCTAAGCTGTTAGTCTCATGCTAACTACTGACCAAAGATTCAAACCTTAGTGCTATATACCAGCCAACTTACTATTTCTTAGTAAAGTTAGGCAGACTTTTAGAGTTCCAACATTTTAAATCAATTTTTATCTAAGGTTACCAAACTTATTCCCTAGACTGTTGGGATCTAGTGCTGGCCTGACTTAGTACTGTTGTTTTGCATTTTCTCAATTCCCCAGAAAAGTGATCACTGAATGATAAAACAAAATTTAGTAAGAAGGAGGAAGAGGAGGAGGAGGGGGAGGAGGAAGAGGAGGAGGTGGAAGAGGAAGAGGGGGAGGAGGAGGTGGAAGAGGAAGAGGGGGAGGAGGAAGAAGAGGAGGGGGAGGAGGAAGAGGAAGAGGAGGAGGAGGAGGAAGAGGAGGGGGAGGAGGAGGGGGAGGAGGGGGAGGAGGAGGTGGAAGAGGAAGAGGGGGAGGAGGAGCTGGAAGAGGAAGAGGGGGAGGAGGAAGAAGAGGAGGGGGAGGAGGAAGAGGAAGAGGAGGAGGAGGAGGAGGAAGAGGAGGGGGAGGAGGAGGGGGAGGAGGGGGAGGAGGAGGTGGAAGAGGAAGAGGGGGAGGAGGAGCTGGAAGAGGAAGAGGGGGAGGAGGAAGAAGAGGAGGGGGAGGAGGAAGAGGAAGAGGAGGAGGAGGAGGAGGAAGAGGAGGGGGAGGAGGAGGGGGAGAAGGGGGAGGAGGAGGTGGAAGAGGAAGAGGGGGAGGAGGAGGTGGAAGAGGAAGAGGGGGAGGAGGAAGAAGAGGAGGGGGAGGAGGAAGAGGAAGAGGAGGAGGAGGAGGAGGAAGAGGAGGGGGAGGAGGAGGGGGAGGAGGGGGAGGAGGAGGTGGAAGAGGAAGAGGGGGGAGGAGGAGGAGGAGGGGGAGGAGAAGGTGGAAGAGGAAGAGGGGGAGGAGGAGGAGGTGGAAGAGGAAGAGGGGAGGAAGAGGAGGAGGAGGAGGAGGTGGAAGAGGAAGAGGGGAGGAAGAAGAGGAGGAAGAGGGGAGGAAGAGGAGGAGGAGGAGGAGGTGGAAGAGGAAGAGGGGAGGAAGAGGAGGAGGAAGAGGGGAGGAAGAGGAGGAGGAGGAGGAAGAGGAGGTGGAAGAGGAGGAGGGGGAGGAGGAGTAGGAGGAGGAGGGGGAGGGAGAGGAGGAAGAGGAGGAGGAAGAAGAGGAGGGGAGGAGGAGGAGGAGAACAGCAATCATATCTTCAACTGCATACCTCTTCCCAAAGAACTTGTTTCTGCAAATCAGCCACCTACATTCCTACATAAAGAAACTTTACCTTTGAACACTACAGACTTTGGATCAGTAGTATTGAGGAAGGCCTGATATAAAGATGAAGTTTATATACTGCTTTAAGTCTTCGATAAAATGAGAGGTGTATGGTTTTACAAAAAGAAGGAGGGCAGCAGAGTAGATCCATCAGTCAGTAAAGTGCTTGTTGTGTAAGAAAAATATCTTAGTTTGAGACCCACTGCTCAAAAGTGAAAGGAAAGATGTGAGTACACACTTGTAACCTTATAATATCAATGCTCAGGTGATGGAGACAGTTGGATCTTTTGGTATCTGAGGCAGCCATCATAACCTGTTCAGCACACTCAGGGCAGTGAGACACACCAAGGAACTACTCACAACATCGAAACAATAGGTTGACTTATGGTCTCAACATGCAAATGCACTAACATGTACACACACACACACACACACACACACACACACACACATGCACACACACGGAGGGATGAAAGCCTTCCAGATTTAAATAATATAAATGAATTCTAAGAAGACAGCATCCACAGGAGTACAGGATGTTGTGTGTTGGGAGCTAAGGAACCTAGGAGAAGGAGCAAGGTAATGAGAAAGCATTAACAAATGAACATGCACTTGGAATCCACACTAGGAACCTCTCATATTTTTACAGGATATCCTCAGAAATCTTTGCACTGCTTACTAATTTCTTCTCAGAAAGAAGTTTTTTTCTGGACATGGACAAAAGTGATGAGTTCCATCAATGGCAGCTTAGACTTAGAAAACAGACTTAGCCCAGACGCCAGTGACTGCACAGATTGGTTTCTTGTTGTTGCTGCTGCTGCTGCTGCTGCTGTTATTTGTGTTTTTTTTTTTTAAGTTTGATGCTGTGTGAAGACATGAGCTTTCTAGCATAAGAAGGAGAATGGAGATAAGAGACGTTTAGTCTCACAAAATGCTTTCTTCAATATATTGAAGAGGATGGTGTTTATACAGTCAAAAATAGCTGCGAGATCATATACAAACAACAAAACAAACACTGCAACTCTATTTACATATTCATGTGTATCTTTACATATAAATGTACAAGTAATAAAGAAAAAAAAGCTGCCAATTTGAGAGGGCTAAGTACAGAGATATGGAAAGAATGGAGCAAAAGAAGAGCAAACGAGATGTGTTGTAATTTCATTCAATTAAAAATACTTTAAAAATAATAAAAAATATAAAGAGAACTATAAAGAGAAAAAATAGAAAGTTCACTTAGTTTAAATGGGTCTAAATAAAAGTTTAATATAGATTTAAGAAAATTCTGATTCATCACTGTGACAGTTAGTCCCTGATCCTGCCATTTTGACTCCTGACTAGGAAAGAATTGGTTTCCTTTCTACCAGAAGCATTACTTTTAAATAGTAGAGGATAAACTGCAGAAATGGATCCCATTCAGTATCCAACACTGGATACCAGAAGAAGACAAACATTTCATATCTGTGCTTAAACTATTTTAATTGCCAAAAATCGATGCACTTGAATATTCAATGAAAACAATAATCAAATAGGTCTTTCTTTTAGCTATTTTTTTATAAAACACTTGTCAATAGAAAGCTATGACAGAAGAAAGCAATGAAAGTCAGTAAATTCTCATTCATCTTTTGCTTCATGTAGCATACATTGTGCTGATAATAGTCTCAGAAATTCTAGAATAAAAAAATCATTATCTATAGGGATGAATTCATGCTTCTTAATAGTTGCAAACCAAAAGAAACAAAAAACAAATGCAAAACAATCAAAACAAACAAACAAAAACACCTGTTGTCTAAGCTCTGTTATGCATGGTAATAATGCAATGCAGAGACCGTTTAAACCGTGAGTATAAACCACATGTACTATACACAAAAGAAAAAGCTGGAATAGGAGAAGTCTAAGTCATATCTACTGTCCAGATACTGTCCATATGAATGCCAAGGAGCAAGCAGCCCTACTGAGTGCCTTTGCTATGCTACCCTTATGCTAACCACTACACACATGCTTTCTCAACCGGACTGTGCTGCATGCCAGTATCTCTCTCTGTCTTTCATTTACGAATGAGACTGGACAATGGCAGACCACTCAGAAGCATCACTGAAAATGCCATAAAAATGTTCTTGATAATGGAATTTGTAAATATGTAGACTCAGTCAAAATCATATTTCTCTGGGTAAAAATTACCAGTGTTGGGCAACATCAAAATGAATGTGGATAATTCCCTAATCTTTCTAGGAAGACACAAGCAAGAATCATTCAAGAAGTCAATTGGGGGAAAGAAAAATGCTTCTAAGGGTAACAGCAATTGCTAGCACACAGAGGCCCTGAAGTCAGATCTAAGCACCTACATAAAATAGCCAAGTATGGATATACGCAATCCTGTAAACCTCAGTGCTTGTGGATGACAGAGAACGGAGAATGGCCCCAGCCAAGTTCCATGTTCTGATAGGCTCTTCTTCAAGGAGCAAGTATTATTTCAAAATACACACCATCCTTCTTTGACCTCTACATCCTCACACACATACATGTTCACAAACATATAGACATTCATAAAGTATATTTACTGAAATGAAGCTCCATCCAGCTCTTTTTCTTTCCATCATGTGCCAATTCTCACAATGCAAATAACATATATCTTTTATAATAACTAAATAATGGGCACATGGTCAACTATTGATCATTGAACAAAAGTTATCATCTAGAAGACATGAGCTGACTCTACTAAATGAAAATGTATAAGATCTACCTAAAATGCAACCTTACGGAGAATAAAGAGCTAAAACAAACAAGAACAAACTTTCCTGTGGAAATTCAACATTCCTTAGTTATTTTTTAATTAATTAATTTATTTGTTTATTCTTACACTCCAAGTTTTATTCCCCTCCTGGTCCACTCCCAAACTGTTCCACATTCCATACCTCCTCCCCACCCCTCCACCCCCAGTCTCTATAGGATGTCCCCACCCCACCAGAACTCTAAACTTCCTGGGACCTCCCATCTCTTAAGTGTTAGGTGCATCTCCTCTGACTGAAACCAGACCGAGGAGTCCTCTGTTGTATATGTGTTGGAGGCCTCATCTCAGCAGGTATATGCTGCCTGGTTGGTGATCCAGTGTCTGAGAGATCTTGGGGGTCCAGGTTAATTAAGACTGCTGGTCCTCTTACAGGGTTGCCCTCCTCCTCAGCTTCCTCCAGCTTTTCCCTCATTCTACCAGAGGGGTCAGCAGCTTCTGTTCATTGGTTGGGTGCACATATCTACATCTGACACTTTCAGCTGCTTGTTGGGTCTTAGGGAGGACAGTCATGATAGGTCTCTTTTTGTGACCACCCTTTTTGACCCACCGCCTCAATAATGGTGTTAGGTCTTGGGGCCTTCCCTTGAGCCAGATCCCACTTTGGGCCTGTCACTGGGCCTTTTTTCCCTCAGGTTCTTCTTCATTTCCATCCCTGCATTTCTTTCAGACCTGAAGAATTACGGGTCAGAGCTTTGACTGTGGAATAGCAACCCCAACCTTCACAGCCCTGTCTTTCTGTTGAAGATGGGTTCAATAAGCTCCCTCTCCCCACTGTAGGGCATTTCATCTAAGGTCCCCGCTTCAGTCCTGAGGATCCTTTTAATTGTTTTACCTTTATCTTAGCAATTCCTCTGTCTTTCCTGCCCCTCATGAAGTGAGCAGCCTACACTTCCACAGACTGCCAGTACCCTGCTGTTTTTAAAATACAGCGCCAGATTTGGAAAGCAATATCGAAGTTTGTCAAAAATCTTGGAATCAATCTACTTCAAGACCCAGCAATACCACTCCTAAGCATGCACCCAAAAGGTACTCCATCCTGCATCAAGGACACTGGCAAAACTATGTCCATAGTGACTTCATTTGTAATAGCCAGAAATTGTAAATAATATTGGTATCTAACAACTGAAGAATGGATATTTAAAAAGGTGGTACATTTACACAATGGAGTATTACTGAGCTGTTAAAAAATGCCAACATGAAATTTACAGGCAAATGTATAGAACTCGAAAACAAAGTCATTCTGAGCTAGTTATCCCAGACCCAGCAAGACACACGTGGTATATACTCACTTATTTTTGAGCATTAGCTATAAAGTAAAAAGATAACCACACTGCAATCTACAGACCCAGAGAGGCTAAGTAAGAAAGAGGGCTCAGGGAGAGAGTGCCTGAATCTCCCTGGAAAGGGGAACAATATCACAGGTGGACTGGGAGTTCGCAGGGACTGGAACAGGAGACATTGGCTTGGCAAGGGAGTACTGGGAGAGTCAACTGAACTGAGGGGGATATTGGGGGCACACTAGAAACCTAGTGCAATGGTAACTCCCAGCAGTCTACAAAGATGACCTAAGCTAGAATTTCTAGTAATAAGGGATATGCAGCCTGGACTGGACATCTCTTGTAATTAGGTAAGACTGCCAGTAAAGGGATTGGGACACCAACCCAGCCACAAATCATTTGACCCACAATTTGACCTGCCTATGAGATGTGCTGGGGTAAAGATGACATAGGAATTGTTGGAGTGGCAAACAATGACTGGTCCAATCTGAGGCCCATGCTATAAGAGAGCACCCACCCCTGACACTGTGCCTGGAGATGCACAACCCAGAGACCTTGAAAAGAACCAAACACGAATGGATAAAAAAGTCAGTGATATTATTCCTAATGATATTCTGCTATACTCACAGATTGGTGTCCAGGCCAAGGACCCCTCTGTATAAATGTTACAGTTGAATAGCTTGGTCTTCTTATAGGACTCCAGGAGTGGGGACAAGGACTGTCTCTCTCTTTTGCTTGCTTTTAGGACCTTTTTCTTCCCAGAGAGTTGCCTAGTCCAGCCTTAAGGAGACAAGAGGTGGCTACTCTTACTACAGTTTGATGAAATCCCATACTTGGTTGATATCCAATGCAGGCATCACCTTTTCTGAAGAGAAAGGAAGAAGGGGGGTGTTGAGGGAGGGTATCAGGAAGGGACACAGAGGGGAAGAGAGACAAGAAATTTAGGTCTGGATGGAATATGTGAGAGAAGAGTAATAGCCGAAATGTCCAACAATGGGGAGACGGAACTTGAAGAGACCACCTCCAGTAGACAGACACGCCCCCCGGCCAGTTGAGGGATGGGGGCATCCACCCATCTTCAAAATTTTGGTCCAGAATTTTTCCTATCTAAAGGAAATGCAGGAACAAAAGGCCTATCAGAAACGGAAGGAAAAGCCATTCATTATCAAGCCCAACTTGGGGTCCATCCCCCACACAGGCACCATAACCTGACACTAATACTGATAGCATGTTGTGCTTGCAGACAGGAGCCTAGCATGGCTGTCCTCTGCAAGTCTCTACCAGCAGCTGACTGAGACAGATGCAAATACAGCCAAACATTGAACTGAGGGCGGGCAGGGGTGGGAGAGAGACCTCTGGAGTTAGAGGAAAGACTGAAGGGGCTGAAGGACATTGCAACCCCATCGAAAGAACAACAATATCAACTAACCCAGACCTCTCAGAGTCTCCAGAGACTAAGCCACCAACCAAAGAGCATATATAGGTTGGTCCATGCACCCCCCCTTGTCTGGCCTCAATGAAAGAGGATGTTGCTTAATCCTATAGAAAACTGATGCTCCAGGGAAGGGGGAATGCTGGCAGGGGGTGAGGTGGGGGTGGGGGAAGGAGCAGCCCTGAGAAGCAAACAGGAATGGGGAGAAAGGTAAAGAACCCAGGGAGGGTGGACCAGGAAGGGGGGCAAAATTTGGAATGTAAATAAATAAAATAATTTAATAAAAAAATACAGAACCAAATAATTATGGACTGATCTCTTTGAGATAAGAACTCAAAGCAAGCCTGTTGTCCTTGATTATTTTTTCCCCTGTCAGGTAATTTGTAATGGCAAGCAGAAGAGTGAGAAATATAACATCCTTAACGTCATTGAGTAAGTATTGACCCCCACGTCACTTTTCTTAATAACATCAAAAGAAATTTATAATGCTATTCTTAATACATGGAGAATACATTGAGGTACTGACATATAAAAATATGATATTAAAAAACGGAGATGCTGAGCCAACAAAGGAGGGAAGAACAGGAAACACGGGAGAATGGAAGAGGAGGAACTGAGAAACAGCAGGAAGATAGCTCACACATCCAAGAGTAGCGATGCAAATTATTTGCTTAGTTACCACAAAAGTCATAATTACACTGTAACTCTATGGGAACAATAGTAATTTCACAGTAGCTCACGTTACTGTTATCACCCTATATCCTGATAACTGTGAAATTAATTTGTGGCACTACTCTATGTGTCAGTTGAAAGCTGTTCCCTTGGTTACAGAATCCTGGTACCATAGAGAAGGAATATTTGGCAGTAAAATGGGCAGCACCGAGCTGATTATGCAGGGGAAAGTTTCTGTATAAATACACATAACATAGCAGTCACCCCTGGAAAAAAATCACATGACTTACCAAGAGTTCTCTCAGGGCTGTGAATGTATGCCAGCAAAAGAGCATTTGACTGGCATGTGTATCGCCCTAGGCTCCCTCTTTAGCAACACTGGGCATGTGCACTCTCTCACACATAAACAGGCAAACGGAGATATGCACAAACATGTGCGCACCCACATAATACACACATACTCATACACACTTGCACACATATGCACATATACACACATGCATACACAGAACACATAAATGCACATATATTCTCATATGCACATGAACACACACGTGTCCACACACAAACACAGACCAAGCCAGAGTTCTCTGCTACTTCCCATTATCTATGAAGTAGATTTCTTTAAGTGGCAAGAGATAAACAAAATTTATATTTAGTAACAGAGTTTCCTTAGCTTGGAAACAATTGTGAGAAAAGGTATAAAAATATTTATCTTGTTTTGTTTTTCCTTCCTTCCATAATATTATTACTAGAGCCATATAAATATGTTTTACAGATATGTATGTTTCTGTGAAAATCAAGGAGGCACGTAAACAATCACAAGATATAAACAAAAATACCTGACATATTGGAAAATAATTCTGCTTAAGGATATTGATTTAGGAAGGAAAATCAGTTACTTGGAATTTTACTATCACTTATGTCACCAAATGAAAGTTTGAATATGTGGCTCAAAAATCAATCGTCATCTCTTTATCTTCTAATACCACACAGGCCTTTGAAGTTAGATTACATTTATTCTTATATGACATTGCATAAGAAACCATAATTATGGGACTTTATTTAGATGATCATGCATTCGAAACTGCTTCTGTGTTTTTGTAACTGGAACTGAGGTCAGCTCTGTCTTCTGCCTATATTTCATTTTTGCAGGCAGAATAGGGTTCCAGAACTGTAATGATTTGGGTGAGTACTTTGTCTGTTTTAGCTGATGTTTACTTCTGTGTGCTAAACCGAGCATTGGCATTCCCAAACAGAATATCACAAACTGTCAACTGCCAACTAAGAGATAGGAGTACATCCTAACATTTGTGACAAATTCTGATAACTAATATTTTCATTATAATGCAATACCTAGTTAATAGCTACTATGAAGTCTTTTTTCCTAAAAGAACTCACTTCAAAAAATACCAGGTTCTTATAATCTGTATGGAGAAGTCAAGCTCCCAACAACAGTGTAGTGAACCTTAGTGGGCTCCTATCCACCTGGTAGTTTCATTACTCTGGAACAAAATTATTAGTATAATACATTGTAAAGTAGTAAGGATTTTTTTAGCGTGAAATATGATAGGCTTTATTACAGCCTGTGGAGGAGAACATGACAGAGGAAATCAGCTCACATCATTTCAGGTAGGAGAAGAAAAGGGGGGTTACATAAAGAGGGATGGAGGGAAAGAGTGAGGGAGGAAGGAAGGAAAAATGGAGGAGGGAGGAATGGAGGGTGAGTCCTTGGCTAGCATACTGACTCAATGACATACTCTAATTGATCTACATCATCCGATTTTGCTCTGTCCATGAATTTTATCAACTTGCAATAATTTCATATATTATGACTACCTCTGTTCATTGGGTCAGAACCAGCAAGGTCTAATTTTCTTGGAAAGCACCATAAAAGTCACACCCACAGATGTGTATCACTCTTCTCCCAGGTAATTCACAATTCAGTAAGTCCAAAACCAGCGTCAACCATCAAACCATGGGATCATAGTTTAACACTATCTTTAGGTGACTTCCAATACTTTGGAATCAATAGACTCAAAATCATTGCTTAGCCAGTTCCTATG
This sequence comes from Rattus norvegicus, assembly GCF_021556685.1. Classification (NCBI taxonomy): domain Eukaryota; kingdom Metazoa; phylum Chordata; class Mammalia; order Rodentia; family Muridae; genus Rattus; species Rattus norvegicus. The sequence continues at coordinate 208,920,358 of NC_141535.1, read as the reverse complement.
CAGGACATAGTATGAACAAATCTAGAACAATCCATTTCTCTACAATAGTTCTGAACAAAAGTCTCTGGGAAAAGAGAACTTGCTAGAGACTCCACAGAATTCTTAGGAAAGGAAAATAAGGAGATCATATAGATTTTTTTTAAAAAAATTAAGACCAGGTACACAAATACACAAATTTGGGATAACACATATTCAATATATATATATATATATATATACATATATATATTCACATAACAGTATGATAATCATGGTTTAAAAGAATTCCCTATTATAGTCAAATAACAAATGAAATACCTTTATAATTCATCATATACTCTCCACACAACCTCTTTGAAGATTCTTTCCCTGTACAAATACCTATATCACAGGTTGGTTAATAAGAAAAGTTAATAGCACCACACAAAAGGCAGAGGCAGATGGAATTCTGAAGTTAAGGCTGGCCTATTCTACACAGAGAAACCAAGTCACAACGTATGAAAAAAAAAAACAGAGAGAAAAAGACTCCTGCCAACCCCATGTATTAAACACAGAAAGTTCACAAGAGTCCTGCTTATGTTCAATCTAATGATTGTATCTGAATTACTTTAAATATATTCACATCAGTGCTTTAGTAGCCCATCTGTGTTCACGGATCTGTGAGAGTGCATTGCACAGCAGGTGCAAAGGTGGGCTTGGCAAATGAGAAGAGACTTGTAAGTATGGCAGACAGGAATATAAACTCCAGTCTGGCCACACAGAGAAACCAAAACAAAGCTAATGCAAACAATTGTTAAGTGTAGAGTATTGAGGCTTTCTGAATAGTGTTCCACCCAAAAAGAGGTCAGAGTTTCTGTCTCCACTTCCTAATATTAAAATAAGTCCATTATCTTTTCATGGCAATGAAGCATGTCCTGTATGGCGCTCAAACTCCATCAGTCTCCATGCATGCTCCTTCAAACAGGCCACTAGGTCCTGCGTCAAGGACGGTCTGGAAGTGAACATGCTTTACCAGAATTGATACGCATCCTCTCCCCCTATGGAAAGCCAGTGGGGCAGATGTATCTGAACAGTAGTTACTCCGTTGAGATGCATTGTGGGAGAAAGGGTTTTCATGGAGATCATGCATCTGAGTGGCTTTAGTAGCTACTAAGAGGTAACCCTAGCCCAGCCTCTTGCAGTGTCAGGTGCTTCTCATTTAAATAAACAACTAGTGAATACTGAACAATGGTGGGAAAACATGTCACCTTTGGAGGCCCACGCTGGGTGTCTGAAATTGCAAAGGTGAGGAAGAAGTTACATGATCCATCATAATCCGAAACAAACATGTGCTTCGACTCTGTGATTTGCTCTTTATCCCAGTCTGACCCATTTTTTCAGATTGCACCTCAATATGATCTCCCACAGAGCTTTCACTGAGAATACTTTAATCCATTTTCTTAAAAATCCATAACAAAATTACAAGGGCTTCAATGTCTTATCAAAACTCTTTTGTCTCCAAAATGACCCATGTAAAGGATAATCTTCAGTAAATGTGACTAAAGTATTTTATACCTGTGGCGTTGAATTGTTCCATGGGAGAAGAGCAGAAAGAAACAAAAAAAGTTTGTGTTGCCAAGAATAGAACCATGTTATCACCTCAGGGTGTCTGTGTGTGTGTGTGTGTGTGTGTGTGTGTGTGTGTGTGTGTGTGTGTGTGTACGTGCATGCGCATGTGTGTATGTGTGTGCTTCTGTTTTATTAATTTAAATATCTCAGCCAGTCTCCCAAAGCCACCCATTCTACTAGCTTAATTACCCTATGAGACATGCACTTGATCAGGGTAGCATCCTGCCTGGACCAGTGTAATGTGTGTAGAACAGTGGTGAAAAATAAAACAGGAGGACTGAGAGAGCCAAGCATCCAGCGCCCTGACTTCTTATAGAAAAATCTATTATTTGCTGGTAAGTTTTAACTGTGCAGGTAAAGTGGAAATACTATTTTCTGTGGAAGAAAAATGAAGTCATATTATTATAAAAAGATCACAGTCTATGTAGAAAAAGTTCTTGACACATAGTTAATAAGCAACAAACCACCACAATTACTGTTAATATTGGTTTTATTGTCACTGTCTTTGTCTTCATCATCATCATCATCATCACCATAATCATCATCATCATTGTACTAGTATGTTTGCGACTTGGACTTGGTTCGTCACTGTTTACTATTTGCTGCTTAACCTCTGCTTCTAATAGTCCCAAATAAACTTCTGCCAATAAATCTGGCCTTTGGTACTCAGTTTGTTCATCATTCCTTCCTTCAAAATCACTGAAAATATCTCTACATAGGAAGAACAACACCTATAGACTGACATCTGGGGGTTATGTTGTCATCAGAATTTGGGTCATGATGTCACATCAGCTCACTGAGCAGAGGGAACTGCATAGAAACAGAATTTCTTTCATTGATCTAAATTCCATTCTTACTTTTTCCAGAATAAACTCCATAAAATGTTCTTTATCTTCTGTTTTGCTTTCCAGTCCTGTTATATTCCTTAATCCTCACAAGAAAAATCTAGTTTCTACTTTGTTTACTTCTAAAGGAAAGCTTTGGGGAGCACTGCTAAGTGGATCAGCCGTGATCTACCTAAGTCCATTTGTAGGCACCCGTCTTTCTTTTGGTCACCTTTCCCCCATACTGTGTTAGGTGCTTCTCCCAAAGGTAAATCCTATGGTTATTTCCTCATACCATAACCTGCTCTTGCATTGTTTCAGAAAGCTACCTACTGCTAGACATTTGTGACTAATGTCAAAAGAAGGGGGCAGTTTTTATGTATACTGTCTTCATTTCTTTTCTCACCATTCTTTTATTGATTCACTCACTCATTCATTCCATAGCCCATTTCAATTGTTATAAACTAAATGAATGACCCCTCTGAGAACTTAGTGAGCTCACACATTAATCCTAAAGTGATACTATTTTGAAGTGCGAAGGTGGGAGGCAAGTAGTTCAGGAAGGTGAAGCCAAAGTTACAGTGTACAAAGATGTCAAAGAGTTGGTTAGCTATGAAGATATAGCATAATTACCTATGCATCTTCAGCCCTCCATCTATCTACCCATCATCTATCCATTATCTATTAGATATCTGTTGTCTCTCATCTGTCGATCTATCATGTATTTATCATGTATCTATCTACCTATCATCTGTCATCTTTCCATTAATCATCTATCTATACGCCATCTACCATCCATCCATCTACTATCTATGTGTCTAAAACCCTTCTGTCATTATGCTTGGACTGGTCTAACAATTTCCTATTGAGTCCTTCACTCACCCAATGTTTACTGAGAATTTGCAATGCTCAGGATTTCTCCTGTTGCTGGGGAACTGATCTATGTGGCCAGGCTGTGTAATAAACACACAGACTTCCTGTCTTCACGAAGCTTGTATTTGACTGCATGAAGAATGAAAAGACAAACACACAAGATATATAGTATCTTGGTCATTAGTCTCCTGAGTGAATTAAAGTGGGAATTATGATGAAGAAGCGCTGATAGTGTAAGGGTGACTACAGGAGTCTCTAGTGGCAAGGAATAAAAGTGATATGGTTACATTTGAAAAACAAAACAAAACAAAACAAAAAACTGAGAACGAAGAAGCAGGGCATACAGCTATCTGTACCCAAAAGTGAAAAGGAAAGGTCAATCTTCCTCCTTCAGTTTTTGTTCTGTGCTTTACAAAATTATTTAATGCTCAGTCCCCTCTCTCCATTACTGAATAATCATCCATATTCAATTATTTCTCCTGCTTTGTGATTAGCATGTACTTTATTTCTTCAGACCCATTCTTGTTTAACTTATAATAAGTAATAAATGGTATTCATTTTCTAGCTCAACTGGTATGGTACTGCCAAATTGTCATGCAAGCATCATTCAATGTCAGCTTTGATTCTATCTTAAGAAATACAAAAGGTATAAAAGATAAGCACCTAAATATATGAAATTAAAACATAGCCCATGCCAGTCCAGCTCTTACACTGTAAAACGCATCTTGTATATCACAACATAAACATCGAGGAAACCAGACAGTCGTGGTCTAAGGCTGGAATATATGGTTAGGCGTGGAGTCACACTGGTCAAGTTTCCCATTAAGAGGGTTTGGCAGTGAAATTGCCTTCCAGATAACACTGCAGTTGGGTGTGGCACAACTCCGGCAGTTGACTCTGCTGCATTCTTTCAGATTTTTAAAAGCATTTGATTTTGCACACATAGACATGCAATTGAGTCCTCTTTTATTTTTCTCCCTGGGTAAGAAATACCATGATGTAAAGGGCAAGCTGAGTTTGCCTGCTCTCTCTGTCCAGTTCTACACTAGCAATCTGCACAGTGACCCCCATGTTGCCTGCAACCACAAATTGTCATTCTTGGGCCCAGAGTCATGTGTTTTCAGACTTTGAACTCTTACAGAGCACAAAGAGCCACGTAGAAGCAGTTGTTATTTCCCTAAGCACTGGTGTTAGCTCCTCTGGTACTTCAGACCTACTACTCAGAGCCTTGTCACTGACACTACCAACAGGTTATCTGCTACTCTTCACTGATCTTCCAAAACTCAGTCTTGGCCATATAATTTGGTCAATCTTAAGTTTCTTCTTGTTTTAAACATATATAATATTTAATATTAAATATATTATATATTTAAATGTATTTTATATATCATATATTTATATACATATAAATTTTATATATTATATATTTATATACATATAATATATACATATGGTTGTGCATAATGCTGAGCCATAGGAAGACATTTTTATTCAGGTATGTTGTGTAGTTTGGTCCCATTAAGATCTCCAACGCCCTCTTTGTTGCCTCTTTTTTTCACTATTCCTCCTCTCTTCAAACCCTACCTCTCAAGTAGACCCCTGTATCTTTAATTGCTGTCATATACCTTAGATAGATAGATAGATAGATAGATAGATAGATAGATAGATAGATAGATAGATGATAGATAGACAGACAAACAGATAGATAGATAGATAGATAGATAGATAGATAGATAGATAGATAGATAGATAGATAGATGATAGATAGACATAGACATAGATATCAATGCATGGTGGTTTATTTTCACTGTGGACATCTAACTTCTTTTACTTGTCCTCCTTAAATTAATTAACTTTCCAGATACATAAACATCTTATCATTGAGGAAAGATTTAAGCTATAAATTCAGACAATGAATGGATTGGTCTTACACAGTAGTTCAAGATGTGGCCTTAAAATTTTAGTTTTCTGAATGTGAATATCTATGCTTTGTAATATACAGTTCTCTCTCTCTCTCTCTCTCTCTCTCTCTCTCTCTCTCTCTCTTTGTGTGTGTGTGTCTGTGTGTGTGTGTGTGTGTGTGGGTGTGAGTCCGTGTGTCTGTGTCTGTGTCTGTGTCTGTGTCTGTGTCTGTGTCTGTGTCTGTGTCTGTGTCTGTGTCTGTGTCTGTGTCTGTGTCTGTGTCTGTGTGTGATTTCATTCATTCAGAACACCTCCAGAATTTTCTGGTTTCACCATGCTATAGATGAGCAAAGATGTACAAAAACTTATATTAGTAGAAGCAACCATTAAATGCTTAACATTTAGTTTTAACACACCTTCCCCATAAAGGTTCATTAATCTTTTCATATGAGTACATTATTTTCTTAAACCAAAGGTATGACATTACTACAATAAAAGCAAATTAAGTATATTAAATGCCATGTGATTATATCATTTCTATGGCCAAGGTTATTAGCTTACATATGATGTCTCTACAATAATTCCCATTTGCAGTCACATTTTACACTGCAGCTTTCCTGTACCAGCCAGGAGGAATGACACAGACCCTGCTGTGCTAAACTTACTGAAACAAATAGACAAACACTTTATAGTGCTTTGTTCCTGTTTTACTATTTTGTAATTGGACTACCCTCCAGGAAACACTCTTCATTCTAATAGATCATCGAGTTACTGTAATAACCTTTTCATTTCATGTTCTTCCTTCATAGGTAACATAAGAGTTTCTACATGATCATTTTATGTCAAAGATAAAACCCACAATAACTAGGAAAAAGTTAAGGACATTAAACAAAAACGTGGTTTGAAAAAACACTGGGAGTTTGGGAAATGGCACAGTAGGTTAAAAAATTGGGCATGGCAATGTGCACATATAATCCTGGCACTGGGGACGTGGAGACAGGTCAATTTTTTTCCTCGTGCTTTCTAGCTATCTAGACTACCTGAATTGGTGAGCCCTCATTGATCAAGAGATTCAATTTTGAAAAGCAGAAAGGATGGTGATAAGGAAGACATTCAATTTTAAATTCTAGGATGCATATGCATATGTACACATGCACATGTGTGCACATACACACAGGCATGCTCATATACACACATGTGTATACACACAATTGTTTCTAACAGCATAGTTAAATACATATGTTGACAATGAAAACATAGGTGCACACACTTCTACTATCTATGAAATATAACTATCCAAAAAAGAGACAGTAAGCATTCCAAAGGATATCTTTAATTAAAATATAAACATTTCATTATTTAAAAATTTTGCAGTTAGTTTTCCTGCTTATTAAATGCAATGTGGCCAGCAATCCGTCTGCTTAGTAAAAAACAATAACTTGGAATTCTTCCATAAAATCTGCTGATTTAGAATTGTAATTTTTGATGCCTTTTTAATGTTAAGATTTACTGAAACAAATAATTTTAATGAGGCATTGATGCAGTCATCAAAGAACTAAAAGGAAGCTTTAAAAAATACTAGGAAACTTTATCTCATGTATGCCTACCTGGATTTCATATATCTGCAAATCTTTCAACAGTAAGAAGAAACTTCGCTAGAATCATTTGATGAGCACATAAGTAGACGGCTTAGTGAGTTGAGGTGCTTACATGTGGAGACCTGAGTGCTATCCCCAAATTCTGCAAGGTGACAGGAGACAACCAACGCAAGAGTTGTCACCTCCACATCACATGTATACTTCTTACACACACAGACACACACACACATACACACAGACACACACACACACAGGCACACACACAGGCACACGCACACACACACACACAAACACACACACACACACACACAGGCACACACGCACACACACCATTAAATACATCAAAGAAAAGTTAGAATTCACTTGAATGTCTTTCGTGTTAAATATGCATTTTGAGCAACAGTGTTGGCAACCAAGAAATCATAGTCAAAAATGAAAACTTTTACCACATCACATTAAGGACAACAATGTGTTCTTTCTGAAAATCTGATTCATATTAATGTAGCTATCCTTGGGTATGGAAAGAGTATGTGCAGTGAGCTATTGTTTCTAGTTTGCAGCTTCGCACAAACAATACCTGCTCTGTGAGCTCCATTACTGTTTACTGGAGGTGAGAAAATATACATTCAGATTTGTGTAACATGAAACACATATAGATTTTGTTCCAAAAAAGATACATCTGTGAATATAGTAGTACAAACATAGAAAGCAGGGGCTGGAGAAATGGCTTAGCAGTTAAAAGTGCTTCCTGATCCTCCCAAGGGCTTGTATTGAACTCTCAATCCCCACATTGCGGCTCACAACTATTTGTAACTTCTGTTCCAGGGAATCTAACACCCTCTTCTGGTTTCCATGAGCACCAGGAATGCATGCAGTGCATATTCATATGTGTAGGCAAAACCCAATACACACAAAATAAATGAATATGATTTTTTAAAAAATAGAAACCAAATGCAAGCATGCAAACTGTATCCTTTATATAACACCCTAAAACTCCATCATAAACCCCATTATCTGCGCAATCTCAGGATTTCAATATGTCGTGACAATTACTAAGAAAATCAAATGGAATCTTTATTTCATAAACCTTAATTAGACAGTCCACGTTGTATGGTTTACTTTATCTCTCCCTGTAGAGTCTGTGATATTTATCTTCCTCCACTAATCTTGAAGTCATTTGGTTGTGTTCACCCAGGTGAAGCCTACCCAATGACACAGAACTCTCTCTAGAGAAGAGGGTATTAAAACCATTGGAAGATAGCAGGTTGCATAGTCTAGCTGTAAAAACATACTCTGGGAAAGGTGAGTGTTTAAGTGGTCATATAAAGGCTCAATTAAAACTAATTTAACCTGGCCTCTTAGGATTTGCTAACCTACAATTTTGAGTATCAAGCCGAGTTGGCAGGGCCAAGTTTTCTTTAATTGTTCCTTATTTAACAAATCTGATTAATAACTGATTCTCCCCAAAGTAGTCAATTTTTCCTTTATAGGAAGTACCTAGAAGATAGGATGCTACAGTATAACTTTGGTGCTAAGTAAAACATCTTGTTCAAACAAAGATTCAGTTACACATCAATTCAAATAAGTAAAGATGAAAAAGAAGGCGCATGGAAGCAAAGGGAGCTTACTAAAGTTATAATCAGTCTCCGGGACAGAACCAAAATGTGAGCTCGGAAATGTAGGAGAGTAGCTAAAAAGAAGGGAGCAAATCGTGGTTTTTGAGATGCTGAGTTCAAGGCTATAGAGGACACTCAGTTGTCTGGGACTTGGGAGTGTGATCAAGGCAGGAGACACAGCCACAGGAGGTAGTGATAAAAATACTTGCATGAAGCCAAAGGAAGCTTATGACATCATCACAGCCAAGAATGCAGATATGAAAAATGTCTGGATGAAATACAGCTTTGAAAGTGAAGCAGATTAAATGATTCTGTTGAAATAGAAAATCATGTTTAAAATGCTGTTTTGTTTTCCTCTAACTTTAACTAATTGATTTTATTGGTCTAGCTCATATCTACCACGACAATATTAAGTTTAGGTAGACACAGAAGACTTTTTCAATTTCTACGCAGAATGTGTAACTGACAAGGGACCAAACAAGAGGACCTTGAATAAGTAAAAAATATTTTTATGGTATAAGGGGTTTCAAGAAGCAAGAGATTAAAATTTGGTATCCCTAATGGCAAAAGATTCCTTTGGTAAGATATCAAAACCAAAATTTTTGTTTGTTTGTTTGTTAGCAGTCACTGGCATAAAGAAAGATCTGGTGAAACAGGAAAATGAAGAGACAAAAACATATCTTTCCTTCCAGAGAGAAGTGATACAGCAAGGATATAAGTTCGTAAAGAGGAAAACAGCAGAGTAGGGAAGAGAAGAGGAGAGGGGAGGAGAGGAGTGGGAGAGGAGAAGAAGGAAGGGGAGGGGAGAGGAGAGAGGAGAGGAGAGGAGGAGAAGAGCGGAGGAGAGGAGAGGAGAGGAGAGGAGAGGAGAGGAGAGGAGAGGAGAGGAGAGCAGAGCAGAGCAGAGCAGAGCAGAGCAGAGCAGAGCAGAGCAGAGCAGAACAGAACAGAACAGAACAGAACAGAACAGAACAGAACAGAACAGAACAGAACAGAACAGAACAGAACAGAACAGAACAGAACAGAACAGAACAGAACAGATGAGGGTGTGAAATGAAAATCCATCAAAAATTGAAAGGAAAGAGACAAATTTCAAATCTCTAGCCTATTTGGAGGGCTTTTAAGAGACAGAAAATAGAATCGTTTTCTGTAACAATAGAGATAAAACTGGAACATGCTAAGATAAAGATGGTTACTTATGGTCAGGGATGGTGATTCTCCCAGTAGTTCTTTTATTGTTAAGATTTGTTTTTGCTAGTCTGTTTTTGTTCTTTGCTTTTTGTTTTTTGTGTTTTTTGTTTGTTTTGTTTTGTTTTGTTTTGCCTTTGAAGATGAATTTGAGAATTGCTCTTTCCATGTCTTTGAAGAATTGTGTGGGGATTTTGATGGGGATTGCATTGAATCTGTAGATTGCCTTTGGTAGGATGCCCCCCCCTTTTTTTACTATGTTAATTCTCCAATCTATGAGCCTGGGAGATCTCTACATTTTCTGAGATCTTCTTTAATTTCTTTCTTGAGAGACTTGAAGATCTTATCATACAGATCTTTCACTTGTTTGGTTAGAGTTACCCCAAGATATTTTAAATTATCTGGGGCTATTGTTAATGGAGTTGTTTCTCTAATTTCTTTCTCAGCCTGTTTATTATTTGTATAAAGAAAGGCTACCTATTTATTTGAGTTAATTTTATATGTGTCCACTTTGCTGATGTTATTTATCAGCTGGAGAAGTTCTGTGGTAGAATTTTTGGGATCATTTATGTATACTATCATATTATCTGCAAATAGTAATATTTTGACTTCTTCCTTTCCAATTTGTATCCCTTTGACCTCCTTTTATTGTCTTATTGCTCTAGCTAGCACTTCAAGTACTATATTGAATAAATATGGGGAGAGTGGGCACCCTTGTCTTGTTCCTGATTTTAGTGGGATTGCTTCAAGTATCTCTCCATTTAATTTGATATTGGCTGTTGGTTTGCAGTAAAATGTTTTTATTATGTTTAGGCATGGGACTTGAATTCCTGATCTCTCCAATACTTTTAACATGAATGGGTGTTGTATTTGTCAGATGCCTTTTTTGTTTATATGGTTTATATAGTTTACACTAATAAATTTTCATATGTTGAACCAATCTTGCATCGCTAGGATGAAATCTACTGGACCTGGTTTTTGATAGTTTTGGTGTGTTCTTTGATTCAGTTTCCAAGAATTTTACTGAATATTTTTGCATCAATATTCATAAGCAAGATTTGTCTGAAGTTCTCTTTTTTTGAGCAACAGTGATAAAAACTGCATGGTATTGGTACAGAGACAGACAGGTTGATCAATGGAATAGAACTGAAGACCCAGAAATAAAACCACACACTTATGCACACTTGATCTTTGACAAAGTCAAAAATACAATGGAAAAAAGAAAGCATCTTCAGTAAATGGTGCTGGTCTAACTGGCTGTCTGTATGTATAAAAATGAAACTAGACCCATATTTGTCACCATGACAAAGCACAAGTCCAAGTGGATCAAGGACCTCAACAAAAAGACCAGATACTCTCAATATAATAGAAGAAAAAGTAGCAAAGAGCTTTGAACTCATCAGCACAGGGAGAAATTTCCTAATCAGAACTCCAATGTCCCATGCTCTAAGACCAAGAATTGACAAAAGGGACCTCATGAAACTGGAAAGCTTCTGTAAGCAAAGGACATAGTCAATAAGACAAATCAGCAACCTACAGATTGGGGAAAATATCTTTACTAACACCACATTCGATAGAGTGCTAATATCCAAAATATATAAAGAACTCAAGAAGGTAACCACCAACAAAACCAAACAACCCAATCAAAAAATGGGGTATAGAACTAAACCAAGAATTCACAACAAAAGAATCTCAAATAACTGAGAAGCACCTAAAGAAATGTTCAAAGTCCTTAGTGGTCAGAGAAATGCAAATCAAAACGACCATGAGATTTCCACCTTACACTTGTCAGAATGACTAAGAACACATGTGACAACACATGTTGGCAAGGAGGTGGAGAAAGAGAATCACTCCTCCATGGCTGGCCGGATTGCAAACTGGTACAATCACTCTGGAAATGAATTTGGGAGTTCCTCAGAAAATTGGAAATAGACCTACCTAAAGACCCAGAAATATCACTTTTGGGAATATACCCAAAAGATGCCCCACCATGCCACAGGGGCACGTGTTCCACTATGTTCAAAGCAGCCTTATTTGTGATAGCCAGAAGCTGGGAACAACCCAGATGTCCCACAGAAGAATGGTTACAGAAGATGTTGCTCATTTGCACAATGGAATACTACTCAGCTACTAAGAACGAGGACATCCTGAGTTTTGCAGGCAAATGGATGGAACTAGAAAATATCATCCTGATGTAACTCAGAACCAAAAGGACATGCATGGTATTTTCTCACTAATTAGTGTATATTAGCCCCCCTTCAAAAGGGCAGAATACCTAAGGTAGAGTCCACAGAACTCAAAAGGATCAACAACCTGAAGGGCCCAAGTGAGGACACCTCAGTCCCTCTTGGGAGGGAGAAGAAAGCAACTATAAGAGGAGAACGAGAGAGGGACAGGGAATGGAAAGGGGATGGGGGTTGGGAGAGAGAGGAATATGATCTGATATTGGGTATGCAGAAAGGACAGAAGCCCCGAGGGCCAGCAGAAAGAATGAAAACAGGAGACCTTGGGAGAAAGGAGGTTGGACCCTCCAGAATGTACCAGAGACATGAAAAGTGAGAAACACTCAGGATTCAAATTGGGGTATCTTAGATGAAATGCCCTACAGTGGGGAGGGAACTTGTTGAGCCTACCTCTAGCAAAAAGACAGGGCATCAAGTAGGAGGGGGGGATGGAGTGTCTATCCCACAGTCAAAACTCTGACCAATAATTCTTCCTGTCTGGAAGAACTGCAGGAATGGAAATGGAAAAGAACCTGAGGAAAAGAAGGCCCAGTGACCGGCCCAAAGTGGGATCCAGCTCAAGGGGAGGCCCCACAACATGACAGCATTACTGAGGCTATGGAGAGCTCACAAAAAGGGACCTATCATTACTGCCCTCCAAAAGACTCAACAAGCAGCTGAAAGAGTCAGATGCAGGTATGTGCATCCAACCAATGAACAGAAGCTGCTGACCCCTCTGTTGAGTTAGGGAAAACCTGGAAACAGCTGAGGAGGAGGGTAATCTTGTAGGAGGATCAGCAGCCTCAATTACCCTGGACCCCTGAGATCTCTCAGACACTGGATCATCAACCAGGCAGCATACACCAGCTGAGATGAGGCCTCCAACACATACAGCAGAGGACTCCCAGGTCTGGGTTCAGTCAGAGAATATGCACCTAACCCTCAAGAAACTGAAGACCCCAGGAAGTTTAGAGGTCTGGTAAGGTGGAGGATGGAGACAGGGGATGGGTAATGGGGAGGAGTTATGGGATGTGGACCAGTTGGAGGGTGGACCAGGAAGGGAACAAAATCTTCGAGTGTAAAAGTAAATAAAAAAATGTTTAAAAAATGGTCACTTGTGAATTATGTCACATCTGGTGTGTGTGTGTGTGTGTGTGTGTGTGTGTGTGTGTGTGTGTATGTGTGTATGTGTGTGTGTGTCTGAGTATCTGTGTATGTCTGAGTGTCTGTGTGTCTGTGTATCTATGTTGAATAAGCTATATGTGTATGAGTATAATGTTTTAAATACTGAGGATTTCTTGGGGGATTTTTTGGACTTTTTTTGATTCTTATTTTTAAAGTGCACTTTTTGAAATGAGTATCAGATTAGTAATACAACAATATGAACTTGAATAATCTGGGTAACACATTAGGTCATACATTCTTAAAGGCAGTGTCTAACACACATTTATTCATGATCCTAAAATGTTCAGTAATTTAACACTCCACTTTTATAGGTCGTCATATTAAATATATTGTACATGTACATGTATGAAGACATATACTTCCAGAGTCACATAAACTTCTTAACTTGCTAATAATGTAAGTTTCATAAGGCTTTCTAGTACTCTAAAATAGGTAGAGCATTTATACAAATATGTGTGACAAAAAATGGTAACACACATGAAAATCAGATATGAAATTTTACAAAAGTAAAAGATTGTGTAAAAATCTTGAGTACTTATGAATTGCAACAAGTCTTGTATTGATACAAAATAATGATACTTTTTCATTTTAGAATGATGACTTTTCATGGAATAATTGCCAGGCCACAATGTATGGAAACAACCAGCTCCCCATTCTTTGCAATTTGTAAATATGTTTAATTCATATGCAGTCATTTATCTTCATGTGTCAAATTAGCTTTTTCTTTCATGAAGATTGTGTGTGTGTGTGTGTGTGTGTGTGTGTGTGTGTGTGTCCTTGTTTCACTATAAAGTATAAGAATGTGTAAAATCCCAAACATCTTTTTAATGTAAGATGTTGAAATGTTAAACAGATTCTCACTTCGGGTTGAGAAAGGTCTCAAGGAATATTCCTTCGCAGACTATGGAATTACAAACAACATATAAGGGGATGAAGGGAAAATGAAATATGAAGGGAAAAATATGACAATGACAAATACAATGCCAGCCAGTAATTAAACTGGCTGTAAATCATGTCTCTTCCCCAACTACAAGGGGAAAGGGATTACTCTGAATGCTCATGAAAGTTAAAGGAAGATACGGGGAGATAATTGTTTCTGTAAACATAGGAGAGATATTGACTAAAAGGATTATCTTTGTTGCTCAGTGACAAATACCTATTTCCAGTGAAAGCTGACTTTACAGAAGAGCTCTAAATAAAATTACTGTTAATACTTCTATACTCGGCCAAAGTAATGGGCCTTGAATGAGAGAGGACCAAATACAAGCCTATAAGGCAAAAGTTTGCAAGTGCTGAAAACTTAATATTTTAGGCTCCTCAGAAAACATAAAGATTGAATCTCTGTGCAAATGAATATAGATTCATTATTTATACATTTAAATATATAAACTGCTTATTCATTTAGCTATGTGATCTTTATGTATACTATATATTAGGTGATAAAATACCCACAATTTTATTAGATTAATGTGGCATTTCTCTAATATGGTAGTAAATCAATGCTATTTTTATAACTTTTGACAGAGATATACAAAACCAATTAGAAATTTCTGACTAAAGGCACTCCAAGAGAAATTAATCTGGCTCTAAATGACAATTTCCTTCTTTTTACTAGTTGCTGACATCCTTCACAGAGTCTTTAACTCAGCCCTGCTTAACAAGGTCATACTGAAGCTGGGCTGATGGAAGGAGGCCAGACAGGCCATGTCCTCTATGAGCACGAGGACGAGTTCTGAGCCCTCGAATCCGCTCAAAAGCTGGTGGAGCAGGGGTTTCTAAATTGTGGGAAACTGAAATGGGGGGCTTCCTAGAGCTTGCTGGCCAGGCAGTTTTGCTAAATCGCTGTGCTCTTTTAGCCTACATATAAATGTGTATGTGCACGTGCAAATGTACACACGCACACACACACACACACACACACACACATGCACACAAATGTATATTCCACCATATACACAGATATGGTCGCTCAGGCCTAGAATCCCACTTTGGAGACTGAGGCATGAAGCTGACATGAAAATCAAGGCAAGCCTGGGCTAAAGTGTGAGCTCATATCTCAAAAACTGGAAAAAGAGGAAGCAAAGGGGGAGAGAGCAAAATAGGAGTGTGGGAGTGAAGTGGGGAACAAGGAAGGGAGAGAGGGTGAAAGAGAGGGAGAGAGGAAAGAATGGGAATCAAGTGAACTAGAACCCAGAGAGGAAAAAATATTAAGATTTTGTTTACATATTTTGAAATAGAATATACATAAACAGGCATGTTTATAGATGTATATTTAATTGTAAAGGTGGGCTGTGTTACAGGAGAGGGATAATTAAGAGAACTTTCTAAAAGACTAGAGTAAACAAGATTTCTGCCACAGAGAAGGCAGCGAAGGGGCCTACCTTTCATAGAAGCAAGGCTTTCCCAGATATCATAAAATGAAGTCATGACGAAGAAAATAAATATAAAACCAGGAACTTTGGCACCTTGAACCCCGAGAACTTAGAGAGAGAAAGAGGGATGGAGGCAGAGAGAGAGAAAGCGATCAAAGTATTCAAAATATGAACTCAATTCACGCTAAAATATTCCCTAAATATTTTTTGTGTCCATTATTGCTGGTTTGTCAAGCAAATGTTCATTAATTGGTTTTTAGAAGTGTGTGTTTAGATGGTCCTATGTGTACATAATATGTAAAGGGTTAGAGCTCTGGACTACAAGATGCACCCCAAGCATTTGTGTGAGCATGTCCCAGACATCACATATGGGTTGAGTCGAGCATTGGTTCTCCACCTAACTGCCTCTCTTCAGAGCTGCCGCATTGTGGTGAGCTACTGTGAGTAACATTACATTGCTTCACCACATGGTTGTTTCACCGTTAAAGTATAAACCACATATGTCTGACATAAAATTTATGCTCACTAATTCAGGGACCTGATACTTATTCTTCACCTCGATTTATATTGATAATGTTATAAGCTATATTATTTAATCAATATTTAAGTTTGTTTATTTTCTTCAATGAGCAATTCATTTTCATGGAACATCCCAGAAATTGGGAGATAATAACTCATAAGTCAGGTTGTATATAACTGTATATAACTTCTTTAGCCAGGTTGATACAAAAGTTAGATGACATCACGGTGTTTTAGTCCATGAGATACAATCGCAGATTCTTGATACATTTTTCAAACATTTCTTTGAGTTTATTATAATGCATTTAGATCAAATTTTTCCCCAACCAAGCCTGAGTAGACTACAAACTCCTGAGTCCATTGCAGTGGGCTGACTGATTTTCTTTGTTTTTGTAAAGACAATTCTCTTCACATGGCTGTAGGTACATTGTTTGCCTGGAGTCTAGCTATAGCAAGCAAATGATTCAGGATGCTGAAAATAATAATAATAATAGTTGTGAAGCAGTCTTTGGTGTAAAATAGTCTGCTTACTTCTGTTTTGGACTATTTGTTACCTTGCCCGTCCACAAATTCAAAACAAGAATATAACTTACTATCTTTTATGTGAAAATTTGTTTGCTTCCAGAGTACATACAGGACGGTAATGAAGAGAATTTAATATATAACATAGTGACTTAAAATACTGAATAAAATGTTAATTTTCTTTTCAATGAAACATACTGGTATATGAGAGAGGAGATGCCAATATCCAGAATTTACAAAGAATTTAAGTACCAAGGAAATAAAACCACCAATCAGTAAGTGGTAAATGAAATGAAGTTTTCAACCAAAGAAACATAACTGTTCAAAAATGTACTCTAAAAACTAGTCAACATCACTAGTCATCAAGGAAATACAAATTAAAAATACTATGATATCCCACCTCATTCCAGCAGAAAGGCAATCATAAAAAAAATCGACAAGTTTTGGTGAAGATACAGGATAAGAGAAACACTGAATATAATTACTGCAATTATGAAAATAAGTTTGGAGTTCCTAAAAGATAATTAAAAGTAGACCGACAGTAGAACCCAGCTACTTCACTCCCAGGAAGATGCCCAGAGGGTACCGTATCTTACCGTGGCGTTATTTGTACCACTGTTTTGATTGTAATTCTATTCCTTAGAGCAAGGAAGTGAATGGAACCTAGTCCATCGACAGATAAATAAGTAATAAATTCTACATGTACAAAAAAAATTTTAAGCTCTAAATACAACTGAAATCACATAATTCCAGGAAAAAGTGTGGACTTAGACTGTGTAAGGTTAAGGGAAGCTGTTCAGATTCAGAGGAAGGAAAAATGAAAAAGGAACACATGTTCTTCCTTATACGCAGACCCTACACGTGTGTGTGTGTGTGTGTGTGTGTGTGTGTGTGTGTGTGTGTGTGTGTGTGTGTCGTGTAACATATATGGAGAAAAATAAAGGGTAACGCTGGATGATGAAGGACGAATACAGGTGAAAGGTATAGGAATCATCAAGAAGACAGGAGGCCCACTATTTTCCTAGTGATGACTTGGACAGGAAGGTTTTTTCATGTTTCCTGCTGGATACTGGCATGAATCTGTGATTTATAGTATATGTGTAAAACGAAAATGAGTCTCCCTGGATTCAGAATGGCTACCCTAAGTACATAAAAATTCACTAAGATGTATAGATTTTTGGTCTAGGCAAGGGCTTGTATATGTGGCTGTGTTAATTTAGTTGTGGGATGTTTTTGATTTGCAAGTTCTTAAGAATAATGTAAATTTCATTTTAAAAATTTAAACTAAATGGACAAAAAGAAATGAAAGTCTGACAGGAGTGTCAATGTAAACTGTCTATAGGAGACGATTTGGGGAAATCATAAAAGCCATCTATTCCATGTTAGCACATTATAAAATGCACCCAGATTGATGAAAGTGGATTAAAAAAAACCCCAATGTGTTCTCCTAAACAATAGTGTATTATCTATAAAGCCATTCTATTATTCTCCTTAAGTTGTAGAACATGCCAAATATAATTACAAAATACATATTCAAAACATGTAAACCACTAATTTCCCACTTGTAAAAGCCTGATTCAAAAAGCAATTTACGTTATGGTTTACTTAAGCTCTGTAACTACATTAAAATATGATAGTGTATACACAACAGCTTGTTAACAAGATTATCAAAACATTAAAATCATAATGCGCCACTTCAATTATGGATACTTAAAATTAGCGCTAATCCTCACAGTACCAATTTTTATCTCCTAAATAATTTTAGCTATTAGCTGCTCATTCAAATTCTGTATCTCGGATGATCAGCATTCTGGAGGAAGAACTTAGCTCCTCTTCTCACAACTCTTTGGTAGCGAACCAGAGCTGCCTCCCTTCGTCCTAGTGAGAGCCGTCCCAGTACTCCTGGGACTGCTTAGTACAGTTTGTTACTCTTTAGTACAGTTCTTCTGTTGTGGTGACCCCAAACCGTAAAAGTGTTTGCGTTACTCTTTTCTAACTGTAATGTTGCTACTGTTAGGAATTTGTAATGTAAATATCTGTGTTTCCACATGGTCTTAGGCGAGCCCTGTGAAAGGTACTCCAGGGTCTGGTTCCAGAGGTTGAGGACCACTGCTCTGTTTTTTTTAAAGCTGTCTTTTTTAAGAACTGGAGGGAAAATCCTGGCCTTGTATTTCCTATATTTCTACGGATCGTCTTGTCAGTAGACTAATTCCAGTAAGTTATCTGAATGGTGTTATTATTCCAAATGTAGGAAATTAGTCATAAAAGACATCCAAAATAGTGAGGGTTCCTTTTTGTACTAAAAATGATGCTCTTAATCAAGGAGTGCTTAGAATACAGCACTCATATCAGGTTGGACATACTAATTCCTCTGTTAGGACAATGAGCTTTATAAAAAAATTAACTTGCATTTGATTTTCTTGGTGCTAAATTTTTGCAGAATTTCTAACTGGAAATTATAGAATCAATATTCATCACATTGGACTCCTCATTAAATGTTAAAGTAGTGAAAACAATACTGTGCTTTAAAAATATTCTAAATTTATATCTTGGGGCTAGAAAAAGGTTTGGTGGTCAAGGGTGTCTAGGACTATTACACAGGACTCGAGTTTGGTATCCTTAGGTTCCTAAATTGAGATAGGATGGAATTAGAAACAGAAATAATTTTATGCACTCAACTGGCAGCCTACAACCATCTGTAATTCCACTTATGGGAGAGCTGACGCCCTCTTCTGGATTCTGTGGGCCCTGAAGGCACATATGGGCATATATACCTGCAGACAAAGAATCCAGTCATATAAAATAACAACAGATATTAAAATGTATACTAAATTGAGACCAAATCTATAAAGAATTTAGAAGCATGCTCAATTCCTGAGCATGTTCATGATTTTAATAAACATTAGTAAGTTTTGCAATACTATACTTTATTTTATGCCCCATGAATGGTAAAAATTAAACAAGCCATCTGAAATTGCTTTCAATCTCCCCAACAAAGTTGTGTGAATAAAAAGCCTTAGTATTTGTGTATGTTACAAGCAAGCAATAGAAAACATTTATGTGTGTAAGCATGTGTGTAGGCATGCAATGGTATTTACTCTGTACAGTTAACATGAAATTAATTACCTACATTGCATCATCTCATGGGATTAACTATATGCATTTGCTGACT
The DNA here is from genome assembly GCF_021556685.1 of Rattus norvegicus. Classification (NCBI taxonomy): domain Eukaryota; kingdom Metazoa; phylum Chordata; class Mammalia; order Rodentia; family Muridae; genus Rattus; species Rattus norvegicus. The sequence continues at coordinate 208,900,778 of NC_141535.1, read as the reverse complement.
ACTTACCATTGATGCTTATTCTAGTAAACACATCATTAACTATATAGCCCATGATATAATTTTGTCTGAAGATTCCAGAATATCTAAAGGTCATCATCTAGAGTTCTTATTCATGTGCTAGATGACAGAAACCAGGTCAAAAAAATTACTGTTCACCTTGAAGTAACTCTGCCAAAATAACAGAAATGGACAGGATGAAGTTCTGCTCCAAGAGGGGACATTCGCACTCTTTGATTTGCAGAAGGGGTTGGAGTGATGATCATTTTGTTGAAGCCAGTGAGAGAAAATTTGGGTAAAATAGTATGAAATTTCAATTGAAATAGAAGAGTGCTGGCATTTTATCTATGAATATGATTACATATTATATTTTTCAAGGCACACAAATGCCTGTATATAGGAGTGATGTGTATTCCTGAAGATGCTTAACACAAATATGCTACAATATTTAACCTCCTAAAGCCATAGACAGCATCATATAAGATATTTATAATTTTAAAGAGAAATTTTCTTCACCTATTACTTGTATAACCTACCATTTTCATTTTCAAGCTTTGGTTAACCTTTTCTCATTTATTTTATATTCTTTTTGAATCCGTCTTCATTTTTCTTTTTTTTTTTTTTAGCTTTCTAGTCATTGGTTACATTTTGTTATTTGCTGAAATGAGATATTTTAAAATTCTTTTTTTAATTATTAAAACTTAATTTGATGGAACCTGAATGTATGCTTGCAACCAGAATGCACATACAGAAAACCCAAAGTGAATTCTCTATACCTTCAGGCTCTCATACTGCAAATTTTCTTTGACTTGGAGAAGGCCTGCCTTTTGCATATACACACTGTATACATGTAACAATGTAAACACATCACAATACATAATTACACACATATCTATAGACATATATGTTTACCCCCTAAACATGACAAGTGGGACAGTAATAATGATCTTATTTAGACGAACACAATTTCTCCACAAGGTAATTCTTTGTTCGGATCATGGTGGAAGTCCAGTAAGAAATTCTAGTTCATTAAGGGATACAATGAATTGGTAAAGCAGAAGTTAAGTTCAACCAAACGTGAAATAAATTATCAGTTGGCATCATATCTCCCCGCCATTCAAGATGGGGGGGAAACAGGGTGGAGATTAAAGACATGCTCAGCTTCCTACATAGAGACATGATGAGGTCAGAAACATAAGTAATTTCTCCTTGTTACCAAATGTCCTGTGAAACTCAATCTTCCTATATGAAGTTTACATCATTATTCCTATTTCTGCCAACTCTAATAATCCAAAGTAAAGAATCAAGAGCATTACAGCAGTTTTAACCTTTGGATTCAAACGACAGGTAGACTGATTGTATCTCCTAGATAGCGCTCTCTAAATTGACATGGTTAGAATAGATTTCTTGACTCTGCCTCTATGCTGAGTTTCCATTGCACCTTCAAATTCTATTACACACACCAGAAAAAAAGCCAGCAAACATAAATTGTACGACTCAACATCTCCACCTAGTGACAAGAATCCCAACACGTGATGAAGCCTAGCAAAGAGAGAAAGATTCAGTTCCTCATGTCCTGGCAGCTCCTCTCCATAATAAAGATCCAGAAGCAGCAGCCTGCACCCAGCGGCCTGCTCCTTCAACAACTGGAGAGTTTTGTTCTCCAGTTAGTGATTCTTAGAGCTATGCCCTTAAACCCAACCAACCGACATTTCTACAGAGTCCTTTAGTCCTTGCTCATGGCTTCCACAGCATGTTAAGATACCCCCCCCCTTAAGATACTATATTCTACATCACATTATTTTGCAGACTTTAACTTCTCTGTTTCTCACGCTATTCAGTTTTAATATGTATTCTTTCCATGTACCAACCACTTGGTACTCATTGTTCAGTTCTGCCTGTGGTAGTTGAAGTAGACACATGTGTAAAAAGGCTTCACCTTGCCTGTTAGACTCAGACTTGATTTACAGGTCCAAGACAGGCACCCAATATTAAAGTACAGAAATCAAATCACCTTGAAGTGATAAGAGGGTAGAATCAGCTGAGACAGGCAAAAAAACGCTCTGGAAGAAAGGCACAAAGTAACTCCTAACAACATCATACAGGGGACCAAAGACCTGAACTGGAGATTGTGTCAGGTTTTTTTTCTTGTGCTTGGATATGTGTCTTTAATTTCATCATTTTCACAAAGTTTGTAGAAGACTCCCAAGGAAAGAAGTCCTAGGGTGTATGGTGGAAAAGCACATATTATGGTTATGGTATTTTACATGTGAAGACTACAGTGAAATTTCCAAATCAGTTCCATAAACATCTATGACTGGAGCAAACTATTGTAAACAAGTACTTCATGCTAGTAAAAGAAAACATGTAGAAATGGGTGTAGAAGCATGGTAAAACTTGGTATCTTATTATGAATTTTTTTTTTTGGTTCTTTTTTTCGGAGCTGGGGACCGAACCCAGGGCCTTGCGCTTCCTAGGCAAGCGCTCTACCGCTGAGCTAAATCCCCAGCCCCTATGAATTTTCATACATTTGTTATGCCCTTCTTATTCTCATGCCTCACTTCAAACCTAAGAGTTTTTCAATCCCAGTGTACAAAAAGGTAAAATAAAGCTGATATTATGGTCGATGACACAAGTAAGTCATATTCAATTGGATTAATGTTATAGTCCATTAACTTAAAAAATTTTCAGATTTCCCATAATTTTTATGACTTCTATATAATGTATTTGTAGGTGGTAAATTAATAAAAAAGGGCATGTTTATGTTAAGGTTCTTCTTGACACTTCCCTCCTCAATGCATCAGTAAATTTCATTCTTCATAACCTTTGATACCCCGAGAATGACTGGATTAGCACTCAGAACCACTCTGCCCACTGAACTGCAGTAATAGCCACTTGCAAAAATTATGCATATATTTTTTTAAAGTTTATACTTTTTGTCTGCCAGATGAAATACTCTCTGAATATGTCTGAGAATCTGAATCACACTTTTTCAGTGGTGTACTGTATTGAATTGGTTGTACAAATTGGAATTTAGTTTACAGAAGCCTTTAAATTTTGTTGGTCTTGTCCCATTTATAGGAGATTTTTTAATGTATTCAAAGGCTTTGATTATTTACAATAATATTTGCTTTACTATCTTCACTCATCACACCTTGAAAAAGGGATCACTTCCACAATTCACTGGAATAGGGATCTACTCATTTTTATTTCATTTAGTTCCTTAGTACATGTGAAATTTGCTTCAACCATTAGATATAAGAATATGAAGTGATTTCAGTTTTAAAACAGCAAAAGTTGATATCATTTATTAAGTGGTTCTACATGCTCTGAATGATTGGAGTGCTTTATCTGAGTAACTTCCCTAGATCCTTGTAGGGATCACTGTCATGAGCACCACTGACTCACTATAGTACAAAGAAAACCTTGTGAGTTCCTAGGTTTACTTTAAAGACAATCCATCTCACAGTCTTCTTCAAAGTTGAACTATATTGAGAGCTTCTCCTCTGAGTCATGCAGATTGAATCAACTGCTCTCCCACGGAGCTCTACTCCGACCTCTTTTTCCTTCTTAGGGTATTGTTGTTGTTTGTTTGTTTGTTTGAGGGTTTGTTTTTTGTTTTGTTTTGTTTTTTTGTTTGATACTCTTAAGATATTTAGAAACAAATAAAGACTTAGAGAAGAATACTCATTTTGTCTCTTTTATATCAACCCACTCTTGTTAGCTTGGAGTTTACACTGGGTAATGTGAAGAGACCTTTTCTGCCATCTTCATACGGAAGAGAACACACCCACATCTGATGTGCACCGCAATGGTCTTGCCTCACAGTGGCCTATCTGATCACTGGAACACCGTCACTGTAAGTCCATCACGCATCACCTTGGCAACATAAAACTTTCCTTTGAGGAAGTACCATCCAAGCCACAGTCACGAGAATTCTTTAAGTGAAATATTTAACTACCTAAGATGAACACTTCCGCTCTTCCTCTGCTTCCCTACCTCCCTTTCTCCTTCCGTTCCCTCGCTCTTACTATGCTCATCCAATGTGTTATTTGGCCAGAATATTCCATTGAAAAAGCTGTAATTCCTATATTTTACATAGAAGAATTCAGGCTAAAGATGTCATTACACCTAGAATCCTGACAGCATTAAAACAATCCACAAACTGAAAAGGAGCAGAATGAAGATGCATACCAAAGACTAGCCTAGAAGAAAGTTGGATGAGGACACAGAGGGCTAAGAACCAGCTGACTCCTCTCTAAATGCACAGATGCAGAAGCTTAGTAGAACAGGGAATGCCGAAGAGAAGAAAGGCCCCAGGACAAGAGCCCAGGTCAGTCTGTCAACTCCAGCCTGGTCTGATATAGTCCTTTCTCACCTCCATCCACCCTGAGTTATACATTCTCAGAACAAGGGTACCCTTGTGGACCCCTGAAGTCACTGAAGGGCTGATGCAGAGATGAACTGATGGGGACAGTGCTTCCATTGCCAAGCCAACCCACGTGGGAGCAGAGTGGAATTCAAGTATGCAGCCTGAAGAGCTGATCTTGCTAGCCTCCACGTCCCCTGAATGACTAGTTCCCCAAGGTCACAACCGGCATCCTCTGGGTCTGTAATCATCACCTGCTGTGTTACAGATGTGAAGGTAACATTTTATAACAAGGCAAATGATGGTCTCTAGCCCTACAAGGTACTTTCTACCTGTACTCTACCTCCACAGAACAATGAATTTACTTTAGTTTTATACCCCACATTATTAATATCCCAAAAAAATGATTCCTTGAAATAATATCAATTCAGTTTTTTTACAGAACAGTAGATTCTATATGAAGTTGATCTGCATCATGTTCTAACAAAAATATCTTCACAGAGTCTGCTGATGTCAGTTCTTTTGCTAACTGAGGCTTGCCTAAGTTATTTCTACCTGTCAGTTGCTATCCAAACCTGTTCTGGGGTCCTGGTGCTCTCACTGTCCTAGTAAAACTCTTACCATTCCATTTCTGCTTATGAATTAATGACATAAAAAAAATTGTTATTGATCAAAAAAGTCCATCTGTACGTATTGTTGTGTTTTTTTTTTTTAATTGGCCAAAAATTCAAGTTTGGCTTCCACACAGCCTTGCTGTTGACAATCCAGTGTCATTTCCTTTCCTCTATACTATTCTCTCTTAAAACACTGTTCTTTAGCCTCAGAGACTTTCTTCACTTGCCTGTGTTTGGTGCTGGTCCAGCCATTCTTCACATGAAGAAGAACTGATCGCAAATGAGAGAGCCACGCATCTTTTTTCTTCTTGAATTTTCTTGAATTCCATTTGTGGTCTCCTCTGTCTAGATCTTTTCATGTGAAAGAATGAGCTCCCAATGTATTAAAAACAGAAGATGCCCACAGACATGATACTACACCATCTAAGGCTACCGGTTGGAAAATTATTTCACTGCATCTGGTGTCTTCAGGCATTAAAATGTGTGCATGCATATGTGTATGTGGACACGTAAAATATTCAGCCTAAGGAAACAAGTGCATTTCACCACCATGTGATTAAATTCTGAATTAAATTATCTGGACTGCTGCCCTACTCACTGCATGGGTGGTCAGAGGTCACCCCAACTACTTAATTAATGCTGTGTCCCCACCCGCATCCATTCATTCCGACTTCTTCTCTAGGAGGAAGATCTCTCTGGGCAGCACAAATAGCACTGATTTTTAAAATTGGCAGAATTTAATAATAATCTTTTTTATGTGCAGTTCTCCTACAATTCAACTTGGTTTTTCTTGAGGACAGATCTCCCCCAGTGCTCGCAAGTTCTCGCATTCATTGTGTTTCCCCATTCACATCCACATCCATTCACATGGCCCTTTTCAATCCTCTCTGTGTTTTTGGTCTTCAGTTCTTTTATTCAAAAGCATGAGAGCTGGCATCCTCTTTGTCTTCCTGTTTTTCAACGTGTTTATTTCAAGATGAATAGAAATTAAATTGCCAAAATAATTGGTTTCTAAATAGATATTAGTATGCACACTTCACATATCCAAAATTATAAGCTCTACATAAATGACATGTTCAATTTATAGTGGCGCCGTGGTTTTCAGTACAGAATCCAGGACATATTTTAAAACAGGAGTTCATTCATAATTTCTGCCCTAGACTTTTCTACAGCACAATTTATTTTTAAATTTTTAACATAAAATTATCTTCAGTACCTTAAACTTTCTTGGACTGTCAGTGCATTTTATACAGACACAAATTCTCGAATGCATACCCAGTTTTATTTTTCCCTCTATTTTATTAGTAAAGACATTAACAATAAAATAGGTTTCCTTGCTCCAGCTGGTAATTTCTCCTCCACACTAGTAATATATTATTCCCCTTTTTGTGACATCATAATCATCTATACAAAAGTACCATGTATCTTTGTGTAGAAGCTACTGTTTCCATTAAATTTAATTACCTCCCCCTGTGGTTTTAAATAGAAGTGGCTTCAAAATGAGGGCAGCTTCTATTAAATTTAATTACTTTCTCCTGCTGCTTGCATGGTAAAAGGGAGGTTGCTAAATGAGAGTGGCTTCTAAACTAAACTATATGGTAGCTGTGTGCAAGCAGTAACAAAATTGTGTTTAAACCAGCAGCCAGGCTGTTAGATTTCCTGGTTCCCATGCTTTAACTTTCAGTATCTCAAAGCCATCTTAAATCAATGAACACTAAGATTTTTTTTAAAAGTAACATTACAAAGAAAAAATACACCACTACCTTGCAGAAATGCAGAAGACTGTGCCACTGTACAGTTCAAGCTGGGAACTTTTAGTGCTACTGTTATTGGTGACTTCCTTTTTCTAGGGCTAATGAGCTTATTATTCGGACATTGTTAATGCCTAGTTAAATTTTTCTTTGATTTTGATCAAATGAATTTAAAGGATGCTTCATTAAAGGTTATTTAAAAAAAAGATACCAAGGCTGGAGTGAGTGCTGAGAAAATAAAAATAGTAATGTTAAGTGAATCAAACCAGTCTATTAATAGAGCTTTACATCCAACTGGATGTAGTTCTGGGCTCTGAAATATTGAGGTAATGGAAGTCACTTTAAAAATACTTTTTAAATTAAATGGAACAGAAGATGAAATATAAAAAAAACCTTTTCAAATTAATTTTTAATTAGGAAATGGTACTGGGCTAGGCTACCTTTACACAATGTTTATTTTAAACTCACGGGCAGAATTTAGGTGAACAATATTTTCATTCAATCGCACAATTTAGTATAAATATAAAACAAGATACCCCGTAAGCATTTTAAGTAACAAATTAAACATTTACATTTTTTACTGTGCACTGAGGCTTAACATTTATGCAGCTTCAAAACCAAAGTGCAGCCTCAAGGGAAGCCTCTCCACTGACAAATTAATACCTTAGAGAACAGAGCTGAATGGTGGCAATGAACTCATTTGTTCCCCCAATAATGAAGAATGACTTTTTCTTTACCACATCTGTGACTGTTGCTATGGTGACCCAGACTTACCTCACTGCTTCTCGGAGAGCCCCTCGCTCACCAAGAGTCGTGTGCTTGATGTCATCAAAATTATTCTCCAGCTTCTCACAGGTCTGCAACACATTAAAACAGTGAATTAATTTTCCCACACCCACCAAAAAATTACATCTATGCAGTTATGTAAAAATATAATCAATCGTATTGATCGCAGGCTCATGAAAAATAGGCACGCTGCCTTAATTGGGTAGGACTCATTAAAATCGACGGTGAAATTCAACAGCCACAAACTCTCAAGTCTGGTGATGCAGCTGCAGGAGAAATCTTCTCAATAGACTTTCTTCAAAATAGGTGTTAAAAAAAAATGAGTGTCACACAAAACTAGCCAAACTGCCAGGGTTTTCCAGAGTAGCAATTAGTTGCCTAAAATAATCTCAAATTCATTAAAGCCTCTGTACATTTAAAAGAGAAAAATTAGTAAAGGTAAGTTCAAAAATCATATTGATAAGTGTATGGGATAATGAACCAGTTCAAAATTAGGTAATGTGTACCAAAACGGAGAGGGCCAAACAACAAAACGTGCTACAAATTTTAATCTAAATTTAGAATTGGAGCCTCAGAACAACCTTACATACTATATTTTAAACTGTACGTATGAATCACATATTTATATTTCAAAATAAATCAGCCTGATTGTCATGCTATCTAGTCTTTGAGGAAGATGAAGTCAAGACCATACATCACAGGCTACTTAAACCTCAAAAAGGTTACTATCACCAGTATTACCAAAAAGGTAAATACACCAGTACCACTGCATTGGATTTTCTAAAAATAAATTTAATGTATAAGCTACATTCTTAATTTAATGGTACACTTTACACCAACAATTGTATAATGCAATGAGTATCAAAAACATAGAACTTATATCAAATTTTAGCCTAAAATGAGTATTTATTTTAATCTTTTCAAACATTTAGGTAACAAAAAATAGTTTGAACTTGGTTTTATGTAGGGTTCTCTTTAGCTTTTGCGTTCTAATTTTATAAACTGAAAAGTAAATGATAATAAATTTTAATTATGAATGTATTATTTCTATTCCCAAGTTATAAAAAGAACATGCTGCATTTCAGAACAGCACAGAACTTATATTATTGATTTCCAATCGTACAAGAGTTAATTAATTTCCAACCTTCTGGTATCCAATTCACCATCCTCACCTTTAGTGCCTCATTTTTGTGTAACTCAAATTAAGAAAAAGATCAGCCTAATGCATAACCAGATTATTTTATGATGGGAATCTAGGAAATTTCTAAAATAATTTGAATATAAAAGTTTTTATATTTAATGAGGCTCAATTTACTATGTTTTCTACTATGCGTTTAGTGCTTTTAATGACCCACTTATTTGAATATTCTTCAAAATCAGTAATGCCTCTTTTAGCATTTTCAGGAAGCTTTGCAATTGTGTATTTCACCTTTTAATAAGCCATGACTTTGAGATGACATTTATATGGTTTAAGACTGGAAATCACATCATATGGATATCAATAAAATACTATTTCTCTTAAATACCATCTATCATTGGGAGTCACTTTCCCATAATTAAGTTTCAGTGCCTACAGAATCTATTTCTCAACAGTAGTCTGGTCAATGGATCAATTTTCCATACATGTACTGGTACACACACCTTAATTATACTTATATCCATGCTATAATAAATAATTTTCCCTACAGATAATAATAGGAAAGTAACTAAATGGAAAGTGACAAAAATGGTACAGGAACAATCTTTCGTGACAAAATTCAAACAGCCAAAAAAAAAAAAAAACCCAACATCAAGTTCTACATGATTATTGAACAGAAAAGGGAAACCATAAGCCATGAATAACTAAGCTCCACTCAGTGTTGGAAATGTGCAAAATGAAAAAGATGTACCGCAGAGTGTTTTTGTTCTAGTATGGAAAGCATTATACGAGTAATAGCCCTGCGAACTATTACAGTCACTTCCCAAAATGACGGCTGTAGTTTCAACAGCACGCTATTTGCACATGTATCTGGCCCTGCTGTTTTACGCCTGAAATAATGTTTGGTGTATTCGTCCAAAGTCTCGTGAAAGAATATTAATGTTAATGTTCCATAGTCCCAACTGTAAAGATAAAAAGTTTCATATTGAGCTGAAACGGATGTGATATAATACACATAGCCTAAATAAAAACTACATACCACTAAGCATAAGCGACTATAAACACGTTAAGCAATATGGAAACACCTCAAATTGTACCAACGAAGAAGTGATACATAAAAGAAAACACACTCAAAGGTGCCCTTCTTTAGTTTGCTTCTCTGTTACTGTGACCAAGCTAACCAGCTTCAGGAGGGAAGGGCTTCAGAACCTCAGGTAATAAGCCTGCAACAAAGGGAAGTCAGGGCAGTAGCTCAATGCAGGAATCTGCAGGAAGGAACTGAAGCCAGAACCAGGAAGGAGCCTGCTTACTGCCTTACCTCTAGCTACATCAGCGACTTTCCTTATGTAGCCCAAGCCCAACTTTTCAGGGATGGTACCACTCAGAGTAGGTGGGGCTCTCACCATCAATTAGCCATCAAAAAATGCCCCATAGACATACTTATAGATCAGGCCAATGGAAGCAATTTCTCACTTCAGGAGAGAGCTTCTTGGATGGCAAGCTGACACCATAATCTAATTGATGACGTACTCCATTTGTATCAAGTCCCAAATGGCCCAGGCAACAATGAATACTCTGAGCACTGATAATTCTATGTGGAAGAATTACATTAAAAAGAATGAAATGCTTAAGAATAAATTCAACGAACACCTGAAAACTACAGAAAATTATGTTTTTTTCCTTAAATGATTTTTAAATGGAACAAAATTCCATTACCATCAACTGGAAGGCTTCCTATTATGAAGATGGTTCTATTCTATGAATTGACCCAATGATCCAATTCATAGAAAATTACACTTGGGTTTTTTTGTTTCTTTAATTTAACAAACTCTTCTCACAGTTAGCCTGAAGGCAAAGGATAGAATATCCAAAACTGCTTGGGAAACAGAGTGAACTTATTAAATTATACGCTCAATTTCAAAACCTGTTAACATGTATACAGTTTGTATATTCATAATATAAGCCTATACATATGCAGACATATATATGTATATATAATATACAACATATATGCAAATTGACTCTAAAACCTATGATCAATTCACTTTTAAAAATAAAAGCAAGACAATGTGAAGAAGGCTAAGAACTGTAGTAATATCACAAGGGAGTAAAGTCAGACTTCCTGACTAACACAGCATTCAAAACCATGTCAAAATAACCACAGACCTAACAAAAGCTAAAATTTAAAACATTCCAAAGAGAGACATTTTTTCTGACTTTGAATTAACCAAAGGTGTTATAAACACACAGAGAAAACAGAAACTGATATTTGACAGAAGACTTTTCTCTAGAACATGTGACAACTGAACTCACTAAGACAACTTCTGTCTCCTAATATCTTAAATGGGCAAACACTTCATAATAGATAGTCTCCAAACCAAAACACAGAATGGTGATGGAAATGAAAAAATGTCTACATAATTATTACTCGGAGGAAGAGTGAGATCAATAAACTCAGGGAGAAGGGTGATAGCATCAAGGAGAGACATTTTCTCTTGGTCACAATCTGGCCACATTGAACACAAAGATGCTAGCTCATTTGAAAGCAATTTGTTGCTGTCTCAGAAGGTAAGGAAGAATAATCCAAGTATAATTAACAGAGTCATATGGCCAGCAATTACACTTTCGTTATAGTGGCATTATAATTAAATACAAACATATTTCCACAGAAAAATGTGTACACAGATTTTTCACTGTGTTATTGATAAAATGGCAAAGGGATAATCAGTGTGGTGTCCCTATTATTGCCTGTAAAGTGTGAAGACACAAACATTGTCTGCTGGGGATGAGCCACAAAACATTATTCTAAGTGGGACACGCCATCTATGAATGATAGCATTTTATAATTCCATTTATAAAAGACCTAGTCTGGGCAAATCAATAAAGAGCAGATTAGTGGTTGCCGAGGGCTGGAGAAAGAACGAGGTGGGATCTCCTAATGGGAATTTGAATTCTTGGAAATAAAAAGGAAATATCCTGGAATTTGAGGTAATTAGGATGCCACTTTTGAATAGACTAAAAACTGTACAATTGTAATTTCAAAGGGTGAACTATATGGTATGTGCAAGATATTTCAGCAACACTGTGATATTAAAATTAGGCAAAGTAATCTATAGCAGCGAAACTCTCCAGCAATGGAAGCCGAAAAGGGTCTTCCATGCACTAATTAATTAGCTTCTTGAACGTTCCCTTAAGTAGATACACAAAATTAAAACAATAAAACGGTTTTAAGTAAGCCTGAAAATGGCATGTTTTCTTACCTTAGCATGACAGATAGATAGATAGATAGATAGATAGATAGATAGATAGATAGATAGATAGATAGACAGACAGACTGATAGACTGATAGAGAGATATCATGCTGCTTCATTAATAAATACAACATTAATGGCTTGGGGTATTATGTAAAAAAATAACTGAAATTTAAGAGACATCCTTGAAAATGAATAAATTCAAGAGTTTTAATTCTGGTTAAGAATTACAATTTAGTATCATCTAAAGGATTTACAGTTCAAGAATTAAACATGCTTCAAAATAACATAGCAATTATTTGCCACAAAATTGGGGGGGTCATTTTATTTTCGCTTTTTATTCTTTTGTTTATAGTTTGGGGCTTGTTAAGACAGGTCTCAAATTTGAGATTATTCTACCTCAGTGTACCAAGTACTACAATTATATATGGACATTATCACATTTGCTTTTGTTTTGAGGTGTTATTTAGTTGAATCTGTGGGCTAGTGAACCATTCATGTGGCCGAGTGTGATTTTAATAATTGTTTAGTGCCAAAATAAGTTAATTATACATATTCTACCTGTAGATAGGATGTTTATTACTTTTTTTTGGTTTTGTATTGGTTTGTCTGGGGACAGATTCTACAATCAAAATGTGTCTCAAATAGTTATGACACTGAGGATGACTATGAAGTCTGGGAATGACTGGGAAATCCAGATCATACTGCCTTTACCTCCTGAGTTTTGGAATTATAGAATCACTGCACTACACCCAGAAGGGTTGGATGATATTCAAAGACAATATGCATATGATTGGAAATAATTTGAAAATTGAACAACTGAATATTTTGGACTCCATAACCAGCACACATATATCTTTCCAATTCTCCTGCACTAACACAAGGCCAGGTTAGAATCTCGACTCTCAAGGTAAAAACCAGTTTTTCTCTATTGTTCTTAATTTTTAATATTCTTTTATATTTGGCCTTAATACTTGCAGTCAGAAAAAAAGTGGAAAAATAGAACAAAAACAACATCTCATATATACATATATGTATACATATTTGTATTTATACACACACATATATATGTATACAAAGTAACTATACTATAAAATGTGTCCTCTCTTATATTATATAAAAGTGCTCAACTTTTAAACAATTCTGATTAATAAAGACATTCATGCAGCAGTCTTATAGGAGTGAAAATTAAGAGAATACTAAATTTTTAACATTAAGCAAAGTTAAAGAAATAAAGCACTTTAAATATGAGTTGCTTATACTTATTAAAAACACCCATTACAAGGATTTTTAATAAATTGGTGCTTCCAAGAAAACATAATATTTTTAAGAAGATACTTTAAAATTAAATATCCTGATTATAGAAAACAAATGCGGTAGTCACGGTTAATATTGCTGTTCTGAAACAACGTGAGCAAAAACAACTTGAGGAAGAAAAGGTTTCGAATACCAGTTCATCATCCAAAGCTGTGAGGAACGGAACACAAGAAGAGTAGGAGCCTGCAGGCAGGGGCTGATGCAAACGAAGGCCATGAGGAGGCATAGCTTATGAATTTCTGCCTTTGCTTGTTCATCCTCCTTTCTTACAGAACCCAGGCCCACTGGGGTGGCACTGCCCACCATGAGCCGGGCCCTCCTTCATTAATCACTAATTAAGAAAATGTCCTACTGGCTTGCCTACAGTGCAGTATCATATAGCTTGATTAGGTCCTCAATTGAGGACCCTTCCTCTATGATGACTTGAGCTTGTATTGATTTGACAACACAGTAGCCAGCACAACAAGTAAATTCAGGAGACTAGTAATGAGAAAACTATTCACCATCTCGGAACATGGAACAGAGTCTTTCTCTTACTCAACATATTTATTATTTTCCAAATTTTAACTTATAGCTTAATTGTTTCTGTCTTCAAAATATTTCACAAATGAGTCATACTTTTTAAAAGATATGTGAATATTTGTATCATCTATTTTGAGTTTATAATTTTTAGGATTTATTTTTGTTCTTTTAATTATGCGTATGTACCTATGTCCCTGCGTGGTTTTGAGCTTGGGAGTGCAGATGCTTGCAGAAGCCAAAGACTTTGGATCTCTTGGAGGTTGACTGACAGGTGGTTGGGGCTACCTGAGATGAAGCTAGAAAGCAAATTCAGGGCTGCTGAGAGAGCAGCAAGGCCTTTCGACCTAGAGGATGGCTCTCCAGATCAAGTTACGAGATTTCTAGATAATCACTAGCAATAAAAAGATAATGCAAAATAAAGAATGATCCAAAAATTCACATATATATATATATAAATTTCAACTATTGAAATTTATGTCTGCTCTACATGGTTGGTAAAGATTCACTAAACTTTCTACGTTAATTTATTTTAACTCCTTACAATCATCTCCTTGGTTCCCTTACTTTTATGTACCGTAAAAAGACGGAAGGATGAATACTGAGTGCTAAAGGAAAAACGAAGGTGATTTTTTTGCTACATTTAACGAGAGAGAGAACTTTAATCCTAACCACTGCCACCAGTGGGACTGAAGAGGTGGCTCAGTGGGTAAGAGACCTGGCCAGTCTTCTAGAAGAGTTGACTCAGTGCCCTGCACCCACGTGGCCAGTCACGAAAATTGGTAACTTCAGTTCCATGGGATCCAATGCCTATCCTGGCCTTGCATTCACCAGGAATTCTTATGAGACAGAGGCATACATGCAGGCAGAACATCAGAACTCATAAAATTCAATCTCTTTTTTTAAATAAGGGGGAAAAAAACCTCACACTGGCCACAAAGTTGCCTTTCAAACCTCAAACTCAACCACTGGAGTGACAGAGTTTGCAATGTACTTCTTCTGTCTATGTTGAATGGCTACTCTAGACTGACACTGTAATAGTGTTTAAATTTTCACAGTATTCCACTGAATGTGTGTGCAATTACTTATTTGGTTAATGTCTATATTTGCTTGTGTTCTAATACCTATATAAAAGCAGGGAAGAAAATAATCGATGCGTGGGAACAAATTAAAGGATTAAAAACTCTTAAGAAAGAAGAAAAGAATGGTCATAGAGATTATTCATTCAAACTAATTTGCTATTTAATTCAAATTATTACTTTCGCCTAAAATCCATTCAAATTACGTTGACTACTATCATCAGACATGGCATCAAAATTGGAAATTCAGGGTTTCTAATTCTAAATCACTATATTCAAAATTAATGGAAAGCACTGTAAATGTCCTCTATGGTCACTTTTTTTTTAACTTCCTTTCTTTGGAATTGGCACTATTACGGCTAACTGTAAGGGAATCTCTGTTAGGTCTAAGGACTTCTTTCTCTTTTTCAAACTTTAAATGACTGATTCTTGCTATGAAACCTCACTTATTAAATGGATCCCTTCCCAGAGAGGGTTTCTAAACCAGACATAGAAACAAATAATTGCGTGTAATTGCCGTGGATATTTTTCAATAAATTTTCATACATGTATATTTCCTGGTCACATCTGTATTTAACAAAAAAAATCTGTATTCTAGCAAAAAAAAAATCAATCTGTGTGTCTCACAATGCTTTTGTTTAGTTGATTATTATTTTATGCAAGCTTTGGAGACTTTACATTTTCCAACAGGGATTAGCAAAATTACACAGCACTGTATCTGAAGCTCTTTCTTTTAAAAGAATCCCTTTACATTTAGCTATGGTCTTTAAAACCAGCCATGCTGCAGAAAACGTGCGGTTTAAATTTTAATAGCCTTGTCAAGGTGTGGTAATTGCACTACTGTAATTAAGAGCAGATTTTGAAGATATCAGTTTATGCATTTAAAGTCACTTCCTGTACTGGAGCAACAATGTCAGGAAAAAAATAATAAATAATAAATAAATAAATAAATAAATAAATAAATAAATAAATAAATAAATAACAAACACTGAGAACATCATGGACTGGCACCTGCCTGCTCAGAATCATAGCACACTGGCTTGGTACTTGTAACAGCATCCTATCACAGGCTTTGACTCCAGCAACATTAGGGGGACCACGTCCAGCCT
The DNA here is from genome assembly GCF_021556685.1 of Rattus norvegicus. Classification (NCBI taxonomy): domain Eukaryota; kingdom Metazoa; phylum Chordata; class Mammalia; order Rodentia; family Muridae; genus Rattus; species Rattus norvegicus. The sequence goes on along the minus strand of NC_141535.1, from coordinate 208,884,848 downwards.
ATGTCATCCAGTAATCATACTTGAACCCACTTGGGGAAAACTTTATAATTATATAGAATAAGCAAGAATTAATGATTTTTTATAATTTCTCATAACTTACATTCTCTTAAAAGGCAGGTCAATAAGATCACTATTTGAAATATAATATTTGAAATAGTGATCTTACGATCCACAGACAACTTTTAAAAAGAAGTAGACTCCTTAAGGAAATTTTACTGCTTGGAATATATAGGTTTAAAGTTATGCAAATGGTTGGGAATCTACATGCTTCTATGAAAACACCTGTGTTTTCTAACAATGTCATGGATTGAAACCATGACAAAGGAAAAGTATTGGGGTTGGGGAAATTCCATAGTTCATAAAGTACTTTCTGCACAAGTACACGGCTTTGAACTGGGTTCCTAGCACGTGAATAAAGAATCCAGGTGCAATAGCACACACTGGCAATCTTAGTCTTAGCCTGGAGACAGGAGGACCTGTGAAGCTCTTTGGTTAGTCAGCCTAGCAGAAACCATGAGCTCCCGGTCTTGGGAGAGACCCTGTCTAAAGCCATAAACTACAGAGTGATAAAGGGAGAAACTGACATGGAACTCGAGACCCAATACACACCCACATACGAATTCTTTCACACCTACATACAAACATGAACATATACATAACTACACAGTAATCAATCTTTTATTGCCCTCCTTGTCTGTTCCCTAGGTCTCTCCCATTCTTTCTCTCTGATGTTTCCCGTGCCTATATAATCTTCCCAGCCCCTTCCTCCCATTGAAAGAGGAGATGAAAATATTTCTTGATAGAATAATAAAAAAAGGACAGATGGACCCCCCCAAAAGAAAAAAAACTAAAAATAAGCTTGCCTATGCCAGGGCTCAAGAAAGTAATTAGGCCAACATTGTATTGGCTAAATGAGAACATTCCAAAGGCTCTTAGGGAAATTCAGCATTTTAATGTAGAGAACCTTTGGATTTTAGTAGAAACTTTATCTGGAGAGGGCTCAGAATTGCATCTTCTACCATGAGGTAGAATGGGGAGCCTCACTTTGTACTAATTTGACTGTTAGAAAAAGAAAAAATGTTCCATGCTTTCTACTCTGAACATGATTAAGGTTCATTATGCTCAACAAAACACAAAGGGAAAATGTAAGATCATAGGTACTTCAACAATGTGTTTTAACCATAATTTTTACATACCCAGAAATAAACAACAAATCCAAGACTATTATGTTTCATGAGTATAACAGAGACTCAAAGAACACAGGGCTTAGACTCTGTTTCTAAATGTAGGCTCTCAACGCAGCTCAAGAAACCAACACCATCAACTGCTTATCTTCTGCATAAATTTAAGCATTGAAATCCCAATTAGTCTAAGGTACATAGGATCCCTCCCATGCTCTCCACCTCTGACATCAAGAATTAATCACTACATACAGATCAGGCCAATGACCAGCTACCAAAGTCCTACCTCAGCTCTACTCACATGGGCATAGAGTAAAGAAAAATTAAAAGCTTATTTGGAAAAGGCCAATATCTTTAAAGAAATGATTTGTTACATTAATGTAGAGCAATTTCAGGAATAAAGTCAATTGAACAAAAGACAGACAAATATTGCTGACTAATGTTGTTGACTCGCAAAGTTTTTGGAACTTCTGGAAATTCTACCAATATGCAGATTGTGGAATGAATGGATAATAGTTTGCTAGGAATGTCAAGCAGGGAACTTCATTCTGTGTGTGCTATATACCTTACAATGTGGAGAAACAAGGAATCCAACATACACATGTTTAGGCCAAATTAATATCCACAAATATTTTGCAGGCAACAGTCTTTATTTGGGTCTGTGACACCACCGTGACAAATATAATGAGCAATTAAATTCCCAAGGGTTCAGATTTTGGCAGCAATTAAAGGAGAAACTGGAAACTAAGCATCAAAAGCTTGCGTCAGTGGCGTCCTGCCAAGTGAATCCTCACGGGTTGAGGGAAGGTCTCAAGTTTCAAGTGTGGTAGATTTGATGGCATATTCTAATTCATCTGTATCAAGGATTAAATAAAATATAATAAAACAAATATAAAGAATACCAACATTAACTCTAAAGAAGATAGTAACCATAATGCCCTAGTGCAGAGAAATTTAAATAAGATCACTGAATTCCCCTTGACTGACCTATGCCGAAAAATAAAATCCAGTGAAGCAAGTCTACCCATTCACATTCCGGAGGTCGGAGTAAAGCAAGGAGAGCTAGAAGACTGCGTTACTAAATAGAAACAAGACGCTGCTATTTCTACGACAATTAGTTTTCAGTTTTGTTTATGATTCCTTAAACAATCAAAATATCAAAAAAAACAAAAATGGAGCTAAAATTTATATACTAACAAATCTAAACTTAATAAAATAGGAATGTACTTTTAATAAATGAAAGGTCACTGACAGTTAATGGTATAGCCAGAAGAACTCAAGTCCCAGATGACTAAAAATCTAAAAGCAAAGTTTTAATAGCCTTCAGTTGAGAAAAATTTATACTTGAATGTCTACTGCCAGCCAGTGTACCAGGGAGAGGGTTATAAACCTAAGGATGAAAGATTTTGCTTGTTCACATACAAGAGAGTAAAGAGACATGAGGCAAAGTAACCATGTGACTTTGATCAAAAGTTTTTTTTTTTTTTTAATTAAGAACAAAGCTGGGAGAATCCTAAGCCAAAACTGGCTCTATTCTAGGATATCATAATTGTTGTCTACTGGAGACAATCCTAGACAAACTATAGAAATCTTCTTCCTAATTTTCTTTATTATTGTACATGTGGTATACGGTGAGCCATGGTGCAGATATATATATATATACACATATACATATATAATAGATAGATAGATAGATAGATAGATAGATAGATAGATAGATAGATAGATAGATCCAAAATTGGAGCAGGAGGATCATGAGTTCAAGGCCAACTATGTAAAAAGCTCCACCAGACTGGTCTACGTAACAAATTCTAGCTCATCCTGGACTGCAACCTGAGCCACTAGAGTGTAATATTCTAAGAAAGAAATTAAAGAGAAAGTGGGGGATGGAAGATGAAGGAAGAAGGAAAGGGTAAGGGGACAGGATGAAGAGAGGAAGATGGAAAGAGCAAAAGGAGATAAGTTAAAGGAGACCTGAAGAACAAAGGAGAGAAGGGATGAGAGAAACTAGAAAAGGGGGGAGGGAAAACAAGCATAAGTGTGTGTTGGCTGCTTGGCTGGAATAAACAGTGTTCTCCAGCCGATCATGTTTCAGTTTTGCTGGAAGCACTCACAGAGGTGAACTAATTCAATTCAACAGGATACATGGTGTAAAATGAGGACACCACATGCCAGGTGAGAGAAAGAGAATCAGTTGCCAAGAATAGGAATGGGTCCTGGTAATTCCTATCTTGGGAAGATGGATGCCTGCAGCACATTCTATGCTCAAGGGACTTTGAAGAAACTGTCAGGAAGAATGCAAGCAGTCCTGAAGAGGTAATGTCATATTCTTCACCATGAAATATGACAACAATCTAAGTAAAATGACCCCTCCAATATCTCCCAGGACAGCATACTTTATTGTGTTAACATGTTATAAATGTACACACACAGACACACACACACACACACACATATGTATATGCAGATACAATTACAATTCTGGTGAAATCAGAACTTCTAAGATCGAGGTTCCTCTATATAATCAACTATGGGAAAGTGCTTCTCTTAAATAATGTTATGTTTTAATTGCTCCACTCAACTGAAGGCCTTGGCCTTGCCTCACTGAAGTTCTACACCACACTCCAAGAAATACTCCCTCAATTTAGATTCCTTAAAATTCCACAAGAGCATCCTGATAGTAAGATACAATTTCCAGTTCTCATCAAGAGATTCATATTTCAATACATAATTGCTTTTCCCTTCAGTGTGTCTTAACTAGTCTAATTCTTTCAGGAGACATGAAGAGGTAATCATATTTAGCTAATGTCATTTCACTAATGGTGGCCAGCTTACAAGCAGGCCCTCTCTCGGAGAATCTTATAAGTCATGGGGAAATGTAATAATACCATAGAATGGAAAGGTTGAAGCTTTGCAGATGGGAAATCTGTTTCTGAGCTTCATTTTTGCAACTAAACGGCTTCTGAACTCCAACGAAGATGAGTGACCCTTCAAGAGTCATGTATTTCTTCATAAAATGAGAATGAGTATGGCTGTCACTGTGAGGATTCAACTAAGTGAATCATGTATGCAAACATATATTCTGAATGAGAAGACACTGTTTACATTATTTTTTAAGCAGGGTCTTATGTAGCCCAGGCTGGCTTCAAAATCATTGTAGCTGAAAATGATTTTGAAATCCTGATCTTCTTGCTTTTGATTCTCACAGGAGCTGAGATCACAGATGTGCACCAAAATGTCCTTTTTATGGGGTGCTAGAGGTTAAACCCAGGGCTTCCGGCAAGAAGAAAGCGTTCTACCAACTAAGATATTTCTTTCGTTCTAAATAGTCTCCATTTTTTTTAAAGAATGAGATAAGTCTCCTTTGTAGTTTCGTAGTATACATGGCAAATATATTTAATTTTAGTTGAAATATTTAAAGCTTCTACTTCATATTTGCTGTGAATAACTGATATTTTAGCACTTACTTGTGGTAACGAAAATTCATAAACTCTGCTAAAATTCTTACAAGCCAATTATTAATATCTATATCAATGATAGGTCAGTGAAATCTATTTGAATTTTAATTTGTTAGCTAAATAAAAATTACCTACTTTTGTATATAATATAGTAATAGGCTTTGAGTTGCATATGCTTTACAAAGTTATCAAATGAAACAAGTATTACTTCAAACTATATTGGTGATTGCGATGGGCCATGCAGCGCAGAGCAAAAATGACAACATAGATTTTTTTAACTGCATTATTAAGCACTCATTCACAATGTCCAGACAATAGAAAAGGAATTTCTAGCATGCCAAGTGAGTGGATTCTGTCTCTAAACATGCTGTACCATGCTTGACAGTTAAAGCCCCTTTAGCCCTGGCCTGAGAGTGAAAGGAACAGTCAGCACTATGGCTTTAGAATCCTGGCACCACTTCTTTTTGGAGATCTGAAAATTTGCGATCTCACACAGTTGTAACAGGCCCTCTGAGGAAAATTTCAGACAAGCTCAACTGAAAGAAAAGAATTAACCTAAGTCTAAGAATTTCAGGATATTCCCAAATGACAAGTCTACTGGACGGTTACAAATTTATTTCTATAAGACTATAGTTTTTTAACCAAGAATATAATAAACTATTTTTGTCTAAAAACATAATCAGCTTTTTTGAAACACATTCTCACATAGTCCAGGCAGGCCACCAATTCACTGTGTAGCCAAAGATTGCCTTGGGTCATTGAATTTGTCTCATCCTTCCTGAGGTCGCAGGCATGTGAAACCACACCTAGTAAGTAAATTAGTTTACTTAGTATTAATAAATTCACCACCAGAAGTGTTTCCTACACTTGCTTGTTTGTATGATTGATCTCATCTTTGAGGAAGTCCCATGAAAATGACCAGCAGGGAAGTGATCCACTCCCATTGAATTGTGACTTTTGAAAGTTAAAAAAAAAAATATTGCTAGTTTCAAATTTCAGAGAATATCGCTGTTACATTAGTTCTTACCACATAGAAAAATATAGACATCCATCGTGCTTGGGAGCCTAACCTTCTAAAGGTAAGGTACGTGCTTTTATCATAATGCTTGCAACTTAAAATTGGTCCCTCTTATGGGGTATTGTGGTGATGGAGTAGACAGTTCTCGCCAGAATCTTTGGTTATCTAGGCAGAGAGTAAAATTCTGCAGTCAGGGCTGTGGTGGCACAAAAATAAGCCCACCCTTTGCTACCACTCTGGCTGTTGTGGTGTTTGTCTGCATCTGACATATACTCTCAGGTGGTTAGTGCTTTCTTACACACAGTATTTATCCTTAGGATGGCCTTCCACATAGAGATGTTAAACAATTGTCTCATTTAATGAATCCGCGGTGTTTGTTCATACATTTATTAATGGCATGGAAACATTATTCTTAGTATTCAGCCATTAATTCTTAACGTCTGTTTAAATTGGCACAAATCTGTAGAACTACACTTAGGTCATACCGCTGTGTATGCCCATGCGACGTCACACACAGTGGCTAAGAGGCAGAGCCGGACACCAGGCGAACCCACAGCCATGAATTCCATGTCCTTCTTAGCATTGAAAAGCAGCATTTATTTCACTTTTATATAAAGAACTAATGATGGGTGTCTATCGTCCAAAGCTCTCTCAGTCTCTTGTTTGGAAAACATCCCTGTGGATCCCACCAAAGTGAATGGATTCAAAGAGAAAGGAGCAGTTTAGTAACTTTGGTTTGGAAGCTAAGAAGCACTGATGTTCCATGAATTTTAAATGGACATGACACACGAGGATCCACTCTAAATAAGCATAAGCCTCTATAGGTGGTAACTAAATTGATAACTGATTTGTGTTCATTAAAAAAAAAAGTAACATTTCCCTACTCGCAATTATGAAATTCTTGGTACTAGATAGATAATCATACAAACAAAAACAAAAATAAAAGCCTTTACATCATAAGTCTCATCATTATCTTTAAAGGCACACGCATTTTTAGGATGTGAAAAAAAGATTAATAGAACCATTGAAGTTCTTACATTAAGTTAAAATTCAGAAAAGCATTCATTTTTAAGTCATGAAAGAGAAAGTCTTCTAATATTCTTTTGGTTCGGGAGGAATAAAGGCTTTTGCTTGACAGCTACATGAGTTTATATCAAAAGGAGAATTTGGCCAGGGTTTCTGAATCCATAACAATTGTCTATTAGTCTGTTTTTAATAATTTTTCTTTGGCATGTAATCCTCTTTAATTAGATTTCACTCTCTCTTGTTTCAAGATTCCATAAACTGGTGTCTTATATACCAGCTGCCGAAGCAGGAGTCACTGTCTAAACGATATTCACAATGAGTATTTAGGAGGTTTACAATTATACCCTTGCTAATAAATTGTGCCATTTCCCCAACAATTTTAAGTGCTAATCTTCAGAAGGCATTTTAAAATTAGCTAAAATTCTGTCAAGAGATTTACAAAAATTGTTAGCATGAAGATAATTATGTCACAGCCCTTGGACTCCTTCTCTGATTGTGTGCATAAATCAGAAAATGTCAGCTGTGTTTTCCCTTAATACTGCCCCTGCAGCCACATATTATAGTCTAAACTCTTATTATAATTTTTTTGTTTCTCTTTTCTAAACACTAGACACTTGCTTCAAAAGTTTGGAACTGATTAAATAATTCATATTTCCCAGAATAGTAACTGATCATCAGTTCCAAAATTATAAGTATCAGCATTAAGTGCACCAATATGGGAGGGATAAACATATTTCCCAGGAACTCTAAAGAGCAGAAAATGAGAGGGCAACAATGTTTTTAAAATATTAATTAAGCACAAACTCAACCATACCCACTAGTACTCAAACTGAAGTAAAAATTGAAATAAAATTAAAAATACAAAGAATTGTTATTTCAATAACAAAAACAGAGAAGCAAAGGCTCCTAAAGCATTCACCAAATATCTTAGCAATTAACATCTACTGCCCTATTTTATAGGGTTAATAAGATTTGCTCTCACCTTTAAAGAAATGAAATAAAAAACTATTCCCTCCCTTTACCCCAATAATGATAAAGGGCATTTTCTCTGGTCAGACAAAATAGAAAAGAGGTAGAATGTTAATTTAAGTTTAATAACCGTGTTAAAAATAAAATTTAGTTATCTTTATATTCCATTACCTATAATAGGGAGTGTCTGTTTGCTTGATTTTTCTTCGACTAGATCATCTTAGAATTCACAGAAATAACTTGTATCTACCAGACACCATGACTCTGGATGCAACAGCCATCACCGGAGGCTAGGGTTGTGAACATGGTTTAACAACTGAGCAGCAGCCCCGCTCCCAGGAAGACTGTTTCATGAGAGATTTTTGAAATGTCCCATCACAACAATAATCTACATATTAGCATGTTCTCTGTTCTTCAGTGTCTTATCCATTCAATGAAATCTCAGCGTGGGAAAATTTGTGTGCGCTAACACCTAGACACTAATGGCCATGGATGTCACTCCTCAAGTGATCCCTGCGCCCTCCACTGTCCCATCAAATGGAGAACCAGAGCCAGCTCAGGTGCGAGTACATTTTAAGACAGGCTCAGAAATTCAATTTTGGAAATGCAGTTTGTAGTCTTAGAAATCCAGCCTCATTTCATTTTGGTCAAATCAATTAACAAACTTTGTCCAAACAAAAACTATTAACCTCTTTCCATCATCATTTATTGATAACTTTGATAATCAGCACCTCATTTAAAAAAATCCTTTTTCTCAAAGTACACTCTTTAGGGTATCAGAAGACTGGAGAGATGCCTCAGTGAGCAAAGGTGCCTGCTATAAGCCAAACGAACATTTCAATCTTTAAAAATGCTGTGGTAAAAAATATTGTGTAAACAGAGAACCAGAAAATAGCCTCCTGCAATTTGTCTGCATGTTGTGCTCAATGGTATTATAAACACACACACACACGCACACACACACACACAAAAGGAGAATGAAAGGTAGAAAGAAAGAAGGAAAGAAAGAAAGAAAGAAAGAAAGGAAGGAAGGAAGGAAGGAAGGAAGGAAGAAGAGAGCAGACATGCAAATACATGTACATACATACATACATACACAGATATATACACACAAAAAATAGGCGTAGGATGTTAGATAGATAGATAGATAGATAGATAGATAGATAGATAGATAGATAGATAGGTAGACAGACAGACATACAGACAGACAGATGAACACATGTTGAAAATTATTTATATGTCTTGAAGGTCATGTATACAACTGCCTTTCAATGAGATCTAACATACAAAAAGACTTATTTCAGTTAACGTGAATATAATATCATAAATATATTGTCAAAATTGAGACAATGCTTAATATTCCATAATACATTAAAAAATTAATGTAACTGCAAATTTCTGTAGCATTTTGTTGTTATGGATAGTACTGTAATAGATATTTGGTGGAATGGTGACTGTTTATGTGAGAAAATTCTTGTTAAAAAAATCTTAAAATCTCTTTTTTTCCTTTTAACATGCATTATTCCATAATTTATAAAATCTGCCTTCTAATATGCACTGATGAAGGTGAGAGTCTCTCTTGTTGACGGGCAGATTATATCTTCTCTTTCAGACACTACTTTCTATATACTTTTTGGTATTTTTTCTGCCATTCATGTAAGAAATGTATCCCCAGCAATTTTCCTGAGTTACTTACAATGTTTCTAGAGCAAGTGTTCTTCATACTTTATTTGTAAAGATTATTAAGAACATAAAACAGCACTAAAATTCATACCTACTAGAGGGAAACAAAGTGCACTTTAGAAGAAAATGTATAGCATTAGAATATTGATTTAGGAAAAAAAGGTATTGAAATTATAAGATTTTTTAAAATGGACAAGGAAAAACAGAACATACAACAAGTCTTAGTTGGCCAATGAAGTGCTTCAAAATGTTTGAAGCCTAAGGCAATAATATCTGACCATTTGTATGTATAAATGTGTATGAGGCATAAGAATCATCCAAACAGAAAACAGAATTATTTTTTCCTATCTTAAACATGAAGTACTCTCCCCTGCAGTGATATCTGAGTAACTGGTTGTGGATCACAAGGATAGAAGCTCTCTTCCTCATTTTTCACACTGGCACAATGATACCCTTCATTTTGGATGACATGCTTGTTTCTAAACATATATTGTTAAATATAAAAGTCTCTGAAAAGAATACAAGTCTGTATGTATAATCTGCCTTCATTCTTTCTCTATTACCATTATTACTTAGGCAAACTTGAAAATGTGAGTCTCTGAGGAAATTCATTACTTTTTAAACTGGTTTTATCAATATAATACATTTTGGTCATGTAATTTCCCCTTTCTCAAATCTTCCCAGGTCATTGTGCCTACATCGTACCTTTATCAACTGATATCTCTTGATGGGGGAACTCTTTAGAATGTACCAGAGACCTTGAAGGTGAGAGACTCTCAGGACTCAAAGGGAGGGGTCTTAGATGAAATAAATGCCCAACAGTGGGGAGAGGGAACTTATACAACCCACCTCCAGGAGAAAGACGGGCATCAAGTGAAGGAATGGAGTTGCCATCCCACAGTCAAAAACACTGACTCAGAATTTTACCTGTCTAAAAGAACTGCAGGGACAAACATGGAGAAGAGGGAAAGGATGCCCAGTGACCAGCCCAACTTTGGATCCATCTCAAGGGTAGGCTCCAAGGCCTGACACTATTACTGATGCTATGGTGTACTCACAGACAGGAGCCTAGCATGGCTGTCCTCTGAAAGGCCCAACAAGCAGCTAACTGAGACAGAGGCAGATAGGTACATCATCCAACCATTGGACTGAAGATACAGACCTCTGTGGTTGAATTAGGGAAAGGCTGGAAGAAGCTGAGGAGAAGGGCAGGCAACCTCATAGAAAGTTAAATAGTCTCAAATAACCTGGACCCCTGAGATCTCTCAGACACTGAGCCACCAACTAGGTAGCATACCTGAGCTGGTCTGGTCTGACACCTCCCTACCCCAACCCCTACCCGCCCGCCACATACAGCAGAGGACTCCCTAGTCTGGACTCAGAGAGAAGATGCGCCTAAACTTGAGGCCTCAGGGAGTGGGGAGGCCTGGCAGGAGGTGGGGGATGAGGACATCTTCTTGAAGATGGGGAGGAGAAATGGGATGTGGAACTGTGAGAGGGTGGACCCCCGGGAGGGGGATAATGACTGTACTATAAAAAAATAAATGTAATTTTAAAAAATTCACACATGCACACAAAATCACATCAAAAAAGACAAAAAATTAAAATGCTAGTAGAGAAGAAAAGTTAAAATCAATATCTCATACCTCAGTGGTTAAGAGCATTGACTCTTTTTTCCAGAGGTCCTGAGTTCAATTCCCAGCAACCACACGGTGGCTCAGAACCATCTGTAATGGGATCTGATGCTCTCTTCTGGTGTGTCTGAATATAGCCACAGTGCGCTTATATACATACATACATACATACATACATACATACATACATACATACATACATACATACATAAATATTTTTAAAAAAATATAAACTCTGATACCTCAGTGACCTGCCTGCAAAGTATACTGGGACACAAGTGACAAAAACGTTGTGGGAGTAACCAACCACTTTCTGATTAGATTTGATGAGTTGAAACCCATATGTGGCACTACTAAAGTGGCCAAGAACCAACTACTGGGGACGAGGGGAAATCCAAGCACTATTACACTGCTAAAGGAACACAGCAATAAAGGGACTCCTAATGTCACATTGCTAGACTTGTAGATCGATGTTCAACCCTTATCACCGAAGCTTCCTCTTGCTTTCAATAGATGGTAATTAACAGAGAAACCCACAGCTGGACAGTGTGGAGAAGGACATTGGAGCACTCGGCCCTAAATGAGACGTCTTTATTAAACAACTACCCACACGGCCTAGGGAAGAAAAGACAGAAGGGCTGCAGGAGGCCGAGATGGCGGGCAATGCCAAGGAAACAGTGTTTTCCAAACACAAGAGAACTGATGCCCATGAGAACTCAGAGAGACTGAGACAGCATGGACAAGCCCTTCATGGTTTGAAACCAAACCAAATCTTAAAAGTGAGAAGAGAAAGCAGACACAAAGCCCTACCCCTAAAGCGATAGGCCACTTGTCACTGATACCTGTGCACTGTCACTTGTTGTAACTAAGGGCAGGTTAGGCATCATACCTAGGAATAACTGGCCAACACCTTTCATTTATGAATTCAACGTTCATGTCACCTGTCAAAATTCCACCGCACATGTGAAACAGAAACACAGCATATGCCCTCTACATAGGCCAGGCCTCAGGGTGCATTTGAGGAGTTCAGCACAGCCTAATTTTCAAATTATACTTTGTCTCTACAACTTTATCTTTTTTTTCCTTTGGTAATTTCGTTTGCCTGGTTGAAAAAAAAAGGTTATATTCTATGAAAAGTTGTAAGTTCAAATTATTGCATCTTTAGAATAATTCTTATGGGAAAAATATTAAATCTGTCTAATTTGATATTATGTAGTCAAATGTTCTACTTCTGAGGTATAGCTCCCTAATCTGCTATTTTATAGCATATTACAAAGGTGTCCTTGGGCACAGATTTTTATCAGTTCAGGAATTTCCATTCATTTTCAGGGGTTAAAAACTGAAATAAAGTAAATTGGTTTAAAGTACCATTCACCTTAATAAACATATTTGCAAATCTGGCACAATTAAATATTCTTAGAAGTTGGAGTATGATTCATCCTTTAAAATTATAAGGAAAGGGTATATTTATGGTACATGATCCAAATGCTGACATGAAAATGAAATTTGAAAATTAAATGAAGAGAGTTGATTATGTAAATTGCCATGCTCGGATCATTTACATGTGATGAAAATTACAGTATCAGAGTGAAACACAAGGGCATTATCAGTCATCATTATTCTTTGAACTGGGCTTTTTTATGAGATTATCACAGAACAAAAAGAGAAGATTGACCAAGAGACTAGTGACTTCTTCAATGCCATCAGAAAACATCAGTGCCTTGACACACCATCAAAAAAATCTACTCAGCTCAGACATGCTGGCCTTTTCACTGATGTGGGCTTGAGTGTCTCTTACAGGAGTTCATTTTGATGTACTTTGTAAGCACCAAACTCTAATGCTTCTACTTCCCACCTAGATCAGTGCAGCAAGGGCTGAGGAACAGTCAGTCATCTTGATACAACAAGCATGGCCCAGTAGCATTGAACAGAAACCAATGTTCTTCATCTGCCAGCATCATTGCAATAACAGCATTCGGTACATAGAAGCGACAGTAGGGTAAGAACAAAGGCAGGTGGCTCTAGGGCATAAGACAACCCATTCATCATCACAGGGAACAATTCCGATGCCCATCATCCATGCTACCATTTTATGTTTTCAAAATTGTTGTATCAGGATCAAGTGGACCTATACTACAGAAGGATTTTGCCCTGTGCTGTTCACTGTCTTTCCCCAAGACTTTAAACAATGCCTGACCCATAATCAGTGTTCAATGAATGAATAAAACCATATTATACATAAATTACAAAAATGTCCCATAAATATTAAAATTATACAAAGAAAAGACTTCACGGATATTTTCTTTGCAGACTCAAGGAGCAAACATTCTCTAATGGGCAATAATTCTCCCTCTTTTTTTTATTTTTTTAGCATTGCTGAAACTTCAGTAGAAAAATGATAGCAAATGCTTTATTAATACAGTTTTAGAATCTAACTGGTTTCATACAGGAAGATTAGGAATATACCACAATTTTAAAGGCCATTAGTGACACACAAATTTAGATTTTATTCAAAGAAAATCCACATGTCAACTGGATAAACTGAAGCGTTACCTGCCCTACTTCATTAAAATTATTAAATGTTGGCAGCAATCATTTATAGATGACCAAGTCTTATATAATTAAGTTATCAATGCCTGTGACATTTCAAAGACAAATATGCTTTGGGAGTTTAAATTCTGAGTGGATGACTGCAGGAAAATCAAATCAGGGGAAAAACCTAAGTGATTTCTGTCCAGACAAACATACTATTCACTTCATTGCATTCAAATATTTTACTGTATAGTTGAGTAACCCAAATCCTTCACTGTGTGTAGAAATGTGTATTCCATAATGATTTCCTATTATCCTGCTTTCTATCCTCTATATGCATTGCTGTCCAGTTATCATAACTGGCAGGTCAGTGGTCATTATCATTGTCATGAATAGTTTATATCCTGGCTAAGTTTTTAAAGAGCTCAAACTATGTGCTTCAGATTACTGAAAACTGAACTGGAGGGGGCCTCAAGAATGCCATTGAAGTCACTCCTGCCCATCGATGAAACTACGAAAGTAAAAGGAAAAAAGATTGATTTTGTAAAAACGACCTCCTAAAACAAAAATTCATAACCTCTCAAATGAATTAAAAATCTTCACTCTCAGGATATTCTTTAGTTCTAATCTAAGTCCTTGTGCCTCTTGCTCTGTTCTCAGTGGAGTTGTTCGATAAATATTTGTTAAGTCTCGGCTCTTGATATGCACTTGGTGAAGATGGAAAGCCGCCACTCATCTTTCTCTTAAAAAACCCTCCATCGTTAAAGACTGTTATTAACTCCCCACTCTCTTTGTCTCGAGCCTGAACAAGCCAATTCTTTAGGGTTGCTTCATTATGCTGATTTGTCTTAAGTTTCAATTTAGAGATGGACCCTTCTCGAGCCCTTCCTCTTCACAATGTCAGCATCCCTCCTTAGCAGAGATTAAATGTGGACAGCTTATCCTGGACCATCAACCAATCACATACTGCTACACAGCTTTGCCCAGTGACAGTCATCCACACTCTGTATGTCCCTGCCTACCTCTGCTTATGTTTTCTGAAATTTCAAATCACCAGAACAATGGATTCAGTAGCAAAAGCTCTTCTTCCTCAACAATCCATATTTTCCTGAAGAAGATTCAGTGGGATTTATTTCACGATTCCTCTTCATCTAATATGATTACAAATAAACTAAATATAATTTAAGGCAAAGCATGACAGTGAAAAATACCATCTGGCATAGATGATGGCTTTGAATAACTCCATTGTCTGGCTCAAGCCCATTGTCTCTGGAGCCTACTGAACAATTCCCAACAAATATTATGATATTGGCTTCATGAGAACTTTTATTCTTCTGGCCAAGTTGGAAATGCAAACTTGATTCTTCTTTTTGTAAGTGCTTAAGAGTATGACCGAGCAGGGCTTGTTTTGATATAATAACCAGACTAGGTGATTGCTATGTTGCTTTTCCCTAAGAAGCTGAACATGGATTTGTTCACTGAGTTAGCAATAGCAAAACAGAAACCCTGCAGTTACATATATATATATATATATACACACACACACACACACACACACACATATACACAATTTGAATATATTTTCTGTGTACTATTTTACCAGAAAAAGAATAGTAAAGTATTCAGAGAGGGCTGAAGACGTAGCTCAGTGGTTGACCGCAGTTGGGCAATTACCCAATATGCAAAGGACCTGGAATTCAGCCCCCAACTCTGTTTACTTAAGTATTTTTTGTAGTGAATTATAAATATTTTGACCATCTGTACTCATAAAGCTCATACATTAATGAATAGGATAGAAATGATACGGTGTATCCTTTTCACATTTGATTTAAAAGATGGCAGAGCTGGGAACGTGGCTCAGTGAGGGGATGTGAGTCTCATGTTGTGTGAGTCTCTGAGTTCTGTTCGTATCACTACCGATAAATATGCCAAATACAATCTAGCTACTTCAAGCATGGTCTAACAGCTTCAGACATCAGCCCTAATAAGTACCTAGCAATAGACTTTCTAAAACAAGAGAACAGAACTGTACATACCACTCGACCTTCAGAATACTGTGACATAATTAATATTGTGCTTTGGCTCTCAACCCTATTTCCTAACATGGGAATCCCAGAAGCTTAAAATTTCTGAGTTAAATTGTCCTTTTATGTTTTAGGGAGTGTCAGGCCTTCAGACTCCTCAGAATAGGGCCCGGGTGCAAGAAGAATCAACTATGAAATTAGAGAATCTCCCAGAAGAAAGGAGCTGAAGGCTCAGCTGATTACGAAGCTCGCAATCGAATCAATAGCATACACCTAATAAAACCTCTGTAAAAGTTCAAAAGTTTGAGATCCACGGAGGTACTGCAAAGGCATAGTATACAGGCAGGGAAAAGCATATCTTCATTCCTTTGTCAAAGCCTGACCCTTCACATCGCTACCATTTGTTACTGAATTGAACTTTCTTATAAAACACTTGTCATTTATAAGCAAACTGTTCCCATGAGTTCTATGTTTCCTAACGAACACATTTCCCAGTATTTCTGAAGAGCTCTGAGTTTAGGGAGCAATCCTTCTGTTTACCTGTTCACAGTCCAGCCTGAGTCAAGTTCAGGTTATCATTCAGGACATTTTCAGCTGCACTGAAATTTTGGGGAGCCATTTTTTTTTACTTTATATACGTTAGCAGAAAGAACAATGCCAGAATAGACAAGAATCCCAGATACACAAATAAAAATTTCAGAGGTCTGATGTATAAGCCAATGATTAAATTTAGTAAACACACACATAACTATATATTTTAAAGATTTATCTTATGTTTTTAATTATGGATTTCTTGGGTATGAGTACATCTGTCTGAAGGGGGCAGGAGAAGGCATTACATCCTCTGTAGCTATAGTAACAGGCCCTGTGAATCACCCAAGATGAGTACATGGGACAAAACTCTGATTCTCCAAGAGCAGCAAGTGCTCCTAATCACTGAGACACCTAACCAACCAAATAGATAATTTTCATTTTAATGATGTGGCTGTTTTGTGATACAAAAAGAAGTTACGTGACATGGACAGCTTATCCTGCCGTATTGTATTAGCTACAGTATTATCTGTATGTGGCTCATAGCATTACCTTAAATCCACTCTAAAATTCATTTAATAAAAAAGAGAGGAAAATAGCATCTTGAATGGGTGTTCCTGGAGACCCTATAGGAAAAGGATACAAAAATAATTTTCTAGTATCAAAGAACTTAGAAATTTGAAGAAAATACTACAAAGGTGATAAAACTGTAGATTTCAGAAAAGTGTTACCACAAGGAAATAATGTTTTAATCTGTGTATAAATAAAAAGATAAAGACAAGAGTAGAATGTATCAGCAATCAATGATAGTTATTCATTCACATATTACATACACTATTGATCTCTGACATATCAATCTGACACCTAAATGATTATTAGAATCTCAAACTATGGTGTTAAATGCATTTGAAATGGAACCTTATCTTTGCCTCAGACTAAGGTGATTTTCCTTCTAAGAACAACAAATACATATGACTGCTAAAGTCTAGGAATCCGATTTCTTCAAAATGTCACCAGAACTCTTCCCCTTTGCCTATTTCTTAAATACAAGGAAGATAGAATTAAGTGGGTAATAAACATGTTACAAGTGTATGGAAATATATTCTTCATGATTTATGTGAATCTTAATGAAGATGTTTTATTTACTTAAAGTTTTAGGCTACCAAAAGAATAACGGAAAACAACAGCAGATTTCAAATGCAAATGTGTTCTTAAATTAAAGGAGCACTTGTCAATCATAGAGGCATGTACACTTTCCAGCTGGAATGCAAGGCTCAGACAAGCTTGATTCTTTTCATTGCGTAGGATGCAGACTTGAAGGAACATAGAACCATTCAATTACATCAAAAACTTAATATCAAACATCTGTACAAATGAACTATAGTATACAATTTTTAATCACAAGAGATGGGACTATTACACCAATTCTAATCTATAGACATGGTAAGAGATAGTAGGGGCTAAGACTGAATTTGGATACAAACACAAAGAAGTCAAATAAACATAATGGTAAAAGAGTGAACCTGAAAAACTGTAAACTCGAATATCAAACAAACTACATTGTGCACAGCATCCCTCTCTGCACAAATGAGAAGACGTGGAATGCAGAAATGGTGTAACCAAGAGAAAACTACACTGGAGAGTGGCATTTAAAATTAGAAGATAAGGGCTGGAGAGATAGCTTAGAGGTTAAGAACATTGGTTGTTCTTCCCAAGGTCCTGAGTTCAATTCCCAGCACCCACATGGTGACTCACAACTATCTGTAATAAAACCGGGTGCCTTCTTCTGGCCTGCAGGCAGGATTCTGTATACATAATAAATCTTTTTTTTTAGTAGAAAAACAATACTTGATAACAATGAAAATTTTAACAGGATTCTTTAATTCAAAATGAGGAAACTCATTTCTTTTTGAGATCTATCAAAAAGTTTAATGAGCTATTCCGCAGAAATAGCATACTGAGTAAGATAAATTAAATCTGAGAGAGTTCATCCTTAAGATTATATGAACAGTGTCATTTTAGAAGAGCCAGGAGGTTGAACTATAATGTGCAATTATATTTTATGAAAATAACTTTTCTCTCATGCTTATCAAATGTAAATATCAGGTACTACTAAAATATGTTTAAAACATATGCGTGTATAAAGTAGTCTTCATTGATTATTTTTTGAGATACGGTCTCATATGGCTCAGGAGAGTTTCAATGCTGCTGAACTCCTGATTCTAATGCTCATTCCTTCCAAGTAGGGATTACAGTCATGAGCCACCCCCTGCCAACTTTGTCCCTAGCTTATGTGATACTAGGAGCTAAATCCAGGATTTCATCATGCTAAGCATACACTACTAACTGAGCTATTTCCCCAGGTCTACCTGGACTATTCTTAAGATAGGTATGTATGGATATATGGAATGGCTAACTTCTGCATCTATGGCTAATTAGATATAAATCTGTGCTACTATGTCATAGCTATGAAAATAAGAAAGAATAATTTGACAAGGAGAATCTCTGCTTATGAAACCATTAATTACCATTGTGAGTACCATACTTTAAGGGATCTCAAAGAACCAACAAAGTTTTCCAAATAGAATAAACAAAGTGTATGAGGTTGTTTTTTTCTGTAACATAAAGTGAGTAGGCATCGTGTGGCTCCTGGAATTTGAAATGGTATCAATTTCAGTTTGCTTTAGGTTATAACTCATAAGTAAAGTTTAGTTACTAGGAAGAACATTTTTGTAATCTGAAGGGGGCAATCTTAGCTGTGCAAATTATTATCTTTACCTATCACAATGGCGCAGAATTTTTAAGAAAAAAAATCCCACATAGAAAACACCGAGGACCTCGATCAGAGTCAACTGTTCTGCCACAAAGAGGCATGGATTACAGTAAAAAAGAAAGGAAGCCATGCACAGGAACATAAATGGTCAGACACAAGGAACTGATAGCTAAATTACCCAATCCTGGCATCATTTAATAAACTGTATATAACACAGAAGTGACAGAATGGTGACATGTCATGTGGGGTGACCAAAGGTGAGAAAACTAAGGCCCATGCTGTACAATCCCATTCTGATATAAGAATACAGACACACAGGCCAAGTCAATATCACATTTCAGATGTCCCTCTCTTGATTCAGTGCATTAGGAACTCTGCTAACTCTGAGAATTATGGGTCTCCTGTGTTCTTCGCAGCTTAAGAATCTTACTACGACGTGAAATTCTTTTTATATTTCTTAACTTTTAAAAAACTCGACAACATCCTTTGTTTGTATATGAGAAAATGAAGCACAAGTTAAATTACAGGCACAGGATTTTGACAGCCCCTCCCTGAATTGTCTTTTGCAATTTTCTAAGTGCTATAACGATTAAATTAAGAATTAGAAGAACAAAATTGACGGATGCAAATGTCACTGTGCCTGCCATTGATCAGGCGGATAGTACTTTCTCTTACAGAACATCTTACAGAATGTTTTGTGTTTGAATAGCTAAGACCTCAGGTGACTGTACTAGGTCTCCAAGTATCTCCTGGTTACGGGAAAAGTATGGGGAAATATCCCTCACCAGTGTCTGACAAACAGCGTCACCCACACCTTTATTTCTGATCTTCTTTTAATAAAAATCAAAATACTGCCTACTGTTGTTATATTCAAAAGAACTAAGAAATTTTTTTTCATGCCGGGAAAGTAAATGATTGTGAGGGGAAAATGACAGACCATTATGGCGTCCTAATCATTCAAATTAGATAAACACACACACACACGGCATAGGAGGCAGAGACAGAGCGCTGGCTAGAGGTGGGAAGGGTGACAGCTCACACACTGCACAGCCATTGTATGGGAGGAAAATGAGTTATTTGGGCCTCGAGTTATAATCTAATCTTACAGAATGTTTTGTGTTTGAATAGCTAAGACCTCAGGTGACTGTACTAGGTCTCCAAGTATCTTATTCAGTTCAGGCAAGGCTGCAAACGAAGTATTTGTGCCTCTCTCACAAATGGTGAGATGTAGGTAAGAATTTCAGTTTCCTCTTCAAATGTGATGATAAATGGATGGAGTAAATGAAGATAAGCTTGACCAAGTTCTTAGGGATAAAACTGATACATATATTTCTTAACTGGGACACCATTCCCTTCCACAAATCCTCTTAATGATCTGCTTCGGGCCTTTAAACCATTAGTCCTTTCAATTCAAGTGAATTTTTTAACTATAAATAGATTTTATGGACCAGATTTTGAATCTCTAAAATTTAAGTCCTAGAATTAAGTGACTGATTAGAAAGCAAAATGAGAACAGAAATAATGTGAAAGTGTTAGGAGGTTGTGACAGCAAACCATGGGAGATCACAGACAGATTTAAATTACCGACAGTGCCATCCATGATGGATTTAACTCTCCTGTTTTCTCAAACATAATTTCTGTAGACTTAAAATTCTACTATCCAAATGATATATGACAATTAAAGTCAATAATAATGTTTAAACCATATGACATTTTAAAACATATATATATATGATGAATAAGGTGTGTGTGTGTATGAGAGAGAGAGAGACAGAGAAACAGAGAGACAGAGAGACAGAGACAGAGACAGAGACAGAGACAGACAGTCAGAGAGAGGGGAGAGGGGAGAGATTTTGAAATATGCTTTCCCTGTGGAGTTCTCTGGAACTTGTTCTGCAGACCAAGCTGGCCTTCAACTCAGAGCCTGCCTCTGCCTCCAGAGTTTGGGATAGAGGCATCACCAGTATTACCCAGCTCAAGATATACATTTTTAATGAAGCTAAAGAGATTGTCTAGCAGTTAAGAGAACTTTCTACTCTTGCAGATGAATACTTCAATTCCTTGTACCCTAGTGTACACACACATACACACACACACACACACACACACACACACACACACACACACACGGTTACCTTATAGCCAGCTAGGAGAACCATTCTAATCTAAAGACTTCTGCAAGTAACACAGTATATTTCCCTTGCTTTTGTGATCTGGACAGTGACTAAGGGAAGTTAGATGTACAATGAAATTGGGCTCTGACAGTAAACATCGTGAAGCTTTCTGTAACTCATGGGGCACCATAAGTAAGATTTTTAGGTCTGTGTAAGCACATGTTCCTTCCTGGTCCTGTTCCAACTACAAGAACAAGCGCTATTAACTTTTTTAAATGCTGAATATTTTAAATACTTATTTAAATGCTGCCTCTTAATGTCAGTCCAGCAGGATAGTGACATGGCTAGGGATGGTAAACGCATCAGGAAAGGGAAAATCAAGTGGAAATGTGGATGTTATGATGCGACCTTTTAAGAACCAGAATATAACTCGAAGCTAATATATACTTATTACCTAAGTCTTAAAAAAACAAAATTTTTACAGCCAAAATTTACCATCCCAACCTTTTGTTTCCTCTCAGCTGTAACATCCATCTCTGATGGTGCTTTTTATCTGCCTCACATGTGGAATAGACTCCTCACAGCATCATTACACACACACACACACACACACACACACACACACAAACACACACACACAAACACACACACACACACTACACACACACACACTACATACACCACACACCACACACACATATACCACATACCACACACACATATATACCACACCACACATACCACATAACACACACACATACACACACACACCACACAAAACACAACACACACCGCACACACACATACACACACACCACACACCACACACACATACACACACACGAGCACATATATGCATACATACATTCACAGACACACACACACACACATACACCACACACGCACACACACACATGAGCACATACATGCATACATACATTCACAGACACAACAAACACACACACACACGAGCACATTCATGAATACATACATTCACAGAGACACACACACATACATATGACTGTCACCCTCACTTTGCAGATGAGGAAGCCAAGGTTCAGAGAGCTGAAATGCCTTTTTTCTCAGAAAAGGGAGAGTCATTCTCTAAATCTGTTTCCTTAACATGGAGTCAATTAAGGTAATTTTCATTCTGCTAATCATCGTGTTGTCCTAATTGCACAAGCAGCCGGGTAACCAATGAGAACTGAATGTGTACATTTTATGTGGTCATTTCCATTTTTCAATTGCTATGTCTCATGTCAATGAACTCAAATTCAACTAGTCTAATGCTTACCTAAACAGCTTTCTGATTACGACTTGATGAATGTTTTTTCTATCATGGTGATTTCTCAGGATAAATCAACAGCACATTTCTGATGATGATTTGATGTGCCATGTTGCTCAAACACAGGCAGAAAATGATGTTCTTGACAATTCAAAATTCCAACACATGGGATGTATTTACCATATTATAAATCAGCAAAGCCACACACTGGAAGGTACTTGATTAAGACCTACTCTGATATCTTATTATATATCATACAGAAGTTTCCAATTACAGCCTCCAATATCATTCTGTGGAGATGTGGTTTACATTTTGATACCCATCAGGTCATTTCTCCCATGTACCCTCCATACACAGACACACGTGTCCCTTAATAAACCTAACATTTTAGAAGCATAATCCAGCAATTGTCTATGGTCATTCACCCAGAATGTACCCAACCCTAGAGGCAAGAACTATCTTTTTTCTGAACAATTGGCTGGTGTAGCTTTGTGTTCCATGGCAGGGGGTCAACAGCCCTTTCTGAAATTAATTCCTGAGGCATATGTACTTAACTCTTCAGGAAGTGCTACAAGGTTTATTTAGTTATGTAGTCCTAAAATATCTTAATTAGCCGAACTCTCCGCCTTATCAGACTTGTGTTTCTGAGTAAGACAAACTACTTTGATGAGAACAAAGGTTCTGCTTCCTAATGGGGGCATATCTGATAGGCAGCAACCTCTGAAATTGTTGAGCAGAGTCTAAAGGTGGATTGTTTTCCTCGCCAAGCCTGATAAATGTGGCATTAACTGTGGCCTAGAAATGGCTGCTACATATTAATATAAATAAAATAACTTTAATGATCTACTAAACTTTGTAAATAAATTAACTATTATGAATTAACATATAAATAATTTTCACATATCACTTTCAAATGTGCTAAGAGTATCTTTGTTTCTAGGGGACAGGAAGGATCTCATCAGGGCTATGCAGAAAACAAGCAACATCTAAAACTGATTGATAAACATCACTAAACAAATGAAAATTGAGTTCTTACTGTGGGGAAGTCTTTCACTTTTCCAACATGGTTCTGGGTTGATGATACTATCCTCTGAAAGATTTTTTTACAACTGATAACCGACTAGTACACATGGAAGGAAATTTTTTTACCTTGGTCAAAAGTTCTTAGAAGTAAAAAGATATCAGGTAGGAGAACTAAGATTTTTAAAAGGCATTTTTCATTTCACTGGAAGTTAAGTGCTGCTTTGATTCACCGTCCTGTTTGTCTCTCATACATTCCACTACAGACCGTACTGGCAAATCTTCAGGATATGTGGGTTCTACTCCACTGCTTGTATTATCCAAGGTAGGCACACATTAAAAAGACTTTACAATATTCATTGTTTGCCTTCGTTTTAGACTCCCTTAGCCTCCATGCCAGTAAGTCTTAGAGCCGAGAGACAAATAAGCAAGTCTCTGAAATTGTTCTAGAAAAATTTATAATTTATATAATTTATAATGTTTATTCACCCATGTTAATGCTTGGATTTTCAGTGATTCCCTTTTTTAACTAGCCCACTCAATTTTCAAATATTTATTTAGCTCATGGCATAGTCTCCAATCCATGAGATAATCGACACTCACTGAGAAAATACATATTTATATAATACATACCTCAGTTCACCTTCCAAAGTGAGGAGCAAATCAGGACGGCCAAGATTCCTGCTGCTAGTAAAAAAAAAAGTCATCCCAGCTCCAACACCCTCTATGACTAAGACGCTGAGCACTGGTATCCACAGGAGCCTGTGTGGCATGGAACCTATTACAGTCTTTAGTTTGGTGGAAGTTCTCTCTTTCATAGCTGCGTGGTATATTCTCGATCTATGACCATTTTGAAAAAATCTACTGAATATTCCTTCCTTAGTCGTTAAAGCTGTTATTGACTAAGACAGTGAAAAGCCTTTGTTCAGTTCTGTAACTACCTCCCTTGCCCCTGCTCATGTCAGTCCAGGATAGCCTAACTAGATACAAGCACTTCATCAAGCTATCTGTCCTGTATAGGTAGGATTAGGTGTCCAAGGCCTCAAGAAAAATGTTTATTCGGAAACATCAGTCACCAAGTTATTGGCTGCTGATCCTGTGCAGTGAAGCTCCCTTATAGGGTACTCAAATGTCTTTATGAACATTACAAAGCAGCAGGGATGAACCTGGAGAGGTCAGAGACCAAGGCGTCCTGCAACCCCCCTCAAGTCTCCTACGATTGTATTAAATGCTCTGGGTGTGCGTGGAGAGCCTAGGGAATCTATTCTACCAGCCTTGTTTTTTCTTCTCCGTGTGCACCTAAGTAAGTCCTTGTTGAAGCTATTTGTACCGTTGTGGCACCTGCTCCCTCGGAAGTCATTGCAGTACACAGGCTTCCAGAAACCTGAAATAACCCAGAGACTCTCAGGACCTTGCTGCTGTTTGGAAGATGGCTGTGGATCTGGGTCAGGGATTACTTCAGTGGGTAATAGCCATGTTCCCAAGAGCCTGAGCACGAACACGAGTCCCTGCAGACTACTGAGAGAAATACGGTTCTCACAACACCAGTCTGATTTTTAATTATTTAAAAGGAATTGCTTTGAGGAGCTAAGGATGTGTCTCAGTGGTGAAATGTTTACCTAGAATATGAGTCTCTAGGATTGACCCCAAAGCCTCTGAATTCCAATGGGAGAGAAGGCCTACACTGTACACCTAGAGAGAAAGAAGAGACATCTGTCTGTTTTGTCACTCTAGCCAAAAGAACTTATTTATTTATAAGATTTACCACAGTCGACAAAATTAGCAAAGAAATGTAACATATGTAAGCCATGGAATGCTGTTCATTGATAAGTTGTTTTAGTCATGTGAGGCGTCACAGATGACCCCAAATATGGTGTTGCTTCAACAAGTAAGGCAGGCACTAAAAGCCAATACCACATGGCCTCGCTCATATGTGCACCTGAAGAGAGCTGGCCTTGTCAGGTAGATATGGCAGATTGATAAAGATGGCCTGGAAGAGAAGAGAAGGGATGGGAAGAGGTGGGTTGCAGATGCAGCCATAGCCAGACAGCGAAGAAACTCCAGGTGTTTGACTGTGCTGAGGACTGAGAAGAGTTAGCAATATATTTAAGTATAATTATACTTCTAACGTTCTTACCACAAAGAAATGGACAATGCCAGGTGATGAGCATGCTAAACAATGTGATTTGCCCATTACACAGCGTATACGTGTCAAAAAAACCCATACTATATTAGCATCAGTGTGTATGACTAGTGCACATCAACCCAAAACAAAAGGAAAACCAAGCTGAGACAAGAATTATAAAGTCCTTGAGTCACCTTCATGGGAGGCACAATTTAAGAACTCAGTATAGAGCTATGAAAACCAGAGCCAGCCAGGATGCTCAATGAGTAGAGTCATGTGCCCTGTAAACCTGAGGACCTGGAGTCATGGCGGAAGGGAAGAATCAAACTATGAAAGTTGTCCTTTAACCTCTGCAAGTGCATCCTGGCAGAATCACGTGTGCTTACAAATATACGCACAATATTAGGTAAAATATAAATTTAAAATCAAAACAAATAAATGAATGTGGAAGCAACCACAAAAAAATTTAAGGAAGCACCAAGGCTCCAACTCGTTGCTAAGATTTGCAATAAAATTTAAATCAATGAAAGAAAATCTAAGTGTTCAGTAAAAATAAATAAATGAATGAAAATGGTGG
Organism: Rattus norvegicus; assembly: GCF_021556685.1. Classification (NCBI taxonomy): domain Eukaryota; kingdom Metazoa; phylum Chordata; class Mammalia; order Rodentia; family Muridae; genus Rattus; species Rattus norvegicus. The sequence continues at coordinate 208,858,898 of NC_141535.1, read as the reverse complement.
CTTAGCGTTTCAGACTTTGGAAGACACATAAAAGCAGGAAGGCCAAAGAAAGGCAGCCTGAGACACACACTGAGTGACGTAAGAGCTGGATTTCCAGAGTGCACTGCTGTAATTCTACATAATGAGTGGGAAGACGGAACCCATGATAATGATGACTAGTGAATGCCCACAGCACTGTTGATAATAAGGGGCTCATAGAGGACCTACTACAAGGCAAACATTAAAAACTCAGCCTTTATCTCTGCATATCAATTACTAAATTTAATCTAGTTAGATGACTAATATCAATATAATAACAATAAATTTAAAGTAAGCTACATAAATACACAGGCCTCTAAAAGTATGAGCATGACTGTCTAGTACTTCAGTTAAGTTCTTGTCAAACACACGCTACTGTCAAAACAATGTTAGTAATCATTCCAATAAAAGCATATGAGTATACCCATGGCATCTTCAATCCCCATGCAGAATGCATATCATGAACATGGTATGACAACAGTCCTTCATTTTGATTCCACTGAATATATATAATGTTCTACGTCTAACGTGATCTATTTGATTTTCAATTGGTTCCTGACTTTTCACTTTTATTATTTCCACTGTTTTTATTTAATCTTCCCCCTGTTTAACTCATTTATTTTCTAAAAACCAGCTGACTTATTTCGCAGCTGTTCATTTTCTGCTTTAAAACATAGTTGTTCGATCGTTTCTCAGAAGACTCCACCCCTACAATTATCTCTAAAACAAAATCAATTAATCAAGGAAGCCATTCAGATAATCTTAAAGATGTTATTAACATCCTAACCACCATCCTCCATGAAGAGCGGTGGAGATTTTCCCAATCTGTATTTCTCCCTGACAGCACTAATAAAACATACTTAGATTTTCTGAAGAATAGGAAGCCTGTAGTGTTTATAAGTACATTTTATAGCATTTTAAATACCTTACTTATTGTTATAAAATAATTTTAAAAGGAGATCTAACTATTTTTAATCAAAAGTAGAAAGCATCAGAAAATGATAGACAAATAAAAGTAACAAGGAAAAAAAGCATAAAATTTCCAAAACAATGAAACAGATAGCTAAATAGAAGACAAGACCTTTGAGGGTATATAGTACGTGAATTTTCAAATATAGGATTTTTTTTTATAAATAGGAGGCATCTGAATGGCATATAGATGTTCTGTGTAAATACAACATAGGAGCCAGTTCAATCAGAAAACTGTTTGCCAAGCAACCTCAAAAACTGAGATCTGACCCCACATACCCATGGAATAGCCACAAGTGGCGGCCTATCACCCCAGCACTGAGGAACCAGAGAGAAGCAGTTCCTGAAACCTTGCTTGTCTGCCAGTTAGCAACGCTAGTAACATTCAGATTCAGTGAGAGACCCAGGTGGAAATGAAAGAAAGATGCTTGATACTAATTTTGTACATACTTAGGCACATGCATGCACACATGCAGACACTCACAGAGACAGACAGACAGACAGACAGACAGACAGACAGACAGACACAGACACACACACACACACACTAAATAAGGCCAGTGCCATTCTCAGTGTGCAACAGGAAACCCCTATATATAGAAAATGGGAAGTGAAACAATTGACCTGAGACATACTAATGTCAATCAATAAAGAATGGACACAGCCAAATCATTCTTTACACCTAACTTCATAAACCTAAAATCAAGAGACATAAAAAGTTCTAGCCTTGTGTATGTGTTAAAATGTGAAAAAAAAAAGAAAAAAAGCATTAATATATTCTACTTTGACGTACAAGGTACAGTCAATATTCAGTGGGAAACAATTGCATTATTAATGACCTTAAGTACACATTGGCTGCACCCATCACTAATAGCCAAAGATTTTTCATCTTTAGCAATGTTTATAACAAATGTAATCTATTTAGGAGAAAGAAGGCAAAACCAAATTAATTTTATAGTCAAATAGAAAGCAGCAACAATAGCATAGGGAACAACGTACAACACAAAGACCTAACTTTTACAAGAGTCTGACTTCTGAAAACAGACATGCAGCTCGAGTGAGGTAAGGCAGCGGGGCATGCCTATAATCCCAGGTACACAGTGCTCTGAGACAGGAGGATTGCAAGGAATGCCTTGCTAAGCTACAGAGTTATTAAAGTGAACAAAGCAAGCCTTGGCAACATACCAAGACCCTGTCTCAAAAAATCCGAGTAAAAATAAAAGGTTTGGGATCTTAGTGATATAGCATTTGCTAGCGCATTGCCCTGGGTTGACTCTCAAGTAATGCCAAAAATGAAAACCTAGCATTCTATCACAGCTTGATGTAAATGCCCCTCAGTGATCATGCGTGATGGCCCACAATGAAATATATTTTAAAATAATACGCTAAAAGGACACTAATTTAAAGGGCATAATTTAAAATTGATCCAGTAAAACAATTACACTAAAGACTTTTTTAGCATCAAGAAGCAGCCATCACCAAATGGCTGAAAACCATGCCTCATTCCTCTCATTAATAACTAGCAGATTTTTTTTAATTCTGAAAAGAAGTGAAAGAAGATATTCATAGCTAAGACCCGTCTTAATATGCATTTATTATTATTTTAACCTCTGTGATGTATTTAACATGAGAAGGTATAATTTTTGAAAAGTAAGGAATAATGAGAAAAAAACTAAAACATAATAACAACTATGTCTGTAAGTGTGGTTGAATTTTTATGTAGTCTGGTACACTATATCACGAGAATGGCCAGATGATCAACAGATGGCTATAATCACACTCACATTTAAACAAGGGTAGTAAGGATCAAGCACAAGTAAGGGAAACAGCTGTTCGTAGAGTTTAGGTGATAATTTCTCAACATTCATTACAGCAGCCAGCAACTCCACTTCTGGAAAGTAATCCCACAGAAACACACAGATACATGCCTATCAAGGAATGGATAAAGAAGCTTAACGCATTTAGATTATTACAGTGGTAAAGTTAAATGTCCTTTAAAAAGAAAGGTCTAGTGGTTGGGGATTTGGCTCAGTGGTAGAGCGCTTGCCTAGCAAGCGCAAGGCCCTGGGTTCTGTCCCCAGCTCTGGAAAAAAAAAAAAGAAAAGTCTATACATGATTCCATATGAATGCCATAGCATACTATATTGTCATTAAAGCTAATGGAATAAAACAATATGTCGTGCCCCAGGAATCAGTTAAACTCTGTATTATATGTAGTGACTAGCAGTTAATCATGACATTAAAATATAATGTAACACATGAGTCTATATAAAATAGTTCATGGAAAGCAATATTTTTTTAATAAATTAACTGACTGAAGTACAAAGAAAACAAACTAATGGATGAAATTCGATTATCTAGAACTTCCAGAGGCAACATCTCCTTAGGGGCCCAGAGTTTTACGTGGCTAACATTAAAGTAAAGCTAACTTGTATGAACACTGGTGTGTGAGAAGAGTCAGTGGCCAGGCTAATTTGACAGCGTCACTAAACGTTTAGTGTTAGAAGCAGTTCCAGAGTCAATAAACTCTTTCAGTCCACAAGACAAGCCTGGACTCTCGCTACCTAGAAAGACTTATATAGTTCTTGTGGGAAAGAGTAGTGAATCCTCTATGCAGCATCATTTTAAATAGTCTCATGTAATTAACTTACTAGTAAGATGTGTGTTGTCTACTTCTCTGCTACTAGCATGAGTACAATAAAGCAAACATTTTGTCCGTGTTTTTTTTTTAATTTGAAATGCTTATAGCGGTGCAGGGACCGAGTCAGTCCACGGGGATTAGTTGGTTGAATGAAGGAGAAAGGACAACAGGTAAAGGTGAAGAACATGTGTGATAAGCTTGGGCAGCTGGGTGAGCTGCTGAGATGTAATAAGAAACGGCTTTCTAGGAGAGAAGAGAGCTGAGCTGAGGCTTGAAATAAGTAGGTGTATTTCCAGGATGGATGATCCGGGGCGGAGGTAAGTGGGAGCCGGGCTAGAGATGATGGCGTGCCTTAGGAAGAAGAATTGATTCTGGTGAATAAGTCTTTCTTATTTGGGCATTAATATTGCTGTGAGTCGCCTATGGTGAGGAAATCTAATAAATATGGAGTGAAGACAGATCTTCATGGGAGAAAGATTTGATTGTCACCAGATGAAAGCCTAGGATGAGGGCCAGGATGAGCAGAGCCTTCGAGAACATAGGGGATGGGGCCTTGAGAAGGCACAAGGACAGAATATTACAAGATTGAAGATATGGCTTCTGTCAACAAGAACAGACTAAGAGAACCCCAAGCGTGTGCTCTAGATTCACTCAGCAAACATAACACTAGCAATGGCTGGAGCAGAGGAGAAAGAACCCAGAATATGGTAAGTATAAAGTAAGGAAGAAATAAGAAATTGTCACTTTCACACAATGGACGGTGACTCTGAAAGCTCACCCTGGGAAGCTGTTTGTCATTTGCATCTGGGAATGTCTCAGTTGCAACATGTTCCAGATTAGTAAAGATTCTCTAAAAGAACAGCAGCAGTAGAAGGAATTCTAAGGGGGCATTCAATAAATTTCCCTACATCATCCAGTCTAGGTGATCCAGCAATGACTGCTTTCACCGTAAAGAGAATGAGATCAGGATAGGTCCCCATCCCACCAATAAGATACCTCAGTAGCCCCAGGTTGGCACTGGAGTCCTGGAGGGTTTCTTGGAGAGCCACTGGTCTAGAGTCTACACTTATAAGCCAAAGAAACCGAGTTCTGATGTCATCAAGGGATGACAGTAACTATGACACATGTAGTAACAACATGTCAACAGCGTGGATAAACTTGCCAACACAGTGTAAAGGCAAACAGGCAAAGAGTGAACACTCTTTTTCTCTTGGACTGCCTTTAATTGGGCTACCGTCTGAAGAAGTCTTCCACACATAGGGTGGGTCTCTCCCACTTCAGTTCAACTGATCAGGGAAATCCCTCACAAGTGTGTCAAAGCCTTGCCTGTTGGTTGCTTCACTCAAGCTGACAAGGAAGACTAAGTTCCACACATACTTTAACTGAATTTTTGAAGTAACAAACTTGGACTGCACGTTGTTCTGAGGAAAAGGAAACTCCCCTGCAGAGGTAGAACAATAAGCCTGGACTGTGGACCCTTGATATTAGCGGCTTGAAGCACCAACAGCTCAGGATATGTTATTGGCACTGTTGACTTGGGACATCCTTACTTCTTGTTCTGATTTGAAAGGAATGCAGAAATCACTCTGACAGGGGGGTTCACTGAGCCGCCTGAAATCACTGTGGCTTCTAGTGGCCCCAGGTGTGTACAGGTTTTGACTGACAGAATAGACACTTTTAGATGTTCTAAGACAATACTTTGAAAGCACAGACATATTTAGGAGGATCTTTGATGGTGACTTATTTCAAATAGTAGGGAATATTGAGAACAGAATAATTGATTTATCGATCATAGTACGTACACTCACTTATATTTTTGAACACAAAGAAAAACCGATTATACAATTGTGGTGGTAAAAATGCTCTATATTTCGGTGATATAAATGAATGAATATGCTATAATCAATAAATTGTATTTGATTCTTAGACAGTGTCCAAATGTCACTATGCAAAATTCATGGTTTATCTTGTTTTGTCCTAATTTTGTTTGGTTTTGTGATACTGGAGCTCACACTACTGATATAAGCACAAGCACTCTTACTACTAAGGAAAACCCAGCCTTAAAGCATGAAGCTTTTAGGCGAGTTGAATTCAAATATTAGCTAATATAATTTAAATTAATTAGCTAATATATTTAAATAAATAAATTAGCTAATATAATTTGAATTAAATTTAAAACAATTCAGACACACATTGAAACTGGATGGAAAAAGACTACTCTCATTTTTTATGGTTCATTTATGGATTCCGCCAAAGGTGACTATCTATCATTACATAAAGCAAAGATGACTAAGTCATAATTCCTCCTCTGAAGTAACTCAAAGTCTTAAATAAAGAATCTACCAGAAGACATGGGAATGTGTGCAGTTATATCACTAGTCAGAAAATTCCCCTACTTACAATTAGGATAAATCCTCAAAAAGAATTTAGAAAGGTTCATCTAAAATAAATCTTTTTACTCTAGTTATCTCCAATGCATCTTGCTCCCATATTTGAAGTGAAAATTTCTGCTTGAATAAAGAGGGACGGTAGGCAGACATGAGTAGTCATACATGTCATATCTCTCAAAATCGCCATGTCTACGCAGGAGTGTCTGCTCTGATCTTCTGCAAATGAGTAGATCTAGGACAGGAAACACCGAAGGATGTAAAGTAAAGCTATTTCTCAGAGTTATAAATCACTTTTATACTCACTCCAAATGTAGGAGACTTAACATATTTGCCTATTTCCGCCCTTCCTCTTTTCATGCTCTGTTCCTTGAAAATGTCACACATGTGTACAACTCAACGGTTTCACTGCCAGCTTCATGTCTTCTTCGTGTCCTTTTTATCTTTTTTAATAACTCACAGAATCTAGTTAGTGTTGTCCATACGTGCATGGATCTTTCATGCACTGGGGCTTACGGAGCCTATCTGAGGCCACACCCACAAAGGAAAGTGCCTCTCCCTTCTCCAGGAGCCATTAACTTCCGATGGAGCCTAAGCCAGAGAAGAGGGACCCCAGAAGCCCCTGTTCCATGCCTCCTGCGATTTTGACTGTTGTTATGCAAGTACACGCAGCTACCGTGAGTTCATATGTGTAACAGCTTTGTTGGGTCCAGAGCACAGCATTCACAGCTCTCCTCCCTGCTCTTCTTCCAACATTCTTTCTAGACCCTCCTTTTCCCTGAGTGCTGGAGGAGGATGTGGTTACAGATGACCCATTTAAGGCCAGAATTTAGTCACATTTCCTCTGAACTTTGACCAGCTATGGATCGCGGCAAGTCTCCTGGCATGTGCCCCTTCCTGATGTTAAAAGTTATTATTTTAAATTTAATTTTATGAGTGTTTTGCCTGCATGCATGTACGAGCGCCGTGTGTGTGTGTGTGTGTGTGTGTGTGTGTGTGTGTGTGTGTGTGTGTGTGTGTGTGTTACCTATGTTACCTATGGGAGCCTGAAGAGGACATTGGATCCTAAGAACTAGAGGTACATGGGATTGGGAGTCTCTGTATGAGTGTTGAGAACCAAACATGAGTCCCCCCACAAAGAGCAGCAAACACTTGGAAGCACCAAGCCATCTCTCCAGGCTTGCCTTCTGATTTTAATAACTTGAAATGTTTCCCACTTGAAAGCTTTTCAAAATTATTGCCACTTACTGCCTCCCTTCTATATAACTCGTTTCTCTGTTATAGTCTAATGCTTATAAATTTTCATTTATGTTTGATTACATATAATCGCATATTTATGGGGCAGACTTATTTTTTGTGCATGTAAATTACACTTCTATGACACAGGAAATGCAATAAACGCATGCATCGAGCTCCATAAAAACACCCGAAAATGTTTCCCAGTGTTTTCTTACGGCACAGAGACACTGCCAGTGTTTGAGTATGCCAAGATGCCCAAAAACAAGGTTGAGAATACCAAGCTAGATGCCCCTTAATCGGTGATAAGGAGAGGGGACCTTGAATTTTTAAAGGGCAGAGTGGCTCTGCCAGCTAGACATCTCAGCTTGTGAAATTTTAGCTTGCAAACGATATCACAAAGTACAGTTGTATTAACCTGCAATGCTATCAAATACCTGGATCTTGAGTGGACCACAGTGGAAATATTGATACTGATTTGATTTGGGAACTACAGGAAAAGCACAGTGTGTTCCTTTTAAAAATCTTTTATGCAAAACATTGCAGATTAAAAGATTCTCATATTTAATTGTTCTATGGTATAAATTATCAGATATTTTTATAATGTATATTAGTTTTTGGGGGGTTGAAAGTCAGAAAGGTACATATACTTCTTTTGCACACAGGGAGTTAAAGGCCATTTTCCTCTCAAGAAAAATATATGGCAGGTGTTAGAGCACAGAGTCTACCTGCCTTCTGCCCTTTCAATCTTGATTTCTATTTCTATTTTTCCAGGGCAGAGGGCTAAGAAGCCAGTCTGCTCTGTGGTCTTACATCTACCTCTTACAATCACAAGGTAAGTTTGTGGCTACATTCAGTACTGGATTTAGGAATTCCAAGAATCACATAGACTAGGATAGCAAAGTCACAGGAAGAACTCTCTGCCAGCTCCTGAAAAGCTATACTGGGCAGATCTCTCCCCTGCGGGCACATTCATAATATTCTCTTTCTTTCCTTTACCGCCCCCCCATTCTGGGCATGTGAACGATGGGCCTCTCCTCGCTAATTCTAGCTTAGTAGTTAATGGGCTGCTTCTATTTCATCTGAACTGATAGTATTTGCGCTCTCTCTCTCTCTCTCTCTCTCTCTCTCTCTCTCTCTCTCTCTCTCTCTCTCTCTCTCTCTCTGTCTCTCTCTCTCTCTCTCTCCCCCAATACTCCTCCTCACTTCATGGCCTGACCACACTCTCCCCCACTAAGGTGGGTCACACACTGTCTTTCATAATAAAGCTCATTCCAAATGTTCTCATTGGTCTCAGCTTCCTACTCCACAAACACCTCCAACTGCTGTCTTTTAATGACACTAGTATGATATTCTCAGGAGGAAAGCAACGCAAGGCATTTCCCCCTAAACCTTGAACGGTGTATACTGGATATACCCTTTTACAGTTTCCATTACATCTCCAGTAATAAAGGATTGTTATGCCTAAAAATACAGATACTATTAAGACTTAGTAGTTCAAGTACAAGATATTCATCTAGAGTGCATCTCAAAGTGTTCTCTGCACCCACATATCAAGAGACAGAATCAACCCAAGTGCCCATTAGTAAATTTACAGATAAAGGACCACACTATGCAATACAGTGAAGTGTTATAGAGACTTTCAAAGGGGTGAAATCCCATTGTCTGCAACCACGCAGATGAACTAACACTTGGCAATAGTTGAAAATGAGCCAGTCACAAACAGAGAGGTACCTCCGAAATATTAGATTTCAAAAAATGTTACAGTCCTAGAAACAGAAAGTAAAAGAGCTTTTCACAACGGTTAGGAACCAGGCCTTTTAAGACAAGTTAGTCAAGCAACACAAATTCTCAGGAAAAGGAAGGCTAGGAGGTTTGCCCTGTGTCTCAGCAAATGCTGTCCACAGAAATACCTCCTGTACCTGAAAATACAGGACAGTTGATTTTAGTTTTGCCACAAAAAATGTGATAATTTGTAAGTTAAATGGTTTAATTTAACAACTATACTATACTATACTGATTTGATATGATATAATGTAATGTAATATAATAAATATAACATATATTTGGGGATTGAGAGGTGAGTCAATGGTTAATAACACCGAGTGCATTATGAAGTTCAACCCCTAGCTCCAGAAAGGGACCTCACAACTCTGTCTGTGACTCCAGTTTCAACGGATCTGACATCTTCCTCTGGTTCCAGCATGGATTGTGTACATGGGCTAGACAGAAAGACGTGCAGGCAAAACACCCATACACAAATTTTTAAGCCAAATTTTAAAAGTCAGGAATGACGATGCATACCCACACGTCATTCTACCATTTTGGAGACAGGTGAGATAACGTTTAAGGTTCTCACTCAACTCTAGCTCGTTTGAGATCCTGTAGGGCTCAAGTAGACAAACTAAAATATTCCCAATTTCTGTTTCTCAAAAACTGAAAATAAAATAGAAAACTAATCACAAATCGGTAAATTACTTTTCTATTGATAGCATAAATGCAATATTTAATTTCATGCCCAGAATCCATTGTTTAATTTACTTCCAACTATTTCATAAATTTTGAAACATTCCCAAATACTCATGAAATTCACCCATGAATCTAGCAAAATTCTCCATTTTCTGTGATGTAATTTATTTTACATGTATGTATTGATGATAGCTATATTTTCTGGGGCCATTGGCATGTTAACCAATTCAGTGATGAATCAGATGGGAACCCCACAGTACAGTACTCAATACAGAAGGAATTTCAGTTGGGAAAATCCCATCCCACTTAGCATAGCCTGAATTGAGCTGAATGTAGCCTGACTGAGATTTAGAATCTCACCTATATGATCTTACACACCTTCCCTATTGTTATTTAAATGCTTCTTTTTTATTGCTGGCAAATCATAAAACACTTATTTTTCTTGATTAACTCCCGTGACAACATAACAAAACAACTATTTCAAGGATTACACCAGCGGCTGAAAGTCAGCACAATGTGTTAAAATCTTACTCATCCTCAAGAAGCAAACTACTTCAGGGAACACATTCTGTTGTCTTATAGAAAGTGACTTTTCTATAATTATCCCATTATTTACTCAGCAAGTATCTATCTATTATCCTTCTGTGTCCTGGAATTTGAAATTTCAAATTTACCTATTTTAGAATTTACCTTTTTAAAAAAAATCTAATTGTGCCTATGTATATTAATTGCTATAGTTTCCTTTCTGTTGCTATGATTAAAAGATAAAAACAAACAAAGATAAAAACAAAAACACAAACAGGAAAAATCCTCTCAAGTCAAAAGCAATTCTAGAGAAAAAAGAAAACATTCGACTTGGCTTACACTTTAAGGCCACAGTGCATCATCCAAGGTAGTCAATGCTAAGCCATCTTTCTTGCATAGAGAGACCAGGACCACTTGACCATGGGGAAGAGTTATCACAGTGACATGGGCCCTCCTAAACCACTGAACAGTCAAAATTCTCCTCCATTCTCGAGCTCACAGACCAATCTGTTCAGAGCAGTTCTTCAACCAACAGTCCCTCCTCTCATGACACCGTACTGTGTTAAGTTGATAGTTGAAAGTGATTGGGACAGAGGGTTTCTCTTCTGACTTCTTTTGTTAAAAAAATTATCGGGTCTACACTCAGTTTTGGAGGAATGGAAATAAGTCTGAATAACCCATTTGTACACATCTCTGCTCTCTGAGAACTTTGGTCCATCTGATTTATAGCATTTTTCTACTGGAAAATTAAAACTGTAATATGAGTTAATTAAGGACAAAATGTAGACCTTTACCTGTATCTCATTGCTAAAGAAAGGTTCCTTTGCATTGATTATCCAAGATAATAGAAGATGAATACGGCAAAAGTTGATGTTCTGGGGATTATAAGTAGGAGAGCACCAAAGATCAGAGGAACAATGTAGGAAGGTGCCTGCATGAAGTTAAGGATGTCTGGGAATCCTCTACCCAATTTGTATGAAAATTGTGGAAGGTTGTGTCTGAGTTAACAGAAAGCTGCCTTCTCTTCTGTGAGCTCCATTGTCCAGTTCTGGTACAGCCAGAGTCACAGAAGGCATGATGGTACCAAGAGTATTGCCAAGGATCTCAGGAACAGGAAACAAGGCTTGCTAAAACAAGGGCAAGTAGAGCAAACTCATCAAGAACAAAAGTTCCAGCATGCAATCTGTTGGTTGCTGTTTTGTCCTAACAACAGTGTCCTGTGCCTTACAGAAGCTTTGCAAATTTATGAGGTCTCATTTGTCTATTCTTGATCTTAGAGCATAAGCCATGGGTGTTCTGTTCAGGAAATTTCCTCCCGTGCCCATGTGTTCAAGAGTCTTCCCCACTTTTTCTTCTATTAGTCTGAGTGTTTCAGGTTTTATGAGGTCTCATTTGTCTATTCTTGATCTTAGAGCATAAGCCATGGGTGTTCTGTTCAGGAAATTTCCTCCCGTGCCCATGTGTTCAAGAGTCTTCCCCACTTTTTCTTCTATTAGTCTGAGTGTTTCAGGTTTTATGTGGAGGTCCTTGATCCACTTGAACTTGACCTTTGTGCAGGGCAATAAGAATGGATTGATCTGCATTCTTCTACATACTGACCTCCAGTTGAACTAGCATCATTTGTTGAAAATGCTACTTTTTTTCCACTGGATGGTTTTAGCTTCTTTGTCAAAGACCAAGTGACCATAGGTGTGTGGGTTCATTTCTGAGTCTTCAATTCTATTCCACTGATCTACCTGCCTGTCTCTGTACAAATACCATACAATTTTTATCACTATTGCTCTGTAATACAGCTTGAGGTCAGGGATGGTGATTCCCCCAGAAGTTCTTTTATTGTTAAGAATAGTTTTCACTATCCTGGATTTTTTCTTATTCCAAATGAATTTTCAAATTTCTCTTTCTAATTCTATAAAGATTTGAGTTGGAATTTTGATGACAATTGCATTGAATCTGTAGATTGCTTTTGGCAAGATGGCCATTTTTACTCTATTAATCCTTTCAATCCATGAGCATGGGATCCATCTTCTGAGATTTTCTTTGATTTCTTTCTTCGGAGACTGGAAGTTTTTTGTCATACAGATCTTTCACTCAAACTAAATGGAGAGAAACTTAAAGCAATCCCACTAAAATCAGGGACTAGACAAGGCTGCCCACTCTCTCCCTACCTATTGAATATAGTATTTGAAGTCCTATCCAAAGCAATCAGATAATAAAAGGAGATCAAAGGGATACAAATTGGAAAGGAAGAAGTCAAAATATCACTATTTGCAGATGATATGATAGTATACTTAAGTGACCCCAAAGATTCCACCAAAGAACTACAAGCCTGATAAACAACTTCAGCAAAGTAATTAGATATAAAATTAACTCAAACAAATCAGTAGCCTTCATCTACTTAAAGAATAAAGAGGCTGAGAAGGAAATTAAGGAAACAACACCCTTCACAATAGTCACAAGTAATATAAAATATCTTTCTGTGACTCTAACCAAGCAAGTGAAAAGTAGAAATCAGTCTGGCAGTTACTCAGAAAATTGGATATAGTACTACCTGAGGACCCAGCTATACCACTCCTGGGCATACACCCAAAAGATGCTCCAATATATAACAAAAACACATGCTCCATTATGTCCATAGCAGCCTTACTTATTATAGCCAGAAGCTGGAAAGAACCCAGATGTCCTTCAACAGAGGAATGGATACAGAAAATGTGGAACATTTACATGATAGAACGATCAAATACAGCGACTCATCAATCAAAAACAATGACTTCATGAAACTTTTAGGCAAAAGGATGGAACTAGAAAATATCCTCCTGAGTGAGGTAACCCAATCACAAAAGAATACATATGGTATGCACTCACTGATACGTGGATTTTAGCCCCAAAGCTCAGAATTCCCAAGATACAATTCACAGACCAAATGAAGCTCAAGAAGAAGGAAGACCAAAGGATGCTCCAGTCCTTCTTAGAAGGGGAAACAAAATACTCACTAGAGGAAATACAAGACAAAATGTGGAGCAGAGACTAAAGGAAAGGCCATCCAGAGACTGCCACACATAAGGATCCATCCCACATGCAGTCACCAGACCCAGTCATTATTGGGGATGCCAAGAGGTGAATGCTGACAAGAGCCTGATACAGCTGTGTCCTGAGAGGTCCTGCCAGAGCCTGACAAATACAGAGGTGGATTCTTACAGCCAACCATTGGACTAAGAATGCGGTCCCCAATGGAGGAGTTACAGAAAGGTCTGAGGTAACTGAGGAAATTTGCAACGCCATAGGAAGAACAACATCAACCAAACAGACACCCCAGAGCTTTCAGGGAATAAACCACCAACCAAAGAGTACACATGCTGCATATGTAGCAGAGGATGGCCTTGTAGGGCATCAATGGGAGGAGAGGCCCTTGATCCTGTGAAGGCTCTATGCCAGGGCAAGGAGGCAAGAAGGAGTGGGTGGATAGGTGGGGGAGCACCCTCATGGAGGCAGGGGTCGGGGGATGGTATGGGGGATTTCCAGAGAGAAAACCAGGAAAGGGGATAACATTTGAAATGTAAATAAAGAAAACATCCAATAAAAAGAAAAGGAAAGAACAAATGTCCCAGGGATGTGATTGTACCCAAGTAATACGTTATTTGAAGGAACAACAGGTTTGGGCATTACTGAGGTCACAGGATCTCAATATTTTTAAAGAGAATCTTTTATAAGCATCACCTGTCAATAAAAAAGCCTATGCTTAATGGGCTGAGGCAGGAAAGAAAAGAGGAGACCGTGGAAGGAAGAGGGGGGATTCTGAAAAATAGTGAGAGGTGTGGGACATTCATCTGGGAACACTGAGGACACAGATAGACACAGTGTATGCGTAGGTGTTGGAGGGCTCAGTGCATTGCAGGGTATTGGATAGGACAGTGTATTGTGGAGTGTTGGAGGGAACAGAGGACAACTCAGGTGTCCTATGAAATCACCATATCTCTCCTCTCCAGAACAAGAACACTCAATCAGCTGAGACAGAAGGTCAGCTCCAGGACGGACTTACTAAAATAATCTTTAGCTTCCCTATCTATCCATCCTCATGAATTATTACCTGTAGAAGCTCAACTCCCTGCTCCTTGGTCTTTTCACTTACTTACATTAATTACCTCTGATAAAATGGTGTAGAGTCCTTGGATCCACTGAGTCTTTTCTGTGAAGTCCTTTGTTGGCTCAAAACCTAAAATACTAACACTATATAAAACTATATGATTTTTTTTTTGCTGATTGCTGCCTGCTTTTCTTGTTTCAATTCACAAGGCTCTGATAGACAATATATGGGAGAGAAGACCTCCATATAATATATGTAATATATATATATATATTACACACACACACACACACACACACACACACACACACACACACACGTTTTCCTTTCCCCCTTCTGTGTCTGACCTTGTGTCTATTCAGCTGCCAGGTAAAATGCCTGGAATGGATTCTTAACACACCAGTTGCCTTCATCCATGCAATAGTTAAAAACAGCTGAGCGCCTGGAACCTGTAACAGTTTCCCTCACTTTGTTATAACCCACCTACTTGATATACCCATTACTATATCTGAAAAGTTGCTGATTTTATAATTTGCTTTGTCCTGTTGCTTATCTAAACTTCCTGATGCCGTCATCAGAAGAGGGAATTGGGGGCGATGCAAATGTGTGTCCTCAGCCTATTCCACTGATATTTGGCTCCACCACATGTATGATCTCTTATTCCATTTTACGTGAGAGCTGGGGCTGTCTCCAATATTCAAATACTGTTGATGGCATTTCAGCCATGTTTCTAATATGCAAATTCCGAGTAGACATGGAAATTCTTGGTAATGATTACAAGTAGTATTCTGGGATACAGACTAGCAACACTGAAAGACATGTTAGAGATGCTGAGAGAAAAGAGAAAGATTCCATTCTAAGTGATTAAGAACTGATTACAGCATGGTCACGAACATAGGGTATAACACAATCAATGTTTTAAAGATTTATTTTTTATTATATATATTTGTGTGTGTGTGTGTGTGTGTCCATGTGTGTCCATGTGAGATTATGTGTGAGTGTGGTTGTCTGTGGAAGCCAGAAGAAGGTAGATGACCTGGAGCTGAAGTCACAGGAAGCTGTGAGCTGTCAGAAGTCCTAAAGTTGATTATAAACAAACTCAGGTCCTCTGCAAGGGTCATGTATGGTCTTACTAGTCAACCTTCTCTCCAGACTAACAACTTTTTAAAAATATTTTTTTAGTTACTCTTGAAGAATTTCATGCATATAAAAAAGCCAAGTTGACTCTGACCTCATAGGTAGCAATGAATATCCTAGTGAGAGCACCAGTGGAAGGGGAAGCCCTGGGTCCTGCTAAGACTGAACCCCCAGTGAACTAGATTGTTGGGGGGAGGGCGGCAATGGGGGGAGGAGGGGGAGGGGAACACCCATAAGGAAGGGGAGGGGGGAGGGGGATGTTTGCCCGGAAACCGGGAAAGGGAATAACACTCGAAATGTATATAAGAAATACTCAAGTTAATAAAAAAAAATTAAAAAAAGCCAAGTTGATTCTATTCACCCCTTTCTCTTCTCCAACTCCTCCCAGATCCCCCAACTGCTAGATACCTCTCCCACTTACATGCTCCCAATGTTTTGTAAACAGCCATTTGCATCCAATTTGTGATGCTCACGTGTACATGGGTGTAAAGTAATCCACTAGTATCTAGGCAATCTACCAGAGTCCACACTCCTGAAGAAAACAGACTCTCCCCCCAAAAGCTAGAGGTGGGGCCTCATGAGTCTCTCCCCATTTGATGAACTTTTTACTTAAAGTAACTTAAGGTAAGTAACACTAAAAATGCACACATGCTCTCTCTCTCTCTCTCTCTCTCTCTCTCTCTCTCTCTCTCTCTCACACACACACACACACACACACACACACACACACACACACACACACACACACACACGGCTCCATTTAAAGGAAACAAATAGCAACTGAAGTTAGGACTACCCACCTGGGTTAGGTCATACGAAAATCCAAGTATTTCAAAATTCACAAACCTCAATAAAGGAGAGCAGCACGTGTCAGCTTGCATTCAATTGAAGGTGCATGACTGAACTGAGCTCCTTTCAAGGGATTTCTCTATGGTCCCTACTACTCCGAGGACTCCATGCAATATTAATGCTCTCAGTTTTGTGAGTACACAGCCCACACTGCATCCCCAATAAAAGAAAAGCTCCTCAATTCCTAATCATTTCAATAGGCTCTAATGTAATATTTCCTACATTGGAAATCACGGCACTTTATTTAAGGAAATCGGTCTGGCCGAGTAAGCTGTGCGTAGCGCAGGCTGCTGCACAGACGCCAGTTCAAAGGATCAGATGTCAAAGTGCTCCTTCTAATGTCCCTTAATCATCACTCCTATTAGTGCCTGAATAGGACTGTGATTAAAACACTGCTGTCATTGTCTACCTATTCAGGCTTCTAGCATTCTATGTGGGTCCCACCGATTAGCGTTTGAATAGATGAGCGATTAGAAAGACAGCTGCCATTGTATGCCCATTCTGGAAAACAGCACAACTCGCAAATTTATTTTCTATGAGCACCAAATAAGTATTTTGCAAAGGTAAAATATACCATTAGGCTCTAAAGACAATTTAGCTGATTTCTTTTGTTCACAGCACTCTATTTTCCCATATGCAAAGATATTTCTTATTTGCAAATACAGTAATATGCTTCATTAATATCTTCTAAAATATACATATTCTGTTTTTGCAGCCATAGTCTTAACACACATCTGCTTTATTATATAGCACTTATTGACCTACAATACATCATGCAATTCCAGTTTAATATTTATGATTATGCAAAGAATTTCTGTGTAAACAAATCAAGGCAATTTGATTCCAGATCTTCTGGATCTCATCTCCGTATTTTTAGAACATTGTGTAGCTTGTATGAACAACTTCTCCTAAGAGAAGTCTCTGTGTCAGATTTTGAGAATTTGCAAAAGCTCGTATTTCACACACGCTGGTTAGTCCTTCCGAAGCTCCTAGACATCCTAGCCTGGCTGGATGCAGCCAGAGTGGGATCCCCTTTCCCCTTTGCATCATGGGATGCACAGGTCTGGCCTTCACTGACAGCTGAGCAAGGGCAGCCTGGAGAGAGATTGTTTTTTAGTAGAAATATTGAAAAAATGTATAAGAAAGTAATGTATTGTGACATCATACACATAGGGTGAAGCTCAAAGGAAATCTCTTTCTCTCTCTCTCTCTCTCTCTCTCTCTCTCTCGTGTTCGTGTGTATGTGTGTGTGTGCTCACTGTATGTGTATGTTGGTATGTGCAGGACCGATTTTCTGAAATAAATTTCTAGGCAATGGAGATATTAATACAAAAACAATTTTTACCCAAAGGGGATAAAAGATATTTGTTCAGTAACCAGATATGAACAATATGGCCCTGAAACACAGATTCAGGTAGGACCAATTTCTGTGTCCCAATATGGGAAGAGATTTATGAAATGTTTCTGAGTAACAGAAAAAGAAAAGGAATGTTCCTGACTCCTTTCAAATACTTTGATGGAAACATCAGGAACGCAAGGCAAAACATGGGAACTTCTACTATAGACTGCAGATGCCATCTGAGGGCACTCTTAGGCTTTTGGTTGGTGGATACTGGCAGTCTGATACGTTAATATGTTCCAAAAGGTCTTATCTGACAGTCACAAGAACAAGTCAAACACAGAAGTCCACAGAGAAGAGCTATTGAGGGGACTAAAGTTAACCCAAGATAAGTTGTAATTAGGCTCTGGACAAGCAATATTCCAAGCTGCCCACAATCATGGAACTCTAGTAGTTAATCAGCCTTACAGGGAGTTCAATGCTAGCCATGGTTTCCTTACATAGGCTTTCCCTCACAGAAGAAACAGTCTATATTCAATCACTATTTTCAGTTCCTTCTGTTGGCCATACTTCCACATTCTTCCCTTTATTCTGCCTTTCTGTGTCAGCTGTGATGAGCTAACCTGTGTCCCCACTTTCTCAGAATCAGAAATCTATGAACTACATAAACCCTAAGTGTCAATTCTCATCAGTATCAACACTCAGAAATGGCTACATGTATGATGGGCACAGTTTTAGATCATGCACATGCACTCTCTCTCTTGACCCAGTGTGTAGACTTTATTGCTGTCTTCATTTTCAAGCAGAACAAAATTCATTCCAGTAGTTAATAAATGGCAAAAGCATTGAGTGAGCCCAAGCTGTTTAGTCCCCGGATGACAAACTCATAACCAACCTGTCTATAGCTGCATGGCCATCCTTAAACATCTTCCCTAAAATTCTGACCTCAAACACAAGGCAGCTAGTTATGCAGAGAATATTTTTCTTCTTTAGCAAATAAAGCTTTTGGAAATCCACCTTCGGAGAGCTTTCTTCAGCTACTTG
The DNA here is from genome assembly GCF_021556685.1 of Rattus norvegicus. Lineage (NCBI taxonomy): Eukaryota > Metazoa > Chordata > Mammalia > Rodentia > Muridae > Rattus > Rattus norvegicus. Next base: position 208,840,203 of record NC_141535.1, on the reverse strand, counting down.
TAAAACAGGACCAGGTGCCTAAACTCTATTCCGATTAACAATAAAGAAGGTGTAAAAATTGCTTCACCATTATGGAATTTTTAAACTAGAGAAGAACACAATAAAAGCAGCAGAGCTGATGGGAGACAATTACAAACGAGTTTAATTTGTGAGCAGCTTAGATGTAGAGGAAGTTGTGATTGGCCTGAAATAAATAATTGAACAAAGCCTTTCTGTAACAGCCTCGGGATATCAAGAGTTAACACTTTTCTTCTCTCTAGGCAGCTACTGTTTTATTACACATATCTACTCAGAGAATAAATCTCTTGCCAAACCAAGAATAAAGCACCAAGAAACCCCACTTTCAACACAAGAACACAACATTTGACCAACACCAAACTATAGCATACGTCAAACAAGGAGTCTGTCTCCTTAATGAGCTAGCTTGCGCTTCTCTTAATGAAATAACTAGATATTGACCATGTCAATAAGCGTAACTAGCGGCCATCATCTTCAACACCACTCGCTGATGCCCTCCCTCAACTCTACAACCTACTCCTTGCAGAATGCAAGCTGCCTTTTGACCTTCGACTCTGTCAGTTTTCTCAGAGATCTCCCCAACATGTTTTCCACTCTGGCGGGTTCCCACTTTGTAGCCTTCCTCCTTTCAACCTCCCTCTTTAACTTCAGCATAAAAACTGCTTTCCTTTGGGGGCCAATCTTGAATGCTCAAGCCAAGCTATGCATTTCCACCAAGTCCCACGGCAGGCTGACTGACAGAACATCAGTGTGAAATACAAGTTTAACACACAGATATGTGTATCCTGTCAGGGCAACCAGGGACCTTGTCACCATTTTCATCATCATCCACAATGGGCGAAGCCTACGAGATCTTCAGTTACTATTTGGTAACTGTACAAGTGAGATTCAAGCTGAGGATGATTAAAGTGTTCCCAGCACTTAAATGGATGAACTAATTTGGAGAGACACATTAAAAGGTGGAACAATGAGTAAAATCTTTAAGACAGTTCACCACTGTGTGAATTAACTTCTCTCCAAAGCTGAGCTGATGCACCAAAATATTCAGGGGATGCCCTGCAGAGTTCACACGTCATGTGGGCAGGCAGTGGAGAAACAAACAGTCACTTCAGCCTTTAATCTGAGTTCTTAAGTAAGTCTAGATGAATGCCAGTAGATGAGAATTATGTAAAACATGTCCTCATAAGGAAAGCAATATAAATTTTGACCTATATTTAAAAGACTCCTGAAGTCAGCAGTTCTAGCTTTATGCCTTAGATCAGCGCTCAGATACTTTAATACAGATTCTCATGTTTGGGTGACTCGCCACCATTAAAGTATTTTGGCTTCTACTAAATACCTATAATTTTGCTACTGATATGAACTACAGTGTAAAAACATGATATTCAGGTAATCATAGGTGGCCCCTGTCAAAGGGTCATTTGAGCACCGAGAGGGATCACAACCCACAGGTTACATACGCCTGGCTTAGGTACTTACGTCACTGAGCAATCCCTTGATCTTCCCAAGAATTCATGCTCTTTAAGAAGACGACCGTACTCACTACAATTTGCTATACATACATAGAATCAAACAATAATAAATCTGCTCCATCGGAATGTAAGTGTCATAAGGAGACACTCAGAATCTTAGTGCCAAGAACAGGCTCTGGCATATGTGAAGAATTCAGCAAATATTCTTATTTACCATTTACCAAACACTTAACCACATGCCCAGCACTAATCTATGTGCAGCAGATTCAACTATGAAAAAAATGGGCCTTCATAGACCTCACATTTAAATTAAGAGACAACACTTTAATGATGGGACATAGTATGTGAGCTGCCAATTGTTCTGCAAAGGAAAATGAAGAGGGGCGGATGCAGAAGAAATGCGTAGGGCAGCAGTCATCTGCAGCTATCGGTTAATCAATGGAGGTAGTTGAGTTATCCTTGTCAGTAACTTACTCAGGGTTTACTGCCATTCACTCCCACCCCATACTCTTCTATTTTTCTCAACCACCATTATCCCCTGAAACTGTGACAGAATGCAGCATATATCACACAACTGAATCCTATTTTTCACTCAGTCTATAAGTCTTGGAGCATGAGAAAACATAAATAAAATATACTTACTTTGGGGGACAGACACGCAAATAATATATAAAACCTGAATAATGAGACAGCATCCAAATGAGGCATTTTATAAGATCCTTTTAAAAATGCCTTGTACACTATAAATATAGTATAAATTCATAAGGAAGGAAAATGTAACTATTTACATATCATGAACATTTCAATAATGTTTGCTTATATAATTTACTACTAGACTCAGACTCATAGAGGGTTCTCTCTAGTCAATAACAAAGGGAAAATATTAGAACTGCTTTGAAGGGCTGGCGAGATAACTCAGTACTTATGAGCATTTACTGTTCTTGTGTAAGACCCAAATTTGATTCCCAGCCACAGACAAGGCAGGTCTCAGGCTTCCTGAGGCTCTGAATTCACACATGAACATACCCAGACATAGACCACATATATATGCATAATTAATTAATAAGATGAAGTTTTCAGAATAGAAAAAAAAAGTGACCTGAGCCAGGTGTGCGCATCCCAGCACTCAGAAGGGAGAGGTGGAGGCAGGTGGATCCTATGAGTTTGAGGCCAGCCTGGGCTTTAGCAAGAAAGCCCTCAGGAAACAAAAGAATAAATAAATAAATAAATAAATAAATAAATAAATAAATAAATAAATAATAAATAAATAAATAAATAAATAAATAAACCCTACACTATACTTTCCAAAACTTTTCTCCAAGAAATGAAAATAAATGCAAAACTCAGAGAAATAGTGTTTCAGCCACAGTTAGAAACATGAAAATCAAAGGTTCAGAGAAAGGGAAGTAAACCTAGGTGATTCATAGTAGCTGGAGAAGTGTGAGGCAGGGAAAAAGTCAATTTCTCTCAACTTTTAACCTTTCAGTACAGGTTATATTGATATTTTAATGACAAAGAGACAGGAAAGGAACAAAAGACAAGTAAATGCTAGAGAAAAGGGGTTGTAGGATAGTTCCCATGGTTCTTCACGGATGCTTGGCCAACACCAGGTGTGTGGTAGTCAGAAGATGGAGACTGTGACTTAGGAGCTAGCTGAAGCCTTGAGGAAGAGGCCAGAGACATGATGAGTCCTGAGCTCCAGTGCCCAGCAGAACATCACAGGGACCAGGGACCACCACATCCCCATGAACTTCCCAATATGAAAAGGTAGGTGACAGAGAGGAGTCTGATGCCCGGGACGGAAGGGCAAGAAAGTTTCCTAAAGATTTACTGAGTGGGTGGGAAGCGATGGGGGTGTTGCCTCAGCTGGTAAGAGTACTTTCTGCTGATTAATATAGTAAAAATGGCCATTTTACCAAAAGCGATCTACAGATTCAATGCAATCCCCATCAAAATACCAATCCAATTCTTCAAAGAGTTAGACAGAACAATTTGCAAGTTCATCTGGAATAACAAAAAAACCCAGGATAGCTAAAACTAACCTCAACAATAAAAGGACTTCAGGGGGAATCACTATCCCTGAACTCAAGCAGTATTACAGAGCAATAGTGATAAAAACTGCATGATATTGGTACAGAGACAGACAGATAGACCAATGGAACAGAATTGAAGACCCAGAAATGAACCCACACACCTATAGGCACTTGATTTTTGACAAAGGAGCCAAAACCATCAAATGGAAAAAAGATAGCATTTTCAGCAAATGGTGCTGGTTCAACTGGAGGTCAACATGTAGAAGAATGCAGATCGATCCATGCTTATCACCCTGTACAAAGGTTAAGTCCAAGTGGATCAAAGACCTCCACATCAAACCACATACACTCAAACTAATAGAAGAAAAACTAGGGAAGCATCTGGAACACATGGGCACTGGAAAAAAATTCCTGAACAAAACACCAATGACTTATGCTCTAAGATCAAGAATCGAGGATAAACAGTTCTCTGCACCCAAATCCCGTGGGAGGGAGAGCTGAACCTTCAGAGAGGCAGACAAGCCTGGGAAACCAGAAGAGACTGCTCTCTGTACATACATCTCGGACGCCAGAGGAAAACACCAAAGGCCATCTGGAACCCTGGTGCACTGAAGCTCCCGGAAGGGGCGGCGCAGGTCTTCCTGGTTGCTGCCGCCTCAGAGAGCCCTTGGGCAGCACCCCGCGAGCAAACTTGAGCCTCGGGACCACAGGTAAGACCAACTTGTCTGCTGTAAGAAAGCTGCCTGGTGAACTCAAGACACAGGCCCACAGGAACAGCTGAAGACCTGTAGAGAGGAAAAACTACACGCCCGAAAGCAGAACACTCTGTCCCCATAACTGACTGAAAGAGAGGAAAACAGGTCTACAGCACTCCTGACACACAGGCTTATAGGACAGTCTAGCCACTGTCAGAAATAGCAGAACAAAGTAACACTAGAGATAATCTGATGGCGAGAGGCAAGCGCAGGAACCCAAGCAACAGAAACCAAGACTACATGCCATCATCGGAGCCCAATTCTCCCACCAAAACAAACATGGAATATCCAAACACACCAGAAAAGCAAGATCTAGTTTCAAAATAATATTTGATCATGATGCTGGAGGACTTCAAGAAAGACATGAACACACTTAGGGAAACACAGGAAAACATTAATAAACAAGTAGAAGCCTAGAGAGGAATCGCAAAAATCCCTGAAAGAATTCCAGGAAAACACAATCAAACAGTTGAAGGAATTAAAAATGGAAATAGAAGCAATCAAGAAAGAACACATGGAAACAGCCCTGGATATAGAAAACCAAAAGAAGAGACAAGGAGCTGTAGATACAAGCCTCACCAACAGAATTCAAGAGATGGAAGAGAGAATCTCAGGAGCAGAAGATTCCATAGAAATCATTGACTCAACTGTCAAAGATAATGTAAAGCGGAAAAAGCTACTGGTCCAAAACATACAGGAAATCCAGGACTCAATGAGAAGATCAAACCTAAGGATAATAGGTATAGAAGAGAGTGAAGACTCCCAGCTCAAAGGACCAGTAAATATCTTCAACAAAATCATAGAAGAAAACTTCCCTAACCTAAAAAAAAGAGATACCCATAGGCATACAAGATGCCTACAGAACTCCAAATAGATTGGACCAGAAAAAAAACACCGCCCGTCACATAATAGTCAAAACACCAAATGCACAAAATAAAGAAAGAATATTAAAAGCAGTAAGGGAAAAAGGTCAAGTAACATATAAAGGCAGACCTATCAGAATCACACCAGACTTCTCGCCAGAAACTATGAAGGCCAGAAGATCCTGGACTGATGTCATACAGACCCTAAGAGAACACAAATGCCAGCCCAGGTTACTGTATCCTGCAAAACTCTCAATTAACATAGATGGAGAAACCAAGATATTCCATGACAAAACCAAATTTACACAATATCTTTCTACAAATCCAGCACTACAAAGGATAATAAATGGTAAAGCCCAACATAAGGAGGCAAGCTATACCCTAGAAGAAGCAAGAAACTAATCGTCTTGGCAACAAAACAAAGAGAATGAAAGCACACAAACATAACCTCACATCCAAATATGAATATAACGGGAAGCAATAACCACTATTCCTTAATATCTCTCAACATCAATGGCCTCAACTCCCCAATAAAAAGAAATAGATTAACAAACTGGATACGCAACGAGGACCCTGCATTCTGCTGCCTACAGGAAACACACCTCAGAGACAAAGACAGACACTACCTCAGAGTGAAAGGCTGGAAAACAACTTTCCAAGCAAATGGTCAGAAGAAGCAAGCTGGAGTAGCCATTCTAATATCAAATAAAATCAATTTTCAACTAAAAGTCATCAAAAAAGATAAGGAAGTACACTTCATATTCATCAAAGGAAAAATCCACCAAGATGAACTCTCAATCCTAAATATCTATGCCCCAAATACAAGGGCACCTACATATGTAAAAGAAACCTTACTAAAGCTCAAAACACACATTGGACCTCACACAATAATAGTGGGAGATTTCAACACCCCACTCTCATCAATGGACGGCTCATGGAAACAGAAATTAAACAGAGATGTAGACAGACTAAGAGAAGTCATGAGCCAAATGGACCTAACGGATATTTATAGAACATTCTATCCTAAAGCAAAAGGATATACCTTCTTCTCAGCTCCTCATGGTACTTTCTCCAAAATTGACCATATAATTGGTCAAAAAACGGGCCTCAACAGGTACAGAAAGATAGAAATAATCCCATGCGTGCTATCGGACCACCACAGCCTAAAACTGGTCTTCAATAACAATCAAGGAAGAATGTCCACATATACTTGGAAATTGAACAATGCTCTACTCAATGATAACCTGGTCAAGGAAGAAATAAAGAAAGAAATTTAAAACTTTTTAGAATTTAATGAAAATGAAGGTATAACATACCCAAACTTATGGGACACAATGAAAGCTGTGCTAAGAGGAAAACTCATAGCGCTGAGTGCCTGCAGAAAGAAACAAGAAAGAGCATATGTCAGCAGCTTGACAGCACACCTAAAAGATCTAGAACAAAAAGAAGCAAATACACCCAGGAGGAGTAGAAGGCAGGAAATAATCAAACTCAGAGCTGAAATCAACCAAGTAGAAACAAAAAGGACCATAGAAAGAATCAACAGAACCAAAAGTTGGTTCTTTGAGAAAATCAACAAGATAGACAAACCCTTAGCCAGACTAACGAGAGGACACAGAGAGTGCGTCCAAATTAACAAAATCAGAAATGAAAAGGGAGACATAACAACAGATTCAGAGGAAATTCAAAAAATCATCAGATCTTACTACAAAAACCTATATTCAACAAAACTTGAAAATCTTCAGGAAATGGACAATTTCCTAGACAGATACCAGGTACCGAAGTTAAATCAGGAACAGATAAACCAGTTAAACAACCCCATAACTCCTAAGGAAATAGAAGCAGTATTAAAGGTCTCCCAACCAAAAAGAGCCCAGGTCCAGACGGGTTTAGTGCAGAATTCTATCAAACCTTCATAGAAGACCTCATACCAATATTATCCAAACTATTCCACAAAATTGAAACAGATGGATCACTACTGAATACCTTCTACGAAGCCACAATTACTCTTATACCTAAACCACACAAAGACACAAGAAAGAAAGAGAACTTCAGACCAATTTCCCTTATGAATATCGACGCAAAAATACTCAACAAAATTCTGGCAAACCGAATCCAAGAGCACATCAAAACAATCATCCACCATGATCAAGTAGGCTTCATCCCAGGCATGCAGGGATGGTTTAATATACGGAAAACCATCAACGTGATCCATTATATAAACAAACTGAAAGAACAAAACCACATGATCATTTCATTAGATGCTGAGAAAGCATTGGACAAAATTCAACACCCCTTCATGATAAAAGTCCTGGAAAGAATAGGAATTCAAGGCCCATACCTAAACATAGTAAAAGCCATATACAGCAAACCAGTTGCTAACATTAAACTAAATGGAGAGAAACTTGAAGCAATCCCACTAAAATCAGGGACTAGACAAGGCTGCCCACTCTCTCCCTACTTATTCAATATAGTTCTTGAAGTTCTAGCCAGAGCAATCAGACAACAAAAGGATGTCAAGGGGATACAGATCGGAAAAGAAGAAGTCAAAATATCACTATTTGCAGATGATATGATAGTATATTTAAGTGATCCCAAAAGTTCCACCAGAGAACTACTAAAGCTGATAAACAACTTCAGCAAAGTGGCTGGGTATAAAATTAACTCAAATAAATCAGTTGCCTTCCTCTATACAAAAGAGAAACAAGCCGAGAAAGAAATTAGTGAAACGACACCCTTCATAATAGACCCAAATAATATAAAGTACCTCGGAGTGACTTTAACAAAGCAAGTAAAAGATCTGTACAATAAGAACTTCAAGACACTGAAGAAGGAAATTGAAGAAGACCTCAGAAGATGGAAAGATCTCCCATGCTCATGGATTGGCAGGATTAATATAGTAAAAATGGCCATTTTACCAAAAGCAATCTACAGATTCAATGCAATCCCCATCAAAATACCAATCCAATTCTTCAAAGAGTTAGACAGAAAAATTTGCAAATTCATCTGGAATAACAAAAAACCCAGGATAGCTAAAGCTATCCTCAACAATGAAAGGACTTCAGGGGGAATCACTGTCCCTGAACTCAAGCAGTATTACAGAGCAATAGTGATAAAAACTGCATGGTATTGGTACAGAGACAGACAGATAGACCAATGGAATAGAATTGAGGACCCAGAATTGAACCCACACACATATGGTCACTTGATTTTTGACAAAGGAGCCAAAAACCATCCAATGGAAAAAAGATAGCATTTTCAGCAAATGGTGCTGGTTCAACTGGAGGGCAACATGTAGAAGAATGCAGATCGATCCATGCTTATCACCCTGTACAAAGCTTAAGTCCAAGTGGATCAAGGACCTCCACATCAAAGCAGACACACTCAAACTAATAGAAGAAAAACTAGGGAAGCATCTGGAACACATGGGCACTGGAAAAAATTTCCTGAACAAAACACCAATGGCTTACGCTCTAAGATCAAGAATTGACAAATGGGATCTCATAAAACTGCAAAGCTTCTGTAAGGCAAAGGACACTGTGGTTAGGACAAAACGGCAAGCAACAGATTGGGAAAAGATCTTTACCAATCCTACAACAGATAGAGGCCTTGTATCCAAAATATACAAAGAACTCAAGAAGTTAGATCGCAGGGAGACAAATAACCCTATTAAAAAATGGGGTTCAGAGCTAAACAAAGAATTCACAGCTGAGGAATGCCGAATGGCTGAGAAACACCTAAAAAATGTTCAACATCTTTAGTCATAAGGGAAATGCAAATCAAAACAACCCTGAGATTTCACCTCACACCAGTGAGAATGGCTAAGATCAAAAACTCAGGTGACAGCAGATGCTGGCTAGGATGTGGAGAAAGAGGAACACTCCTCCATTGTTGGTGGGATTGCAGACTGGTACAACCATTCTGGAAATCAGTCTGGAGGTTCCTCAGAAAATTGGACATTGAACTGCCTGAGGATCCAGGTATACCTCTCTTGGGCATATATCCAAAAGATGCCCCAACATATAAAAAAGACACGTGCTCCACTATGTTCATAGCAGCCTTATTTATAATAGCCAGAAGCTGGAAAGAACCCAGATGCCCTTCAACAGAGGAATGGATACAGAAAATATGGTACATCTACACAATGGAATATTACTCAGCTATCAAAAACAATGACTTTATGAAATTCGTAGGCAAATGGTCGGAACTGGAAAATATCATCCTGAGTGAGGTAACCCAATCACAGAAAAACACACATGGTATGCACTCACTGATAAGTGGCTATTAGCCCAAATGCTTGAATTACCCTAGATGCCTAGAACAAACGAAACTCAAGATGGATGATCAAAATGTGAATGCTTCACTCCTTCTTTAAAAGGGGAACAAGAATACCCTTGGCAGGGAAGAGAGAGGCAAAGATTAAAACAGACACAGAAGGAACACCCATTCAGAGCCTGCCCCACATGTGGTCCATACATATACAGCCACCCAATTAGACAAGATGGATGAAGCAAAGAAGTGCAGACCGACAGGAACCGGATGTAGATCTCTCCCGAGAGACACAGCCAAAATACAGCAAACACAGAGGCGTATGCCAGCAGCAAACCACTGAACTGAGAATAGGACCCCTGTTGAAGGAATCAGAGAAAGAACTGGAAGAGCTTGAAGGGGCTCGAGACCCCATAGGTACAACAATGCCAAGCAACCAGAGCTTCCAGGGACTAAGCCACTACCTAAAGACTAAACATGGACTGACCCTGGACTCTGACCTCATAGGTAGCAATAAATATCCTAGTAAGAGCACCAGTGGAAGGGGAAGCCCTGGGTCCTGCTAAGACTGAACCCCCAGTGAACTAGACTGGTGGGGGGAGGGCGGCAAGAGGGGGAGGATGGGGAGGGGAATGCCCAGAAAGAAGGGGAGGGGGGAGGGGGATGTTTGCCGGGAAACCGGGAAAGGGAATAACACTCGAAATGTATATAAGAAATACTCAAGTTAATAAAAAAAAAAAAAGAGTACTTTCTGTTCAAGCTAGAGGACTCAGGGTCAAATCTCCAATGGCTGGTTTTTGGTTTTTGTTTTTCCTTAAAGCAATCCTGTATCACCAACTCTGTGAATGGCAGAGACAAAAGGATTGCTCTGGATTGCTGACCACCTGCATAGCTCTGGGTTTAATGACAGACTACCTCAAGTGAATGTTGAGAGTGATAGGGCAAGACACACAGTGTCCTTCTTCAGAGTGTGAATAGGAGAGGTACACACACACACACACACACACACACACAGAGAGAGAGAGAGACTCACATAGACACACACACAGACATAGACATACACACATATGCACACACATACACACACATACACACACACACACAGAGACAGACACATACACACAGACACGCACACATTACACACACACAGACACACACACACACTCACACATGCACACACATACACAGACACAGACACACAGACACACACACACACACACACACACAGACAAACCACAGACAGACACATTTACCAAAATGAAAAAAAAATTGACTGAACCTACCTCATATATCAAAATTACAACCAATGAGATAATATCTCTTTACTTCATTTAGCAACCCAGAAAAGTAGAGGAGACATACAGACAGAAAGAAAAGAGTACTGCAAAGTAACAGAGACAAAGTCATTCAACCACAAAGACTGCTAGGGTAGAAATTAAGTTCCACTAGAGGAAAATAAAAGGAGTCACATTTCCTGAGTCCCTGGGCATGTAGTTGTATTGGTTCTCTGCATAAACACCGAATTATCTACCTGCCAAAGAAAATCTTGTAAAGAAAAGAATCTTGGTTATGTTTCTTTTTTAATTTTAGGAACGTATGCTTAAATTAAAACTTTTAAATATAAAAGTCAGTGTCAGTAATAGATGAAGGCTTTTGAGAATTGTTTGGCAATTTGGGGGTATAAGGAGAGGTGAAGACAGGTTACTTCCTCACTAACAATGTGGTGCAAAGCTCACGAAATTAAGTTTACACTTAGAAAGGCCATGGTAGTCCCGCCCTTTACTCACATTCTATATTAAGTCTAGCAGTGCCACATTGTAAGCTAAGCTAACTAAACAAGAGTGAATGAATCTGTTAGAACTTAAATAACCAAATTAGGTATCATCTCGTAGTTACCAGGTAAACCTGTGAAGTGGGGTAAGGAGTTGGGGTGGGGGAGATAAACAGGGCCAGAAGGGAAGGCAAACTTTAATCATGATTCTGAAGATTACCTCACTGGGATTCTAAGTGAACCTCATTGGGAACACACGAGACCACAGGTTAAACAAGAAACAAATGGTATCTGTCTCCCCTTGGCAGGAACTCTCTGCCTTCTCCCACAGTTGTTTTTAGCCAGATTCTCCCTTCTATCTCTCCTTATCTATGGGCAGCAAGTTCAGTGCCACACAAAACCCTGTAAGATCTAAAGTGAAGGGAATCAGGTATGTCCCTACTTACACTTTTTTTCATTGACTTCTATGGTAATTTAATATTGTCTATTTGACAGTGCCCAACTTCCATCATGCTGAATCATACCCCAACCTGAAGATCAACCCTGTTGCACTCCCCACTCTAAACACTGCGAGAACCCATACCTCTTCATCACCAGCTCTTAACTTTGAAATAACACTTCCTAAATTCAATATTCCACATCAGTTTTCCCTATTAACAATGAATACACAAACCAGTTCAACTCCCAAGTCGTATAATTTGTGCACATATGTTCTTTTGGGTTTGGTTGCATGCAAATACCTATACATGAATGTGAAGGTCGGACGGAAAGGTCAAGTGTCAACATTTAAGGGCTCTCTGCTTTCTCGCTTTGGAGACAATGTCTCTCAGTGGTCTGAAAACTGCTAGTTAAGCTAGGCTAGTTGGCCACTGAACCCAAGGATTGTGTGTCTCTCCCTCGCTGGCTCTAAAATGACAAGCATACTCATGAGGCCTGGCTTGTATAAGTAGGTTCTGCAGATGAATACAGGTACTTGTGTTGGCAAAGCAAGCATTTTGCCCACCAATTTATGCCCCTACCTGTCATGTCATGTTTTCTAGTTACTAATCATTTTTACATTTGCACTCTTTCAGACACTCCCTTACCCCCGCTCTCCATTTATTGACTAACTTTCTACAGCAGTCCCAAAACCCTTGCCTCCTATATTTCTCGTTAAATCCGTCTCCCACAGTAAATCCTACAATAATTCAGCTGGTGGCGAATCTGATTGATAATTAAAACCCATATATTGTTCTCTTTGAAATATTACTGTAAGTATTTTTGATATCTGTCTTCTTTAGAGCATTAGTTCCTTGGTACGCCCTAGACTGCATCCATATTTATTTCAGTTGCTGAATGGCAAAATGTCTACCCTACTGTAATAGATGGAAAAAGAACCATACGTACAAGTAAAAGAATCTCTGTCAAAAGCCTAAATATTCTGTACTCATATTCATTGTCTAAAAGAAAAGGTCAGTGGTTGATTTTTATCTCTTCATGTGAAGTACCCTGCTTAAAGGGCTCTCAGGCCAGACTCAATATGTAGTTCTATATTAACCAGGATTCTTGGCCCTCTGTATGCACAGTCCTTCATTTAGGAGAGGAGGAGCTAAAATATAATGGTTACTACAAAGTGATTCTGAGGTTAAAATATAAGAATTTAGACATAGGACCTGAAATAACAAATTTTAACTGGGCATTATATCATCATCGTTCTTTTAAGCCATGAACACCTACTGTGTGTCATGATTTTAGAATAAATTCACTATGACTCAAAATAAATGACATGACTCACTGTACTTAACCATGTCACCTTTTTTTTTCCACCTGGGATAAATTTTCTGATTCATAGTATTTATGGTCTTCAATAATTGTACATGAAAAATGACTGCAAAATATTTATATAATTAGGACAGTTCAACATTTTCAAAATGTCAAAAATAAACAGCGGTCTGAAACACCTGCTTAAAAGACACTAGGAATAAGTGCTCTGTGATTCATTACCCAGTCCAAAAACATTACGCTGTTAAATTCCCTATGTAATTCAGAATTTCCAATTAGTCATAGACCGCTAGGAAGCTGCCAAATAATGAAATTCCTGGGTAAAAAATTCAAATTTTTCATTCTTGGGACAAAACAATGGCTGTTCGCTTAGAGGCCAACGATCTACTTATTGAAAGAAATTAGAGTCTGTCTTTAAAAGTATAGACTAGAACCTCTAAAGATACTCTTCATCCCTAAGAAGCATATGATAGAACACCTGAGACATGGATACTCAGGTAACAGGTAAATGACTAAGAAGACGGAGGAAATGGAGTGAGGGAATGAGGACTGCATTAAAAAAAAAAAAAAAAAAAAAACCTCACAGGAGACCTGGATGCACACATGTGACTAGTCAGTGTCGGTGTGACTGGAGCGAGGCTCACCATGGTAGACCAAAACTGAAGCCTTTATTCTGTCTTCTGAAGTAATGTGAGGACTATCACAGCCCAGGCTTTCTTGAATTTCTTAAATATGCCTGTTCTCATAAATACATTTGTCTTTTTCTCAGGATATAAACATTCTGGTAAGGACATAGGACTCATTGGAGTCTAGATAAATCATTTAGCATTTTTCTGCCTAGACATTATCATGAGTAAACTAAAGAACGTAGCCTGAATGATTCACAAAGAACTGCAAATCACAACATGCAAGAAAATATGTAATCATATGTCCAGTATGTAGAGAATTGGGGAAACAGGAGTTCTGTTCATTTGTTGACGCATGCATTCATTCAGTAGGTAGGTATTTAAGTACAAGCTATGTGCTAGGTGCCATGTGAGAAGCTGGAAACACAGGTAAGGGGAAGAAAGGTAAGACCAGTGACATTCAAAACTCCTGCTTTGCCAGGTTTTACACACTTACAGGAAAGACAATGAAGACCTATGAGGAAAAGAGGTGAACAGCAGCAAATACTGTGAAGAGAAGCTATCAAGGGAGACCACAAAATGCTACAAAGGGCAGGCAGAGGTTGACATAGGGTTCCAGAAGACTTTGATGAGATGATAGGTGAGCAAAGGAAATTGTGGCTGTCACAGAAAGGTCCCTGGCAGATTCTCAGCACAGAACTTTTAAAGGAGTCCTCAGCCCAGCTAGTAGTTGAGAATGAACTCCACCAGGAAGGGGTTAAGTGTGGAGCTTGGTCTCAAGGCCACTGCAGAGGCACAAAGGAGAGGAGGTGATAACTACATTTCTACATTTTACACACACACACACACACACACACACACACACACACACACACACACACACACACACACACACAGAGTTTCCCAGTGGGGAGGAGTGGAAGAAAACAAGGCAGACCCAAGATGTATCAATGACAATATCCAGTCTCAGCCAGATCCAGATGGCTCTGCAATGTTGTCCTGCCCCCCTCAAGGCAAGGGCCAGAGGTGACTTTAAGAATACATCTGTGGTGGGTATGCTGGTCACAGATAGAATATCAGCAATTTGAAGACTGGAGCAAGCAGATCTCCACGAGTTCAAGATCAGCCCCTTTCTATTTAGCAAGTTACAGAACTGTTATTTGGCCTCTAAACTACCCAAATAAAAAACAGAGGGGCATCTGTTTATCTCAGGACAGGGCTATAGTCAAGCTTATCCAATTACCATATTAGTGTACATTGTAGAAGGACACCTGTTTCCCTCCATTTTCTTGTTTGGCTATTGTAGGTATGTGCCTTCCTGAGTGCTATCTGTCTTACTGGTTCCTCTGGTGAGACAAAGCATAGTTCTGTTGGTGTTGCTATGTGTCCACAAAGACTAAAAAGGAAAAATCAAATCATATACTTTGATAAGAATTATAATAAATTCTTAATATAAGCACAGAGCGAATTTTTATATCAATGAGGAAATTGTATTCAAATAGTGAATTGGGAATAAGCTTGAACCTTAGCTCCCCATCTCCCCAAGGAGTAAACTTCATGGCTGGTCTCTCTCAGTGTATGAGTATTGATAGAGTTTGCAGAGCGATCTGCATCTCAGAAATAAATCTCATCTTATACAATGAGATTATTATTTTTCCATAGATTGGAAGCTTTTATCTTCCCATTTATACTTGCTAACTTTAGAAAACCCAGAGTATATAAAAATGTCAAGAACACAAAGGTAATCAGCATTAATAATTGTATGGACATTTTTATTCTTTGTGGGGATGCGCAAAGGTATAGGTGTAGGTAACACACACAATTACAATTAGATACAGTGATATTTTATGTGCTTTACATGTAATGTAGATTGTGGCTGCTTAACCCAGAGTATTAACTATTGAGAAATAATTTTAATGGCCATACAATTTAACACTGAATATATTTGCTTTAATTTAGTTAACCATGACCCAGTAGTTAGAGTTTGGAGGATTTTCTTCTCTGTTTTTCCTCTACTGAATAAGTAATGCCTCGAATAATCTTCTTTCTACAAAATTAATGTTTACCTAATTCCTAATTCGTTCCATAATATACACTACTATAAGGTGAACAACTGGGTAAATTTAACCGTTTAAAGTTATTTTTATAGGCTAAATTGTGTCTCTGTAGAATGTGTGTGTTGAGATACTAATTGCTAGTATCTCAAAATGTAGATATTTAGAGACAATATTTAAAGAGGTAAACAGATTAAAACAAGTCATTAGAACAATAAGACCAGGTAAAGGCACAGGAAGCAGACACCATTGATTAAACAAGCAGGAAGATCTCTTCAGGTCTCAGCCCTGTCAACACCTTGATCTCAGACTAGTCTCTACTAGGCTGAAAACTGAACAGTTCAATATTACGAAGCTACCTGTGATGCTTTGTAATAGCCACCTTATCGTGTAACATACATATTAAATCAAATCTGTGAGATTGCCTTTCTATAAATTCAAAACAATGAATCCGTGAATGAGAAAAGTTATCTCAACACAACCTTTGCCAGTTACATATTTTGCAAGAAATGAAATAAGGAAGTCTATACATAAGATCACATCTTGAATGATCATTTTCTTAAAGTAGGAGTGATAATAACAATCGAAATGGGGAAAGCCTTCTATTTCTAAATGGAATCTGGGACATAGAATGTTAGATCATTTATAAATGAAAGGCCCTAGGGAAAGCATCTGATGTCTTTGGATTGTAGCTTTCACGTATTTGAAAGGAGAGACTTCTCCTTGATAGCCTTCACAGGATACATTTAAAAACTGCACTATTCTTCTCTTGTCCTCCTCAACTGCTTCCGTCATTATATAAGATCACAGCATGTCATCATGTGACCAGTGTGGGCTACCCTGGTGTCCTTCCAAAAACCTGTGAGGAAATGTCACAGCAGAGCTCACAAGAGTGGACCAATAAAAGTACAATGTCAAATCCCAAGTCAGCTGTAACTGACTGGGAGATCATGCCACAGTAGGTCTGCCTCTTTGTTTTCAAAACCTTTCTCAGGGTACCTGTCCTATATCCCATCCTCCAAAGGGAAGGAGGAAGGAAAAAGACAAAACTAAAGTCATAGATCTTAAATGGCAGTATATAAAGAGCATCCAGATAGCACACACCAAGCAAGCTCAGGCCACAGCCTCATTAATTACTTTGGAAAAATCATTTTGGGGGGTATTTCAGGAAAAAGGAATTCTTTCCACTTTTAAATATTTGTAATCCAGAAATCCACTGTGGGCTACCGTGATGTCCTTCCAAAGACTTGTACTGTGATCAAGCCATAAACACAGATAAGAAGAATTCTAAACTGAGCACTGTGGCTTAAAATACAAACTTAGAACTCAGAGGGCAAGCATAGAAGGAACCACATGGGTATGAGGCAGTGTGAGTTACCCAGTGAGTCCCTGCTCTCAACAAGCAAATAAAAACACATTAAAGAATTAAATATCAGAAATAAGGAACCTCAGAGAAACTGTTCTGCTTCTGTGCCTTTCCTGGGTGCCAAAGGTTTATACTGAACACTCAGGTAGCCGTGTGCCCCACCTTCCTCAGTGACACTAGAACTTGTGATGTGGAAAATCTTACAGCATGCTATCATTATATGTTACAATATTAAGCTAGATTTAAAAGAATTTAGAAAAAGTAATGCTGGTAACATACTTATAAAATTTTAACTTTTTACAGATGTGCAAAGCATTGAAATTAAACAGCATTATGAGATTGTTTTCAGATATAAAATCTCTAAATCATTTTAAAAGCTCAGCGGCATCAACATATTTAATTACATTTCTAAGATACAAATGACACTGTATTCATTGTGCAGTATAATTTTTAGCAAGAAATCGTGTGTCCATAATACTCACAAAGCAGTTCTTATCAGTGTTCCTTTTCCAATGTTTCTTGTCTAGTTTCTTGGCCATGGTGGAACGAAGAGTCGCATGAGCTTGTATTCGAGGATTTAAAGCCAGGATACTCTGAATACAGGATAAATAATATACAAATGGAAATAAGTAATTGTGTTGGCGGTAAGACAAGTCAAAATTTCATTTTAGATCACTCAATCTGTCTAAGGAGAGACTTAGCTGAGGGTAATACTCTCATAATACATGAGAAACAGAAAAAGCAAAAAAAAAAAAAACATAGATGTAATCTAAACAGATTAGTACATGACCCGAAGTTCCTATGATGGTATTACAAAAAACTAAGAAAGAAATCTTAGACGTAACACAGGATGTTTATAGAAATATAATACGAGAATGCAGTAGGAAAAGCTAAGAGGAACCAAAGCTGTAATTAGTAAAGCTAAGCAAATAAGAAAACAAAATGTCATTGCTGCAAATTGATCATTACTGGTTAACATGTAAATATAGTAACTTCTAATATCCCATCTAATAGTTCTCAAAACTTCTTGCCCAGTGGATACTTCTACAAAACAACCCCTACACCTAAGGCTGGGGGAACATTGTAGATACTGTAGACATTTTGGAAAGACTGAAAGCCAAATTATCCGGGTATTTGCTGTGAGACTGTTTCTACTAATAGTGACAAAAGCTACACCTGTGGTCTCACCAACAGGGACTGAGCGTGAGCTGAACTAGGACTGAACAATAGACATACCACAATCGTCGGGCCGGGGGGTGGGGAACCCCTAGGTTCCAACCCTACACAAAGAACTGTGGACAATTAAGGAGTGCTGAGAGTGGGAGAAATAGTCTTCCCCAGGGAAAAGCACACCAACTGATTACCCAATGCTAAAAGGTTAGCCATGAAAATAGATAAACAACTAATGTTGTACAGACTGAGCAGATTATATTTCAGAATATATGTACATGCATATAAATATACATGTAAAATATTTTAAAAGAAGCTATGCATTTGCAAGAGCTAGTAAGGATACACAGGAGGGCTTTGGAGGGGAAAGGGAGAAGGGAGACATGGTGTAATTATAGTATAATCTGAAAAATAACAAAATTCTAATAAAATCATAAACCTAGTGTCCCCAATAAGAAAAGCTTTATTTTCACCAGAGAGGAAAATCTTCAGTGACAAATGCTTCAGTAGAACCCAATCAACATTTCTGTGAATATCTCTCAACAGTTTTGGTGTGGTGAAAAGCAGTATGTAATAGCAAGAGAAAAAAGAAAAGATTTAGAAAACATAAGGCTATGGAGATGGCCAGTGAATAGAATACTTGCCGTGAAAGCTTAAGAATTCACATTCAGCTTGCCAGGATGCAGGTATAAAGCCAGGCAGGGCTGTGGCTGCCAGTAAATCCAGCCCTCCATAACCTGAGACTGGGATTGCCAGGGCAAGCTAGCCAGAAAGAATACCTAGAATTGGTGAGGTCCAGATTTAGCAAGGCATATTGCTTCAGTAAAGTGAGGAATGCTTTTCTTTTTAGACAGCCGGCATCCGTTTTTGGGGGTGCTACACATGCACAGAATCTGCATGCCTAACCAACACATGAACATACGTAGGCACATACAGATGTGCAGCACACACATATAAAAAAAAAATCAAAGACCGAAAAGGCACGGACACTTTCAGTCTTTTAAAAAAATGGGAGATAATTTTGTAGTAAGATATGAATTAGTAAGATATGAAAAATTGATATTGTTGAAATTAAAGATCTTAATTTGGGTATTATTCTCAACTGAGTCAGAACTAGCAATCATAGCTGCACCCTTTACTGCAGTCAGCCACAAGAGCACATGTCTCAAAGTTCTTCTCTAGAAAGTCTTCCATAATTAGATCGGCCCTTTTGTTCTGGAGCTCATAAATACCTCTAGCAGGACAAGCAGCCCCAGCTTAGCACTGCTGATGGATGCTTTCTTCCCTCATAAACTGAGAACTCTGAAAGATGGAGTATTGGGGGTTTTCTTTTTAGTCTTTGAGTATCTGCTACGCAATGCCAAGGAGGCAACCCATGCTTATAGTTTATATTTAAAATATAGTTATATTTTATATTTATACCATATTTAAAATGTAGAGGGAACTGAGATGTGATTCAGTCCTCTTGTAGGATTTTAATTCAAAATTTTCCACAGATAAATTATTTTTATGTCTAATGTAGAAACTTGTTTTAACCACATTAAAAAAAATCAAATACTAAATGGCATCCGAATAGTTCATTGAAGAATTTCGGGGCATCGAGCCTCCTCAGGACCAAGGGTCTCCTCTCCCACTGGTGTCAGAAAAAACATCTTCTGCTACATATGCAGCTGCAGTTGGGGCCATGGGTCCCTCCATGTGTACTCTTTGGTTGGTGGTTTTAGCCCCAGGGAGCTCTGGGAGGTCTGGTTGGTTGATGTTGTTGTTCTTCCTATGAGGTTGCAAACTCTTTCAGCTCCTTCAGTCATTCCCCTAACTCTTCTATTGGGGTCCCATTCACAGTCTGGTGTTTGGCTGCGAGCACCCACATTTGTACTGGTCAGGCTCTGGAAGAACCTCTCAGGAGACAGCTATATCAGGCTCCTGTCAGCAAGGGCCCCTCATAAGGAAATGCTAGGACAGGGACGCAAGAGTAACACAGTGGGTTGGGAAGCACCTTCATAGAAGCACAGGGGAGGGGAATAGGATAGGGGATTTGTGGAGGGAAACCAGGAATGGGGATAACATTTGAAATGTAAATAAATAATCAATTAAAAACAGAAAAGAAATGCATTGCATTGCATAGGCACCCTGACAACCTAAGGTCAATCCCCAGAACCCATTGGTAGAGTGAAAAAACAATTTTGTACTGTACTCTGATTCTATACATGCCCTCTAGCACAGTGTACACACACACACACACACACACACACACACACACACACACACACACACACACAGAGAGAGAGAGAGAGAGAATGAATGTAATTTTAAAAAATAGTTATTATCAACTCCCCCAAAATTAAAAAAAATCAATGAGACCTCTTGACTTTAACATAAAAAGTAAACACTAGGAGATCACTTCAGGATTCATAGAGACCAACTCCAGCAAAACAGCTGATGAAAGCAACCTTTAATTTCTCAGGAACTTGTCTTGAGGAGGAGGAGACAGAAGAGGAGGAGAAAGCACATCAATTGAATACACTTTGCTACAATTCAGAAAGAACCCTGAAGAGCCATGGAGTCTGAAATACCAGCCACCACTCTAACTCTTCCCAGTCTATGCCACAGTAGCCCAACTCTAGGAACGTGTAAACCAGAAAGTAAGGCTTCTTCTGCTCAAATTCCAACTGAAGACTATGGCATCTGTAGTGCCTGTCAGGGAAGAACATTCTGTCAGAATGTCTCAGACCCAACCCCCAATTATGTAGAGGAAGTTCCTATAATCCTAGCTTAGCCGCAAGAGTTTCTTGTACCCAGAACAGTCCTCACTTCCTGATTAGAGGCTCCACTGTGATGACAGTGACACAGCAACAACAAACGGTCAGCTGAGCACTGATCATCAGGAGCAACCCACTGAGACACCCAGGGATGGCTGCCCACACCCAGTACCCTGGTCACAAAGTCAGCATGTCACTTTTGGAGAAGTCACTGTCACTATCCCAAGCTCTGGGGCTATGGTACAGAGATTTTCCCAAAAGAAAAGGCAGTGGTGTGAACAGACAACGAGTTGAATTTACTGGGACCCCTGACTCCTGTGTGGGGAGCTTCTATCCTAGGAATCTTCTTATGAGAAATTGGGACTTTGACAGCAAACAGTTTACAAAAAGCTGAAGTCTTCCGTGGGAAAATAAATATAAGTAACATGGGCAGAGAGTTCACCAGAGAAAACGCGAAGAGCAGGTAAAACAGGCTCTTAAGAAAAGCCCTCAAAGACTCACCTCAAAAGCAGCCTTTATAAATCAGTCCAAAATCAACTGAAGTATGCCAGAGGGCAACTGACCCTTCAGAGGGCTATACAAAGCAGGCACTAGGTATGCTAGCAACAGGAACAAAGATTCAGAGAGAGAGGTGGAAAGGGGTGAGTACAAGAGCTCGGCTTAAACTGCTGTACAAACCCCAGGTCACACAGAAGACTCTATGCTTCATAAGACAGGGCAAACAAAGATAGTGTGTAAGGAAAGGACTTACAGAGCTGGGATTGGGAGAACAGGCCTGGAAAGCAGATAAGAGAGAATGCCTTTGAGAGTAAACTGGATTCATTACACATATTTATGAAACCTCAAAGAACATTTTTAATGAAAGTTGTCTAAAAACAAAGAAACGAACAACTAAAAATGCTGTTATCAAAATCACCCCTGTCCATGTCCAGTGCTCTGCCATATAAAAATGTCAGAGGTGCAGACTGCAGGGGAAATAGACTTCGCTAAATTATCTATCTAGGCACTAAACAAAAGTATGAGTCCTCTATCGTGACAACACAAGATTAATAGCCACATTGTTATATTAACATTTTGTTTAAATATACTCATTCACAAATATATGCTACGTGCTACGGTAATGGTTGAGGGCATCTCCAAAGGTTTACATGTTAGAAGTATAGTCTGCAGTGTGATACTCTTAAAGGGGTGATTCCCATGTAAGCAGTAGTGTCTGGTCCGGGTGATCAAAACCACCCTCTCCCAAAGTTCTGAGTCTCTGTCTAACCATATGTTTTCTCCCTTAACATACTTCTGCCATGAAGCCATCTGCCAAGATGACATGGAGAAAAGAGAAGCCCTGGTTTGGCTTCCCAAGTAATAATAAAACAAATATCAACAACAAGCGAACAGCGAAAACAAAGATGCACCACAGTTCATAATAAAGTATTCTCATGGAATTCTGGATGAAAAGCAAGATCCAACCATGATACTCTGGAAAAATGATAAGTAACAACAAAAGTATGTATTTTCTATGTGTCATGATGAAGCTCAACTCTGTGTTGTTAAAATAACCCTATGAATACATTTAAAAAGCTGAATGCTTTCCTTTATATAATAAGTTATGCTATGGAAATTATATTTTGATAAAGTTGTTAATAATTTTAAGCAATGCATTCAATTCATGTAACTGTACAGTGTGTTCACTTTAATGAACAACTTTGGGACTTGACTTACTTTCATAAATGTGATAAAATTATTTTTCATAATTCTTACAAATGGCAGACATGTTTCTTCACTCTATCAGGATAGTTATCTGTGTCCTTCAAATAGGACATTCACACTAAAGCTCTCATTCTAAATGATTATTCCTTGAAATTTAAAAAAAATAGCTGATTTTTAGATGTCAACTTTAGAAAATTCAAGGCTCGTATTTTACAGGAAAAGTTAAAGATATTTTATCACTATAAATACAGTACTGTTGCTTACCTTTTCAGACCTGAATAACTACAGCACCATGTGGTAATACAAGTCAATAAATAAAAGAACAAGTTCAAAGGTATTGTGGCCAACATTTAAAGAAAACAAAGTAGGAATCATGCAAGAAATATGACTATATTTATTTTACCTTTTACATCCACATACCATATTGTGATAAATGATCACATTTATCTATGCTGGCATAGTAATGTAACTTTTGGAAGTAAACATTTGGAATGTAATTTATTGGCTGCTTATCATGGTTACTTTTCTTTCACATAACACAAACATAAAGTATAACAGCATGAAATATTGGGTTAACCTTTTACGAGAAGGCATTGAGTTGAATTCAATGGATCTTGGGTAAAAATAAATTAGATTGTGGAGAATGGTTACCAAGGATTTGACTTAATAATATCCAAGATGAAAGGTGATATAAAATAAGAATACATGACGTGAGTGGTTAAGAGCTGCTCAGAACAATTTTCCAAAGCAAGACTTTTTAAAACCCAAAGTCAATATCATCGATAAGCAAGCAGCTAGAATAATAATAATAAGGAGGAGTTCTAAATTACATTCTTCCTAAGAGATGACCAAAGCCAGGTCCTTACCAGGATCACAAAGTTCCCTGTGCTCTGGATAAACGAGCACTTCAAGAAGCCCATTAACCCTTTCAGATATCAAGTTACTGCTAATAGAGGGAGACTCTTCTCTCATCCAAGACTCTGGCTTTGGATTTTCCAATCAGTTATAGAGGAATTGTGAGAATGTACTGGTGCACATGGAGGCAAAAAAATAGAGTTTGAGTAAATTTCATGGCATGATTTCCCCCCTCCCCAGTGGAGTTAGAAAATAATAAAATGTGATCCAAATCCATTCTACACAAAATCTAAAGAATCGTGTGCTGTCACTGGCTTCTGTGAACATTACAGGTAGAAGCATTTGGGTTTCTACAGCCCAAACACATTGCATGTTTTTTGCCTCATCCTAGAGAGTGTGGGGAGCAGACATGTTGCCTACAGTCGCATACCTACTCTTCCTGGATAGAAGCACTAATCGCTGGTAATAAAACGTTAGACCTTTAGAATCACTTGGCAGTTCAAAGTCCAGGTGCAGAAAGCCATTTGGCCAGGCAGACGTCTTTCAAAAACCTGTGCCAATATTTATATGACCATATTGATTTACTAGATAAAATATACCATTTTCTTCACCCTTTATATTTGAATTATGAACCTTTCTACTCAACACTAGTTGTTCCTTGTAATTCTGAGCTATAAAAATGATACTGTATACTCATGTTTGAGTTGTACCTGGTCAAGTTGATGAATTAAATTTTATCTTACTCAGATTATGCTTGAATTTTATTATTGATGGTATATGCCAAGGGTTCTATGGGTCATTTCCTTGTATGAGGTAAAAGGAAACAAATAATTTAAAGTATGCTGGTTTTACTCCTTTCCTAATTGGTCATATATACTTAATCTTGATATAACAGTGTATTTTCTTCTACTTTACTTAAGTACTCTTCGCTCTACTAACATTATTTTTATTTGAGTAAATTCTCTCAACTAACAGAAGAGCAGACTAGGAAAGTCTGTTGAACATAGGACTGTTCAGAGAACTTACTTGTTGAGCATATACTCGCTCTCAAGGTTCAGTGTCAACCAAGTACCCCCCTGTTTCTTATGTCTGTCATTACTCACAGTGGAGGGAGAATTAAATAACCCTCATAGTGTTTAGAAGCCACTTGGAGACTTTAGATAAAACCAGGGACACCATGGCCAGTCTCCTGCCTTGTGAGGGAAAGAGGGCAGAATGAGCTTCATTTGTTACCCCACAAGTTCCACAAAAAGAGCCAGTTTGGAGCCTGAAAGTCTTGGTAAGCCTGGACGAGGACTCTCATGTGTTCATAGTCATCTTCTGAATGAACTCTGGGCACAATGCCTTAGGGTGGGCTACTTCTTCAGGTAACGATAATAAAGAAAAGTTGTCCCATTTTTTAAAATTTTTCCTACTATCTCCATACCAAGGCCAATATTGCTTTTATGAACAGTGACCGATCACCATTATTGCTGTGCAACAACAGATAAAGAAATAATGCTGTCAAGATTCAAATGCTAATGAATTTCCTAAGCAGTGCGTTCAGTGTTTCCTGTTACATTTGGTTGCAGAATTTTAGCTTTTCTATTTTTTCCTGGGTATTTTAACCTTCACTGTTATTCTTCCACTGTTAAACAGTGATCAATCATAGTACTAAATCAATAGTGTGGCTTTATTATGACAGTATATAAAAACTAACTTAGGGGCAGTAAGAACTTATCCCCCATTGTATTTCAGTTGTATGAGTAGGTTTTAGTTGCCACTCATCCAGTGTGTGTTCCTGTTCTGAACTGTAAATACTTACAAGGGGATTATTTAGTTTTAAAAGTAGAGGAATGTGCACAAAATACAAAGGAGTCTGGCAAAAAAAGGAAACTATAGATAAGACAGAATGAAACAGAGAGATGGGTCTCAGATGAAATTAAATTGGTCATGGGTTTCTGGATTTATCAAATCTCTCTGACCTACAATTGTTAAGGTAGATTCCCTAAATACACCAATATGCTCTTCACAAATTAGTATGTCTCTATCAAATTCAAATACACACTTTAACATCCATTACATGTGTAGAACAATGGAAATAATGTTTTCTTATACATAGAATTGTACATAGCTCATGAACTTTGGGCTAGACACATTAGGGTAAATTTACATTACATTTTCACTCTGTGGAAGACAAGGCAGATGAAAAGGTGATAAATTTGGAAAACATCACAAAACACATCAACTGGAAATGAATGGACCCTTTCAGGAGGCTAGTCGCACCACCTGGGAAATTCAACTCATTTCTTTTAGACAAATTGTTATCCTAAGTAAAATAGTTCATACATCTTAAAATGTCCCATCGGTCATGTCTCAATGCAACTAATCAAGCTGGGTTCTGTCACCTGCTCCTTTAGTCTGACTTTGCTAGGTTTTTGTACATGGCTCTTTGACTTATAAAACACATGCCACTCAACAGACGATCAATAGACTGACTTTAAGAAAGCTCATCTTCTTTTGAAAATGCTGAAAATTCGTATAATTCTTCACACAATTCTTTGTCTCTCCTGGTACTGAGGACTGCACACAGAGCCTTGAACTGGCTAGCAACTAATCTGCCACTGAGCCAACACAAATCCATTAACCATATAATTCTTAATAAGATCAGACCATGATGACTGAATATGATGTAGACATTAATTTCTCAAATTAAGATGCAGCCCCTGAGGCTACCCAAAAAGCTGTTGCCCCATGTGTGCGGGAGTGATGTGTTCTTCTAGCTGGGCTGTCTTGTCTGGCCTCAGTGAGAGAGGATACGCATAACCCCCTGCAGAGACTTGATTTGCCAGGGTAGCAGGTACCCTGGGTATCCTCCACCCTCTCAGAGAAGAAGGGGAGGGGGTTGGAGAGAGAGACCAGAAAGGGAGCAGCAATTGGGATGTAAAGTGAAGTGTGTGTTGTGTGTGTGTGTGCCTAGCCCTACAGAGACTTTATTTGCCAGGGTGACAGGTACCCAGGGGGCACCCTCCACCCTCTCAGAGAAGAAGAGGAGGGGGTTGGAATATAAATATATATCATAGACAGAGTGATTTACGCAAAGAGTTCAGCTCAGGGCCAAATTTCTGTGTAGTTTTGTCCCTGGTAAAGATCCTTTTGCTAGCATGCAGATTAATACCTTCTGATTATATCTCTGTGGAAAGAGAGTGAGAGCAAGTCCTCCACTGTCTTTCTTCAATAAGGCTACTAATGTCACTATAAGGGTTCCGCCCCAGGGAGCTTAAATACCTCTAACATTCTTCCAAAGGTTTCATCTGCTAATGCTACATGCTGGGAATGAAGGGTTCCATACATGATCTGCAATAGTATGCAAATGGTTTATGGTAGACCTAGAAAGGACTCTCTTGTCTGAGTAACTATTAAAACACTCCTCACAATGTGTTTCAGCACAGGCTAAGTGTTCTCTTATTATTTCAAATGAAACAATATGGACTCCACACTTTCAAGGCACCAGGAAGAAACTTCAGAACAAAAAATGCGATCATTTTATAGTATTGTTTACACTTAAAGAAAGAAAATAAAAGCAAATATTACCAAAGAAGCTAATAGCACTGCTTATTTTATTTCTTTTATTCTTTAAACAACTTAGAGAACAAGGCATTAATAATATATGCTAAGATATTGCAGTAGCTGGGGTTTTTTTACATTATGATTTAAAATAATACCTCATGGAAAAACACTTATGCACCGATATGAAAAGTTTATAAATGGGAAGAACACGTTATTCAGCAACGATAGATGCAAGACTGACACATAAAGCTAGAGCCATTGGAATTCAGGAGAAAGTACATATATGTCAGTCTGCTAAAAGTGAAACAGTGCCAGTCAACATGTAAGAAAGCTGGGACAAACTATAGGGGGCAAAAACAAATACGAGACCAGGGTTAAGCTTAGAGTTTTGAATGTTAAGTAATTAAACAAGTATCTTGATTGTTGGATTCAAGAAATAAACAATAAACTACAGATTGACTCACTGTGCACCAACTCTAGACTAGCCAGTAAAAAGAAATACACGTGAAAGCAGGTACTTTGTATTAAAATAAGAGTTAAAGTGATCAAAAGTGAGTTTTTCATACTTTATTGACTAGGGAATGGTCATAGAGAATGCACGCTAAGAAGGATGTTAGTGAGTGAAGAAGCTGGAAATTTGAGCAACTAGACACTTTCAAAATAAAGAAAACAGGAAATCAGAAAGTATCTCTATCGTTCTTATGGATCTTGGAAAGAGATATCAATAAACAATATTAATGTTTGTTAATATTGAGCACTCCTTTATCCTGAAACTTGCTTGGTTTGGTTTTACTAGCATTTAAACCTCTCCCTCCCTCTCTCTGTCTCTCTGTCTCTCTGTCTGTCTGTCTGTCTCTCTCTCTCTCCTTCACTTCTTTTACTTTCTTTTTTCTTTTATTTGTGCATATATTTGTGTATATATGTGTATTTATGTATATATGTGTGTGTACACAAATGAGGAGGCCTAAAGTCAAGGTCATGTGTCTTCCACAACCCTGCACCACCTTAGATTTTGAGGCAGGATCTCTCATTAAACCTGGAGCTTGCAGACTTAGCTAGATCTGCAGGTCAGCAAGCCCTAGAGATCTTTCTGCCCCAGAACTGGTGATTAGAGAGGTATGTCCTGCTATGCACAGTGTGGGTGTGTGTGTGCTTGTATGCATGTGCATGTGTGTGGACATGTGCGTGTGTGTTTGATTTTTAGAATATAGGTTCTGGAAGACCAAACTAAGGCCATCATGTTTATTTCATATTACTATGTCATCTCAGCACCCAAGTCTTCACTTTCTGCTTGAGCTCTTTTTACTGTAATAAATTCTCCACTCA
Organism: Rattus norvegicus; assembly: GCF_021556685.1. NCBI lineage: Eukaryota > Metazoa > Chordata > Mammalia > Rodentia > Muridae > Rattus > Rattus norvegicus. The sequence continues at coordinate 208,811,852 of NC_141535.1, read as the reverse complement.
GCTAGGCCCCAATGAAGGGCTTTTGAATCTTCCCTAACACAGGAAGTCATTGTAATGCATTATCATGTAATCCATCTGCTTGTGTGATTTTAATTTATTTGTAGCAAAAATACCAACACACTGTCTTTCTTCACAAAAGCTTATAATAGTACCACCACCACTCCCACCAAATCTTCACCCCCACCCCTGTCAACAATACCACATTTTCCCCTGTAAACTGGCATTCTTACTGTGGCTAGTCTCTATGGATTCTTTTCCTTTTCCTTTTTTTTTATTCAACTCACAAATGTCTGTTGATGTCAGTCATATAGGTTGGATCTTTGATATCCCTACTTCTTCACCCTATGGAAGATTCTTTTCCAGATGCCTACATTGTACTATGACCAAACACTCCAAGTTAAAGTACCCATAACCCACCTGGGGCCTGGGCTTCCTATCTGTCTCAATATAGCAGGTATCATTCCTTAATGGCCTCACATTTGTTCACACACATATGAACACAGAGTTCACTATTATGAGCAGCAGTAATAAAATCATTCCTTGAAGTTCAGTTTGGCACCCATCTTCCATTCCAAACAGCCTCTGGTCTGACCTTCACCGCTTTTTAAATAGATTTACATTTCTATTTCCAAACATTCACTTGGATCTCTAGGAAGCAATTGTTAAGTTAGAAGAAAGACCTTATGTTCTGAAAACCATTTCTTCCAAAACGTTAACGATCACCTCCCCTCTGCTATCTTTACCCATGAGCCTCAAAAGGAACTTAGCACTGGTACTCATTTGACACAGGTACGAAATCAAGTAAATTTATTTTTTTCCATCAAATTGGCCAGTGAAACTTTAAAGCAAACATTTGTGATATGTATATACATGTGAATATCTATATCTATATCTATAGATAGATGTGTGTGTGTGTATGTGTGAAAAATCCTTAGCCAAAAAAAAAAAAAAAAAACCAAAAAAACAATTTAAAACCAAAAACATTCTGCTGGGAGGTAAAAAAACATTACAGATGGAAAAACCAGCAGAATCCTGTTTTGTTTTTTGTCCCATTCTGTTTCGGGGACAAAAGAGAGAGCAGTCACCACTTATCAGTAGTTACAAAGATTTCAGGCCATATAATGATTAACGGTGCTGTGAGAGGAGGGAGGTCCCGTTGGCCTCACTTTTCTGCCAAGATGTAATCAGCTGCCCACTGCTGACACAGCAGATCTGCACCGATCCAAAATCAACACAGCCTAATGAAAACCCAACGAGGCGCTCTCATTGACTCTTTGATGTTCTAGAGGGGAAGCCTTCAATTTCAGTATACAAAATATGAAAGACAAGGCCTCCCCAGCAAGACAAGCCGCAATCCATCAGAGGAGGGAAGAAAAGAGATGTAATAAAAACAAAGGGATGTCAAGCATGTTCACAACTAAAACGTAGGCTCTCCACGTGCAAAGTTTGTCTCAGAAAGGGCGTGTGCCTCCATTGCACCATTAATATTTAAAAAGAATACTCTCCAAAGATATTATTTAGGACAAAGAACATTTTTGTTTAAGTTATAGATTTAAAAGATCTTCACTTACATGGAGAAATGTTCTAGGACAAAGTTAAGACTAGTTCTACTAGAAATTGATTCTTTACTGTGTCAAATAACTTTAAGTGACACAAATGCATACATATGAGTACTTTGCCACTTTGCTCTCCTACTTAAGTAATTGTATTTTGGTTTCTTTATTGACATTTATTGACACATTCTTCAGTAAGTAAACAAAATAGATTTCCTTAGCCCAATACAAGTTACAAGTCTGGGCATTTCTGTGTGTGAGTGTGTGTGTGTGTGTGTGTGTGTGTATGTGTGTGTGTGTGTGTCTGTGTCTGTGTCTGTGTCTGTGTCTGTGTGTTTCTGTGTCTATACCAGTAGGTTTTGGACTTAGTACTTAGTTCAGGAGCATTAGGACAGGTTGCTTACAAGAGTGTGGGTAACCCTCAAAGCCTGCATCGCCAAAACATCCTCCACATCAAGGAAGAAAATATCTTGGATCCTGCATCTTCAAGTATCCATTAGTGTCCTTTTTAAAAGTGTCCACTACTCTAGCTGGTATTAGCAACATGTGTGATCTTGCCTGTAACTAGAGATTTGAAATCGGGTCCTATTGCTTTCACAGTGAACATTATTAATTATTGAGCCTTCTCCCCTGTTCCCTTATATTTGAAAAGATTTACAGGGTTGTGCATGTACAGAGAGGGGTGGGGACGGAGGGGAAAAGAGGGAGAGGGGGAGGGGGAGAGGAGGGGGAAGAGGGAGAGGAGGAAAGAGAGGGGGAGGAGAAAAGAGGGGGAGGGAGAAGGGGAGGGGGGAGAGAGGAGAAGAGGAAGGGAGAGGGAGAACAGAGCAGAACTGATTGGGTATTAGAAAAGCATCAAAGAGTATCGGAATAGAAGATAAAGGGGGAAGACACAGTATCATAATGAGCTGTATACAAACAAAAATCATCAGTAAAAAAATAAAAACAAAACCTAAAACAGTCTCCTTTTAAATTTTTTGATCCTTTGTGAATTTAACATCATGCACCCCAATCCCATTTATTCCCCATCACTCTATATCCACCCTCTACCTCTGCAAACTCCCGAAAAAGAAAAGAAACAAGCAACAAACAAACAAAATCTGGCCATGGAAGCTGAAGTATGATACAATGTATTGCATAGTACACCCTTTTGCCCAAAGAGCTTCTCTTGCAAAGGCTCATTGCAGTGAGGCACTGCTACACTATCACTACTGGATGCTCACTGGGACTGTGTATTGCTTTATTTAAATCTGGACCATTTTGTATCTCAAACTGGCCTTCGACTCCTCCAGCTCACTGTGTAGTCACCATTACGTATGAATTTCTGATCCTCTTGCTTTTTCTTTCAGAGTATGGGTTCACAGATCCGTGCCACCACATACAATGTATAAAATACTAGATACTAAGTCCATAGGTTCATGCATGCTAGGCAAGCATTCTACCAACTAAGCTGCATCTCTAGCCCCAGTGGCCTCATTCTTTCCTTTGGTCCCATTTACCTTTGTCCCTCCTCTACCACAGGTGTGAGTGATTTGATGATTGTCTTGCTTGGTTAGAGTTTTCTCTATTTCTTCTTGGACTCCACCCTGATTCTGAGCTCTTTGTGTTTTTATTTTGTTTTGTCTTGTTTTTTGTTTGCATTGCTGTTGTTGTTGTTTTCTAAGTAATTTCCTGTTCTCTTTCCTCTCCACGCACACCTGTCTTTGGGAGAGTCCATTCACATTGGACTGTTTCCTTTGCTTCCACTTAGATTTTGTACAAACAAGTCAAAGCCATGACAACTGCTTTAATGTGGTTCTCTGGCCATGCTAGCATCTATGTCCATTTTAGATTTTTGACTCGTTGAATTTATTCTATACATAGTCATCTCCTACGTTTTTAATGTCTGGATATTTTTGTTGGATGACAGCCACTGTAAATTTTCATAGACTGGGTATGGTGTGCTATCAAAACCCTACATTCTCAAGTTTTGTCCTTAGATACAATACTTGGAAACCATATGATTCTTCATAAATTAATCTTAAGCTTTGTGAACTAGGATTTCAACAGCATTTGGTCTGACACTACTTTCCATTAATGAGGAAAGAGGCTTCTGAGTACCTAATGTCTCACAAATCACAAAATACTCAAGTTCAGTGGCAGGCTGTGGGGAGAAGGCAGAATCCCCAAATGTCCTGGAAGTGGCTGGTACCTCCCACTCTCCTTCTCAGACTGTCCATTACCTAGGTGTGCTGAGCTTTACTTTGTGAGCTACTCAAGGAGACCTCTACTCTAACCCTCTGCTATGCTATTCTGTTCTACAAACCTTTGCTGCTTTAGTCTCCCAGAATTATCAACTCTATCTCGTCAACTGAGTGTGAGACAGAAGAACAGGTCAGAGAGTGGGATCTGAGAGGTCTTCCACACAGGCTGCGGAATTAACACATGAGAAAAAAAATTGGCAAAGAAGAAGGTTAAAAATGAATAACCAATCCTGCTCAGCTAAAACTGGCTTGCAACACTTACTCAAGCTTTCCATTGGCCCAAGGTACCCGATAGCTCATTATTATACTAAAATTCATACCCTGTGGTAGAGATTTAAGATGTTGTAACAATTTAAGATGTTAAGTAACAATGGCACATGTTACTCCTACAGATGTATATAGGAATAGATGTAACACATGTAACAGGTAGACCATCCAAAAGGCCCACCTTATCCAAATGAGTGGAAAAGTCTACACCCTTCAAACGAGCTCCAAAATGTTGGCCATGGTAATAGAAAAGCACCAACAGGCCCTGCTGTAGGTTTTCTAGCTTCTTTCCCGTCCCATGTCTGCCCTCAGAAGTGTCATCCCATCGCAAACTGTTCCTGTTCAATTGCTAACTATATATCAGAAGAACCTGCGACCCACTGTTTGGGATGTTTTGGTGGCACAGAATTGCTGTAGAAATGAAAGTAGTGCAGGTGGCCCTTAGGATTAAAAGCCTCAATCACTTCCAGTTTCCTCTCCCTGCTTTATGTTTCTGGTTCAAGATGTGAGCTCGAAGAATCTGGTTCCTTCTGCCACCATCCCTGCCCCCACGCACACCAGGATGAATTCTTACCATCTGGAACTACAGTAAGCAAAATAAAACTCTTTCCATAAGTTATTTTGTTTATAAATTTTTGCTACAGCAACAGAAAAACACTAATATAGCCCTCCAGAGGTAGCCATCTGACCCTAAATATCAGCTAAGATCAAGAGCACCCAACAGGTTCTGCATGAGTTTTTCCACACGAGCTACAGTTTGTCTCTTCAAGGAGGACTGTGAGAAAGAAGCTATGGCATCCCTTATCTGATCTCCATTTCTCAAGGACTACTATCCTTGGCACATGAAAACCAGTGTCGTTGAAATAATTTGTATTTCTGTAGATCGACACAAGTGGAAATGTATTCATGAACAGGGATATTAGCTAGGTCTGAGTCACTATAATCAGTTATATCCCCTCAAAAGGTATAAGCCTTCTTTTGAAAAGCAACTTGGAACATTTCATGAGGAAAGAATGATACTTTTTTTTTCTTTTGTGTCTAAAACTTTAGACCACACAATACTATTATCACTAGGTCATACAAAAGGTGTGGTCAGTGACTGCTATGTGCTTCTTTTGTCTGGCAGGATAGAGATTAAATATCTACAGTTAATCACACAGCACTATCTTCTCTAAGTGATGGAGCCTCACTGATTTTTTGCAAGGTCTCATAGATGCTGCCCTATACCACAGGGAAGTGTGTGTCCTGTTTGACTCCGTACAGGAAAGAGAACTCCAGGAACCTGGCTGGGTTCCTCCAGACTGTGATCGGCGTGCTCTTCCCTTTGCAGATTTTAATCTATGCAATTTGTTGGAATGAATTGTGAAATGGCAAGAAAGGATTTCTCAACACCTCTCTCCCTGTATCTCTCAAAGCCATGTTTGTGTGTACACAGGCACCGCAGGATGAAGGACGGGTAACTTCTGTGAGCTGGTTCTCTCCTTCTACCACATAGATATCAAATAAAGAACTAAGGCTATTAGGTTTGGCAGCAAACTCCTCTACCCTCTGGGTTACCTTGCTGCCCACATCTACTTTTATTAGGTATCTTATATGAAGAAAGTAAAGAAATATTCGATTTGGGAATCAAGCACTTTAATACAGAAAAGGTTAACATATGAACAGAATTCTTTGAGCAAAGCATCAACATTTGCTATTTCAAACCTCTCTGTAGATGTGCTAATTATCTGTAGCTAGAGAACTTTGGTGTCGGTTCAACACATGTCTACAGCAGAGCTGGACAATACCCAATTTAACACCTGTAATCTCTCCTGTGACAAATTCTTACTACTTCTCAGAAAGTCATGTTCTTGGTTAAAGTCTGTTCGTCGTGCCCTGCTGCTCCAGTAATCCCTTTGACCTACCGCAGCTTGTAAGATAAATTTGGAAGCCTAGGTTTTTGAGAGAGTATTATCAAGGAAGGCCGCAACAACATATTTCCTTCTCTGCTCTCCTTTTGAAGCCCGAGAGTCCAACTTGAACAGAAAGATGAACGTGGAAATAACAGCGTGGAAAAAAAAACCCACAAAGCCATTAAGAACATGGAGGCATCCCATGCCCTGCACAATGTACCACTGGAATCCATTTCAGAGAAAAGAAATAAATCACTGTCTTATTTAAGCCATCTTTATTCATTTCTCTTGGTTCCCACTGTGCCCCAGGGAACTGAGATGGTCAAGCAAGTGTGGGAAGTACTAATAGTCCAACCCAAAGGTAAACTGCCCAAAACCAAAGTGCGTGTGAACTTAAAAATAAAGGCACTTAGCTCATGGAATTTAGAAGACAAATGAGAAATCATATCAGCATAAGTTAGTCGCTTTCTTGAAATCCATCAAGATGTCAAAAAATCCTAAAACAAAAATTACTCATTTCAAAAAATGATCAATGGAAATTTTGTTGTACCAGCATGAGAAAAAAAAAAGAATACATGATTCATTTTAATCTCCATTGATTGACTATTAATAGTTCTCTCCATGTGATCTGACATAAAAATTTTACAACATAGAATACTGATGTGAATGAAAATGTAGCCAATGTACCTTTGTGTCCTGTGTTTTGAAAGCATCCTGTGACCTGAACAATAACTCCTTCCATACAATCGACTCTCTCTTCACTTTGTGAAAGTAACCCCTACCGATGATGGTAGAGAACACACCCCTTTGTCCTTCCTCTGAGTTTCACCATACAAAACACTGCCCCTACCAATAGTCCCTGATTCAATTTAAGAAGGTGTTCTTAGTCTAGCAAAGAATTTAGCAAGAAGACAGTTCAACGCTTCTATCGAAAAAATGCATATGTGCTATTTGGAAAACCACCTAGTCTCATTTTTCTAATAATTTTGTATCAATCCCTGTTATAATATTTTAAAGATTTATTTATGCATACATGTGAGTGTGTGTGTGTGTGTGTGTGTGTGCATGTGTATACCATGTGCATGCTATGCCAGCAGTAGCCAAAACAATGCACAAAATTACCTGGAAAAGGAGTTACAGGCATTTATGAGACACCATGAGAGTATAGGGAACTGAACAGAAGACTTCTGCAGGAGTAGGAAGTGTTAAACACTGTTCCATCTCTTCAGCTATAGAAAAGATTTTTGACCATTGAAAGATTACCTCTGCCGTTTAAATACTCATCACTTCCAACCTGAATAAATCGTCACTGTCACCTCAACACAAAACTTTATACACCTTAGCTGTTCTTTATAGATTCATATCAAGTAGACACTTAATCTATATTATGTAATAAGAAGGGTTTCCATCATATTAACAGTGGGCGTTGCAGACATGTTTTTAGATTTATACTTGGGCTTTTTTCTTATATTGAACCTAGATTATTTCTCCTTCTAATCTTCCCAGTTCTCCCTATCTCCCCTCTGATCTAAATCCACCCCATTTAGTTATCTAATTAGAAAATAAAGAGGCATCTAAAGAATAGTAAAACAGTAAGTAAAATAAAACATAAGATAAATAAAAAAACAAATCAAAATAGGACAATATAACAAACAAAAGAAAAAGAACCCACAAAGATTACAAGAAACAGATACAGGATATAAGAAACAGGAAAGACACACTCCTCCACATGCTCAGAAGCTCATAAAACCAGAAATCATAACATATATGCAAAGAATAAATGGGGTAAATGAAAGAAACAAAAATAAGAATGGAAGGAAGGAAGAAAGGCAGGGAGGGAGAGAGGGAGGGAGGAAGTCTTAACATTGCATTATAAGACGGGGAACTTTCAAAGATGCTAATAAACTCATACTGCTGGGGATGACGCAGCTATTAGCTTTAATAATAGTTTGTTTCCCCTATCAGAGGATCTTCTAAATACATCAGAACCAACACCCATTTGAACTTGTGGAGACTGAGGCAGCATGCCCAGGACCAGAACATATCTGCAACAGATGGGGCCTTAGAGTTTAAAGAGTGGACACAAGACCTGATTCCTAACCCAGGAGCTGTCTCCAATTGATAGTCACTTGCATATCTTCCTTAAATGGGGCATACAACTAGGAAACAGTTACTCATAATTCATTTCAATCCAATAACTAAAACTTCTATGTGCTTTTAACAGTGGTACTTGCCATAAATGAGCAGACACATATTTTCTATAAGCTCTGCAGGCACTTGAATTTACTCAAAAGTTTCAACATGTTTTTTTCAAAAGATGATAGATACTACTTTCTAATTAAGGTTGCACTACCAGCATAGATTAGAATCTGAATTAATGAAGGACTCTGTGATGGAAAGTAACTAATTTGCCAATTAATTATGTAACAGGTTAGATTACACGCATCATTCATGTTGTTGATCCATGTGGCAACGTGAGAAACCAGAGGCTACATAGCTGAGGCATGTCATGTCAGCGGAAAAAAGGTGAAATAATGTGTATTGTTTAGAAAAGTTATTTTTAATTTTTATTCATGTGTATGTGAATATTTCTCACAATGTTTATCAATCTTGCCTCTGCCATAACCAGAACTTTGAAATGCCAATACAGATTACCATAGGAAAGCAACACTTAACACAGAGGTGGCTGGGGAAATAGCCTTGGCATTTATGTTAATTATGTAACAACACTAGAAAATGAATCCATATTACCTTTTCCTTTTTTTTTTTTTTTTTTGGAAATTTGTATTCAGTGCTAACTTATAATTCACCTGTATTCAGGTATTTTACTTTTATCACCATAGTTTGGTTCTTCCTTCCTTCCTTTCTTTTCTTTCTCTCTCTCTCTCTCTCTCTCTCTCTCTCTTTCTTTCTTTCCCTTTTAGTTTAAACTATTCTAAAGGAATTCAGAATTTAATATGGCATTTTTAGAATCTTAATTTAAATTTCAAGCAACCTTAGGGGGGGGTAGTGAGGGAAACAACTGCAGTTTTGCAAGATTTCTGGGCAAATGGCCAAATACAAAATTAAAAATGTACAAAACTCTGACAGTTAAGTAGAAATTTGGATCTTCCCAGAAGATGAATTAAAAAGCGACAAGCTAAACAAATGTGTTGTTTCTAGAAAGGGAATTGGGAGAGTATGGGCAGGGGTAAGAAACAGCTTTCCTGGGCCCTGAGGAGAAGAGAAGCTACCACGTCTGTCCAAGGCCACATCCTTGTCACTCAGCAGTGGCATATACGGATGCTCTGACCACAGGCTGACCAGCAGTCACTACCAACCTCCCAGGCATTGCTTACCAAGAGGTCACAAGACAAATAGGAAACGACAGGACTGGTTTTCGTGAAGAGTACTTTTTGCGACTCTACATGGACTCCAACCTCATAGGTAGCAATGAATATCCTAGTAAGAGCACCAGTATAAGGGGAAGCCCTGGGTCCTGCTAAGACTGAACCCCCAGTGAAAGGGATTGTTGGGGGGAAGGGCGGCAATGGGGGGAGGGTGGGGAGGGGAACACCCATAAAGAAGGGGAGGGGGAGGGGTTAGGGGGATGTTGGCCCAGAAACCAGGAAGGGGAATAACAATCGAAATGTAAATAAGAAATACTCAAGTTAATAAAGATAAAAAAAAAGAGTACTTTTTGCTTTTTTATGGCTTTTATGTTCACATACCATCATGATGACAGGTTTTGGACATCATTGACAAAATAATATTGTTCAAGGAGGTCACTGGGAAGCAAGGTACTGAGATTTCTCAGCAATATCACTGCAAAGGTAGGGGAAGTCAGGAGGACCAGAATATTCCTTCTCAAATAAGAAGCATCAGTGAGCTAAAGACAAAGAAGAAATAGATAGAGGGGAGCCCTCTGCTCTGCCTCTATCTGCCAAGATCTAGGAAACAGAGTTACAAAGACAACAGTTGTCCAGGCAGCTTTTCTTCCAGGGAAAGAAGGTGTCAACAGGCAAAGCAGTGGGTCACCTCATCAGCCCTGCTGAAGGTGCTGGAGGAATTCACTTAATAACTCACTCTGCAAAATAGACTTTACTTTCTATTTCCCTACTTTCCCCTTAAGACAGCGCCCATACACACTCGGTCCTTTCCGCGCTTCTTATCGCTTTCATAAAAACTCATTGCTCTTTGTTGAAGACGCTGCATGAACTCCAATGCTTGGAGAATGGCTGAGTTTCTGAGATACGTTTGTTAATAGAGTTCTGCTTGCTTGTCCTTTTTAATTCTGCCTTTTGTAACAGGGGTCCATTCCAACCGACTATCTGCCGGGTATTATGATTCCACAGCGTCTTGAACTTGAAGCTCTTGAAGCTCCCGATCCATTGCAAGTGACTGCAGTAAAACTGAGTTACGACGTGAGCTCTCACATCCACTGTGTGATCTAAATTCCCCAAGAAAAGTATTCCAAAGGGCAGAATTTTTCAAACCCAATTTATGTTTGTTTTTTAAGGCACAGATGTTTATGGGGTTTTTATACTATTTTAGAATTGCCTACCTAAAATAACAGGAGTTGTTTCCCTTTGAATAACTGAGAACTGGACAAACTGTTCTGTTTCAAATCCCACGAAGTGAATTAAATTATACAATATGTCCCTCTAAGTATTTGCCATGATAGCACAATTAATTCAAAATTGCACAGGACCAAAGTGGCAAAAGGGGCAAAGGTTAGGCTAATATAAATTAGCCTCAGATTATACCCTTGTGGTTACATTTTTTTAAATCTTCAAATATGAATAGGTTGTCTTGACAGTGATATCATTATAGATATAAAGTTGATGTAGAAGAGAAAAGTCCCCTCGTTCCCAGGACTACTATTAATCAAACAAAAAACTGACACATGCCTGCATGTGTGTAGACTTTTGAAAGAGCAGGAAGAAAAAGATTTCACAATATGCATCCAGGTCGGTAGTCCCTTTGACTTGGTTGCCTTTCATCCTTTCTCCAACAAATGATGGATCTGACCTGTCAGAGGTCAAAGGATCCTGGCAAAGGAAGAGCTGGTCAGCTGACACCACGTTGATAGGTGATTGATGAAGTCTCCTCAGGTCCCCCCACTGAAACCATCTGGCTTGAGTGAGAAGTCTGCCTTGCACACCTAGCTTCATTTACACATGTGAAGGACTCCTTGAGGAACAGAATATTAACTACCCCGTTGAGAGATTCTGTGAATACCTTCACTAAGAGAAAAATGAGGTAACGTTTGAAGGACTCCACGCTTACATGCGTCTCTGATTCCTAATTTTCATATCATGTATTTTAATGTCTGAATAAACAGCCACGTCAAACGGAGGGAACTCCTACTCAGAGATGTTACTTTCCAGCTTACCACGGACTTAATCACATCACAGCCCCTTCCTGTGTCCTTGGTTCCCCATTTCTGATACAAGTAAAATTGCTTAAGGTAGAAAACACGTTCTTAAGCAGGGCCCTGGAATCACTAGACATCCAGTGCGTGTATAACCCCTGTAATCCCTGTGAACTCCACTCGGCAGCTCCTGTGTCTGCCTTTGATCTATGCCTGTACATTCATCCAGGATTACTCTCTCCTCTCCCTGAGAAGGGAAGACCAGCCTATTTCCAGTTCTCTTAACCACTGGATATTAAGGGAACTGTAGAGGAAGACTGTAGCAAAGGTTACGTGAGTTTCATTATCACTTGTTAAATATAATCAATATCACCCCATACAAAGCAATCAAGCTTTATGAAGGTGCATTCAGCATAATGCAGACCTTGATCCTATAATTACAATCCTGGACCATAACCCTCAGCACTAATTACTTTCTTTCTTACTTACAATTTTCTGTATCATAATTGTATTCAGGATACAAGCATGTATCTGTGTGTGTATGTGTGTATGTGTATGATAAGTAATATTTATAATATATATTTATTATATTTAAATACACACACACACACACACACACACACACAAAAAAACCTATCTCTCTCCACACCTGGTAAATTCACATGCTAAGATACAGCATGTACTCAGAAATCACTTACGAAGTTTCAAGAAGCGTAAGATACTTTGCTGGTAACCAGCTTTGCAAAACTATGAATGGGATGCATATCCTCGTTGGGAAATTCTTGGGACAAGCAGTTTAGACCTCAGTTTTATGGCTCTTAGAACATTTGCCTAGAGTTTACCAGGTGATAATATCTAATTAAGAATCCCTCAATCCATAAAGCTTCAAAATGCCAAACTAAAGCAAAACAAACAAACAAACAAACAAAAAAGAAACAAATCAGACTGAATCTTTACAACCCATTACTTTGTAGTGGACAGGTCAACTGGTCAGTGAAGCTTCCTCCGATCAACAGGTAGAAGAGGGCTCCATGGTCACCCCACATCACATTATCCTGGTTTGTTTTTACAAATGTTCATGATGCCATCGGAAATAGCACAGATTTAAGTGGGGTTTTTTTGTTTTGTTTTGTTTTTGTTTTGGGGGGGGTTTGTTTTGTTTTTCTTTTGTTTTGTTTTTTTGTTTTGTTTTGGTTTTTTTTTGCCTGTTGCTGATCATTTTGTAGCACATCTGTCTTGTACATATTTAGAAATTAATATTCTTTATTATTAATGAATAAAAGAAAGAATCAGCAAACCATGTGCTTTGAGAGATTTAAAACTACATATTTTTTTAAATAAAAATGTGAAAATCTCTTCGGCATCATAACAGTAAGTGGAAGTTGTCATCAGTACTTTATTTCTGATGCTAACTGTACTCCTGTCCATGTTAGAACCTACTAGAAAGGATGACGCAGGCTCTATACTAACTCCATCTCACTGCTGTGGAGCAAAACCGGAAAGCTTCTGCTATTTGATTGTGTCCGAACTCCAAAGTGACAGATGTCCAGGCTGGGTTCTGCTGTCTATTGTAATGCTAAGTGCAGGCCCCCAAGACCCGGAGTCTGCCCATAGGCCCAAGCATGACCCTGCCCCCAAATTATTTCTAATTGGTAAATAAGGATGCTGACAACCAATAGCTGGGCAGAAGAGACTTAGGTGGGAGTTAGGTTTCCTAGGCCTGGGGATCAGAGCAGAACCATGAGGGGAAGAAGGTGGAGGAGAAAAGAGAAGCAACCATCGATTCGGTGATCCATAAAAAAGTGACCCTGTGAGCTGACCAACTGGAGTTAAGAGCAGACCGGATGAAACATAATTAGTAATTACTCAGGGTTATTGATAGGAAAATAGATTCTAATAGCATAGACGGTAGATACCTGCCTGGCTCTTGTGAAGTCTGTAGATATAAAAGTTGCGTGTGTCTTTTATCTGGTAACTAAATGATCAAAGACGGGTAGAAGCCCCGAGGTCAGGATTTTATACAACAGCAGAGTGGCTGAGCAGAGGGGTAGGTGTGTAAATGTGGTATGTTCAGCTCAGGATGCAAGGTATGCTCCTGTGCACATGCGGATAGACGCCAAAGGAGGATGCTGGAGGCCTTCCTTTGTCACGCCCAGTGAACTGAAACGGAGTCTTTCAGGACATGAACCTTCCGTTAGGATGGCTGGCCAACAAACTCTCAGTAGCCATTTGTCTCCGCCCTCCAGTGCTGCATTTACAGGCACACATAGCTATGCCAGCTTCGTATATGGGTGCTGGGAATTCAAACTCAGGACTTCATGCTTACATAGCAATACTCAGTTAGACATTCCACCAGCCCCCAGACTCTATATTCTTCACAGTGACTCCAATGATGCCTAAGGAAGAGCTACTGCTTACTAACAATAGCAACAGACAATGGATCAGGCACACGGGGTTTACTGCTGTTTATTCCTTTTTCTTGTGTTATTCTTGGTGAACCGTATCCAAAAACAGCATTAATTTTGTTGTGATTTTACTATTAATTAGTGCCTATTTTTTTTCTAAAAATCTACCGTTCTTACTTTAGTTACTTGTGTGCCGTATTCCTACTTTCCCTCATTTTATTCTCCTGTGGAAAGGGTGTACACGTAGGTACACACTTGGGTGTACATGTTCATGCATGTACTTTTGGTGTTGGTAAACACTGAGTCAGTTATCGTTAAGCTGTGATCCTCTGGTAGGTCAGTGACACTCCTCCAGTGGGCAGTTCCACTAAAGAAAAATGAGGTCATAACACTTGGTGTGCATGGAAGAAGGCATTGATCTAGACAGAATTTGGGGATGAGGTACATGTGATCAAAATATACTATCCTTGGGATCCTCTGAGAATTAATAGAATAGAATATTTTTAAAAGAAGGCGCTATTCAAGCTATTCAAATAATTTGTTTAAAATACAGGTGAAACTATTAAGAATGCAAAAATAAAATACCCTCCAAACCCTGCTATTCCGACAAACACAAATTAAACCAAGGAGACAGTTTTTGCCGAATGATTTATTTAAAAAACACAGTTTAAAGGAAGGATTACATTTTGCAAACACTCACACGAGACAAGCTACTAGAAGACAGAGCGGAGCACGTGGACAACTCTGAAGAATCTATATTCTTAAGATAGTCAAACTGCCACTGGTAATGTCTCATCTAGGAGCCTATCGTAATCATGCGACCTTTAACAAATGGTGGGCACTTTAGTTTCTTGCTGTTTAGAAAAGATGGATGGGATGGTCAATGGAGTCCTCATGAACTTGGAGGAGATGTCCTCTGCAAAAGGCACCATTTGACAGTCTGGGTCTGCCACAGTCCTTCTAGCAGGGAGGACCAGAGACACGGAGATAATAAGAACATTTCCATTCTAGGTCACAAGATGGACAGGTGCAGTCACTGTTACCTTTACCCATTTAAGGCATGGACCTGAGATTCAGGGATGCTGTTCATTTAAAACAGGGCCCTGCAGCTCAGTGGTATCTTTACTCCTCTTTGCAAGCAGAAAAACTAAGAGCTCGTGGAGAGGTCAGACTAGAGTCCATTAAGAAGTAGTAAGTACAAACTGCACTACCTCTGGGAGCAAGTGGCACAGGGATACCTTAGTGACTGGGGACTTAGTGGTCCGTGTAGGGACAGTATGCAGAGGGGGTGAGTAGTCACACCTCTCTCCAGTTTCTATCTTTGCCCTTGAAAGACACTTTCTGTTTAAAACAAACAAACAAACATGTTTATTTAGCACTGAACTTGGGTTTCTGGAAAAACAGCAAGGACTGTGTACCCCTCAGCCATTTCTCCAGCCTCCGAAGTCATAATTCTTTTTTCCTTTTTTAAATAAGTTTTAGAGCTTCACTAATGGTTATGAAAAATAATTTAGCAATTAAATCTGAGAAATGAAAAAAGTTTAACACAAGTTGACACAAAGAAATGTGCATTTTACTGTGAGCAATGTCATAATTTATCCCTAAGGACCTAAAGAAGAAACCGAACACTCTTTTTTTTTTTAATTACAGAAATTTTCCTTCTTTTTTTTTTAACTCCAGCATTGCTCAATTAAAAGAAGGTCTCCCAAAGCTCTGAAGCTACTGTGAAGAAGGGTGAGAGGCAGGTATTGAACTCGCTCCCTGAGGGCACTGGCATCCCAGTTTAAGCTCCCTGGGCACTGCCACCTCCCCAGGTTGTGCTCTCCTTTTCGCTGATAATTATCAAGGTGACTGAGAGATCTGTCTCTGGTCCTCATTTCAAATTAAAGGAACACTATCTGGAGGCTGGAGAGAAAGATTAGTAAGCCAGCATGGGGAATCTGAGTTCAATTCGAACAACTCAGTATGCTGAGTGTGGTACTGCATACTTACAATCAGTATGTTAAAGAGGGGAACACAGGAGGTCCCTCTGGACTTGACAGCCAGAGAGCATATCATAATCAGTGTGGTCCAGGCCTGTAAGGGATCCTGCCTCAAAACAATACTAGAAAAAAATACTAATACAAACAACAAAAAAGGATGACTGGTGTCTGAGGAACAACATTTGAGGATGGCATGTGTGCACATACCAACATATGTGTATACACATGTACCTACACATAAACAAGTATATGCACAAAGAGTATCCTTTATAATCCATAAAATATGGATTAATCCACATCTATAGTCCACAAAAAAATAGACTGCAGCCACATACAGCGGGACTTGACTTTCGTGGTGCTCAGACAAGACACGATCATTGGTGCAATAGTGGTACGACCACTATAAGAATAACCAGCCACTTTCTAGTTGGATTTAGATTGTACGCCATCAAGAGTTTAACTCCATACCTGGCACTATTGGTGAGCCAAGAACTTATGGGTAGGCAGCTCATAGGCCTGAGGGGAGTGCCGACTGCTTTTATTCTTATAAACGACATAGCATTAAGCTACCTCCAAATGACTTACTATTAAACCCATAGGTTAATGGAGCTCTCTCAATCCTGGGCAAAGAAGCTTCTATGTGTAGTAGATGGTTAGCATAGGAACCCACAACTAACCAAGGTGTAGAAAGTTCAAGACTTCAGAATACTCATCCTTATGGGGATCTTACTTAAGCATGTCCTCCTCTGACGGCTCAGTAGGCATTGAAGGAGAGAACAAGAAGATTGTAAGAGCCAGCAGTCAGACATAGCTACAGTGAAACAATGTCTTCAGGACCCATCAGTGGAGCTCCCCATATGACCTCACAGAATGCATGGGGCCCGTGCAAGCCCATGCCAGACAAACTCCAGCATGGAGAAGAGGAGGAGGCATGAAATGTCAGCCCTAGTTTTGGAGCGATGGACAATTATTAGCTACTGGAAGTAGGAAAGTCAGATCTCTCTAAGAGAGTAGCTCCTGATATGTCAGACAGGCTCTAGTAGAAGATCAAAATTCAAGAATATTTTGGCAACACAGATTGTTCTTGATGGAGGGAAAAGGCACAAAGTTGGGGGTAGAAAAGAGGGTAAAAGATGAGGGAGGAGGAGGGATGTGTCAACACGAGTTATAGAAAATTCTCAAAAAACTAATGAAACCTTTTTAAAGGGGTAACGTATGCATCTGATTTTTTTAAAGAAGAAGGCAGGGAATCAGGAACTTAGTTTGGAGAATAGTATAAAATCAAGTTCATGTATCTCTAATAGAGGTGATAGGATAATCCTACCTATCATGCAGACAAAACAGTCAGAACAATTACTTTCCTCTGCATGATCGCTTAGCAGTAAGGGGTGTGTGTGTGTGTGTGTGAGAGAGAGAGAGAGAGAGAGAGAGAGAGTGTGTGTGTGTGTGTGTGTGTGTGAGAGAGAGAGAGAGAGAGAGAGAGAGAGAGAGAGAGAGAGAGAGAGAGAGAGAGAGATGCAAGTTTGCTATTGGCACTTTTAGAAGTTTGTTCTCCCCTACCATTGAGTGTTCCTGGGGATTGAACGCAGGTCCTCAAGCTTGGCTACAGACTACTTAACACACTGAGTCATCTCTCTGGCCTCTTGGAAGACTGACCAACAGGAGATTCACTGAAGGCACAGCAAGGCCTTCACAGTGAGTGGAATGACCTCTACAAGGTCAGAAACTACCCATAAAGGATCACACTTGGAGAGAAAAGACATATCAGAAAAAATGTGTCAGGAACAGAGACAGAGAGATGAGACAAAGATAGAGAATCTTTCCTATTGTCTTGCTGAAGAAATTCACACTACTCTTTCATTAAAATTCTAAGCTCTAAGCAGTTTTTAAATATAAAATTTAAAGATTTCAATACAAAAATTTCAAAGAGTTTCACAGTGATTAAAATACTCAAATGAGTTAACCTGGGCGTGCAGAACAAAAGTCAAAACTGGGGGATGATTTTTCCCAGAGAAGTAAAAGTAGCAATGGGTGCAAGCTTAGAGTGGTGGGGGAAAAAACATGGATGTAGAAGTGCACTCGGGGCTTCATCAGCAGCCACCATCTGTATAAATCAGGCCCAGAGCTGACATGCAATTTTCTGTGTGTCCCCTGAGAAGTGGCCCTCAGGGCTTAATTATTGATGAAGAGATATTTCTTCAAAGTGGCCCAGTCAAGACTGCCTCAAGGGGACATTCATAAGCACTCATAATATCAATTTCCAAGCACCTGGGAGATAGGGACTCACATAGGCTCTTTAATTATTATGATACAAGCAGAGGGAAAGAAGAATGCATTACACAACCTGGCTGAATTTCCCCAAGAAAATTATCAGGATTTATACAAAAAAATAGAGTGCCCAAGTGAATGGTCAGAAAGCTCACGCCTATGATTTCCTGGAACAAATGAGTTTGGCCTCTAATCTACTCCATCCAAGGACTTTGAGCAACTATCAAAAACAAGTGTGGTGTGCTCACAGACACACGGAAATCCAAAAGTTAAAAGAAATCCCTTTAACTGTATGTGCTTGCTTAGAAAAAAAATATATTAATTTCCCTTATTTACACAAAATATATCTCCTATGTTTCAGTTTTATGGGGTTTCTTTCAGGGAATAAATAACATTACATTGCTCCAAACATTTAATAAATGCCCACCCCCAAATACCCGTTCATCAGCTTCGGTCTAGATCAAAATTGGTAAAGAATTTATCAATGTGTAAGTTATAGTTAGGGGAAAAGAATACAAGACAGGAGAGAGTCCTGAATTTTAATTCTATTCCACCATTTTGTTCTGTATCCATGGGCCTCCCCAATATAATTCCTTTATACCTCTGAGGCTTACACCAGAGGGCTGACACTAAGACAGGATTAGATGCATACAATGAAGACAAACAAGAGTCTTTAATTCGACCGGAATTTCATTAACTGCCCCATTCTATCAAAAACTCTTCCTCAGCAACTTTCATAACACATACCTTCAGCATGCATGAGTCTAAGCGCTTTCACGGTAATTCTTTGACTTTCACTATTTTTTTGCCTCTCTTCTAAACTCTAGATCCTCCTTTCACACATCTGCTTTGAAAGAAGATTTGTCCCTAGCATGTCTAGGAAATCCTATCCAAATAACTTTGTAAAATCTATTCATGCAATAAATATGCACTACCATTTGGTCTTTACTAAGTAATTGTGTGTGCGCGCATGTAGGGAGGAATGCATGTGACATAGCACACATGCCATGATCTGAGGACAATTTGCAAGAATCAGTTCTCTTCTTCCACTCTACTGAATTAACTCCAGTCCAGAATTAACTCAGATCATCAAGCTGGACTTCAAGGGCTTTTACCTGCACAGCCCTCACACCAGTGCCTTTCAAAAGCATTCATTTAATGTAACAGTATCTTATGTATTAGTCCCCACATACTCTGTGTGAGGGAACAAACGAGGTAAGTTTCAATTGACTAATGAGAAAAAAGGACAGGCCACAATTATCCAAAGAAAAGGCAACTGTTTATATTAAAAATTATTTATTTATTATTTTACTTCATTTTAAAGTTTCAAAAAGACATAAAAATACCACATGCCAAAATTAACCAGTCGCAAAGATTATGCACCTTATATACAGTTAAAATTAAATATATAAATAATTTTATAAGTTTAAACATTTAAAGCAAATATGTTTCTAGTTCTAATCATGTCATAGATTGGTTTTGGTTTAGGTAGTGGTTAAGTGCACAGAATATATCCATTACTAAAAGCATGAAATTCAATGTGAAGATGCACAACTTCCATTCTGAGTACAAGTTCTAGCTTAATATTTTAACACAATGTTATTTTTTGAATAGTAACCATGATATAAAAATTGACATTTTAAAAAATAAATTCATACAAAATTTCTTGGCTCCAAACACTAGTAGACAACTATCCTAAAGTGTATAAAACAGAAGTTTTTCATTGTTTTAAATTGTGGCACGTCTTACCTATGAATGCAGTATTTTCAGTAAAATTAGCAAAAGCAATAATGATCACAAATTACAGGAAATACGTGAAGCTATTCAAAGTTATCCAGGAGCACAACTGTTTCCAGGGTAGCTCTGCGCACACACACTCCTGATGGGTAAAGCCAGAAACCACCTTCTGTCTTGAGAAAGGAGATTAAAAGCAAATGGCATTTTAAAAAACCAAAATATGTCATATTTGAAAAATAAGACTCTTGGTTATAAATAAAATTTACAAGCAACAAATGTTTCATTACACATTTTAATTAGTATAGAATAAAAATGAAATAAATGTTCTGTACAGATTGTGTGTGTGTGTGGGGTGTGTGTGTGTGTGTGTGTGCATGTGCATGGTCACATGTGTGAGGCCAGAGGGCAAAGTTGGTTACTGTTGTTTTCAGTGCAGACTTCTATGCTAGATCTTGAGACAGAATCTCTCACTGCTACCCAGAGAGCCTGGAGAATCTGTCTCCATCTCCCTAGTACAGGGTTTTTAAACTACATTCTGTGGATCAACCCTGGGTAGTTACTCCTGCTTACGCAGAAAGCACAGGACTATCTCCCCTGCCCATCCTCACAGTTTTCAGGGCAGGAATTCTGTGGTGCACAGTTGTCGCTGTGTCCATAAAACCAAGAGAAAAACAATAAACTGGCCATTCCCACTTTTCAACGCCCTCTTTGTCTACACTGAACCTTGGACACGCCAAAGGTCTCCTCTAGGACAGCCTTCTTGTTCAGTCTTGTTTTTCTATGTATGTGTTCCAGCTTCAGGGACTTGACCTTCTGCTTTCGAAATCTCCCAGAGTGACAGCAGATCTGTGCTCTAGGGGGAGGTCTAGTTTTCAGCCTTGTTACTGTTGCATGTTTACATAGACTTTGGTAGAATTGTAAGTTTAAACAGTTACTATGTGTTTCTTCAAAGACCATGTTACTTCTGCACTAGACCTAGATCTTATCATTTAGCTTTCCAAACAATTATTTTTCTCTAGAATGCATGAGCGGCAGCTGGTGGATTCTAGTACATTTTCGAGTTAGGTATTCAGTTATCCCTGTATGAATTATTGAGAGTAAACAGACCTAATCTAAAATCTCCCCATTGGCAGATTTATTATTCATCATCAATATCATAGTTCTTGATTAAACTACTACCTAAACTAGTACTCTATGTGGGCAAGAGATATTTTAAATTTTTATTGTTTTACTTATTCACTTTACATCCCTCTCACTGCTCCCCTCCCAGTCACCCTCGCCCACAATGCTCCTCCCATTCCCCTCCCCTTCTCTGAGCTGGTCAAGGGGACTCCGCGTATCCCCCCAACCCTGGCACTTCAAATCTCTGTGAGTCTATGCACTTCCTCTCCCACTGAAGAACATATGCTATAGACAGGCAACAGCTTCTGGAATAGTCCCCAGCTCCAGTTATTCAGGACCCACTAGAAGACCAAGCCACACATCTGCTACTATCAGAATATATGTGAACACAGAAACATGCAGTATGCAACAAACTAACATGAGTGGAACTTGTTATGCTTTAAGAGACAGTCAGATATATATGTTTGTACTACTGAAATAAACTCCATACAAAAAGAACTTCTTTAAAATTAAGAGTAGTCCACAGGACAGTTTAAAATTTGGAGAAAATTACATCTTCCATAACTAAAATCTATTAATTGTTTTAAGTAAAAGCCTTAAAACATCTTAACTGTATTTCCACAAGCTCTGTCATGCCCAGTGGATAAAATTAAGGTGAGAGGAAAGGAATATTACACAGTCAGTAAAAAGATGAGTTAAAAAAATAGATAACTCTCAACTCTTGTAAGGTTAAACACTAATTTCTCCTCCTTTGGCTTTTCTTTCCTCCCCAGGAGCAGAAGCAATTACAATAATATCCTGAAACGGACTTTGCTATTTCTGCCAATTTTGAACCCATGTCTTCCTGTTTTGAAGCAGGTCCTTCAAATTTACTTCCTCCAAGCCATTTACTTTTCTCCATCTTTCCAACATCTCCATTTTCAAATCATATCATCTTAATTAGTAAGTACAAGAAGTTCTTCATTGTCTTCTCTGCTCAGCCTAAAGCACAGGAGTAGTAATTTGAAAGCCATTTCTATTTGACCCAAAAAACACACTCTATTTTGCATACAGCAGACTGGAATTCTTTTCCTTTGTTCAGGGTACAACTGATCACTCACTGGATGATAAATCAAGGGAAGGACTTCAGGTACCCTTCTGGAGGCCAGCGAGAAAGAAGCAAATTAATTTGGCTTAAAATATCAAATGGCTAGAGCACAAAGGGTTAAAACTGTAACTACATACTTTTATGGTCTCTTCTCAATTACCTTTGATGGGGGGTGGGAATCAGAATATTGAACAAAAGAGAAGTCTTGAACTGAATCATCATTCCCCCTTGCTTTTAGATGTGGCAGTATTGACACCATATTGGCTGGCAATTCAATCGAAATGAAGAAGCACTATTAAATCACTGCTGAGGTCGGAGAAAGTGACCAGTGGCCAATATTCCCCTACTCTGAAGCTCTCCCAGGAGAGCCTGGATTCAAAAGTCATGGTTTTCAAAATTTAGAGTGCATCAAAGAGAGTAAAACAAAATGGTGTCTTAAATTAGGTGGCTACCATTTATGCACTTTGAAGTAGTAAGCATCAGCTGGAAGTGATTTTTCTGCTAATAACGTCCTTTGTTTGGTCTGTATTTGTTAATGCTTGTGTGTGTGTGTGTGCGTGTGTGTGTGTGTGTGTGTGTGTGTGTGTGTGTGTGTGTGTGTGTGTACCTACAGCTGATGTTAACCACCTACTATTTTCAATACTGCTTTCAACTCTGAGAGCTGGGTAACAAGGGTAATATCACAGCCAACAAGGAGTACCACTAGCCTCCAATCCCAGCAGTTAGCACCGGAAGCCAGACTCTAATTCAAGCTATGGCAGTACTGGCATCCGGTACCACCTGTGTACTTCCCACAAAGACAACTAAGTTTAGTTATATAGGCTAGGTCTTGCCCCATCATCTAGGGCAACATTTCTATGTCTATCTTCAGTCGAGGGAATTCTAGGTGTAGCTGAGTGAGCTGACCCTCTGCTATATATTATTTCCATCCCTTCCCATCCACACGTGAAATAGGATTGAGGCTAAACATTAGAAAGGAATAAACATAAAACATCCTCGAAGACGTCAGTAACCTGACAGAATATTTTTTGTCTGATTGTGAAACCAGATTCGGGGAAAGTTAAATCTCTACTCTAGTGAGTGGCTATTGATTCCTTCTCATCTTTTTCTGCAGTATCAAGTGCTATTATCAATGTATTCTTATTCCCATCAATTTCACACCACTTTTAAATTACCTCCACCATTTCGTTGAGACAAAGACAATGATCACCATCAGATCAACCTCCCCACAATGGTTTTTAACGAACGTGTTTCAGAAAAGTGTTCGAATTTGACAGAAAACTAAGCCTTCATAATTTACTCTGATTCTTCAACACAAAGAGAATTTCAGTGGGTTAATAGGATTAACAGAGGCATCTCTGGGTGAGTATGTTCCTCCAGGCTTAATGTACTTTTCCTCACTGTGTTATATTTTAATGATTAATTTCACGCTCTTTCATGGTATTTTTAGCTCATGAATCATGGGTATTACTTTGAGGGGAAAAGTAATGTATTGTGGGTAAAAAAAGATGCTACTGATTACAGTGTGGAGCACACATGTACAAATGCTCGCAACAGTGAATGCTACCACTCCAGGCTGTAAGTTGCATCAGGAGTTACAGCAATGTAACAGTCACTTGAGTGAACCAGGAAGACTCAGAGTGATTAAATGTCCTTGGTTAAAACGTATACAATTAAACTGGATGCTTACTATCTCACTAGCTTCATTTTCTCCATCAGATTATAGCTGAGGACTGGTTTTCCAAGACAAGCACGTGAGAAACACAAAGAATGAAATCAGCTAAGCTTGAAACACTTCTGAAACTAAACAGAAGCCATTTAATCTGTGACCGTCTGATTCCTGAAATCCATACAGCCTGGATGCTGTCCAAGGACTGCTAACTGATTTACTTTAACAAAAACAAAAACAAACAAACAAACAAACAAACAATGTCCCAGGGGCGTTAAATCAAAGACAGTACTCAGAGACCATGACTTCAATGACACATGGTATCCTGTGCCCTGCACACAAACATAGAGTTCATTAAATCAATCATACCGTTCAATTTCCAAAAAAAGAAATCGTGAAGAAAAGTCTAAGTAAACCACACAGAGAAATAAGTCAACATGTTATCCTTTGCCCTTACTACTAAAATGAATTGATGAAAGGCAAACATGAAGTCTCTTAGAACACTTATCAGCTTCCTTTTAAGAACATATAAAGGTTCGTTTTTTGCTGACAGGGACAAACTGGAGAAAACCGGTTATCCTGCTGCAAACAGGTGTTTTGAAACTTGTATGTAAAAGAATTGAACAAAACCAGGGGTGGGAGGCGGGGTGGGGGCGGGGGGTGTTATTTCTAAGTAAACACACAGAGGGTGAGAGGGAGACAGGCGGGAAGGGGGAAGGAAAAGGGAAGGAAAGGGAGCACAAATATTCTACAAAAGTTTTGCTTTGTTTTTATCTCGAGGAAAATTCCCTAAACAAACGAACTGAAACCAAAGAAACAACAGGCTTTGATTCGGCATGATTAAAATCACGGTCATAACTCAAATCTTTCCCCCAGCCCACATTCGCACACGCAGACACACAAAGTATCTGGAACTCAAAGGAAAGATTTTTGTTATTTCAGGTAAGGACTTATTCTCCGAAAGATAAGATTTTTGGAAGAAACGGTGTGCAAGAGAGAATCAAACACTGTTGAGAAGAGAAAGCAGAGCAGTTTGTGTATCTCTTTCCGGGGAGGACGCACTTTTCAATGTCCTCTGTACTTCGGTCCATTTTTCCAAATGTGAAATTAAGTCGTAAACAATACCAGGGTCAGCGCAGCTCGAAGCAGTGGCCTGGATCTTGGATTTCTACGCTCCACTTTTGCAGACTGCGGAGCTTTGTTATTATAGGTGGGTCACTGTGGGTGTCCCCACAAACCACAGAGGGAACGGAGCAGGAGTTAGAGGGTCCCCTAGGCGGGAAGTGGAGCTCCGGTCCCCTGGAGTCCATGCCGCTGAACTCTGAGCCTCTGGGTCACTCTGACTTAGGACAGAGAGATGTGGCCAATTTTAAGTCTCCTACGAAGTGACCAGGTCCTGGTCCCAGGGGTACCTTGTCCAGCCTGGCCCCCAAGTATCCCCGGGGAAAACTTAGCGGATCTCCAGCTTTGTCCCGGGCGTCTCCGGGCCTCCCACCCCTCCGTGACCCTCCCACCCCGGAGCCACTGTCGGTACCTCGATGTCCGGCGCGTCCCTGCTCAGCACACCCGCCATGGCAACGCTTTCTGGCCTCAGTCTCCCGCACACTGACCCTCCCTCCACTGCGGCAGCCTCCAGCCCCGCACGGAAGCCTCAGCTTGCCCTAGCGCTGGTGCACTGACTGCCCGAGCTAAGGCAGTATGGCAGGGGCGGGGCTATACTAAAACCACGCCCCCAGGGCGGGACAACGCTCTTGGCACGCCTCACAGCCGCACTGTCCCACTGGTCCCCAGCTCCTGGGCTCTGTTCCAGTGCATTTCTGGTTGTGCTGGCCTTTGCTCCCTAAGCTTGAGTTTGGTAGGCGGGTTTAGGTGTCAGAGATCCCCAGAATTAAAAGCAAACAATTGTGTCTTTGATGTTCTTCTGCGCTCTGAGCCCGCAAAGTGCCGACACAAAGTCTAAAGAAGAACAGGATCTTCCAGAATTCTCCAAGGACCAGGGGGTATCTATGGACTTCTGGCAAATAGGTTGGAAGGATTTTGAAACTATTCTGGATTAGCAGTTTGGGGTACCTTACGGCGCAAGAAGACAGACAGACATCAGTATTCACAGTTCAGAGCTCTAGAGCAGCCTATAGTGTGATGGATCTCAACCTTCCTAATGCTGCAACCCTTTAATCTGTGTGGAAACCCCCATTCAAAAAAATTATTTTGATTGATACTCCAAAACTGTAATTTTGCTGTTATAAGTCATAATTTAGATATTTGTGTTTTCCAACGATCTTAGGTGACCCCTGTGAAAAGGGTGTTTCGACCCCCAAAACAGTCCCAAAGGATCCATGCACAGGTTGAGAACCACTGCTTTGGTGAAAGGTATCTGTACAGGATCAAGGCTTTCATTTTACATGGTAGGCCATGCCTATTGTTTTAAAGATATACTAATATTCTAAAATATAAAGTTGGTAAATACAAACAAGGTTGTTTATTGTGTGTGTTTGCTCTCGTAGTTGCTAGGAAGAAGCAATGATGTTCTTAGACTCGTTCCAAAATCATATCCTCTCCTCAACTTTGTGGCAACCTGGGCTCCAGACCATTTCCTTCGCTGGGCATCTTCTCTTGTGGTACTTTCTGCTTATTTTAAGGCATACAGGGCACTTTGTTCTGTTGCCTAGATCATGATAATTGTGGAGTCAAATGTTTCCCTCCTCATTAGTATTTTTTGTTACTTTACCCTCTTTTATTGTTCAACATGTACTTAATGCTTCGTTTTGTTTTCAGTGTATTGCTGCCGTGTTGGGTTTTTCTAGATGTGGTCTTCAAGAAGGTCCATCATTCTTCTGACAACAAGACTGGCAGGACACAAACTGTGGCACCTGCTTACTTGGCAGACAAAAGAGGAACAGATCAGAGGAGGAGGGCGTGGATTCCTGGAACTGCTGAAGAGAGCTTATAGTACAAACCACCTGGTTACCTTTGAATGGCCTTGTTGGGCATCAACAGGAAGAGAAACCCTTGGTCCTGCCAAGACTTGATGCCCCAGTGTAGAGGAATGTCAGGGCAAGGAGGTAGGAAGGGATAGGTGGGTGTGTAGATGGGTGTGTAGGTGGGTGGGTAGGTGGGTGGGTAGGTGGGTGGGTAGGTGGGTGGGTAGGTGGGGAACACCCTCATAGAAGCAGGAGGAGAGGGGATGGAATAGGGTGCTTATGGAGGGTAAACTGGGAAATAAAAAATATCCAATAAAAAGGAAAAAAAAAAAGAACTTTTTCAGGGGTTGGATACAGATTGCCCCTTGAATCAAATATTAGCACACACACACACACACACACACACACACACACACACACACACTAACAATAACAACAACAACTACAATTAGAGTATTTAATAGAACCCCCAGAAACAGCCTTGACTTCTGTGTTCTCACTCATTCATTTAATCTTTCTCCAGCTCTAAGGATTTTTATTCTAACCATATCTTTAGTCCATTGGGCACTGGCGTATCAGCTTCTGTTAAGTCCCCTGAACTCTAGAGTGGTTTCTAAGTATGAATTAGCCTCCTGTTTTCCCATCCGCAAGATGTGACCTTTCTCAGTGCCCGATGCAACCCACACACAATTGAGGCTTGGTTGTTGTTACTGCTGCTGTTGTTCTTAACCTTCTTGTCCACCTCTGAATGACAAACTCCTGTCCTCTTCTACCTCACTATGGCCTCTCTTTCCTAACACCTGTTACACCCACCAATGTTGTTCTGATCCTTCACCCCTTCCCTGACTCTGTTCCTTTTCCTCCCCGAGAACCTGCTTCTCTCCTCGCTAAGCTTTAAGCCTCTGAGTCATACTGGCCACCAAGAGAATGAAACCTGCCCTATCTACCTCCACCATTCTAGTTTACAAGAGCCTAGTTTTTTCTTAGTAGTAATGTCAAGTTTCCTTTGCCTGCTCATTCACATGTGACTTACTTGATATAAACCTTCTTCTTCAGATGCATGTTCCAAATAAACAGGATGAGTGTCTGATTTGAATGTCTATGAACATGTTGTTCCCTGTCTGGGCTTGAAACATACAAGATTTACTGACTGAAGGAACAGTAGATCCTGCTTTGGACAAACAATTCTTTGGACAAACCTTAGTTTCTTTTCATGGTGGAGAATGAGACACAATATCAGTCAACAAATTCCTGGTTAAAATAGCTCATATTAACTATTTCTCTATTCAGGGAGTATATTCTAAGGTCCAGCCACCCTGTACCTCTCAGGACCCAAAATTACCTCTAAATTACCACCAACCCTCTAAAGTCATCTATGTCCTTGTGGAGATATATAGTCATCATTCCTAAATGTAAGTACCTGAAAAGATACACACATGTTCATATATGGAGAAATAATGTACACATCTTTCACACACAGGTGTACATGTATAAATGCTTGTGTCTTTAGGTCAACATTTACATTTATATATATGAAAGAATGGACAATTGTATATGGTTTGTTCTTCAATTTAATCTCTAAAGTTCAGCGCTCAGTTTGCTAACCCACAGGTATACAGGTTTTTGTGTTTTCTCTGGTGACAATGCAATGAAAACGTCAGATAACGATCAATGTCCTGTCTGGCTTTATCATGCATTATATAAAGTACTAGATTTCATTATGGAATTTCCATAAATATATATAATGTACTTTGGTCTTATATAGCCCTGCATCTCATTCTCTTAGCAAACTCCTTCCTCCCCTTGGTTGTCTTCTTATTTCCAAATAGTTTGTCTTCTATATTGATGCCTTAACTTTTAAAATTGAGATTTTTGCACTTGGGTACTAGTATACAAGTTATTTATATACAATACACAGCATGTGTGTGCCCATAATCATTTTCTATCATTAGTATTACTTATATAACTCTCTATGGAAGGAAAAGTCTGGAGCATGACCATATTGGTCAAAGATAAGTGCTTTATGAGTGACCATTAATAAGCAAATATAGATTTCCGAAGTAACTTCAGCGTGCCCTAGCTCTGATGAGTAGATACTTCCTGTTCTAAAATATTTAATTACAGGCCACACACCCTCTCTGTGATCAGTGCTTAAATCTAATAATATTTTAAATCCACTGAAGCACCACGTTAAACACAGTTGTATCTGTAAATAATTCAAGCTGCAGAAAGATCCTGCAAATGCATCGACACAATGCTTTATAAAAGTTGTAAATTATGATGGCATTAGTCAAGCTGCCCCTCCATCTGGAAGCAGAGTGAAATATCAGGCTTCTACATTGATTTTTTTTTGTAGACTTTGGTGAGACAGCTCATCCCTCAACTTAGTAGTTACAGACTGTGAATGAACGTTATATTACTATCACCACAGTCAGAAGTAAGTCTTACGAGTCATCTTTAATTTATAATATCTGAAAATTTTACTATAATGTTTATAATATTTTTAATATCTGAAAAGTTATTTGCTATCACAGATTTAGAAACACAATAAAAATTTGGTGTTCTGGTTGGGGATTTAGCTCAGTGGTAAAGCGCTTGCCTAGCAAGCGCAAGGCCCTGGGTTCGGTCCCCAGCTCAAAAAAAAAAAAAAAAAAAAAAAGAAAGAAAAAAAATTTGTTTTTTTATATGCTTTTATTTTCTTCCTACAAGTCTAGCATTAGGCAATTTGGGGACACGTTTTGGAATACCATTTTTCCAAAATGACAACCAAAGACTTTAGCTAATCATGGCCTTATTTTCTGTCCAGCTGATTTTCTAGGATCAACTTAGTAATATCCAAACTTTCCAGAAGAATAATGCCCGAGGCCAGTTGGGTTCAAATATTCCTAATAGTCCTTTCTCAAAAGGACCATAAGGTGCATATCAGCTGATGTTATGAGATGAGTGAAGGACTACTTTCCCACCTACACATAAACATCTATCACATAATGTGATAAAAGGAACACATCACAGAATTATGAATAGCTTGCAGAAATTTATTAGACAACTATGTATTAGATGCCAGTATTTCAGGCATTATGGGGCTTAATGAGATCTGTGAAGAATGAAGAAGTTGTCCCTGTCCTCACAAACATGCACCCGCTGGTTTAAAAATGTTTATTCATCAACTCAGTGATTCTGAACACAACATCTAACTGTATGGGTTTGTTATGAAAGCCATATCAAAAATATAAGCATTGGTATTTTGTACATTGCAAAGTCCTGTGAATCATGATAGATACTAGGTTTGAAAATATAGTTCTCCAAGCTCACATTCTTTGCGCAAGCCATCGATACATTTTATACTTGGTTTTAGTTGTCACCTTGACTGGGTAAAGAGGCATCTAGAAAACTAGTAAAGAAATATCTTCCAAACAAGCCTATGAGAATGCTTCCAGAAACCATTGACATGTGAGCCTGAAAACATGTGAAGACTTGAACTAGATGTGGGCAGTGCCGTTCCAAAGGCTGAGGGCCTGATTGGGGCACAGAAAGAAAGAAAGAAAGAAAGAAAGAAAGAAAGAAAGAAAGAAAGAAAGAAAGAAAGAAAGAAAGGAAGGAAGGAAGGAAGGAAGGAAGGAAGGAAGGAAGGAAGGAAGGAAGGAAGGAAGGAAGGAAGAAAGCAGAATCTCTGGCATGGAAAAGCTCCATTTTTTTCTGACAACGATCACTGTTTCCTGCTGCTGACATTGCAACTGAGTTTCAGACTCCAGATTGCCCCACACATGGCAGCAACCCTCTAGGAAGCCTTCAGAACATTAGCGTGGGCCTAGGGCTGCACTGCTCTTTCCTTCTGTTCTGTTTCATGCATCTAAAAGCATTTAGAGAGTCACTGTGGGCCTATACAGATTCTATTTGTGTAAGCCAATGTAATACACACACACACACACACACACACACACACACACACACACACACACACACACTCCTCAAGAGAACCCTAAAACTCAGACTGTGAATGACTTTGGCTAATATGAAGTATGTGCAGTAGCTTGGTAGCTTTGCCTAACATGTTGAAAAAAGGAAAAAAAGTACCCTGGAATGTGTCACTGAATCTGTCTCTCTCTGTCCTCTGTCTTTGTCTCTCTTTCTCTCTGTCTTCTTTCTCTCTTTCTCTCTTCCTCTCTTTCTCTCTTTCTCTCTTTCTCTCTTTCTCTCTTTCTCTCTGTCTCTCTCTCTGTCTCTCTCTGTCTCTCTGTCTCTCTGTCTCTCTCTGTCTCTCTCTGTCTCTCTCTCCCTCCCCCCCTCTCTCTCTCTCTCTCTCTCTCTCTCTCTCTCTCCCTCCCTCCCTCCCTCCTTCTCACCCACCCTTTCCCTTTGGCTTTTTAAATCTCCCATCTCCATTTCCAGAAGGTTTCATAATTCCAGCAGCTGGCATTTGGAAGTTTCTTTATCTGCTTAATGAATTCCACTATTTCATAATCTCAAGTTCATGTGTATCGATGGCTGAGATAAAATCATGCTGTAATGATTTGGTATTCCCTTTGGCTACGGGTCATGGATGCTATGATTGTTGCTCACACACCTACAGCCTTTCTTTCACCTTGTTCAAGACTGAAGAATTCGTTGGGCCAGCTACTAGGTATGTTGCAAGTAGACAGCTCTTCGAGTCTCTCTTTAGAAAGAATTTTTTGGTAAAGGAAGCTATCCTTGCTGAAGTCCATGCCCCTACCTGTGTTATCAAATACTAAATGACTGGTTGATATGACCGTGTAGAAAACAGGAATCTCCATCAATGTAAGACATTTTTTACTGTAGACTGAAACTGCAGAGGTCCTTTAAAAAAAACACAAAATATTTGCTACACCTTCAATGAAAGCCTATATATGTAGCTCAATGGCCGAATTTTTGCCTAGCATGTGTAAGGTCCTCGATCCACAGTACTGGAGAGGGAAATGGTGAGGGGGGCAGCTAGGTTTCAATGGAGTTGAGTTCTCCTTCCCTTTCTTTTGCTTATTCCCTGACCTGTTCCTAGAAGTCAAGTGCCATGAATCTTTCTTCAAATCTTTTTCCAGAGAACTTTAGCTTCCTTGACACGACTACATGTTTTTCAACTAACCTAACATTGCTGATATATAATGTCATCATTGGTTCCTTTTTATTGTCATAAAGACCTTTTCATTGAACTTCCAGATCCACTTCTCTGAGGTGTCCCTGTATTGCCCTGATACTATTATTTGCAGTAGACATGTTTGAGTAATTCTTGGCAAACATTCGACCCACCAACATATTAGCAATCCAGCAACTCTGTGATTGACTTTTTCTCCAAAAATATGTTCATTCTCATGCACTGATGCTTTACCTACCCAGAAGTGTAAGGAATGCTCGAGAGGACAAGAAGATGGAATTGTACTTCCTGAACTGATGTTGTAAATGGTGTGAGCCATCATGTGCATTCTGTGAACTCAACTCAAATCCTCTGCAAAGGGCAGCAGGTATCTTTAACTCCTTAGCTAACTCCGTAGCCCTAGAGTTGACTTTCACTTTGACCTCCATGGTGCCTCTAGTGGTTTTTCACTATGCCTAGCATGTATAATTTGCAATCAGAATATGGCAATTTCTTTATAGTAGAAACTACAGTAAAGTATATAGTTTCACTAGGTAGAGGCAATTCTTTTAGAAAGGAAGAGTTTGTCAACCATTAATACTTCAATTAACAGAAGGAATGAGTGTCTGAAACTTTACCTCTTGAAGGATAGCTATGAACCTGGAAATCCTGTCATACTCTTCATATTTTCCTAGTGTTCACTCATTGGAAAACGAATGGTGATAATTTACAAGAAGGGTCTGCCTCTCTCTCTCAGATACACCTGACTTAGTAGAAAGGGCAGAGGCCATTCAGGGGAATAGTAAGAGTGTACTCCTCACCAAAATATAAGCATGCTATATGCTGTTGGAGTCTTTGCTAAAAGGTTTAAAGTTCATCTGATAAGAACATGGGAAACCATTCTTAAAGCAAATGAATGGCAGGATGCAAACTGTCCTGGATTATCCCTCTGATGGCAACTTAGGTGAACATATACTCACTTGGGTGGACGGGTGAAGTCTAATGAAGTGAATGAGTTCTTTTTTAGTATATGTGCTGCCGAAGCGAGCACAGTGAATGAGTTCTTAGCATAGAGTCAGTCATTCCCTGTTCATCCAATCATGAATCATATTCTAGTTTTCTTTAGAAACCAAATTAGTAAGTTTATAATGTCTACTGTGGGTTGCTACTCCTGCAAAGTGGCTTAACACTGAAAAAGAAAACTTGTGTTTTAATGAAAATGGGAAAGAAACTTCTTTTTTTTTTAGGAAGAATTTCTGTTTCTCTAACAAGAGACATGCTAGTTTTCTAACATCAAGCTTCAATTATCTTTAGTCCTCTTAATAGAAAAATACTTTCTGGCCTTAAGGGACGGTTTAATATTCTGATGGCCAACATCCTTGAAGTCTTCAGTGGTTTTTTAATAGAGTCATTTATTTTACCTTTTTAAAATGTGTGTGATGTATGTACCTGCTTATGTCAACGTGTGCATGAAGTGAATGGCCAAAAGTTTGTTCAAAAGTGGCACCCTGATTGCAATGCGTTTCTCATTGAATTTGAAGTTTACTGACAAAGCAATAGACTCTAGATATCCACCTGCCTCCAAGATCCCTCTGCACCTCCAGTCCTAGAGGTAGAGGAATGAATCAGGCTTGTATTTCATCACGTCTGAGATATCAATGCCAGTCTTTACACGTTCACAGCAGGAGCTACACTACTGAGAGCCAGCTCCTCAGCCCTGGTTGAATGGGGTCTTATCTTTTAATTCTCCGTGCCTAACATGATGATAGATACTTCATAGTAGGTACATGAGTGTTCATGAATAATTATATTCTTCTATCAAAACTTCATTGCAAATAAATATTCATTATTACTCTCTTCAAACACTGCATGATGTGTAGAAAGCCTGAAGGGAAAAGATTTCTAGTAACATACAAATTGATAAAGCAGCATAATAGACAATTCACCAAACCAAAACAAGGAGGGCAGGGTGGGGAGAAAGCAAAAAGCAGTTGATAAAATGCAACATTTGAATCAAGCAGACTAATAATCCAAGCAATGCCAAAAGTATACTGACATGCCTCTCATGTATCAGACTGGCAAGGATGTCTTAGTGAATGTTCAGGGTGAAGGAAATTAAGATGCTCATACAGCTCCATAATGGTATGAACGTAACAGGGATGCTCGGGTCCAGCTCTGGTATTCAACCTGTGTGAAGCTACACCTTGCTCTTTATGCATATGCTGGGAAATCAGTGCAGGTCCTGGATTATATCTATCTTACTGACTGAGCCATCTCTGTATCTTGAATGAGTCTTTTTAAGGTTGTTTTGCTCTATGCGATGGCTACAGTGCTGGAGTAAGTCTGAGAAGATTGTAAATGTTCAACAAATGTGTTTGAATAAACGAATGAAGCAGATCATAGCATATATTCCCCTATATCTCCAAGTCCTTATACGTTCTGTATGTAGGCATATATTATGGTTTGTCCTTTCTCTCTAGCCAGATGGCGCAAGGACAAAGACAATGTCTTATCTTTGAATACTCAGGTTAAAGGAATTCCAGTATCATGTAGATGTGCTCTTAATTTATGTCAAGTGAATGAAGAAATGGATTAAAAATCAATATTTTCAGTACTTTCTCAATAGTACCCAC
This sequence comes from Rattus norvegicus, assembly GCF_021556685.1. Lineage (NCBI taxonomy): Eukaryota > Metazoa > Chordata > Mammalia > Rodentia > Muridae > Rattus > Rattus norvegicus. Next base: position 208,777,634 of record NC_141535.1, on the reverse strand, counting down.
TCCAGTGGACATGTTGTTGTTTAAAATAGAAATTTATTATGTATGTCAACCAGAACGCTTTTGAAACATATCCTAATTCTTATTCTGGTCATAGTGACTCTTAGATATTTAAAAAATACAATCATTCACAAATGCACCCATTGTATTTTTAATGAACTCGAAACTTTCTTCCATTTCTATAGTTCTTATTGCCAATGCATTCTAAGGAGATAATTTGCTTTGATTCTCCAAACATCAAAGCAGTTCCTTTACTGAAAAATGCCAGCACATTCTTTTTTTAAATATTTGAATCCAATTCACGGAATTCTAAGAGAAGAATATTTGCTAATTAGTAGTCATAGTTTAAGAGTGTGTGTGTGTGTGTCTGTTTCTGTCTCTCTATGTCTGTTTGTCTATCTATCTATCTATCTATCTATCTATCTATCTATCTATCTATCTATCTATCTAACTATCTTGCATGTATCATCTATCTCTGAGTCAGAGTCTCTCTGTATCCCCGTCTTTCCTGGACTCACAGAGCTCTGCCTGCCTCAGCTCAGGTCACCACACTTGCCTTTTGGATTCCTTCAGAAAGGCTGCTATATTACAAGTATTTGACCATGTGTACTGGAGGTGTGTGTGTTCATGCAAGCATACTCTTGTATTCATACAGAGTTCAACTCTCAGTGTATATTCCCATCTATCACTCAGAGTGATTCATTACTGCCCTCATAAAGCCTCCTCTCGTTTTAGGCTTTAACTGAAAGAGCCTTAGGCTTTCTCGTCACTGTTCCATTTCTTTATTCTTAAGTTGGGAAGTAGGGAGACTGTTGGTCACTATGACTGTTACAAGTAGTACACACAAGTTTCACAATATAGATTTTGAAACTAAGACAACTGAACTGCTTTTTGAGTCCCATAATTTATTCCAGCCATCTGTGAATACATGACAACAATAACAGCACACAAACACACACACACACACACACACACACACACAATTATTAAGAGCAATATAGCTTGTCAATGTCTATCCCAAACTCCCAGTGCCTCTAGAATAAACATTAACATATTTCAAGATTGTCTTTGACCCCTGGTATCATGTAATAGCATTTAATACATCTTTCCATGAAAGTAATATTTTTAACGTAACTTACTACTTGGAATTTGGAGATTAAAAACTGTGGAACTCAAAGCCTTCTTTTGGCATCATACTTTCTATTTAAAGGCCACCAAATGTTTCTTTCTGAGAGATTGTATTGAGCAGTTAGCAATTTGGCACCCATTATTGTTCTCAGTAAAGCTTATCCTGGCCCACATTTGTTGTCTCTGGATAATGAATGACTAGGGTATATAACAGAGCCACCTTCCCATCTGCACTAGCGTTAACTACCATAGATCACTGGGTTGGGGTTCACTGTTGAACTATACATGTTTAATTATTAATTTTACTTGGTGTTAATAAAAATGACTAACTCTATCGATCAGCTACTATATGTCCAGGATAGTACACATATTTCTCATTTGATTATTGCAATAATATGAATGTAAGAATAGAGAAATTGACTTTTGTGTGTTTTATTGGAATTATAAACAGTTTCCTGTTTTTATAGGAGTTGTTAAAGGTGGACATCCATAGAATGTGTTTGCTCTAAATGTACTGTAATGTAGCTTATAAAGAAGTTTGTTAACATGTATATGCATTGTGGCTATATGTTGTGTGTTTTACAGATATGTGGTATATGTGTATTTGTGTGCATGTGTTATGCATGTTATGTTTATGTGTTGTGTGCTACAGATGTGCTGTGTGTGCTGTGTTAGATGTGTGTTGTGTGTGTAATGTGTATATGGTTGGTGTGGGGGGTTATGTGTGTGGTATGCATGTATAGTGCATGTGTGGTGTGTGTGCAGTACGTGTGTGGTGTGTAGTGTATGTGTAGCACATTTTTGGTATGTGTGGTATGTGTGGTTTGTATGTGTAGTAAATGTGTGATATGTGTGTAGTATGTATGTGTGTGGTGTCTACATGTGTTCTATATGTTATGTTTGTGTGTTGGGTGTTACAGGTGTGCTGTGTGTGTTGTGTTAGGTATATGTTGTGTGTGTAATATGTGTATGTTTGGTATGTGTGTGTGGTATGTGTGTGGTGTGTATGTGTAGTAAGTGTGTGGTGTTGTGTACATGTGTGTGTGTGTGTGGTATATGTGTGTGCGATGTGTTTGTGGTATGAATGCATGTGATATGTACAGCATAGTGTGTGCATGTGTGTGTGTGTGTGTGTGCATGCTAGTGTAGGTGTTAGTCTTCCAGTCCCCACTTTGTTTTAGGTAGCATCTCTCATTCTCCTTTGTCTATGCTGGCCTTGCTGCTCTTATTCAAGGTGGTTTCCTTGGCTCTACTTCCAGTCTTTCCACAGGGATCACCTGTACTACTACAACCAGTTGTACATGCATTCTTGATCTCTAAACCCAGGGCTTCACATTTGAACAGCAAACACTGCCCACACGCCATTTCCCAAACATCATAAAATTTGTTTTTAAAGAACACAGAGAATGGAACTAACATTTAGAGTTCCCGTAGTGGCTAAACAATGTGCTTGTCTGTCTACATTGATTATCGCACAATCAGAACCACCCTAAGTGGAACTCCATAGCTCTTTAAATCTAACTGGTAGACTATGCTAGAGTCGTTTTTTCCCTCTCCATAATTTTTTTTATTTATTTACTTTCTATCCCTATCACAGCCTCCCCATTCTCCTCCCAGCCCCCCTCTTACAAATTCCTCCTACCATTACCCCTCCCCTTCTCCTCAGAGAAGGGGATCCCACCCTAGGATCCCACCCAAGTCACATCAAGTCACAGCAGGACTATCTGCATCCCATTGAGGCCCAACCAGGCAGTCCAGTTGGGTTCGGGAGCCAGGGTTCAATTCCTCAGCATTCTTCTTACCACATCTTTCATTTTCTGCTGCCATGAAATTTTCTTTTTTGTTCTAGTCCATTACACATTATTCTAGTCTTCTGTAGTCCGTGATCTACAGGAGTCTGGTCGTATGTTTGATAGAAACAAATGTACGAATGTATTAAACACATATTTTATCAGGAACGCATCTGGTAACCTCCGACTCTGTAAGCTTTATCACAAAACTGTTTTGCATAGCTTTGAGTGTTTTCGAAACAAGATTTCACACTGTAACTGATGTTGGCCTAGAACCATATATATTATAATCCTTAACATTACAATAAAATTTAAAGTCAAAGTTGCTTTGACTTTAAAACTAAGGCAATCCTCCTGCCTCAGCCTCTAAAGTATTATAGTCCTGACCATGCCACAGATTTTGAAACATCCTCACATCTTCCTCCTATCATTTGAATTAAAAAACATTTCTAAAGAACAAACATAAATTTATAAAGAATTCATACTATGAACTACATATTACAAACTAATAGAAGAAATAATTCATATTTGAAAATGTAGGTTGTACTTAGGATAATAAAAATCTTTACCTATGTGATAAGAATCGATATAAAAATGTAAGAGTATTTAGCCCAGAGATCATAATGTTAGCTGCCTTTAAACAAATTTTCAATATGGAATTTCAATAAAAGAACAATACATAAAATACAACTTCCCAAAATTAGATATAAGGACAAACACTTTGCTCTGTGTTACACGTGAAATATTAAGGGTTAGGTAGAGAGATAGAGAAAAACTTAAGAATGATCTGAGTTCACACTCCAGAACTCACAAAATGGAAGGATGGAACTGACACTTGCCCACCATTCATATCCACACTGTCTCATGCGCACTGTTACACACATACACAACAAATCAATAGATAACTTTTCCATTTTAGGTTTGAAGCTGGATGTTAAATGTGTACCTGGATGGCTTGAAACCTGTTATGTAGACCTGAGTAGCCTCGAACTCATGGAGTCTACCTGGCTCTGTCTTCAGAGTGCTGGGATTAAAGGCTTGCACCATCACTCCCATAGCGTGATCTTGATTATGCAAAGTCCTTACTCCGGAAATCTGCATAAATAATGCGAGCAATCATGGGTCCACTTAGCGCAGTAGCCTTGCCAAGCTGCTGGACATCTCGATATCTTGCTGCTTTTTTAAAATGTGTAGCTCTCCCTTTCCTTTTCTTTGCCGTTCAAATTACAATATCATAAGGCAATAGCATGCTTTTACTTAAAAATATGATTGTACAATTATTAACCCTAACTCTTCTTACATTCGCTATTAAATTCAGTGACGTAATGTATTGGGTAATTCTTCAGAAAATAATCAAGATTCCTAAATTGACCACAGTGATTGCAAATTCTTTGACATATTCTGGGTTTGAAAGCATTTAAAGCATAGCACACTTTTTCCCCCCGCAATGTTAAAGCCAAAGCCTCATCTGCTAGAGTAGTCTGCAGTTACTGTGGTTGATGTGCTTTATCAAAGGGTGGCATGGCCTAAGGGAGCACCTGGGCAGACTGCGATTTCCCTCTGAGAAATCAAGCCATGAGACAGACATAATATAAAAGAAGGTTTATTGGTGAGAAGGTCAGGAGGGGAGATGAAAAAAGAGGGAGGAAGGGGAAGAGAGAGAGGAAGAAGAGAAGAGGTTGGACTGGAGACGAGAGAGACAGAGAGAGAGAGAGAGAGAGAGAGAGAGAGAGAGAGAGAGAGAGAGAGACTTCTAATCTCAGCCCAGTTCCTCTGCCCCTCATACTGCATCAGTCACCAGCCCATTACAATTTTGCCGAGTACCCAGAGTACTGAGACTACCTGCTTCTTAGCTCTCATTAGTCTTTATCTTTGGTTTGCAGTCAGAATGACACAGAATAGGCGACCACTCATTCTGTTAAATCAGGAGATTTAAGCCACAGGAGTGAGTCAGTGGAAGGAAAGGCCTCTGCCTTTTCTCCATCATCAACCCCTGCAAATGCACCAGTTCGGACAAGCAGCAGAGTTCATTTTTTCCCCTAATCACTATATATATATCAATATATATCAATATATATATCAATATATATATATATGTCAATATATATATATATCATCACACATCCATTATAGCTATGTATGCTTGCTTGATGGCAGTATCTTTTCCTGCTCATTAGAATAGCACACTTTTGGCGCGCTACTTACAGGTAGAACAGAATCTGGAAGCTGTAGGTGTTTAGTAAACCAACCCTTTCACTTCTATAGTTGAGATATAAGTGCTAACACCTGTATGTCTGTTTATGCCACTCCAATTTCCGTCTGTGTGGTTTGTCATCCTGGAAGAGAACAGGAGTCAAACACACTTAATGCTTTTGGAGACTGAGTCAATGTGGTCTTCATAAATGTTATATAGTGGCTATAGGTGGAGACTATATTTACACATATGTATATATTTGAAATAGAAATTCAAACAAAACCAAATCCTCCTGCCTCGACCTGTATCCTAGAATTCATCTAGGAGACTCTACCCAACTGAAAGACACATAATTCAAGGCACGTGCAAGGAGCTGTTTTCATCCATATTTTAAAAATCTGGTTAAAAACTATAATTCTCATCCCACAGTGGCACAGGCTTTTATTAACACTTGGGTGGAAGAAGTAGATGTTATCTCTGTGAGTTCTAGGCCAGCCTTGTCTTGTCTATGCAAGGAGTTCCAGGCCAGCTGGAGTTTAGTAGGAAAACCTTGTCCCCCCCAAAAGTGATTTTTCTCTTTGATGTGAAGTGAATTTATTCTGTTCCTTATCTGAGAATTTCATTGCCATTTGCATGTTGCCTGGAATACAAATTGAACTTAGTAATCAATCAGTGTTTAATTGCTGCTCAAGTAAACCCTTGTAATCAGACTCGCTGTAAAAATGTTAAGGTGTTGGAAAAGCATAAGGTGGCATTTCCCCCCTCCTCCTTATTATGCTGTGTAACTTCCATTAATACTAATAGGAGACGCAGCTGGTCGTCAACAGGAGATTACAGGTTGCTGCTTAAATCATATTTTATTTTTATACCTTGGCAAGGCGTAAGGCGTATGTGTTGAAATCAGGTGGCCGGATTTCTGCGACTGTTCAGAAATCTTTTACTTGGAAACAATGAGAGGAGGTGGGGCAAAAAAAAGTCTCCTATTTTTTTATTTGGGGAATACAGAGACTTCAAATCCAAATAGCAGCTTGTCCTTCTAGAGCAAGTCTGTCTCGTTCTCTAGCACCAGCTGGAGTTCTGTTTCTAATTTGCTGTGAAGAATTAAGTGATTTGAGACCCATACCCTGGAGTATTTGACCTCCAATGTCAACCAGCCAGCTTGCAATTCCCTTGGCTGGAAAGTTTCTCCAGAATTGATTTGAACTAACATCAGTTAAAATACTCTGCCATTGAGCAGCAAATAGCATTGAAAACTTGAGTGTGCTTTTATAGCCATGAAAGTAAACAGCCATGGAATATTAAGAAGAGAAAAAAAAATACAAAAAAAAAAAAAAAACGTCAAGGCACTTAGAGGGCATGGGTGACCAGCAAGGCTGTGATAATAGACCCTTTCACCCCAAGGTCAGTTATTTGACTGTCGCCCAGTGGGTGGTTTTCCTAGCTGAAGGTAGTTGGTTCTGTTGTCTGGGAGCCATGTGAGCATTGGCAACTCATTTCTTCCCACTCAGTTCCATGGGTCACAGAACAACAGCGCTTTATATTTCTCCACATAGATGACAATCTAAGGAGAGCACAGGAATAAGCAAGAATGATGGGATTAGCTGAGCATCCACTGGCCTCCCCTCTTCTCAGTCTCCACTTTCTCATGCTGTTGTCTCGGCTATACCCTCTACAGCTAACCCGGCCCTTCAGATGATTCTGCATTCCTCATTCCTGACCACCAACCTTTACCCCATTGTTCCTAGTATCGGTTGATTTTCATCATGGCTGGACACTCAGTACCGAGTCACTGCGTTGGATGCAAGGCTAACATAAGTGGCGCTGGATGGAAATGGGAAACAGAGCATTGCCTCTAAAAGGACAAAAGATCTGGTCATCCCACGATTTCCCTTAAACTCCTATGTCTTTACCCTCTTTCTGAGTCTCCCTCAGAGGAAATTCAACTGTAGACACCATGTGGGTTTGCATGCTGTTCGTCACTCCAGCATCTCTGGCTTGATCTTGAGAACAACATCTACAGACAGCTCATACTTTTGTCACATCTCTGTTGTCATGGATTTTTATAACTTGATCAGCCACCATTAAAGCTTCCAGCGGTACAATAAATGCACAGCCAAGAGTGTCCTTACTCACAACTAAGTGGATGGAAGAGAATAAGTATGGACGTAACTGGGGTGAGGAAAGGCCAATGGGTACAGGTGCTTTCTCAGAATTATTAGCTTGAAAGACCTAATAATAATGAGCTTTTAACGGCTTCAGAAAGGAGAATCCATTTACCCCAGAAAGACGCCGTGCTAGCTTACACAATTCCAACTGATCCTTAAACACATGCACACACAGATGCACACACAGACAACTAATGCACTCATTAGGCTGTGTATACGTATCAATGATGATTTAAAAAGGAATATACAGAAGATTGGGAGAGATACCAGAGGCATTTGAGGGGTAAAAGGGAGAAATAGAAATGATGTAACACAGTATTCAGGTAAGACATGCTCAAACAAGCTAAATTAAATTGCTTTTTATAATCTATTTTTATACATATATTTTAATGTCTGTTGGAGTACAGGGTACGTTCAATACAACCTTTCAAGCACTCGGTGAGAGCCTTATGAGAGTAGGCAATTAGCAACCCTGTTCTTTCATGTTTTCCCAGGAGTAAAACTGCATGAGGGTATTGGCTAGTAAAAATAGACAGCATTTTTAAGAGATTATATTTTGCCACACACTGTTTTAATTGTATTGCATACATTATCTCATCCAGTGCTTAAATCAGTCTCAGAAGATAGTGGTGCACCTGTATTATAAAGAAAATAGAGGAAATTGGACCTTCAGGAGTTTATGTACCTTGATCTAAATTTCACTGCTCCCAGACCTTTCATAGGAAGGTTTCAAGCCGAACTGTCCAACCCCACAGCTTCTTTCCTTAACAAAGGTTAAAGGCAATCCCTTCAGATTCTAATACATTGTGATCTCTTCATACCATTTAATCACCTGGTGAGCTACTCAAGATGCCAGCATGACATAGCCCTCATGTCAGTGCTTTTTAATACATAGGGTGAAATGGGAAACTATGCTTAGATGCTACTACAGACAATACAGTTTTTATTAATAGGTTAGACTTTTAGTGTAAATTCCCAGTAATTGTATATTTTTATCTTAAAATTATATTTTACACTCTTGCATATAAAATAACTACTCAAAAAGTATCTGTAGCTGAATTAATAGTGTGCTATTCTATAATACCTTTACTCAATAAAGATGATTTTAACAATGTGATATTTAGTAGATGTGTGTTTTGCTTAGCATGAAATGTGATTTTAGTAGACTTACATTAGTCTTAATTGTGGGTTTTGTATAATATCTTTACATGTATAAGATAGCTTCTTCTGTAGTAACAAATTACTGCACATATTGTGAAGGCTTAATATCCAGGCACATTTATGTCTGTCTCATGTGACATATCTCATTGCGATTGACAAAGTTCTAAAATACTCAGAGACCTGGTCTACCAAAGGCCAGACTCTTTTGGCTTTAAATGGCAGCATGTCAACTTCTCAGGTATTGAAGCAGGTTATCGAGATGCAGAACTTAATTGATGGGGGACATCTCTGGGACCGGCTGGAGACCTGAGATAGGGAGGCTATGGAGAGTCTATAGGGTGACCCTAATTGATATTCCTACCAATGTGGATACAGTGACTGAAGTGGCCACCTTCTGTAGCCAGACAGGACTTCTGATTGAAGGAGGGGGACATCAATCCACTCACAAAACCTTTAACCCAAAATTTGTCCTGCCTCCTATAAGATGCACAGGAATAAAAATGGAGCAAAGACTGACGGAATGACCACACTAAAGACTGGCCCACCAATGACTAGTCCAACTTGAGATCCATTTCATGGGAAGAGCCAACTCCTGACACTATCAAGGAAACTATCAAGGAAACTAATCAACGAATGCTATGCTTGCAGACAAGGATGTAGCATAACTGTCTCCTGGGAGGTTTCATCCAACAGTGGATGGAAACAGATGCAGAGACCCAAAGACAAACTTCAGGCAGTGCTTGAGAGTCATGTGGAAGACTAGAAGACAGGATTGAGTAAGCCGGTCAAGGACACCACAAGAAGACCTACAAAATCAACTAACCTAGACCCATGAGAGCTCATACCAATGTAAGAGCGTGCATGGGCTGGACCAAGTCCTCTTTTGTAGCAGATGTACACCTTGGTCTTCATATGGGTCCCCTAAAACTTGGAACAGGGTTGCAGTCTGTCTATGTTGCCTGCCATTGTATCCCCTCCCCATACCTGAACTGCCTGGTTGGGCATCTGTGGGAGAGGATGTGCTTATTCCTGCTGGGACTCTATGTCCAGGATGGGGTGATAGTGAAAGGGGTTATAATAGAGATGAAATAGTAAGGCACGGGCAACTTCACACAGCCCATTCTCTGCGTTCTCCTTCAATATAATGCATTCAGCTGTATATTTAATAGTTCTTTCATTATTTGAAAGCTCAATAAAGACCTTTTATTTGTTTATATTAGTTACACTTATTTGTGCTTTGTCTCTCTCTCTCTCTTTTCTTCGGTGTGTCTCATTGTCTCTTTCTTTCTCTGTCTCTCTGTCTGTCTGTCTCTCCCTCTGTGTCTGTGTTTGTGTGTCTCTGTCTCTGTTTCTCTGTCTCTCTCTGTCTCTGTCTCTCTCCCTCTGTGTGTATTTGCTTGTCGCTCTGTGTCTCTTTTTGTCTTTCTCTGTCTCTCTGTCTCTCCCTCTGTGTGTGTGTGTGTATCTATGTGTCTTTCTGTCTCTCTGTCTTTCTCTGTCTCTGTCTCTCTCCTTCTGTGTGTATTTGTCTCTCTGTGTCTCTCTTTCTCTTTCTCTGTCTTTCTGTTTCTGTCTCTGTCTCTGTCTGTGTCTCTGTCTGTGTCTCTGTGTCTCTGTGTCTCTGTCTCTGTCTCTGTCTCTCTCTCTCTCTCTCTGTATGTGCATGTAAGTGAATGTTCAAACACACGTGTGTTAATGTGTGGAACATGTGTAGAAGTCAGAGGATAACCAACAGTAGTTCAGTTCTTTAATTTTCCCCTTCTACCATATGGGTTCTGGGGATCAAATTAAGGTCAGGTTTAGCAGCCCGTATCTTTACCCTCTCTATACATTTTGGAGTTAAGTCCATCAAAATGTAAGTCTGTTTTACAATGAAAAAATATTTTTATTTTGATTTACTCATCAATTGCAAGAGAAGAGTGAAAGATCGTTGACTCTCCTGCGACTTTTTTTTTCTCTTCATGTAGAGTTCTTTCAGTGCCAGGCTGTTGAGAAAAGCCCAGTGTCTCGGGAAGGAGGGCAAAGTCAGCAGACATTGCCATTTCGGGGAATGTAGATGAGTGATGAGAGCATTATCCAATATGTTTACTGCTCCACATTTGCCATCACAGTAAGCTTCTATTTCCATAACAAGACTCTTTCTTGCATTCTATTTCTTCTATTGCCAAGTCCCTGGCCATCTCTAAGCTCCAAACACATGGTCCTGCTTCATCACCCAGACACACAGAGAGCATGGCAAAGGAGTCTGAGGGGAGAACATAAATCAAGCCAGCCAGGCTCTAGTTCGTGGTGGAAACGATAGGGACTGTAAGAATCACCAGTACAACCTCTCCCACAATTTACAAAGTCATATAATCGCGGCTTTTGAAATGAAAAAGCTAAAATTTGAGTGATTTTTCTAAGCAGTTGCTCTGGTTTTGATAGAGATTGTCATTCAGAATCCAGTGTGTCCGTTAGAGACTTTGATCTCAGCTTGAGGATGTTAGGACTCAACTTGACCAGATGGGACTGACTGGGATTTCCTCACGGTATTACCCTTGAAAAGAATGCCAGAACTGATCTCTTCTACTTCTCTTGCTCCTTTCCAGGAGGTGAGCAGTTACACTCAGCCTCATGTGCTCACTCACTCAAAGCAATGGGGCCAGTGTATCTTGGGCTTTAAGTTGATTGTGAACCAAAGTAAGCCCTTTCTTTTCTTTTTCTTTTTTTTTTTTTCCGGAGCTGGGGACCGAACCCAGGGCCTTGCGCTTGCTAGGCAAGTGCTCTACCACTGAGCTAAATCCCCAACCCCAGCCCTTTCTTTTCTTAAGTGGATTCTTACAAGTGTTTGTGATGAGAAGCAGCAAACCAGGGTTGTCTTTTAATAAGCTTCTGGTGGAAGATGTAATTCTACTGATGCAGGAAAGGCAAATTAGAGGGCAAACAGGCAGAAGTATTTGTTAGAGTACTATTTGATTACGGATCTTCTCTCTGCATTATTGTTTTATATTTGTGTGTGTTTGCCTGCACATTGTTGTGCACTTTAGAAGAAATAATGTAGCCCAGCATAGCTAGCTGCTGAAGTCACTCTGCTGGTCACTAGGTCACCATCCAGTAAGGAGACCCTGTTCTGTAGTACTATCTAACAAAACATGACCCTCCAGGGTTTGCTTGAGATGCCAAACCAAAATTCTCTTTAAAGAAAAAAATAATAAATGATTATTCTCAACCTTAAACATTAGGAGACATAGGTATTCCCAGCATTTTCGACAGGGTCCTGGTGGGGTTTTATCATTTATTTGATCATGGGCTTAAGTGCTGTTTTGACAAGTATTTTATCTGTTACGGAGGAGGCTAATTCTGATTGTCAACGTGATTCTAGTGATTAGGGCAGGATAAGGACTGTGAAGGGAGAGAACACGGGGCCATCTCCTCTTCTCTGGGCTTCGAATCAAGAGAAAAGGCCATGAGCAGGACTTAAAGTGAACTGGGACCTCGATTGCTTTGCTCACAGTGTCAGCCCTTTTTCTCTGCTGTGGACCTTCTCACTTCTCTTTCTTTTCCCATAGCATGCTTTTAGAAAGGACTCGGAAACCCCACATGCGATGTTTAGAAGAGAGAAAGATCCACGGTGATCAAGAGAGAGGTGAAGAGGAGATAGAAGCCTACACAGAAGTGGGATAGTGCTGAGCTATGACAGGAGAGAGGCTTCCAGGGACAGAAAAGCCAGCAGATGAGGAAATATGCTCCTAGCTGAGGGACTGAGTACCTGCAAAGGACTTGGAAGTTTTCCGCATGGAATCTTTGTTAATCCTCCTCCATTTGTCTTATGTGTTCATTATTTAAATCAGTATGGCCTTCATGTAAGTTTGTATGTTGTGTTTTAAAAACATAGTATTTGATGGTTTTTTTTTTCTCAAATTGTTTTAGCACTGGACTCGGAGAGCACTTCTAGTAGTCTCTTATGCCATTTTGTCCTTTTCACATACTGGATCATAGCTCTCTCTCTCTCTCTCTCTCTCTCTCTCTCTCTCTCTCTCTCTCTGGGTGTGTGTGTGTGTGTGTGTGTGTGTGTGTGTGTGTACCTGGGTTGAAACTTACTTTATACATTTTCTCTTGTTCCCTTTCTAAGCAATCTACAAGGAGTCCTAGATCTTTTAACCAACATTAGTATTAAAAATTTCTGTCTGAACGCCTGAGTGTACTTATGAGTAAGTGAATTCAATTGTTTCAGGCCTTTCATACTTACAAAGCAAGGAACGTGAGTGTGTATTGACTCACATATGTATATGTATATTATATGTCCATACATATGCATGTATATGTGTATATTACATGTATTGTTTATATTTTTATTACATTTTTATTTATTTTACCATATATTTCTATATCTAAACATATTAACTAAGTGCATTAAATTAATCTGTATGTTAAACAATAGTACATTTTGATGTCTCCAACTCCAATCCATTATCACATTAATATTAACTTAATAATCTTCATCTTGCTTTTCTATAACCATCCATTCCTGCACTGACCACTATCTCTATAGTTAATCATTTGATTCTATGTATACCAGAATTAAAATTGGTTATCCATGTGCTATGCAAAGCATCTTTCCCAGCTACAGTATAATCCTTTCAGACAGTGCCTTTTGCATTAGATTTACATTGTTTTCTAAAGCTGCTTCAGCTAGCATTTTTCCCTCACTCCCTTCAATGAGGTTAATATGTCCTTTTGTGATACAGTTAGCTTCTTTGGTCTCGTTTACATTCTACCCCGGGGTTTCTGAATCTCTGGGATTGTTTTTTGTTTTATTTGTATATATAAAACCGTATTCTTTGTCTATTGAAGTTTTATAGGTTTTTACAAATGCGTAATCTCTTAAACTTTATCACTTTGCAATCTTATAGGATACTTTTCTTACTCTAAAATGCCCCCTGTGAATCGTCACTAAAAGGGGCTGAAGCAGTCACTCAGTAGTTAAAAGTGCTTGCTGTTTTTGCAAAGGACCTGAATTTACTTCTTAGCACAAAGGTCAGGTGACTCACAACCACCTAGATCTTCAGCTGCAAGTGATCTGATGACTTTGGTCTCTAAGGACATCCACACACAAAAACATGTAAATAAAAATAAGATAAAATTTTAAATTATTTATTCAAATCTGACTTCTCTTGGAATTCTTATCAACTATGGCCTATTTAGTAATTCTGTTGGTTTATGTTTCACATAATGCCATATGAATAAAATCATACTATATATATATATATATATATGTATATATATATATAGTGTGTAGCCGATTGTCTGACTTCTTTCATTTATTAATATGTACATTTTATTTATCTTAACATTTTTATCACTGCATAGTATCCCATTGCAAAGATATATGACAGTTTAATTAACCTTTCATATCTTAGAGATATTTTGGTTGATTTTTGTTTGAGATAATTATATATTACACCTCTATGAACACTCATGCATATAATTGATTATGAGTTTGAAACTTTAAAAAAGATTTTGTTAAGATATAATTTATATATCCTAATTCACCCTTGTACATGTGTATTGCAGTGTTTGGGCCACATTTGTAATTTGGCATAAGCATCCTTAATAATTTGAGAATAGTTTCTGCATCCCCAAGATGAAGCCCTGTTTCTACCTAGAATTATTTCACATTTGCTTGTGTCTCTAACCATGAAATCAGCTGATCTGTGTTTTGTCCGTATATCTGAATATTGCATTTAACTGAGTTACATACCCTATCACCCTTTCATATTTGGGTTCTTTATCTTAACACAGTTTTCAAAGTGTATCCAGGTTGAAACACGCATCGATCAATACACACCGATATTAATTCTTTTCATATCTGAGCACTATTCCAATCTCTGACTTCAGAACCCTTCATTTGTCCTTTCTCACTTGGTACGAATTCAAGCTATCTCCACTCTTTACCTATTAAGGATAACAGTGCTCTCAAAATTCAAGTGCACATCTTACATCAACTTGTGTTTTGGTGTTTCCTGAGTATGTTGCTAGATGTCGAATTGCCATGTCATATTGTGTCTCCCAGTTTAACAGTTTTGAGAAAGTTCCAAACTGTTTTCCATAACAGCTGTATGCTTCTCATTCCTTACAGCAGTGTGAGTGTGGGTGAATTTGAAACTTTCCTTATTCTCATCAAGACTTGTAATTGCCTGTCTTTTTACTATCCTCATCTAAGCCTGCAGTGACTAAACGGCTCACGGAAGTTTAGATCAGCATGTCTGCTGCCAAGGGTCAAAATGCGATCCTTCTATGAGTGTGACTTACATATGCTTTTATAGAACCAAGTTCTCACTTGGCTTTGGAAATCACTAGAAACACAACTGGGAAATTTTGTTAAAATGAGGATCCTTTTAATTTCATTAAGTTAAGAAAATGCATGTATTATGACTTGACACAGTACATGTGAACCTAGACACTGGTACTTGGATATTAGCCACACACACACAAGAAAAAGTTTTATTCCTTTGTGTAGTTATTCCCTCGGTGGGAAAAGCCACACTTTAGAGAGCTATACGTTGTCAAAATGACTTTATAGGATCTAAGCGTTTATGGTCTGAGGACCAATCAATATCATACACTGTGTGGGAAACTTACACACAGTTAAGAAATGTCTCATTTCAAATGCCCCTGGCTGACACAAAATTATATTCAGACATTAGTATAAATGGAGATTAGAAAGTATAAAATAGTAAAAGAGAGCATGAAATTTATAACTGATGAAAGTCAATGAAGGAGGAAAACGATCAGTTAAATGGCTGCTTCAAGGAGAGGGCTGGTCCTCAATTCTCTTCCTTAACTTTGCCCTAAATCTTCAATTCTATGACATCTGTGTTACACACTCTTTATAACCAGCCTTACTCTGAGAGTCTTTTATTGCTGTTTGCCTGCCTTTACCCTATGTGCCCAACTCTATTCAGGCTGTCAGAGTCAATGCCTGTTCTTCTCAACCAAGAGATCCTGAGAGATACACTTTTGCTGATACAAGGGAAATGGTGGCAAAAATCTCTGGGTAGGGGTAATGCGAAGCCCACTTTACTCCGAAGTTATTAACTATAACCTATGAAGACTAATATTTACAGAGTGGACAAACTATGACAAGTAACTGCACTATCTTTAGCTTGGTATGCTTCAAGTGTGTGTGTGTGTGTGTGTGTGTGTGTGTGTGTGTGTGTGTGTGTGTGTGTGTGTGTGTGCGTGCATGTGTGTGTGTATGTGTGTGTATTAAGGTTCATTAACAGCTATTGCAAACCACCAAACTTCCAGCTTCACTTCCTACTCCAGCAATTAAGAGATTAGCACCTGCCCATCTGGGTTTCCCGGCAGCCTGCCAACTCACCCTGGGACAGAGAGCTCCATTGGTGGCCCAGAGTGAACAAGCTTCCTGGTAACCACCTTTCAGATCTTGACTGAAGAACTGAGGTGGGTGTCAAAAGGGTATGTCAGAGCCACAGGGTACCAGCCCTACAGCTCTGGGGGTTTACACATGTGCTCTCACAGGAGCCTGTAATCTGCAGGCCAGAAATCTGGCTGCACCTTGAAAGATGACAGGTGAGAAACACCAAAGAGGAACTCTGAGACTACATGGACCAGAGGGTTGACTTGGCCTCTCAACCTCTCTGCTGTCCACTGCTGACATAACTAAATTTACCAATAAAATGATCCACAAACAAAACAAACAGAATCTGAGACTGAGTCCAGCCCAAACCACAAAATTGCAGTCTAATTAAGATGTTATTTTAAACCAGTACAATTTTGAATGTTGGTTTAGTTTTGAAAAATAAACAATGAATTAAAGCACCTACTATGTTCCCAACCCTATATAATCTGCAAGGAAATCCAAAAGTTATATGTGAAAGAGGTAGTGTGTGTTTGGCTCCCAGGTTAAGAGCTACATTTTGCTGTCTTATTCCACTGAAATTTTCAGGATTTATATCTTAGACATAATTTTTGAGCTATATATTGGGTTACCCAAAATAACATGGCGAGTTAAATATATTAATCATTTTTGTAGGCAAATGAATTATGAACTTGTAACAAATAATTTCCACATGAACTGTAAAAAATTTGTCAATAGACTGTTATCTTAGGAAGAATGTGGGCCTACATGTGCAATTCAAGAAAAATCAAAGCATGTCTGGACATGATAACATAAATTCTTTATTACCTCTTAATCATGTGCTTCTAAAATTCTAGAATAAGTTCCACTTCCCTAATAAATACTTATGGACAAAACAAGTGCTACTAAAGTTATCCATATGGTTGTGCAGTGTGTATCTCCAGGAAGGAGCTGAAGCAGAATTTATTCTCAGATCACTGAGATATTTTGTCTATCCAAGTTTGCAGAAATTGGCAAAAGTCTTTCCAAAGTGGGTAAAGGTTTATGGGCTTCCATGTCTAGTTACGATTCCTGCATTTTTAAGTGCAAGATTCCATGTTTTTTTTTTCTGTAGCCAGAAGGGAGGTATAAGTTGCTCCTGTGATTTATCACAGCATAAATGTCATTGAGTTACAAGTGATCCATTTCTGACTGAAATATGTAGCCACAAACTCTCCCTTAATAAGAAAACCAAAATAACTACTATGGTGTTCCTAAGATGTGAATGGCCACACATTTTAGGTTTGTCTTTTCTAACATCTACAGTATGAAATATGGAAGTTCTTTTAAAATGCAAAAGTGCTTCATGTTTTTTCAAAAGCATTACTCTAAATGGATACAATTTAGGCTTTAAGTATTGTTTGCGGTAAAATATTAAAGGTAGCTTTTGATTTGAAATATTTAAATTAGAGATGTCTGTAGATTAATTTCAAAATTAAAACTCATAATCAGATGTTAATTCCAATTATTTTTACTTTCATATAAGTGTAAAATTGTATTTTTATCTCTAAGGTAACATAATGAACCATGAATTTAAGATGTGAAAAACTGTATACTAATGAACTTATAATTCCCTTGTGCATATGATGGGAGGATTTTTTTCAAAGCATATCTGAAAGTATAAAGAATCTCTTTTAAGTGTTTGATTAGCAGCAAAATTAGTGAGCTAGAAACATTCTTCCTAATACAATGAAGATGTAGGAAACTTGGAAAGTCTCCAACTGAGTATTTGGAAACAGGAACGACTTAATTGTTCTGAGGATGAAAGACAAATTATTGATTACGTTTTTCCCAGGAAGGCATTTTCTTTAAAATTAAAAATGGTTTTGTTGATATCTTTGGTGAGGGAAACGCTGATCTTCTCTCGCATAATGCTCATCGCATAGCACTTAGGAAATGTTTAAAAATTAATTCAAAGTGCAAATATGTCCTTTAATTATGAATCTCTTAGGCTTGTTGCTCATTTAAACTTAATGAAAATTATGGTTCTTATTTTTCTTACATATTAACCATAGTCAGAAAATATAGACATGAACTCATAATTGGTTGTTTTATGAAGAAAAAATGGCATTTTGCATCAAAAATCGCTAGTTTTGTATATATTTTAACTATCTGATTCATAGAAGGTAATGGTGGTGACTTATTGTGTTTGAAATAATTAGATCTTTTTATAATGACTCTTTAAACATATTTTAAATTATAAACCTGAAAATAAAGGAAAGAAGAAAGAGAAGTCTAGCTGAATTGGTGAATTCCATGTTACTACGAGATGATTTCTCAGAAAGTAGGGTGTCGAATGATTCAGAAGAACACCTGTTATTGACTTCTAGTTTTCCTATGAGTACACACATACACATGTGCTTATACATGCATACATATACATATGCACATGCATGTGTATATATAAGCACTGATAAACACATACATAAAAAGAGAAAATGCGTAAATATTAAATGGAATGTTTAGTGAAACATTTCCTATTGTAATTCTACTTCAAATAACAGTATGTCATTTCTGGGCAGCATAAGAAATTATGCTAAAACAAGTTATTCCTGCATATATGGCGAGCATATATTTGCCTTACTCTTGTGTGTTCTTTACCAAAGATGTGAACATGAATATTTCTCTTGAGTAACTAGAAATTTCAGTGTTCCCAGTTGTAACTATAGCAGATAAAACAATATTTTAAATGTTCAAATCAGTTTTGTGATTCTATACAACTAGGAAGGTCTTCTACCTTCCAGGAGAAACATAGCAACAGCCAGGCTGTGTGGGAGGGGTGGACAAAGAGTTATGGTTAAGGGAGTGTTTGGGTAGTAGAGTGTTAGCACCAGTGTGAAAGACCGGGATTCTTTGTCCGACACTCACTGGAAAAAGAAACTGTAGAATGAAAGATGTGGGAAGGTCACACATTTCACTTTAATATCCATGCTTAATTTCAGTCTTGAAGGTGCTACTTGAAACAAGGAAAGAGACTGAAAGTTTGCCAAGCAATGCTCACATATAGAGGAGTGGCAGACACCTTAGACTTTATTCCATATCTCAGTAAATCCACTTAACTACAATGTGACAAAACAGTCATACAAATAAAATTAAATAAATCTAAAGTAAACTTCAACAGAACCACATAGCACAGAAGCTGAAGTAGAGGGAATTAAAGATTAGGGTAGAAGCATAATATTTGGATTTCAAGCAAATACATGTAGAATTATGTCTATGGTGTTAGCTAGAATAAGATTATGGAATATTTCTGGGCACAGAATATGTACAATGATAGAAAAGAATATAAATTAAGGTTTCTCTCTCTCTGTGTGTGTGTGTGTGTGTGTGTGTGTGTGTGTGTGGTGTGTATGTATGTGTGTGTATGTGTATGTGTGTATGTGTGTGTATGTGTGTGTGTATGTGTGTGTGTATGTGTGCATGTGTGTGTGTGTGTATGTGTGTGTTCGGGATTTTTAATGGGGTTTAAGGGGTCCTAACTGTACTAAAGAAACTGACAAGGTTACCAAAAGCCTCTTTAAGGTCAAACCCATAGACTGACATAATAAAATTGTGTGTTTGAGGAAGGAGAATATGAGAGAGATCGTGGGCAATGTGTTAGAAAAGTCTCCTGGAATAATCCACTTAATGAGACCGGTGAGCGTCTCAGAAGGTAGGGTGCGTGTTGTACATTCTGAGCCTGGCAAACTGAGTCTGATCCCTGGAACAGGCAGAAAGGTGGAAGGAGAAATATGGTTCCACAAAGTTGCCCTTTGACGTACACACATGTACCTTGATGTGAGCACCTCACATACAAACCATGCACAGACACATGCACACACTTAGCAATAATGCACATTCACAAAAACACAAAAAGAGAGATTTGAAATGTAAATACATAAAATAGCCAAGAAAAATAAAACTTCCAAAGGAGTCAGTAAGAGCAGAATGAATAGAAAGCAAGAACTAGAAGATGCTGCCAGAAATGAACTAATATATTGTATAAGCAAATATATTTCAGAGGTAAAATACGTGAAGTCATTGATATCTACTACCATTTGTTTAGTTATTTTTACTCCTTTATTATGGCTATTATTGCTTGAAGGTTTTATCCTTCCCTCCCTCTCTTCTGCCTCCTCTCTTCGAGGCTTTCTTCTGGTTATCAGACTGGCCTTGAACATTTGGACTGAGGAGATCCTCATGTTTCCTGAGTCCCTGAGACTGAAGGCACGTATCAGTGTCATAGGCTGACCTACCATGTGACATTTTCTTTCATTTCATTTCATTGTTTAATGTGAGTGTCTGAACAATGCCAGTCTGATAAACTGGGCTGAAACCTTGGGTTGAAATTGTTTCTTGCTTCTTCCATGTTCTGGAAGAATTTATATAGGATTGGTATCCATGCCTTGAATATTTGGAAGGCTTTACAAGTGGTGTATAAATTGGAACCTTATATAGAAACACAGTTATGTGAGTCTGTTTTTTGAATAAGTGCTCATGTTACGTGTTTGAAAGAATTTGTATGATTCATTGAACTTATCAACATTAGTTGAAGTTATTTAGAATGTTCTCACATTGTTCCCTAATGTATACAGTACCCATACTGCTGTCCTCATTCAATTTCTAACACCAGCCACCATCTGCGTTTCTATTTTTTTCCCTAATAGGCTTGACAACTTGACAATAGGCTTTTCCCAAGTCTATTGATCTTACTAAAATGTCAATGATGGTTTCTTTGGTTTTGATCTACTGTTTTACTGTGCTGAGTATTTCTATTACCATTTTTAAAGTTCTCTTTTCCTCTTCTTGCTTTGTGGCTAAATTAGAATTTTTTATTAATTAAAGTAGAAATGTAGAACTTTGACTGGAGCCCTTTTTTCTTTTTTCTCCATTAATTAAGTTATTTACTTTACATCCTACTTGCAGTTTTCACTCTCTCCTCTCCTCCAACTCCCTCCCTTTCATTTCCCCTCCCCCCTCCATCTAATCCTCTTCCCCTTCTCCTCAGACAGGGCACCCCCCATGGATATCAACCAGCCTTGGCATAATAAGTTGCAATAGGACTAGGTGCCTCTTCTCCTGTTCAGGCTACACAAGGCAGCTCAGTTAGGAAAATGGGATCCAAAGGCAGGCAGTGGAGTCAGAGACAACCTGTGTTTCTGCTTTAGGAGTCCTACATGACAACCCAGATTCACAACTGCACATATGTACATATGGGCCTAGATCTGCCCCATGCATGCTCTCTAGATGACAGTTCAGTCTTTGTGAGCCCCTATGTGTCCAGGTTAGTCGATTCTGTAGGTTTTCTGGTTGCCGATCTGGTGGGTTCCTTCAATTCTTCCTCTCTTCCACAGTCTTGGAGCTCAGCCTCTTTGGCTGTGGGTCTCTCCATCAGTTTCCATCCATTGTTGGATGAAGCCTCTATGATGACATTTATGCTAGGCTCCTGTCTGAAAGCATAGCAGAATATTATTAATAGTGTGAGGGGTGGGCTCCATCTCAAGGCACGGGTCTCAAGCTGGGCCAGTCACTGTGTCCTTCCCTCAAATTCTGCTCTCTGTTTTACCCCTGCACACCTTGGAGGCAGGACAAACTTTGAGTATTTCCATTTCTCTCTGGATGGTTGGGATGAACTCTCAAAACTTTGATATGATCCTTCCATGTGTACAACGTCAGAGGATTTTATGTTACTAATCATTTGGTGGGGAAGATATGGATGGCTACAGTACATTTGGCAGCAAAGACATGAAGACAGACAAACTGAGCCTTCTGAGCGTTGGGATTTGAAACTAGAGTTTGCTTTTAAATATCTTGCTCTTCCCACTACACCATATGGATTCTTGGGCTACTTCACAGATTCTCAGATGTAGAAAAATTGAAGGAACTCAGTATGGAAATGGAAAAAGAAATTATAGTGAGTGTTTTGGTTTACTTTAACTATGGTGAATTGGAATTCTAAATTTTATTTCTTTAACCTCTCTAAAAATTTCCCCTCAAGGCTGTTGCATCTAGAGGAAAATCACCTGCTCTTTTCTGTTTCCTGGCCACTGTTGTGGAATTGGGCTAAATATGGCTTTGCTTACTTACCACGTAGGCTTCTCCATACCCAAGTAGACATGTCCAACCTAAGAAAGCAACGAGAAACACGTGGAACTGGGGAGGTCCTAGAGTGTAAGTCTCAGTGGAACCAGCTCTGCAACAGGATCCTGACTGACAGCTGTGCAATCCAGAACATGTTTAGAAACTGGTTTATAACTAATCATAGATCACAAAAGGGCATTTGTATGGCTTGAGAGTATCGGAATGTTGTAATGGTTGGACAAAATCATCCTCACAGCTAAAGAAATGAATAAGAGGAAAAACTGACAGGAATTGTTAAATGTATTAGGAAACACACTGACCCCATCATCAAAGTTACATTGAAAAAGTTATTCAAATTACTATTGTAAGATGTGCTGTGGAACAAGACAGTGTACTTACTATCTAAACTGACACTGGGGAGTGTCATTAGATATTGTCCTGTAGATTTTATTATTAGATAGTATTTATGTAAATAATATAAATAATAATAAATATTATATTAAAACAATATAATAATATAAATAACATGCCCCATGGCCTACTGGAATATAGATACTATCCCATTAATCAGAAAACTAAGATTGAAGAATAATGAGATCTGGGCTATCCTGGACTATTCAGTGAAACCCTTACCTGAAAAGAAATAACAACCAAATTAACCAAATAAAAGACAAAAAGAAAGATTCTTCTCAAAAGACTCTAATCAAATTTTTTAATACAAAATAAAAGCCAACATCAAATATATGAAATAACAACCAAAATAATGAGATGAATTCTGCAGCTGCCTGAGATGGCCAGGAATTGTGCTTTCACTGTAGAAACTAGAGAGCAATTAATATTCACAAAAGTCTTCAAGAAAGCATTGTTTCCTATAAAAGAGAGCATGGAGGCTACATGGAAAAGTACTATTCAGATGCAAGAAAGAAAATGACTTAAAAGAAGGGGAAAATATCAGGGAGCAAGTTATCTAAGGGTAAAGTGAGTGAATTCTAGAGAACGTTTGATGGTAGCGTGCAGGAAAAACTTGAACCAACCAGTATCAGAGGAAAACTGTAAAAGGCTGAAGAACTTTGGTCACAGCTTTATCACTTAGCATAGGAATAGATCCAGAGGCAGTGGTGAATGGCTCAGTAGGTAAGGGTACTTGTCACCAAAACTGATGATCCAGTTTGAATGCTGATACGTATGCGGTAGTAGGGCAAAACCAGCACACTGTCTCCGCCAACCTCCATATGAGTGTTGCTATGGCACATGTACTCCTACACGCACGTCAATTAATTAATTAGTTAATTAATTAGAAGACCTACCTGTGGAGAAACTTTAAAATCAGCCCCATCCTATGTATCTCTCCTCAGAAATACATACGCATGTGCAAACAGAATGTGTATCCATATCAAGAAATTTGAATGTTGAGGGGGCAGATAGCAGAACATAGTGATATAGAACAAACATCTTCAAATCAATATTGGACGGAACATTTTTTCCTCTCATTTGGCTGTAGCCAAAGCATCTTCGGTAAAATAAACTTGGGCAAGCTCAGGCCAGTCAGCTGTAAGCAGATGCCAATATTCTGTTACTTCTCACTGCCTCTTATGTGCACTGCAAAGTCACGCCCCTGAGCAGCTGAGCATGATTAAGATTTTACGAGACTATTAATCCTGAGGAATACATACTGTTGTTCCCCCCTTTACACTGCCGTGGGACCTGAGAAACAGCAAAATGAAACAATGTGGTTTACCATTGTAACCGCTTGTGAAGGAGAGATTGGATTCATTTCTGGTTCATTGTCCTTGTCAATAAAAATAGGGAGCTCATAATAAAGCAGCCATGAAACATTTTCATTTTGTTGGAAACTCATCAGTGCTCTATTCAATGCTACTATATAGAGCATGCTATGAAAAGTAGTAACATGATTAGGATTGAACATCTCTCTCTCTCCATATGTATATACATATATATGTATATATATGTATATATGTGTATGTGTATACAAGCTAAAACATCATAGAGTTATGTAGTAGAAAGCTCATAAAAATGTATAATATACAGTGAGCACTTCTTAAATAACTACAGTACCTTAGCATAGTTTATATAAAACTAGAATATACATTTGAATATTTCATATCCCTTGATAACAGTGCAACAGATTAGTAATTATTCATTGCTTCACTTACATCATTATTGTAGCTGCTGAAGTAGGGTCTTGAAATAATGGCCTACAGAGAGAGACATTGATTTGTGTCTTACAACAATAATTCTATACATTTCCCAAGCAATAATTCCATACATAAAGCAGATCTTTGGAGATCAAGATGTCTACTTGCTCATTCCAGAAGCTACCATTTTTTTAATCTGGGGTCCAGGGTGTTGGGAGAAGGTTCAGTTCCTTTCTCCTTTAGATCTGCATTTTAAAATCAGGAGGAAGGCACATACTTCCGTTCATAGTCAGAGTTCACACCCCTTCCTGTCCCAACCTTGTCATTCAGCTCTCCTCTTGAAACTCATTGAGGCTGTCACGATCAGTTACAAAAGCAGCTTGGATGTGACACTCAGTTAAAATACATGCCTACAAAAAGGTTGGAGAGATGGCTCTGTGGTTAAGAGCAAGATAGCAAGAACAAAAATATCAACTGACCTGGCCCCTTAGATCTCTCCAGAACCAAACCACCAACCAGAAGAACATAACATGAGTTGGTTCATAGCATGTGTACCTTATCTAGCATCAGTGGGAGAGGAGGTACTTGGTCCTATGGGACCTTGATGCCCCAGCGAAAGGGTATGCAAGAGGGGTGAGGTGGGAGTGGGTGGATGGATGGGTGGGGGAATCACCCTATTAGAGGCAAAGGGGAGACAGAAAGGTTAGCAGAGGGGGAGATCGGGTAGTGGAACAGCATTTGAAATGTAAATAAATAAAATAATAAAAACAGAAAATATATATGTCACCATATCCGAAGATGGTAGCAATATTGGAGTAGTGGGGCAAAAGTAGAAGTTTTGGTAGAGGAAAAAGGAGGGGAAAAGTAACCCTAACTCATGTCAAGGTTAAAAATCAAAATTATATGCATAAAGAAATAAGCCCAGTAGGACTCTGCCAGACCTGTGCTCAGAAGAAAATATAATGCTTTAATATTTTTTCATGTTAAATAAAGAAGAATCAAAACAGATTAATTAATCATTCCAGTAAAAATAATTCTTTTAAAGGAGTCTGAAAGAGCAGGGATGAATTAATAAAGATACAATTGGAGATCAATAATTTATAAACGAGAGTCGAACAGTCGAGTGATAAATTTAAATGCTAGCTCTCCAAAAGATCATTAAAAGAGATAAAGCACAGAAAAGGCAAGTCAATAAAAAAGGAAGATGCTAATCCTTGGTATTATGTATGAAAGGGTGATAAAACCACAAGAAAAAGAGTAATCCTGTGCTTACACAAGAAGCCAGCCATGGCAGTCAGAGCACCTCACTTGGACCAGGATTCTTTGTGTAGTATTTAAGGCACCTGCCAATAAAGTAACTCATTTGTTAATCTGTTATAGTAACGAAAACAAAATCAACCTAAACTGATCTTAGAAACAGAGTCGAGAAGAGCTGGGCAGGCCGGTGTATCTCACCATTCTGAAGGCTGAGACAAGAGAATCATGGGTTCAAGGCCATCCTGGGCTGCATAGTGAATTTCAGATCAGTAGGGGAATATCTTTTCTTAAATAAATAACAAACAAATCAACAAAGAAGCTACAAAAGAAAGGACGTTAGTGTTTTTTTAGTGAATTATAAACACTATTTGTTTTACTCATGTACTTTATCCTTTTTACATTCACTTATTTAGTGTGTGTGTATGTGTGTATGTGTGTGTATGTGTGTCTGTGTGTCTGTGTGTGTGTCTGTGTATGTGTATGTGTGTGTGTGTTTGTGCATGTGTGTGTGAGTGCACACCTGTGTGAATATAGGAGAATATGAAAGGAAATTCCATATAAACATCTTAAAAAAGAAGTTAGTTATTAGATAGTTATGAAAAGAATGGGGCTTTAAAACTAGAAAACTTCTGTACATAATAATATTTCACATTAATGATAGATCAAAGTATACTTCACATTAATAAAAGATCAAGCCACGAACAAGATATACAGTTAAAAGATTGTGTTTATCCAATAATGTCATACCTATGCTATAATTATAAATCATAGCGTTATAAATCAATAGCAAATAATTCTATTTATTAATAGAATTATTAACAAACGTGATAATAGGTAACAGATAAATAGGTGAAAGATTAGAAATAATATATTGATAAATGACACAGATAAGTGGTAGATTAAAGGTAACAGTAAAAGATAAATAATTCCAAAGATATAACAGAAAACTCATTTATTATTTTAGGAGTGATAGAATAAAACAAGACAATATTTTAATAATATACAAGGTATAAAAAAATACCACCAATGACCAGCAGGCATACATTGGCATATAATGAGAATTAAATACATGGCATCTTTAGATATACAAAGAACCCACACCAAAAATTAATCTTCACATATTCCAAATAATAATAAAGTTTAGGTTACTAATTGCTGTTTTAAACTAAAGAATAATAGGACAAATAACTAGAAATCTCCAACTTCTGAAAACTAAGCAATTTATTCTTCAATAAATAGGAGGAAAAGTTAGTGGAGCTTACATGACCTATGTATAAAGTGCCAAGGGGCAGATAATACTTTTGGAATGAAAATGAAGTCATGTTATTCAGAGTTTAAATTCTCATACCAGAGAAGAAAAAGGTTGATAAAGTCTCCACTTTCACCTCAAGAATTCTAATAGCAGAAAGAACAACATGTAAAATACACATGCAAAATAGAGTGAAATAAAAAGAAAGGCCATTAATAAATGAAATATAAAGCCCACAAATTATATATTCATTCAACAATGCACAAAGTTCTTTTTTGTTTTTGAACAATAAACTAGTTACCCACAACCTTGATCAAATAGATGAAATAAAATATGCTTACACATATAAGAAACAAAAAGGACAGCACTATCAGTCTTAATTAATGAAAAAACATATTGAATGACTTTATATAAATGCCTTTAATAATTAAGGTAAAGTGAACTATTTAAGAACATAGTGTAAAAAAGTTTTAAAATGCATAGATATTTGAATAATAAGTGTATCCACTTTAAGAACAAATTAATTTATTGTTTTCACATAGAAACACTATTTCAACTGAATCCATCAAGAAAGTTGTCTATGTACTTAAGAACAAGTAATAGCAATTCTACGCGAATCCATTAGGAAATGATGAGAATAATTGGGGAAACAATTCTATTCAATGGTTGAAATTTATGTAAAATCTGGCAAAAATTAAAAAAAATTAAAGTCACAAATGAACCATTTTCATGAATACAGGTGGAAGTGTACTGACCGGAGTATTAGCCGACTAAATAGAGCAGTGCATGAAAAAGGATTAGTTTTAGTCTGGGAATCCTAACAGGGTTTTAGCAATAAAAGAATACAAAGAGCCAATATTAACATAAAAAAGAATATGAAACCTTGTCCCATGAACAAATTAACAAAGCTCAAAAACCAATCATAAAAGCTTTTAAGTATGCAGAGAACAGATGCAATTTTCATTTGACACATTGTACACAACTTCAGAGGTTTAAGAAGAGTCATGAGTATATGGTCAGCAGGTAAAGGTGCTTGTTTCCAGAGTTGTGGGCACTGATTTAATTCCCAGGATCCATGTGGTAAAAGGAGAATACTGACTGCCACAAGTTGTCCTATGATCTCCTCACATGTACTGCAGGGCAAATGCCCTCTACACACAATAAATGCAAAGGCAATTTAAATGTTTTTAAAGAATAGTCAAGAGTGTTATAGAAGAATAAGGAAGAATGATTCCTTTAGCGGTTATTCTCACAATATGACCATTAAAACAGCATTGTTGTGGTAACGTAATGTACCAAGAGAACCAATGCAAATTCAGTAACTTTCTACATTCGTGTGGCTGTATGACTAGGGAGGTAGTATAGGCTATGGGAATGCAAAGAAGTGGTTTCATTTGATAAACACACACATAAAATTAAAATTACACTAGTGGAGAACAAGGCTGTAAAGCAGTAAAAGTCAAGAAGTAAATTAAATATTTTGGAAAGAGTCAATGATTTATTAATCAGTACATATCATTAACATTACATTAAGGAAAAAATGATAATTGAAGAGCATTACAGTCCAGTTAGTAAGATTTACTATACTAATATGAAGTGTTAGACTAGACAGCTCAGTGGAATATTAGTACTTGCTGTACAAGCCTAACAGCATAAATTCAATCTCTGGGATGCACAGTCAAAGAATCTACTACTGAGTATTGTCCTCGGATGTGCCCATGTGTAACTTGGCTTGCACACATGCACACACCCACCACAGAAATATGCAGTAATAATGAATAAAATAAAATAATATTTAGTGACTTAAAGTATCATAAGTAGAATTCAAATCAAAACATGCATGTAAATGACATATACAAATGTGTAGATCAATTGCATCCAAATTCATCTAGGCTAGATGAAGAACATGTTCAAATCAATATGAAAACAATATAGTCCAGTAGGAAATGGGAAATTACTTCAATAGGCGGTTGGCAATTGTGCGTCTCCAAATGTCCAATGGTTGTGATTAATCCTCCAACTCCATTGTTTGTCAACTTAATGTAAGTCAGAGGCAGATTGTGGTCTTTTCTACCAGAGTAGAGACAGCAGAGACAATCCCCTCATTGGTGTGGCTACAGTGCAGGTGAAGCCAGCACAGTGCTAACAGGATACAAACTGGTGAGGGGATTTAGGACAAGCTGATTGAAGCAACACACGCACAATTGCACTCAGTATATATGTGGCAAAAATTAGCTCACGTGTACACTCATGCATTATCTCAAAGACAGTGTTCATTTTAACCAAAAGGAA
Source organism: Rattus norvegicus (assembly GCF_021556685.1). Classification (NCBI taxonomy): domain Eukaryota; kingdom Metazoa; phylum Chordata; class Mammalia; order Rodentia; family Muridae; genus Rattus; species Rattus norvegicus. The sequence continues at coordinate 208,748,783 of NC_141535.1, read as the reverse complement.
TGGAGGGGATTGAGAGCAGGGGGAGCAAATTTGTATGGATAGTAGAAGGAGTCAATCATTCACAGAAATTTAATAAAATACTTTAATGTTCTAAAGTCCTGAAAATAATTGAGCTGTTGTTATCTCCCCCAAAATGGATTATTATTTGATGTTAACTATGGGTGCCTCAGTAGAAAGAGAAGTTCATCAAAATACTCAACTTGCATTTCCCAAAGAAGCAGAGAGGTTCAGACTTCTTGGAAAAAAGACTGACCATGACTAGCTCACTCCGGCTACTTTTATTCAATCATTACACAAAATTAATTGGAACTCTGAAAGGTTGCAACTACCAAAGTTATCCTGCCCCTGCTGTCAGGGAGAGCAGACAAGCCACAGTCCCTTATGACTATGGCTACTCAGAATCAAATCTAAGAACTTCAGGCTTACCAGGAGTATCTTAGGACCAAGGTGTGTGCAGCTAAAAGTTCTCATATTGCACCAAACACAGACTTTCTAAAGAGACAACAATTTCTTCAAGATTTACACAATCTCAAAACAATTTTTCAACCTCAACTGATTGACCCAAACATAGCAGAGGCTTGGCTTTCCTCAAAGCCAGACACAAAGGCTCTTACTATACATTTCATAAAGCCTTTACTTTACATATCACAGTAGATAATAACCAAAGATACAATATCTTGTAAAAGAAACCATAAAAACAATGAATATTACGTAACTATAAATAGTTAAACCAAGTAAACTTCCCTTTAGTTCTTGGGAAATGACTTCAATAGACTGGGGACACTATTTGTAAGCTACCAATTCCCAGGGCAGACTTCTCAGCTGCTTGTCTAGTAGAGGAATACAATGTTGAACAGCTCACATAAATATGTAACTCCAGCTCGAGGGGAATATTATTATATTACATGATATGTTATATATCATGTGATATTACAATATAATTATATATAATAATGTATATACATATAAATTAGAAATAAGAAAAATCATTGTAGATAGGCAATTAACCCATCTACAGTGAAATCAGTATGGATTTGTCTCAAAAACCATAATTAGAACTCGTTTACCTATTTTACCCAACCAAATAAAGTAGTTTTATGCATACTACGAACATATATATATGTATATATATATATATATATATTGTGTTCAGCAGTGCAGAGGTAATTTTCGACTGCTGGTGCATATGGTGGTAGACGTTCTCAGTGCCTAGGAGTGCCAGCATTACTAGATGTCAATAGTTTTTTTTGAATTACCTGGTAACACCTATAAATAACCCCACTCCTACCCCTGCAAACACTTGTTTAGTCTCTGACCAGAGGTCTGAGATAATTGGCAAATTTGGAGAACGTAAGGATAGTTTGCAACTTATTTTAATGCTACATTCAGCAGGATTCCGTATACCATCTGCATTGTGAATGTAAACATTGCAGTAAGTCTCAACTGACCTGGACCCCTGAGATCTCTCAGACACTGAGCCACCAACCAAGTAGCATATACCAGCTAATATGAGGCCCCTGACATATATGCCACATATACAGGGGAGGACTGCCTGGTCTGGCCTCAGTGAGAGGATGCACCTAACCCTTGAGAGACTTGAGGACCCAGGGAGTGGGGAGGAATGGTGGGGTGGGGGTGAGAGTTGAGGACATCCTCTTAGAGAAGGGGGGATGGTAAAGGAGGTATGGGATGGAGCGTGGTCACAGGGCAGACCAAGAAGGGAAGATTGTATTGTACAAAAGGATTAAAGCAAAATAAGACACAACAGAATCATTATTTCCAGCTTCTGAGATCCTACCTTCATTCATCATGTATTAGCTTGGGGACCCTGGCAGATTTTCTTATTATCTGACTGCCACATCTTCTTAATTTCAAAAACAGACATAGTTCAAAAACAGGATGAGAAGGCAGAATTTGGGAAAAGTTTCCAAGGAGTTATCTTTCTTTTAATTGGATATATTTCTTTATTTACATTTCAAATGTTATTTCCTTTCCTGGTTTCCTGTCCATAAGCCCCCTCTACCATCCCCCTCCCCTCCCCTCACAAGGATGTAACCCCCTATCTACACCTCCCCCCTGACATTCCCCTGCCCTGGGGTCCAAAAGGAGTTACCTTGACTCTCAAGATGGAGACCAGAGCACGTTCAATTGCATAAGAAACTAAGGAAGGGAATGAGTTGGGATGGCATAGGTACTGGGGATCTAAGGGGTGGGCAAGGATCCCTGAGAGGGCTTGAAAATGACTTTGGGAAGGCAGTGTTGGAAGGAAAAGCTTATCCATTCATGGATCTCTGCTGTATAGCACCTAGCATAGACACATATTATGAATAAATTTGAAGAAATTGCAAAATATGAAGGTTGCAACCCAGTAGGTTAAAAAAACATGACACTTTAGCAAAAAGAAAGGGCAATAGGAGGAACACAGAACTAAGTAAAAAGAAGAAGGCAGATTCATAGAACGTTCTTAGAGCATTCATAAATGTTATCCTACCACATCTCCCTTTATCTTCAGTTATATTCCATTCAAGAGAAATAACTCAAGTTTTTATTTTCACTCTTGGTATATCACATGACAGAGAAAGCACCTCTCACTGTTTCAAATTGGTTATTACTGGATATTAACATTTTAAAAATAAACAGAAAAGATAAAATGATCTACAGGACACACTTTGCAACCCAGCAGAAAAATTAACATGCTAAACTTATCATACATGTGTAATATCTTGCTTTGACTCCTAGTGCCCTTAACAAGTGATAAACTTAAAAACATCCCCCACAAATAAGGAGGTAATTTTTATTCTAGTTAAAAGCCACAGCATGAGCTGCAAGAGTCCTTCCTGAGCTGTTTATAATTTGAATATATCGATGATTTATATATACCATGTAATGAATCAAAACGGTCATCAGGAGAGTGACCAGTAAATATTTAATGGCTTGGTGAACATCGGACCTATTATTTTAACTTGCTTCCATTACATGTAAAAAGAATATTGAAAAACAGTGGCATTTTCTGCTGAAGACATCATGTTTTAAAGCCTTACTGCTCATAAAAATTTTAACATTAATAGCAGCCTTATAAATTATTTCATCCTAATTTTACTAATGAGTTCAGGCTAGAGAGGGGTTAAGTGGCATTCCCGGTTGGATTGGCTTTTACCCCATTTATTTTTGTTGAGATCAGGCTTTGCTCCACTGTTACTTCATATTGTATAAAGTAAGTTTTTCTCAGGCTGTGCCTTGACCCAGGAGTCTCTATTTCACAAACAGCTTTTTGCTCCATTTTAGAGGTGGGCGGCTATGTCCCCTGGGTGTTACCATAAGCCACATTATCCATCGAACACCACTCAACCAGCTCTGGTTGAAAAAGTAGAAAGCTTGCCAGCTTTTATGTTTATGGAGGTTAATTGAGACTTTGAGGGTACATGGGCATCTTAACCATCAAAACAAGGAAACTAGACACAAGAACGCATATGTCTCATTAGACTAAGAAAATGCTGTATTTCCCTCACATGAACCCCATAAAATTATGGACATCTAGCAATGTGATGACAGGCCCTTGTACCAATCTGAGTTCTTTTTTCGACTGGCCTGGGTTATTAGTTATCTTATCAATACAGACTCTGTTGACGTTACCCACCAGCCTACTTCTAGGACCTTTGAATACTGCCTCTTATATTCATTCTGTAAGCCACATACATGCCTATAGATAAACTCTCATACTGATTCACTGCTGTGAGATGCATTATAAGAAATTCAATGTTAATACTTAAGTTTGAAATAAAAGAACCTTCATTTGCCTTAGCCAGATTACCAAGGTAGTGTGAAATTATCTAGCAAATGACTAGAGTTGAAACTAATGAAATTTGTGAATTTATTATTATTCAGTGAATACTGACATTGCAGAATGACACAGGTATGTCTCTCTGTGACATAAAGTACATGTGACAGCTTTCTCCCATGTTTCCTCCATTTCCCTCTGGTGTGTTATGATATGACCTCTAGGACATTGTGGTCTAGCCTCTGGTGTGTTGTGGTCTAGCCCTTGCTTTATCTTTCCTCACTTCTGGAGTATAACAATCTCTCAATAACATATTTTACTTAAATTTTCAACTTAATCATGAAGAACTAGGTTCTACTTTAAGTTTGTTGTTTTTTTCTGTTTCATTTTGGAATATAGTAATTGGGAAGATTACTGCCCTGATAAGGAAGGTGTCTAAACACCAGCTCTATTCTTCATGAATACATATCCTGAAAGTTTTTCAAAAGACTATTTAAGATCATATAAGATTAGCCATAGTAATTATATTATGGGATAGAAAAACAAAATTGGTTCCAATTTCCTTTCCCAAACCTGTGTATGTCATTTATAGGGAGAATGGTCTGAATTGGATTTTCCTTGCCAGTCCTTAGCCCTGTGTCAAAATCTACGTCTTTCTCATGTAACTTCTGGCTCTAAGATTTGTAATGGCACAGCCCAACACTATCTTTTGAAAACATGTCTTCTGTGCTGCTTAACTCCTTATCAGCTCCATACAAACTCCTCTTGCAGAGGACTCATCACTGTCCGTGCTCACATTTCCAATGCTGGTAGAATCCGATCAGTTGTTCTCCACTGAGAGATCCATGTCTTCAGCAAACACTTGTTAAGAAACGGGGCTGTTCCTACCATCTTAACAAGCTCTGGGAATATTTTGGTGAGCACAGAAGGTAACACGTTCCTTTCCTTGCACAACATTGAGTCCAACAGGGAAGGCAGGTAATTAGATAACTGAGGTGATTGTGCTGCTTGTTCACGTCCACAAATTACAACATTTGAGGCAGTTCATAACTGGAACAACTGATACAAATTCCAACAGAAATCATTTTTTAAACGGGCATTGATGGATGAGTAGGTGTTTCCCTGGTACCACCAGCCAGCATCCAGCTTTAAAACTGTGTTTGGGAATTCTTCTTTACTTGCAATAAAATTACCCTGCGAAGAATATTTGTGAATGCATTCCGTTTAGAAACTAAGTTTTTAATTTGTTTGATGGTTGCTCCAGAACTTATTTGCAACATTTATCTCCGGAATTTCAGCAATGGAGTCTTAACATCTGGATTTCCTACGAATAGGTCACTCTTAGAATCACATGGATTAGTAGCATGTATGAGTTCATAGGCTTCCCGCCAGTCTTCGGGAGACAAGCTCTGGAGGACTAGAGACCATGCTCAAGTGAGGTTCCCCTCACTGACCCATACTGACGGTCATCAGGGTCTATGGATTCATGGTGTGACTAAATTCTATTCTCTAATTTTCTGCTAATTGCCTAAGAAATTCAGTGCATGTGCTTTGTAGCTGCCTGTACAGCAAAGGCTTACCTTCATTATGTCCCTATTGTATCACCTAAGGCTCTATGTTGGTGCACAAGCATTTCTGGGAACTAAAATGACACATGCCTAGGGCAATTGCCAGTTACTGCAACCGTCTGACTTGGGAGAAACAGGATTTAGAAAGGTCAGTGTTCAAAATTCCTGCTTCGCCTATTTGGAGTTGTGTATTCTTATCTAGGAAGAGAAAAGAATGGTTACTGTAAATGGCTTGCCTCTGGCCAACTAACAAAATTGGGGCAAAGTTTATCAAAGTCACTTAGAGTTTGGAGCCAAAAATCCAATGTTTTATTAACTAAATCTTTTTGGTTCCAAAACTTTATGCCTAAAACTGTTGCCTTATTTAGGATATGGCCAGCCTGTTAGAACATGATATCCAATGATCATTTGGTACATGTGAGAAGATTCGCCTTCACTTCTCTCTAATTCAGAGATCAAAATTGAGTATCTAGGTTGTGAGAACTCGTGTTCCATGGAGTTCTAGAAAGAGAAAATGTTGGCTTAAACTATTCGAATAGCTCGTCTACCCCACTTCTCCAGCACAGTTGGCTACTTTGGATAGTGAGTCACGTGGCTATAGGTTCCAGTTAGTTGGAAGAGAGGGAAGAGAGAAGCCCCAAGAAATGCCTACATCTCCTCCCTTCTTACTTCAGAAAGGAAAACGCAAACGTGGGGTAAAGTAAAATGTAGGGACTCAGAAATACAGTTCCGGAAGTGTAGCCTTATGCTCAGCGCCATGGCTATGGCGAATAAAGAGCAAATGCTGGTGTAAAACTAGGCTTCTGCATAAACGGACTTTAGAAACGCAAGCCGAACAAAAAGCTTTATCCAGAGGAAAAGGTTATTGGCTCTGCAAATGCATATGTAGTTTTTTGTGAGCATAGGAATTTATTGGTTTAATAAGAAATGAGGCATGTTCCCTTTGGGCAAACGTCGGGGTAATTTATTGCTGCCCAACAAATTACCTTACCTCTTAGACTCAAAGCAAGAGTTCACAAAGTTTCCCCTACAAGAAGAAAGCTGGCGTTTTTTAGGTTCTCCAGGCCATAGAGTCTTTGATTACTCAACTTTACCACTTTTGTGCAAAGTGAAATAGTTTACATAGCCTACAAATAAATACATGAGTCTGTGTTCCCCAGATTCTTCATTGTTAAAACAATCGATGTCTAGGATTTGTTCCATGAGCTATAACTTGCCAGGTTCTGATGGAAAACAATTGCGCTATCTATTTTCATGAGTCTTTGGTAAGGTGGCATTAACTATTAGTGGACAGGCCATCTTAGCATATTTTAACCACTGTCATATGGCTAGTATTCGGCGCTGCTCCCTTATCGGACATGACAGGTCTCTCCTGTGCTGTCCCTTTTGCTTCCTGGAATGTAATTCAAGTTTCTTTTAAGTCAGGGCAGCAGATATGACAGCTCTGACAAACATCTGCCTTCATCATTCTTGCTAAAGTGATATTGGACAATGTATGGTGATTGGCAAAGCTCAAATTGAAGGGACAATGGGGAGGCGCAGGTGGGGTTTGGAGTAACATATGGCGAAAACCCAGCCAGGGAGAGGGACAGGGGAGTTCTACTCACTTCTATAAACGATCATACAAAGTCTCTTAAGTAATAAACAAAAATTTCACTTCAGTAGTCTTAATACTATACAATTCCATAACTAAGTTCTAAAAATAATTTTGACAGCAAAATTACCATCAGGGTTTGTAATCTATTGTGCAAAAAGAGAATTTAAATAAGCTATTTTTGCATGTTGTAAAAATTACACTGCTATAGCAGGAATAGAAGGAAGGATGGGAAGAAGAAATAGTCTCTGTGGAAGACAACCGAGATGAAAGAGGTTTTAGCTGGGCAAGTAAGCGAGGTGATTTACTGATGGTTTAATCTTTACTTAAATTCCTGATTTCCTGCAGAGCTTACTTTTAAAGGTTCACACTGTACATGCTGCCTGTCATCATAATAGAAACAGTGGCCTGTGTCTTAGAATATTCTATTAGAGCTTCCTGGACAGCAGTGCAAACAACTAACACCAGACCTCAGACTAACTTACTAAGGAGTATGAAGAACTGAAGCCATGGATTTACTCTAATTCTGAAGAATATACCAGGAAAATACCAAGAGGAGTGTGTGTGTGTGTGTGTGTGTGTGTGTGTGTGTGTGTGTGTGTGTGTGCGCGCGCGCACACAAGCACTCGCGCCTTCACACACTCGCACACTTGTTTACGTGTGTGTTTGGATGGTTCCTGTCAACTTTCTACAAACTAGAGTTATATTGGAAGAGAGAACCTCAAGTGAGAAATTACTTCCACCAGATCGCTTGTAGGAATGTCTGGAGAAGGGGGACATTTTCTTGATGAATGATTAATGTATCCTAATTGAATGCATATATACATACATGAATTTAATAGACAATTTAGTAATTGCACATTGCCTTTGGAACTTTCTAATAATGCTTAGAGGAAAACATCTCACCTGTAAAATCACCTGTAAAATGATTTTTACAAATCCCCTTCCCCTGGAATTGTGATGACCTAATTGAAATGCTTTCTCGTGCATTAGAATTGCAAACGTTGTTCACAGTTCTGTAGAACATGCTGAATTAAATTACCAGAGTTATGAGATTGATGTTTGCGACATACAGGAAACAGGAAACATACTATCTATTGAAAGGTCTGCAGAATTTTATGCAGACAGAACTGTCATTCTATCTGTTTCTCTTCCAATAAAGAAGGGAGGCCGGGAAAGGTTAGGTACATTGGCAGTCGCCAGCAGTTTGATGCTGAAGGAACACAGGACAAATAAAGCTCTGATTTGCCTAATTGGAATTGTCAGTTGTGATGGTCTGAATCACCTTGGCTGTGTGTGGTCCACGGCTGGGGTGTCGTGGGGCATGGGGTTAGGGTGATGATGCCCACAGTCAGTTCTTGTTAAGTAGAGGGGAAAAGCTCTGAGACTCCTGCCAAGATTCCATACACAGCAGAGAGGAGGGAGCAGGGGTGCAGGCTCTGAATTGTCTACAAAGATCATCTTCCACGACACTGTATGGTAATGACTTCCACATAGCTGTACCATTCCCATGGTGAAGTGCGACAACTTGAGTAGCATCTTCAGAGACAGAGGGGCCTCTTCGTTCTATCATGAAAATCAATTCCATAGCAGGACCATTATTTCAGAATTAATTAAATTATGATAAAGTCCCAGAAAGCAATTTATGAACCGTTTCTTGTGGCTTCCTTTCTCTCCTTTCCTCATTCTTGCAAGGCATTTTCCAGTTTGCTCAGTGGGAGCATTCATATCAACCTGACAAAGATCTTGAATGATCTGGCAGATTGGCCCTTGCATGAACCTGTGAGGAGGTCATCTTGATTAAGTTAACTAACATGTAGTAAATACTCACTGTCTGTGGGTGGCCCCAGTCCTAAGCAGGAGACCTTGGAGAAAGTGAACTCAGAATTAGTGTGCTTGCATTCATTGCTCTGTTCTGAATGCAAATGTGATTCATTCACTTCCTGCTGCTTCACTTCCCTGTCCTACTGGATTGTGCTTGGACTGTGAGCTGTAAGGCTGCATTTATTCCCTAAAGAACCTTGGAGAGGATATTTTACAACAGCGACAGGATATGACACCGAGACACTTAGCATTGCGTCTTACCCTTTTGTTGCGCTGTGACCCTTCATCTTCAAATCCTGTTCTCCAACAAATCTCTTTGCTTCCCCGTTTATCACTGTTTCCATATACTCACTCTTTTCTTTCTCTTACCTGTCATACAAACTCTCAGAGCTTCCTTCTGGTTCACCGGCATTGGGCACTAAATAGAATCCCTGTTACTAAAATAAAACAGGTTTACATTTTAAGAATGATTCACCCCAAGAATAGCAGAGTTGCAACAGCTGGAAATGGAGATAAAGTCTTACTTGGCAAATACTGGACAAATGCTTGATGAATTAAAAAAAAAAGTCCTTCAAACCATAGACTACAGGTGAATTAAATACAGAGGTCTGGCCAGAAGATTGATGCCTAAGACAGATATGATCCAGTTGCATTTGTAGCTAATGAAAAGAGAGAGAAAGGGAACTGGGTGGGAGAGGGCATAGGCAGGGGAATGTGAGGGGGTCAGGATCAGGTGTTTGGAGAGACAGAACAGAGGGTCAGAGGGACAGGAGAATGATTGGAAGCCTGCAACTGTCAAGAGTAGAGGTGGGAGGGATCTCTACAAAACCTAGTGACCTAGGATTGGGAAAACTCCCAGGAATCAATGCTGGTGACCTTAGCCAAGATGCCTAACAATGGGGACAGGAAACCAGGAAAGATCACCTTTTGTAGCCAGGCAGGAACCTCAGTGAGAGGATATGGACACCAACCCACCCACACAATTTTCTACCCCAAATTTCTTCTGCCTAACTGAAATGCAGGGTCAAAGATGAAGCAGAGAATGAAGAAATGGCCAACCAATAACTAACAGATTCAACTTTAAATCCATCTCACAGGCAAGCACCAATCCCTGATACTCTGTTATGCTCACAGCATAACAGTTTTCTGAGAGCTTCTAACCAGCAGCTGACTGAAACAGATGCAGATACCCAGAGCCAAACATTGGAAGGAGGTTGGGAACTCTTATGGAAGAGTTGGGGGAAGGATTGAAGTCCCTAAAGGCAACAGGAACTCCACGGGAAGCCCAATCAAATCAACTAACCTGGACCCTTGTGAGCTCTCAGAGACTGAGCCACCAACCAAAGAACATACATAGGCTGCCTTGTCTGACTGCAGTGGAAGAGGATGCCCCTAACCCTGCAGAGACTTAATGCACCAGGGTCGGGGGATACCCAGGGGTCCCACCCTCTCAGAGGAGAAAGGAGAAGGATCGGGGAAGGACTCTGTGAGAGTCGGACAGCATTTGGAATGTAAATAAATAAATGTTTTAAAAACTTAATAACCTGGGGAGAAAGTATATTTGATGAGGATGAGGCAAATTCTAATCAATTAGAAATAGATTTTCTGAGAGAAATAACAGCCTTTTTTCCCTCAGAAGAAGAGACAAAGTTGGGTGTGGGTACTTTCTTTACATAACATAGGATAGGTTGAGAATTTTAATTTTTGTTAAAATAACAAATATACAGTTAAGTACTATTTTCAACATGACCATAGACTTAACGAACAGCCAGTTTGTTATTTTTTCCTCAAGTAATCTTGTATGTATTTAGCTTAAAAAATAGGAGAAGCAACTCTGTGATATAGTTTATCTAACCAATCTGTTAGGGATGAACTCATGAATACATACATACCTGTGGTAAACCCAGAGGCAGGTTTCCATTGTCCCAGAGCAAGGGAGGAGTCAATGACCCCACTCACAATGTCTTCAAAGGGCTCGACTGAAATATGTGGACATCCAGCAAAATTACTCGCTCACACTTCTGTAGAAATGTGAAAGTAGAAATTAAATCATTTAAAAAACCTCACTGTTTATTTTCTTCCCATGTAAAGACAAAATAGGTGCCGTGAAATTCCTCATTGACAATGGACTGTTCCTACTGTGAAAAAGTTAAAAAGTACCTTACCTTTTGTTTGATGTATCTTTTAATGGATCTGTGAAAAATGGGTGGGATCCCGGCTTTCAGTTGAGAATATTACTTTTATTCTGTGGTAAAGAGGAAGTAGCCAGTTAACTTAGTTGGCTATAGCAACGTTACATAGTGTATGTTAGAATTTCGAAAAGCCATATAGAATAATGACTAAGAATTTTACTTTGCCCTATTATATTTTCAGCCACATCCAGGCAAATATAGATCAAGAGACAGAAAACAGAGATAATTCAGAAGACTGAGATTCAAATAAAATTAAAGCAACAGTATAAGCTTCTGAGTCAGGAAATGAAGGCAAGAGAGAATTCAGTTTTAAGTAGCAGTTCGTTGAAGTTGGACAACAAGCGTAATTCGTAAATCATGCATTAGGCCACAGAAATAAGCAAATAACAAAGTCTGTGTCTCCAGTCTCCACATCCATTGCCCCATTGAAATCATGGAGCAATGAAAGAAAGCTAACTTTGTGGCATGCTTAAGTAGTCCTAGTGAGAAAAATTATTGACTTAAAGTTTGACTAAAATCCTTTCCCAAAAATTAATTGTTTTGTTTATTTTCAGTCCAAATGTTGCCCCCCCTTGTAAGTCCCCCTTCCCAGAGCTCCTTCTCTCTTTCCCCCTTTTCTTTGCCTCTTACTTAACCTTTTTAATAGTTGGGAAGGAGTGATAATGGGGTGAATCCTGCTTGAACAAAAGGAAAAATCTATTGATCATGGAAGCTCTGTTTTTCAAATGCATCCTCCTGTTGTTGAAGTGAACGTTCACATCACTCTGTCAGACATGCAGCTTGAGAATGAGACAGTCATCTCTGACTTTGCTTTGGAAATTAAAGGATTTGACCCTTCGGCATAGGACACTATGCTGATGACAAGACACTTTCTTATCTTCAAATTTTTAATATTACTGTAAGTACAACATATCAAACCACAACTGAGAGCATTTTTTACCCTTCCCCAGTCGAAAGTAATGAATCTGTTTTTACCTAAAATTTGGGGCTGAAAAAAAGTCTTATTTTTTTTCATAATTCCAGGAAAGTTTTTCTTTATTTTTTGACCAGTAAAATGACAAGGGCATTTTAAAAGCATATGATTTGTTTTATCTCAAGAACTACATCACTGATGAGGATTAAATCTAAACATGTTCCTGTTTAAACAGATTGTAAGGCAGATGTCGTGAGAAAGCTAAATAAATAATAAATACAATGAGAGGAGTCAGTATTGCTCGGAGTGAAAATGAAAGCCCTAATAATGACAGTGTTGTGAACAAAACATTTGATGAAGACGCGGGAGGAGGAAGATGCAGGATGCAGAAGGTGCTTGTGGATGGAAATTCTCGCTTTCTCATGAAGTCTGTGGGATGAATTTTATTGCAAACTTAGAGTCTAGTTCCATGAAGGTCAAACATGGTGGGATTCTGAGGTGTTATACCAGTTACCTTGTAGCGTAAACATCTACCTTGTAGATAGTGTCCCTAGTATATTATGAAGATGTTATATTTAATAGCTTAGGTTCTTGAGTACAGATAGACTTTCTCTCTGTTAATTTGGTTGTGTGACCTAGCCCTGTAACTGATAAACACTTATTTTTATCTTGGTTATTTTCTTTCCACGTACAGTCTAATTTCCAGAAAGCAGTCGAGAGTGTTTGAACGGATCGTTTTTATGGAATGCATGGTGTGTCACGAGGCACATAAACAAATGCATTAATTGCCTTATCATAGCTTTATCTGACAGATGGGTCCCCAGGCACGGAGCCTAACCTTTTATTTTGACACCTGCCACGTCTTGCCAGCACTGACCCTTTTTCTTCGCCAGAGTGTCGCTGTGTGGTTCACCATGGTTGCATTAATCTCCGGCTTTTAGAAGGCATAATGTTGGAGTCCTTCTGAGAATAGCAGCCATCAGTCAGCTGATACTACAACAGAAAGTATTTCGCAGATCCATCCAACATCCGCTCTCTCCTGCGATTCAAACACATTTTCTCTTTTTCCAGTGACCTACTGGCTCAATAAGATTACACTGAGCTCCTTTCAATCCCAGACCCCATATTGTTAACATGTGACAGGAACCATTTAATTTAGTCATTTAAAAGTCAGAATTTATGGGAGGAAAAAAATGTTTAAAGAAACTATGCTTTGGCTTTCATGGTGAAAGATACTTTTTGCCCACAAAGAAAAGGTGCTATTTTACTGTAGCTAAAGATTTACAAACAAAAAGATTGCTTAACATTTCAAAAGGAAAAGAATCATCAAGGAAATAATCATGTGTTGTGGATCATGATACACACAATCTCCCATTTGCACCTTTGGTTTCTGGGGTGATTCCAGAAGCTGTTGTCACATGATATGTGTTCTGGTTAGCACAGCTAAAAGCACCTGTCTGGTCCATTAAAGAGCGAGGTTCGGTTCTAAAGAGTTTCACAAATCAGTGAACATACACAGGGAAGGTGAATTATGAGAACACATCCATTATTGGGGTAATTTGCTGTAGATTTCGAGGGATTGTCTCCTTGAGCGAAAGCAAGACTATAATGAATTACAGAAAATGCTGCCATCAATCTTTGAGGGGGAGGAGGTTCAGAACAAAGAAACAGAAAACTAGATATGTAGATAAGAGATGGGTCTTTAGAAGCATATAGATGGTTCCACTAGCTCAGACCAGTTCGGTTTAAAATACCACTGTCGAAACGTGCAATTTTTCTTTCCTCGTGGCATCTGTTAGTTCTAGAATAAGCTCATTTGATAAAATGTAAAAACCCTGAGACTAAGGCTTGGTTAAGCTAAGTTTCTTAATAATTTAGAGGCCCATTTATGCCAGCCAGAATATATATATATATACACTGGAAGAAGAAGTATGGCATCTATATCTTACAACAGTGAAAGAAAATGCTGTTTCACGCCTGGGGCTAAGGGGTATTGGAGTCAAGGTAATTATAGAGCGATGGCGGCTTCAGGCACCCTGCAACATCAGCAGCTCTTTAATCTTTGCTGATCCCTTATTAATATGACTCAGCTCTACTGCACATATTCCTCTTTCTGCCCTGATCCAGTTTTCACAGGCTTCCCTGATGTTCTGATGACTCTGATTTTTTCATAGATTAAATCTAGATCCAGAGACAAAACAACAACAGCAAGAACAACGATATGCCCGGCCCCAATTTTAAAGCCTGTCTACAAAAGTCAAAGGTGACTCTCCACACTGTGGCTGGGGAGAGGGCCAGAGACAGTGTGTACATAAACATGCCAACTTGGTATGAATTCTGGATGGTGGTGCTCCTCTTAGAGAAGATATGTTACAGTGGGATTTGAACTGTGCTCAGAGCTGGAAGTGACCAAGTGTGGCTCAGTACCCACTCAGAACAGTAAACACACTGAAGACTGTAACTTAGGAACCTTTCAACTCTTGGGACTATTTGATAGCTACTGAATCTGAGCAATCACGATTTGGTATCTTCATTTGCCAAACTTGTTTCTTAAATTTTTATAATAAATAACTGAGTTATTTCTATTGATTTTTTTTAAAAGAGGGGTGATGACTGCCAGCATATTAGTGGTAGGTACGAAGACGCAGACTGTTTTCTGCTGCCCCTCTAGCTGAGTGCTATATAAAGATCAAATTTCTATGACAAAATTATAATTCTCTGGACACTGGAGTTCCTCTTCAGAAAGCAGACGCTGTCACGGCAGCAAGTAGACAGCTCATATTATTATGGGTAATAAGAAGCACAGTAGAATGGATTTTGAAAACTAGTAACAGGCTAATCAAAGTTAAGTTACTATATTTTCTCTTTTTAATACCACTCTTGGGGATTTAAGAGATGACTTACTGGGTAAAGTTTTGCCATGCCAATTGAGGACCTGGATTTGTGTTTTCAGGTCCTAGGTGAAGACAGGCACAGTGCTGTGGGTCTTTAAAAACACTGCTGCAATGTGATAGGTCAGAGAGGCAAGATTTCTTAGAAGCTGGTGTTTCAGCTAGCCTGGCATAGGTACAGAAAAGAGACCCTATGTCAAGGTGGAAGATAAAGTCCAAATCCATCTGATGTCCTCTAATGTCTAATTTTTGCCATGTCACTCACACATAGTAACACACATTTATACACAGAGACACATGCACACACACACACACACACAGAGGCCTGCATACACAATATCACTAAGATTAAAATAGCCATCTATCACTTATATCTATCTATCTATCTATCTATCTATCTATCTATCTATCTATTATCTATCTATCTATCTATCATCTATCATCCATTATCTCCCTAACACAAGGAAAAACCAAGTGTATGAGCATCATTTACATAATAGTTATATGTATTTAAATATTATTATCCATATTGTTATGGATTCCTCATTTAACTTGGCAGTATACGTCATATTGCTTTTTCTATTGTATTTGCTACTTTTTTTTTTGAAAACAGCAATTAAACACTAAATTTACAATGATTGCCTCAGGAAACACTGTTCTTGAGGCTTGCAGCTAAGTTGACTGTGAATGTTAAATAAAAATATTTAAGCCAAAGGATACTTTAAGAACTACCAGGAGGAAGCACATATTCAATAATTAATGAGAACATGTTAAAGGCTATCCAAAAGATCTCCAAAAGGAGGATAGAGGGTTTCGCGATGTTCATTTCAGAGAAGCTGCCCATTGCCGGTGGGACTCATGCAGTGATTAGAACAATAGATGGTATTGGGAAAGGGGGAGGTGGAACTATCCCATTTCTGACAGAAGAGATCCTCCAACAAAAATCATAGATAGGTTCAAGCCACTTATGTCTTTGTGTGCATTGATATATACCTATGGAAATGTAAGAAGTTAAAGACAGCCCGAAACACAAATCAGTAAGCTTTAAAAGTCTGAAATTAAACCTGGAAGCAATAGAAGATTTTTGTAGTTTTTGGCACCTATGGAATGATATTAGATTATAAAAAAGTGGACATCTAGAAATAGAATTGCAGGACTGACAGGCTGGTTCATCAAGTAAAGACAGAAACTTGTCACTCAGGGTAAGGACCTGAGTTTGATTCCTGGAACCTATTGATCAAAGAAGAGAACTGACTCCTATTGTTTTCCTTTGGTTTCCACATGTGTTCTATGATATTCAAAGGTGATATATATATTCACACACACACACACACACACACACACACACACACACACACATGCACAGGCATGTACACAGACACCCAGAAACTATATAACTGCAGAGCATGACTAGGACTGATTTTACAATATATCACTTTCCGTCATGTTCACTGAAACCATATTAAGGAAGTAAAGTGCTCAAAAACTTATTTCTTCCAAATTCAATGCCATGCAACATGTTAGTTAAAATTTCTTAAACCTCAGACACATTTCAAGGAATAAAATCACTATTTAAACAATATTAACATGCTTCCCTGTGACCATCTGGCATCCCAGTCTAGTGCAGAGAACAAACAACCAAAATGGCAAGAGAATTTCTTCCTTAATAAACAACTTTATAACGGCAACAGTTTTCTTAGTTTGCAATACAGAGATACTAATTAAATTACAGAATTCTCACAGAACATTAAGAAAACTTGGATTACGGCATATAGAGTACCTTACATAAAAATCTATTTGTTAACAATGTCATTCATTTAAATTGAAAACTATACTACTTTTAATAGCAAAACAGTAGTGATTCCAATATAAGCTCGTGGTCTTTTAGCATTCAACTGTGACACAGAGTCGAAGTGCCAAGTGATGGTAAAATTTTTCCAAATGTGTGAAGTTGTTTTCCGGATAAGATTGAAATCAATGATCTAATTATTCAAGGAGCTGATGAAGCATGCAAGTCTAACGAGGTCACTGTGTGGCATGCTAAGCAAGCAGTGTGGAGCCTCAGACACATAGGGTGGGAATAATCCCAGCCCTGTATTTCAGGAGAGCATTGGAAGTCAGAACAGTACCTCCACACAGCCGTCTTCGTGTACGCAAAGTGAAACTGAAAATAAGAACTGTGAATGCTCTCTCTCAGATGCCTCCATAAACCTGGAATAGAAGCTCTGTGACAAATTCACTTGTAAAACAAACAAACAAACAAACAAACAAAAAGCAAAATCAAAACAAAACAACAGCAAAACAACAAAGTGAAACAAAACAAAACAAAACCCCCTCAGTTGCTGAAAGTGGGGAAGGGCCGGTAACACATATTAAAGTTGCCAAACAAGATAGGATTATGTGGAACTGATAAAAACACACAAAAGCAGCTCATGGTGTCCTCTGAAGTTTTTCTGAGTCCAGGGTGGATAGGAGAGCATTCTTTAAACGCTTAGAAAAACCACAACACACGTGACTTATTGCAGCTTTCTTCCCTGAACTTTAAAGTTTTCCAGCTAAAGACTGTTCTTTTCCTTTCACTATGTTTTCTAGTTAAATGTCCTTTGTTCCCCCGATGCTTCAGTTCATGAAGACTATAGTTCTACTAATTGAATCTGTAAATATATTGGACCGGCGGTTGGTGTTTGAACACTTTACATTTGCGTTTGGGTTTGTAGTGCTTTTTCGTGGATGTTTCTTCTTGACAGGTATGGAAGTAATTAATTTTGTTTCTCGTTTGATGACTTCTTTACAATAATCACAGAGGGCAGTAGTATTCTTTTCTTTTACTACTGTGAAGACCTGTTAAACCATGGCCCCTGACTGCAGTTTTATGCTAAGGAAAAGCTGTAAAAGTTGGGGACACGTAAAGGCTCCTAAGGAAAGGGCTGGGAAGGTAATTTTTCTCCTTTTATCTAATATAAAAATAAATGAATTAGTAGATTAATTTTAATTATCCAGGGTACCCCAAACCAAAGAAACCCAGAATCTCCTTTACAAAAGAAGAGGCAGTTCATTCATTTCCCCGTAAGAAAAGACGCACACTGGTCCGATTGATTTATCATTTCCATGCCTCCTTAGCTTTTCTTTTTTAATATTTGTTTATTTTTATACTTAGGGTCCCCTGCAGAGATTAGAAAGTAACCTTTCACCATGTGGGCTACAGGGATCTAACTCATGCCCTTTGAGCTTGGCAGCAGCCCGGCACTGTTCATTTTTTTAAAATGTTCGTGTTCCTTTAAATATGTTATCCCCATGTTCACCCCTCCTGCATGTCCGGTTTAGCTGAATGACTCTCCATGTTTTGGTTAAAAGTTCTTTAGATATCAAACTCAGGGTCTTCTCTCAGAGTCTTAGGAAACCTTCCATTGAGCCCAGACATTCTTGATCAACGCCATCCTAAGATCACCCGTCCTTATTGTGTCTTTCTAACTCTGCCTTTCTGTTTTGCTCGGGAACATACC
Source organism: Rattus norvegicus (assembly GCF_021556685.1). Lineage (NCBI taxonomy): Eukaryota > Metazoa > Chordata > Mammalia > Rodentia > Muridae > Rattus > Rattus norvegicus. Next base: position 208,730,520 of record NC_141535.1, on the reverse strand, counting down.
TTTCCTAAGGGTCATCTTGCACCCTTTCCTTATTATTCCACACATAAACGCTCCAGGCATTTCCTAGAGCATCACCTTCATAAGATTCTGTGTCTACTCCCTGCCTAGAGCCCAGCACCTCAAACCCCACACATACCAAAGCTTCTAGTCACACTTTCCCAGTCCTTCCTTTCATTTGTAAAACAGGCTCCTGCCTTGCTTTGTTTGGTTTTAACTACGTCTTCCCCAAAGGTTCAAACGCTGGAAGCTTGTTCTCAGGGTTGGAGGTTTTAGGAAATAGTGTGGATCTGTAAGAGGGGAGGAACCTACAAAAGGGAAGGGGAAGTGAGTAAATCCAGACATGGCCTCAGAAGAAACATTTCTACTGGGATTCTGACGAGATTTTAAAAGTAGGTGATTTTAAAGCTTTCAAGTTGGCCCTGTCCAGGATTTCTGGCTTTCCCTGAGTTCCGGTGAATTGTCCTTTCACACACAATCTCCTCATTGTCTTTTGCCACCATACAGCTACAGACAGAGGACCCTCTCCTTCCCCCACAGCCTGCAACATGCTCTCAAACATGTGCCAATCAACATCGCTCACAAAAAGAAAAACATCGCTGTGCTATTAGTCCCAAAGATTTTACTTCAGTTGTTAAAAATACACTAATGCAGTCAGTCCGTAGTCCGTGGACGTGCCGACGTAAGGTTTGCATTTATACATTTTCTGAGGTTTGCCTCTGCTCTGTTTCGGTGTCTGCTCCCTCCTTTGTCTTCTCGGTTTTGCCATTAACCTTTCATTTAACATAAACTTAAATGTGAAATTTTTCTCTAAGCCCATTTTCATTTTGTAAGCTCTGTTTCTGTTCCAAAACCCTCCATGACTTTCGGTGAGAACTCTCAATAGCTTTTAGCATCTCCGTCATCTAGCCACCTGTGCTGTCTTCAGCTTCCACATTTTATCTATTCTTCACACCTATCTGTTTTGTCTGTCTGTCTGTTTACTTGATTATTTATTGTTGAATGGTGCATCACAGCATAGACGTGATGAGAGGACAACTCGGTCTTTCCACCCCATGGGTTTTCCTAGGTGTCGAGCACTTTACTGGTTGAGTATCTTCCTCGTCCCCCGGCCCCCACCCCATAGACAATGTTTCACCCAGCCTTTCACCTCATATCACGGTCTCAGCATCTGGGGAATGAGCCCTTTGTCATATTTATCGGTATCTCCTATAATCTTTCATAGTACCGAGGAGCAATGAACAACGAGGCAGCTTTGGTGACCATTCCGCCACCCCTGGTACTGTCTCCCTCCCCTGAGACGTTTGCAGTCTGTGTTCCCTGGAATCACTGGGGAGATTCTGAGAAATACTCAGCCTCCACCTACAGAGATTCCAATTTGATTGCCTCGGGTGGGATTCAGTAAACGGTATTTTTAAACGTTCCCCAGACAATCTGAAGTACGCCCAAAGTTAACTTTTGAGCTGGAGAGTATAGTGTAGGCTGTGGAAACTTGAATTTTGAATTTAGTTTAAGATTACTTTTCATGTACTATATTTATCTCAACAATCAAATCCACCCAAACGAATCATTTAACCATTCCCCATGTAAGAAAAGTTGATACTTAATAGATCTGCCACTAATGGGAAATAGACGCAAGAAAAAAAAAGTACTCGTTTTTACACAAAATTTTACTTTTCGAATTAATATATAATTAGAACAGAATATTTTAAAAAGAACATTTCATAGGACCAGAAAGGAAACATTCCTTTTCTTATCTATTTATTTAAACAACACTAATATTCAATCACAATTTGATTGTTTATAATTGCAATTTTTATTAGGACTGAACTAATTCCAACTCAGGCTATTTTAAATTTTATAGGTTATTGATCTTCCATATGTCTTGTGTGATCATTCCCAGTATTGATCATCTTTAGAGCCCAGGTAAGACCTTCAAGCCCCCTGCAGAGTTCGCATCCTCTAAGCTTTAAATGCTCCCCACAGCCCTTACCTAAGAGACTCTGCCAAGCTTAAGATTTCTTCCAAGTTGTCATTGTCCTTATAGGCGCACACGACACCTACTTACAGAATTTTGTATAGTTTAATTCTAACCAAACAACCAATTTGTCTTGTTTAAATCCGTGTTGTAGAAAGCAATGGACTTTTGAAAGCCATCCCTGCAGATTCACCTACTCGCTAGTTATAAAACTTAATCCGTTTCAACTTTTTTTTTAAAGAGTTGTATTTTGGTAAATTCTTTCTTCCCCATTCTGTCTCCTTTATTCAAAGTGTCAGAAATACATTCTTCACACTTGTCTCTGAGAGACATGCATGTGAATGTGCAAAGCCTCCGTTCTTTCTAGTGGAGTACAGAGAGCTGAAGCTGGGGCTGTAGCTTACCCTGTGTACTGCACGCTTCTGGCTATGGCTTAGCTCTACATTCTGCTCAGCGCGGGCTTGTGTGGTAAACATCTGTAATCCCAGCACTAAGTGATGGAGAACAGAAGGGTTGAGAGCTCAACCTCAGCTTCATACTGAGTTCAAGGGCAGCCTGGGATAGGTGAGAGACTGCCTTGAAAACAACAATAATGGCAACAAAATCAAACCGGAAAACCTGGATCCCGTATAGAACTGAGTGTGTTCAACATTTAGAAAAACATTTGAGAAAAATCCCTTCAGCTGTGCTCCAGCCCAGGCTTCCCAAGGGTGGAGAAGATGGCACAGACAGGGTTTCCCTGTAAAACTATGCATAGATAGACTACTTGGAGCCAGTAGATGTCATGATGATGAGATGGGGAGAAGCAATCGTTTAAAAGCTTGTGGAATCTGTCCACACATTCAAATCCCACCCCTGACATCCTGGGATAGAAAACTTCTATCATTTCCTTAGGAAGCCACTTCCAAGGTTTACCTCCCAACACCTAAGCAGAATCTTTCACTTGGTTATAATGAACCCCAAACTTGGATGACTTACCAGCCTTCACATTTTGTCTTAGATTTAATGGCTTCTGGGAACATGGTAGAATGCTGCTCCCTCTGCCTTGGACAGGGTTATCTATATTTGGCCCAAACCCCAGGTCTAGGAGCCTCACTTTTCTCATTGGGAGTGTTCACACTAGGCTGTCAATCTTTTCAGCTCCTTAAAAAGATTGTGAACTCTCCTATTTTCTGTCTATTGTTCTTTTTCCCATTTCATGCATGTATGTGTATACATGTTTGTATGTATGGTTGCACATTCATGTGTGTGTGTGTGCAGGTGTACATCATGTAGATGGGCACACATGTGTAAACCGGAGTCCATAATCATTCTTAATCTCTGGTTTTCATCATATACAACAAGGCAATGCCACTCAGCCCAAACCCAAACTTGCTGATATGGCTAGTATTGTTGGCCAGCCAGCTCTGGGAATTTACAGTTCCTGCTTGCTCCCAGCATTTGTGTGAGTTCTAAGGCTATGAACTCAGATCCTTACACCTGTGCACAAGTGACAAGTTTCTTTAAACTCAGGAACATCCCCACAGCCGTTCCATTTCTCCACACGTACCCAAGAAATCTGTCCCTCCTTTGTTTAACGAAAATAATGATTTTGGCTGTTACTCAACATCAAACACAATTTTGAGATCAGGGTCAATGATGTCGTCAATGATGTTCTCATTACACAAATGAGGAATTCAATGGCACTGAAGGGCTGACTTGCATAACCAAAGTCACACAGAACACCCATGGCAGAGACTGATAGTCCAGTCTCTGTACTAGGTGGACACTAAATATGAATTTACAACTGTACTCTCTGAACCTGGATCTTACTGCCTTCAGGAATCACATGATCTGGAGCAAACTATGGGAAGATCTGTGCCTTGGTTTCTAATTTATAAAATAGGAACAATGACAGTCCATTCATACAAGTGATGTGTTATGAGTTATGCTAACATACTGATGTCTGTGGGCCTAGCAGGTATGAAGTGCTTTAGTGTCAGTAGTTACTTTACTCTGTGAATGGCCTCTCTCTATTGCTTGGCTCCCAGCTTTCCTGATCCATATTTGCTTGCCCAAATATACTTGAGGTCTGGATGCTACCTAAACACTTTAATTCAATAATTCCCTCCCAGTCTATTATTCTAGTATAGCACAACTGTACTAGTATTCTGGAGAATGTCTTCACCACACAAAGTTCAGGGGTCTCTCTGGAATTTTCTCCCAGAACTAAATTACCCCAACAATGAATTTTCTCACATTTTGTAACTTTCTATTTTATTTCCTTGTCCTGCCTCCTGGACCAACTCAAGCAGACATGATGTAGTAGCAGATAGGATGAACTAGTGATTTTCATTCACACATATTCAAGGGTGCTAAAGTAGCCATTTATGTGCAAACAGGACTTTGATGAATCTCTGCCCACATCGATCTCCCAGTCTAACCTTAAGGAAAACACATTACAGGAAATGTAAACAATGCAAGGAGGATTCCTAGACATGTATTTTGAATGCATTAATGAGAACAAATGATGGATTATGGATGGTATGACAAAGCAGGAAACACCAAAGCTCAACCAATCTGATCTAGACTAGGGGTATTGGGATAATCAGCAGGTGTTTGGGGACAGTATTTCTCACCCAAACAACTTAATTGGCTACAGGAAAACTAAAACTAAAAATGCCTATCAAAATGAAGTAGCAAATGCTAAGACAGAAGGCAGTGTGGTGTATTTTTGAAGCACAAATGAGGTGTTGGTAGTTGAAGGATATCAAAATCAAAATCACGAGTAGCTCAGGAAATTAGTTCACCGTTCTTACAAGTTTCTCTTTTTAATTTGAATATTGCTTTCTTGGAAAAGCCCACTGCAAATTTTCTTCATAGGTTGAAGTTGATCATAACTTGGTTTAGAGCCTCTGTGACCATACAAGTCAACTGGCCTCCTGCTCTGTGAGATCAAATGTAACTTAGCCCTTTTTAGCTCAGTTATTTCTACATTCATCTTTCTCTTAATGTATTATCAGATGGGGTGGGCAGAGTGTATCACAAAATAACTTTTATTGTCAAATATCAACCTGAAGGGAAATTGAACCCTCTAGCCATTTAGTATGAAACTGTAATTGGTGACTTCAGAAACCAAACACTAGAATTAAGGATAAAATTAAGTTTAACTAAGGCGTGCATTGATTCTTAATGCTGTCTGAAAATGGGAAAAAAACTCTCCAAAAGCCTTAATTTATTATTAAAGAATTCAAATTATACTTGACTGAGATTTTTATTTCCATCCAATGGGTTTATTTAGGTCTATAGTTATTAGTAACAATGAAGTATCTACTTATAATATATAATAATATACATAAAGTGATTCAATAAGCTATAGATGCTTTTAATAATCATGTGGTCTTTACATTTTCTTCATTGAGTCTATAAAAATATCCCCAGTGTTCCTGTGAGCAAACACTTGAATAATTAGACTCATAAGGTTTGCCAACTACAAAATCCTGCGGCCTATCTGTGAATGTACAAAGGCAGCTGTGTTTCACAAAACAAAATATCGTAGTCTAGGTGACTCAAGCAACAGAATTAACTATTCCCAAATGCTAGAGATTAAATATTCAAAGTCAGAGGGTGTTAGCATGGTTCCAGAGAGGCCTGCCTTCCTAGATTGTAAATGGTCGTTTACCAGGAAGCCAGGGGGGGAGAAGAAGTGGGGTCTAGAACTCACTTGTATTTCTCCTTGTAAACTTGAGAGCAGCTCCTTCCTGATCTCATCTAATCCTAAAAATGTCCCAAAAGACCTGTCTCCAAAAAGCATCTCATGGGAACATGGCTCTTTCAAAGCATTCTCTGCAAGTCCCATACCCATGCAGACTCAGTACTCTCCTGTCAGCTCTGTAGTCTTACCATCTGTGTCACAGCTGCACGCTGTGGGGGAGGTCTTTTTCCAACAACAACCAGTGGAGAAAATTCAGACCGTGACATTGAGGGTGGCTCTGAGGATCTCAGAATGACTGTTCAGAGCACTTCCTGGACCCTAAAAAGTCTTGGATATTCAGAACCAGCACCTTTGCCCCTGCAATCCAAGGTGCCTTCGTCCATTTCGTTCATTTTATTCTGAGTTTACACAGTCAAAATGTCTGTTTACAAAGATCAAAAATTTCGTATCCAATATTTCAGCCACGCATTACTTTCATAAATAATCTATTCGTTTACCTTTCTCTTCTTTCGTCTTTCTCCTTCCCCTCTTTCTTCTTTCTTTCCTGACTTCTCCATTTTCCTGTCTTTTTTCTTCCTCTCCTTTCTCATCTTTGAGTCTCTTCTCTTTAGTAACGTGAGTAACTTGAGAATTTACCAAATCTTCATATTCTGGTTCCCTTTTCTTTCCCCACCTTCATTCTGTCTTTATCCTCTCACATTTTACAATAATCAGCTAGAAAGAATCACACTGCTCTTTTAACATGTTGGTTGCAGATTTCCTCTGGAAATATCTGGTTGCTTCCTCCCAAGATCTCCCAATCACAAAACACCCCAAAAACACCAAACTCTTTAGTATTCAGGAACAAGGTTAATTGTCCTCCTAAAAATGTGTCCATCCCCCTGAGACCGCTCGAAAACCACATGTAACATTTCCAGTGTACATGTCAAAATTCTTCCAGCCTGCTACTCACCACCAAACTGCAAACTTTTTCCTTTACTTTGAGGTGGATGTCATAGCATCATCCAGTTCTTATCAATATCTAATTCATGCTATCAATCCAAACTTTTTTTTTAAAGGGTGAAATAAAAGAAAGGGAAAGAAAAGCCAAAGACCTGTGCAGTGAACAGCATGGATTTATTTCCATTCAGTTCTATGGGCTGAGGGCCAAAGATTAATGTTCAAGCAAGGTGGGTGTGTCATTCTGAGACCTTTACTCTTCCTGATAGGCTGCTTTCGTGACCACATATGGGCACTTCTCTGTGAGATCATGACTGAAGAGTGTGCATGTCCGGCAGTGTCTGTTTTAAGATGATGAATCTCATCATTATGTTCCTACCCTCATACCCACAGCTAGATCTAATGACACCATAAGAACTCCATCTCCAAATATCATCACATTGGAGCTTCATGCTTTAATACATGAATTTTGGAAGAGCACAATTCAAACCACAGAATGCATATATTTCTAGACACTTTCTGTTCATGAACAGAAAAAAATTTCACTATAGAATATTTTCTGGAACACTCCATGATGCTGAAAAAAATTGTAACAAATATTTTAATCTTTAAGCTACAAAGTTCATTTTTTGAATCTTCCTTAGGGTTGTGTAGTGAACACCCTGCATAGCTACTCCTTAAGTCCTAGCATATGATTCCTTGGTCTCAATCAGCATTTTTTACATGTGAAATGGTAACTGCTTAACATACATTAAATCTGAAGTTAGATAAGTAAGTGAATTTTTTTCAAAATTATTAAAATGAGCTGCAATCGTAATGAGTAAACTCATGGTTTCAACTGATAAAAATTCAATACTTACCTTGAAACTAAGAACTTGACTACATTGATAAACTCCTAAGTTTGACTGTAACTATTATTAAAAATCTGAACCAACTCTCCCATGTTTTTAATAAAAGTGAGAACTTTTTAAATGCAGAATTTAGACTTAAAATAAACCTAAACAGATCTGTATGCTCAAAATTATAACTTCAGTAAAAGGCATACTTAAGACAATCCAAATAAATAAGTACTTATCTTTTAAAATAGAACTTAGTGGACACAGAGATTGCTCAGTGATTAAGAGCATCTGCTGCTTTTCCAAAGGACACATATTTTAATTTTCACCCACATGGCAATTTATAGCTGTCTGTAACTCCAGTCACAGGGAATCCAAAGCCCTCTTCTGTTTTCTTTCGACACGAGGCATGCACAATGTACTGAGACACACATGCAGGAAAACATCCTTACACATAAAATAAAATTTAAAAAAGAAAGAAAAAGGGAAAAGAATTAGAAATTAACTATTTATGTGAATTAATATTAGAAATTAACTATTTATATTGTATATATACATATATATATTCTATGGTGTTTAAACTTAAACTTTTATCCCTTGCTTATTCAGTGCAATACATTTTACACAGAATATAAAATGACATGTTGTGTGGTAGGATCTAAGTCAATGCTTGTCTTCCAAATGCACTATAGATTCTTTGCTGTTACATTTGGAATATTCTGGTTTCCTATAGTTTAGAAATTATCTATTTCTTTTTTTCCCCCCCGGAGCTGGGGACCAAACCCAGGGCCTTGCGCTTGCTAGGCAAGCGCTCTACCACTGAGCTAAATCCCCAACCCCCGACATTATCTATTTCTAACTGAAAATACTGATGATTGACTACTGTTGACTATCATAGCTAACATTTCCTTTTAAAATATGAATATATTAACCGTTACTTTCGGTCTTTTGAAAGTTCAAACTGAACAAATGTAAGGTAGAACAGGAAAATGACTGCACTGTTTTTTTTCAAATCTGAAGGAAATGGCTTCTGAAGACTTATCAAACTTTAACTTTCTAAAATTAAATTGCCCAGATTTTAGGAGTTAAGGAAATTAATTAATTAATTAGCTAAATAGTTCATTTTTCAACACAAGGTTTCTCTCTGTAACACTCCAGTCTGGTCTCAAAGCCACGGAGATCTGCCGGTTTCAGCCTCCCAAGTGCTGGGATCAAAGGCTTGTGCCACCACACCTAGACAATTGATTATTTAATTAAAAATGAGCAGAAGACCAGAGTTATTACATCACCACAGGATCCCTTACTCTGTCAACTTTTTCTCAGTCGTTACATACTTTTCAACACGTTTCCACCATTTCTCCATATTTATTTCTTTTCAAAGGAAAAGAAAAAGGAAGAAAAAAGGAGGACATTACTAAGAGTTTGAGGATTTCATTATAAACATAACGGAGAAAACAAGCAGAGGCGTAGACCTCTGCCAGAGTACAGAGTGAACATGGCCAGACTGAGACAGGCCTTGTGAGGAGAGAGACAGAGAGAGAGAATCATAGAGACCAAGGGACTGGTGTACCCAAGATGGCTTAGTTATACAGGGGCCAGAGGAGCTCTGGGGCGGGAAGACCAGCCCAATACCTGGGTGCAGAGTTCAGGGTAGGGACCAGGGTATATCAGGCTGGAGAATCATATAATAGGTAGAGACCAAGAGATGTTAGGAGGACCCAGTGGTCAGGGTCTACTTTGATAAATTAATGGGCACCTTAGTTATCAGTTCCAGGTTTCAGAACTAAAGTTTTTCTATGGGGCTTTTTAGTTTAAGTTGTTTAAATTTTTTTTATATATTACCACTACATTCCTATCATTTCCACCACTCTCTTTTTTTCCCTTCAAATGCTCCCGTGTCTGTTTCCTTTACTCTCTTGAAATGTCCTGATCTCTTCCTTTTAGATATTGCACACAAGCCTTGCCCCTCCCCATGTTCATTTAGTGTTGCTCGCATGCCTATGTGTTTAGGGCTGAGTACATGGGATTGGATAACCTATCAGGGACCCTTGAGAAGCCTGAATCTTCCTCTCTCAGCAACCATTATTTACCAATAGCACCTCATCTAGGGTGGAGTCTTGGGAGATTTTTCCAATCTATGTTGCATGTCAATTGGTGACACTGTTTTTCCAGAACATGATTAAGCAACTATATTGTTTAAATCTCATGGGTGTACCTTCCCTATTGTACATGGAAGATGCTACCACTCTGGAGATGCCCTGGTCCTCCGGCTCCTATAAATTTTTTGTTCCCTCTTATGTGATGATCCCAATCCTTAGTATTGTGCTTCAGATGGGTGAGTTGAGGCTAGGCACCCCACAGTTTAGTGTTCTCTACATTTTGATCAGTTTCGGGTTTTTGTAATGGTCTTGATATCTGCTATAAAAAGAAGCTTCTTTGATAAGAGGTGAGACATACTCTTGGGATAGAAAGCTAGATCTTTAGGATACTATTAGAGATTTAAGCAAGTAACGGTGGTAAGTTCTGTTGTAGGGTCCATGACCTCTACAGCAACAGAATTGCCTAGGTTTGCAGTACCAGACATGAATTCCCTCTTACTGAGCATGGCTTAAGTTCAGTTCAGTGGTTGTTTTTTACTCCCAAGATATAAGCATTTCTACTGCATCACTAGGGATGTCTTCATAAGTTCTCTTTGTATTCACCTGTTGTCTCCACTTGTCTGAAGTTCATAGGGATTTCCTACAGTGTCTTCCCATTCCTTCAGGGGCTTTTCTCTAGTGTAGATCATCTTAACTATATTACAGTAGTCAGTATGTCTAGATAGTTGCAAAAATATTTGGATGTGATCCCAATACCTGTATTATTATGCAGCCTGTAAAAAGAGAGCCTGAAACAATTTGTATGATCCTGGCATAACTCATGAGATGTTGTGAATGTAGTTAAGAGAACACAAATGGAGTTAATGGATTCTGGAGAAAGAAAGAAAGGAAGAGAGAGAGAGAGAGAGAGAGAGAGAGAGAGAGAGAGAGAGAGAGAGAGAGGAAGGAAGGAAGGAAGGAAGGAAAAAAGGAAGGAAGGAAGGGATCCTTCTTTTTTGTTTTGTTTTGTTTTGTTTTGTTCTCCAGACAGAGTTTTTCTGGGTAGCCCCAGCTGTCCTGGAACTTGCTCTGTAGATTAGGATGGCCTTGAACTCAGAGATCCACCTGTTTCTGCCTCCTGGGTGCTGGGATTAAAACAGTGCACTGACACTGCTAGGTTTTCTTAATCACAGAACAATGTAGTCATAAAGTAAGTCTAGGGGAAAGGAGGAAATTAATTGTATATTTTTGGTAATTAGCAAGAAAACAAAAACTAACCAAACAACCCAACAATCGAACAAAAGAAAACAACAACAAAAATAAATCAACAACAAAAACAAAAACAAAAATCTCAAATAAGTCAAGTGTTCTATTTTTATATGGCACACACACTTATACAATTCAGATTCCTATCTATAAAAATATTTAGGCTAGATTTATTTATTTATTTATTTATTTATTTATTTATTTATTTATTTATTTATTTATTGACTGACTTTAGAGAACTGCAAAGCATTCCCTTGTGGCTTCCAGCACTAGTGTTTGATCACCTAGCAGTTTTGACAACCAAGTATTATCACTTGTGCTAACAATAATTTTTTCCTTTTCATGGTTGTGTGTGTGTGTGTGTGTGTGTGTGTGTGTGTGTGTGTGTGTGCATGTGTATTCACAAGTTTGTGAGCACATGTATTTGTAAGTGCGTGTTGAAGTTGGGAAGTTCTTCAGGACTCTGTCATCTTAAGACAGGGCATCTCATTATCTGAGCTCACCGATAATGGCATAGCCTAGACATCTTGCTCTAGGAATCTTGGGCTTCTGAAAGTGGATTTACAGTTGGGCTACCACATCCCCTTCACTTTTAAGTGACTCTGGAGATTCAGTTTCTGGTCTGCTTACTTCCACAGCAAGTGTTATATCTTCTCACCCCTTTCCTAGCCCCACAAGCAATAATGCTTTATTTAAAATGTTTAATTGACATGTGAAGTGGAAACTTAGAGGTTTTTGGAAAGTTGGGTGGACGGTGTTTTGCTGGGGCAAACATATGAAGGAAAGTTTAGTGGAAGAAGACACAGGTGAAAGCAAGCACATGGAAGGACATGTGATGAAGGATTCTTCCCTAACAACACACATGTATTGGTCCACCTTTGATTGTGTAGTTGAGCTGCATTTGTCAGGACTCCACAGAGAGAAAATCACCAAAAAAACCGCCTGATGGTGTGTTGCAGTTTCTTGCTATGCTACTTCCTCAGACTTTGACTGATTGTGAGAATGATGTCAACTGAGACTGGTAAGACCAGTGGAAGACACACATGATGTTCAGGGTATAAAAAGGACTCAATGGACAGTGACCGAACCTGAGCTAGGCTTGCTTATAAGGCTAACTGTGCAACATTTGGTCTTACCTCTTCGCTGATCTTAGCTTCCCTGAGAGAGGCACAGCCAGGCAAGAACTGTTGTTCCTGGCATTCCTGCTGGCCGTGGTCCTTCCTGCTGTCTTGTGCCAAGACCAAGGCATGGCTGTCTCTGCTAGGTAGTGCCACCATTGCTGACTTGTGTTTGCTATCCCTACTCTACTGAACCGGGATCTGGACTGCTGGTGTAACAGTGAAGTGTTTTCGTATAGATTAAGCTGCCACTAACCTGTGAACTGAATTGCCAATTTCCAGACAACACAAACTGGAGATGCTCCAAAGAACCTTTCTAAACTGATCCACTTCTCCCATATCCTTTCTTTTCCACTACCTCTGGTGGGGGTCAGGCTAAACGGGAGGTTAAAGTGTTTAAGAAACATCATGAAAAATAGGAATTGAAATTACAGTTACAGAGGAGCTTGTCAGTTCATGTTTTTGTCTTGCTCTTTCAGCATGAAAGCATTTATGACCTTGTTGGTGTTCGCATGTTTCCAAATAGTCTGATAAAACACCTCAAACATCTATAGAGAATAAAAACAATGAATTTACCTACATACTTCCGGGCCTGCTGGATTGCTCAAAAGTTGTTTTTGTTTTCCTTTTGGAGGAAACCCAGTATTACTAAGCAGAAAAAACAATGGAAAAATCTATATGAAGTTTTAAAGTATATCTGTATAGTCACAATGTAAATGGGAATTATTGATCTCTAGCTGACCAATCCAACCTCACGAGAAATCTCCTGATGCACATAATGAACGGATTGCTTTGTTCTGCCACGTACAGCTCCTCCTTGGCAACACTATTATAAAACATGCTAATATCCATTCCTCAGAAAATATCGTTCTTTAACAATGAAAGTTTTACAATAAGGACATTAATTCTTTTTGAAGACCTAGTGATTTAATAATTATATGTTCAAAAGCAGATCCTGAAATTTGACTGGTGCTAAAAAAATACAAAAATAATCCTTCTAAGAAAAATTACTAAATCTTTTTGGGGAAAATACAATATATTTTGATAACAAGAGTATGTAAATTGATATTAAATTGATGATATAGAGGGAAAACGACCTGATTTTGATTACATCTTTAACTTTAATTCAAGTGCCTCTTGATAGCTTCGCAAATTAATTTAAGCTGTAAAATAAAATTCCATTTGGTGATCTATTTTTACAATTCTCTTCAAGAAAGAAATTGTGCAGTCTATAATTTATTTGCAGTCTTATGTCAATGTGTGTGAGAGTGTATGTCTGCACATGTGGTGTATGTGCATGGGTGTGTGTGTGTGTGTGTGTGTGTGTGCATGCGCGAGGGGGTATGCTTGTGTGTGGATATGTGTGTGGGTATGGGTGGCATGGATACATGCACTTGTAGAAGCCAAAGGAGGATATTTAGTATCCTGTATGATCACTTTAAGTCTTGTGAACTCCTTGGATCTCTCACTGAAACTGGAGCAAGCCTGGTGTCCAGTTAACGCCAAAGAAATCTTCCTCTCTCTACTCCCCACTATGCTGGGGTTAAAGGTTTTAGATATAAGAGGAGACTTAACTCTTCATTAAGAGAGTGTGCTAGAAGAGTGAATACACAAAGATAGGAAGTGCATTTGGTTTTTATTCTAACTGGGGGTGACTATGTCTTTCCCCTCATTGGCTAGTGTCCCAGACAGACCTCTAAGTCTTATTCATTTGGATAGTCTGGAAAGAATTGGTTCACAAGAAACAAAGGAAGAAGGGGAGAGGGGTTATTGTTCCCCGGAGAAAAGAGTTACTGCTCCTGACCATCAAATTCTGGAAAACAGCAGGGGCCTTTGTGCAAAGATTTTACTAGGTGTGAGTGGAGAAGGGGATTAAAACGTTTGCATGCAAATTTTTACAAGATGAGAGACTTGAATTCTGTGTTCTAAACCCAAGTTTTATAGTATACGATGAAAAAGATTCATATTTGATATTTCTTACATAGGTACCTGGGACCACTGAAGTCAGTCCTGGGATGTAAATTCAGGATCTCTTGTTTAATATTCAAGCAAGCACTCCTTCCCATAAAGCCATCTTTCTGGTCTTCAGTTTTTATTTAAATATAGTAAGTTGCATTCCTAGTGTGATTGTTATTCTGACCTGAAATTTGGGACAGATTTAACCATTTAATGCACTCCATTTCCTCTTTGACCACACTCTTTTGTTCTCTGTGTTCTAATCAAATATGCACCTTATTTCTTTGAAATGAAGATAGGTGAGCCTATCACTATGCACAGTTAAACTGTTGTTTCATTCTCTCTAAAATGTTTAGCTTCACATGTGTGTGTTTGCACATGTGGTGTATGGATATGGATATGGGACACTGCACATAGGAAGGTCAAGAAAGACATCTGGTATACCACTGCCGTTCTCTCTAAAATTTAACTGTGATTTGAACTTACCTTTCCCTCTCTTCTGAGCTTTTCTGATGGTGTTGAAGTCTGCTATCAGCTTAATTGCTCCCTTTTAGATAGGCTTTTATCTCTGTTGGACTCCAAAAGCTTCTCTTGGCCCTCGATAGTCTGCCTTTTCCGCTACAAAATGACCAGCTAAATATAATTTGCTTTGTTTTATTTATGAAACGATCTAAATATGAGAACTCATTTTCAGTTGAATATATTTTTTCCATCATTATTTCAGAGTGTTTCTCCTCTTTCAACAATGTTATCGTCACCATTATTTTGGTTTGATGTGGCAGAACTTCTGCGGTTATTTTCTCTATACCTTTAAAGCTTCTTTTTGTAGTCATTTAATTTCTTTTGTTTCTTCCTCACTGTTTTGTCTTATATGCTTCAACTTTCCAATCACTCATTTTCTCTTTATCTTTGCCTTTTGTTCTCTATATGTGCTCTATCATGCTTTTGTTTCAATGACTAGATCCACTTATTTGATAACGAAACTTTTTGTTTGGAGGGCATGGGGATTTACCTCAGTACTTACCATTCCGGAAACCCGGTATTCCATCCCAGGTATTGCATGAATTGATTTATTGCATAAATCAAGTATGGTGGTTCATGTCTGTAATCCCAGGCTTCCAGAGGCAGGAGGATAAGAAGTTCAATGCCAAGTTTAGGTAAATACTGAGTCCTACATGAGTTGATGATTCAAAAAAAAAAAAAGAGGCAATACAGAAGGGATAACAAAAGAAGTGTTCTATTACTTTCCATAAATAAAGCTCTATTAGTGATATAGTAATAACAAAGATGAAGCTCCTTCATCAGATTACAAGATGTATAAGAGGAAAAAGAAACGATTTTCTTCTAACAACCCCATTACTTAGTCTCTAGTCTATACATACCATAGTCTCAATGAGTATTAATAATAATAGACAGAACATAAACCAAGCAAATGTTAAATTTAACAATCTATACATTATCACCAATAGATCATCTTTACCAATTATCAGTAATTCAAGCATGTGATTCTAAAACTGTTGTATAAAACAAAAACAAAAACAAAACAAAAACCCCATCTGATGGACAACCAAGTTCAGACCAACGGGTCTATACTTTGAGTTTCTGACCATGTATATTTAGGGAATTATCTACAAATCTGTATTTCACACATGGAATCATATAATGTATGATTTTGATTTTGCAAGTCCAAAAAGCACCTATTTGGAGAGAGAGAGATACATCAAAATGTTTCTCTACTGTGTGGCTTGATCACCAGCAAGTACATTAGTTCCTGGCTGGAGTGCAGATATTGGGGAGTAAAAGCTAGATAGTAGGTAGAAAGTTTGAGAAAGTTCAATAGCAGCTTGGTGAGTATACTTGAAAAGCTATATTGCTATTAACTCTATAAATACGATATGCTTGGCCATTTATTCTTATGAAAAGCTTCATTGTATAGCATGTAATTTTCATTCTTCACACAGTGTCCTTTATTAATTAAAACTACTGGGAAGCAGAAAACGTTGATATTGGCCTTTTTTTTGTTTTTTTTTGTTTTTTTTTTTTTTGTGGTTTCATGTTTGTGGGGCTTTGCGTTGAATTTTGTAGCCTGATAGAATGATAATGCGCTGCAATTTAGCTTAATATCTATTTTGTGTTAGATGACAGTTTTATTAAGCAGAACCAATAATCATTGTCATTCAGACTCATAATGGCCCATTATAAATGGTCTCGTTTTCCCTAATTTTAATTTTACCTCTTAGAGTATGCCTTTCTCGAATTGTTAAAATGGTTACACTTGGTTTCTTTTATAAATATAATTTTAACAATCACTATGGAAACATAAGTCATCCAGTACTTAAGTCCAACTTTCAGTGTATTTGATACAAAGCTATTTTAGTGTCTTGGTTCCTCTTCATTAAAATTTCAGAGTAGTACATTTAGGGAGATTGCATTTGCATCCTTTACGTTTTGGCAATTTAAGATTGAGATAAGTATGCTTTCTTCCTCGGATAACACTTCCTGAGGTGCCTCCCTGGGGCTTAACAGTCAGGTGATATAACAAAAAGACTCATTCCAAACAGCTTCCAGAAGAACTGGGTTGACAACTTCTCTTAGGCCTTTAGAGTTGGTTAACAGAAGGAATGGAGAACAATTTGGAGGGGTGTGTGTGTGTGTGTGTGTGTGTGTGTGTGTGTGTGTGTGTGTGTTAGAAAAACCCCTGATGCTGTTAGGAGAAGCAAATTGGCTGCTTTGGTGGAAATTTGAAAGCCCTAACTGCTAAGAACTAACAGTAAGGTGTTTATACATATACAGCTTTATCTGAAAGTTAATACATTTTGATAATAGGTTGTGTCCAGTTCTAGTAATTGTAACACGAGATGGGGGATTGGATGAAGAAGCCAAAGCTGTATGAGTCAGATGTTTCAGGGCAAGGTGGGCTTCAGAGTGTCCCCAATTTGAAGGCAATTTTGAGCAGTGTGAATTATGTATGCAGTGTTCTACCGACTGCTGAGCATGCTTTCATAAGCCTTGTGGCTTCCTTAACAGGAGAGCCACTATCATTCTAAATTTATGCTTAGGAGGCTAAGAGCAGGGACATTATCTCCTATCCACACTACTACATGGTTTGAGTGGAGGAAAAGCTTAAGCTTTTCCACATCAGAAAGATGCTTCCCCCCCTCCCCTTATAGTCAGTGCACATCTTAAAAGCTCTGGATGCCTGGGAGCAGAGTCATCAGGTCAGAAAAGTTAAAGAAAAACTAGAGGTTGAAGGTCATCTTGAATACAAACTTTACGAGCTTTATATTATTGTCCATGGACCAGCATGCAACAATTGCTTGGAATTCAAGGCAAGCAATCTCCTTTCAGCTTCTGTCGTGGGCACTATAGGTGGTTCCTGTTGCCTGTGAGTAATAATTCCTTTTCATCCATACGTGATTAAATGCAACTTTCCTCTATAAATTTGTGCCCAGAAGAACTGAGGAGTTGACTTATTTCCAAGTGTGCAGTCGTGTGCAGGAGGACATCAGATCTACTCATGCTTGCATACATATTATATCATCCAAGGCTACATTAAGGAGTGTGACTGTATTTATACCATTTATATACTTATTCATTAAATTAACAAAAATAGCAAAGTTATTCTCCAATTTTATAGGGCTGGCTCCAGTACATTGCGTGAGGAACTGACTCACATACTGTGTGGGGTAGTTACTACATCGTATTCCTTTTCATGCTTGGCTAAAAGTCCACTGTGGGATGGTGACTCTTGTCATGACATGGCTTATGGCATTGCACACACGTGTTTCTTTTTTGAACCAAACTTATCTGTTTTAGTTTCAATGTGGAGTATCTCCATCGGTTTCTGTGTTGGACCACATGTTCCCCAGAGAGTGGCGTGAGAATGTTGTGAGATCTTTAGGAAGATTTAGTGGAGTCTTACTGAAGGAAATGGGCCACTGGAAGAGGCCTTGAGATTTTCTAGCCAGACCCCACTTCCTGCTCATTCTTTGCTTCCTGACTGTATAGACACAGATACCATTTGGGAGCATCGTGCCTTCCCCACCATGATGTACTATATCCTTTTTCGAACTGTAAGCCAAAACAAATCTTTCCTTTCTTAATTTGGTTATTGCCAGGTGTTTGTTCCCAGAAATAAGAAAAGTAAATACTGTGCATACAGCATTTGTTTTATTTTGTGGGCAAATTAAACTTGCTTCTCTGCCAGCCATTAGGCTGATCCTCACGAACTTAACTGAATGTTAGTTCATTTTCTCATTGCTATGGAAAAAGCCTCCCATGTTAGGTAAATTGTGTTTTTGTGC
Organism: Rattus norvegicus; assembly: GCF_021556685.1. Lineage (NCBI taxonomy): Eukaryota > Metazoa > Chordata > Mammalia > Rodentia > Muridae > Rattus > Rattus norvegicus. The sequence continues at coordinate 208,712,354 of NC_141535.1, read as the reverse complement.
CAATAAAGCTTATACATACCAAATACTTTATTTTTCTCATAGTCAGTTTTAAGTGATATCATATATTTTATTGATACACAGACTGAAAAAAGTTTGTTAAGCAGGAATTTGGGATCCTTCTTGAAGTTTGTCAAGATAGAACAGCATACTACTTAAAACTAAGAAAAACTGGGTCACAACATGTCTCATCAGGTAAAGGTGATTGTTTCAAAGACCAATTACCTTTGTTAGTTCTTAGGGACTGGGTCCCACAAATTATTTTCCAATCTACACACACACACAGGCACGCACACACGCTCGCACATGCATGCATACATATGTGCACACGTATTCACACACATGTGCATATATACACAAACTCACATATGCACGTACACACACACACACACACACACACACACACACACACACACACACACACCAAACAAATGTCATTTGAAAATTAAAAACCCTGAACACCATCATTCAGTGCGTGACTTGATATGTTACCACAGCTCTGTTGGTCAGAGCGTGCTAATCTGTCTGCTTTGTGTTCTGATTACTCAGTTTCCTCTGTGCACTAATTACAATCTGATTGATCTTTCGCCCTCTGGATTTTGGTTTTGTTTTATTTTAGGCTCACCGACTGGCTGCAGCTGTAAATTCAGCTTGCCAATGTACACTATTGCTCACAAGAGGGCCAGCAGAGAGAGTGGGGATGGATTTATTCCCATCCCAACAGCGAGGCAGCTTTATGGATCTGTTACTGATGAGCCACAACAGCTTATTTGTCCAATGAGGACATCTCAGGAAAAGCCAGTCTCCGTGCGAGTAACAGAGATTACAGGGAAACGGTGCAAATTATCTGGGGCCATTGTCTTATTTCTAGATTAAAGCCCACTCATGTTTTTCACCGTTTAAATTCTGATATCTGAGATGAGTTTTCTGTTTCTTTTATACTTGCTACTATCTCTTAGATCTGGTGTGACCATTCCATTCTTTAGGTTTCTTTCCCTTGTTAAATTGTGTATATTCTCTGAGCAGTGGAATGCCTTTCTATTGCTATTTTGACGATGTTAGGTGTGTACCTAATTATCCCTTGAAGAACATCAGAAGGCAGTGCATTTTCCCACATACAGGAGTAGCAGGGAAGAATTAATGCACACTTACATCATTAGTGGAACCCCCAGTACAGATTTCCTTTATCTTTGTCGTCAAATATTTTTACTCTAGCTTTCCTTTTGCTTTTCTATTACAAAGTTTAAAGCCTAAGGTTGCAAAACCTTTCCATCTGTTTGAAAATGCCAAATTATATAACATGAATTACTCACTAAAAATTGATTAATTAAGAATCTATTCATGTATTTGCTCCTTTGTTAAGGAGGACAAAACAAAAACTGTACTAAATCTCTGAGTTTTGGCTTCTATTTAAGGTATAACATTAAAACACACTTTCAAACCAAGTCTTATATTTGAAAACTTGAGTAACAAACTTAGATTACAGAAGAACTGTTCCCAAACAAAATTTTAAGATAGTGATGCATTCAGGTGGTCAAGCACCTGTCATACATTTGATTATCGAGACCCTACTTGTGCCAGAAATTCATAAGGTCCAAGGGTGGGTAAGCATAGACTGTTTCTCTTCCACAACACAAATTCCAACAAGAAGAATAATGATATGGTTGTGAAAACAATGCATTCAATTCAGGGTAAGCAGATCCTGAATGGTTGCACCTACAGCCACTCTAAAGCTATTAGCCCAGTGGATAAGATAACCAGGTAGAGAGTATGTGGAACTCTCACTTTGGATTTGGGATACATTCTGATTGCTGTCAGGAAAACATGTTTTATAGGTTTTGGTCAATTAGCTAATTTTTAAATTACTTCAAGTCCATATAACTGTGTGTATACATAATCTAGAGTTAGGAGGATGCACAGAATAAATGAATGGCAGAGTGTAGGCTCAAATGAGGATAGCATTCATAAAAAATTAACATGTAAGTAGAGCCCTATTAACTGCAAAATAAGGAATATGTTTATGGAAGCTCAGTAGCTCCAGTCTGGCTTGGACAATCTGATTTCGTTCTTGCATTCCTAAATGGTCACGTTGTTGCTTGAGGAGAATTTAACAATAGCATCTTGCCAGTGTGTTATTACTTTCAAAAATTCTTCCAAACAATTTAGCAAAGTGGAAAGAAGTTTTAGCTTGGTTAGTGTTTCCTAATCTTCTCTGTTAGATATCTCATTAAGTAGGAGGAGCCAAAGGAACTTACTGCATTGGTCGGCTAACCTAGGCCTCATCCTGCAAGTTTCTGTCCTCCATACACTCTTATCTAGGCCAATCTGTTCTAACTCGTCTCGCTCCTCCTCATTCTCTGGCTTGTTCTGTCTTCACTTATGCTTAGTTTGTTCTCTCTCAGGTACCTGTCTCTGTACAACTGTCCCAGTAAAGCTGCTTCCTTCCTCTCTGTGTGCGACCCTTTAAGGAGTTTCCCTTTCCTTTCTCTTCTCAAGAGGGTTGGGCATATCATATTTTGTCAACCCCTCCCCCCATCATTTATTTCTTCAAATCACTTTCTATCCTAATCACAGACCCTCCCTCCTCTCCTCCCAGTTCCCCTCATACAAATCCTTCCCCAACTGCTCCCTTTCCTCAGAAAAGGGGAACCCCTCTGGGTAATACCCCACCCTGGACATCTAGTCCCAGCAGGTCTAGGCACAATCTTACCCACTGAGGCTCAAATCTTCCTCAGATTCATCATTTTGTCTGCCACTCATTCAGACATCACTTTCAAACATGGGTGCTTCCTCTTAATACTAATTTTACCTTTGTTGTTTGGGATTAAATGTGTGTGATGAGGGCTGGGCCACATCACAATTAGAAACAGGTGTTTTCAGTAAATAACACGATCTCAGAGTTCACAGTGTGATCAAATATCCAGGAATAAAGAGGCTTCAATAGGGCAGCGTGGAAAGGCAATTCACATCAAGGGTTAACAATGTAAATAATGTTTTTTGGGAAATCCCTTTGTTTGCTGTCAATTTAATTTTCTTGTTGCAGCTAGATGTTCCTGTGGGTTGTCACATATAATATAACCTGTCATTCCACTTTATGGACAATGGGCTGGAAATAAATGTAAAAAAGCACTCCACAACTTACAAAAGACTATGCAAGAAACGACTGTCATCTCTCAGCAGCTTGTTTATTCATTATGTTCCTATGTAAATATTACTAATACATTAAGCACAATGGTTTTGCTAATGTAATGGTAGTTGGTAGTTTTTAATAGCAAATCTGTGAATTTTCTGTTGAATATCATAATATAATCATCTTTAAATAATTTTGATTCTCTTACTAAGGGGACCCCAGAAAGCAAGCAACTTTAGAACCTTTTTAATTCTGTATATGTTTGTCTCACCAGCTCAGGAGTAAACATGTGTACCTGTTTCTTTTTTAACACTTTTAAGGAGAGAATGGCACGAGTTAATGCTTGACACTTATGGGCTCTCCTAATTTGGTCATTTAGTGAAGCTGAGTGAAGGAGATATATATGTGCACTTTTTCTTCCTACCATCATGGACTTTGGTGTGGCAAGTTCTCTTGTTCAAAAACAGCCTTTTTACTGGAAGTGACTTGAAATCAGCGATGGGCCACTACCATACCATGCCCGGCATCATCATGATCGCGGCAATACTGGGACCTGGTCAGGCCCCATACCTGCTTTAGTTTCTCAGTACCCCCTATCCTATTGTTAATCTATAACCTGATGTAGCTTCCCCCATCATAGCTCTTTCAGGTTTTTAGTTTAGTATTGGGTTGTTTCGTTCCCCCTGCTTCAAAAAGCTGTTAATTATGTGCTATTGAGCAAACGCTGCGGGCAAGAATAAAGGAAATGGCCACCAGAACCACTGTGCAAAGGCGATGCAAGAGTGCCAGCGTGTCACAGATGTGTCTCGTGGAGCAGAGACGGCGCTTTGGGAAAGCATCTTCCACTTACTTCCCCAAAAAGTAATTTGTGAGCCACGATTGTTTATTGTTTTACATGAACATTTTTAGAAACTCAATTTTCAAAAGAAGGTAAGAAAAAGAAATCTTTATTTCCTTAAGCAATTGCTCTCCTGGATCTCCACATAGAGGAAGGTTTTTTGAACTCTCTGAAAATAGGAGCCAACATCAGGTGGCTGTTTGACCTGGGAGACTGTGTCATAAGACATGGTCTCCTTTCACTACGCCGTGGGGATATGACTATTGGAAGCCCCTAGAAGTGTGCAGGAGCAGATGCACGACATGAGATTTAAGTGAGTGAAGAACAGAAGGGTCTGAGAGCAAAGGACTGGCTGCAGGGGTCACCAGCTAGAGGCAGTTATGGTTAAATTTCGGCAATGCCAAAGGAGATTGTGCCTTACCCAATTCCCCAAGTTAGTTTATTCGTATCTGGTGCTCTACTGACTGTCTCCTATGGAGCAGGCGCAGCTCTAGGTGGCAGGGCACAGCAGTGGCTACACCCACACACTTTGCCTTTGTGCTGTTGATTTGCAGCAGCTCACTATGCTTGTCTCTTCAGTGGCTGAAGAATTATTTTTATAGCCATGAGGTGCTGGTGCAAAATGAGAACGATTATCCCTAAAGGGCTATCATCATCCTGGCTGAAAGTAAATGTCCAGATATTTCAGTCTGATGGAAAACTGAAAAAAGCTCCCGCATCCTCTGAAGATGTAAAATGTGGGTTCAGATTCTAAGGCTTTCTTCTCCCCTCATGGAAGCTTTCTATGTGCTTACACAGAGAGTTCATGCGAGACCCAGCTGCGAGTGCCTGACGGTGAAACATCCTATTATTTCAAGTGGAAATGTAATATACTTTTTATCTTCTTCATCAGGGATTTATTTTTGCCCACCTTGACATTTCTAATCTACATTTCAAACTATGGAGGCACAGACGACAAACCAAAACCCCATATGTTTTGGCTATTAGATGAACTGACTTTCAAATTCACTTATTAGCAATTAAACCATGGACACATTACCCAACCTATTTAAGACTTGTTTTTCTGTGCAATGAAATTGTTACAGTAGCTTCTACTTCTTTAGTCATGAAATGAAGTGACAGCCTAAATAAGGTTAGAGCACTTTACACTTACTATTTATGTTACAATTATAGTGTAATGTATCTGTTTCTTACTGGACATTAAGAAATAGAGTTCCCAGGTACTTGTGATTACTTCTAAAAAATGTGCTTCTAGCAAAATGGAAGTTTTCAACATTTTACACTAATAAGTCTGTAAAACGATAAACAAGAGATAAGAGTGTCTCCACTGTTTTCTAATACAGCATAGAAGTGAAAATGTATTTCTTAGACTTTTTTTTCCCTAATTCTATTACTAGTCCCACTTTACAGAGCAAAGTATGGTAATTATTCAAAACCAAATTCCTCAGCTTTTCCAGGGGATTTCATTAAACACAAAACCTTCCTAAGTTAAAAGCAAGGATAGTAAATTATACTGATGTAAGTTTTATATATAAATTATACAGATACAAAATAGCAATGTTGTGAATGAAATATGCCTTTTTTGTTTGCATTTAAAGTAAAACAGTTTACGAGAAAAAATAGCTTATGGCTATTCACTTTGGAAAACTGAAAATTTTTAATTAAAATTTAAAAATTAAAAATGTTATGAGTGAAGAAGCCGATTGTAGTTTCTGTATTTCCAAAGGTTGAAAGAAATATTATTAAATGTAAATTAAGAAACAAAAGTTATTCTGGACATTTCCGTAGTATATTGACTTTTTTTTTTTTTTGGTTCAAATTTCTACACAGATCTGTAGTTGGAAAAAAAACGAAAACAGAAAAAAATGTTCTTATTAGCAGTGGTTTAAATGTCCATGAGTTGTTCAACTGGCCTTCAAAAGATCAAAATCTAGATGTCAAAATAAACATTTTCTTCCGTTTTTATCAGATTAGTGAAGAGTTTACTAAACACCAGGCGTGGTGTGCACAAGATAGAAAGCATGTAATCGTTTCTTGGGTGTGATGGTGGACACCTTAAGATCAGCATCCTAGAATGTGAGGGCGATCTGGCTGCGACATCTGTCACCTCATTGATCGCCGGGGTTGATTCGGCTGATCTGGGTGGCTAGGCAGGTGTCCCCTTCCTCCCTCGCCTCTCCATGTGCGTCCTCGCGAAGCTTCATGCTAGGTCGTTCGTTCGAAGAGGACGACCTTCCCCAGTAGAGTAGGACCAGTCTTCGGTCAAGGGTATACGGGTAGCTGTGCTCCCCTGCTAGAACCTCCAAACAGGCTCTCAAGATTAGCACCCTAAAGACAGAGATAAGTATATCTCTGTGAGTTCAAGGCCAACCTGGTCTCCATGTTAACTTCCTGGCCAGCTAGGACTACACAGGGAGCCTTTGTCTCAAAATAGGGGAGCACCCACCTAGAGTCAAACAGGAGGGAGTAGAGGGTGGATGTGGGATGGGGTTTTGTGGAGTGGTAATCGGAAAGTGGGGTATCATTTGAGATGTAAATGAATGGAATGATTAGTAAAACAAAACAAAACAAAACAAAACACACCCCAAAACAAAAACAAAAACAAAAAAGCCCAAACAAACCAAAACCTTGGTTTTTTTTGTCATATTTCTGGGATCTTCAGAAAATAACTGTATCATGCAAATATATCTGTGATTGGTGAATTGAAAAGAGAAGTCAGATGATTTCCAACTTTACACACTGCACAGCCCCCAAGTTCTGACATTTTACACATTGCAAACTTCATTGAAAATGGTGTTTTACTTGTTTTCAAGACAGGGACTCAAGTAATGCAACCAGCCTCAAAGTCGCCATGAGTTCGAAGCTGACCTTGTACTGCTGATCCTCCTGACTCTCTTCCTAAGAGGTAGGACTACAGTCGTATACCGTCCTACGTAGTCTTATCTCTTGCGGGGGACAAAACACTGGAAATAATGTCTGGGGGGTGAGCAGCTATCACCTGAGCGACGTCCTCAGCCCTGCAAATACGCAGATCTCTATGACATGCTAACTGTTCCTATCAGCCACGGAGAGTGGAGGGAAGCTAGGGCCCCAAACCCAGAGAACCACAGGCATCACAGTCACTGCTGCGTCTGCAGCCTGTTTAAGCGCTTTGGAGTAAGCTAGCATAGCAACTGTGAAACCCTGTTTTATATAGCACACGTAAAATGATACTATTCAGTCCTAAAGACAGCTGAAGCAACATTAGAGGGAAAACAAATGTATATTGTCGAAGTCGCAAACTCAGAAAGAAATTTTTAAAACGTGTTCTGCCTTCTCTCCAACACAAGCCTGTAATAACTGTGATCCAAACAGATAAAGAGGAAGGAAAGAACAAGGTAGCTGGCATGTGAATCATTAAAAAGGCTGCAGAGGTCTTTCCAGTTCTAACTTGGTCATGGATTTTTTTATCTTTTGGTGATAAAAATGCTAATATAAATATAGTTAATAATGAAAGTGTAAAATCAAATTTGTAGTTTCATAGCTTTAGGACAGCTATTCTCACCGTAATTAAATCAATTGAGACGACTGGTTTTGGGTCTGATTATATCGCCATATAGTGACTTTTGTTTTTAAGTTATTTTAACAAAACATTTTTAGTAAATTTAAAGAGGGAGAAAAGAGAGTAATTCTTTTTCAATTCATGTTTCTTTTAATTATTCACTTTATATCCTGCTCACTGGCCCCATCCTGGTCACCTCCTCCTACAATCCTTCCTTCATCCTTCCTTCCTCTCTCCTTTGAGCAGGTGTGGGCCCTCTGAGTAGCCCACAACCCTGGCACATCAAGTACTCTGTAAAGCTAGGTGCATCATCTACCACTGAGAACAGATATGGCAGTCCAAATTCAAGAATATATCCCACTTACAGGCAGCAACAGGTTTTGGGATAGCCCCCACTCAATTATTTAGGACACACATGAAGACCAAACTACTTAACTGCAAAATGTGTGCAGGGAGGCCTAGGTCTAGCCCGCGTATATTCAAAAAGAGTAATTCTAAAAGCACTGTAAGTTTGCTGTCTTATTTCCTTGAGTGTCAATTTTAGGAGAAGATATTTCCATCTTGTATATTTTGATCGTTGACTAAAAAAGATTGTCCCTAATGTTTCTGAGGTTATGACACAAATATTTGAGCTTTAAGGCACAAATAAAGGCAGTTGATATGTGACATTGTTCTCATGGACTTGGGTTTCCTCAGTGAAAAATAGAGTTGAAGTAGCTGATTGAATTTCTTTCTGGTTGTTATATTTAAGGATTTTGTTGATTTGTTTTGAAACAGGGTTTCATGTAGCCCGAGTTGGATTTAAGCTCACTGAAAAAGCTTCTGGTGGACTTGGGCTCTTGATCCTCCTGCCTCTTTGTCTCAAATGCTAGGATGGCAGGAAGACCAAGCTACCTCCGCAAGTTGAATTTGAAGACACTTTACCTAAGTAAAATAGCCATGGTGGACTCAGGAGAAAGATAGCAATGGCATTCTTATGCCCCATATCTATTTCATCTTAATATGCTATATCTATTTTTTTAAAGATAAGTCTTAGGGCTTTCTTCTAATCTACGTATTTTGATGACAATCTTTAACACAGAATTCTAATTCAACTCTGAGGTTAAAGCCTTAAAAGTGATTAGGGTGCAATGAACAGAGGTAGAAAGATGCAGAGAATGAAGGCAGGGATCATTGAGTATCAGAGTTGTTATACAGACTTTAAGTTTCACAATTCTTCCTGTCTAGAAGTTGTTATATGAAGCTTTAGTGTCTTTAGTTGTGAAGCAACTTCACTCTTTCTTTCTACCTTCTGTGCAGAGGCTTAATAGAGACTCAGAGTAACTAGCTCTATAGCCACTATTGGGTGGCCCGGTCCTCACTATCAAATGACAACCAATCAACTTGTTCTATTGCTCTGGAGTTTTGACTATTTTCCAATGGTGAACAATTGGAAGCAACAAGAACAAACCAACTCTGCCTTATTTAAAACAGACAAACAAACAAATAAACATATTTTTCTCTTCACAATAGAGTTAGGCCATTTTATCTCTTTCAAAAGCTTTGACAAACAACCAAAGTCCAGAAGTTTTGACACAGTTCTGCAAAGTCAGCTGTACATGCATGACCTACAGCTGAACTCCAAGTTCTTTTGCATCATCCATAACCTTTGTATGTTTTCGGAGGACATTATCTTGTTGATACTTACATAATACTCTCAGTTGGGCAGATTGTCTCATTGCTTCTACACTGACACAGTCCCTTCTCATCTGTTCAAGACTAAGAGCCAATCCGGTATTGTAAAAACCCATTGAGCTTTTGGGACCTTAACTATAGTGTGAAATTGGGTCACAATTTGTGTGAAAAATACCCTAGCTGTGACCATTTGTCTCATACTTCCTTTTTTTTTTTCTTATCTATAGGACCATTATTCATGATGCATTGTGTTCCTGGTACAAATTCCTAATCTATTCCACATTCCAGGAAGAGATGAAATTGACTCCATCCAGCTCATGGAGGAATATCAAAAGATACAGACACAGATTTAAGTCTCTACATTCTACTACTTTCCCTCCTTCCATTTCCCTTATTCTTCTTTTTTTTTTATTAACTTGAGTATTTCTTATATACATTTCGAGTGTTATTCCCTTTCCCGGTTTCTGGGCAAACATCCCCCTCCCCCCTCCCCTTTCTTATCGGTGTTCCCCTCCCAACCCTCCCCCCATTGCCGCCCTCCCCCCACCAGTCTAGTTCACTGGGGGTTCAGTCTTAGCAGGACCCAGGGCTTCCCCTTCCACTGGTGCTCTTACTAGGATATTCATTGCTACCTATGAGGTCAGAGTCCAGGGTCAGTCCATGTATAGTCTTTAGGTAGTGGCTTAGTCCCTGGAAGCTCTGGTTGCTTGGCATTGTTGTACATATGGGGTCTCGAGCCCCTCCAAGCTCTTCCAGTTCTTTCTCTGATTCCTTCAGTGGGGGTCCTATTCTCAGTTCAGTGGTTTGCTGCTGGCATTCGCCTCTGTATTTGCTGTATTCTGGCTGTTTCTCTCAGGAGCGATCTACATCCGGCTCCTGTCAGTCTGCACTTCTTTGCTTCATCCATCTTGTCTAATTGGGTGGCTGTATATATATGGGCCACATGTGGGGCAGGCTCTGAATGGGTGTTCCTTCAGTCTCTGTTTTAATCTTGTCTCATACTTCCTAATGGAAACTCTTTCCTTGCAATGATTTATGGGTAACTGTTCACCACCAAATCTTTTCCGAGGAACTTACTGAAGTACATTAGAAATTTATCGTTCCTAGACAAACCATGGCAAGTTTTGGGGAAACTTTTTGTTTCAGGGTACACGTCCCTTATTACTACCTTATGTTTTGTGTATCAGAAGAATACATAATGGGGATTTATCATCCTTAGGGAAAAAAGATGCTCATATATCCATTATTTTGTAAACTCAGGACTCACAAAATTATTTACTTATGGTCTCACATAGTGAACATTTTCCTTGATAGCAATTATAACATTAACTCCTTATTTGGTCCTTGTGTGTTTAATATTCATAAACCTCTTAGTGAAAACATCAAATTGATACAAACATAGTAAATGTCTAGAAATTATTAAGCAGAGGATATATATATATATATATATATACTCACTGTTATTATATTGTATTCAAGAGAAAAATAAATGCATGGCAAAGTAGAGCTTTCTCATCTAGTGTCTGAGAAGTATTCTTCTCTCAAATGCTTTCAAAATTCACAAGCAAATAAATCCTGAATTCAAATAGATTTGGGGAAATAGTCATTCTGCTAATGTGAGCACTAAATGTTTAACCAGAAAATGGATTTCCAAGTAACATACACAAAAGCATTTCACTCTGAAAAAAATTATGCGGTCAAGTTTATGTTGAGAATACTTTCAAATATTTTCTCTCAAGCAGTTTTGAAATTTTAGGTTAGTATGAATTACACAATGGGTTATGATCCTTCCAGTAATCATTGATTATGAAATTCTAATTGATCACATTTTTAAATAATGTCATATAACTTTGCTTTTTCCAAAGTCAAGTCATCATCAGCTAACGGCACTATTAACTATTAATACTCCTGTTCAAGGTAGTCGGTGGGATCCAATTTTTTCTATTTCTATTTTACCAATCAATCTAAATTAACTTCTTTTAGCATCAGGTTAATTTAGTCTATATAAGCTTTCACTGAGATGTAGTTAGTAAATATCACCCAATTTCATTCCTCCACTCACTTGCTTAATTCATACACATTAGCAGACATATTTATAGACAATACATGAGTTGACTAAAAGGTAATAACACATGACTAATAATTTGCAGTCCTATCATTTTATTTTATTATCTATTCAAAATGGCTTCTCTTCATAAACTTAGGCAAAATGAATTTAAGATGCATGTTTTTTAAGTACAAGCATAATTGTGTGAAGTTCCAAATCACTCAGGAACTTCTTAGAAAACTGTTTTGGGCTTGAAGATCAATTACGAAAAGATAATCATCACTGTCACATCTGAAATTCTTTCTATAATGTGAAAGAAGATTTTTGTTGTCCTTAGTCACCTAGTAGGGAAATTGCTTCATATATAAACTTCGAAGACCGTTTTTTATATAACTCCCATATTTTAAAGGTACTCAATAAAAACTTTCCGTTCTGGGCTATGATTTGGGTAATTTGTTTTTTCTTTCTACTCCAAGAAATATAAGTTGTTTTGGAAATGCAGTCCAAGGATGTTCTATGTAAAACCTCCAGGGTTTTCTGTCACTGAAATCCCTTGGATTCTAGTTATTCATTTATTAGTGAGAAACTGTAGCTGGGAAAGTCATCTGCAGCCTCCTGCCATATGGTGAAAGGCCTTATCTCTAGTGCTTATTTGCTTTTTCCTTTGCATCTATGAGTGCTGCATATTTAAAGAACACACGTGTGACTTGTTGGCTTCTCATTCATCTATGTTTTGCTGGAATTAGAATCTACAACTAACATGAGCTCAGTGAGATCCACTCTCTAGAACTCAGAGTGGGAATCAACTAACAAAACCCTCAGGAAGATCAAGTTAGCAGAATGACCAAGGGCCGAAAAGTGTGTGGTTTCAGGCAATACAACCTAATTGCAGGCATTTACCAAAAAGGAGTGCTAGAATACTGATGGGAGATTATATTGACAGATGATATTAAAATATCAAGTAAGCAACAGGATTTAAATTAGGAATTAAATTGTATCATCCCCCAATGAAAACAATAATATTAAAAAGAATTAAATTATTGTTGCTCATATAATGTGTCATTTTTAAAGGAATAATAAGAAACAATTGAAAATAATCTTTAAAAATAGATCGTATGATTTTGAGAAATCATTAATATGTATGTAGATGCACACAAGTATTTGCATGCATTTCCATTTAATTACATTGAAAATGCACGACCGTCTTGCAGATCTAAGCTGGGTTAGTTTCTTCTTCTGAATCTCTTCAGATTTTTACACACGTCCACAGACACATAAAATCAAAGGCACAGAGAGAGTCACTTCCCTGTGGTGAAAGAGTGTCATTCTTTAGGCCATGCGTTCCTGTCTGACAGGAGAAAACACTACCAGATTGTCCCTGCTCCAGAGCATTCCATCATTCACTCCATGATGACGAATTGGGTTGTATTTGATAATCTGGTGATAATTACAGCTAATAATTACAGTGTGTGACTTCCCATCCAGTAGAAATGTCAGTGTTCCATTTTTGTTTCTTTTTTTCTTTTTTTTTTCGGAGCTGGGGACCGAACCCAGGGCCCTGCCCTTGCTGGGCAAGCACTCTACCACTGAGCTAAATCCCCAACCCCTAGTGTTCCATTTTTGTAAGTTAGCTAGGAGCTTAATAAATAAATCTCTAAAATGTGAACATACTAAGAAAATAACTCATCATTTGTACATCTATATTGTATCAAATCTGTTAAAAGGTTATGTTTTTTCCTGTGAAGATATTCTCAACATGTCATTTAAATGCATCTTTCCAAGTACTACTGTCTTCGGAGAACTTGTGTGTGTGTGTGTGTGTGTGTGTGTGTGTGTGTGTGTGTGTGTGTGTTAGGGAATCTGCAGGAGTGAATGTTTCCTGGAGGATATCTCAGAGCTGAGCCTTGGAGCTGTTAAAGGCTTTTGGCCTTCATGCTAAGAGGGACTGTACTCTGCTCTATAGCCCGAACCCCTGACTACAGAGATGGATGGATCGTCGTAATTAACAGGAATAACTTGGAAGCAGGCATAACTGTTCAGTCTCGGTCAGATAGAAAGGCATGTGAGAGGAAAAGAAATGTACGGGATGGTGCTGCTCAGGATAAATACCTCATCTAAGGATTTCATCACCATTAAGTTGAATAGATACAGCTCTGATTTTTTTTTTTAAGAATAAATTGTTTTAAGTTAACGGGTATGAAGTTAGTTCAGCTCAGTCTGAGTGTTTCAAGCACTGTGGGAAGTTCGGAAAAATGCTCAATGAATAAATAAAGGAAATGTTCTTGGGAAATGGCTCTGTGGCACAAAGCTGAGAGTGATGACATCCATCTGTAATCCCAGTTGTCCTAGTTGGAGATGGGAGGCAAAGATAGGAGAATGCACGGAAGCGGGGGATCAGCTGGACAGGATACATGCTAGTTACGCAATGCTGTGTCAAAAAAGGCGGAAACTGAAATAACACCCCAAATCATCATCTAACCTCCACAAATGCATCACACACACACACGCACGCACACACACACACGCACGCACACACACACACACACGCACACACGCACACACACACGCACACACACACACGCACGCACACACACACGCACACACACACACACGCACGCACACACACACGCACGCACACACACACGCACACACACACACGCACACACACACACATGCACACACACATGCACATACACACGCGCACACACACGCACACACACACGCACACACACACGCACACACACACACGCACACATACACACGCAGGCACACACACACGCACAAACGCACGCACACACGCACGCACACACACACACACACGCACGCACACACACGTATTCACACATACAGGCACACACAGACATCATACGTACACATCATATATAATATACAAATTTTACACACAGAGAAAACAGTAATAAAGCATATTGAGGAGATTAATGCTCACAAGTGCTAATATATTATATATAAATATGTTTGCATATTATATATGCAAATATAAAATGTATGCATAGTTATGTATTATATATAAACATACTATATATACATGGCTTTAGGGATAATAGAAGCTGAATAATGTATTGCCAGATAGAATTTTTAAAAGTAACCTAAGAAATAAAACCAGTTTCCACAGGCTGCTAAAATGAAATATTGGTACTCTAAAAATAACCCTTATAGTGTATTAAACTGCCCAATACTAGTTAGTTTTATTAAAAACTACAAACAGAGAACAACTGAGATCATTTAAAAATCAGAAAGGAAATGAGAAATGGTTTTATTTCTCAGTCAATAGGTTGCTGCTGACTAAAAAAAATATGAGACTTCATTGTGTGCTCGAAAGAAAGAATGATGTCAAAGTGTTCTTTTTGTAGTCAGCTAGCTGTGGACGCCACAAAAGAGTGCTGCTTAATATATACAATGTGCTAAAGCAGTCATTTTTCAGTGATATGCAAATTATTTGGACATTTTGAATTTGTGGATAAGCAGAATCAGCAGATAGCGACAGTTTTAAATTTGCTAAAAGTCAATAGAAGATGAGTAAAATCCAATTTTCCTAAATCAGGCTGGGACTTCAACTGAGTCAAACCATTTTTGATGCAACTGATAGATATTTCTTTTCTTTTTTTCTTCCCTTTTCTTCAGAAAGGACTTTAAATGAATTTAAAATTGCTCCACTTTATTAGTAGCTGTAAAATATAGGTATGAATTGGATTGAAGTGATCTGTCTTTTTTTAATCAGCCTCACTGCTTCTGGATACATATTTTATTCTATTTTCTGAAGCTTAAGTTATATTACCCCTTAATTATTATTTGCAGATGATTTTTTTCCTCATTATGGACAATTCCATAAAAACAGAATCAATTTCTGTTAAGTAGTAGCTACTCCGTATGTGTACTGCATTTGCAGTCTCCGAATGGAAGTCTTAAATAATGTATAGCCAGTCCCTTTGTAACAAGACACTCCTTATGTTTTGTCGTGATTTTGTCACAGTATACAAAACGCCCTTTGTTAAAGTACCGAACTCATATCAAGGAATTTATCAACTCCTTCTAATGCGTTGGTAGATGCCATTCAAAGCCCCTGGGCATTTGATTCAAATATTACATTTAAGAGCCAGGACCCCATTGATAAGTTAGAAATAGACTTGCGTTCCTAAATCAAGATCAGCGTAAACATATTTTTAACCTCATTAAAGGGAGATCTAAAGTTTTCTTTTTTGGTCGGGACTTAACTGGTAACCAGTCACAGTCACGGTTTTAGATCCCCAAGAAGTAATAAATAACACGTTCGATAAAACAAAATACCCTTCTTATCTTGTTCCCGGAACTCCCTTGGTCTTCTAATGCAGCTGTTTTCTTGAAGCGTCTTTCAAATCTGATGACAATGGGGGAAGAGAAAAGGTTAATTTCTGGAGAGCTTGCAGCTTTGCAAGCGCAGAATTGCAGTCTCACTTCTAAGTGTGATTTCTAAAATAGACCGTCATGTAATTAGAAATGTAAAAGGATAAAACATCTAAGTAAGTTTTGTTATGATGAACATGCCTCCTCCCTTGTGATGCCCTTTGCTCTCCCAACGTCCTTTCTGTGCTTTCTGCATGTGCAATCGCCTGTATCCCCTGGCACACTCGACTTGCTCAAGGATTGATATTTATTTTCTGCTTCCCTTTTTATTGCCCACACGTTTTGCTATTACGGCGTGTCAGGCCCTTTGTCAGCCAACAGCATGCGTAGCCTTGTAGTTGGAAGGCATATGTCTGGGAGGCATAATAGGTAACAGCAAGACATAATGCACGCGCATCGGCAGCCTCATTGGCTGGGGGAAACGATTTACCAAAGTTCCGTGGTATTCTCTCAAAGTTAACACACAAGATGTTAATTCTCCCTGTTTTCCAAAGAGCTTGCCATTGCTATTGACGTGCCTCTGGCTTTATGGTTCCAAGATGCATGAATTATTAGTGTAGCTTGACATTTTTAAATCCCTAACACTGTAGCCTTGCCCCTCACTTCCCATTAGCTGTTATGGGCTTTAAGAGGCCATGCTGGTTGTTGATCAATGATTGCTCAGTAATTCAGAGGTGTCAACTTCTCTTGTGGGTTGAAAAAAAAAGAGTCAGTTTATAATACATTATCCAAATAATAATGTAAGATCCTACTATGGATCTGAGACTTAAAGGATAGATATGCACTTTGATCTTGTGTGTGTGTTGTGTGTGTGTGTGTGTGTGTGTGTGTGTGTGAAGAGATCACACTCTGCTACTTCAAATTTTTAACAATAAAATGATGTGGTTTAAATGAAATTCAATTCCTTATTAGATTTTAATGTCTAATGGAGCAGTCCGATGAGATAGGACAACAGTGATAGATTATACATTATTGAAGACACCTGAATATTTAATCTTCAGAAAGTTCAACCAATTAGAATAAAATAACAAAAGATATTTGTGTTACAGAAGTACATAGAATACTTGGATTTTCTAGAAACAATGTCCCGATTCTCATTAGACTGATTTTTTTAATGATTCTTTGCATGTCAGAGAAAGATGTAAACATTCAAAATAATGACAGGTTACAAAAAAATCACAAACCAAAACTCTAAATTTTATTAAAAGGATGATTAGCCTTTTATCCTATTTATATTTTTGGTGTACATTTTTAAGCACAAGCTGATGTTAACTGAAAATTTTGAAATATTTAAGTGGGTCAATGCATTCCCAAGTATGTCTATATTTGGAATTTTTAATTGTTAAAAAAAAGTCAGGGGTGAAATATCTCCTTTCATTTTTATCCTTAATGTATACCAAGGTTGCCCTCTCAGCAGGGAACACTTTTAACTCGGAAACCTGTAATGAAACACAGCACAATTAATTGCCCGTTAGTCTCTGAGACTAGATAGATCTATGTTACCAGTTATGTTGCTAAATTGTGAGTTTGGAAACTTGCCTTACACAGATTGACTTACAACTTGTCGAAGGACGTATTCTGAAGTCCCAGTGATTAGTTCCAGTGATTAATTCAAACCATGAGCTGCATTTTCTAGCCTTCTCCTGTTGTCAACCCCAGAGGCTGACTTTAAGCTCTTGTCTCCAAAGAACTAGCTGGAGCATTTCAATCTGTAGGGCCATTTTCTATGGAAGCGTTCTTCTATTAAACTTCCACCCCATTGCTCTTCTCACTTCCTGTCCGTTAAGTAATTCTTGTTTATATTCTTCCAGGATGACTTCCTCTGTCTATGCCTTACCTTCTATCCTGGGTGACATTCTCAGGACTCCAACCAAGAAACATTTATAAGTACTTGCTATATACGTGCCACAGTGAGACAATACTGAGAGAGACAAACTGTGTAAAACAAGGATCTTGTCCTTAGGACCATCGCTCATCTTTGGTATGAAGAAAGCCTGTCAGCATAGCCTTTCAAGTAGGAAAAAGAATCCACGATTTTCTTCTCTGTACTATCCTGTCAAGTTAAGCTCATTTGTTCACAGCAACATGTTATCTCTGATACTTTGTGTGTGTGTGTGTGTATACATGTGTGTCTGCCATGCCATGTGCATGTCATGTGCTCACATGGGTGTATTCATGTCTTTATGAAGGTGCATGTATGTGCATGTATGTGTGTGCTTGTGGAGGCCAGAAGACAACCCTGAGTATTGTTCTTTAGGAAGTGTCTATCTTATTTTCTAGCAGAGTTTCTCATGGCTTTGGAGCTGACCACGTAGATTTTGCTAAGTGGCCAGAAAGTCTCAGAGCCCCGTTTGTCTCTGCTTCCCCAGTAGGAGGGACCGCACAGATTAGACTATTTTACATGCTAGGAATCTGTTCTCATGCCTGGTTGACAAGTACTTTACTGATGGAGCCAATTCCAAAGACTTTGTTTCTGACACCTCCATTTGAGGTGGTATTTCCAAGTCCTCACTGCTCTGCTCTTGGTCTTCTGAGAACTTAGGCTTCAATGTGTCACACATTAAATTTTCCAGTGCTATGGATTCATTCCCAAATCCCTTGTTCACTGTTTAATTCCCAGTCTTATGCATTGTCACTGTGTTCCCATTTCTAATTTGTCATTTATCCATGTTCTATATTTATCTTTCTAAATAACCTAGACTGTTATTAGTTCTTGCCAATTTTGCTCAGTAGAGAATTGCGACTGTATATCCATGTGTTGCTTTTTAACTCCACTCACAGACCATCATCCACACATATAACTACTGATCTTATATCACACATATTGGTGTATGAGACTTGGAGAACATGATAGAAATGATGGAAAATGTCACAGAGGATTTAGCATAAAGTTGGGTGTTCACACATCTTCTGAAACATTCATGTAGACAGACCTTCAGGAATTGATTTAGATGAAGATTAAGAGCCTTCTCGTTAAACACCAAAAAATTAAACCGTATAATCTAAGCAATGAGTACTTTCAAATGTCTTTATTTTATCACATTTGTATTTATCTGGTGTTTGTGTGTATATGTATGTGGTCATGCGTGTGCCATGGTACACATGTGGAGTGTAGAGGCAGTAGTACATTCTTTCCTTCTGTCATGTGGGTTCATGAGGGTTTCAGGGTCAAGCATTTTGTCAGGCTTGGCCCCACTACTTTAACTCACTGCTATCTTCTCCACCCTCAAACCTCTTAGTATTAGGTAGAACCTAAGATGTTTCAGTGACAAATTTCAGTTATACCATGGCGTGTCCTTTGAGAGACTTTAGATTTCAAAATCATTGGATGATGGTAGTGGAGTGTCCAATGCCTCTGAGGTTTCTGTTAATGTTGGCCAGCAAACATTGTGAGAGCCATGACTGACTTATCATTGCATTCATATCTGCCATCTATAGTATTTTCTATGCAGTCAAATTCAATCTGAATGTTTAGATCAAGTTGGGATTTAGAAGAATATGCAAGATGGCTCATCACAAAAGGGGTGGGTATGGTCAATTACTTTATTATGAAAGAGGAACGGCCAAATAGTAGACACAGATGAGGATGTGCAGATCTAGGTGTGTGTACATATGTGCATGTGAGTGTTTTTGGGTATCTGTGTGTGTCTCTGTGTATATCTATGTGTGTCTCTGTGTGTATCTTGTGTGCATAGGTGTGTAGGCCCTGATCTATCTTACAGTTCCTTTAAAACAAGGTATTTTCTTGATGCTGGAGCTAGGCTTGTGGTCATCAAGCTTCAACATCCTCTTACCTCCAGCCTCAAAGATGCTTGGGGTTGTAAAGACTTTTGGTTTTTACCTGGGTGCTGTGTTTAGAACTCTGGTCTTTCTAAGCAAGCACTTTTACCCCCTGGAACATCTCTCCAGACTGACCTAAGTTATTTCTATTTGTACTGATGCTCAAACACGAGTTATACGTTAATGTTGGATAAAGTAGACAGAGAAAGGATGATACTGGTTAGCAAATATAGTGAGTTGGCTCTAGGCAAGCTCTAGTTAGTTCCCAAACACAATATTGGCTGGCAGAATTTTTTTTAATGTAAGCCAGTATTTAAGCATTAAGATAATTTTATATATACAAATCCCGATTTTTCAAGCTTCTCTTTGGAATTTGGAGGATCGTATGACACTGGGCTTGCATTCACACATAGTAGCAACTATTGGCCAGCAATGTAAGGAGCTGTTCCTCTGCACAGTGCATCTATTTCCGGTCCCTCACTGCTCCCAGAAGATCCACTGCAGGCACTTACTGTACCTTCCTACCTCTTAATGGCAGTTGGAACCCTTACAGACTGGCCTGAAAATCTGAAAAGTTTAGAGGAAAATGTTATTCTGAACTATGTATCCTCTGTGACAATGAAAGAGGAGGGAAAATAAAATTCTTCTAGAACAGGGATGAGGAACAAACAGAAAGTAATAGAAATAATGTTCCCGTATCTGGTCCTTCACATCTGTATCAGTTTAGCTGAGAGAAAAAAATGAAAGCCTTAAGTTTTAGCCCACCAACCAAGGAAAATGAGTTCTTTAGGTGACAAGGAGACAGACAGGGACTCTGTGGTATCAAGTTCCAAGGATGGAACTCTTTCGGGTAAAAATCCACCCACCTGCAATATTTAATATACATTATATATACATACACACATATGAAAAAGAGAAGGACACCATTGGGGTGTTTTATTTCCTTCTTATTTTTTTATATCAGTGTTCATTAAATTTCTGTAGCATCTTGTGAGCAGAAATCTCAATACAAACAGCAAACAGCAAACATCAGTGAGCGATCTTAAGCTTTATTTTTCTGGCGTTTTCTACCTGGAGACAATATCCTAATATTAAAATATTCAAATGCCTTTTCTAATTATTCTAAATCCTTACAACTCTATAGGGACTCGAGATGTCTCCTCTTGAGAAAACAATTAACTCCGTTATGGTTTAATTGTTCATGTATGCTAATAAATAACACTAAACGTCTGTCCTAGTGCTTTGTCGAGACTAAGAGCAGAGTGCTTATTAGAACGTGGTTTCAGAGGACCCTGAGTCCCTTAAATTATCATGGAAAAATACAGCTCTGATTTCTTTGATGTGTCACCCATCTTTCTAGCCCTGCTAACATTAGAGCACTCTGTCTTTCTTCCTTCTCCACGGCACTTTCACAGACTGCAAGCTTGCCTTTAGGTATGGCAATTACGCCGATTTTAGGATATTTAGCTTAATGGAAGTGGGGACAAGGGTTGCTTAAAAATAAGGACAACTGGTTGATGGCTTTCCCTTCGGTAGCTGCAATCCTCAAGGCTCTGAGACTTAATAACACTGGCATGTGGTTACAGGAGAGATATCTAGGAATTTACCAGAAATAGGAGAGCTGTCCTTCATATTAGACATGTATCGATATATCTAACAACTTCCAAGCTGTCTCCAACCCCAAAATTCTGGTGTTTGAGAAATATGATGCCTATTTTGAAACTCTTACTTTGAGTCACTTTTGTTTTTGGTAATCCGGGGAAAGTTGCTTTGCTAGCCACTGGGGCATAGCACTCACTGTCTCTGTAACCATCTCTGCATATCCACATATCTCTCAGAATGGCTAAAAACCCATTTGTATTCTGTCAGGCTTGTTTGTTTTGTGGAAAGAGATCCAAAATGCCAAGTGGCTGACTCTGGTGAATGGATTTCTCTGGTAAACTAGGTCACTACTATACCAGTGTTTCCCCGTATACGTGAAAATTACTTTCTCAAACTTGAAATTTTCAAGCATTCACTAGCTTTTGGATGTACTTCATATAAATGCTCACATGTGTGTATGCATGGGGAGGTCAGATTCAGAATACAGATCTCTTCCTCAGTCACTACGTGTGTGTGTGTGTGTGTGTGTGTGTGTGTGTGTGTGTGTGTGTGTGTGTGTGTGTTGGAACTATCTCCCAGAATCTTGGGGTAATTATAAATATTGAATTCCTTTATATTTCTAATGTTGATAATACTGAGATTTGTTAGAAACATGGTTTTAAGCTTTATTTGGTCAAAGAGGAAAAGAATGAAGGCATCACTATGTAGTCATAGCATGGGGACAATAAAGATTCAAAGACTGTGTCATCCCAGATAAGGTTTCTTGCAGAAGAACTTTGCTTTCTAGAGTTAGAGACCTCTGAGTAGAATCACAGATCCAGTCATCCGGTGATGCATCTTCTTGTTCACATTGAATGTCATCACATGTGTCCTTTCTCTGCTCTTAAATGACCTGTGTCTGAGTTATTCTTTTCCTAGATTCAGCTGAGGTAGTCCTGTCCCCAGGGTGGTGTCAAGCATAGCTCAGTATCTGTCCTCAAAGATGCTATGAACAATTCTTAGTATGTTTTCTACTGTGGTTATTTCTAAGCCAGCCTTCATTCTTCTAATTTCTAGTTATGGAACATTCAGGCCACATATTTTCTTATGAGTAACCCCAATGAGTAGAAAAGTGCCTGGAGGAGTAAACATTCATTACATTTCTCATTACATTTTGGGGAAGGAAATGGAAGGTATGTGTATCTGGATGGCAAGGGGTGCATTGTCTTAAGAAAAGGAGAGCGCTGAAGCACCCACATTCAGCATAGACAGAACATTAATGCTCAGCTAAGAACTGGCATCATGCTTGCAAATTACAAGATCAATTACATTGAAGAATAAACTTGCACTGAATCCAAGAAACACACAGGCAGCATGCTCAGTGACCCAGTGATTGGGGTTGATTCTGTGCCTTTCAAGCATGCCTTTGACTCATTGATACAATGAGATGTGCTCTGTATCCAGAAGTCTGAAAACACTTAGAGTCACCCACAAGTATTTCCATATTTAAAAACCATAAGTTATCTTTGTAAGCCATGCATAAATTACAACGTTCAACCGTACATGTGATTTGTGTTGTTTTTATGCAACCAAGAGAAAGGTTGTGAGACACAAGAAAGTGAGGGCATTTAGGTAAGTGCTAGAGCTTGAAGACGTATGCTGGAGATGAGAGCTCATCTTAAGTACTGGGGGAAAAATGAAGACGGAAAGAAGGGATTTGCGATCACAGAGAAGGCAGATTGATTGTAAGAAATAGCATTGAAAAACAATGTGTTGTGTGAGTAAAATTCTTGAGCTTACAAAATATAACCTCACCACAGGGTCTTCAGAGCTAGGATTTGCTCTACTGGAAGGTGTGTTTTCCAGGAAGTCAAATGTGTACTTTTCATTTCTCTGGGCTTTGTGATCAAATGTCATGTTGTACTTCTCTACCACCATCTATGGGGTTTTTGTAAGGGGAATTTTCATTATGTCCCTATGACTATCAGAGCCCACGCTAAAGCCTGAGCTAAGTTTGAGTTGAAGGTTCATATGGGAGGCATTAAGGGAGTAGACCTTCAAGTGCTAATAGCTAGTGAGCCCATTCGAGATGCACTTCTACCTCTGTGACTACTCAAAAGCACAGATAATTCACAACAGGAAACCTGCCAATTAATCTCAATTTTTGAGAAAGGAACCTAGATCACGGGGCTCTGTGTTCTGGTCTCAGCACTGTTCTATAAGTTTCTTACAGTTTTCTTTTCTTTTTTCAATAAGTCAGAACTTTCTTGCCATGAAGAGTTAATCTAACATGCTAAACTTTTATGCTCAGCTGAGGACAGCATGCACACTTCAAGTCAGGAGATAAAGACAAGAGAATTCCTGGAGGCTTAGGGGCTCAACAATAATCTGGACTATCTAGTGAGGTACTACCTCAACAAAAAAAAATTCCTAAAGCCAAAAACGATGTTATGACATCCAAATTAAAATCTTATTACTTTTAAGGCACTTGTATTGTAAACTTTTAGTAAAATAGATTTGTGACCATCTTCTTAATATTTTTCTGGGTTGTATGCCTTATTCCAATAAGAGAACAACTTTACACATTTGCCAAATATTCTCAATTCTGTGATACATAAAAATGAAAGTCTCATTGTAATAAGCCAACACATCCATAAATGCTCCATATTTGGTGAGCTTCCACCTGGAATTTTCAAGACATGTGCACCCCCTTGCCCCCACGTAATGATGGTGAGTAACTTATTTATATACATACCCACAGGCTGGGGTCCTGATGAAGTCAGGTTTAGGAAAATATCTGAGCTGTAGTAATAGGAAATGTGACCTGGGTGCTACAAACAAGGGAGTGAGCAGCTACATTGTTGAGCCTGCACTGGGGTGGATGGTGACTCTTAAGGATGAAGAAATGAAGGTGGAGCTGTGAGAAGAACAATTCCTGAACAGGTAGAAAGTCCAAAGTCAAAAAGGAAGATATTTTATCTTATTATGGGATCAGCCCTTCCTTTTAATTGCATATATGTTGATGATTTTTTTCTATAAATCCTGATGTCCTAGCTTTGTTTTAAGATATTCTGCTGGTAGTGTATGAAAATGGAAGTGGTTTTTGTATGTTAATTCTGTATCCTGTAACTTTCCAAAGACATCAAAAATTTATTAGTTCAAACACGGGGTGGTGGTGGTGGTGGTGTGTGTGTGCGCGCGCATGTGTGTGTCTGGACATGAGTGTGCAAACTGTAGAGATGGATGGATGGGTGGATGGATGGATGGAAAGATGGATGGATGGCTGGTTAGATGTTTGTATGGTTGTATGATTGTATGGTTGGATGGTTGGATAAATGGATCTGTGGTTGGATAAATGGATCGGTGGTTGGATGTGTGGGTGGGTGGATGGATAGATAGGTAGATTGTTTTTAGAAAACAACATCTAATAATCCAGTTTTAAAATGTGCTATTGGCATGACTTAGTAATTTTTGACAAATGCATACAAATGGCAATGGGTACATAAAATGAAATAACAGTCACTGTTATTAAAAAAGAAATGCATATAAAGTGAAATATCACCGCATGTCTCTTAGAACAGCTTTCCTTAAAGCGAATACAAACACTAGGAAGAACATGAAGAAACTGGAACCTTTGTACATTCCTGGTATAAATGGAATATGTCCCATCCACCATGTAAAACAATGTGGCGAACAACAGAATTGTTCATTATTCATATATCTCACTTCTAGATGCTTATCTAAAAGAGTAGAAATAGAGATCATGTAGAGATGTTATAGTAATTCCGCTTTCGTTGCAGTGTGGTTTCTAACATAAAAATGTGGAAGCAAGCTACACATTCATCCACAGATGAATGGATGAATGCAGTATAATTGTTCAGTAGACTATCATACAACCTGAAAAAAGAAAATTCTAGAATACATGTTTGCCATTGAAGATTGCCTTACAGACATTAAGATAGATTAAAGAAGTCTGTGGTGCGTCAAGTTGTGCATGTTTTCATTTCTAGGTGTCTGAGAGTGGTCTTGAAATTCTCAGCCTTTTTTCTGTACCTTGTGCTAGGACTACAAGTTTGAGCTACCAACCCAGTTTTAGAAGGTTCTAGGGATTGAACCTAGCAATGGTTGCCTTTCTAAATAATGTTTACAATTGTCAACTTCATAGACACAGAGAGCACACTGGCAGTTACCAGTGGCAGTCACCAGGGAACTGGTTACAGTTATACAGTACCATTTACCTAGGATGAATAACTTCTACAGGTCTGCTATAGTGTACTGCACTTGACAGCTCATTAGACAATGTATCTCATGTTTGGAATTTCTCAAAGAACACACACATATACATGTACAACCACATATATATTTATATATTTGTGTCATTAAAAACAGATAAATGCTGTTTTCCTTTTGATTTGAAAAAATAGTAATTGGTCATTTAATATAAGAACCAATATAGGATAAGGTTGAAAACGTTTTTATAATTGGAAATTTGAGATAGCTTTTGAACTTGAATTACTCTTGGCAAATATGCAATTATAGTTATTTGAGAAATCTTCTAAAACGTGAATATATATTTCATATCTTTTCAAAGTATATTTACATAAAACTGCCAGATGTTAGACATGTGTGAGTGCTCATATGCCTTACAATTAGTATAAATTCCAAGTGCTTAGCATTTATATATCACCTTACAGAGAAATCAAGTATCGCAAAGTTAATCATATTTGTTAATCATTGTAGAAAGCAGGTGCATTGTTTATTGCACTTGTAGTTTGGAGAAATCAGACAATTTGTTAATCACAGAACATATAAGATTTAACATGTAACATTGCATGATGAATAAAAGGAGGAGAGGGGAGAAAGGAGAAGAGGAGAGAAGGCATAAAGACGTGTACACGCATGCACACGCACACACACACACACAGAGAGAGAGAGAGAGAGAGAGAGAGAGAGAGAGAGAGAGAGAGAGAGAGAGAGAGACAGGTACAGAGACAGAGAGACAGAAGCAGAGACCGAGACAAAGAGTCACAGACAAAGGTAGAAAGAGAGACAGAGAGACAGAGAGAGGCAGAGACAGAGACAGAGATACAGAGAGAGAGAGGTAGAGACGGAGACCGAGACAGAGACAGAGACAAAGGTAGAAACAGAGAGACAGAGAGAGGAACTCTAAACATGCCTATTCTTCCACATAGTTTCCATGCTGATCACAACTAAATTGTGAAGCTGTGGCAGTTAAATCAGGCATAATCGTTGGCCCTGGCTTTGTTCATGTGTGACAACTGCCACTGTGTACATCTGTACAGTCAGAAGGTCAAGAGGTGAAGTACACCAGTGTTCTGACGACTTCATACAAAATTAGGTAGGACACAATGGCAGTTCCCTGTTCTTAAGACTTCAGTGAGGTGGGCTTCCTAAAGGAAGAGGCACGCTCTTTTACAGTTGCAGTTGGCAAGTTGAATTCTTTGTTGACCTCTGTAACGCTACTTATAAAGATGTTAATTAACTCCCCATTGGTCCATCTTACATTTCATATTGTCTTTCATAACTTTGTTTTAGCTCACAAAATGAATAGAAATAGTTAATATTTGAATGACTTATTTTATGTATTGAAACTTAAAGCAACCAATTCCTAATTTTTACACATTCATGATCACCAATATTTTTATTAATTTTTTTTGGTTCTTTTTTTCGGAGCTGGGGATTAATTTTTATGAATTGATCTGCCTGGTAATTAAGTTGGTTTAGATTTAGAAGTTATTCACATAGACCTACTAAGAAGACTGCAAATGAAGAGTAAATGTCTCAAGAATGTATCACTTAGTAAAGTTTTCCAAGACACAGTTTCTTTGTGTAACAGTAACCCTGGATGTCCTGGACTCATTTTGTAGACCAGACTGGCTTCAAACTCATAGAAAGCCCTTACCTTTGCCTCCCTAATGCTTAAATTAAAAATGTGCACCACTATGCTAGTCTCTAAGGCGATTTTTTGGTTCTATTTACTCATTGACTTATTCACACACCAAGAATTCTTGGCACATAGTATGATATTCTTTACCAAACTCTTAGGAAAATAATCCATTGCACCAAATTCATCTGGTAAATATTGTTAGTTACCAAAAACGAGAGACAGCTTTTTAAAAACAGTGTTTT
The DNA here is from genome assembly GCF_021556685.1 of Rattus norvegicus. Lineage (NCBI taxonomy): Eukaryota > Metazoa > Chordata > Mammalia > Rodentia > Muridae > Rattus > Rattus norvegicus. The sequence goes on along the minus strand of NC_141535.1, from coordinate 208,685,215 downwards.
CATTTTTTTAAATAAGTACCTTAAACAGATGTTTGAAACAAGTCGTATATCATGCTGTTAAACATCAAACCAAACTCATCAATCAATTACACTTAAAAAAGATCCTGAGTTCACAATGCTTATGTGAATCTCTTATGATTGTTTGTTTACTACCTGTTAAGACGAAAAGAAAAACGGTGGTGTCTAAGTGACAGGGTGGTTGTAAAAAACAGAGCAAACCATTTACACTAAATTCTGTACAAGAAAGTAAAGAATGTTCCACACATGTCAGTGTTACAGTAACCCCACTAAACAGAGCTAATCTTGGCTTATCATTAAGTTAGCCAGTACATTTTAAGATCATGGGACATTGCTTTTGTGACATAGCAACAGTATGGTTGCTAGGAAAATGTATTTCTACGTTATTTCTTCTCTGTAAATTTAAACATGCGATTTCACTTGCTTGGTTAGCATCAGAATCCCCATCAGTATGTGCTTCTGTGACATTATCTCTGAAAAAAATCAACTCCCAAAGCCTTCTATGTGCCTCCTGCAGCTTGTATTCTACATGAGCGTAGAGGAGCTAAAGGCAGAGGTGTGTGCTAAGATATTCTGCAACACTCAGCATGAATGGAAAATGTTTCATCAGTTCAATTATTACTGCAGTTATCTGCACATAGCATCCAGAGCAAGTGAGACAAGCAACTTCATAACGAAATATATAGGAGGAAAAAGTAACACAGATAAGGAGAGATCAAGGCTTCTTCTATCTTTCCCTTATGGGTACATTTTTTGTGTGAGCTTGAACTTTAGAATTCTGCTGTTTGATTAAGCTTTCCTATAACTGAATTAAGTCCACAATTAAAGGGACTGCTGCTGGTATTCCACAGATGAAAACCTTGAAAGAACACTTCCTTTCAGAGTCCCCTGCTTTATTTATGGCCATTCAGGATTCCTGGTGATTAGTAGCAAATAAGTAGTTATATTTCACAGCAAAACACACACATACCTCCTCCACAGGCCTTTGACAAATTATAATTTTCCTCTATAACAGGAATTGAGTGTTTGGCTTAATATTATAACCCAAACTAAAAATATAAAGCCTTTTTAATATTTTTTGTGTTAAGTTGCTTTATTTGGATAATATTACCAAGCAAACATAATCTTAAAAGTATAGTTGTTATATTTATAGCAAAAAAAAGTAGGTAACGCCTCAAATTTAGATGATTCTTGCCTTTTATTTCCTTTTACTTAAAAAGTACTAAAATTAACTCATTATGCTTCAAGATATTCTATAGGCTTTTAAACCCTGATGTTTTAAAGAGGATATTTATGGAGATCCCAAAGTAAATTATTATTGGTCTTGTGTAAATGCTTTAACATTAGAATGAATTTAGGCAAACTGGTCTGTGATTTCCTGTGAAATAACAGAGTGGCTTTCAGTCCTCACTCAGTCCTTTAATGAGTTCCTCTTATGAGAGGGATGTCCCTCAAATGTCTGCCTGTCTCAGTGTACACATGGTCTTCAGCAAGTGGTGAAAGTAGCCACTATCTGCTGTGTACCCACACTTGTCTGGTTCAGCTGGACCGCCATCTGCTATGGTCCTCTTCACATTCACTCTTGGATTGCTTTTCTCAAATTCGAAAATGGTAGCCTGATTGCCCAACACTTCTCCAGATGGCTGCTGGAGCCTTTCATGTGGCATCCACCAACAACATTTGATGGCTTTATTCAAAGTTCATTTAAGGTGTTTGCAAGTCAATTACTTGATCGTAAATGATATCATATCAGAAATTATATTTCGGGGAAATATAATCTCAGATTTTAGGAATGGGATAATTTGGCTTGGTTTGAGGAAAGAAAGAAAACGCATTTATATCTTTCCAAGAGCAGATGACTACTACTAAAGTGTTAGCCAGTCAAAATTGTATCATTTTTATTGCTCTTTATCGACTAAGATGACATTCTCATGGAACTAACATCCTTACATACAAACTTATCTTGAAAGACAACCGTTTGGATCATATGCGTGTGTGAGCATAATACACATAATTAAATTTTTTGAGTAATGAGGCAGCATAACATGACTGTAAGGATGAATTCATAAAAAATTGGAATCAGTAAAGGCAAGGACTGTAGAACCTTTTGTGACTTGAACTATTATATGACCTTATATGATTAAAAAATGAATAAGGAAATATATTTTTTTCACCATTTCTTTTGCTTCTTCACTAAAGGATAACAATAGCACAAGAATTGGGTAGCACAAGAAAATTATGATCAATGAAGTTATTTGTGAACATGAGAAGTCTGATGCTTCATTCTCTCTACCCAAATCGTAGTTGTCTAATACGACTCCCCCTTCATCCTACTTATATCTCCTCACTTCTCATTCATACATTTGTTGGTTCACTTTGCATTTACTGAGTACATGCACTCAGTTTTAAAGAGATATAGGTAACTTAGACAGGACCATGTGTACTCAGAGAATTTTAGAGAGAAAGAAGGCTTATGAGTCATTAATTAGAATAGAATGTGATGGGGACCATAAAAGGGTCATCATTAGGAGTACAATGCCACAGAAAGACTACACATCAGTCCCGTGGGATCCAACATTAATGGCCCCTTCATGCTGTTTGGTGAATCACTATTTTCACAGAATAGTCAACTTAATCTTTAAGATTCATTATACCTGTTCTGTGATGTCCTTTGCTTTCTGAGCAGCACATATAACTTGGTCAAAACCTTAAGAAGCAAGACCTCCCTGAAACAGGAAGATATGTGTCAGCTACTCTTATTAAGGTTAGGCTTGTACGAAATGTTTGTGAATTACCTCCTCTTTCTTTTTAATGTGGAAAAAATGGGAAATTGATTCCTAATTCTTTTATGTTTTCTCTTCATCACTGAGGTAAAGCTTTATTCCCATAATGTGACCAGAATTTAACCATAGCATTAAATGATGATTTTATTTCGGCTTATTTATGTGCACAGGTTCTGTGCATGTTCACAGGTGTTCGTGTTCATATGTATATATGGTGGCCAGAGTACAGGAATGATGACCTTGGACACCCTTCCTTCTTAGCTGGTACCTACATTCTTAGCTTTTATTTTTGTTATTAAATTTGCTTTTTGAAGATGGTGTCTCTTAGTAGACTGGGAATTACTGACTACGGTTGGACTGCCTGGACAAGGAACCACGGGAACCCACATATCTTACTTCTTTGGCACTGGGATTATGAAAGCCAGCACACCCATTTGTTCGTTAGTTCATTTTTGTTGTTCTGGTGTTTGTTGCTGTTGTTTTTAATGTGTGTTCAGGAGATCAATCTCAGGTCTAGCTTATTAGCTGTCTAAGCAACTCTTTATCGATATATTGTGCAAAAATTGTTCTACAACTTTACTGCCTTAAAAGTAGCCGTGGATTCTTTTCCAGTTGTCACAGAAGTCATATCTTCATTCCCAATTAAACTATGCATATATCAAATGAGATTGAAACGATATTTAGTTGATATCTGTATAGACAGAATGATAGTATGTGGTAATCTGAATTATTATAATGAAACTGAGGGCCAAGCATGGCTGGTTCTACTCACTGGGCAGCATTCTCATGGGCTACTATTTAAGTTTAAATAAAGAAGGTGTTGTTACTGTTTGGTAGAAAAATGAAATCCTGGGTAAGTAATTAGTGAGCAGATACATTAAGTAATTTTGTACTGTGTTCCACTCCATGTTTCAATCCATTAAGAATATTTGAACCAAAGAAAACATATAAGAGCCATTTAAAAATGGACAAAGCCTTGCATTAGCTATATAAAACCAATTATTTAATTGATTTTTTCCCTATTAGTTTTCATTACTGCTGAGAAACTGTCGAGACACGTGTCATTGTTGCATTGAAATGTCAGCCTCACATTCATAAGCAACAATGGTACACATGATTTTGAAATATGTTATGATTTTTGGGTCAATGTAAATATTTCAAAACAATATAAATTCCCTTCTATCCCATGTGTAGTGAGACAAAATAGGAGACTTTAACATACGGAGCCTAGTGATCCTCTAATAAGATGGTTTCACGTGAAAATGCTTCTAGATGTTTTGGTGAACAATTCCTAATACTTTCTGTCTTCTCCAAAAAAGTATATATTTGGGGAATTCCATGCAGTCATTATGATAAGAAGCCACCTGAAACAGGATTCTGAGAAAAGAACACCATAAGCGTACATCTGATGTTCTAAAAGACACCTGATCTCCTTATAGCGTATGACCCACACAGGGTGTCTTACTGAGAGATCAATGCTATCTAAGAGACGGCAGTTTCTTAGCAATATAAGAACCTCTGGAGAACATTCCATGTATTAAAAACTTTATCTGACTTCACACCACAAAGCCGTTGCTTGGAAGTAGCTTTTTACTTTTACAATTTAGCCTTTTTTAAAAAAAAAATGCTTCATATCTCTTCAGCAAATTTGTAATCAACGAGGAACAGGATCTCTGAGTACAAGGCTAACTATGGAACATCCATCATTTTGCTCTTCGAAGAAAGAAAACCAAAGGAAGGAGGAAGCAGTGAGTGTAACTTAAAATATTTTGATGCCCACTAGCTTCTCATCATCTGGTTGTTCCCTAAGCAGCAGTTTTCATAATCTTGGAAAGTGTTGAATAGACACCCCCATTTCACCGTCCCCAAACTGTCCTGATCAATTGCTACCTGCCTCTTTGAAGTATTACTCTATGAAAGAGTTCACAATCTTCATCTAATTCTTTTTTCTTTTTTTTTTTTTTGGTTCTTTTTTTCGGAGCTGGGGTCCGAACCCAGGGCCTTGCACTTCCTAGGCAAGCGCTCTACCACTGAGCTAAATCCCCAGCCCCCATCTAATTCTTTATTAGATTTTCAATCCTCTCACTCAAAGCCTGTATCACTTTTTAGTTTCTTTGATTTTTTTGTCTTTGTTGGGGTACAGGGTTATGCCGTGTATATTTCTTGGCACATTGAGAAGTAAATGAATGAGGGAGATCAAACTTACTGGCCCTTTCTCCGTGCCTGTTACAATTATTATGCAACCCATTTTCATGAGTGTGAAAAATTATATTTTAAGAATGTTTGCTAGATGCTCAAAACTTAGATGTCAATGATTATTCCCTGTTATTTTTTTGATGGAAACACTTGGAACTGTGTCACAGCTTCTCCAACGTCGACATGAAAGGGCCAGGTTATGACTGCACTTTGCTCTCGCCTTTAGCACCCTTGACATTTTTATCAGCTTCAGAAGAGGAGAAATGAATGAGAAAATATGCCGAGTTGCCACACAGAGGGATATTTCAATAACGAAGAAATGTGTCAGTTTACTATACCATCCGCAGATTGTTCTTTCAAAATATCAAGAAACTGACATGAGGCATAGTTAGTGTTTGAAGTTCTAAAATAAAATACACTTTGTGTAGGGAACTGTACGGTGAAGCGGGTTTATCTCCATGGGAGCTACAAAAGGAAATGCTAATACTGTAGAGGTACCGCCCTTCAAATGCATGTGTCTCTAACATGGCTGGTGTCTTATTATTAACTGCAATTCTACTTAGAAGGCCACAACTTTCCTTTGTAAGACCAACTTCAAAATATGTCATGCATTCCTGGGACTGCCCTGATTAAGTTGAAACGTTTACTTGAATGGTGGGAAAATGCTAACATATTTACGTCTAGGTTCCTTGATATCGCCTGAGGGGTTTAATGATACCGAATCCCTTAGCTGGCTTCTTGAAGGAGGAAACTGTATTGATGTTTTACCACACATCCTGTAACATTCTGGAGGCACTCCCCATTTTGCTTTAAGTCATCCATATTATCATCTATGGAACATAATGAACATGTGCAGAAAAATTCAAATTTCATAACAACCAGAACCACGATGACTGAATTTCACATCATCCTCGCTCTATGCTTCACGGACCTGGTAAGTGTAAGACCTTCCTTTTGTATCAGTAGGAACTGTGTTCAGTGACTGAAGTTATGGGATGGGAGGAGGCCATGCAAACACGATAGAAGCTCATCAATGGCAGTAAAGATATTCCACCTGTGGCAGGGGCTTTACAGTATTTTCCTTTGCAAAAAATATAACTGCTCTGGGGTTATTTATAATTGTTGAAAGTTAAAGTAAGATTCACTGCTAAGTTCTGCAGCTACAGAGAGAAGCAAGAATAGAACATGGTTTGACTAATTCCCAAAGAGGCATTTGTAGATTTCAGGGATCTTTGCTGCTTGCTTTAAGGGGACACAGAAGCAGCAGGATGGAAAGAAAGAGCAAACAGAGGCTTTTATAAAGATTAACCTTACGTCCTGCCCCTCCTGCACTGCGTGCATGGGTAGAGGTGACAGTATCTGTAAATCTGTTATTTATTTTGTTATTTTTTTATTTATAAAACGGGATGAAGAACAAATAAGGTGCATAAAATCCTTCTAAGTGAAATGAAATAGTGGCCAAGTGAACTATTGTGCACAGTGCATGCAACATAGTAGGAACTCCATAAATTATAGCTATACGCACAGTGATTATTTGCAACTAACACTTAATTTATAGGTAATCATTCCCAGAGCATAAATAAGTTCAGAGCACTCCAGTGTGAGATAATCACGTGGAGAGGAGAGCTCATCTTAGCCTGGGAGAATGCCACATTGTATGGGCAGCACCCTTCTGCGCCCAGTTTAGAAGTAGTTAACCTAGTCATGCAAGATAATCTTGAGATTGGCAATCGGGTCATATTCTCAGTTCTGTGTGGGGAGGTATCTTCAGTCACAGTTTGTATGTTAGAAGTTCAATTGATGTTCTTGTGAAGACGAGATTGTTTTTGGGATGAGGTAGAAGTTTTCTTGCAGGATGACAGCAGAAACAGCCTTGTAATCAAATCTACACAGGAAAAGAAACAGCCGTGGCCCTTGTGCAAATAAAAAGGCACATGAATGTGAAAAAATCCATTATTTTAACGTTGATGTAAATATTAGTGTTAATAGCTAGACATAAAGTTGGGATCTGAGTTTCTACTTCTGAAGGAAGAAAAATAATCCCCTGTGTGCTTGTTGTTATCCTGAAACGGCGCTTTTATGGCAACTAAAACATTAATGTGGCTAATAAAGTAACTCTTATAAGATTAGCTAGCCACTGGTTGAGGAATAATAATGTTGCAAGTAAACTTTATGTGGACAAGAAATATTTTTCTAGTGATCACTTTTGTCACTATACTTATGATAACAATGACAAATTCGTGAGTAGGAACCACATACATGCTCACCCTCTCTGGAGCTTCAGGGAGATTACTATGGGCAGGGCTTCTGAGGGAGGAACAAAGCTGTCGTATTGAACTGAGACTGAAGGATTCTTACAGTTCCATGTCTCGGGGTTATTTGCATTTTTATTTTTTATTTACTTCCGGCTTCCCGAGACACAGGCTTTGAAGTCATGACCGTCTGTCCCTCCAGGACAAAAGTGTGTACTACTGTATCCAGTACACTGTGGTGAGGTGCTTTAAAGTAAGAGGAACTGACACAGACAACCACTTGTAACTCTTACAACCTTAGGTTTCAAATTCAATTCTATTATCAACTCGAAAATGACAATTTCAGGGTAGCCTTTTCTTACACATGGGCCCAGAATCTATCAGGACACAGGAACAAGGGTGTGGACAGGGTGGGTAAGGGTGAGGGTAGCAGTTTGGGAGATCGTACCCCCTCTGAGTCCCAGTCTCAACTATTAATCAAATCAGTATCAGAAAGCAATGGAGGATTTTGGAGTGAGCACAGGGTAATATTTCACACTGGCAGACTGTTCTTCCTAACCTTTCAGGACAGCATAAATTTAGTTTTGATTTTAACAAAACATCTCAAATTCAGAACTAGAGCCCCACTATTTTACAGAAATGAAATACTAGAAGTGCCTTCCGTGAGGTGACATAAATAACATTCGGAATGAGCTGGTTTTGTTTTTGAAGTTAAGGATATTTTTAGTACTTAACGCTTATCTTTGGCATTTTTCTTCATCCATATGTTATTTGAGATTGACAAATGTATTTAGTGGACTTTAATCCCCAGGATCTCAATTTTACAAACATTTAAAAGATATAGATTCCAAATTTCTTTTGAATACTGAAGTTCCTAGGAAAGACAGGATAATAGGACTCCCAGTGAGCATCGCATTACACAATGGAGCTCAGAACACATCGTTGTACACTGAGAGTGGACGTTTACAGCTCTCAGCTTTCTACTGTTGGACGACGACAGCATGGCCACTTGAAGAAATGAACAGAGTAAGTGCACAAGGACTCGCCGAAATCAAGACCGCATTAAACACCAAGTGCACTCCCATGACATAGATTTGTAGCAGAAATGTTAAATTTGGAGCAGAAATGTTAAATTTGGAGCAGAAATGTTAAATTTGTTCTACTGAGTAACGCACATAGATGCTTTGTTGATTCAAATTAGATGCCTTGGGGAAAATTTAATAACCTTAGCAAAAAAACTTATTAATAATTTAAGAATCACCATCATCATAAATCACTTGTACAGATATGGATGTGTTCAATACATACATTTACTAATATATAAATAATTCTGTAAAATCTACTACTCAAGGAACTTAAAACTTAATGCGTTGTTTAAAAAAAAGTGGCCATATGGCTCTGCTGGAGAAAGTGATTTATTATGTATATGGCAAAGGGAAAGAAAATGCTTTTTCTTCACATCAATTTTAATACTTAAATTTAGTAAATTTTCTATTACAGTAAGCATTGAAGAAAGTTTCATATGGATGTCCCTCTAACACCCTCCAAAATGGAGAGACAAAGGCAGAAGTTAATTCTTTAAAACAAACCCTACATTGAAAATTATATAGGTTTCTGTTTTTTCTTTTTTGTTTTGTACAAATATAGTCCTATTTTTATACTAATAAACAAGTGGCATCAAAGAGACAACAAACAAAAACAAAACAACAAAAAAACGCTGTCATCTCCACACTCCAAATGTGATTTCGGCAAACAGTTTGTAATTAATTTAGATCAAATTTTTGACTGCAAGTAAATAAGACAATGGTTCCTTCAGCAGACATTGGCTTTCCAAAGAAAGAAGTATAATTCTCAATTGAGAATTATCAAAATCATTGTTTTACAGTTATAAATGTGTCTAAATAAATTTAACTTGTATACAAAGCATCCTTCTGAGATACCTAGAATCCAGGCTAAAAATTAAGAATTCAGGATAAACTACAATTAAAGATATAAATAAAAAATTACCATCTGATCTAAAGTTTCTTTCAGGAAAAGCAGAGCATAACCCATGAAAGGTAAAAGATGATAGCTCTGTGTTTTAATATTATTTCTACATCGAACTAAGATATTGAGTCACAGTTGAGATCACACATATTCTAAGTGGTTATTTTTCTAAGATAATAAAGATTAGCATGTGGTGATGTTTTGTTATAGTCCAGCTTTGATTTGCAACTTTAATTCTCATTCATTTGTTTATGAAGAGAATTTGGAGGAGGGGGATGCAGTTCCATTAGCTCAGTTAAGAGTTCTTGCCTAGCACGCAGGAAGCCCTGGGGCTAATCTACATACAGCACTGCACAGTCGTGGCAAGGTGATGCACACTTGTAGTCCCAGCAGTCAGGAGGTGGAGGTGAAAGGATCAGAAATGCAAGGCCATCCTTGGCTACATAATGAGTTTCCAAGGACAGAGTAGAATATATAAGACCCTGTCTCAAAAAAAATAGGATTTTATTTATTGATCTTTAAGTTTTACAAATACTATGAATAATAGAAAAGGATTTAAATTATTTGAACATTGTTTAAATTAGCAACTAGAGATGCTGTTTAATGACTTTTCCTGTTTTATTAGTTTTTGGTGGAATTATTTGCACCAGCATTCCAGTTTCATGGCTTCATGAATCACCAAGCTAGTATCGGAATGTACACAACTCATTTGGAGCCCCCCCCCCCCCAAAAACCCCATCTTGTAGCAGTATAATATTTCGGAATTCTACTTCCATGTAATTTGAGGTCAGTGCTAAAAGTATGATTTTGCCTTAAATTCACCAGTGACCCAGTTGTGCCATTACAGCTGAGATGGATCAAAGAGAAAGAACTGGAGTAACAGAAATAGAAGCATTTCAGTCAGTGCAAGGGCTATAACGAAACCATCCTGATGTGATACAGAAATCTTAATAGGCATTCATCAGGAGTGTATGAATTTGCCTTTACTCATATTTACTTCCTTAAATCCCTTCAATTATCTTAGCTGGACAGCCACACATTTCACATACACTCTTTTCTTTTGAAACAATGCAATATAGGCCTAGAGAACTGGCTTAGTGGTTAACAGCATCTGATCTCTTCCTGAGAACTGGGACTAGGTTCCCAGCATCCCCATGGCAGGTCAGAACCTTCAGTGACTCCAGTCCCAGTGCACCTATCGCCCTCTTCTGACCTTTATGGACACCAATCATGAACATGGCACAAACAAGACTCACATAGAGAAGATAATCAAGTAAATAAATCTTTTAGAAATGCAATTTAAACACTAATTATGAATTTAGGAAGAAGGAAATATATAATTTGGGAAGATCATCAATGCTTACATGAGAATGGTCAGTATATTAAAATCAAAACTATTTTAAAATTCAGTCGTAATATATAATGCTTCTTTTTACCATATAATTTCTATCTATTTACCATATTATTTACCCTGGCAATAATTTCTAATGCCATCCACTCTAAATATTAAATAGTAAATTTTGAAAGAGAGATTATGCTGTATTTATTGTATGAAAACACATTGAAAACATGAATTGTTTAAGACTCAGAATATTAATTCATATAAAAAAGTGTATTTAGTGGTTTCATTGGTCATAACTCCCTTTTAGCATTCCCCTGTTTGTATGTTAAGACTTTCAAAAAAGCATAAGCCAAGAGTACTTCATGAAATGTTTGATCAAATTGTACAGCATTGTGAGAAATCAGAAGAGAGATGTCAAGCTATTGTTTTATTGTTGGTAAGAGTCATATACTTAATAACTTCCAGCTTTCAAGACAATAATTTACATTCAATTCCAAATTCAAACCCATGAGTATAAGGTCATTGGCAGTACAGCCCTACTAAATGCCAAATTTGTAGGTTAAAAAAAAAATGTGTAAATTTCTTGAGAGGTCACAGTGTACTTTGTGAAGTTAATAAAGTTTACAATCTGACTTTTCTTTTATAGAATGTTTCAAATACCAGTCTTCACATTAAAGCCGTACATGAAACATCTACAGAGGTATGGTAAGTGAACGTCTAGAAGCATATCATCCTACCAAAAGCAAGCTGAAGCCATCACTACAATCCCAAGACAACAGAAGGATGACGTCGGCAACTCTACGTCTTAAGCATCTTCTCTGCCTAAATAGGAGCTGCTTGCTGCTTAATTTGAACCCTTCCTGCAGGTAATATTCCCCTTGTCTAAAATACTAATACAGGAACCTTTAAATTAGTGTCTATTGAACTTAAAAACAGAATCCATCAAGTGATAGGCCTCCCAAAATGGCGTCATTGTCAGATCTGGTTAATCTGAAGTGCGTTATCTTCAAATGTTAACTGTTGAGAGACTGGAGCTCTTTTCCTGTCTATAAGAATGCGTTGGGTTTCTGACATGGCTCCTGACTGTTGCAATATCAAGATTGAGTGTGCATAGAATGTTCCGGTACTGTGTCCCTCACCTTAGTGCTCAAGTTCACGAACAGTGCTGCTCACCTCTACTGTGAAAAAAACAGGTTTCTATCTTTAAAGTAGGTCTTTGCTCCTTGACTTAGGTTGGGAATATATTTTGAAGGGAAGATCAATTATACTTTTCATGACATAAGTAGCTCACTACTAATGAATAAGTGTAAAAGCATAACGTCTGAGAATACAATCTTAGAGATTGTATCAGTATAATGAAGTTGAACATTGAGAAGCTATGTAAATTGTCATTTAGTACTTTATATCATTCTTTGAGCTTTCTGCTCAGACCATTAGATTTATATTCTTACATATCGGTAAAGACTGGATTAAAAAATTAAGAATTAATATGATCAACAAATCTCTGTTAAAGATTCTGCCATTAGGGGCTAGAGAGATGGCTCAGCAGTTAAGAGCACTGGAGGGTCTTCTAAAGGACCCAAGCTCAGTTCACTGCACTCAGATGGCAGCTCGCCACTGTGTATAGCTCTGGTACTAGGATATCTGACAGGCTCACACACACATAGAAATAGGCAGAACACCAGTGTACATAAAATAAAAATAGATCATTTAAAAAAAACAAAATAGCTTGGCTTTCAAAAAAGATTCTCGCATTCTGTCCTGTGTGTGATTCCGTTGATATTCTGACGTGTGCAAGAAGACTGCTTAAGGGGGAAAATAAGGTTTAGATAGAAAAATTCCAGCTACATTTTTCAATCAGTCACTTCCACATTATTTCCAAGGCAACTTAACTTTCTTATTCCAGTTAAGCATGAACTCTAAGGCTCGCTAATAATCTTAAAATAGAGAGTGATGTATTCATAGTTCTGTTGTTTTTTTTTTTTTTTTTTTGGATTTTACACTGTAAGCAAGAGAACAAGCCGTTGCAATATCTGTTAATTATCTGTTGGTGCCGGGGATTGAACCCGAGACCTCATGGATGCTTATCAGGCAGTCTACACTGCCTGAACTTTGTCATCACTCCTCTTCCTTGAAATGAAAGCTGTGTTTTACGTAGTCTAAGCTTTTCATATCTAGTATTTACATGAAAATTTAAATAACATGGTCTTCTTGTGAAGAGCACACCACAGGACTTCAGTTCAATAAACTTCCATAATAAGGACCTGATATAATTACTTAAGCAGTAACATCCCTTTCACCATCGAAGCATAGCTTTACTACATTGTTATTAAATGGACTTCTAATACACATGCTAGGGAAATGTACTTTATGCTACTATATTAGGTAAGAATTTTGTTAGCATACAAAGAATTCCATCACAGCTATCCTCTTATAGTAAGATTTTAGAAATGTGCTAGATGAATGAGAGACTTTTTAATCACGCACACTTAGCATAATCTCTCCCTCCCTGCTTCTCCTCCTCCCTCCCTCCCTCCCTCAATCTCCCTCTCCTTCTTCCACTGAGTATTAGATACCTTGTATGAGGACAAGCTGCTTATCCAACCTTTTAACATGGGATGGATCAAAAACAGTAGAATAAAATGTGGGCAACTACTCCAACCAAAATAATTAAAAATCAAATTAAAAGCTAAGTTTATATCCTGGAAAATACTCAACTCCATTCATATTATCATAACTCCAAAGATATCAGTAACAAAATGTTCTATGGATAATAGGAGCATTATGTAAGCTCAGTGTGAATAAACTCCAAAATAAAGGGAACTGTGTGGTGATTTATTTTCCAAATAGAGGTTTTTCCAAGTCAGGCAAGTCATGACTTTTTCATTTAAAAGTATCTATTATTATTATAGCTAATACTAAGTTCCAATTGTTCCGATTGTGAATCTATACAGATAATAAAATATTGGGGTCATGTTGCATAAAATCTGACCTTAATTGTGATTTAAAAATAAAATCAATTGAAGCAGTGATTCTATAATTATTGAGGTTGTTATCATAACAAAATTGCTAATATAAAAATCAGGCCTTTTCTGTGAGAGAAAAAAATGCTATCCTTTCTCTTTGTCCTATTTAGTGTTGTCTTGGTTTTCGTTCTGAAAGACTGTGTGCATGCCAGAAGTGGAAAAGAAAAGACAAACCTGTTTCTAGAAAAGACTTTTGTTTTCATTGTATCTGTGACGTATAAGTGTCTGTTGGTGAATAGCGACCCCAGCAACAATCACCCCATACAATTTAATATTTGCTATTAGCTGCACATAGTAAGTTCCTTGAAAGGAGGCTGTGGCTTTGCATTCTTTTGAATTCCCCACAGAGCTTGTAACAGCTTGGTTCTAAGAAGTCTTACAAGTCATGAATTCTTTAAGGGCAAAGTCTGTTCATTATTCCATGGTAACCCTGGAAGTTAAAAGAATGCCAGGTATATGTAAGGTACTTAATAATTGTTGGTAGATCTGAATGCATGCTTCCTGAATAGACGATGCAGGACAGATACTGATGTATTCTGAAAGACATTCTAACTCTTGAATTCACACGTTGATTTATCTCAGCGTGATAGTCAATTGTTGAAAAATATAAAGGTTGGAGAGGCCAAGTGTGGTTGCTTTAAGACAGATAAACTCGTTTAGCATCATTTTGGCTACAGCCTAATTATTTTGCCTGTGCTTTTACTATTGTAGAAAAAAAACAAACTTCTGTGTGAAAGAGTGTTTCTTGTGTGGTTTTTACACGATGTAGACAACTTTGCACACATTGTTTTTCTTTGAGATGGGGGTCTCACTCTGTAGCTCTGGCTAGTCATTATTTAGACCAATCTGACCCCAAACTCACAGAGCTCTGCCTGTTCCTACATGCCCTGGGATTAAGGGTGAGCACGATTGTGCCTGACACACTAATGTTCTTTCAAATAGGTGCAGCATCTGTTGCTTGTAATATATTTAATATGTAATGAGTGGAGAAATGGTTGAAGATGTAATTTGTTCTGCTTAGAATCCTAGGGAGAAGTTTTATAGCCTAGGAGAGAAACTTTGGGACTATAGGCACTTTCCTTGTTTTTTCTTTCTCTTTAGTTCAGATTTTTGCCTTAAAACCCCTAGGGGTGATCAACTCTATCCGTTCAGTGATAAAAGATGCATTAAAAGGGAAGGACACGTATAGAATGCAGTGACAAAACTGCTTTGGATTACTTTCACTTCTCACTGACTGCTTAGCTCCATGTACAAGGTGGGAGCAGGGCAGCTTTTGCAATTGCAGTGTCCTCCAAAATGTCGAAAGCTCAAGTGTTTTCCCTGGCAGATCATGGACACAGCCCTACTGACAGTCCCCTATATTAACAGAAGTCACTTAGAGCTTCTTAATTTCAGAAACAAAAGGTAAGAAACACAAAAAGGGAAGTTTTGCTATTCATGTTTTTAAAATATTGATACAGTAACCACCACATCCCCTGTAAGACATAAATGAGATTTCTGATCTTTTAGGCAGGCTCTGCCCACCAGAGCATCCTAGAGCTCTTACGTCGAAGTCCTTCTTAACAGCAGATAGAAGGAGAAACTGGAAGCAGGAAAGGCTTCCTGTCTGCTCTCTACTCTCTCCTCCACAGACTGAATTACTGTTATGAGACGACATACTGCTATGTTAATGTAACTTAAAATTTTACAGCAGGTTGTATGCCCGGAGGCACATTATGGGACCACCTGTAAGCATCTAATTCCGCTGAAAATAATAAATAATTGTGAAGGATCCTCAGAGTAGATACGAATCATGTTGCTCATTCCCTCGGATGTGAATTCTGCTGGATAGAAGGAGATTGGGAACTGTACTCTTTCCAACAAATATGAGTAATCCTTCTGCCCACAAAGGAGTCTGCTCAATGCTATGCCAGACACCTGGGTGCCAGATCTACCCAGCCGTGTGTGTGTGTGTGTGTGTGTGTGTGTGTGTGTGTGTGTGTGTGCGCGCGTGCGCGCCTGTTCAGATTTTATAATCCACCTGGAAAAATTACCACATAGCAATTGCTTAAGATAGCACACTAGTTCATTTAAGAACCTTAAAAAAATCATTTTACAGTACAGAATGCTATTTTGCTAGTCTCTATCCAACTTGTTTTCTCTATGAAGGTTCCTTTACATATTTTAATGGAAATAGAATGTCAATGAGAATATCCTAAGGATTCTAAGCATTTAGTGTGTGTGTGTGTGTGTGTGTGTGTGTGTTGTGTGTGTGCGCACATCTCTATATGCATGTGGAAACTGGATATTAACTTTGTGTGTCATTCCTCAGGTACCATTCACATTATTTTGTGTGATAGTGTCTCTTATTGACCTGACACTAATCTAGTGGACTAGGCTGATGGGCCATGGATTCTCCCAAATCCACCTACTCCAGTCTTTCTGGGACTGGGATCGTTAAATTTCTGTAATGTCCCCTGTCCCTAGGATGAAGCAAGCACTTTGCTGATTGAGCTACCTCACCAACTGTCAAGTCGTTCTTATTTGTGGGACAGGATTACTATGTGAATTTTTAGCACTGCTAAACAATCTTGAGGTTTTATGGATTGAAAGGTAGAATTAACCTACAAAGTAAATGTATTTTTTACTGTATTTTCACAAGGTAGAAAGGGATTCGATGATCAGTGACTAGCCAGAAGTTACATAGTCTTTGCTACCATAGGCTGAGGAAATTTCAAACACACACACACACACACACACAGACCCACACACATAAACACACACACACATAAACACACACACACACACACACACAGACACACACAGACACACAGACACACACACAGATACACAGAGATAAGAAAGGTGGGAGTAAGTACATTTCAAAAATTGCTCTAATTGTTCACTTGGGCTGAAATTGTATATAAACTCTTTTTAAATGGGAATTTTGGTACTTTTATTTTTATTTTTGACATTTATTTTTAATTTTTGAGTTTTTGAAGTAATATTGTATCTCCCTTGTCTTTCCTGCTTCCAAACCCTTCATATAATGTTGTATGTAAGCTTTATGAATGAACATACTTTTTTAGTCTTAGAAAGGGCCTAAATGCTGCTCTCGGATTGTAAGTCTGATTACCCTTCTCCACAGTGATCACATGGCATTAAGACTACTACACATAAATTACCATTGAAGTACTGAAGATTGGATTCTCGGCGGTATTAAAGTTGACATTTCCTTTTTATTTGTACTGCACAAAGGGTTAATAAGGTTTGCATAACCTTAGTCTTTGATGGCTTTTCAGCAGGCGAGTTCAGGATTGCTGCCAAAACAGATTTTAACCCTTTTAATCAGACTGTGAATAGCCATGGTGCACACAGACCAGAGGATTGTACACGGAAGGCAATATAGCTCTGAATGCAGTTTGACCTGATAGCCAATCAAGGTAATGTTCCTAGAGACGCTTGCCATTTGGGTTGCTATGGTGAGTTTTCATATTTTGTGGAAACCACTGCTAGATGTCTTAAAATAGACCTTTGCCAAGAACAGCATTGGTCCAGCCGCATATGCTGGCAGCACATGGCAAGGTTGCTCAGTTCCCTTCCTTTGTTTTTCGCTCTCCCCCATGGGGCAACTGCTCTAGGCACCAGCCCACTAGTCTGGCAGGCTGAGAATCCAGGAACTTGCTGCTAATTACAATGTTGACAATTCCCAACCTGTTTACAGGCGCCAGCAATCAAACTGCATCCTCTCAAGTGAACCAAAACGCACTCTCTGGCTTCAGCTTCCCAAGGTTCCAAGCTGGCTGTATTAATTACTGTTAACTTAAAACTGTACACTGTTCAGAGGCACCTTAATTAGCTGGTTTGAGGATTGAAAGCTCTCCATTCCACATTTTAACGTATTCTAGTTTTGAGCAAATTTGTGTGACTCTCTCAAACATCTTTCTGTGGACAGCAATGTGATTGTTTTAGGTGTGGTCTCTCACAGCCAATGTGGCCACTGTATTACTTTAAATCTAGCATCAATGTAAACAGAAAGAAAATATTAATGTTTTTCCTTTTTCCCCCTTGTTTTCTTTCTATTTATATCTCCAAGTTTTTAAATTTGGATTTGTCTTAGAATTAGAAAATGAATGGGTATAGTTCTTTGCACTTATCATGTCACAAACAGCAAGTTGTTCTAGCATCCTTTTGTCTTGGCGAACAAGGTACATACATATTCCATACATCTTCCTAGGGAATCTCCACTTGTGACGTGTCCTCTGATGAGAGACAACAGTCTTTCCCCTATAATAACAAATCTCTTCGTCTTTGTAAGTCGGGTGACCACAGAGATGAATCACCCTACGAGCCCCCAAAATGCTAAGCACTCACAGGTAGTCTGCGTACGCCTGCCTGTGGCAGAGCTCCACGCAACTGTCACAAATAGCACAGCAGAAGTAAGCAAGCCCTGTGTAAAATTGAGAACTTTATTTTGACTCTGAATTATTCCGAGAGCCAATCTGTCTTCCTTTATTCAGCAAGAAAGCTTTGAATACCTACAAAATCTAACAGAAGGAGAGTAATTATAATTTTATATTGTACATTAGAAGTGGATTGTAAGTTAGGCGAGTGGTTCATGCCTATAATATCAGTATCTGAAGTGATGAGGCAGGAGAATCATGAATTTGAGCCATATCAGCAAAACCCTAATTCATCAAACACACGCACACACACACACACACACACACACACACACACACACACACACACACACTCTCATATGCATGTATGGTCACGTGGTATTATTTATATCCTTTTGTATGCAAACATCATTGGATCAATGCTAATAACCTTATTTTAAATTCTCTCAATGTGCAAAACCACTTGAAATTAGAGTAAGAGATTTAAATCAATCCATTAAAAGAAGTTTCTTCATTTTTTTTAAAATTTGGCCTATACAATTTTCCCAGACTTATTTACAAAATAAGTATAAGCACACTGCAGGTCTTTTCATATATTTGGTGCATTTACACCTGTATAGATCATCTGTGAGCTTAAAATGTTCAGAGTGGTATAAAATTGGGTAAGAAGTATGACGGGTATTAAAAAGATGTAGGAAGTTATGTCAGACAGTAAGAAGAGCAAAGCCATCAGGAACACTCTGTATTGAAATTCCCTATGCTGTTTTAGGAGCATGGCTTCGAGGAGGAATGGCATACAAGTTCAGTATTTATTCATTTTGTCATGAAGATGTTCTTTCGGTTCTAGGGCTGCATAAGTAAAATCTAGGAATTGTATTAAATGGCTGAGATACTTCTCAAAGCAACTAAACTGTGAAGTTATTTTAAGCCTGTCCTAAACTCATGGAATTTTGAATTCTGTGTGGATAAGAGACTGAGGAATAGTTCTATCTGAAGAAGATCAGTAATCAAGAACCCATTCTGTGTCTCTGCAAATAAAGGTTAGAAAGAAGAGTGTCCACCTTCTGCATCTTTACTTGGTAAAGTTAATTAGTAAATAGTTTTCCTCCCTAAAGGGGGAACTAATTGCACTGAGTAGAAAAACTAAACTCATAAAACACGACTGCCTGCTCGTTATATCTGGAAATATTGCTGATAAGGTCTTACAAATTTTCCTGGTTTACATGCTATCACAGTGTGATTTAAATATAACATGCTTTCCAGTAGAATAAAATGATTAAAATAAAAAGTCTTTATTTGAGTGTAATCCCCTCCCCCTTAGCCAAGCTTGCCTTTTCAGAGAGATGATGTTTCCTGTGATTTGAGAAACATTATCATGCCAAAAGGAATATTTATACATGCAAGCTAGGCCCATTGTGTGTTCAGATGATTCAGATTATTTTGAATGTGAAATTCTATACACCACGATGTGAGTTTCTTCTTAAATAAAAACAGCAAGAATGCTCAAATATCATTTAAAGTCACATTATGAAGTAATTCCTTCTACACTAATAAATTATATAAACTCATGATTGGCCACTGCCCATTACAGCTGGAAAAGAGATGCTGAATTTGAATAAAGACAATCATTCTAAAGTTTCCCGGAATTTGTGTTTTTTCTAAGGGGTATTGATGCCAATTATTAACTCTATCAATAAAAGATCCACAATGCCTTATTGTCCTGTTAAATCTCTCACCTCAAACTGCAGATTCGTTTATGCAATCCACACCCTGAATGCTGTTATCATGATCTATCTGTATTCTTCAACTGTTGTCAAGTTCAGTCTTTCTCTACCCAAATTTCCATATTCAAATGTGAAACTGTCTCCAAAGGGTAACATTGGATGCTACTTTTAAGAAATGTAACGTCCACAGATAACGGAATCCTGTTTGTGGTAAACATTCTTCTTTCCCTCTGTCTTCGTCTTTCACAGAGTTCTGCAGCTGGCATTCGGGTAACTACTTTCGACATCAGAAAGTACCAGGATGCGTTCTAATACAAGGACAAATAAATGGCTTTAAAGCCTTATGTTTCTGCTCCCTGGAAGCTAAGTGAAATTGGTTGTTAACGAAAGCTCTGCAAATTTTTAAAATCTATCCTCAATGTATTAAATGGACAAGCTTTATAATATTACTGACCTACAATTGGACAGTTTGTAAATCATCTGATCGAAGCAACAGCTGACAAAGTGTATTGTCTTCATTTTTAGAGAACGGATATTATATTCTTGGAGATTAGCAATGTACTTACTTATAGTTATTGTGCTTGGGATACTTCGGAATGTCACAGCTTTCAAAAGAAGTGATAACCTAGTCTGCTTCCCTAATAAGTGGTGGAAAACATTTTAAGCTATGGAAATGTAATTATTATACTATGTGATATAAACCTCTATTGATTGACAGTTTGTTTATGAATATTACAGGTAGTTATAGTTTTAATTTTAAAGAAAATACAGTAAGTGATGAGTCCATGAAATGATTTCCCATTATTGTAGATTAAACAGTTGTTTGCAATTTAACAAATAAGTCAACTTTGAACAAAATGTCTTTATAGATTTTTCGATTATATACGAGTTATATATGAAGAGAAAATGGGTAAGCAAATTTGAGAATTAGAGTTTATGTTAACATTTAAATGCATTCCACACCACAACCAATTTTATAGAATAGCTACTTTTACAATGTTATTAGAGAAGGGACATATAAGACACTGATATCAACATCTATCCTAAAAACAATTAATGTTTTCAGTCAATTGATTTGTATTTTTGAATACCTACTATGTGTCAGATGGTGTAGTCACAACTGTAACAGTTCATTCTATAATATTCTACTTAAATTTTTCACACAAAAATTGATCCTATAAACAGAATAAGGTGCTAATACCACATTGTACTCTCTTTTAAAAATATAATTAAATTTAACAGTGTATATTTTTAAAGATTAAATTTAAGAGTATAAACATTCTACAAAGCTGAGTGCTTACTCTCTCACTATATGTATATATATAAATTTATACATATATAAATATATATTTGACAAAGTATAGACACATATGTGGTGCATGTGTGAGTTTGTGTGTGTGTATTTGTGACTTTGAACAAAGTTGCTTGTGATTTGCTCTCATTATGCAGAAATACTCCTGAGACTGTTACTGGTCAGGGAGTGTCTAGCATATCATATGGCCACAGAGATAAGAGAACTTCCAAGATAACCCATGAGGATGAACTTTAAAATTTTTAACATTTTTTTTGTGATATAAACAAATAAGTTCAGGGTGAAAAGGTTTTGGGCATTTTCAATTTGCTTCATGTTTTAATAATTAAATAAAAATAATTAAGAATCTTGAGGATCACTTTGTCTGATGTAAATGTTTCTCAGTAGCTCTGAAACATCTCAGTAATAGCTTTCATCTGCATTTCATCTGTATGGGAAAGGAGGGGTAGGACTCAGACAAAAGTTTAAGAAGGCTAAAGCATTTTATCCTGGATTCTGAAAGCCTCAGAAATCGGAGGCCTTGAAAGCGTCTAAACCGAAATCTACTGAGGAAACCAATGAGGATCAAGAAGCTATTGTGACAGATTCTTGTTCAATATAGAGTCTGCGTTCAGAGGAAGGTTTTCTAGTTTTTATCCCAAAGTCTTTTCAAGCATAGGACATACTGTTTCCCTATGATAAGTGTGATTAGAGCTTATGTGATTAAAAAAAAAAGGCTGAAGGTTTTCCATAGGACTTAACTTTGAACTTAATTCTTTGATTTACCTTGCTCGGTAAAGACAATCGCAGCCTATTAAAAGAATGGCTATGAAACAAAGTGCGTGTGAACCTCAGTTCAGAATCATGCTGTAACATACATGCTTTGACTTTCGTATGAAAAACTATGCATATAATTTAAAATCTTACTCTAAAATGTTTTAATCAGGTAGGAAATTATTTTTCTAATGATATTTCTGATGAAATATTAATTAGTAACTTTAAACTTGTGACTTCTCAGTTGACCTAAGTTGACCATACATGCTCAATAGAAAAAAAGACGTCATTAGTTCTTATTAATATGTAGGATAACAACAATAGGAACAGAAATTAAGAAATTATTAATTTTCTAAGGATGTACAACCGTGATAAAAATTGTATCATCTCTATGTCATTCAAACTGTAAATCAGAACTACTTTAGAGTTGCATAACTGTTGCCTTCACTTTGGAACACAATGATGCAAACTGTGTATGAATCAAGAGTATAGTATTAGTGATTAGATTGTGATTCTGTCCTTTTAGGTTGAAGTTAAGTGGGTGAGATTCAGGAATAAGGCAACAAAGGAAATGTAATGAGGCTTGTTTTACATTCTTAGAATTGAACATTGAATTAGCGGAAGGGTGGATTTGTAGATTTGAAAAAACTTCTGATTTCAGCTCTCCCCATATATGTGTTTATTTACAATACTTTGGATTAGTATGATACTTTAAAAGTGTATTTTCACAAACGCCTGTACAGATGTCATCAGATATTTTAATTGTCTTTGAAAATCAGGTTCTCTTACTTAACTTACATCATAATCAATCGGGATATAACAGAATTCCGACTTAAGATATTTAATCACAGATTTGACATCTGGATAGCAATGCAAATATCACACTGTGTTTCTTTTATTGCTACTCTTTACTCAATAATCAACTAATTAATGAATTCAGAACCCTTTACAGGGAAATGTAAAACTTTTCCATTTTTCTTTTTGTCTCATACTTTTGCATATTGATTGCCATGCCTTTTTAGTTGAAAGGGTTATTTTATACCTTCCAGCAAAATGGTATGAAGCATTCTTCAATTCCACCCAAGGCTTCTAAATAATGATTCAACATACAGGCACCCTAAGAGAAAACAAACATTTACACATACACACACACACACACACACACACACACACACACACACACACACACACACACACACAAAGAAACCGTACTATAAAATGTGTTGCTTAAAACTTACTTATCCGTTATGTTTTAATTGTGTAAGTACCTACAATTAAGAAAGGATTCAAGTATTCTGAGATCATTGGTAACGTTTTTAAAGCAAATTTACTTTGTAGAAGGCATGGCTATCTAACATTCTGATAATATCCTTTTATCATATCTAATACAAAGAAAGCCATATCTGCTCAGTGTAAAGAAGATGATGAGTAATGGTTCTCAGCTTCCTCTTATCTCCTCTGTGGCCTCATCTTTCTCCTCTGTTCTACACAAAGTGCAAAGGTAGTTCCTACCTTTCCCATCACAGTCATGCTCATTTCCTATTTTTTCTGTTGAAAATTTACCATCATTAAAATGAAATATAATGAGAGAAAAAAAAACCAACACAATTGATGGATGTTTCCACCTATCATGTTACTCTGTCAATGCTTTTGTTTGTCTAGACTGCAATCAGGAGCTCCTGTTCTAGATTCACACTAGTGAGATACCAGGAATTTGTTCTAGAGTTGACAATGGCTTCAGGAAATATGACTAGTTATTGAATAGTATTTTATGAAAGTCATTAATAGATTTTTTCTTTTTTGTGTATATTAACATAGGAATCTACCTGCACACAGGAAGCATCTATGCATCTTTAGTCCTGAGTTCAAGTTCCCTGAAACTTGGTGTAAGCAGCAACACCAGAACACAACTCACAACCACAGAGAAGAAAATAAAGAAATCCTTTGTAAAATCCAGTCTCTGTCAGACTCCTTACCTGAGACTCAGCAGCAAACAATTAGGCAAGATGATCTTTCTTACACCTGTTTATGAATAGTATGTGACTTGAGCGTTCACAAATATAATACCCACTCAGGTGCTATAGGCCAAAGCTCTTATCAACAGACCATGTATGAAGGCTATAATTTTTGAGCATTTAGGAAGTCTTGTTTAAAGAAAAATTAATGATGAGCGAAGCATTCCTAAGTTTTTGCCCATCTCTTTTCATTACACCATAAGTGATATTATCCAGCAAACAAAGAGTCTAAACAATACCTACAGCCACTTAGGAAATAGAAGTTCTCTTCATTTCTTAAAGACAAAGCCAATATTATAAAGATAACGCCTATTCTTCTCCAACATGGACCTTAATGGAAAAGGTATCTCTGTGTTCTAATGTGCAAGCCACCGACAAGCACTTTGCACGTCTTTCCTGTTGGCTAGAAATACTGACAGTATAAAAGCACTAAGTGGCTAGTTGTGATGTAATTTTAAAGACTGTGCCTTCTGACTAAAAACAATAGGCTATCTGGTCACAAAAACAACTGATCACAGTCAGGTCTAGTTAATAAAGTTTGAGTTGATTTGTCCCTTCATTTTAAGTTCCTGGACTGGGAAAATGCCCCCATCCCCAATAATCTAAAACAGAAACCAGTTCAGTGAGACTGACACCTATTGGAAACTTTCAGAAGTAAATAATTCTCCAAGAGAAAATTTAAACCACGCAATCCGAAGAAAATCAAAACACTTCGTTTGTCATAGCATGAGGAGACGCCTCCTTTCTCTTTCCATTCCTATTATCCCACTCTAAAACTTATTATTCATTTATGAAGCGATTTCAATCATGAGCTGAAGCGCCAGTGCCAAAGAACTGAATGAAATAGCTTATTTTCCAGAAAAGATCTTGCTTGTTCACACAACAAATGATGGACTATATGTGACTCTTCCATTTCTCCTTCCAACACCAGGCCCTCAGCTGGTCTGCCCTTAAACCTTCCACATCTAGTCAACCAGGAGGAGAGAGACTAAGTTTCCAGGTAGAGCTAGCAGCTAGCAGCTACCCAACACCACTTCTCTCTACTTTTCTAATTTCCAAGGAAACAACTACACCCATAGACACATTGTATGTTGTTAGATTTTTAACAAGCACAATATTTAAAAGTCCTTAATCACCAACTGGTGGATCCCTAAGAAAGACAGTTCGTGGAATAATAAAAGAAAGAACCTTAGTTACGTATTTTTTTTTCTTGATATGACAGAATGTTGCCTGCAAAGACAGCTTCTGTTTGCTTCTTCACCCCTTTGTGATAATGGGCGCATTGCCAGGAGTCTGAACAGGACCACACCCGTTTCCCCTCTTATCAACATAGCTACAAGACAAGTGCTATCAGTCTGGATGGCTTGGGACTCATCTAGGGGCCAGACACATAAACGTAGGAAGAGGGAAAGAGAGGTCTAGCATGGGGGACCCTTCACTACAGGATCCAGTGCTGGAAGAAAGGGAAGACCTTACACCGGAAAGGCTGTTTTTCCAGGGCTCTTGCAGTTTCTCTGGGGGTTCAGCTTGCTCTTGTGAGCAAGGACCCAGTAGAGAGAATGCAAGGCCTGCAAGGAGAAATACTCCAGAGGAAGAAAGTGACTGGGCTTAGCTGATCTTAGATTGGGTCCCGGGTACCCCACAAAGGAGAGCTGCTTTTATTTCTCCAGCAGCTTCGACTTCTCTAGAATTCAGTCTTCTTCACAGCCTCAAGCAAAAGCAACCAGCAACGCGCAAGGGAGGAAAACCGATCTTAAGTCTAGCCGTGCCTGGTGGAACCTTCTGGGAACCTGAATCACTCTTGTCCCAGCGTTTCTCCTCCCACCTTTGAAGCGCCACCACCCAAGGAACCGGCAGCCTCCAAAGAGTAATAAAAACAAGCGAACTGCACAGCCAAGAGGTCCGCTGACAGCTAGGGTTGAGTTCTCGAGTCTCTGCCCTCGCCATCCACCGCAGTGAACCATATTTTTCCGGCTCCAAGGAACACCTTAAACTCTTGCTAGGTCCGCTTGCCCCGGGAGTGCCCGGGCCTGATGGAAGGGGTCGCGCCAGTGATTGCTTGCTCCTTGCTAGGAGGGGACGCATCCACTTTGCTTTATGGTCCATTAACATTATAAACAGACAAGAATAGTGGAGGGCTTTCTCTTCCTCTCCTCACTCTGCTGCAGACCCGAGACTAAGAACGTATCTTGATTTTGCTGATGTTTGAGACTCATCCCAAAGGCAGAGGTAGGGAAGGCAGCGCTGGAGAAGTGTCCCAAAGAAACTGGACATCTGAACAGTCACTGCCTGCCCCAGCCTCTTTCAGAAAGGTTCCAGCTCTGTGCCACAGTGCCACCAATCCGATTACCAGCCTGCTTCTCCACCTCTTCGCGGAGAATCCGAAAAGAAAATAGGGGCTCCTCAGAGACCCACAACACTTGTAATCAAAGTTCCACCGGGACCCAGCCCCCTGTCCCCCCGCCCCTCCCCTAGCTTGGTTGCCAGATCTGCTTGCTGAGCAGCTCGGCCGGTCCCGGTCGCGGGTGGGGCTCCGGCTCCACCCCAGGCCAGAGATTCGCGAAGTCACGAGCTTGGACAAGCTTGCCCCGGGGCACCTTCGCGCACGGACACGCCCTTTTTGCCGAGGCATGCCCCAGGCGACCCTCTTCCTTGCTCTAGCTCAGCGCTCTGAGGAAACTGGTCCAGGCCTTTTAATCCTCTACAACTTTAGAGAATCTTTCAGATTGGCACTTTTGTCACCCTGCCCTCTAGGAGAGAGAGAAAGAGAGAAAGAGAGAAAGAGAGAGAGAGAGAGAGAGAGAGAGAGAGAGAGAGAGAGAGAGAGAGAGAGAGAGAGAGAGAGAGAGAGAGAGAGACTACTCAAATGGCCCCACAGCCCGGGCTTCAGAGACCCTCTTCCTTTCTCCGCCTCTCCCCTCCCTTCTCCTCCGCCTTGCCCCCCGCCCCCAACTCCGACGCGCACCCCTCCCCCTTTCCTTCTAAAAGCGGTCTGGGTCACCAGAGGTGCCAGGAAGATCCAGAACGAAACCACCCGAGGAAAAGAAAACATAAAAAGTGCTACCTTGGCAACCGGGAGCTTTTAGTGGCCAGCTGGTGGGCTGGGAGGGGCGGCTGCTGCCCGCCTGCCGCTGGTACTCTCCTCGACTACGCGTATTCTTAAGCAATAACAACGTAATCCGTATTATCCACCCAAGAATACCCGTCACCGAAGAGAGTCAGAGGGCCAAGCTGCCGCTGCCTCTGCCTCTGCTACCGCTGTCACTGCTGCCGCTGCCGCCGCCACCACCAGAAAGAACTCTTGCTGCGGAGCCCGCCCCTGGCTAGGGCTGGGCTGAGCTTGACCGGGACCATAAATCCATAACTCGATTTCCCTAAAGAAGGCTCCAAAGCTGTGCTCTGTTGCTTCCTGCCCAGATCTTCCAAATGGCTGTTCTATTTCCAATTCTGAAAGACAAATCACAGAACCAGCCACTTAACACACAACAGGCAAGTGCTTTCTTTCCGCCAAGCAGAGCCTAGGTGCCAAGGATCTTTGGGGAGTGATATAAGTAGTAACCTTCAGTGTACCTGGTGATCACCCAGCGCTTTCCTTGGTATTTGCTCTGCTTCATGCGGACTCTGGTCATGGCCAGCCCACTCTAGGTGCTTTGATTGAGTGTCATGGCAGCAAGCGAACCCTGTAGAAGACATGCATAGTTAAGCACACAAATATCACAAATGCATTTGCCTGGATGGCTTCAGGAGGAAGTGAGACTCGAATCAAGATCGGGTCATGCATTGGTGGAATTTTCAACAGTGTGTTTTGGAAATGCACTCTCTCAAGCTTGAAAAATCACAGAAAATAAACAGTCATTCAATTTACTACTTGAAATCAAATACTTATAGATCTGCAAAAAGGCATCTCCCCCTTTGAAGGCCTTAGAGCTATATACAACGCAATGGATTTTAAAGGGAGGGAAAGAGCTTCGAGGCACAAAATAATTAAACCCATTTTCCATACGATCTGAACTCACTAAGTTGACAAGCTGGTAGAGCTTCTAACGTTTAAGCACCATCATTTAGAACTGCCAGGGTGTTTAATTTCTCAGCTCACCCTTTCAGTACTCACTATGAATACACACTGTGCAATGTTGGGAACACCTTGATAGAAACCCCTTTGGAAGCTCTGTTCTCAAGTAAATAATTTTAAGAAGGAACCCAGGAAAAAAGAAACCCATTCCCAAAGTGACTAATTTTGACATCAAGGGAAAAATCCCCGATTCCTTGATGATCTACATGGCTCTTACTTGAGCAGCTTTGTCCTGAGATCCTACAGTGGATATACCAATAGATGGGGGTTTATTGTTCACTCAATAAAATGGACCAGTGAAATGCCACCACCCAGGACATGCTGCAGCTCCATTAGAAAGTTCTCAATTTGTTTCCTGCTTTACTTTCAAATAGATGACAGTACATCTGTGTGAGTGGAGGGGAGGAACACGGAAAGGTGGCAACAGACATGATTTCTGAAATTATGTAAGTGCAAATAGCTCTTCATCAAGGAGTAATTATGTAACAGTCTCTCCCACCACCACAACTCATCTCTGACTGACCTGGTTGTAATTTAAGGTACTTAGGCTGTGCCTCCTCTCATTATTGTTTTTTGATATAATACTTCTCCAGGCAGACCAACTCACTCATCATTTTCCTGACACATTACTTACAAGCAGAAAAACCAAGATGAATTCTAGATTTTATGATTTAATGTTTGCCTGAAATAACTTAAAAGAAAAATAGTACTTCCCACCGACTACAGCCTATTTTCGCAGTATCTTTTTAGGTAACTCCGAGTACATCATTTACCAAAAATATTCACGCCAGTGAAACAATTAATAAATACTATTTGCTGCCATTACCCAACGTAGATGTAAAATGGAGCTTTTCTCTGGTACTACAACCAGTAAGAGAAAAAAAAATCAAGAAAGCTGACAGGTTCCCTTTAGCCTGAACTCCTAGAAACAAAAGCCCTTAGGGAAAGTAATGAAATAGTCTATGAGCAAAGTGTGCATTTCCTCCTGAACTCTTTTATTTAAAAATCTCAACTACCTCGGAAAGGAAAACAAAACGCACTGTACAGATAGGATTTGATTTACTAAATGGAATGGTTTTCAAGTCAGAAGCATGGTCAAGGCACACAGACACATACACACACCCCGCATACACACATTCTCCTCATGCTGTAGAATTACGGCATAAATGCCCACACAGCTTTTCAGTGCTTTCCAAGTACTTTCCCTTAGTTTATCACGATTCCGGAAAAAAAAATATCACACACACACACACACACACACACACATATACACACACACGAACACACACACGAACACACACAGAGACCCACAGACTAGCATGCTTTAAAAAAAAAATCTGGAACAAGGCAGGCGATAGGTTTTCTTCCTAACCAAGCAACAGAGTCAGCCCTTTCCCTACATACCAAATGCTCCACACTTCAGCACCTGGACCAGTGGACAGCTCAGCCCAAGCGGACAACCCGCAGCACTCCCAACAGAACTGACGCTCTGAGCTCTAACCACACACAGCTCTCGAGTGCTTCAGCGGGGCAGCCTGACTTACGAGAACACCATTTCCTACGAGACCACTGCCGCTGGGTGCATATTCAATTCAAACCTCCTTAAGCTGTCGGATTTCCCCCACCCATCCACCCTCCCCACCGCCCCTCCACCCTCCACACAAAAAACGGAAAAGGGAAAAAGCCCAATACTACCAGGGCGTTTGTTGATCAACTTACACTTTCCTCTCGAATATTTAAGTACCGCTATCAGAGCAAAAGCAGCGGAGGCTTAGGTCCGCATTAAGTACCTTTGTTCGTCGACTCCTGCAAGCCATGTTTATTAGAATCTACAATTCCCTCGCGTCCTAATAACTGAAGGTGTGTTTTTCGGGCAAGGGGTTCTTTCAGCACCTTTTGATCTCTCAAGGCCACTGCGACTGTGGCAGTGTTCCTCTGTACTTCCCCACCCTGTCCCCCACTCCCCAGCACCCATCCTAGCTAAAGGCTTGGTAATTAAAAACCAAATATACATAAAGCGAGCTACAAAACAATCGGTTTAGAAAATAAGGCAATTAAGCTAAAGCAGAAATATTCTCATTCTCTCTCTCTCTCTCTCTCTCTCTCTCTCTCTCTCACCCCTCCCTCCTTCACTCCCTCCTCCCTCCTTCTATCTCTCCTTCCCTCTCAAGTAGAAAGGGGGAAAACACGGAGGAGAGGGAAAAAATCGGGAGGAGGGTGGTAGTGGACTCCTACAATCAATGGCAAAACACTATACACATCGTCACTGAGTAACACTCTCTCGGTCTCAGACAAAAAGAAACCCATTTACCGATGTAAACATAGTCGCCCTCTCCCACACATCCTACATCCTTTGCTGAGATTTGTCTGCGGTATCGCAGGTATAGCAAAGTAACTGTCACAAATCCGTCTAGAATGAAGTGCTTACCCTCTAAATCCAGGTTGCCCGCTGAACTCCAACTGTGTGCAGAAGCCAGGAGTCATCCGATGGGCGGCGAGGCAGGCTTGGGCAGTGGGAGCCGCTGCTCTCTGAGCGCCCGGTTACAGTGTTAACAAGCCCTGGGAAGGGACCTCATCGCCTCTCGCTGGCTGTGCCCCAGTGCCTTCGCGTGGTGGCGGCTTGCTCATGCTTCGGAGGAGTCCCAGGCGAGAGCCTTCAGCTGATGCGAGCTTCCAGAAAGGCGTGGGGAAGGGGGGAAAATCATCTAATGCAATCAAATCGATCTGATCCACACCATCTGTCGCCTGCCACTATACACAAACGTTAAAATAGGAAAACGGAAAACACTGACAGCCCGAGAGGCTTGGTCTGCAAAGAGTTCATTTTTAGCAGAGCATAATTGGGTATGGTCGGCACACAGTTACAAAAGCCGCTGTTAACCATCCAGTTGTGGACCCCGAACATGCTAATGGTGGATTAATTGAGGAAGATCTGACGTGTGAGCTTCATAGTCTCTTATTCATGACTTCCCAATGGGAAAGGACCAATGCCTTGTGGGACTATGGTAACATACAGTCAAAAAGCTGCTAAGAAAATGGCTGTGTGTTCACAGCACCTCTCTCTGATAACAAACATATGTCGACTAAAACGGTTTAGTAGAATGGGAGGGGGTGTTGGAGAATAGAATTCTCATTCCCCGTGGTAAGCAACCCCCATATTCTTTCCTTAAAGAAAAGCAAAAAACATATACATCTTTAGCATACTGAGGAGAAAAAAGGATGCTTTTAAAGCTTTTTTTTAAAAAATTAATTTTTAAAATCAAGACTAAACTGTCACGTAAAAGAAAGGGAGCGCTTATATAGCAGTTCTTAAAAAAAAACTATCATGCCTTTCCTTACTGTGATCAAAATATATGCACAGCATATGCTGTATATAGAAACAACCTAGTAAATACCACTAGCATTGACTCGGGGTTATTTGTTCCTGATCCCCTCTTTGACTTATTGAAATCAGGATGCCTTTTAGGGAAACATTTTGTATCATTTAAAATTGATTTAGGAAACATAGGGTGCAATTATAGGGAGGAGACAAGGGAGAGTTTTTAAAAATTAAGTTTTGCAGTCACCCCTCCCACCCATACACCTTTTGGTGTGTCTTTGATCTGTAGTAAACACTTGATGGGGGAGAGATGGGAATGTGGGAAAGGGTAGAGATATCAGGAAGAGGAAAGGGGTGTATGCTACCAATAACCAATAAATTCTATTCTATTTGTAACAGGAAAAAATAGGGAGATAAAATATATCATACCCTGTCAATTATGATATTTGAATGCATACCAGCATTCAAAATTAATGTTTTAGATATGGAGGGAAAGCATATTTCAAACAGTGTTTGACTGCCCCTCACCTATTTGCAATTTTCAGATATTTTTAAAGGAGTATCATAAGAGAGTTTATTCTATATGCATGTAGTATTCTTTTATTACCTGTTATAAATATGCTATGGTTCTCTGATTTTCACATCTATTTGAAAACAGATAATAATATTCACTTTATTCTGCTTTTTAAAAAAGTACATTAATTTTTTTTTTTTTAGTAAACAATTAGTATTTAAGATGATTCTCCAGGTAGCTGAATGTGTCTACTGAAAAACTCTGATAATCTCTTTAAGAAAAAAACTGAATTAGATTAGTCTAAAAATATAGCTTGAAGACAAATCAAACAATTTACCTGATCTTTTGTTTCAATATACATTAATTAAGCACTCTTTCCAACCTACACAACATTCCAGGGTCAAAGTCAGAATTTCAAGTCTAATAGTACAGCAGCCTTAGCTGTCATTCGCGTCAAGCTATTGCCCCCTGCAGGTCAGGTTGAAACCGCAGGCAGATTTTGGCCAGGTCTTCAAAAAAAATTATGATAGTTAAGTTATTCAGGTTCAACCAACATGTAAGTAGGCTCAAACTTTCACCTTTGGTTTGATTTTATTTAAAGTATTGGTTTAGAAAAAGCTAGGCATTCATAAAATGAGCATTAAATAAAATAGATATTCTAGCTTTTCTTGTGAGAACTTAGCTGGGGTAAGCAAACCAGCTCCTTCATTCATAACATGATGGAAACATTGGGCGCCTAACACTGTCTATCTTTCCTTTTTTATTCCTTTCCCAGGGGAATCAGTGCAGCTCAAAAGAGTGTTAAATGTAAAATAATTACTTTTTCAATAATAAATATGTAGTGCCAAGCAACCTGTTGTATCACCTCACTATGCTCTTGGTAGGCTCTGTGGAGGGCATTCAAATCAAACCCTTTGCGTTCTCCCATCTCTTCATGGGATAGAAACAATGATTTTGCCTTTTTTTGATTATAACATGAAACGGTATTTCAACTTTCACACTTGTGTATCACCGTTCTTTCCTAAAGTCAACTCCTACAAATGAAATACCCACTGAGCTGGGACAAGATTTAGAAATGACGAAAAAAAAAAAAAGACATCAAAGCATACCAAGTTTCTGGAGTATCAGGAATTAAGTCAGGCTTATGAGGAGAATTCAGAAGGTTATGGGAAAATTCACATTTGGGGAATCAGTAGTGTGATATTTCATACAATGTTGTAAAGGACCTACAATGGTATTTCTTTTACTGTGTAAACTCAGATCTCATTGACAAATAGAACACCTCATTCAACATGCCACATAGTCTAATAACAAATTATCACTAAGCATTTTACTCAGTCACAGTGGGAGTCATAATTTTCCACATTGTATCGAAGTAGCTAGAAACAAATTGTTTTTTGCAATCTTAAATGTATCCTTAAAATGCTCGCCAAAGCCCTAGTGACAATAGTCAGAAGGTTTTTGTTGTTGTTGTTGTTTTTAAGGATTCTTTCCCCCACCCCAATTATTCTCAAATGTTTTTAAGGGATAGGAACTGTAGACAATGCTTCTCTCTTTTAAATCATGTTAAAAACAAAACGAAAAAAAAAACCATAAAAAGGCTTGCACATTTTTCTTGGTTCAATTTCATCTTTAGAATATATTGCAATTTTAGAAGGACACAGTATCTTTCCATAAAAATTATTTGCCTCCATAATTCTTTAGCCCCACTCCATATAAAGAGGGGGCCTTGATGAGTTGTTGGGCTACAGGTTGTAGAAACACCAGAACAGCATTCAGTTCCTGAAGCTGACATTTCTAGTTGTCTTTAAATTGTGATTAAAGAAATGAAAACCTACTTTTCTTTTGAAAACTTTATGTCACATATATGACATCTTTATCACACATGATTGGGTGATACAAAAGCATATTACTATTAGGTCTCAAATGTTGGCTATCATGATTTAAATGCTTAGCCACAGTTTCTTGGTAGAGCCTGTAAAAGAGAGGTATTGTCCCCCGACAAGTTAGTGGGGATTCTTAGTTCTTCTGTACTAGACAAAGCACATTGCCTACAAGTGCTATGGAAAACATAATCCCACCAAGTTTTACTAGCACTGTCCCATTTTCAAAGGAACAAAATAGAGTTCTAGAAGTTAGTGTGATATGATTTCTGGGATGGTGGGATATTAAGCATAAATTTTCAGTTGACAAAAAAATCCAATCCTATTAATATGTCCAATGACTTAACTCAGTTTTTTTCCCGGGAGGACTAAGAGAAAGAGGGAGATAGAGGGGGCACGCTTGGTGGAGGGGACAGAGGGTGGGAGAAACTGGCATTCAAAAGACATATGTCTGAATGGTGGAGATGGTAGTAGTAGAAGCTAGTGTGTGCCTGTGTGGGTTGTTTAGGGAGATGGTATTTGAAACAGTTAACTTATGCAAATTTTAGGCAGTGGCTACCATCACATCAAAAAATGCCTTTCCCCTGGAAAGTCACAAACCATAAATCTTCTTTTTTCTTTTTTTCAGAGCTGAGTACCGAACCCAGGGCCTTGTGCTTGCTAGGCTACCACTGAGCTAAATCCCCAACCCCACAAACCATAAATCTAACTCATCTAAACTAAAATCTAAACTCATCTAACCTGAGGCCAATTAAAAGCTGATCTCAGCGCAGTTTTAAGTGAGTGTCCGAAAGAGAGTGATTGTTTTGCTCTCCCCAGTAGGCTATAGCATTCCAAAAGGCTGGACTCCAGTGTCTCTCAGCCCCACTCCGAGGCAGAAGCACCACTTTTGTTTGCCACATGGCCTCTAGTTTGAGCAACCACAGCCGGTTAACTCTCTCTAGGATGGATGGATCCTTCAGGACAGTAAGGGAGTGAAGTGAACCCCACGCCATCTCACAGCAAGGTAAGCAAGCCAAGAAAATGTGTGGTTCATAGAGAGCATCAAAAGCCCAGCCCTAGCTCATCCTGGCCAAGTAATCTGTTCTTTGCATTGCAGAAGCGCTGGGTGTGGGGCACACCGGGGTGCCTGGTGACACCTGTTTCTGTGCCCGACCTCACGGTCGCTCTTCTCTTTCACGATATTTGTGGGCGACGCTTTGCTTCCTAAAGCATTAGGGATTAAGACTGACCATTGCAACCTGATGTGACCTGGAGCTCGAGGACGAAAAGCGGAGCGGCACCGGAGGACTTCACAGAGGGGTAAGGAGAGGGACGCACTCTTGTGCCCAGCCCCACCCCTCCAGGATGCATCTTGCAAGAAGCAACCCAGGCTGACCACTATATGCATTGTACGGGCTGAAGGTTTCCAGTCCTTGTTCCGCTCGGGGGCTTTCCCCTTTTCGAATCCCTATCTTTGCCCAAGTCCCCTGTCGCCCCCGCTGTGCCCACCGACTCTGGAGAAGAGCTCCGGGTCCCCCTGCTGGTCAGACGAGGCCGGCGCGGCGACCCACTCCAGACTTCCACTGCCTGGCCCCACCCAGGCCTAACTGGACCCTCCGTACCCCCGGCACAGGGTACCAGTTCAAACATACAGAAAACCAACCCCACCAAACAAAGCTACTTGAAATAAAAAAGAAAATCAAAACCAAAAATGGTTTGCTCACCTCTTTTACTGCTCAAAGTAAGTGCGAGCTCAGCTTCTCCCTAGGTCCTCAGGGACCCTTTCCTAGACCCTCGCTGCAGTATGGGGGTTGGGTGATGAAGAATCAACTCTTCCCCTCAGTAAACAAACAAACAAACAAACAAAAACAAACAAATAAAACAAGAGGGAAAAAAGTCACAGCTGTTGTTGAAAACACGTTTTGCAAGCATCAAGATCACACACACACACACACACACACACACACACACACACACACACACACACACACCAGAGGCACGCATGCACGCATGCACACAAAACTCCACTCAAGGAAACCCACATTTATCAGTTCGGAAGAGCTCTGATGACACGTTCTGGAAGCTTTTCATCAATGGTTGGAAGAAATGTTTGTTAATAGTTCAGAATATGACTAGCAGGCAGGAAGTGTCCTATAAACCAGAAGAGGAAGGAAGGGAAGTAGGACTCCCTTTCCTCTCTTCTGCAACCTGTGCTGTAGTCTTCTTCAAGGAAAGTTGCATTCTCACACACTGGGTCCTGTGCCTGAAACCTCTGACACAGAAATGGGAATTACTCTGTTTTTCTAGGGAATTCAAAGGTTCATTTTGTATGGTTTTTGAAAGTAGTTTAGTCTTGAAAAAGCTTTAGTTGTTTTCTGTGTGCATGTGCATGTGTATGTGCATGTGCGTGTGGGTGTGTTTGGTTTTCTATTCTTCTTGTTAGAGAGTGTGTTTGTCTTCAGGTAACTTTGACCTAGAGATGGGGGTAATATCGTATTGTCATTACTACCAATGAAGTCTGTTTTTTTCTGGACATGTACTGTCTGAGAAGGCAGTTATTTTTCCATGTGTAATTTTAGCAATTAAATACTGATTTACCCGGTGGTGGATCAGGGCTGTTTCTCTTTTCTTCACACACACACAGATCTAGGTAAAGAAAGTAAAGGATTTGGGGTAAACCGGATGTCAATTCACAGCAGGTGAGATCTAAGAATTCCAGGGGCCTTATTTTGGGGACTGCAAGTTATTGTGCATTGCTCTGGCTGACAATATTGAAATGAATGCTTTAGGTCAGAGTCTTAGTCTTTCATAAGGAAAAATTATTTATGTTTTATGTTAAAGAAAACATTTAAAAATATGAATATTTGCTTTAGCCAGGTGGTAGTGGCTCATGCCTTTAATCCCAGCACTCAGGGGGCAGAGGCAGGCAGATCTCTGAGTTCCAGATCCCAGCCTAGTCTACAAAGAGATTACCAAGACAGCCAGAATCATGCAGAGAAGTCCTGTCTTGAATAATGATAATAATAATAATAATAATAATAATAATAATAATAAATACTAGTTTTCTTTGTAAGAGAGTTATTGAAAATTCTCTCATTTTAGTGGTTAGGAAAACAGAACTTGGCAATTACACCTAGAACCTAGAACAATGCACAGTCCTTAAAACTAGACCTTCTGATTATAGTTCTTCCGACCATTCCATGATGCACAAAGAAGATTCGCAGAAAAATTCTTGTATCAAAAACAGCTCAGACAGAGCCCACATTTCACCTTAATTACAAATATCTTCTCATATAAAAAGTTATAAGTTTATTTTGGGTAGTGTGTGTTAAAGGCAATGGACTAAAATAATCACATTGGCTTTACTTGGAGTGCAGTTAAAGCAGTTAAAAGAGGTATCAGGAAAGGTAGTCTCAGGATAAACTTGGTCTACACAACCACTCAGAAGGTCAAGCCCATCAGACACAGCTTGGCCACAATGCATACCACGAAGTTAATTCTCATAAGCCTTAGTTCTACTTATCTCCCTTCATAGGTTGCTTCTTTGCAGTTATGAGTGGTTTTGAGCAGACCCATTCTTGAGGGGCACCCATATTTTCGGTGTATACTTAGGACACACTGAAATATATTTGGAAAACTGATTTACTCTGTGCTGTACAGTTAGCTTAGGTGGAGGATGTATTTGATGGCCTCTTTTAGGGTTCCACCATATTTAGTAGGGCTCACAGAATCAGAGATACATCCAGATGAGCTGCCCTAAGTCACGGGTTGGACCGTGGCCCGTACGCCTCAGCTTTCTCGGGTTGTGTGCAAATTATTTGGCCACAGGGCCTACCCTCATGTTGAGGATGTCTGACGTTTCCAAAACTGTAATTTAGTTGAATATAGCTGTTAATATCAAGTTGGGGATTTTCTGCCGCTCATCTCTCATTAAACTGTTAGTATCAATATCAGTTTGGAAGCAAAATGTTATGTAATGAATCTGGTTTGTTTGTGTGAAATTATACCATCAACGCTTTCACAGATTTTTTTAAAGACCTGAAAAGCTTTTTTGAAATGATCTAATCTACCCCTTCTGTTTTATAAAGGGGCGGTGTGATGTTCTGAGAGACAACACAGAACTTTCAAAGTCACTTCTGTAGTCAGGGAAGCCATCAGGTCCAAGATTTTCTGCATTCTATCACGGAGGCTTAGTATTCTCAGAGCTTCATGTCCCTTCTACTTAACTGTCAGAGACTCAACCCCTCATTCAGCCACCAGTCAGGCCCCTGACCTTGGCAACTCCCCTAGACACTGGAAATTCAACACAGAGAAAAACAAAAACAAATCCTGGAAAAAGACCTTCATTTGTTCAAGCTAAAGCTAAGGTCCATTGTTAGTGAGGTTATGTAAAAGGCATTTTACAAAGCCATTTTCCTAAAAATAGATCTTATGCATTATAGTGTGTATGGAAGAAAAAATCCAGAGACATTTTTCCATATATCCTGGTCAACGAATGCAGGAAGCCCTACACACCAAATAATAAAACCAACATTTTGAAATTACTAAGTATGGGTATGGCCAATCTTAGCCAGATACAGAGCTGTCTTTTGTGGTATGTTCATGGCTTGAGGATGGTTTGTTCCCAGAGGTTTCCTGTAGCGTGAAGATTAGATGTCTGTAAGTAAACAGAAACTTATGCAGGAGGTAGAATAAAGAAACAATAAAGAGATCAAATTGTTCTGTACGTGTTTGAAAATGCCACCTTTTAAAGACATATGACATTGTTCAAGCAGGTGACACAGTAGTCCAAGGCGAAGTTGGCTTGGGGACAGAAGAAGCTTCAGCTTCTCCTGTTTTGGACCAACTTTACTTTTCCCTTTGAATAGGATACACAGTGGTCACTGTCCCACAGAGCAATAGTGGATGGATAGTTCAGAAAATTTAATCCTAAATTTGCAAAACCAGAAAGAGGATTTTCCCTCCAGAAAATAGAACTCATTGACACAAGCCCAATGTATACTGGACATTGAAATGAAAAATTACCAAATGATTAGGACATAATAATGTTTTCAAATAAATGCCTGCCTTTTCCTCCATAAAGATTTTAGTCAGTTAGAATTTGAATAATGAGGACCAATAGCCAATTGTCACATGTCCATGTTTGCCACTAATGAGGGGCAATTTGTTTTGCGGGGGTTTTATTGTCCTTTCCTTGACAGATGATCTGAAACTTCCTCTTGGCAACAATACAGAATGGAACTTTTGTTTAATGAATGGGGGTGGGGAGAGACAAGAGGACTGTCTGATATCACAAGAAGAAAAAGTACATTGATTTGTGGAGGATTCCTTTGTACTCTTTCTTGCCTATTTATTCACTATTTGTTTTCTGGGTCTTGTTAAAAGAATACTATGACTTCTGCATTATAGCCTATAATAACACCTTGATATAAAAGAGTTTGACTATTTTATATTTTCGTCTTTTGTATGTTAATCAGATAATAGACTGGGATGGTTGGAAGAGTATGGGGTGACTGTCCCACAGTGGGGACAACCCACATCCAATTCCCAGTATGCTGAGCTGTAGAAGAAGTGGTGCACAATTTTCCTTTCATGCTGCCTGGATGTCGTGTGGTGTTCTCCACTAAGAAAACGATTGGGTTGGCTTCTCAGGAGAGTCCCTCCTCTACTTCCTCCGAGTGTAACCGAATCCAAACCACAAGGACACACAGTGTTGACTCACAGACAAAAAAAAAAAAAAAAAACGTTGAGTTTTTATCCGTACCGCCTGTGTTATTGAGATTAGAAGTTATAAGTAAGGAAGCCTAAGCATCCTTCAACTTTTTATGGCACTAGGCCAGCTAAAGAATCAATAGCATGTTCCCTCTTCATGATCACTTAAAAAAGGGAGCAAATCTTAAATAAAGAAAACATGAGATCGGAGATTGTTTTGATCTGCCTTAAGATGGGCGTAAGCTTATGGAACAGTTATACTGAAGCTCCCAAGAGAGTTGAGGAAAGGTATCTTTCTGGAGGGGTGAAAGGTCTTTTTGATCCGCACAGCTTTAGGGATCACCCTTTTTAAGAAGACATACAGACAGAAAAGGGAGACAATCTCATTCACGTTAGGACTTGAGCAAGGAATGCTTTTAGCCTTCAGATTTATCTATTCCATTTTAAATACACAATAGTATGGTTTTTGTACCTTTAAATTCATATTTAGCTAGGTGTTAAATCCGAGGAATAATCTGTTTATAGAAAATAAAGCCATCCCTATTTGAAAACAAATGGAAAAAATAATTATTTCTTCTCAAACGTGTATCCTTTTAATTGATCAAATGCATCCAAGAAATTCTGCCGGCAATTTCGGCCCTCTGTAGGTGTTGTTGCTGTTCTAAATTCATCTGCAAGAGGAATTGTAAATGGTATTTACCTTTTAATTAAACAAAGCGTCTTGCAAATTAAACACATGTTCTTGCACATCAAAATTTAGTTAACATCCTTTTCATTGTTCATCTTGCTGACACCGTGACAGTCCACACACAATATAGAATGATGACGGTCCCCCTCCCCTTCACTCTCCTCACATAGATAGTATCATATGCTAGAGTACACCCTGGCACTGACTTCTAATAACAGGGCAGCTTTTCTCTCTGGGGACTCTTGATATTGTGTGAAACTTGGGACCACATTGGTGTGTCCATACCTGGAAAGCTTTGGGTACTCATCTGATATGTCTTATAGTTGTACATTAGAGATTTGACAGTGAATGACAGAACACCTTAGAGGAATAGAGGAAGCTGATAAAGACAGAAGCAGCAGTCGTGGGTGCAGACTGCTTTCTAGTAACTACACATTTCTTTACATGCAGACCAGTAATTTGACATTTATAATTCACCACAGAGCTGATTTTCTGTCATTTTCTTACTGTCAAGTCCTCCACGTTTTGAAATAAATGTCCCTTCTAATTATTATATGAATTTGAACTCCAACATTCAATTTTCCCTCTTGTCTCTTATAATGGAGTGCTACATTTGGTTGAAGTCTGATTTGTAAGACCATTTAAGATATGTGATCATTAACACACACAC
Organism: Rattus norvegicus; assembly: GCF_021556685.1. Classification (NCBI taxonomy): domain Eukaryota; kingdom Metazoa; phylum Chordata; class Mammalia; order Rodentia; family Muridae; genus Rattus; species Rattus norvegicus. The sequence goes on along the minus strand of NC_141535.1, from coordinate 208,644,586 downwards.
ACACACACACACACACACACACACACACACATGCCTTACATATGAATACATGTTTTAAGTCCCATCTGCTGGCACTGTTTCTAAGAAAATAAGGTTATTAATGGCAGAATGAAACTGAGACAATTAGGATATAGTCTTAATGGAACTAAAGTCAGAAGGAGGTTTTCCAATAGGAACAATTGTAGCTAATGACTGTCACTCATTTGTACAGGTGCTCGTTAATTTCTTTTATTTCTGTTTATTTATGGTTTTTATAATTGGAATAAAGTCATTTGCCTAGAACGTTGCCAAAGGAGATCTTCGCCTTGAAGAGTAATTGTTAGATAAGACATGAGGTGGGCTCAGATCCTCCCTTAGCTTAGCGGTATGGAACTGCTCCAGAGATTCCGTGCTTTTTTAAACGAGGAATTATTTTCACTGCTAATGTTAAGTCTTAAGGTTCAGGCAGGGAGCATGTTGAAGATACAGACCCATGGAAGCAATTAGTAGGAGGGATGGAAATGAGTGGTAATGGACTTGGGTGGAGTGGAGAGGGGAGAGGAGTCCTTCTAGTCAAGGGAAATGGAGTTTTAGCTCAGAGGAATAAGTGGCTGATCCTAAGTTTTACATGCCAGGAAGAAATGATGAAAGCACACATTTCTCAAATATAAGTTTGATGTTCTAAGGCAGAATTTTATGTCTCAGACATGTATTCATCACATATCTGTGGAATGATGCTGTTTGGTGATTAAAGTAATATTGCATAAAGAACAACATTCAAAGCCCTGTAAGGCTTGAAAGGAGTGATTGGCACAGGAATGAGCAGAGATAACAATAAGACCAGGTTATCCAGACTCATATCCTTAGACTCAATTAGGTCTAAAGATTGGGAACTTAGACTCATCATGGCTTTGTATTCTTTGTTTGTACACCAACACCATTTCTGTCTCCCCTTTTTTTAAACATCACATAATTCAAATGGATACAATATCCCAACTACAAAAAAAATCTAGAAAATCTACATGAGGCAAGGAGTTTTGGAAATTTCAAGCCCAACTTTGCTTCATGTGTAAAATATGCCTGAGCTGTAGACATGAGATTTTTCCATTTTCAAAAACAAACACAAGAATAAACCACCACCAACAAAAACACAACTAATAAACAAACAAATCCCCCACCTTTTAAAGAGGTTGGTGTTTATCCTCGTGCCTCTTGGCTTTCACAAGGTCTATGCAAGATAACATTTTGACTTTTCATAGGGTTGTCTGACACATAATTTGTGTTCGTGTGCATGAGTGTGCACATATATGTATATTCATGCAGATATGTGCATGAGGAGATACTGAGTAGATGTCATATCTTCCTCTATCAGTCTCCAAAGGACTTTTTGGGAAACGTCTCTTATTGAACATAAAGCTGACTGATGCAGCATGACTGGACAGTCACAGCAATCCTCCAGTCACTGCCTCTCCCTTTTGTGACAGGATTACAGGTGCACACTGCCCTGCCTAGCTCTTTGGATGAGTGCAGGAGATCCAAAACTAGATTCTAATGCTTGTACAACAAGCACTTTACAGGGTCTCCCTGACCCCAATGCATAATCAATTTTATGGCTTTCTGTTTCTAGAGTGATTTCTGTCTTATGTATAATATGTCCCATCTTGTATAAATAATAAAATTGTTAATGTTTCTTTAGGTCTTTGTAAGTTCTAGCCACTGGATTAAGCAATGGCAATGTCTTTTCCATTCTGTATATTAAGACAGTCCCCAGAGTGAGGTCCTCTCAGGTGACTAATATTTATGGAGTTTTAATTACTTGTTTGAAGTCAGTAGTCACCTAGCCAAACGTGGAGCTTTTTAAAAAATCATTCTTTGATTCATAAAGCAAGGCTTTGCCTTACAGTTCTTGTTGTGATTCCTCTGCAATTCTACTTTACCAGGTGCCAGACCTGGTACTTAGTAACTGATGGGCAACAATATAAATAAATAAAAAAGGAAAAAAGCATTCTTAAGCATCAACCTGAAACCACACATTAAAGTAAAGGATTTGATGAGGAAGGCACTTCTGGGTTTAGGTTAAGGGAAGTTCTGTAGGCGACTTCAGTCTTTCGAAAACTGCTGGGTGAGCCAAGTGTGACTTCCATGCGACTCCTTCTGTCACTGCACATACTGTACTCCAAGACTGTTTCCCATTCCTTGAGAACTCTTGGAAGAGATAGATCCTGCCAAAACTTTAATGGAACCAGAAGATTCTGAGCAACCCAACAGAAGTCAAACTCTAAGAAGTAGCTTCATTTGTTCATTCACTCATCCATTCATTCATTCCCTCATGCATACAGAAATTCCTTTTATAGCATAGTGATGTTATATGAAGGACAGAGAAATGTCTTTAAAATCACGTAGCTCAAGAAGAGGCAACTGGACATGCTCTAATCAAGACCCACACACTATATAATAAATGGACTTACAATGCCATGCTCTGGGTCAATGATTCATGACTCTACCCCTCACCCCTTTCTCCATACTCTTATCCTTCCTTCACACATCTTCTTCCTGACTCTGTAAAATACATTGAATCAATGACTATTCTGGGAAAGTCCAACAAAGTCTTTTTTTTGACAATGTTAATTTCAAATCAGTTTTATTGCCTTTGATTTGATGTCACCGTTTTCTTGCCAACTAGGTATTGGGTAAAGGCTGGCTGACATATTAGGGAGTTCCATAAATAGGTATTAAATAAATGAATGCATATGACCAAACTAAGGTCAGACGCTGAGTGTCTTTGATTCCATTTGAGTTTTTGTTGTCACTCAGTTTGTAAGAAAAATAAAAAAACATGTCAACTTTTGTGTACAGAAAATTTGATTGTCTTTCAATACACAACTTTTCTTTCTGTCTATATCAAAAGAAGCCTAAACTAAAAGCAATTCAGCCAAAAGAGATTCATTTGAAGGCTGTCCTCACATTGAAATGATGTAAATTCAACAACAAAATGTACGAAGCTTTGCAGAAGACACAGAAAATCACATTTACTTCCAATAAGGTCATGGTTATTGATGTAGCAGGCTATCTGTATTCCTGAGAGTAAAAATGAAATCAGACGAAGTAGAAGTATTTGGCAGGTACACTCAGAATTTTCCAAGAGATTTGAGAAACCTTTTGCTGAGTTGATTTCATATCCAAATACATAGCAGAAAAATATGGGTAACTCAGTTGTCATCTGTCTCTATGATTAATGAATGCTGTACCAAAACATCTGGCTATTCAGAAATTCATAATGACTTCATTCACCATTTATATATTTTGTGTGATTATAGCATTGGGTTGATTGTTCTATAATCATATAAGGTACTGCCCTAGGGGATTTCAGAGTGCCCACTGAAGACAACTATTTTAAGTCGGAGAAAAGCTATTAATTCTGACCAGGAGTGGAGGAGGTTTTAAAGCTGACCCTATGTTGCCATGGTGCCTGTGTGAATACCCAGTAACAGATGTTCAAAACCAAGACCCTATGAGACGCCCAGTACAGAACAGAGAATGGATCCTTGTAAATGCCATACAACAACCACCTTGACCATCACAATCCTGATATTGAAGTATTAGACTCCTCATTGTTCAAAGCCAAAGTTCCAGATTCTCAATGCAGCAGTCCTGGTTCAGCCCAGCAAGTGATCAGTGTATGGTTCTGATGAGCTCATTGGTACTTGTTGCTGACCATTGTCCTCTGTAATGGCCTATGCATTCTCAGAGGCCCCCGAGACTTGCTTCATAGTTTTAGTTCTTTGTTTTTCTGCCTGTAAGACACTCCCCATCATGCTCCAGGAAAGTTCTTTAAGGATTTCCCCACCCTGAGCACATCTGCGCGATGATTTCTCAATGCTCGTTTGCAGCATCTAACACCTATGACCGCTTCAGTAGCTGCTGAGTACATTACAGCTGTTGTCCCCATTACAGAGATGGTGTGTGTCTCAGTGCACACATGCAGAAAAAAATGAGTTGCATAAAAGCATGTATTTTTCTAAAGTAATTGCTTTTCTTACTATTGGATATTGGTAATTACTATTTGGCTCAATTTTGCCTCAATCAAAATAGTCATCTTAAAGTTAAAATCTGAAGATTTGTAGCATTGAAATTAAAACCCCAACTTCCAAGTATGAGTTATTGGCTAGGAAACAAAACCTCAGCAGCCCTTCTCAGGAAATATTATGTAACTATGATCATAACAACCTTTCAAAAGAAATTAGGAACTGAGTAATATAAGCACTTTTCATTCTCCAATTCCATGTTAAGTGAGTTTTGATTTTAGGTGATAATAAGCCTGTAAACATGTCTTAGTAATTCACCGTGAGCACCATTTACTCTTAATTTTGATTCATTAATATTACATTCTCAAAACATTTTTTATCTGCTTTTCTGCTTTTTTTTTCTGTTTGGATGGAGGTGTTTATATGAATATTGTGTGCATGTATGTGCCTTTGTATGTGTGTGTGTGTGTTTCTTTGAATGTGTGTTGTTTGCATGTGTATCTTTGTATGTGTGGATCTTTGTACTTATGTGTGTGCAAGCACAGGTGTAGGTGTCTTTGTATGTGAGTGTGAGTGTGTGCATATGCATGTGTGTGTGTGTGTTTACGTCACATATTCTTTTCCTAGGCCTAGCAGATTTTGCTTTAGTTTTACAGTCTCAAATATTAAAAAAAAAAAAGCACTAGCTTTATTACAATTTATTTGGTTCTCTTTTCCCAGGTTGGCAGAGGGTTTTAGGTGACCAGATCACAAATAAGTGAGAATGTTTGTGTCTCCTTTCTACATAGCCACAGTCCTCTGATTTTTCCTTTCTTATTTTCTTTTCACCGACACAGTTGATTCTTTGCAACTTGTTTTGTCATTGACTCCATTCTCTCTTCAGCATCCTGCTTAGTCTTTATTTCTGGGATGAATATGAGTTTAATCTTAATTTCATTCTTTATGGCCATCTATGTGCTTCTGTTTCAAAGTTTCCGCATTGTGATCTAGGTTTGCTTTTTTTTTTTTTTTTTTGGTTCTTTTTTTTTGGAGCTGGGGACCGAACCCAGGGCCTTGCGCTTCCTAGGCAAGCGCTCTACCACTGAGCTAAATCCCCAACCCCCTCTAGGTTTGCTTTTTAATCTGTAAATTCTGATATAAGAGATCCAATTTAATTTTGCTCTGCTTTCCATAGTTTATTAATGAGGGTATAAATTGATATATTTTGATTACATTATCCATTTTTATGTAAATTTAAATGTCGTTCGACTTATCTGAAAATATTTTTACACGTTAATTTTTTAGACTATAATTAACTATTTGAAGGCAAAAATATGTCTTAGGAGTTGTTTTGTCTGTTAGGATGATAGCATTTCTTTCTTTTGATATGGAAACATTGTTTTTTATTAATTGGCTGTATTTCTTATTATCCTAGGTGGTAGGGTTGTCTTTTGTGTTTTGATGTTCTCTTCTATGTGCTGGACTGGATACTGCCCTTTCTTGTTTCCTTAGTTTACTAATGGTCACACCTGCTCAATCACCTTCTGTCTCTTTGTTCTGGACAGGGTGTCATGTGAGGGTGAGGCTTCTGGTGCTTTGAATTCAAGAATAAACCTTCAGTTGTCTGCATTTTATCTTTATCCTATTGTTTTTCTATCCCAGAGTCCTCTGATTGACCAGAATTCAGTCTTGTTCTTGGAATTCCTCCTGCAATGGTGTACTTTAGGTGTACACCAGCCCCCTTTTAGGTGTAAATCACCCTTCATTCATCAGTGAATCCCCTTTCTCTGTCTTTATGTGCACAGTCTCTACTTGATGGGGGTTCCGGAGTTGCCTGGGTTGAGTTTGGGTCTTTTCTTCAATGGTCCTTTATTTAGCCATTCTGTAGTCATTACTATAAGTGTCTACTTATCTCAACGTTGATCTATGCACTCCTTGGACATAGTGTAAGGAAATTAAGCCATATATGGATATCTTTTTTTTTATTAACTTGAGGGTTTCTTATTTACATTTCGAGTGTTATTTCCCTTTCCCGGTTTCCGGGCAAACATCCCCCTAATCCCTCCCCCTCCCCTTCTTTAGGGGTGTTCCCCTCCTCATCCTCCCCCCATTGCCGCCCTCCCCCCAACAATCACGTTCACTGGGGGTTCAGTCTTAGCAGGACCAAGGGCTTCCCCTTCCACTGGTGATCTTACTAGAATATTCATTGCTACCTATGAGGTCAGAGTCCAGGGTCAGTCCATGTATAGTCCTTAGGTAGTGGCTTAGTCCCTGGAAGCTCTGGTTGCTTGGCATTGTTGTTCATAAGGGGTCTCGAGCTCCTTCAAGCTCTCCGAGTTCTTTCTCTGATTCCTTCAACGGGGGTCCCCTTCTCAGTTCAGTGGTCTGCTGCTGTATTTGCTGTATTCTGGCTGTGTCTCTCAGGAGCGATCTACATCCGGCTCCTGTCGGCCTGCACTTCTTTGGTTCATCCATCTTGTCTAATTGGATGGCTGTATATGTATGGGCCACAAGTGGGGCAGGCTCTGAATGGGTGTTCCTTCTGTGTCTGTTTTAATCTTTGCCTCTCTATTCCCTGCCAAGGGTATTCTTGTTCCCCTTTTAAAGAAGGAGTGAAGCATTCACATTTTGATCATCTGTCTTGAGTTTCATTTGTTCTAGGCATCTAGGGTAATTCAAGCATTTGGGCTAATAGCCACTTATCAATGAGTGCATACCATGTGTGTTTTTCTGTGATTGGGTTACCTCACGTAGGATCATATTTTCCAGTTCCAACCATTTGCCTACGAATTTCATAAACTCGTTGTTTTTGATAGCTGAGTAATATTCCATTGTGTAGATGTACCACATTTTCTGTATCCATTCCTCTGTTGAAGGGCATCTGGGTTCTTTCCAGTTTCTGGCTATTATAAATAAGGCTGCGATGAACATAGTGGAGCATATGTCTTTTTTATATGTTGGGGCACCTTTTGGGTATATGCCCAAGAGAGGTATAGCTGGATCCTCAGGCAGTTCAATGTCCAATTTTCTGAGGAACCTCCGGACTGATTTCCAGAATGGTTGTACCAGTCTGCAATCTCACCAACAATGGAGGAGTGTTCCTCTTTCTCCACATCCTCTCCAGCATTTGCTGTCACCTGAGTTTTTGATCTTAGCCATTCTCACTGGTGTGAGGTGAAATCTCAGGGTTGTTTTGATTTGAATTTCCCTTATGACTAAAAATGTTGAACATTTCTTTAGGTGTTTCTCAGCCATTCGGCATTCCTCAGCTGTGAATTCTTTGTTTAGCTCTGAACTCCATTTTTTTTTTATTTTATTCCCTTTCCCGGTTTCCGGGCAAACATCCCCCTCCCCCTCCCCTTCCTTATGGGTGTTCCCCTCCCAACCCTCCCCCCATTGCCGCCCTCCCCCCATAGACTAGTTCACTGGGGGTTCAGTCTTAGCAGGACCCAGGGCTTCCCCTTCCACTGGTGCTCTTACTAGGATATTCATTGCTACCTATGGGGTCAGAGTCCAGGGTCAGTCCATGTATAGTCTTTACGTAGTGGCTTAGTCCCTGGAAGCTCTGGTTGCTTGGCATTGTTGTACTTTTCCAGTTCTTTCTCTGATTCCTTCAATAGGGGACCTATTCTCAGTTCAGTGGTTTGCTGCTGGCATTCGCCTCTGTATTTGCTGTATTCTGGCTGTGTCTCTCAGGAGCGATCTACATCCGGCTCCTGTCGGTCTGCACTTCTTTGCTTCATCCATCTTGTCTAATAGGGTGGCTGTATATGTATGGGCCAAATGTGGGGCAGGCTCTGAATGGGTGTTCCTTAAGTCTCTGTTTTAATCTTTGCCTCTCCCTTCCCTGCCAAGGGTATTCTTTTTCCTCATTTAAAGAAGGAGTGAAGCATTCACATTTTGATCATCCGTCTTGAGTTTCGTTTGTTCTAGGGATCTAGGGTAATTCAAGCATTTGGGCTAATAGCCACTTATCAATGAGTGCACACCATGTATGTCTTTCTGTGATTGGGTTAGCTCACTCAGGATGATATTTTCCAGTTCCAACCATTTGCCTACGAATTTCATAAACTCGTTTTTTTGATAGCTGAGTAATATTCCATTGTGTAGATGTACCACATTTTCTGTATCCATTCCTCTGTTGAAGGGCATCTGGGTTCTTTCCAGTTTCTGGCTATTATAAATAAGGCTGCGATGAACATAGTGGAGCACGTGTCTCTTTTATATGTTGAGGCATCTTTTGGGTATATGCCCAAGAGAGGTATGGCTGGATCCTCAGGCAGTTCAATTTCCAATTTTCTGAGGAACCTCCAGACTGATTTCCAGAATGGTTTTACCAGACTGCAATCCCACCAACAATGGAGGAGTGTTCCTCTTTCTCCACATCCTCGCCAGCATCTGCTGTCACCTGAGTTTTTGATCTTAGCCAATCGCACTGGTGTGAGGTGAAATCTCAGGGTTGTTTTGATTTGCATTTCCCTTATGACTAAAGATGTTGAACATTTCTTTAGGTGTTTCTCAGCCATTCGGCATTCCTCAGCTGTGAATTCTTTGTTTAGCTCTGAACCCCATTTTTTAATAGGGTTATTTGTTTCCCTGCGGTCTAACTTCTTGAGTTCTTTGTATATTTTGGATATAAGGCCTCTATCTGTTGTAGGATGGGTAAAGATCTTTTCCCAATCTGTTGGTTGCCGTTTTGTCCTAACCACAGTGTCCTTTGCCTTACAGAAGCTTTGCAGTTTTATGAGATCCCATTTGTCGATTCTTGATCTTAGAGCTAAGCCATTGGTGTTTTGTTCAGGAAATTTTTTCCAGTGCCCATGTGTTCCAGATGCTTCCCTAGTTTTTCTTCTATTAGTTTGAGTGTGTCTGGTTTGATGTGGAGGTCCTTGATCCACTTGGACTTAAGCTTTGTACAGGGTGATAAGCATGGATCGATCTGCATTCTTCTACATGTTGCCCTCCAGTTGAACCAGCACCATTTGCTGAAAATGCTATCTTTTTTCCATTTGATGTTTTTGGCTCCTTTGTCAAAAATCAAGTGACCATAGGTGTGTGCGTTCATTTCTGGGTCTTCAATTCTATTCCATTGGTCTATCTGTCTGTCTCTGTACCAATACCATGCAGTTTTTATCACTATTGCTCTGTAATACTGCTTGAGTTCAGGGATAGTGATTCCCCCTGAAGTCCTTTTATTGTTGAGGATAGCTTTAGCTATCCTGGGTTTTTTGTTATTCCAGATGAATTTGCAAATTGTTCTGTCTAACTCTTTGAAGAATTGGATTGGTATTTTGATGGGGATTGCATTGAATCTGTAGATTGCTTTTGGTAAAATGGCCATTTTTACTATATTAATCCTGCCAATCCATGAGCATGGGAGATCTTTCCATCTTCTGAGGTCTTCTTCAATTTCTTTCCTCAGTGTCTTGAAGTTCTTATTGTACAGATCTTTTACTTGCTTGGTTAAAGTCACACCGAGGTACTTTATATTATTTGGGTCTATTATGAAGGGTGTCGTTTCCCTAATTTCTTTCTCGGCTTGTTTCTCTTTTGTATAGAGGAAGGCAACTGATTTATTTGAGTTAATTTTATACCCAGCCACTTTGCTGAAGTTGTTTATCAGCTTTAGTAGTTCTCTGGTGGAACTTTTGGGATCACTTAAATATACTATCATGTCATCTGCAAATAGTGATATTTTGACCTCTTCTTTTCCGATCTGTATCCCTTTGATCTCCTTTTGTTGTCTGATTGCTCTGGCTAGAACTTCAAGAACTATATTGAATAAGTAGGGAGAGAGTGGGCAGCCTTGTCTAGTCCCTGATTTTAGTGGGATTGCTTCAAGTTTCTCTCCATTTAGTTTAATGTTAGCAACTGGTTTGCTGTATATGGCTTTTACTATGTTTAGGTATGGGCCTTGAATTCCTATTCTTTCCAGGACTTTTATCATGAAGGGGTGTTGAATTTTGTCAAATGCTTTCTCAGCATCTAATGAAATGATCATGTGGTTCTGTTCTTTCAGTTTGTTTATATAATGGATCACGTTGATGGTTTTCCGTATATTAAACCATCCCTGCATGCCTGGGATGAAGCCTACTTGATCATGGTGGATGATTGTTTTGATGTGCTCTTGAATTCGGTTTGCCAGAATTTTATTGAGTATTTTTGCGTCGATATTCATAAGGGAAATTGGTCTGAAGTTCTCTTTCTTTCTTGTGTCTTTGTGTGGTTTAGGTATAAGAGTAATTGTGGCTTCGTAGAAGGAATTCGGTAGGGCTCCATCTGTTTCAATTTTGTGGAATAGTTTGGATAATATTGGTATGAGGTCTTCTATGAAGGTTTGATAGAATTCTGCACTAAACCCGTCTGGACCTGGGCTCTTTTTGTTTGGGAGACCTTTAATGACTGCTTCTATTTCCTTAGGAGTTATGGGGTTGTTTAACTGGTTTATCTGTTCCTGATTTAACTTCGATACCTGGTATCTGTCTAGGAAATTGTCCATTTCCTGAAGATTTTCAAATTTTGTTGAATATAGGTTTTTATAGTAAGATCTGATGATTTTTTGAATTTCCTCTGAATCTCTAGTTATGTCTCCCTTTTCATTTCTGATTTTGTTAATTTGGACGCACTCTCTGTGTCCTCTCGTTAGTCTGGCTAAGGGTTTATCTATCTTGTTGATTTTCTCAAAGAACCAACTTTTGGTTCTGTTGATTCTTTCTATGGTCCTTTTTGTTTCTACTTTGTTGATTTCAGCTCTGAGTTTGATTATTTCCTGCCTTCTACTCCTCCTGGGTGTATTTGCTTCTTTTTGTTCTAGAGCTTTTAGGTGTGCTGTCAAGCTGCTGACATATGCTCTTTCCTGTTTCTTTCTGCAGGCACTTATCGCTATGAGTTTTCCTCTTAGCACAGCCTTCATTGTGTCCCATAACTTTGGGTATGTTGTATCTTCATTTTCATTAAATTCTAAAAAGTTTTTAATTTCTTTCTTTATTTCTTCCTTGACCAGGTTATCATTGAGTAGAGCATTTGAACTCCATTTTTAATAGGGTTATTTGTCTCCCTGCGGTCTAACTTCTTGAGTTCTTTGTATATTTTGGATATAAGGCCTCTATCTGCTGTAGGATTTGTAAAGATCTTTTCCAATCTGTTGGTTGCCGTTTTGTCCTAACCACAGTGTCCTTTGCCTTACAGAAGCTTTGCAGTTTTATGAGATCCCATTTGTCGATTCTTGATCTTAGAGCATAAGCCATTGGTGTTTTGTTCAGGAAATTTTTTCCAGTGCCCATGTGTTCCAGATGCTTCCCTAGTTTTTCTTCTATTAGTTTGAGTGTGTCTGGTTTGATGTGGAGGTCCTTGATCCACTTGGACTTAAGCTTTGTACAGGGTGATCAGAATAGATTGATCTGCATTCTTCTACATGCTGACCTCCAGTTGAACCAGCACCATTTGCTGAAAATGCTATCTTTTTTCCATTTGATGTTTTTGGCTCCTTTGTCAAAAATCAAGTGACCATAGGTGTGTGGGTTCATTTCTGGGTCTTCAATTCTGTTCCATTGGTCTATCTGTCTGTCTCTGTACCAATACCATGCAGTTTTTATCACTATTGCTCTGTAATACTGCTTGAGTTCAGGGATAGTGATTCCCCCTGAAGTCCTTTTATTGTTGAGGATAGTTTTAGCTATCCTGGGTATTTTGTTATTCCAGATGAATTTGCAAATTGTTCTGTCTAACTCTTTGAAGAATTGGATTGGTATTTTGATGGGGATTGCATTGAATCTGTAGATCGCTTTTGATAGAATGGCCATTTTTACTATATTAATCCTGCCAATCCATGAGCATGGGAGATCTTTCCGTCTTCTGAGGTCTTCTTCAATTTCTTTCTTCAGAGTCTTGAAGTTCTTATTGCACAGATCTTTTACTTGCTTGGTTAAAGTCTCACCGAGGTACTTTATATAATTTGGATCTATATTGAAGGGTGTCGTTTCCCTAATTTCTTTCTCGGCTTGTTTCTCTTTTGTGTAGAGGAAGGCTACTGATTTATTTGAGTTAATTTTATACCCAGCCACTTTGCTGAAGTTGTTTATCAGCTTTAGTAGTTCTCTGGCGGAACTTTTGGGATCACTTAAATATACTATCATATCATCTGCAAATAGTGATATTTTGACTTCTTCTTTTCCGATCTGTATCCCCTTGACCTCCTTTTGTTGTCTGATTGCTCTGGCTAGAACTTCAAGAACTATATTGAATAAGTAGGGAGAGACTGGGCAGCCTTGACTAGTCCCTGATTTTAGTGGGATTATTTCAAGTTTCTCTCCATTTAGTTTAATGTTAGCAACTGGTTTCCTGTATATGGCTTTTAGTATGTTTAGGTATGGGCCTTGAATTCCTATTCTTTCCAGGACTTTTATCATGAAGGGGTGTTGAATTTTGTCAAATGCTTTCTCAGCATTTAATGAAATGATCATGTGGTTTTGTTCTTTCAGTTTGTTTATATAATGGATCACGTTGATGGTTTTCCGTATATTAAACCATCCCTGCATGCCTGGGATGAAGCCTACTTGATCATGGTGGATGATTGTTTTGATGTGCTCTTGGATTCGGTTTGCCAGAATTTTATTGAGTATTTTTGTGTCGATATTCATAAGGGAAATTGGTCTGAAGTTATCTTTCTTTGTTGGGTCTTTGTGTGGTTTAGGTATAAGAGTAATTGTGGCTTCATAGAAGGAATTCAGTAGTGCTCCATCTGTTTCAATTTTGTGGAATAGTTTGGATAATATTGGTATGAGGTCATCTATGAAGGTCTGATAGAATTCTGCACTAAACCTGTCTGGACCTGGGCTCTTTTTGGTTGGGAGACCTTTAATGACTGCTTCTATTTCCTTAGGAGTTATGGGGTTGTTTAACTGGTTTATCTGTTCCTGATTTAACTTCGGTACCTGGTATCTGTCTAGGAAATTGTCCATTTCCTGAAGATTTTCAAGTTTTGTTGAATATAGGCTTTTATAGTAAGATCTGATGATTTTTTGAATTTCCTCTGAATCTCTAGTTATGTCTCCCTTTTCATTTCTGATTTTGTTAATTTGGACGCACTCTCTGTGTCCTCTCGTTAGTCTGGCTAAGGGTTTATCTATCTTGTTGATTTTCTCAAAGAACCAACTTTTGGTTCTGTTGATTCTTTCTATGGTCCTTTTTGTTTCTACTTTGTTGATTTCAGCTCTGAGTTTGATTATTTCCTGCCTTCTACTCCTCCTGGGTGTATTTGCTTCTTTTTGTTCTAGAGCTTTTAGGTGTGCTGTCAAGCTGCTGACATATGCTCTTTCCTGTTTCTTTCTGCAGGCACTTATCGCTATGAGTTTTCCTCTTAGCACAGCTTTCATTGTGTCCCATAAGTTCGGGTATGTTGTACCTTCATTTTCATTAATTCTAAAAAGTCATTAATTTCTTTCTTTATTTCTTCCTTGACCAGGTTATCATTGAGTAGAGCATTGTTCAATTTCCACGTATATGTGGGCATTCTTCCCTTATTGTTATTGAAGACCAGCTTTAGGCCGTGATGGTCTGATAGCATGCATGGGATTATTTCTATCTTTCTGTACCTGTTGAGGCCTGTTTTTTGACCAATTATATGGTCAGTTTTGGAGAAAGTACCATGAGGAGCTGAGAAGAAGGCATATCCTTTTGTTTTACGATAGAATGTTCTATAAATATCTGTTAAGTCCATTTGGCTCATGACTTCTCTTAGTCTGTCTACGTCTCTGTTTAATTTCTCTTTCCATGATCTGTCCATTGATGAGAGTAGGGTGTTGAAATCTCCTACTATTATTGTGTGAGGTGCAATGTGTGTTTTGAGCCTTAGTAAGGTTTCTCTTACGTATGTAGGTGCCCTTGTATTTGGGGCATAGATATTTAGGATTGAGAGTTCATCTTGGTGGATTTTTCCTTTGATGAATATGAAGTGTCCTTCCTTATCTTTTTTGATGACTTTTAGTTAAAAATTGATTTTATTTTATATTAGAATGGTTACTCCAGCTTGCTTCTTCCATCCATTTGCTTGGAAAGTTGATTTCCAGCCTTTCATTCTGAGGTAGTGTCTGTCTTTGATTCTGAGGTGTGTTTCCTGTAGGCAGCAGAATGCAGGGTCCTCCTTGCATATCCAGTTTGTTAATCTATGTCTTTTTATTGGGGACTTGAGGCCATTGATGTTGAGAGATATTAAGGAATAGTGATTATTGCTTCCTGTTATATTCATATTTGGATATGAGGTTATGTTTGTGTGCTTTTCTTCTCTTTGTTTTGTTGCCAAGACGATTAGTTTCTTGCTTCTTCTAGGGTATAGCTTGCCTCCTTATGTTGGGCTTTACCATTTATTATCCTTGTAGTGCTGGATTTGTAGAAAGATATTGTGTAAATTTGGTTTTGTCATGGAATATCTTGGTTTCTCCATCTATGTTAATTGAGAGTTTTGCAGGATACAGTAACCTGGGCTGGCATTTGTGTTCTCTTAGGGTCTGTATGACATCTGTCCAGGATCTTCTGGCTTTCATAGTTTCTGGCGAAAAGTCTGGTGTTATTCTGATAGGTCTGCCTTTATATGTTACTTGACCTTTTTCCCTTACTGCTTTTAATATTCTTTCTTTATTTTGTGCGTTTGGTGTTTTGACTATCATGTGACGGGAGGAGTTTCTTTTCTGGTCCAATCTATTTGGAGTTCTGTAGGCTTCTTGTATGCTTATGGGTATCTCTTTCTTTAGGTTAGGGAAGTTTTCTTCTATGATTTTGTTGAAGATATTTACTGGTCCTTTGAGCTGGGAGTCTTCACTCTCTTCTATACCTATTATCCTTAGGTTTGATCTTCTCATTGAGTCCTGGACTTCCTGTATGTTTTGGACCAGTAGCTTTTTCTGCTTTACATTATCTTTGACAGTTGAGGCGATGATTTCTATGGAATCTTCTGCTCCTGAGATTCTCTCTTCCATCTCTTGTATTCTGTTGGTGAAGCTCGTATCTACAGCTCCTCGTCTCTTCTTTTGGTTTTCTATATCCAGGGGTGTTTCCATGTGTTCTTTCTTGATTGCTTCTATTTCCATTTTTAATTCCTTCAACTGTTTGATTGTGTTTTCCTGGAATTCTTTCAGGGATTTTTGTGACTCCTCTCTATGGGCTTTTACTTGTTTATTTATGTTTTCCTGGAATTCTTTTAGGGATTTTTGCGATTCCTCTCTGTAGGCTTCTACTTGTTCTCTAAGGGAGTTCTTCACGTCTTTCTTGAAGTCCTCCAGCATCATGATCAAATATGATTTTGAAACTAGATCTTGCTTTTCTGGTGTGTTTGGACATTCCGTGTTTGCTTTGGTGGGAGAATTGGGCTTCAATGATGACATGTAATCTTGGTTTCTGTTGCTTGGGTTCCTGCGCTTGCCTCTCGCCATCAGATTATCTCTAGTACTTTGTTCTGCTATTTTTGACAGTGGCTAGACTGTCCTATAAGTCTGTGTTTCAGGAGTGCTGTAGACCTGTTTTCCTGTTTTCTTTCAGCCAGTTATGGGGACAGAGTGTTCTGCTTTCAGGCATGTAGTTTTTCCTATCTACAGGTCTTCAGCTTTTCCTGTGGGCCTGTGTCTTGAGTTCACCAGGCAGGTTGCTTGCAGCAGAAAAGTTGGTCTTACCTGTGGTCCCGAGGCTCAAGTTTGCTCGTGGGGTTTGCTTATGAGGTCTCCGCGGTGGCAGCCACCAGGAAGATCTGCGCCGCCCTTTCTGGGAGCTTCTGTGCAGCAGGGTTCCAGATGGCGTTTGGTGTTTTCCTCTGGTGTCTGAGATGTGTGTGCAGAGTGCAGTCTCTTCTGGTTTCCCAGGCGTGTCTGCCTCTCTGAAGGTTTAGCTCTCCCTCCCACGGGATTTGGGTGCAGAGAATTGTTTATCTGGTCGGTCCCTTCAGGTTCCGGTGGTGTCTCAGAAGCAGCGGACCTGCTGCTCCTGGGCCCTCCCCCACGGGAGCCCAGAGGCCTTATACAGTTTCCTCTTGGGCCAGGGATGTGGGCAGGGGTGGGCAGTGTTGGTGGTCTCTTCCGCTCTGCAGCCTCAGGAGTGCCCACCTGACCAGGCGGTGAGGTTTCTCTCGCACGGGGTTTGGGAGCAGAGAGCTGCTGCGGGCCGGGATCCGCTGGTTTGGGACTCCCGCTAAATACTGGAAGTGCCCAGTCCTCGAGGAATTTTGCCTCTGTGTGTCCTGAGTTCACCAGGCAGGTCACTTGCAGCAGAAAAGTTGGTCTTACCTGTGGTTCCGAGGCTCAAGTTTGCTTGTGGGGTGCTGCCTACGAGCTCTCCGCGGCAGTGGCAGCCACCAGGAAGATCTGTGCCGCCCTTTCAGGGAGCCCCCGTGTACCAGGGTGCCATATGGCATTTGGTGTTTTCCTCTGGAGTCAGAGATGTGGGCAGAGTGCAGTCTCTTTTGGTTTCCCAGGCGTGTCTGCCTCTCTGAAGGTTTAGCTCTCCCTCCCACAGGATTTGGGTGCAGAGAACTGTTTATCCGGTCGGTCCCTTCAGGTTCCGGCGGTGTCTCAGACACAGTGGACCTGCTGCTCCTGGACCCTCCTCTACCATATATGGATATCTTAATATGCAGGATTCCAGGCAGCATTAGTTGCTGTTATTTGAAAAGTTCTTGAAGAGGAGATGAAGAAAAGGTAATACTGAATTCATGAAGCAAACCTTTTCAAAAACTCTCCTGAACTGTCTGTTTTTCCTGACTACCTGTGTGATGTACAATAAAAGAAGTGACGTTGCAATGGGCGCCTTGCAACACTAGCTTTGCTAATTGTGTACATCTACATGGAAACTGCCCTGGAAACCAGTGTACATTAATTTATTCACCCTGCTTAAAACTCGGTAGTAGGATTATATGTGGTTTTCTTGTATAATAAATCAAATCACAAAAGAAAAATAAAAGCAATTCTATTTTAGAAAATTACGATTTGTCACACTTCAATTAAATTCATCCAAGGCTTTAAATTTCTATCCTAACCCAAAAAAAAAAATTTCTACTGATCTTACATTATATTCTAAATGAATTTAGACTATGTTAATTAAGTCTCTTGTAACTATAATTAAATGAATTATTCATGCATACATATACACACATTTACATGTACATTCAGGAATATTTGTGTAAAAAGGCAAATCTCTTTTGAGGAGCTGGTCAAAAGGCAGTGATAGGAAGCACAGAGAGTGTGTCTTGGGTGGAGGGCCTCATCTCATCGAGGAGAGCATGGTCACAAGGGCTGGCTGCTGCCACACCATTTTGCTGAAGCATTGAGCACACTTACAAACACTTTTGTGTCTGTAACTTTGTTCCCGAGTCATTCTGTGTCAAGTGATGTTTTTGAAATGGAGTAGTGGGGGAATAGTAGTGGGGGAGTAAGGGAGTGGAAGACTTAGGGGTGGGTGGGAACAGGTTCGTTGCAGATAGATGGTGACATATTACAACATTTTTTAACAATAAGATATTTGATATGCTTGGATGATTATAACAAGAATGACATTTTTTGCTGGCAATAGCACTGTGTAAGTTGTCTAAAAGACAATGAAGACTACACAAGCCAGGTGACTTAAACTGTGGTCTAAAAATGATAGAATTTCAGGAGAAAATGTTACAATGAAACAAAATTCAAGTATTCACAATTACAGGCACTGCATCTCTCTAAAGACCAAAGCCCTTGTCTTTATTCTTTTAGAATTTTAATTCATTCCATTCTGGAATTATATTTTCTCTCCATGTTATTCAATTTCCTATTGGTTGATAAAAGCAAGGCCGAGGCAGGGTTTGTCATGGGTTTACAGTTCCAGAGAGTTAGAATCTATGAAGATTCATGAAGGTGGCAGGCTGCAGGCAGTTAGAGCAGCAGCTGAGAGCTTACATCTCCAAATGCAAACAGGAAGCATTAAGCTAAGTGTGAATGCCTTGTGGCTTTTGAAATCTCAAAGCCTACCCTCACTGACATGTTTCTCCAGCATGACTTCCTAAGCTTCTTCAAACAGCGCCTACCAACTAGGGACCAAATATTCAAATACCTGAATTTGTGTGGGGTGGGGGGTGGGGGGTGGGGGGACTCTCATTCAAACCACCCTACCTCTGAGTGGAAAGTTCCATTTTATTCTGAAGGATGTTGCTTTGATGAACTGAGTGGAGTTGTCATTATTCAAGTAAAGGGTTAGCACTTTGGGCTACCAACTGGCTATCCCTTGACTCTATTGTGACTTAATTTATAAATACAAAAGATCATGAGGAGATTGACACAGAAGTTAAGAGCACACAGGGAATGACCAAGAACAAGTACGAGAATCATTCTCAACAAATACACTCCAAGAAAAAGCAAGTCTCCTTGTGCAGTTTACAAAATGCTATAGACTAAAACATGCTTTCCCATCCATCACTTCCAATCCATGACAGAAGTATGGAGTCAGGTAGCGGGGAAGTTTTGTTTATCTTAATCACTATTGTTACTTCATTTTATTGAGGGCCTGTTCGTTTCAATAGGAAGGGGCAGTCATGTATCTCGTGTTGTAAAATACCAACGGGTATATTATAAACATTATGAAATGTTAATTAAGATGTCTGCCTGTGATTAGGCTGAAATGGCCTGCACATTTTAAATTCAAATTGACCTTTTACATCTAGGGAGAACACATGTCGCTTTGCAACGATAAATTTTATTACAAAAGCTCTATGAATATACAACATCTAAATGTATGGCTCGAAAGCCTCTGGATCATTTTGCTTTTGCCAAAACAGAAAATAGCTCTTCAAAATTATTTAGAGTATTCAACCGTCTTGACTCTACTGGGGCCACTGCTGGCTCCAACTTTCGGAGTTTGTAATAAACATTATTGTTTTCTATTAAGGGCGACAAATACATTAATTCACACGTTTTTGGACTATGGTCAATGTTGTGACTATAAATATTTTATATAATAGCAATTTCATAAAAAGTGACAATTTCAGTGAGTCCATATTACCAAAACAGTGACAGAAGGACAGAATATGGTTAAAGAATAATTTCAGAAACAACTAGAAGATTACTTTTGGAGGTAAAGTATTGAGGGAAGATGAGCCTTTTGTTTCCACTCAAAACACTAATATTTGCCAGCAATTTATGAATTACATTTAGGAACTATTTTCAGAAATTTTAGTCGAAGAATTCAGGTGTGATATTAGCCAGGTTAAGCAAAAACTATTAGAAAATATTAAGATATCAGAGTATTTTTGCCCAGCTGGAACAACCCTCTAGTTTAATTTTTCGGAAGTGACCACAAATGGCAACAGATTCTAACAGATGATGGTTGTCCCACAGGTCTGTAATTGTCAGAAACCTGCAAAATCAAGTAGCCTTTCCCCAGGACTAATGGCTGTCGCATGTCTCTGCTGCTATGCTGGTCCACATAAGCCCCCTGAATGGAGGCTCATACCCTGCTACCCATATTCCTATTTTTCTTTCCTTATGACTCTCAAGTCCATGGGAAATTGAAACCAAAACTAGAGAACCAGCTTACATGGATATAGGGCAAGTAATTTGTAGAGTTAAAATTTCACAGTTGACAGAATTGGAATGGGTGAACTGGAAGGTCCTATCGTTATTATATCAGACAAAGGTGGGATTACAGACAGCTTTTCATCTTGGATTTTTTTAATTTAAATGATATACTCATTCCTGATATTATGAAGTTATATTTTTGAATGCCATTATTCTTTTAAAAGCTTTTTTTAAGGATAAAGAGAGCTCAGAAGTTAAGGACACTGGCTGCTCTTTCAGAGGACATAGGTTTAATTTTCAGCACCCATGTGGCAGCTCATAACCCATTTGTAACAACAGTTTCAGGGGATCTATCACTGTCTCTGGCCTCTAAGTGTATCAAACACATAGCATATATCAAACAGTCTCCTATGCAGAGAGAAAAAGCAAGTCTCCTTGTGCAGTTTACAGAATACCATAGACTACAACATGCTTGCCCACCCATCACTTCCAATCCATGGCAGAAGATTTAGAGGCAGGTAGCCCAGAAGTATTGTTTATCCTAATCACTCTTGTTGCTCCATTTTATTGAGGGCCTATTAGTTTCCAACAAGAAGAGGCAGGAGTCATGTGGTATATAGACACACATGCAAAGAACCAATGTACATAAAATTAAAAATGTTTTAAGGATTTTGACAATAAATATAGTTTTGAAAATTATTAGAACCATAGAGCATATAGCCACATAGCTACTTTTTGCAAGCTCTTAGCTTGCAAGGTTGAATTTTCATTGGTTAATATTATTTTTATTCCTATTCGCTCACCATGTATGCTATCAGTTTAATTTTAACATTGTCATGTTTTCTCTGAAAAATAAATATTAAGTCAGAGTTTTGAGATGTTTTTGTTAGATTACATAGTTCAAGTGTTACCAGATTTTCAACCTATATCTTTCCAGCTACTGAGCATCTCTAGAGAGACAACTAAGGTTTGTGAACATCGAGTTTTCCAACTCTCTTTGATGTCTGGAAGAGAAGTTGAGATTTGCCATCTAAATGGCTAATGAGAAAACTCCTGAAATACAGAGGTTGGTTTACATTCCTCACATTGTAAACTAATCTGATCCAGTTTGTGTCACTTCAGCTGGAAGTGCCTTTCCCCAAGTGTCTGCATTTTCCTTTCTTCCTGAAGTGTAGACATGCTCCTCCCTGCTGCTCTCACAGCATCTTCAATCACCAGAAAGATCGTCAGCCCTGTTTAGTACAACACTGAGCACATTATTATTTTTTTTTAGAACACGACTCCTATTTCTATGCCTTTGAAATACACACACGAAATAAGACAAGGTAGGTCAGCTTGACAAATGTTGACTTTGACTGGAGAAAATTTATGTCTACTGCCTTGGCTGAGATAAATTAGACTTAATCACACTTACCATCATCATTAATTCTCCTCTAAATGTCCAAGTGATAACAAATCAGTTAAAAGTGTATCTACTCCAGAGTAAGCAGCTCTCTTTCAGGCCTATTGTGCTGCTAAAGGGACAGATTTTTCAAGTAGTGTTTTTGAATAAACAAGAGATCTTAAGGGGATAAAGATGTGTATGAAATTCACAGAACTAGACAAAACAAGACACATGCTAGAAAATTATCACCCGATCTGGACAATGGGAGATTTATTTGATTCTGTAACTAGATTCATCAAATAAATCATCTAATAGATTAATTTGTAGCAATCTACCATAGATTATAGTTTCTTCGGAGAGTGGGGAGATGTTTACATTTAGATTGTTTTCTGATTGATCTAACTACACTTTCATTCTTCCCCAGCACACCAGTGTCTCAGGCATCAGAATGGCCATGAGTTTAAGGCTAGATTTAGCCACATAATTAGATCCAGGCTAGCTAAGACCATTAGGAAAGAAAGAAAGAAAGAAAGAAAGAAAGAAAGAAAGAAAGAAAGAAAGAAAGAAAGAAAGAAAGGAAGGAAGGAAGAAAGGAAGGAAGAAAGAAGAAAGAAAGAGACAGACAAAACAAACTGTGACAAAACAAAAGCCAACAAACAAACAAAAAATCAAAACA
Source organism: Rattus norvegicus (assembly GCF_021556685.1). NCBI lineage: Eukaryota > Metazoa > Chordata > Mammalia > Rodentia > Muridae > Rattus > Rattus norvegicus. Next base: position 208,623,019 of record NC_141535.1, on the reverse strand, counting down.
AATTAAAAATACCCAGTATAACAGCACAAGAAAAGCTTTGACTTTTTCTGGAGACTATTAGGCTGGCCTTCAGTATGTCTATTATTAACAGCTTCAAAGAAGATCTTAATTTTAAGTGCTCTGCAAAAAATGAAAGAAAAACAAAGCAATCTTAACAGCAAATGATCTTCATTGTGTGCTAGATGCTGAATCCTATGATGTGTCTTGATTCTTTCCACAACCCTTTCCTTGGAACCTCAAGGGTGCTCTGGAAACAGGGAGCAGAGACACCAGGCTCTGGGCTTTTTAGGCGAGGCAAACTTTGGATAGGAAAGAATAGGGAACTACATATACTGTCCCAGTATAATTTCTACAAGAAGAGAAAATGATAGAAAGGTGGAAGAGGAAGGATAGCCTGGGGTAGTTGAGATTTCTAACTGAGCGGTTGTGATTAAGTTGAGCCAATGAAGAGTTCTGGCTATTACAGGCTCATATATTCATTCTCCTTGCCAGCTCCAATTTTAAATATTTATTCATTTGTTTATCTCTCGTTGCCTTCCAGTTTGATGCCGAGCCTCTTCTCAGGGTTAGTAAGACCCTTTCTGCTGGAATGCACCGTTCACTTTTCAGCTCATACTGTGGTCCTTCTTCTCAAAGTCAATGAAGTTCCAGCTCAATCCCTGCTCCTACCTACATTAATGTTCCTTTATTTCCTTCTTCACTGTGTCAGAGTCCAGACGTCAATGACCAAGGTTATCAGAATGGTCGTTTCTTCTGTAATACTCTTGGTTTCCTCAAGCCAATACAATTATAACAGGAGGGAGAAGGATTAAATAAGAGGGCTAGGTAGGAATAAGATTAAACAGGAGACTAAAATAGCAGACTTATAGTGAGTTAATGGCCACTCTGAGCTACAGGGTGAGTTCCAGGCCATTATGGGATACAATGGGAGATCCAGGCAAGTCTGGGCTACAGAGTGAACTGCTATCTCAAGGAAACAAACCCAAACAAAATAGGATTAATTTGATTACCTTCACTGACAAATACCAAAACAGCAACAGCAATAAAACAACAACAACAACAGAACACACAACACACAAAAACCTATGTGTCACTTCTATGCTTTGACAGCTTTATAATTGTTCACGTTAAACTAAAGAATAGCTATTAATTTTGCCGTAGATAGACACAGGAAAAAACATGATCAATAATGTGCCGAAGGTTCAAATCCAGGCTGCAATTTTTGGAAAGTGGAAAAGAGTTATTTTTTACACAGCTCCTCCTCATCTCAGCACCCTGTGTTCTGAAAGGAAATATCGAGGGTCAAACATCTGTAAGCAACATTGCAATGTTTGTTAATTTTCATTTCAGGGCTACCTTGGATAATATGTAATAAAATGTAATGTAGAATTATCATTCTAAAGCAAAAAAGAGTTCAGTATATAGTCACTTTCAGATTATATCGTTTAACAATTCCATAACAATGGCTTTATTAGTTTCATTTTACAGGGGTAAAAGGGTCAGGCTTAATAACTTTCCATATAATGTCATGTATGGACAATGTCATGTAACAGACATTCTATGGTATGTCTACAAGAGGTGAATCTTAGATTGGAAAAGCAAGTGATAATTGAATTAAATGGTTTGAACACAGTCTTTATCAAAATATACCCCCTTTTAATTGGGGAAAATGCTATTCATTCAATTTTGTTAAAACATAATACATTTTAAAACATTTATTTTCAAATATAATATATATTAACAAGGTGTCTTAATTTCTACCCCTGCTTTTCCTCTCCAACTTCATCTGTCTCCTAAATGCACTTCCCAGCAACTGTATGCCCTCTTTACTTTTCCATTTAATGATCCACTGAATGCAGTTAGCGTTGTCCCTTTGCTTTTGGGTGTAAAGTCACTCACTAGGGCACAGGTAGCCTATCTGTGGCTAACCCTCAAGGAAAAGTGATTCAACCTCATGTCAGAGCTATGAAATGCCAATATCTCCTCACGTCGTGTGGGGTCTCAGGTATCTTTCCCCTGCTATGCTGGATTACTTTTTTAAACTGTCTTAATCTTGCAGAGGAACCACAGCTGCTGTATAAAAGCTACGCCATGGTCATAGGACAGCATTTTGGGACTTCTCTGCATTTTTCTGCCCTTATATTCCATCTCACCTGTCTTCTGAGATGTTTCCTGAGTTTTAGGGGGACTTGGTGAATGCGTTCTCTTTACTACTGAAGACTCAGACTTGTTTGTTATTGGAATAGCCATGAGCCTCTGTGTTCGACACAACCTATGCTCTAAGGAGCTTTTTCACTAAGGCTGAGTGCAGTGCAAATCTACAGGTATAAATAGAAGTATGTAGAAGGCAGTTTGACCGATTTACAAAAGCGCACCAATAGTTTCTGTCTGTGGGCACATGATGTTCTCCATTTTTTTTTTTTTTTTTTGGTTTTGGTCATATTTTCAGTATCTAGCATGAGTTTCTGTCGGTGGAAAAGGCCTCAAATCTAATCAAAGGAGCGGCTGTTTTCCTCTATAAACAATTTACCACTACTAAGACAGCATATACATCTTACATGAGAGGTCAGTATTGCCATCTGTGCTGGTAAGACCATTGATATGTATCTCCCCCTAAGGTCTGTGTCTACTTCCTAGCAGGGAGAAAGGCTTGTGGTCAGTTCTACAACCAAAATTTACGATATCTTTAGAAATAGGGATTTAGCATCTAGTTATGATAGGCACACAATAGGAACAGCAGGATGTTTTGTTTAGCATTCTTTTTTTTTTTTTTTTGGTTCTTTTTTTCCGGAGCTGGGGACCGAACCCAGGGCCTTGCGCTTCCTAGGTAAGCGCTCTACCACTGAGCTAAATCCCCAGCCCCTTGTTTAGCATTCTTATGGTCCATCACTAACAAAGAAATCCTGGTGAGGTAAATGGTATCTGGCACAAAACATTTTATATACTTTATAACCCATATCTTCTGGAAACTGCGTTGTTCAAATTCATGAAGAAATGTAAATAAAAATCAGTGAGAAGCCAAGTTGGACTTTTGATTGTATTTAAATATTTTGGAAAATGACATCCTTATACTGTTTCGAGTGCAGAGGATTTTAAAGAAAGTCAACAGTCATATAACTCTTTATGGCTTTTCCCCCCTGTAAACTGTCACTTTGTGTGTACTGAAATAAGGATTAGAAAAGCACAGTAATCCAGAAAAGACTCATGACACCTGTGACACCTGAAGAGGACAGAGGCTCAAGAATGGCACCTTAGTATCTTGTTCATTAAAAATGCAGTCCCACCGGGCAACAGGAGCACACTCACAACCCCATCACTTGCACAGTAGATGCACAAACACCAGGAGTTCAAGGCCAACTTTAGGCAAACAGTTCAAAGCCAACCTTAGCTATATCAGAAGATAACAAAACAAAACACAATAAAAACAACATCAAAGCCTTTTAATTGATTAACTCACCAGTAAGACTTTCATACAGAATGATAACCCCTTATGTTAATTAACGTGCCTCTAATATTCTGTGAGCTTGTTTTTACTGGTAAATATTATTTTGGGAAATAAATACACATTGACAGAGAAACCACACATACCAGTAAAGAACTTTTAACCTAAATTAAATATAAAGACTGCTTTTTACAAAAGCTCGAAAATGCTCTCTTCCAATAAAGAAACTACAATGATGGTTTTTAACATGTAGAACATGAGCAATGATGTTGCTTTAAGAAAAGTACTCATGCTATTGCCAAAATAGAACTTGTGCCTGTGATGTTGCAGTTACCATGGTTACCACAAATTTGTTACTTAATAGCAAAGCAAAGAGATTCATAAACATGCTAATTATATCTGATACATTTTCAAACTGTTTTATATGAATATGCATATGGTTTATATAAAAATGAATGTCCTCATGCAATATGGGGATGGTTTTCTTGGGTTCTCCATGATGTAGTATACGATCTTTTTGACATAGAAAAAAAAACAAGGAAAATTTGCAGAATTTGATTCACTGGCTAGCCAACTGTTGTGAAGACAAATAAGGTAGTAATTTCTAGGTGCTAAATATGATAATATCTAGTCAGTCCGTGAAAAATTTTCAAATTTGTGATTAATAATACAACTATTCTTATTCTAGTACATTTAAGGAAATATTAAGGAAAAGAAAAGTTTGTCAAAGAGGAGTGAATACAGGGTCGAAGTGTTTCTTTTTTTAACATCATTTAGCATGCTGTGAATTAGCATATGAGATGAACAAGTGATTTCCCAACTAAGGCATGAGAACAAGTGATTTCCCAACTAAGGCATGAGTGTCGGAGAGAGTTCAAGGCATAGAGAAGACAAAACAAAACTCTCCTCTTGTTTCTCCTGCAAAACAAAGTTGCCATTGTATGAAGAGATCCAATTCCTGATATAGACAGGGTAGGATTGGGAGTTGGCAACAGATTATCCCACTGAGTGCCACAGTGTAACTCAAAACAGGAACAGGAAGGAGCCTATGACTTTCGGACTAAAATGACCGTCTTGAGGTATTTATGGCGGTCATCGTCTCATATAGCTTTCTGATGAGTAGGCTTATGTGTGTCTCCCCAGCGTTGCACCAGGCAGGGTCTTTGCCCTAATTTTGCCACTGAGGATGTGAGCATGCACTTTTTGAAATTAATATCCCATTTTGGCTTTCATTGACACTCACTTCGTGTCCTTCTAATGAACAAAGCATTTAAGCAAGACTACCCACTAGGTGCCCAGAAACCAAGTAGAATTTAGTAACTGACATAATATGAGCACTCAGCTACTTATTGGTATGAGCTGTGTTTTCATGTTTGCCACCAAAGCACAGAGATCTCGCTGGCTATATTTCAGATATTGGAACATGTCAGGGGTACTGACTGAGAAATCTGCTCAGGAGCTCACTGTCCCTGATTGATATCAGCAGGTACAAGATAAAACATTATGGCATCATAATTCTCTCTGATGCAGAGTAATCTTTGATCTTTTACCATCAACAGAAGAGTGTGATATATACTTAGTGTGATAAATAATATTCTTTTACTGATGTCAGAGAAAAGGAGAGTGCATGTTAAGTTGTTAACAGTTCCAGTAACTAGCATCTTATTTTAATAATGATAATAATAATAATAATAATAATAAAGAATTGAATAGATTATAACCAGAAGGACAATTCTACTGGACACTGTTAAGGTCTAACAACTTCCATGTGTGAACAATGAATCAATTATTCTCTCTTTAGAATGAATGCAAAGGTTGTATTAAAAGAAAACTGCTAAATGGAAAGCCTTGGGATATTTTCCTTGGAGACTACCATAGCACTGAGGTACCAATTAGAGGCATATGTTTTCCAAAGGTCATGTACGTAAAAAAAAAATAAAGAATTAAACACTTGGTATAAAAATTTCTGAGACTCTAGGTAGTATAAAAACCAATCTTCCATTTCCTTTAGAGCGTAGTCTCAACTCTTATCACAAAGGAAATGCATGGTGTATGTCATCTTTATTAAATTATTCTTAGTGAAAGTTCTTGGAGCATGACATGATTTAGTGATACACTTCACATGTCTTTTGCCTGCAAAGAAAAACTTCCATCCTTGGAGATCCAGTCCTGAGTCTGTCATATCCACACTGAGTGTGATCTAGTGCATTATTTTTTGGACTTCAGTGTCCCTCCTTTCTGACACTGTGGTATGTGGAACTAGCAGCCATACTGCTCTCTCTTATGATCTTGAGGCAATGCATGGTTTTAGACTGTAAGTTCCAGTTCAGAAACATGTTCCTAGCATCATAATCCTGAACATTACAAGGTAGTCAGTTAATAGTTGCTTATATCCTGAAAGCATGTATAAGAAGACCATATGGTACCAAAAGCAAAATGGGTGTATACGATAAAGAGGGGATTTAACTATTTAGAGAAGTGATCAGTGAACAAAATACCAAACCCAGTCCTGTGGTTATTCGTTTCTATCTTAAGCTTTGGACCCTTAAGACTTGCAAGGCATTTACCAGCCTCGAACTCACTGGAGAATTGCTTGGGCCCTTAACTTTCACTCCAGGTGCTTACAATTCCATCCAATTGAATCCTCTGACTTGCTCTTCACATTTTCTGCAATAATAAGACAGTGTAGCATCCTGTTTTCTTCTACCCACTTCCCGTTCCTCTTTCATTCCCACATCTTCCCCCGTTTTGTCTCTCTTGGGCTTTGTTTTTTTTTAAATCATCACCTTCATTTTCTTTTTGTGATGCCACAAAGAACAAGAGCTTCCAATATGCTGGGTAGCACTCTGCACTGAACGACACTCCTACCAACATCGTGCCTTCTTATTTAGAGCAAGCATGGTGGCTCAGAAAGGTTAAGGGCTTGCCCGGAGTAATAGAGTCAACAAACAAATTGTAAGTGATTTGGGTTACAGATCTGTAGATAAATGGAATTTTCTATGATACCACAAGCCATTCTTGAGGCTAATCATAAATATTTTGGTTATTAAGGCTATGAAATATTGAAAATCCTTGGTTTATAAGTAGACAGCTATAAAAGGAGTCAACTAGATAATGTATATATAGTAGGACTGGATATTTTGTGGCCAAAATGTGTTATCTTTAATCAAAACATTGAGAATATTGAGTTATGGAAACACACTCAAAATTAGAGTAATATTTTCAGTTTGTAAGTTTTCAGACTTCTCAAGTTGAGATTTATTGTTATGGCTGGAGATGTTTTAGCAATAATTTTTCTCCAATAATAAAAAAATTATAAGGTCCTCTAAGCTTATCTTTGTGGATAGACTGGTACATGCAGAATAGTACTTACACCTGGCCATGCTGTATTATTCAGGTCCTAAAAGAAAGCAATCCTCCAAACTGAAAGACTCTATTATAAAGTCTCATTGAATGACTGTTCTGAGAAACATAAGAGGCACAGTCTTCCTGATGTGAGGAAGACTCTGGCTTTTCCAAAAGTTGATGGGAAGTATTTAAAAATCAAAGCTTGGATGAATACTTGATGTCAGTTTTAGTTATTTATAAGTGTGGATTTTATATCTAGGGTGACTTAATAGATTGTCCAATGAAATACTCTTTGATTGCTTAAGGAGTCATGGTAGGCAGAGGAGGAAGAGGTTCCTTTAATTTCAGTCAAGACTTGCTCCTTGATTATCTTCTTGTTAATATTTGTTACTAAAATTTGCTCATCTCTCCATAATTGTACCAGGTGTCTTTTTGCTGTGCAACAAGCCATTCATTCCCATAGTCGTCTGTACAAACTGTAGCTACCGCTGTCAGACTGTTAGTGAGGGACATTATGGTCTATTTTCATTTATCTAGAAACCCAGACTCTCAACTATATACATAACTACTGCTTCCCCAGTTTAGTCACCAAGTGTATAAGAAAACAATGAAGTATTGAGAACATGAAAAAGTATCAAGAACTTAAATGTGGGGAACTGTAAGAAGGAGAAGAGATCTATAGAGGACTTGAGCGCATGCAGTATAAAGATGCCAAAGACAGTTACTAGCTAGACCATTTGTAAAATCTTTAAAAGAAAAAAGAACTAGAAACGCTTCAACAAAAGCTTAAGTTTTAGAGTAAGAATAGAGTAGGAGAAAATAACACAACTGATGTTGGTATTACTTGGGGCTTTTTTGCACCTAACAGTTAAGATTTCTTATAAGATCTATGATGCTATTATTAGTTATCCTGCTTAAGAATTCTTCTGACCATAAATGGAATATACCAATCTTTGGTTTAGGAAAAACACACACATAGGTCTTTAAATAAGTAGTCAGCTTTTCTTAATACTTATAGCTGCAGAATTTTTCTTAATTTTGTCTCACATGGGATCCTTTTTGTGCTTTGCTTGGTGTTTTGCTTGAGTCAGTATGGATGACATCACAGGGACTAGTATTTGCCAAAGGAGCCCTCAGTCATCTTCCACATGTAAGCAGGGCTCTACCCACCTATTCGTATAAAAGCTAACTTTAGCTTTTGCACAGAGTGATACTGTGTTTTCAAAGGGACGATATGCAATTGAACAGGGGAGGCTTGGGCATCCTACCCATTACATTGGTCACATTGTACTCTGTGGACCAAAGCCTATTCAAAGGATCAGATAGGTTGACTCTGCCTCTTTCTGCCTCTGGTGGAAACAATAACAATGTCACTCAGAGAAGTGGCCTTCAATTTCTAGCACTGGACAATAGTGATTATTCTCAAAGTCCCTTTCAGACATCTGCATCTACACAGAATCACATCTTGTACACAGACCAGCTTCTGTCTTAGTGCAAGGGAATAAACCTGTTGTATATAAGCGAGACAACTTTTCTAACTCAGAAGAATGGCAATATTGATGTCCTATCATTTAGTACAAGCTGATAGACTAGGTTGACAATTTAGAAAAAAAATCTATGTATTTCTTATTTCTCTCAGAAAGAGGTTGGAGGTAAACTGACTCTTTCACAAGTGCTCTATTTTGGTTTCTGTTAAATGAAGATCAATAATTGATCTGTGTGCCAACTATACCTGCCTCAGACTGTTTTCTGCTATTTTTTTTCAATTCGATATGTAGAATCATTCACCAAAAGCATTGCCAGCCCTTTCATAGAAAATCAATGATCAGCTAAAGAGAAAAAGACTGTTTTTAATGGAATATTGAAAAAATGTGGAAGTGACTACATCACTCAGACAGGAGGAGAGTGTAGCCTGTGTAGAGCTATTTTGTATGTGGCCTACCTCCTCTAGTGTTCCCTTGTTATTTACCCATGAACTTCTGGAGAAGCCAGAGAGCACAAATCAAGACAAGAGTAAACATTTATGTCATATATATGCATATATATATATATACCTTATATATTATGTTATATACTATATAATATTTATGTATTATGTTATTTGTTTTTTGAAATTATTTCCTTGATAATATTTCACAATGTATTTTAATCATTATCATCAAACCCAACTCCTCCAAAATCCACTTCCCTTCCCTATCCATTCAACTTTATCCCTATTTTCTTTCTGTTAAACCCATGAAGTAGTTTGTGCTGTCATTACACTCCTGGATTCGTGGCCTTCCATTGGCTGTCAGTTGATCTACGAAGGGCCACACCTTTAAAAGGACTAACTTTCTGTCTCTCAGTAGCTATCAGTTGCCAAAACTCCTTACCTAGTCATCGGATTTAGAATCTATGTTCTCTCTTTATGGTAGGATGTAGAATGGCTCGATCTGGGACAAATCTTGTGAATTCATCTTTACAATTCTATCACATCACATTATTTGATCTATCTTAAAAACAAGAAAATTGATGTTAGGGAAGGTTAGTGATTTATGTGAATCTACAGACGGAAGACAACAGATGTTAATTAACAATTCCGTTAGGTTTAAATATTAATTCATGTTCTTTTCCCCCCTGATTACACTCAGTTTTTCACTTGGCGAAATTAGCATCATGGTATCCTGCTTTTCGTTTTGTTGTGAATGTTCATGACGGGCCATGATATAAACACAATCATCTGCAAAAAGAAAAAAGGAGGACAGCAAAAATTGGAACAGATAAAATTTCTAGAAACTAGCATTATTTAAAAACAAAGTCATGACAATATCTTACCTCTTTTTGGGGGAATACAATTAAATCCAACGTATTTCATTGTCCTACATTGATCATTTTGAGGAGTGTGGGTTGGTTATGAACGTGAATGGAGTATCATTTTGTTTCAGTTAATCTTTAGTCTGGCCTTATGGGTGTCTGTTTGATCCCCTTGTCTGTTCTTCAGATTTGTTTCTTCTGTTGGATTGCCTGGTCTAGCTTGGATATAAGGGCTTTCGCCTTCTCTTATTATACAACGTTCTGTCAGCTTTGTATGTTGGCTCTGGATGGCCTGCCCTTTTCTGCAGGGGAATAAAGAAGGAGTGGATTTGGGAAAGATGGGAGATTAGGGCAGGGGGTGAGAAATAGTAGGGGAAGAAGAAACTGTGGCTGGGATGTGTTATATGAGAGAAAGACTATTTTAATAAATAATAAAACATTACTGTGACATAAAATCATCAAAATAATGTTAAATTAAAAGTAAGTAAATTCAATCAAATGGAGAGGTCTAGGTTTAATGGAGAATGTCTAGGTTTAATGGAGAAGGTCTAGGTTTCATGATGAAAAAATCAGCTTTTTAAATTTTTTTATTAGATATATTTCTCTACTTATATTTCAAATGTTATTCCCCTTCCCGGTTTCCTGTCCATAAGCCCCCATTCCCTCCCCTTCCCCTCCTCCATATGGGTATTCCCCCATACATTCCCCTTATTGTCCCCCATATTCCCCTGCACTGGGGGTCCAACCCTGGCAGGACCAAGAGCTTCTCCTTCCACTGGTGCCCCAACAAGGCTATTCTCTGCTACCTATGCAGCTGGAGCCCTGGGTCAGTCCATGTATAGTCTTTCAGTAGTGGTTTAGTCCCCGGAAGCTCTGCTTGGTTGGCATTGTTGTTCTTATGGGGTTTCAAGCCCCTTCAGCTCTTTCAGTCCTTCCTCTAATTCCCCCCAAGGGGGTCCTGTTCTCAGTTCAGTGCTAGCATTGACCAGTGTATTGGGCATACTCTGGATGTGTCTCTCAGGAGAGATCTATATCCAGTCTGAAAGATCAGCATGCATTTTTTAGCTTCATCAATCTTATCTAGTTTTGGTGGCTGTATATATATGGGCCCCATGTGGGGCAGGCTCTGAATGACTGTTCCTTGAGTCGCTGCTCTAAACTTTGCTTCCATATCCCCTCCTATGGATATTTTCCCCCTTTAAGAAACAATCAGCTTTTATAATGAAAAGCAAATCCAAGAAATTGATTTTCTCACATTTTACCATCTCTGAATTTACAATCCAAAATCAGAAAACATTTTGTTATATTTTAATTGTTCAACTCTCCAATGAATGAAAAATTGGCAGGCAACTAGGGCAGGTGACATGACCAATTTCTCAGGCTCCGGAAACGGCTGATTTAAAAATTTCTCCAGTACCACATAGGAAATGTGCTCTAGAGCCAGGTTTGAACCCAGGAAGATGGAGTAACATCAGAGCCAATGATAGCGAAGTGAAACCTGTCTTTGGAGCACTGTGTCAATAGTGGAGAAGTCAGAGGAAAAGAAATCTCATAATGCATTATGTCACTGAAGAAAAATTTCCATTCTGTAATCTTTATCTAAGCTTTTCCTTTAGAAGACTTATACTCAGTGACTTAACCGCTTGTCTACTCTCTGGGTCAAAAACACTCTTTGTGTACTCTGATTTTCCTGTCCCAATTTCTGTTGCCCACTTAATATTCCCTAACTCAAAGTTTTGACCAATCATTAGTCAAGTCCTATTGCTCCCTTACCACACTATAATTCCCCCTTTTCTAGCAAGTCCAATAATTAGAAAACAGACATATGCACATCTTCAAACTCTAGAAAAACACTAATGCAATGGGGTCCGATTCACAATCAGCAATTTCAATTGTTGAGCTGGACCCTACAAATATTAAGGACATCTACTCTTTACCTTTCTAATTCTGGGCTTCTCATGACTTCTACCAAATATTTTCTACTTGATTTTAGACTTTCTACTCATTTTTGGTTACTCAAATTTACTCTAAACTATTTTATTTTAAGTTACAGTCTGTTTAAGTCAGTAAAAATCCATCGTTTTATTAACAATGACAAAGGCTATGTCATTCATTTATTTTGATGTAATCCATAATAAAAGTAAGAGGCAACGAAATATAGTTGTCTATACAAGAGCCAAGGTTAGAACCACTTCCCTGGTTTCCAAAGAAAATGCTATTTCCCATTGTCTAAATATTGTGATTCCAATATATACAAACACCATTATACAGCACTCCATAGTTTGTTATCTTTATGGCTTACTGATTTATCCACATGGTTTGAAATAAATATAAATCTTGTTCCCATGTGCCCTAGATCCTTTCACCTATTCTAATCTGGCACCTTCTAAGGTTTGGAAAATGCAAATATAAGAGAATTAAAGACAAATATTTTTTATTTATTCTGTATTATTGGCCACTGGGATGAACCCAGTGCCTTGTGCAAGCAAAAGATATTACCTTTTCTTACTGAAAAATAGTGAGTGTGTGTGTGTGTGTGTGTGTGTGTGTGTGTGTGTGTGTGTGTGCCTATACATATTGTAATTCTGGGGAAAAAGATTCTCTTGGAAAGTCAGAGTACCTATAAGCACACATGTACTGTTGTATCACTTATTTTTTTTCTGAGTTTTACCACACAAGCCTTAAGCTTGTCTTTAAGTGGTTGCAGAACAGAGTGTTTTATACACCATTAGTTATTCCCACTAGTTCTTTTTTCTTTTATTCTTTAATCTTTTTTTTTCATTCCAGACTTTATCCCACTTCTGGTACACCCTCTGACTGTTCCGCATCCCGTACCCTTCTCACAGCCCCCCACCCAGTTTCCAAGAGGATTTCTCCACTCCTTCACTCCCTAAGCCCCCCAAGGAAATATCCAATAAAAAACCATCTTGCCTCATTAATTCGAGATAGAACTTTATATTATAAAAGGCTGACATTTCTATTTAAATCTGTTATTTACTTGGTACAGTTTGTTCCTTTGTTGGCACTTTCAAGGGCTTTACATGTTAGAGCAGTGATAGGCTATTGAACCCTTAAAATGCGGTGAGAGAGTAGAGTGTAGTGACATTCAGGTGTGTTGTCAGCACTAGAGAAGCTGAGGCAGTAAGACCACATGTTGGAGCACAGTTTGGGCCATAGAGGGGGATGCCATGTCAAACACGGGGTCATTAAAACATGTGAGCAGTGTGAAAGGAGATGTACTAGGACTGAACAGCCACACTGATTTTACCAAATACTTCACATTAAAAAGCTTATGGGCCAAAGTTACTGCTTAGTGACAGAAGACCTTCCTAGAATATATGAGGCCCTGGGTTCAATCTACCATGGACAGGAATTTGAAATGTTATAATAGTAACTTTCATATGTTAAAATGAAAAAAAAGTGGATACTTTAAATAATTACATATTTAAAAACCTATAATTTATTATTATTATTATTTCATTTACTTACATTTCAAATGTTCTTCCTCCTTCCCAGTCTCCCCTCCACAAACTCCCCATTTCATCCCCTAACCCCTTTGTCTCTAAGAGGGTACTTCTGCACTCACCCACTGCTGCCTCACCCCTGTAACATACCCCGTTGCTGGGGCAACAAGCCTCCATAGGATCAAGCACCTTCCTTCACATTGATGCCAGATAATGCAATCCTCTGCTACATATGTAGCAGGAGACCTGGACTTACCCATGCATACTCTTTGGTTTGTGAATTTATTTTTTACAATGTACTAGGAGATTTTTTTAAAGTTGTGCATGTGGCTTTTATGATCATACTAATTTTAAACATTTAATGGGTGGGCTTGACCTTACTTCACGCACACTTATTAATCCATCTTATTTTTTATATGAGCTTAGAATTATTTAGTATATTTTAAAGACTAATATTTAAATTACTCTACTGAATTTTGTTTGAACACAAGAGAAAGACATTCTTTGGAGGGGATACTAACTGGAAACCGGTCTTTCTCTCTCTTCTTTCTTCTCCTTTCACCCTATCCATTGCTCCTTCCTCTCTTCACCCCTTCTTCCGTATTCATCTTTCTTTTATCCATCCCCACTTCTCTTTACTCTGCTTGTTTTAGTGGCTTTCAAAGAAATAGAGCATGAACAGTTAATGTTGTCTTATGCCTTTTCAGATCTTAGGATTTATTCTATAATTTTTTTCGTTACCTGTCAACTAGGTAAATTAAGTAGGCATCAATAAATTTATAGTATACCTTCTGGTTTATTGTAAATTTAAGAAGCATCTTGATTCAGATTTTCAACGTGTTACTTGTTAAATCAGCTTTGATATTCACAGATGATGTTTATCTGAACATGCGGGTAGATTTTTCATATTTTATCCTGAATCTTTCATCAATACATGTATCTTCAAATCTAAATTATCTCTACATTTTGATACAAGGTGCATTGTATCAAGCCTTCCTTTAAATGATTTATTTTCCTTCTACAAGTACTGAAAAGGACTTCCCACCTTTAATGTAATGGGCTCTAGTTTTATGTTGGATCCTGCATTCTCTATGTTCCCATGGAATTTGGTCTTTTATACCTACTCTCTCTGTTCAGGAACTATTCTAGAATGGTTCTTTCCTCGAGAATTTCAGCACCTGCTTTCTTATCATGTTTTTAAAAGTTCTAAACTTTTAATAAACTCAATGATTCCAGAAAAACAAAGAACTTTAAGGCAGGCTGTGCGGTGGATGATTTCTATGTCTTTCTCTCCTTTGCTGATCATACTTTGGGAGAATTATCAACACCCCTGTTCCATTCTCTCTCTACCTTCTCCTTTACCAATTTCTAGGAATTTCTACTGGATAACCAATAATCCAGCAAACATCTTCTGCACCATCCAAGACTTTTACTCCCTCCTTTAAACAACCTTTCATTGTGGCACCCATAGACTATTGATCTATTCCCACCCGTCTTTTTTAGGCTCCATGTGTAGAAAGCATATTTATTTTATAAAATCCTCAAACTTTGCATACATAAAATCAATCATTATCACTTATTATTAGCTCATTATATAACACAGAGAGTATTGCTTCCCCCATGATACTCTCTACAAGAGTAGATTGTATATCCATTCACCAGCTCTTCTATATCAGAAGGATCACAGCCCTCCTAAATAGCAAATATACCCTATTCTGTAATTTAAAAAAAATTCAGGGTCTTTCCACGTGATTTTGGCTGTTCTGAAAATTACTATGTAGACCAGACTGGCCTTGAACTCACAGAAATTTGACTGCTCTTAACTCCTGAATGTAGGGACTGAAGGCATGTGCCGCCACACCCAGCTTCATCACCATATTCTTTACAGGCCTTGTGTTTCAAGTTCTGTTGATTGAGCCGCAAACTAGATCTCAAATCTTTCTACTTTTTCCATAAATAACCCAGCATATATCTTGCCTTATTATGGTTTTGAGCTCTGGAGTCTTTCTTTTCTTACTGATGTTCCTTACATTAACACAATAGTGGCCTTCCAGCTATACAGATCTGTGACTCTATTAAAAATCCTCTCAGTGACTTTGTAGTTCTGTAAGACGGCCTAAACTCCTCAGTTAGCAAGGAGTTACTAAGGTTCAGTATGTAAGATCAGGTCCAGCGTATGGTCTGATCTCACTCATACTTAATAGTTCTCCTTACAAATTATCCATACAAATTGAGTCTATTTCCTCAGCTAAAAATTTGACTTTTTTTTTACTTCACCACCACGTGCTGGCTATCTTCATTAACTTTGAGAAATCTCCCCTATTCTTGTCATTTTATTTGAGGAATCTTTAGTAATGTTTCACTTTAAGATTAATTGAGTTAGACAGGTCATCTTCACTTCTTGTAGAGCCTCATTTTCAGTCTTAATACTGATGGTTGCACATGATTGTATGTGTTTCCATGTTGTCTGATCATTTCTTGGAGATGAGAACAATGAAGACTTAAGTGCAATCAATAATCTTACCCCGACACATAGATGCAGGTTTCCTAATGAAATGACTGAATGCAGGGAAGAAAGAATGAAGAACGGAAGAAAAATGTGTCAGAAACCAAAATTGTCTGGAGTTTGATTTGCAGAAAGTGTACAATGCAGTTCCCATTCCTTTCAATCTGGTTGGCTGAACATTAAAAGTTCTCAATATCAGACATGATTAATGTACTGTTCTTTGAAAGATTAATTTGACATTTTTCTGTTGAAACAGATTAGAAATACATTAGATGCAATTTTGCAGCGATGAGAACATTGACAAGCGGCGGTATATTCAAATCACCTGGTGATCCTGGGAAACTATCCAGTTCCCAAGCTGTGGCCCAGAATGATTAAATTCACTTTATTGGGAAGAAATCTAGGATTCATACTTTTATAAAGAGTTTCATAACTTCCCATAGGTTTAACTCTTAACAAAGTAGCATCACTAGCATGTCTAAAATACATTCTTTTGAAGTATGATAAATTTTTTAATCCTAGAGCAGAGAATTTTCCCCTGTATTGTGAAGGAAACAGTAAAAAAGAAGAGCAAAACCTTTTCTTAGTAATATTAATTTTTATGTTGAATGAAATTTTAGGGATAATGAAAAGTGCTTAAGTTTGTGAACGGATTTGGCTTTGCTCAGATTCATACTCATTTACCTTTAAATCTTTTTCATGTCTCTTCAGCTTCTTGGAGTGTCCTCTCTCTCTCTCTCTCTCTCTCTCTCTCTCTCACACACACACACACACACACACACGCATACATACACATGTATGCATACTCACACGCATACACATACGTATATCTGAAATCATATGTTAATGACTGTCTTTGGAGTTTTGGAACTCTCACGTCAAGCTGCTTTCATTGCTTCTCTTTCCCCGACTTCAGCTCCCCGCAGTGTATGCCTTCAGTTCCCCTAGTAACATTTGTTGTGATGGAAATTCACCCAGTCCACCTTTTTACCACAGATTCATTCTATGTTAGAAAATATCTATGCATATCATGGCGTAAGGACTGAATTTACATGTAAGAACGAGAAGATATACTATACTTGGACTGCAAACTGGAATACTCTATTGAAAAGTTGAAGGATGAGTAAAAACACCATAAATAGAAGCCTGATGGTGCAAAGGTTTTGGAATGGTTGCAGTCTTAAAGGAAACGTGCAAAGAAAAGAGTTGGTGAGTTATTTGTATTCACTCAATGAATACAACCTCGTCACACCACACCCAGGGTTAAATGCTTTAGTGAAGCTATGAGTTGCTGAACCTTAGTATCCTTCATAATCCAAATTGAAATGCAAATCAACCTGGTGAAAATTTGGGGAGAACATGCGATAATAGGTTGAAGGATTAGAAAAGGCAACTGATTTTAGTTTCAATGAAGAATCTGTACTCATATTTTCAGGTTGTAATAATGAATGTTAATTGTCAACCTGACAGAATCCAGAACCACGTTGAAGATGAGCTTTGGAGGAATTATTTAGACTTGGTTCCATGTGGCGGAAAGATCTGTACACTGCAGGGTGACACCAATCTCTGGGATCCTAGACTGGGTAAGTGGGAAAGGGAACCATCCAGTAGTATTTATTCATTCCTCTCTGCTTTCTGACTTTGAATGTTATGTGAGTAGTTTGATATCTGTTCTTGTCACCCAGACACACCGTGATGGATCATACCAGCATCTTGAAGCCAAAATAAACTTCATTTCCCTCAAGATTTTTGTTGTTTTTGTTTTTTTTTCCCCTGGGCATTTTGCCCCAGTAATAGCTAAACAATTAAGGCATAGCCTCAGTGAAGAAGCCACGAAAATTGAAGATTAAAAGAAAGAGGGCATGGATAAGTGCATAAGATTTCTCTGCAGATGAGAGGAAGAGAAAATGCATGAGTCCATGGGGACCGCAGACAGCCGGCTTGTGAGGTGTGGGGGCGTATTTTTCTCAGTAGGGTGTCATTTGTATAGGATGATTCATGGAGCAGTGCTACTCAGACAGACTTTACCAGTCACTACTCACGTCCTACTTACACTACAGGCATTCTTCCCTGTTACTGTCTGAGACGAGAGTAAAGGGAAAAGGCAATCTGGTGATGTTGGACAATAGTAATGCTCATCTACAGTCCCCATGTTTGTTTCATATTCTGGGAACATTGTGACACATTAAATTTTGTTGGAATTCATTTTGAGAATACAAAGTATACTTATTTCAACCTTACCTAAATATCTGCCTTCTTTGACTGTCTGACAGATGCAAGTCACTCTAAAAATTAAAAGGCCCTATCCCTGGCATTGCAGACTACCGAGCAAGATTTCATATTTGTCTGACAAATGTCTATTTATGTCAGCTAACATCAGTTTTGTTATCACCCTCTGTGTTTCATATATTCTAATGATATGAATAGAGGTATGTATATCAATGTGGATTTATGGGTGATATCATCATTAATATTTAAATAACTAAATGAGTTTTGTTAGTCCAAAAACTTTTGAGAACAAAGTTAAATAGCCTCTGCAGTAGTATTTTATGTTCTTGGGAATATTGTTATTCTAGAGAAGATTCCACAGGAAAATGAAGAAAATTATGCCAAATTAAAGATAATTTAAATGATAGCTCCAGGGCTTAAAAAAAACAGATTTCAATATGTAACGAAATCATCACGTAATATTGTTGCTATTTATTGAGGATAGACTTTGTGGCATGCTAGTATGATTGTTAATTGTCAAATAACCCCGTGCCAAGATGTATTTTCTGCAACGAATGTGTGATGAAACTGTATGGTTTACTTTGTCATTTCATCATTTAGTGAAGAGATGTCATAGGGTTTACTGCTCAGCAGAACAGGCTCCTTTTACATATGTTTACACGATTAAAAAAGCAAGAACTTTTTACATTTTCTCTTAATATATATCCTCAAGCCATATAATCAGAGAAGACAAATAGAAAGGTAAATTCACCTCCCTTCCACACAACAAGGTAGTCATATGGTCTGTTTTCTCTTTCTTTGTTTACTTCAATGTAGCATCCTAAAAATATGTATCCACTAGAAATTTGTGTCCAATAAATACGTTTGGAATGAATGAACTCTTTGTGGGATTCAATTCTTACAAAGCTCTGTGTATGGTTTAAGCATAAAATGTCCCACACAGGCCTGTGAGATTTGTTCCCATAGCTAATGAAGCTTTGGGGAAGGGGATTGCAAAGCCCATAGGAGAGAGAGCCACAGTGGAGATAGTGGGACACTGGGAAGAGGTTTTCTGGTTTTCTTGACCAGGTCAACTTCCTGTTTGTTCTGTTCCTCTTCCCGAGTACAGACTCAATGGGACCACCTTCCTCCTGCTCCTGTCATCATATCTTCAAATTGTAATGAACTGTACCTACTCCCTAATTATAAACCAAAATAATGACACCTTTACTGCTTTCTGCCGGGAATTCCATCATAGGAACAACAAAAGTTACAGGATGCCTGTGAATATCTGTGGGATCACATCTTCACAGAAAGAGTACAGTAAAGCAGAGTGCTATTGCCCAACTTGGGACTACAGAGATAGTTCAGTGCAAGCATAACGATCAGATCTATAGCACCTACATTAGAAAATAAGGCATAACTGCTCTAATGCTCTTAAATCAGAGACAGACTGGTCCCTGAGGCTCACTGGTCACCTACTCTAGACAGGAAGTGAATGTTAGGTTCAACGGAAGACCATGTTCCAAAAGATAAGGTGAATAATGATACAAGAAGATGCCTACTATCCACCCCTGTCATGTACTTGTACATGTGTACATGGATACAAATATGCCCATGCCTACCTTTCTAAAGTTACATGATTCCCCAAAGTCACTGTAAACAACAGAATCTGTGATCAAACTTGGGCCTACAAAAATCTAAATCCAACAAATACTCTTAAAAGTATTTTGACATTACTTAGAATGGGAAAAATCATAAAAAAATGAAACTATGTCACAGTGAGGGACTTTATAAATGAAGGTGACCTATTTGCTTGCTTGTTCTAGACATAAAAATAGAATTGTAGGAAATACGTGGCAATATGAGAAAAATCATTTTACTAAAGTTCACATCTAGAGTATTATTTCAAATAATTAATAAATTAAAATTGGGGAAGCTGGAGAATTCAAAGGTATACGGTTTGACACACTAAAGAAAACAGTCTGGAGATACACAGTGAGTCTGCGAACACATATAAAGTAGAACAAATGTTTGACTTTAACAAAATTTGCAAAGAAACTATAAATCACAACACCAAAGTACAAGAGTTATGGAGAAAGATAAAACACTGAAAGGGTTGCAATAAGTCATAAAGGTTCAAGACAGAACTATCGAAATGCCTTTGAGTGTATTATTATCACATGGAGAGAGTGTCAGATTTTGTATTTTAGAGTCCACACATTGTATCCATGCCATGAGAACTGACAATAAAAGCCCAGTGTTGTCCTTATGAGTGTACACTCTCCTCTCAAGCATGGGGCATTCATTCTGTTCTTTTGCATGTTAGTCAGGAACTAGAATATTGCTTGATTTAGACTTGAGGTGAACGCCACTCTGCAGTGTTTTACTGACACCACAAACTGTCTGATATCATTTCTATGTGTTCTTCAGAAAAGGTGAGGTGGATAGTTTTCCAGTGTGATTCAATGTTAAATCACCTGAGAAAAGCTTCTCTGTGAGTGACTGCCAAGTCAGATTCACCTGCGAACATGTCTGCAGGGGATTCTTTCGAATTCCTTAACTGATGTGAGAAGACCCAGCGTTAAATAACACTTATCCGTGATTTAGGGACGTGGATGGTATAGAGTAGTGAGGTCTAGCTGAGCAAAAAGCATGCATATGCTCAGTTTCTCTTTTTGTGTTTGGTTGTGGATATGAGTGGTTGCTTCGGCTGTCTGCCTTGACTTCCCTGCTATGATGGGACTGTGAGGTAGATTTGTGGGCCAAAATAAAGCCATTTAGAACAGCAACAGAAATGAAACTAGGACAAAAAAGTTAGATGATTTGGGTGTTAGTCATGGATGAGAGCCGTCACAGCTCTTCGTACTTCCCGTCTACTGTCACGCAGTTACAGATCGGGTTAGTCAAACTTACATCGCTGAGATAGGGCACCTGCTGGAAATGGTGTGTAAGGAGGGACCATTTGCTTTAGCTAATGGTTTTAGGGGCTTGGGCACATGGTTAACTCATTCTGTTGTGGTCCTGTGATTGGGCAGAACGTGATGGCAGCAGAAGTATATGGCTGCCACCTCATAGCACCCAGGAAATAAACAGGGGGGGGGCAGACAGAGAGACAGAACAGAGATAAAGACTGAGAAAAACAGAGGGAGAGAGAACATGCCTGTATCAAGTCTTTCTTTCTTTCCTTCTTCCTTTCTTTCTTTCTTTCTTTCTTTCTTTCTTTCTTTCTTTCTTCCTTCCTTCCTTCCTTCCTTCCTTCCTTCCTTCCTTTCTTTTTTTGCTTTTGTTATACACAGGCATCTTCTCCATTTAATGTTGCCTACCACGTTCAGTGTAGATCTTCCTCACTGCTGTTCTTCAGGTCAATAGTGCCTGGAAATGCCTACACAGAAATACTTAGATGTGTGTTTTACTAATCTCTCCATGTGTCTCTCAGTCCCATCAAAATGATGATCAAAATTTGCCATTGGATGTTTTTAATATCTTGAAATACCCAGTGACACACTTTCCTTTACAAGACAGATAGAATATCCACACAGCAGGATAGAGAACACAACTCATATCACTGTCATCTCAAGATTTGCCTCATGGTACTATTATTTTCTAAATCCTATCCAATGCAAAAAACATCCACGTTCTTTCTCAGGGTCCCTCATTCACACAATTCCTTAAGTAGAAAAGGGGAGGGGAAAGGGAAGAAGAGATATAATGGTGAGATTGGGAGGAGAAGCAGGAGAGATTTCAATCAGGCTGTAAAGTGAACAAAGTAATGGGAAAAAATACTAGTTTATTATCCTTTGTTTGATGAACCCTGATTCATCTATCAAGATTTAAAACAGAAAATCTCATGTTCTGAGCTTTTTATTCCTTGGTTCTCTGAGTGGAGTTGATCATTTTAAGTTCTCTGTTCCCACCATGTTATTATTTGTTCTTTTCCTCAACAGAATTTTCTCATTAGCTCTAGACCTGTACTTGTATCCTAGAAAGGCAGCTTTTAGTCATCCCAGTATTGCTACCTGATAGTAGGATTTGTAGGGCTGCTAGCATTGAGCAAGGCTCAGGACAGTATGTTGTTACCAGTGAAAGACAAAAGAGGTAGGGCATGCAAATGAACTGGGAAGAGAGACAAGAGTTGGACAAATCCTGGAGGCAGTGCATTCATACTCTGTTCTAAAGGACCCTACTTCCAGGATGTTTTATTGAAGTATGGTTTTAATAAAGTCTAGAGCCATTTGACCGTCCTCTGAATGCTTTTTGTAACTGTAATGCTATATCTAAATTAAAGTTAATGGCCAAACAGAGATATGTTTCCACTGTTAATTCTAGCAAGAAAGACCCATTAGCAAATTTATGAATTAGAGGCTGTTTATAAGTTATAGAGAAAAATAATCATATATTCTCTGAAGCAACCCCCTCTGTCTTAAAATGTATAACTGGTCTATTCAGTGAATATGACTCTAAGGATATAATTGAAAGCAGCTTTGCTTTGTCTCTTACTATGCTAACAAAATTTATTCAGTAGGGTGATGTTAGTCCTTTAACCCTGCACGCAAGCTCAACACATCTTTGACCCTGCATGGGGCATGGGGAGTCATACAATCCAAAGCTCTATTTATTCTAAGGTGATAAAAAGTGTATAGCCATTTCGAGTTGAAAGTCCAGTTCCCACTGAATATCAGAAATAACTATGGCTCTATGTAATAAACAGCTTCCTATGTCATGCATGGTTACAGGTACTCTGCCTTTCCAAGTGGATTACTACAAAGCTTTTGACCTCTATTTCACCCTACTAACTGACTACTTGGCAGGAGCTAAAGTTGTAGTTCAGTGGTTCCCAACTTTCCTAATGCTGCGACCCTTTAATCCAGTTGATCGTTTTTTAGTCATTACCAGATAAAAAAATTATTTCATTGCTATAATTTTGCTATTACAGTGTTATTGTAAATATCTGGTTTTTGGATGTATTAGACGACCCCTGTGAATGGGTCATTCATCCCCCAAAGGGTTGAGAGCTGCTGTCTTAGAGGGAAATTTGAGTAGAAGGTTTAAAAAAATCTTACTTGCCATAATAGGGTTTTTATTCTTGTGTTCACATGATGACCAAAGGAAACATGGAGAAGTGGTTTATATCAGCTTATGGCTTATAGTTCATCATCTAGGGAAGGAAGTCAGGGTAGTAACTCAGGCAGGAATCTGGAGGCAGGAACTGATACAGAGGTCACAGCAGAAAACTGATTACTGTCTTGCTCCTCATGGCTTGCTCAGCATGCTTTCTTATAGCACCCTGAACCACTAGCCCAAGGATGGCACCACCCACAGTGCTGTGTGCCCCTGTATATCAATCGTTAATAAGAAAATGCATTACAGGGTTATTCATAGGTCAATCCAGGAGAGGTATTGTCTTTGTTGAGGTAACTTCTCCTTGAGTCTGTTTTTCCGGTATCAAGTTGACATAAAACTAGACAGAGCACTTGGCTGACAGGTGCCTAAATGTCACACTGAGAGTTTTAAATCTATTTTCCCCATTTGCTAACCTTAGAAAACCATTAATTTTTAATGAGCACATAATAATGCTAATTGGTAAAGTAAAACACGATGCTTTGATATAAGTTAATAGCAAGAGTTGACCAAACTTAGCATATCGGTCACCTGATCAATTCATGATTGTGCATATGTATAGTGAGAACATCAACCATCTATAGTGGAAATTATGAAATATGTGACACACAAGCAGCACAGCAGGTCACACAAACTTAATCTAATGTAAACCTTGTACACTTTGTTGCCTAGCTCTTTTCTTTCCCTTTCCCACTCTTCATGAGCCTTCATTCTCTCCAGTTCTGTGACTGGCTCTTAGATTCTGTCTATAAATGAGAACATATCTCTTTTCATGTACCTGGCTTATTTCACTTAGTACATTATCTTTTAGCTTTATCCAATTTGACACACAATAGATGACTTCCTCCTTCAAGAAGATTAAGTTTGTTCTTCAGACATCTTGACTGGGAACCACTGACCCTGCTTATTAGACACTTGAACAATGCATTTTTTCAGTCACTGTTCTAATTATTATATACAGCTTGGAATTAATTTGGCCTTCCAGACTGTCATTTAGAAAAGGTGTCACTAGTTTCTGTATTCCTTGCACCTAGCTATAAACCTCTTGGTCTTACAATCAGTAGAGAAAGGCACATGTGGTATGCCCATGTCCATCTGTTTAATTATCTGTGCCCCACATTGAGACTTTCCATTAGATTCTGCAAGCATGGATCGGGCACAAGCCAACTTGTCCTTCAAGTTTCAAGTGACATGTGGCAATCACATTGTTGTTCTTCTCTGTAAGCTTAAGTTAGATGGTAGAGAGAATGTCTCCATTCATCCTGTAGGAAGGAGGCCACATTGGAGGTCACTAGAGAATAATGCTCCCCACACATCCTTCTTTATAGTTTTAGAAACTTGACAAATCTAGCATTCCTAGTGTGAGTGTAGAGTTTCGAATCCCATAACATTTTTCAACCACCCTTTATCAGAAGCTGTATCACGATTCTCAGCAATGACGTGGCAGTACATTTGGAACACACCCATTATGGTCTCTCAGTATTTAAAAGGAAACTTCACATTTGAAATCCCCTCACTGAAGAAAACAGTCACAGGGAGTTTAGAGATGTGAATGTCTTATCATTCACTGAGAAGTATTAGCAATACTTGGATGTGAATTTAAAAGCAAGAACCTATACAGAGGACCTAAAGTCACAAGTGAATTAATCATCCTTTAGGCTTTTAATATTGGTCTTGCTGTATGTACTGACTGGCAAGGAAGTGACCTTGTAAATCTTAAAAAAGAAACATAAAAATATGAAGTTTGGAAATGTTTTGGATTCTGCCTACATGCATGTGTGTTCATTTCAAAGTGAAAATCTAGCTCACTATTTGTGTTTGGTGCAAGGTTAAAGGAACTTAGCTAGGGCCTGTAAAGTCCTAGCCTATGATGCCATTCCTAAAAGGAAGACATGGTTGGATATAGTAGAAGAAAACTTGCTTGTCTCTGACTTCAATACAACAACTGCATTGTCATCATTTTACATTAGAAGTGTTGCCTTCGGAGACATATCAGCTCTACCTTCAGAGTTAACTTCTTAGTTACGACCTAGATAAAACCATAATGAAAACTAAAATCTAAAAGTTTCATAAGTCTAGTACGGGAAGTTGAAAATCAGTATTGGGAGATGGCAGCTGGGACAAAAACAGGGAATTTCAAGACTCAGATAGTTGTTAAGTGAAGAGTTGTTCTGGGAGGAAGTTGAAGCTGAAATACAACGGGGGAGAGGAAACATTGCATTGTACCTCAGAGTTATGAATCTTTCAGTCGTGATTCTGAAAGTCCTCCTGCTCACACCAGATGACATGAGATTCTTCTTTCCTTCTCAAAACTGTCTTTCTTCTCTAAAGAAACCAGAGGGTGTCAAAGGTTAGCCCCAAAGAGAAGTAACTAAAACAAGAAAATCCCAATAGCATTCTTCAGTGACAGCCAGTGTCTGAGGAGGGGGTTGTTGAGTATGCTGGAGCATATGTGTTGGGAGTCAATGCTTACATTTCAGATATTTTCTTCAGCTCAGGTAATAGGTAATTTGGTGTGCACTACAAGGAGAAAGGCAACACTGACTAATGCATACATATACAGTGCTTGGGATTATTACCTAAGGAACTCTAGGCTAAGTAACCCTTCCCTATTGTATGTGGGTACAGCTATGCCATACCCTTTTCCAAATAAATACTGATGTGGAACATTAGGTGGAAAAATGGGTTGACAAATTCAGCACAGATGGTGTATTAGTAGAGGGTAGCTCTGCTTATAAGAAGAAGAGGGGAGAGGAAAGGGGAAAGAGATGGCCATCAGTATGAAGATAAGTGGACTTTCTTCTAAAAAAGGAGACTTTGAGACCATGCTCATTGTTTAAGACCGATGAGTTGTAAGACCCTACGACTGTACACCGTGGAAGTCCTCCATATACAAAAAGGTTGCTGCGCCTGCTCAAGCAGCTGTGGGAAGAGTGCTGTAAACACAACACAGATCCTAATCACCTCTCTCGGCTAGACTTTGCAGTGCTGCCTGCAGAAAGAAAGATCTCATTTGTAAAAATATCCATGATGTTTTCATATGGCCAGACATCTGCTCTTGGCTAAGAGCGGCAAGAAAGGGGAATTATTTTCTGATGGAGTTTTGTCCTTCTGCAGAGGCAGATCTTTGGAATTAATTGGCCATCTCAACAGGATGGCCTACATTCATATCTGCAAATTAATCTAATTAGGGCCTGCTCCTTGGGCTAAAATTGCCATTGAACTCTTGTAGCAGTCTTTCCCATCCATTGCATGTTGGCCACAGCAATGGCAAACAGAAAGTACCAGCCAGGTACTGGGGGACACAAAGACCAAGTGATATAAGTAAAGAAGTCAGTACTCTGTGTGGTCATGTATACATCGGGTATGAAATCTGCTTCCATATGTACATATGTATATATCTATATATGTATATATATATGTATATTTATGTATATAGTTAAAAGTTTTTCTTTATTATTTCTTTTATAGTTTGGAATTAAAATATAATGATATTATTTTCTTCTCTCTTATCCCTCCATATATCCATCTTTGTTCCCTTTCAATTCATGGCCCATTTTCAGTTAACTGCTGCTACATACATATACTTGCATGTATGTATGTATATACTACACATACAAAGAAATTTCCTTGATGAGAGGTGAGGACAACAGTTTGTGTGTGTGTGTGTGTGTGTGTGTGTGTGTGTGTGTGTGTGTGTGTGTGCGTGCGTGTGTGTGTCTGTGTTTAGAATGTTGTCAGAGATGATGGTTTAGTAAATTGGCTTAGTAAACTGCACAGTTTACTAAGGGTCTAGGGTCTAGCCCCAATGGGTACATCTAGAGAACTCCCAAAGCCAACACTCAAGAATCATATTTGAGGAGGGGGTAGGAAGGTTGAAAGAGACAGGTTACAGGGAGCTTGTAATGGCATTGCTTCTCCTAGGTTTCCAGTACCAGGCATGATTTCCTTCTTGTTGACTGGCTACCACCAAACCACGAGTGCCAGCACTGCACCTGGAGTTACTGTCCCATGCGTCTCATCGTGTGGTTCACAGGTGTCACAGTTGGTATGACGGTCAGTTGCTTCCCTCCTAAACGAAACTTACGTGCAGCATTCTGGCATATGGAGAGCTAGTATTTTTTTTAAAAAAAAAAGTTTTAAAGATGAGAAACCTCTTAGCATAAGTAGGTTATGATAATTGTTCACAATTCCTCAGCCTGTAAGTTATGTAATTGAAAATCTCAAATCTTCCCTTTGAGGAAGGGAAAGATTTTTTCCTTCCTTCCTTCCTTCCTTCCTTCCTTCCTTCCTTCCTTTTTTCCTCCTTCCTTCCCTCCCTCCCTCCTTCCCTTCTTTCTTTTTTCCTTCTTTCCTTCCCTTCTTCCTTCAAAACACAATACTTTTTATTGATTCTTTAGGAATTTTTCATAATTCACCCCAATTGCACTCACTTCCCAGTCCCCTCAGGGCTCCCTCATCTGTGGCCTCACCTCCTCCCCAAATAGAAAAAAAAAGATGGAAAACCACATTTCTTTTGTTTTTTATCCTTCTCTCATATATTATATCCTGAATACAATTAACCCTCCCCCAGTCTCTCCCCAACCCCCTTCCTTCTCCCCAAGAACCACCCTTTTCTCTTACTCAGCTTAGACATTAGCAGGCTACAGGGACATTAAGCAAACACAGCATGGCAAGCTATAGTAAGACCAGGCACAGACCATCACATCAAGGACAGACAAGGCAAGCCAGTAAGAGGAAAGGGGTCCTACAAATAGACGAAAGAATCAGGGACAGCCCCCACTCCACTGTCAGGAGTCCCACAGGAACACCAAGTGACTCAGCCATAACATATGCAGAGGACCCAGGTCTGACCCTTACAGGCTCTCTGATCTCTGTGAACCCCCAATGATTTCTAGTCAGTTTATTCTGTGACCCACATTCTCATGGTGTTCCTGATCTCTCTGGTTCCTCCAGTACTATTTCCCTCTCCTATTCAAGACTCCCTGAGCTCCACCTAATGTTTGGCTATGTGACTCTGCCCTCTTGTCCCATCAGTTGCCAAATAAAGTCTCCTTTGTCTCCCTGGTGACAAATCCATTAGATTTTGGTCCCAGCACATTCTGCAGGTGGGACAAGCTCTAGGTTAATGTTTGTTTATTTGTTTGTTTTTGAGAGTCTTGATGTCCTACCTCCACTTGAGGCCTTGCCTGAAAAAAAAACATATTTCTTAACTAGAAGAAATCTAAGACTTCATAAGAAAGGTACCAAGAACCTCTTCTGCTCAGTGGGCAGTGAGTAGATCAGAGAACCAAGTAGGCCTGTAGGTATCTTCACACATTTACTTATTAATTTGACCACATTTGTGGCTTGCATGTAGTCTCTCAATGTTTATTTCACTGAGACACTGTCATTCTTTAATTTTCCTTTGATTGAAAATAGATTTTTAAAATCTCTTTTCCTCATCTAACATATGCTGATTGCGATTCCCCTCCCTATATTAAAGGAACTCAGGGTTTTACAGAGAAATCCTGTTTTGTCATAAACAGCCACAGCAGCACCATATTTTGTTGTCTTTTTTCAATGTTTGCATCAGTTCATGCTGCCTTTTTGAATACGAATCATAGACTCTTCAGTGAAATAATTTCTTCTCAGAAGAACCACTTCTTATATTTGAATAGCAAATGAGCAGAAGAAAATACCTTCAGAGTGATTTTTATTAGTCAGGCCGATGTCAAAACACTATGGTTGCTTAATAAATAGCAGGTCCTACTGTATAGTGACCTATGGCTCACCATGATTTCACAGTCAACCTGTACACATCAATGACCTGAGTAGTGTTGACACTTGGCCTCGAAGCAGAATAAATGGAGCTAATCTTGGGCTAAGAAATCAGTAAAAGTGTTCATGTGGGGATACTAATCAGATTTGGAGACTGACCCTCAAGTATTCTCAGTACAGTGTTTTTCTTCTTAAGTGAAATCTATAGAACTTTATTAAAAGTGGGAAGAGTTGAAACTTTAAAATAAGCACGTGAAGACTATTAAGTGAACTGTCTGCTGATATTAACCGAAGAACTTATTATATGAAAACAAAAGCCTGTGCAAAATTAGCATTTATGCCTACTTTCTGCCCTCTCTCATGAACAGCGTACATGTGATAGATTTAAAAATGCTTTGGAATTAAATCAACTTGTTAGTAGAGCTACCAAATATTTATAATTACATGGGTAGAGTAAGAAGACATCCTGGACTCTGAAACAGAGCAGCTATCTCCAGATCTGTGCAGTCACAGCTTTTGTGATGACTTGATGGGTCGCATAGCATTTGTTTGTTCCAATGATCTCATCTGGAAAGCAAGGTGGAAAAGTCCAGGGTACTGTTTTTTTTTTTTTTTTTTTTTGCTTGCCTAAGGATATTATGAATTTCATAGAAATAATTGATGGTTACTCTCAGTGAGAAGCACACATTAGCCCCCTTTGGTTGCCATGAAGACAGCAGTAGAAGGAAGGTGTGCTTTAAAACTTTGTTAGCGAAGCATATGTGTTGGATTTCCAGAGTGTAGTTCACACAGCTCTAGACTCAACAGAACAATGAGGTTCAGAGAGAGGAAAGGTGGTATCACAACTATGCTCTTCTGTTTAGTAATTGAAAGGATTGATTTTACTAAATGATTCAGAGTCCTAGTTTCTTCATCTGTGTAAAAGCTTGATGATATACAATTATTTAGTCTACCAGGCATTTTGCCATCTGAGAGAGATAGCCCCAAGAAGTGTTTATATATATTGGAAATGACAGAAAATAAAACACTTTTAGTACAGAATTAGGAAACTGTATCTCTTATTACTGTTCATGAGGTATTGGTGTAGCAGGAAGATTATGGAATGTACAAGCAGTTGTTTCATGGAAATTTGGTTCTATGAAATCCCCACACATGCTACTGTTCTTTACGAAAGTGAATGCAATAGCATCCGCATATTAACTATGCACATCATTCTGTATATTTGAGTAGATTGTGCCCAGCACAATGCAACTGCTGTTTGTGTAAGTAGTTTGTAGGTAGTTTTAGGAATACTGACAAGAAAATATTCTGTACATGCATAGTATTGTTAGAGCTTTTAAAGGCCTATGTGTGCAGGTAAATTATGCTTAAATATTCAGAAAGAAGCTGAGGGCCCATGAAAGGTCAGAGGTTTGTATGACTACCAATAACTTCATGCATATCAATGTACCATTATACTCCGCATTAGGCAAATTCCATTTTTACATTTTAGAACCTTCTGGAAATAAAATATTTTCAATTCATAGTTGTTAGATGCCTGACATGTGGAACTCATTCATACAGATGTGACCATACTACATAAGGATGGGATTAAAATGACAAAGCAAGGGCCTGGTGACCCTTGCTTAGCAAGTAAAAGTGCTTAATGCACATGCTTCGTGACCTGAGTTTCAGACCTGGATCCATTTTCCTCTGCCTTTTACACCCAAGTCCTGGAATGCATCATGCATGTACACACTCAAATAGACCCACCCCACACTAATACTAATAATATAAAGCTTATCTGAAAAGAGACTTGAAGAAATATGCTTAGATGACTCTTCTTGAGACAAAACAAAACCACCGTTGGCATCCAACAACAATGACAGTGATTAATATTGAAGGGAATTAAGTCATTTTCTCAGATCCTATAGGTAGTGACTGAAAGGCTTAAAATTAGTTCTCAGATTTTTAATACTAATACACATGTCCTGACCCACTATATTATACCACCTTAGCAACAATTAAATCATGATTATATGTCAGTGATATTACCTAGATGTCAGCTTCATCCACACCACATGTCCCACTAAAGCCTCTGCAATTCAGGAATTGTGACTCATGAAGAAATTTCATATTGTAATTGAAATATCTGCTCCTCTTTCTGGTTTCCCAACTTTATAGTCGCAAGTTCCGAGCTAATATATTTCATTGACAAATACAATAAAGTCTGTATGTTGTTCTACCTGGAAATCTTTAAATTATCTCTTTAGACTTTCAGCACACAATTTACAAGTGACAGGCAACATATTTCATTACCTTTATGTTTGAAATAACTTTCAAAGGAGAAGAGAGGGGCGTTTGACATTATTGTAATCAATTCTGTCAGAAATATTATTGGATTTACTTGATTTTCTGAACAATCATTTTTCATTGTTATTCTGAGTTTTCTCAGATGTTTTACAGGAGGCTAACATAAATAGCAAAATATGCTTTCCTAAGACATCTGTTGAAAAAATAATGAGGAGATGCTCTTTCTACCAAAGGCGGTTTGGAAAACTATGATGATCCCTTTTATAGCAATGAGACAAATCCCCAGGTGTCAGCAGGCTAACACAGACTCTACCCTGCAGTACCAATAAGGGCAGTCTGGTGTGTGAGAGCCCAAATATCAGCTGGATTTTGTTAGGATCAAAGGGTTCAGGAAGAAATCACATCCTAGAAGTCTACACTGAAAAACATAACCTACAGAGCTATGAGGAAGTCTAAGCCCCAACAAGTTTTAATCACTCAATATTGCCACTAATTTGAAGAGTCTTGCTCAAATTAGGAGCTTTATTGGATCAAAAAAAAAGGCCTTTGTGTGGAGGTTCACTTTTCTGCCCAGTTGTCATTGATATGTTGCCTTCCTCATGGAGAATTAAGGTTGATGAAGTCACAGAGCAGATATCTATATGGTAGGCAGCCAGGTCTGACCCATGTCTAATAATGGTTTAGCAAATCCCAAGGTAAACTACATAGTTTTTCTCTCCTTATGCAGGTAAATGGAATCAAATTTTATTGTTAGTCATGATTCAGGTTTAGGGCAGAACTATGTAGACAGTTAACTAAAATCCTTAAAATTTAAAAGTTATCATCACCGTCCTTAGATGACTCCTACCTTCTTAGAGCTCTTCTTACTTGGTTTCCTAAATAAAGAAACACACTGCTCATACATGTGAAGAGAATCTGACAGGAGCCTTTGACCTAGATCAAGGAAAGCATAAATTACCCTTATTTCCCTTATACAGGGATGTGAATAACTGAGAACCTAGTAAAATGATCTCTTACTCAGGTATGACATGGAAATCTGGTATGACATTGACAATACTGGTAATCCAGGATTGAGATGTGCTGTTTTTGTGTTAGACCTAAACTAGAGAGATGAACACACATTCCTCTGGTTCTAATTTTTTTTCTTGTCTGCTCCAAGCTGATCTCCAAGTCCTTTTGTGTATAGTGTATGTGTGACTGGTTCATGTGTCTAGAATTTTTGTGCCATTTTTATAAAACAGAATATATTCTCAAGATTTCAAGTGAAAATTTGTTTTCATAAGCACAAGAATGAAATTGTAGCTGGTTTAATCCCTCAACTAATATTGAGTTTTTTTATTATTTTAATATATTTGTGTGACTTCTCAGAAGAGGTGAATATAGCGGTGTCCTTGTTTCTGCATTCCAAAGAATACAGGAAAGAGCTCAAATTCAAAAGAATAGGGGCCATGTTTATGCATTTGAATCACAGAATTCTTCTGAAAATGTGATATTTGTTTCTTTTCAGATATGGCTAACGAGCTAAATTTAGTAAGCATGTGCAGAGACGAGGTGGCCGAGTGGTTAAGGGAAGGGACTGCTAGTAAGCATGTGCTAAAGTTACCTGGGGAAGGTCCATACCTAGGTCTGAGTTAGAGTGAGCCTATTAGATACCAGGGTGCGAGTACTTTCAAACACGTTGATGATCTCCTGTTCTCTGACTTATAACACCTACCAAGTTTCCACTCGGTCATTAAGTAGAGGATTTTTTTATAGCTCCATGTCAGAAGATTTGGGAGAGTTATACAGCCAGAGGCTGCTTTTCAAAAGCCTTGTAAAAAAAATCAAGACTCTTAGCTTCCTGCATGTGGTAAGGAATAACACCAAATGCCAAAACAACTCCGGGCAAAAAGATGGAAAAAAAAAGCTAATCTGAGAAATAGAAAATAATCATTGTCAAGGTGTAGTTACAAAAAGGCAAACAAACAAAAAAATCTTTTTCAAAGGAGGTGGAACATTAGAGTCCTTTAAAGATTTGGCTTAGGAAAGATTGTCGAGGCTAAATGGAGAACACACAAGAAGAAAAAAAAGGGACCAAGTGGATATAGAATGTGGGATTCGAGGGGGTTTGATATAATAGAAACGGAGGTCAGGAGGACTGAAAATGACTTGCCCATCAAAGGTGATCCAGCTTTGCTTCTCCTGTGCATCTTCCAAAATTTGCATCCAGATCAAGGAAGTTACCATGCATGGGGTCCCTAGCCTGCTACAGATGTCCGTGCCTGAGTTCATAACCACTACCCGCTCCTTTCCCATTAGAAATCCATGCATAGAATGTGTTGCGCAGAAGAAAGGAATCTGTTCTTCTGGCCTCCCTGCTGTGGTCTGCCAGAGTCAGATGACCGAGGGCACAGGATTTTATTCTAGGTTTTGTCAGAAAGGATAGAGCACATGTCTGTAGACTTTCGCCTCAATATTATATGTTCGATGGTTCTGTCGGAGCTGTTACATTTGGCAGCATTCCTTGTTAGCATTTGATAAACAATTATTGCCAAATGTTAGCAAGGAAACCTGCCAAATGTTACAGCTCAGATTTAACTGCAGGAAAAAAAAAGCAGTTTGAAGAAGCCTTTTGCTACTGAGCTGTTGTCTGGCATGCCAAGCTCTGAAGCAGCGGGGGACCCCGGTTGGGACAAATTGTTGAATATGAAGGTATAAGGCTTTGTGCCAGCAGTTCTGGATTCCCCTCTGAAGTTATGAATTAGTTGACACCTGTTGGTTTCAAAGTAATAAATTTGGGGCAAATAATTTCTGGTGAATACTCTGGGGTAGTACCTCTGTCTACACTCTGCGTGGGTTGCACCCTTTCCCTGGCATTTTATGCCGGTGGGTGAAGCTATCGCTCATTAGATCTTGTGGTCTCAGTCATTATCTATTGGGACCGATGCTTCCGAGCAGCCGTTGCAATTGCTCTCCCACTTCCCTGAGGACACACGCTGCCATCTTTTTCTTCTAATTTTCCACCCTTGATTTATTAATAAGAAAAAAAAACAAGTAAAAAGATCCGTTCTTCTTGTTTTGTGATAGTTCATTTACCAGTCCTGTCAATAAAGAATAAATCGTGGCTCGGTGTGATGACACACATTGTAATGACAGCCAGATGGATATGTCAGTGGAGGACCTGGGCTTTGAAGTCAACCTGGAATACATAGGGAAACCTTCTCTCAAAAGATAAACGCAAAGCAGTGGAAGAAAGCAAAACAGACAGAAAACCCAGACAAACAAATGAAGAATGAGTGGAAACAAAACCAACCAACAAGATGACTAGAAACTACACGTGTCTTACTAGGTATGGATTTTGCTGCACTTTGCAGTGCTCTGGATATTTGATTAAACAAAAATTAAAAGAAAATAAAGACCAAACTTGAGTGTTTGTGTCATGGAGTTTGTAGATTTGTTCTCGCCTTTTCTTTGTCTTGGGCGTTTTGCTGGAGTTCCTGTTGAGATCTACATTTGTATTTAATTTGTGGGTGGCTTAAATATTGAAGAGCTACAAAACTGAGATATATTCAAAGTGAGAAAAGGTAAGAAAGATAACAAAGGGGACAGAAACTGAAAAATCTATTTAATAAAAATTGAGAGAAAAGAAAGTTTGGTCTTCTTGTTCAGAAACCCATAGCCTGAGTATAAAGCTTATTTTTTTTCCCTCCAAGATCTAATCTCCCAGTGGTATGGTAGAAACCATGTAATAAAAATGCCAAAGGCTTACCTTCCTGAGAAACTTTTCCCAAAGATCTGGAAAGCGGTATCTAATCATGTTCTGGCTGATCGGACACACCACTACATGACCTTGAACCTGAAGTTTCTGACTCACAAAGCAGACAGTGAGCATTCATTCCTCAGAAAAGAGAGTATCTGGAGCAATCAGCCTCTGTGCTTTCAGCTGGGTTGCTCAGTGTTTGAAGCAGTGATTATGTGCTTCAGGTCAAGCATGTGAATATCAGCCA
The DNA here is from genome assembly GCF_021556685.1 of Rattus norvegicus. NCBI lineage: Eukaryota > Metazoa > Chordata > Mammalia > Rodentia > Muridae > Rattus > Rattus norvegicus. Next base: position 208,588,099 of record NC_141535.1, on the reverse strand, counting down.
CTAGACCGATTCCTTCAACCTCCCTGCTATTAGTATTTGTCGTTAATATTTTCTAGTTGAAGACTTTATGTTTGTCTTCCTAAACAAGTTTGAACCTCCTTAACTGTTTCCTTATGTCCTCAAACGTATTTGTGTGTGTGTGTGTGTGTGTGTGTGTGTGTGTGTGTGTGTGTGTGTGTGTATGCTTATTAAGTGATCTGCATGGAAATGGGGAAATCACAGGAACATTTCTTAATTTCAGGGAAAATGCTAGTTTAAGATACATGAGCCATAATGATAGAAGGATACATTAAAGCCACATTGTTGGCCAAAATGCAAAGATTAATAAAGATAAGTGAAGTGAAAAAGAGAATCTTCTAATGTTTGCTTTTACATTTTATGGGACAATCATCTGGGAAGATTTTTGACTCCTGTATTGAACAGAGAGAAGCTTTGAACTGTCCACTCAGGAAAAGGAGCTGGCTAGAGGGAATGAATGACTGGCAGAGGCTCAGCCAAGACAGTCACACAGTTTGGGAGGATCAGCTCACATGGCTATTTAAATCAAACCTTGAGTTTCAAGGTTCAAAGCATAAGCTTATAAAAATCAGAATTCACAGTTACTTTGGGTTCGGAATTACTGTATTCATTTAATTTAAGGGCAACCTTAGAAAAAGAAAAAAAAACTAAAAATGAGTGACTAAATGCTCCAGCTTTGAAAATACGAATAGTATAGGCTGCATAGGCTGCAAATGAAGGCACAAAGTGAGCATTAGCTATATATTTGAATGGGATAAAGAAACCTGCTTAGGTGTAAGAAACCTTATGATTATAGGCCATTATAAGGATTTTTAATTTCTTCGAACATGGAGCAATTCTGGAAAATAGCAGGATAGGAAGAATTGATTAGCTTAATCAGTGGAGAGGGATCTGCTCTAAACCTTGTTAGCAGTCTGGATTCCTGTCTGGAGCTGGAAGAAATCTTCCTTATGGGAGACAAAAATGGATGTGCTTTACCAGTCATATGGATTCCTTAAGACATAGGAGCCTCTCTCCATCTTCGTGAGCTTTACCTGAGGTCCTATATATGCTAAGACTATCAGAAGCTAACTTAAGTCAGTAGCTTCACAGTTGTCTAGTATTCAAAAATAAAATTAAGTTGGAAATAAAAGACCAGGAGTGAGCCGAGCTAGGACAGGTTTTTAAAAGGTAAAGTTGGAAAGAGCTCCAGAGAGTTGGAGGCCCCTGTGGAAGGCATAGTAGCATTTCTTTGTGGGTGGACATTTTTGATCTTATGGCTGAAAATGGATGCAGACTGCTGTAATCATTATTGAGACTTGTTTGTTTGTTTGTTTGTTTTGGTTTTTTGTACATCACTTGTGCAGTCAGTAAAAAAAATCTACAAAATCCACATATCCCAATGATTGCTCCTGTAGCCCAACTAGAAATTTAATTATTTGTCCATTTAGTGAAGGGAGTTAGTTACCTATGCTCCATGAATAGAGCGTGATTTACTTTGTGTTCTTATCTTCATGCCTCAAGGGAGCCATTTTCTGTGTCTTTATCAGAGTGCTTAAGGAACTATGGTTTCAGTGGGAAATGTGCTCCGAAGAACACAAATAAGTCAGCAATGAAACTAATGTAGTAAAATGATACGAATAAGTGTATGTAGCCTAAATTCCTACCCCAATAATTCAGAGGAGATTTTTCTAGACCTGTTTGCACAACACTGCGAGACTCAGAAGTTAGCCCCTTCACAAAATGTCCTCCACTTTGCTAGAGCTGGGCAAACCATCAGTAGTGTGTTCCTGAATCATGTGAACATGTTGGAAAGCATTGGAATGCCTGGACTTTTAAAAGATGTTCTTCAGTTGTGCTGGTTCTGGGGCTGGGGATTTAGCTCAGTGGTAGAGCGCTTACCTAGGAAGCGCAAGGCCCTGGGTTCGGTCCCCAGCTCCGAAAAAAAAGAACCAAAAAAAAAAAAAAGATAATCGCTCCCATTTAAAGAGAGCCTCAAAGCAGTTGTGCTGGTTCTACTCTGTATTGATTATATTTCTTTACAGATAAGAACGAGTCCATTTTCTTCTTTTGACCAGCACAAGATAGTTCCTATGTCTTGGGATGTATAAAAAGTATGAAGGCTGAAGGTTTGACTTTGAATGGATCATTCTTCATGAGATACCAGTGTTCCTCCTCAGTCTTATCTTGTGTCCCCATGGCCTCCTCTGCCCCATTCATTCAACCACATCTTGCTTCATTATCTGCTGAATATCATTAACTGAGAACAGTCTCCTTTCCATTCTTCTGGTCAACTTATCACATCGACATCCTCTACAAATATTTCTCAAGGAAGCTTCAGCAATGTTGCTTTTCTTTTTTTCCCCTACTAGTGTATTCTCACTCAAAGATGTAAATGTTTTATTTCCCTTGTTGAGAATTTCATAATATCAGGATGCTCCTTAGCTTTGCATTCCCATAGAGTAGCATGATAACTCAGAGAATGCAATACATGTGTTTTTGAGTGCTTACTTGTTTAACTCTGAGGCCTTAAATTGGGAATGCACTAGGACCCACTGGACAGTGGGTGTATGGTATTTCTGCATCTGAGTGTCCATGGCAGTGCTTACTGCCATGATATCTTGTTCACTGTTGGTTATTATGGTGAATCCAGTTCACTTACATTTTTCTCATGTACAACTGTATCCCCTGTTCTATTTTTACCCGATTTGCACTTAAGCCAAATATCCTCCTTTCTCTGTTCCTAGCAACAGCAACAGACTCTGGCTAATTTAGTCAGTAAATAAAAGTAGTTGTTGAAAGGTGTTGTAGAGCTCACAGATGCAACTGTAAGTCTGGAGTTTAGAAAACAGTCAGGAGCAAGGGGAGGCTAGGCAGCCTGAAGCACAGCCAAAACCCTGGGGAACACCGGCATTTAAACGGCAGACGGAAGAAAGGAGTCCGAGAAGAAAACCACACAGAGGCGTAGAGAGAGGCATGGTACTCTCAGAAGTGGAGGCAGCAAGAGACTAGAATATCACAGAAAGAAAATCCCAAGCAATGATGATAGAAGTAGAGATCTCACAAGAAAAGGATGGCCCGATGACAACAGCACTGAGGAATCTCTGGCTTGTTGGTAAATATGGGACAGCATCTTCAGCCATATTGGGAAGATGGAAAGTGGCTTCAGTAGGGAACTAAGACAGTAGGCAGGGCAGGCTGAACTTTCAGGGACCTGGGCTAAATTTAGGAGTATATGAATAGTCAGAACTGAGATAGGAGAGATTTTCTTACATTTTTATTTCAAGACTTGAGTATTTTTATAGACTGGGGGGAACGGAAGAATTAGAGAGAAGGGATGGATGACTTAAACGTGTTTGACAACTTAAGCAGGAAGGATACATGTCATACTTGTCAGTGGGACAGATACTACACATTCTGGGATTGAAGCAGGGGTGAGTGGGTAATTGATGTGACTCCATAGCCAATGTGTGGTTTTATGACTGGAAACCAGGAGACATCATGTTTGGTGCTCTCGGTTATTTTAAAAGGAATTGGAAAAGCAAGTGGTCCATTGAAAATGAAGTTGTGCCATGAGGGAACCCTTGGTTGAATGTTTTTGATTGATTGGCTTTCTGACCTGCAGTCACCTGTTAAACTATGATAATTATCCAAGTTCACACTCACTGTAAAACACTTAAAGAAAGCTACCCAAATACCCTTCATTTGACACTTAACTCATCTGATTGGTACCCTAGAAACTATTTCCTCCAGTATGTAGGGAACTTAATGAAAATACTGATGCTAATTTTCAATTGGCAGTTTATAGATGGTTCTTGGTCAATACTTGTTTAATGTATCTATTTTTTTAGCTGTTAATTTTTTGAAACAGGTTTTCATTTAGTCCAGGCTGAACTTGAGCTCTTTTTATGTTTTGCCACAGCATATTTAATTAGCTCCCTGGGGCAAAAACAAATAAATAAACAAATAAAACCAACCAATCAACCAACCAAGACATACAATGGTTGTCCTGCCATTACATTCCAAATGCTGGAATTGACAATCATATGACACCACTGCTAGTAATTTATTAATTTAAACATTGAACTTTTTAATTTACTTGTGGAATTTTGAAACTTAATGGTTTGCTTTAAGTGGCTATCTAATTGACATATGTAGAATATTAGGGAAGCTAGAGACAGAAAAAATGGTGTGCATTTTTATAATGCCCCAACTAGAATATTTACATGAATTCAACATAATGTGTTTTTTCAGTTTTCTGCAAAACACTTAGAAGTCTGTGTGCTCTTTTTAGGAACACTGCACTGCAAATGTCTGTATGTCTGTCTAATAGCATGGGAATTTAAAAGTTGAAAAACTTTTAGCACGCAGAGGAGTAAGAACCTAAACTTTTTTCCTATGAATCAAGAGCTAGGACTGTGCAAAGTTGTTTAGAGAAAAGGCAAAGAGCCTAACATCTTCACAGATCCTTGGGTTGGCAGGGGAAGTCCCAATTCTCTAAATGACCACTCTATTCCAATGACTCACCAAAGCAGGAGAGGGTAGGGCATGACTCTGGCTTCTGATCCAGTTCAGGTATGGCCACAAACTCCCTGCCTTGCCATTTTGAGTATAATAAAATCAGAAAAACGTTGTGGTCCATGGGCTCATGTGGGCTGCCCAATGTGACTCAACACCTCTAGGTTAGATTTAGACCAAATTTATGGATCCAGAGACCTGAAGAGAAAGGAGACTTGGTTTGCTGTAATGCTGTATCAGACCATTAGTACTCTCTTTGGATTTGGACCAGAGCTATAAGACAGAATGTTTTCTTCATCTTTACTTATGTTAGGTCCTCTCCAAAAGGAACTTTGCATCTATAGAGACAGAGGTAGAAGAATACTAGGAGTTACAGTAAACTCTTCACTGGCTTTAAAATCCAGGTTTTATGTGACTTTTATTGCATTGCTTTACACCTTAATCTGCAAGGACAGAATGCCATGATTCTGCAGATAGGTCTAGTAGTATTTTTCTTTATATTTAGCAGATAAATGTATATGTAGAGAGACAGTTTTTGAATATTTCAATGATAATACATAACTTCACAGTATTAGTAACTAATTAGTACCATGACACAAATCTAATGTTAGAGCTCGCTCCTTTTTTGATCGCTGACTCCCATGGATGACTTTGGAGAACAAGAGCAGTATAGAGTAGGTACAAAGAATCTTAAACATTAGCTGGATGTTTTCACTGGAAACCTCACTTTTTGTTGCAGATATTTACATTAGAGTATTTGGGACAAGGTAGAGGGAAAGAATGGGCCTGGCTGGCTGAGAGACAGTGCATCAGTGAATGTGATTTTTGCAGGATCTTGGTGATTACCCTGTGGGTGACAATCTATCATTGACTCTCCACTCACCCTGCAGTCCATTTTGTCATGCCTGTAGCATTTTCCACAGGGTTGATTGTCAGATCCTTATGGCTTTGGAATTGTCCTGACTGGAGCTCAAAATAATGTACTGTAAGTACAGAAAAGGGATGCGAGCTGACAAGAAAAGACTGAAGTTTTCGAAAGCAACAAAAGGCTCTTCACTCCGCCATCTTTCCTTTTACTTTTATGGAACTCTTAATTTATCTGCCAAGCATCTGAATATAACAACTGTGCTCTTAAGTATAAGAGGTGTGATGATGTGATGCACTTATATTTTTGTTGTTGTTTTTAAACAACTTTTTTTTTTATTTTAAGAGTTAACTTATGAACATGCTTATGGAATGAAGAATCTAAGACTTAATTCATATCCTGAAACCAGATAAGGAGCCTTCATGATGCTCTGCTTAGTGAGATCACAACGTCATGCTTTGAATCTAGAACAGCATATATTGCTACTCTGGATACATTGCACAAGATACTGGAGCTCACTATCTCTGTCTCCTGCCTTAAGAAAGGTTCATTATTAAAGTAGCTACTTTTTGTGAGCTAACTCACAGGTGCATGCTGTCTTATGCTGTCACAGAAGGACTCCTATACTGAGATGCCACAGTGCAGTATTACCCTACATAAGATGTCATTCTCTAGAAATGGATTTGTTTAACAGAAGGGAACCATAGACTTCATCTTTCCTGATAGGAGAGGTCTAGAAGAACTTCCTGATGGAAAGGAGTTGTATGGTCCCTGGATTTAGAATTTTACTTTGTTTGAATTTCCTTCTGGAGTTTTGAGACTTTCTCTAATTGAATGCTAATAACCTGCTGGTGTTAGGGGCCACTTCATTGGTAATGCTCTTCCAAATGTAGAGAACCGGAACAAGTTGGATGTGCTAGTATTGTAAATTACAAGTTGAGACAAGAGCTTTGCTCTAAGTAAATGTAACCAGAAACCACTGGGGAAAGGTATTGGATGAGCTTCTGTCATCTATATCCATGCTCTCCAATGTGAAGGTCACTATATACTCTGCCTATTGGACTGGAATTGTAATACAGAAACATGGCTGCTTTAGTAAGTGATCATATCCAAAGACTGTCTAGGTCTTTGTGATTGGCAGGAATGACACACCTCCAATCCTAAACAATGAAGGTAATGTTAGTTTGTAGAAGGAAGCAGCCATGTTTGAAAACCAAGTCTAACTGAGGGTCAGACAATCAGAAAAAAGATGTGACATTATGAATCCAACTGCACAGGAAAGAGAGGTGACTTAGCAGAGCAGGTCAGAAATACATACATACATACATACATACATACATACATACATACATACATACATACATACAGTAGACAGACAGACAGACAGACAGACAGACAGACAGATAGATAGATAGAAAGAAGGCAGATTTGCTGGGACAGTATTACAGAGACAGACTTCAAAGAGAATTAACTAGACACAGGAGAAGACAGAACAAGCCAAAGAATGAAGAGCTGGAAGATAAGAGCTGATTGCCAGAGTTAGTTTGAGGTCAAACAGAGCAATGTCTTGAGAAGCCAAGAAAAGCCAGTTTGAATCAGTCAGCTTGAACAAATATACTGTACAGAGCCTGCAAGCTTCCAGGCGCAGACCTGGGAATAGTTAGAACAGAGAAACACTTTGGGCTCAGCCCAAGTAGTGTATACATGAAGCTTAGGTATACATTTCATCTGAGGAAATAAAAGTTACATTTATACCCTGTTTTATATCATAAATGCAGCTAGTCTGAAATCAAGATATGACATTTCAAAAACATGGTATAAAATGTAAAATGTCTCATAATTTTACATATTGGTATGTACAAAGTATAACAACATTAGGGGATTTAATATACTAGATAAAATATAAAGCTGAAAAAAATCTAACTATCTCTCTGTTAGATGTGGCATTCAGAAAGTTTGACTCACATTTTTCTGACTCTGCTGTACAGCACTGACTCTATATCTCTATCTATATGTATCTATATCTCATCTATATCTATATCTATATCTTACCTATATCTATCTATCTATATCTTGATTTAGAAAAATGTATTTACATTTCTGTTTTGCTGACCTCTTTTCTTCCTCATTCTTTTCTCTTTTCCTTCCAAGATGAGATTATGATCTCATAAGAAGTAATAGCTATCAGAAAGCCACAGCTCAGAGTCTTATATTACAAATATTAACTAGTCAAAACGAAGAACATATCAAAGGGAGCTTTCTGCTATGTAGAACCAATGATAGACATAAATGGTTTCTTTCTTAGTATTCAGTGTTGTTTCCTTGTTGTGGTAATAGTTATCAGAATTACCACATACATTATAACACAACAAAACAGCTAGGATGGTTACAGACTAAAGAGTGATCATGAAAGGTAATAGTCTGTCTCTTCATACTGCTAAGTGTATTTCATGTTCTACAGACACGAGAAATATACATCACCTTATTGAACTATCTTAATATATATTTATTTAGTGTACATATATATGTATATGTATGTCTATATCTATAAATATATGTGTGTATGTGTATGTGTGTGTGTGCGTGTGTGTGTGTGTGTGTGTGTGTGTGTGTGTGTGTGTGTGTGTTTAGATAAGAGGATAAATTTGTGGTGTTTCTCAGGCCAAGGAAAGAGATTATATGTGCTATGGAGTATTCCTAAAAGTGTATAGACTGTGCTTATAAGAGTTGTCTTAAATAAAGGTGCATCTGTCTTCAACCCATTTTTGACATGTTCTGTGTCAGAGATGTTTTGTTATATCCTGTCCCTCCTGTTGGTCTGTTTCCCTGAAGGACCTTAAACTCCCAGCACATACCTTCATCCCAGTCATCTGGATTTAGTTTCTGCATGCTTGGTACTCTTCAATTTATTTCTCTTTTCTGTTTGAACATCTCTAGGAAGGAGTTATGGTAGATTTTACTTTTTGCTGTAAGTTACTTGAGACCAAAAAGTGGCTTCTCTAAAGAGCCCAACATTCTTTGTGCTTAGAATAGAATATTGTCTACCATTCATGAACAAGAGAGAAGTTTTCAAGAAAAGGATACATATGTATTCAGTAGGCTTGCTTTGTTAAAACTCCTCACTCATGGAAAGGCTGAGAAAACTCTATTTTTCTTGGTTGTAAACAGTGAAGGTGAGCATTCTGAGTTAGGAAAGTGGTCTCTGACGTTTGTGTGTGGGCACTGGGTTCGAGACCAGCCAGGGGACCACTACACTCAATGTGCAATATTTTGGTGTTCTGGCAGATGTTGTTATTAACAGCACCTACTCACAGGCTTAAAGGATTAAAGCAGATGATGAATACAAAACACTTAGGCCACTGAAGGGGATCATATATACTCCACAAATGCTGGCTTTTATTTCCATACTTTCCCCATGTATTTCCATTGGTTGCTCTATAGCAAGGTGTTGCTTTTATTTCTCAATTCTTGCTAACGGATGATGTGGTTTGCTTTTCAACTCGGTAAAGCTGTCTGAAATTTTGATGGGAATTGTGTTAAAAATCTCTGTGGTCCTCAGAATTATGCAAGGCCCCTTGCCAGCAGCATCATATCAAGCACGCAAAGACACAGTGCCCTCCTGGGTGTTCTCTCTTCACAGTGCAGAAAACTGTAGCTCCAGATCCACTTGGATTGCTGGTGTGGGGAAAGAGTTTCTCTTCTCTCAGGTGGACAGGATGCATGCAACTGATTACTTCTTTTCTCGCTGGCATTTGTAATTTTTGCTGGCCAGAAATAGGAAGTGATTTGAGGCTCCAAAGAGATATGTGGTCATTTTCTTATAAGGCAATGATTGATTATTTTATTGCACGATTTCAATTTGTATACCTGACATATATAAAATCACATTGTGGTACAAAATTTATCCCCAAGGTATATGAAATCAGAACTATTATTCCATCCAAGGTTTTGATGCTAATAAACAAGCTATGCAGGCTTTGTTCAGGTAGTTTGCAGCATTGCTGAGTGCCTTGATGGAATTACAGGCTTATCCATTTACAGTTGGGGGCATATGATTCTTTTTATGTAATATAATACCCTATAATGTAATGAGTATCATTAATAAAGTGACAAAATAAAACTTGAATTACCACTTCAGGATGTGCTTTATTCAACCAGTAATACACTTTTTGGTCCTTTGTAGTTTCTCTCCTTTGAATTCATGGCTTACTGCATTCAAACTGTGATATTAACACACCAACGAAGCATACCCTGTTGTGCCATAAAGCCATGGTACTGCGGTGTCAAAGGGGGGGAAAACAAACATTATTCTAAACCAGGACCTGGAGAATGGTACTGTGAAGCTTTAAAAGCAGATAGGACTCTCATGAATAAGCAAATTTATTTACTACCCAAAAGCAACATTTCTATTTTTATGTCTGAGAAGGTTGGAATTCTATTTCCAGAGAAACAGTCTATAAATTGTATGCTTCAAAAAAAATGAAGCAACAAGATAAAGTAATAGATTAGCCAATGTTAGATACTAAAAGGGTTCAGAGAAAGTTCTGAGAGTACTGAACAATATGGTAGGCATAAAACAATAACGAAATCCAATTTTCTTTTCCTTAGTGCCACTTGAGAAGGCTTGTTGATCAGTCCAGGATTTTTGAAGGCAGTGTCTCTTTGTACCTATGGTAGTTTGGTAATTCTTAAAGTACATAGAATCAGGAAGGATATAATTGTGGCGTCAGCATGTTAGATGTAAAGAAGTTTTCCTATAGGTTTAGTTAAACTTCAAATGGATTTCCACAAAACAACAGTACAGGAAAATAAATACTCAGAACCTCAGGAATGTGTTTTTAGTTCTTTCTAATAGAAAGTTGGACATTATCATGCAAGGTCATCTCCTCATGATGAGAATATTTGAGAGTTCTTGGCGTCCAGGGTCAGAAAGGATTATGCAAGTATAAAGGTTTCTATATATTTTATGTATTAATCATATCTGTTTGCATCTCAAATGTTATCCCCCATCCTGGTCTGCCCTCCGTGGTCTCCCCACAACAAATACCTCTCCTTTGCCTCTAGGAGGGTGTTCCCCACAATCCACCCACTCCCGCCTCACCCCTCTAGTATCCACCTTCTCTGAGCATCAAGCCTCCAGAGGACCTATATCAAGAAGAGCTTTCATATTGAAAGTCTACAAAGAAATGAAAGGTTTGGAACGTTCCGTGAAGAAGTCTATAAAACCTCTATGACCCAAATTCCATTTTTCCTAAAGTTTCTTTTTGTTATATTAAGTGTAAAGTAAAATAATATATAAAATAATGAAACTAAAAACTAACCTAAGTCTTTCTGACTACTTCTGACATCCTTTCTAGCCCACTTCAAGACACTTTTCTATAGCTGAATGGATAAGCATGGCTTAGAGCAGTGATATGAATGAGGTAATTGAAAAGTGTGAATAAGTAAATGAATTAGAGCCATTCAGCTGAGAAACATAGATTAACATTAGGTCAAGCATTAGTGACAGTTTCTGCTCTCCAGATTACTTTGCATCAATTTTGCATAATTAGAAATAACTTTTATCTGTAATATTGTTATACCCAGACATAGATTTTCAAGGCACATGCAAATTGGAACACTGAGACACAGTTATAAATCATCAGGCATCTTTGGAATTCTGACTGATGCGTGTTCATTGACAAAAAGATCTAGTAAGAATATGATGGTGACACTATCCATCATGGAACTTGAAATTTGAGTTATAGAACTGTCTAAGTGTTTAAATCCACATATTAATATCATAGCACCTCTAGGACAAAGTGGTTAAGAAACTTCAAGAGAAAACAAAAGAGAATTTTTCAAAGAGCTGTTATTATAGAATCGATGATTGATCTGTTGGATGGCTGACTTGTCTTTCCTTATTCTCTGAGCTAGCAGCGTATTCTCATCTGAATTCCTTTGTGGTCGCATGTGTTTAAATTGGCTGCTTCCAACTGTCATGCATCTCTAGAATATGTCTTCCCCTGAATTGCATCAACTAGCCCAAATGAGAAACTTACCCCATATTTATTCTTACTGGCCCTGCATGCCATCTAACACCAAAATAAGTCTTGTGTTTGTTGCTATATAATTCAAATGATAGAAAGTTTCAGAGGTCTTGAGGCTAAATTGCTATTTTTAAAATTTGTTACAATAATGTACCCTGTGAATATTTCTACATTATTTCTCTCCTTAAAGATGAACTTATAGTCAGATGTGAGCTGTGTAGTTGACCATGGCCTCATACATTCTCAGAATGTGAGCAATCATATGTGAGTAAACTTACACAATGCAAATTTCACTATATTGAATTCAAATACTTTTTTCTGATACTTTAGCCAGCTGACATCCAATATTTTTGGCCGTACTTGTATGAAGCTTTTAAAACCTTCAAAATGGTTTTAAAGTTTTCTGTATATATAGACTGTCATTGTAAGTTTGGAAAATTAGAGATCTTTATACAAAGGGCAGATAATCAAAAATGAACCGTGGCTGTAAAGTATTGAAGGAATTCTAGTGTGAGTTCATATTGCCAGCACCCATGTAAAAATCCAGGCACAGTGATAAATGTTTAGAAACCCAGTAGTAGGAAGTGGAGAGTAGAAAAAGGGTAAGTCTCAGTTTTTGTTGGCCAGACATATAAACTTAATCAGTGAGTTGGTTCAGTGAGAAACTTTAGCTTAAAAATGAGGTGCAAAGCAATTCCTATCCAAAGGAAAGACAGGGACAAAAACCAGAGCAGAAACTGAAGGAAAGGCCACCCGGAGACTGCCCCACCCAGGGATCTATTCCATCTGCTGAACCAAACCTTGACACTGTTGTTCATGCCAAATGGCACTTGCTGACAAGAGCCTGGTATGGCTGTTCCCTGAGAGGGTCTGCCAGCCCTTGGTCCTGTACTGTGGAGGCTTAATGACGCAGCATAGGAGGATGCTAGAGTGAAGAGGCTGCAGTGGGTGAGTAAGTGTAGGAGCGCACTCATAGAAGCAAAGGGGAGGGGGATAATAAGGAGTTTGTGAAGGGAAAACCAGGAAGGGGGATAGCATTTGAAATGTAAAGGAATAAAATGATTAATAATAAAAAGAAAGGGGTTGGGGATTTAGCTCAATGGTAGAGCACTTGCCTAGCAAGGGCAAGGCCATGGGTTTGGTCCCCAGCTCAAAAAAAATAACAAAAAGAAATACAGCTCACATATTTATTACTATCGTAACAGATCCCTTAGACAATGGAAGAAAATGAGGAAATTTCAGGTTATGATATATAGCTATGCACAAAATATATCCTTTAAAAAATAAAATAATACGAAGAACATCTGAGGAGGACATTGGCTCTCAACCTCTCGTGTTCTCATGAATATGTGTGCGTGTGCCCACATACATATGTGCTCATGCATGTGCGCACACATGCATGCACAGAGAGGGGGGAGGGAAGGAGGAGGAGGAGAGAAAAAGAGAGAGAGAGAGAGAGAGAGAGAGAGAGAGAGAGAGAGAGAGAGAGAGAGGCACAGAAGGACAATGGCATATCTTCCCAAGGTTTGGGGATGGAGAAAAGTCACACAGACAAATTCCATTTTCTCTTAAGCCACACAAACTGATTTGAACTCTTGATAATTACATGCTGTCTCCTGACATGTGCTCTACTGCCATACTCTATCCACAGCAAACAAACCAACAGTTTCTTTGAAAAAGAAACAAAAGTATATTCCCCCTGTTCCACCCTTCACACACCAGGAGCTCAGAAGAATTTGCATTGTTACAGAAATAATTAGTCCTCTGAGTAGAATATAAAAAAGAAGAGTTACACAGATTTGTCCCCAAAATGATCAGTGTCATAACTAAATGAATAACCTTGCCCTTAAATTTATCACACTATTTTTTATCCACCCCCCCCTCCAGGCTTGAGTTAAGAACTAGCCTCTGAAAGATCAGAAACACTCCCCCCCTATGTCTCTAAAAATGAAGGTTCTCTTTGGATAGGGGACAGTAAGTCAACCTCAGTTCAAGGCTTTTTTTATATCAGAGGCAAATTGCAAACATGGGTTATAATCAAACCTGGTGCTTGAACCAGACCGCTCTACCCAAAGTTTGCTAGGAAATCTCAGAGTCATCTGGAAGTGGAAACTGCTCTTGGAGTTTACAAGTCTGCAGGGATAGTCTCTCCATATTTACCCTTTTACAGACGTGTTCCGATTTAGGATGAACCTGTTGACTGAAGATGCTGTAACTAGACTAGGATAAATGTTCAGTGATGGATTCTTTCTTTTACTTATTTTTTTTCTAATACAGGGTCTCACTCTGTAGCTTCAGCTCTTCTGGAAGTCATTATGTGGCCCTAACTAGATCAGGACTTGAACTCATTGTAATTCTCCTACCTCAGGAACTTGATTTCTGGAGTCACAGTCACATCTTATCACCACTGTTTTGATTATCATCATTTACTGCTATACAGGAAAGCTTATTGAGAACCTTTAGTCTTTTCAACCTTTAAAACAGTTTTAGTTAATAAGCTAACATACAAAGTAATGAGCTACGAATCTTCATACATGTGTCTTCTTACTTTATTGTAATTCATACTCTTTACTCACTTCCTCTCCCCCATCCCTTGCCCTACTTAGGCTGATTCTTCCACACCTACCCTGCTTTTGATTTTATGTAGCATATATTCCATTATCTATCATTATCCAATTTTAATAGACTACCCATAATTCTATCATGTTATATATCTATATTATATACATGTATTTTATAGCATTATATGTAATTTAAAATCTGGGGTACCATATAATAGGAATTGAGGAACATTTGTTTTTGATCTGTCCTTTTTGGAATTAATACAATGTCTTCATGTTGACTATAATTCTATTGTGTATATATACCATATTTTTTCATTCATCTGTTGATGGGCTTCTGGGTTTATCCCACCTTCTGGTACCCAGATATGGTATATGACTGGATTGTGCAGCACTTATGTTTTACTGGGGGATCCCATTTAGATGGAGGACAGTAAGACACCATCAATTCAAGACTTTCTTGTATCTGAGGCAAATTACAAACATTGGTTATAATCAAACGATAAAGAAGCTTTGCACAAATTTCCATTGTTAGCATTTTCAAAATGATTTCATCAAGTGGACTTATAGATAACACAAATGTCAATTAGCAAGTGAAAAATTATACTATTTCAAAATAAAGAGAACCACATTCTAAATTTTATGGGCAGGAATAAATACAAACCTGATTATCATTAAATTGACATAGTTGGTTTGAGCTAACGAAGCCTCCATTGCAACAATGTACACAAGGCAAAAGGTTTTCTTTTATATTCATTTATTTTATTTTTATGTGTATGAGTGTTTGTCTGCACTTATGAATGAGTACCATGTCCATGGCATGGAGTAACTGCAAAAGGTCCAAAGAAGAGACAGAATTCTCTAGAACTCATGTTCCAGAGATGATTAGGGATGATTGTGAGCATTCATCTGGTTCCTAGGAATCAAAGTTGGGTCTTCTGCAAGAACAGCAAGTGATCTTGACCTCAAAGCCATTTCTTTAGCCCCCAATGCAAAAGATTTTAAGATGACAATTTGCCTGTACATAAAACTTATGCAATGACTATTTTTCTTAGCACAGACAGACATGCAGAAATAAAGGACATACATGATGGAATAAGAACCCTGTTGTTACTAAAGTTGAATCTCTAAAGGGATGTTCAAATCTGCTGTATGCTCTTAAAAATATAAGGCATTAAGACTTGCTGCTAGTGAATGGATTTTGCACAAGATTTTTGGGGTATTATCTGAGAGGTTCTAGCTCTATCGTGATCACATCTGTACTGCCATCACCAAGCTAACTTGGGTGACCATAGTGGTTTCTTAGTCATCCTGAAGGGGCCATGTGTGTTTTGCTAAACACAATGAATATTGGGCATTTTAAATAAATAAGTTTAAATATTTTAATTCATGTATGATTATATGATCATAGTTGCTTTTTCTTTTGTGTACTTTTCAAAGACTTGGCAAAATGAATATACATAAAGCCAATCATTTGAATTACAAGTTCCTTATATATTTGAAAAGCAAAGTATCTCAGCCTAAACCATGGTTTGTAGGATGTTAGTTTTATTTGTTCAAAACTGCAGCCAGTGTGCCCAGAGCTGAACCATTCCCACAGCCCTCTGTAGCCAAGTCCCATGGGGGAGAGAGCTGGACTTTCAGAAGTGCAGACAATCCTGAGAGCTAAGGGGAGACCTCCATTTCTGCTCAAATTCCTGGCCTAAGAGGAACCTGCCTAGTGCCCTGTGGCTATGGGAACCCAGGAGCAGACAGGGGCAGGACCAAGTTTCTTCCTGAGCCCAGAGCTGAAAGCCATTCACCTGGAGTGTTGACACACCTGAGAACAGAGGTAAGAGCAACTCTTCTGCTCCAAGTGACCAGCCTGGAGGCTTTAGTACACACAAACTCAGGAGCAGCTCTCTGTTCCCAGATCCAGCTGAATGAAAACAGGTCTACAGGAGGGTCAAACCACTGTCAAAGACAGCAAGACAAGTTAACACCAGAGATAACCTGATGGCAAGAGGAAAGCCTAAGAACCTAAGCAACAGAAACCAAGACTACTTGGCATCATCAGAGCTCAGTTCTCCCACCAAAGCAAATACTGGATATCCCAACACACTGGAAAAGCAAGATGTGGATTTGAAAATCACATCTCATGATGATGATAAAGGACTTTAAGAAGGACATAAATAACTCCTTTTTAAAAATCCAGGACAACACAGGTAATCAAGTAGAAGCCATTAAAAAAGAAACACAAAAATCCCTTAAAGAATTACAGGAACACCCAACCAAACAGGGAAAGGAATTGAACAAAACTATCCAGGATTTAAAAATGGAAATAGAAATAATAAAGAAAGCACAAAGGGCTCTTCTGGTCCCGGCATTGTGGGGGCTGCAGCTTACCTTGAAGATATGGCCAAGTCTAAGAGCCAGTTCCACAAATGGCACAGAAATGGCATCAAGAAGCCCCAGTCACAACAATACAAATCTTTTAAAGGGGTTGACCCTTAAGTTTCTGGGGAACATGCGCTTTGCCAAGGAGCACAACAAGAAAGACTTGAAGAAGACACAGGCCAACAATGCAAAGGCAGTGAGTTCAAGAGCAGAGACCACCAAGACCCTTGTGAAGCCTCAGGCCATCAAGCCCAAGATACCAAAGGGCCCCAGACACAAAATCAGTTATCTGGCTTTCATCACTCATCCCAAGCTTGGGAAGAATATTCAAAGCTACATGACCAAGGGCTGTAGGATTTGCCAACCAAAGCCAAAGGTTCAAACAAAGGCAGAGGCCAAAGCTCCAGCTAAGGCCCAGGCTCCAGCTATAGTGCAGGCTCCCAAGGGTGCCCAGGCCCCTGTGAAGACTCCGTAGAAAAGGCTCCTGCCAATGTGAAGACAGATGGACTGCTGTGACACACCTACCTACAAACTATTTGCAGATGACCAGTGTCCTATGCTGTTTTTACAAATAAACTTGAGACAAGAAAAAAAAACAACCAAAGAAAGAAAGAAAGATAGAAAGGAAAAAAGGAAGAAAGAGAGAGAGATAGAGAGAGAGAGAAAGAAAGAAAGAAAGAAAAAAGAAAGAAAGAAAGAGCACAAAAGGAGAAAACATTGGAGATAGAAACCTAGGAAAGAGATCAGGAGTTGTAGATGCCAAGTATTACCAACAGAATACAAGAGATAGAAGAGAGAATCTCAGGGGCAGAAGATAACAAAGAAAACATTGACACAACCATCAAAGATAATGTAAAACACAAAAGGCTCCTAATGCAAAACATCCAGGAAATCCAGGACACAATGAGAATATCAAACCTAAGGATAATAGGTATAGAGGAGAGTGAAGACTCTAGGGCCAGAAAATATCTTCAATCAAATTATAGAAGATAACTTCCCTAACCTAAAGAAAGAGATGACCATAAACATACAGGAAGCCTATAGAATTCCAAATAGATTGGACCAGAAAAGAAATTCCTCCCATAACATAATAGCCAAAACACCAAATGCACAAAACAAAGAAAGAATATTAAAAGCAGTAAGGAGAAAATCTCAAGTAACATATAGAGGTAGATTTATCAGAATTAAACCAGACTTCTAACCAAAGACTATGAAAGCCAGAAGATCCTGGGCAGATGTTACACAGACCCTAAGAGAACACAAATATGAGCCCAGGCTACTATATCCAGAAAACTCTCAATTAACATAGATGGAGAAACCACGATATTACATGACAAAACAAAATTTACACAGTATATATATTTCTACAAGCCCAGCCCTACAAGGGATGGAAAACTCCAACACAAGGTGGAAAACTATGCCCTAGAAAAAGCAAGAAAGTAATCTCCTTGCAATGAAACCAAAGGAAGAGAGAAACACAAACATAATTCCACCTCTAAAGCCAAAAATAACAGAAAACAACAATCACTGTTACTTAATATCTCTTAACACCAATGGACTCAATTCACTCATGAAAAGATTTAGAATAACCGACTGGATACTTAAAGAGAATCCAGAATTTTGCTGTATAATGGAAACATACCTCAGAGTTTCATGATAGAAACTACCTCAGAGTAAAAGGCTGGAAAACAACTTTGCAAACAAATGGTCTGAAGAAAAAAGCTGGAGTGGCCATTCTAATATCAAATAAAATTGACTATCAACCAAAACTTATTAAAAAAGATAAGGAAGAACACTTCATATTTATCAAAAGAAATATCCACCATCATGAACTCTCAATCCTAAATATTTTATGTTCCAAATGCAAGGGCACCTACATTCATAAAAGAAACCTTACTAAAGCTCAAAGCACATATTGCACCTCACACAATAATAGTAGGAGATTTCAACACCCCCCCTCTCATCAATGGACAGATCATGGATACAGAAATTAAATGGAGACATAGAGAAACTAACAGAAGTTATGAACCAAATGGATATTTATAGAACATTTCATCCTAAAACAAAAGAATATACATTCTTCCCAGCACCTCATGGTACCTTCTCAAAAATTAAAATATAATTGGCCATAAAACAGGCCTTAACAGATAAAAGAAGATATAAATAATCCCATGTATCTTATCACATCACCAAGGACTAAGACCGGTTTTCAATAACAACAAAAATGACAGAAAGCCCATATACATGGAAGTTGAACAATGCTCTACTCAATGATACCTTGGTCAAAGAAGAAATAAAGAAATTAAAGACTTTTTAGAATTTAATGGAAAATGAAGGCACAACATACCCAAATTTATGAGTCACAATGAAAGCAGTGCTAAGAGGAAAACTCATAGCTATGAGTGCCTCCAAGAAGAAACAAGAGAGAGGATACATTAGCAACTTGTCAGCACACCTGAAGAATGTAGAACAAAAGGAAGCAAATGCACCCAAGAAGTGTAGAAGGCAGGAAATAATCAAACTCAGGGCTGAAATCAATCAAGTGGAAACAAAAAGGACTATACAAAGAATCATCAAGAGAGATAAAACATTTGCCAGACTAACCAGAGGGCACAGAGTGTATCCAAATTAACAAAATTAGAAATTAAAAGGGAGACATAACAACAGAATCTGAAGAAATTAAAAAAATCATCAGATCCTACTACAAAAGCCTATATTCAACAAAAGTGGAAAATCTGGATGAAATGGACATTTTTCTAGACAGATACCAGGTTCCAAAGTTAAATGAGGATCAGATAAACCATCTAAACAGTCCCTAAAAAATAGAAGCAGTTATTAAAAGTTTCCCAACTAAAGAAGACCAGGAACAGAGGGGTTTAGTGCAGAATTCTATCAGACCCTCATAGAAGACCTCATACCACTACTAACCAAATTATTCCACAAAAGAGAAACAGACAGGGCACTACCCAATTCCTTCTCTGAAGCCACAATTATGCTTTTACCTAACCCACACAAACACCCAACAAAGAATGAGAACTTCAAGCCAATTTCTCTTAGGAATATCAATGAAAAATACTCAATAAAATTCTCACAAACTGAATCCAAGAACACATCAAGACATCACCCTTCATGATCAAGTAGGCTTCATCCCAGGGATGCAGGGATGGTTTAATATATGGAAATCTATCAACATAATTCACTATGTTAACAAACTCAAAGAAAAAATACATGATCATTTCATTACATCCTGAGAAAACATTTGAAAAAATTCAACACCCTTTCATGATAAAAGAACAGGAGTTCAAAGCCCATGCCTAAACATAGGAAAAGCTATATACAGCAAACCAGTAATCAACATCAAACTAAATGGATAGAAACTTGAAACAATCTTACTAAAATCATGGACTAGACAAGGCTGCCCACTCTCTCCCTACTTATTCAATATAGTACTCTAAGTTCTGAGCAGTGAGACAACAAAAGGAGATCAAAGGGATACAATTTGGAAAGGAAGAAATCAAAATATCACTATTTTCACATGATATGATAGGATACTTAAGTGACCCCAAACATTCTACCAGAGAACTACTAAGCCCGATAAACAACTTCCGCAAAGTGGCTGGATATAAAATTAACTCAAACAAATCAGAAACCTTTCTCTACTCAAAGGATAAACAGACTGAGAAAGAAATTAGGGAAATGATCCCCTTTACAATAGACCCAGATAACTAAAAACACCTTGGTATGACTCTAACCAAGCAAGTGAAAGATCTGTATGACAAAAACTTCAAGTCTCTGAAGAAAGAAATTGAAGAAGATCTCAGAAGATGGAAAGAACCCCCATGCTCATGGATTGGCAGGATTAATATAGTAAAAATGGCCATTTTGCCAAAAGAAATCTACAGATTCAATGCAACCCCCATCCATATTCGAACTCAATTCTTCATAGAGTTAGAAAGAACAATTTGAAAATTCATTTAGAAAACAAAAAACCCAGGATAGTATAAACTATCCTTAACCATAATAGAACTTCTGGGGGAATCACCATCCCTGACTTCAAGCAGTATTACAGACCAATAGTGATAAGAACTGTATGGTATTGGCACAGTGAAAGGCAAGTAGATAAGTGGAATAGAATTGAAGACCCAGAAATGAAAACACACACCTATGGTCATTTGATCTTTGACAAAGCAGCCAAAGCCATCCAGTGGGAAAAAAATAACATTTT
Organism: Rattus norvegicus; assembly: GCF_021556685.1. NCBI lineage: Eukaryota > Metazoa > Chordata > Mammalia > Rodentia > Muridae > Rattus > Rattus norvegicus. Next base: position 208,567,528 of record NC_141535.1, on the reverse strand, counting down.
CAACAAATGCTGCTGGTTCAACTGAAGGTCAACATGTAGAAGAATGCAGATCGATCCATGCTTATTGACCTGTACAAAGCTGCAGTCCAAGTGGATCAAGGACCTACACATAAAACCAGATGCATTCAAACTAATAGGAGAAAAAGTGGGAAGAGACTCAAACATATGGGCACGGGGGAAATTTGCCTGAACAAAACACCAATGGCTTATGCTCTAAGATCAAGAATCGACAATTAAGACCTCATAAAACTGCAAAAGTTCTGTAAGGCAAAGGACACTGTCATTAGCACAAAACAGCAAACATCAGATTAGGAAAAGATCTTTATTAATCCTTCATCTGATAGAGGGCTAATATCCAAAATATCCAAAGAACTCAAGAAGTTAGACTCCAGAGAATCATATAACCCTATTTAAAAAATGGGGTACAGAGCTAAACAAATAATTGTCTGCTGAGGAATATCAAATGACTGAGACACACCTAAAGAAATGTTCAACATTAGTCATCAGCGAAATGCAAATCAAAACAACCCTGAGATTTGACCTTACACCAGTCAGAATGACTAAGATCAAAAACTCAGGTGACAACAGATGCTGGCCAAGATGTGGAGAAAGAGGAACACTCCTCCATTGTTGGTGGGATAGCAAACTGGTACAACCACTCTGGAAATCAGTCTGGAGGTTCCTCAGAAAACTGGACATTGCACTACCTGAGCACCCAGTTATACCACTTCTGAACATATACCCAGAAGATGCTCCAACATACAACAAAGACATATGCTCCACTATGTTCATAGCAGCCTTATTTATAATAGCCAGAAGATGGAAAGAACCCAGATGCCCTTCAACAGAGGAATGGATACAGAAAATGTGGTACTTCTACACAATGGAGTACTACTCAGCTATCAAAAACAATGACTTTATGAAATTCATAAGCAAATGGATGGAACTAGAAAATATCCTTTTGAGTAAGGTCACCTAATCACAAGAACACACACATTGTATGCACTCACTGATAATTGGTTATTAGCCCAAATGCTTAATTACCCAAAATTCAATCCACAGACCACATGAAGCTCAAGAAGGATGACCAAAGTGTGGATGCTTCAGTTTTTCTTAAAATGGCGAACAAAAAATTCATAGGGCATATGGAGACAAAGTTTGGAGCAGAGACTGAAGGAAAAACCATTTAGAGCCTGTCCCACATATGCATATCTCCCATATATGTACATCCACCGAAAATAGATAATATCTATGAAACCAAGAAGTACATGATGACAGGAGTCTGGTATAGCTGTCTCTTGAGAGGGCCAGGCAGAGCATGACAAATACAGAGGTGAATGCTAGCAGCAAACCATTGAACTGAGAACGGAGTCCCCATTTGAGATATTAGAGAAAGGATTGAAAGAGCTGAAGGGGCTTGCAACCCCATAAAAACAACAATACCAACCAACTAGAGCTCCCAGGGACTAACCCACTACCCAAGGACTATACATGGACTGACCCAAGTCCCCAGCTCCATGTTGCAGAGGATGTCCTTGTTGGACCCCAGTGCAGGGTAATGTCAGGGAGTTGGGGAGGCAGGCATGGGGGCAGTTGAGGAGGGGGAACACCCTTATAGATAAAGGGAATGGGGATGGGATGGGAGTTTATGGCTGTGAAACTGGGAAAGGTAATAACATTTGAAATGTAAATAAAATATATCCAATGTTTTTTTTTTTTAAAAGAGGTAGCCAATCTTCTTTCTTTAGGCTATCATTTTAGATGTTATGAAAATGAAGTATTACATAAGTTTCCCAATGATTAAAAAAATCTTGCTTTTCAGAGTGTCTTCAACGTTAGCAAACATTTAGCAGTTGGTCTTGTCCCTTGGGGTTGATAAGAGACTATGTACAGGGATTCTTAGAGAATACAAACTGCTTGCTCTTTGCTTGGTTAGGAGAACCACATTGCAAGGGTGTTGACACAGAGAGGGCCGTTTCAGTATTGGAGCCTCCAACTAGACAACTGTGAAGGGCTTCAATCCATCTGCCTGCTTTAAGGCAAGAAATGCTATTTCCCTTCTGAACTTGAGAATCCAGTGATACCACTCTAGCTCCTTCAGACTCTCTCCTACCTTTCCATTGTATATATCAACAAGATACATAGCAACATTTCAACATTTCCTTAATATAAGCAGAACTGTAGTTTATATTGCCCATTTGTTACACTCAGTTTATTATCTTATTATTATTATTTTATAAGATTAGACTAATCCTGGCATATTGTATCATTCCTATTATCTATAGTAGGAATTTAAAAACAATTATCCACTCCCTGGGCCCTGTATTTGTGACAAAATATAATTTTAAAAATATAAACTAAAGTCCAGTGTCAATTCTAATACCCTTAAAGCCTGTGTAAGTTTTGCCAAGCTGGACGTCCAATGATCTTCTTTCTATGCAGTCTCTTTGGGATGTGCTGATTGTATTCTCCCAACATTCCTCTTTAGTTTCCTGTGGATGCAACCCTCCATCTGAAGAGAACTTGGTGCAATCAGTGAAAGAGTCTTCTTGATTTTAGTGTTTCTATCCACAAGGAACACCACTTGAGAGGGATCCAAAGTACTCTAATAAATAATTAGTGATTCTGAGGATCTCCAAATCCCCCAAGGCTGACTCATCTGTAAGGTGAGGCAAAGGTGAGCACTACTCTGACTATGGGACTTCAAGCATAAGGAGACCACAATATCTCCATAATCTATAATGAAATGTTATCATCTCGGCTCTACTCTAAGATTTTTATGGGTTTCATTCCTTTTCATCTTTGAATGAGGAGTTTTGATTTAGCGATATGAATTATAACTTCAAATTTTAAGTTTCTGTAATCTGTATTTGTAATCTGGTTGGGGTATTACCCTCATGAAAGTATCAAATATTTTGGGTCTGACATCACCCTTTGTAATTCCCTGGAGTTTCTGTATCATGTATATAAGCAACACTTTAATTAATAAATTTCTTTTTATGATGAGCCATCCAGTGTGAAACTTTGGCCATATCAAACTTTCAAACCTTAATATATGTGTCTGAGGGTTTATCTGTAGATGAATGAGAGATGGAAATAGAACCAACGGTAGACACAGGCACTGTTCGTTGTGTGGGGAATGCATGAACTCATTTGTGGAAATGTATTAAAAATGGTACCCAGAGAAGCATTTGGTACTGAAGAAGAATTTTTATTCTTGCAAGAATACTTGAAATAAGCTCATCTTGAAATAAACTATATTTTTGTTATAAAATATAATTCTTGCCAAGAATTCAAGTTGACATTATGCTGTATAAATCAATTGTTATAGTAACATTGGTTGTGATATTACTTTCCATTGTTAATTTGATCTCTAGAACCACCTAGGTGTTGGGAATTAGGGCATGTCTACTGGGAATGTTATTAAATAGGTTAATTGTGGCACCGCTCACTTGCCTTGACTCCTGGGTTCTCTAATGATGAGAAAATGAACTGGGCACACACAGTAATTACTGTGTAACTCCTACCTGCAGCTGCAAAGTCACTAGTGGCTTCAAGCTCCTCCTGTCTGGATTTCCTTGCCACGATAGACTTTACCCTCAAACTGTGAACCAAAAGAAGAGCTTTCTCCTCAAAGTTGCTTTTTTTTTCTGGTTATTTTCTTGCAGCAACAGGAAAAAGGAACCAAGACGTTAAGTGTCCTGAAGAAACCAGAGAATATGGGAAATATGTAGCATGTAGGAATGGCAAGTCAGATATCCTGAAAATTTCAAGTCAAGGAAATAGAAACTGTATATATTTTTCACTTTGCAGCTGGAAGCATTTGGCCAGGCTGTACCGGATCAGCTTCCCAAGGGCATTTGTGGTTGATTTTTGCATTCATTGTAGACACATTGTGAACACAAGGAAATAGGATAGGAGTCCCGTGGGCTTCTTACTGTTTAGTATTTCTTTCAAGATCCTAAATGCCTGTTATTTACACATGGATTCTGAATGAAACACCTCTCAGTCCAAGCAAGAGATGCATCCTGTTCTTCTTTAATTTCCATAAATATCCGTCATTTCTTCTCATTTGTGAGCAGTTTGAACTCTGATCTCTTTTTCGGTCCCACAAATTCAATCTCATTTGGAGTCCTTGCCTCTGGCAAGACAAAATTTATGCCATGACTAGGAAGCTTCATAAAGAGAAGTACCATGCTATTCCTTCAGTCTTTTAATGCCAATATTTTCTTATCTATCTTTAAAGACTTCCACTTATTTGGTAAAATAAATGAATTTTTAGCTCTTGCTACTTAAAAGTATCATCAGAATCGAGTTCTTTTATGGCAGCCTTTTATTAAAATTTATTTCTTTATTAACTACTGTGTATGCATTTAAGTTCACGCATGGGGTATGTGTGCAACAGAGCATGTGGAGAAGTCAGAGAACTCTTCTGTGTATTCAATTTATTCCTTATACATACGGATTCTGGAAATCAAAGTCAAGTTACCAAGCCTGTGCAACCAGCCCCTTAACCTGAGGAACCATCCCAAGTTCTCCCCCAATAGCCATTTCTTAACTACCTCTCAAGTGCCTAGAGCTTTCATGTTTTCGAGCCCATGGTAGGAAGTCGTAAGGATGAAGTGGAGGTCTACACTTTTCTTGAGGAAATATGATCTGTCTCTGCCTGGAGCACCTGCAAAGCTTTCTGACTTTTCCGGCTATAAAACTCTTTTCCAGCTAAGGTGCTCACTTAGTGGCCCTTTCAACAAAGAAAGCCATACTGTTTCTGTGGTGCGTGAGTTTTGCAGTAGAGATGCGTGTATAGAGCACCCAGTGTAACATGGATAATGAATAAATTACTTTTCACTAAGTGAGCACATAAATAAAATTGAAGGTGAGGCTCTAGCATGTAAAATGTCTGTACTACAATCAACTACAACTGCACCAATATTAAAAATAAACGTGACTTTTCTTATCTTCTGTTTCTGTACTCCCTACCAAACTTTAGAGGCTATGCGTATTTTGTAGGTTGTGATCGTTTAAAAGTTTTATCCTCAGAAAACTAGTAACACGATGGGGTTTTCTTTCTTTTGGACCATGTATTTCACTATTAAGAGGACAGACGAGACAAATATAAAACAGAAAAGCAATTGCACTGGAAAACATTATATACATATAATTCTAGATCATTGAAACAAGCTAAGGTGTTTGGGATTTTTTTTCTCCATTAATTTATTCCTTTATTCATTTTAAATCCTGATTGCTGTCCCTTTCCTGGTCCCCCTTCACTGACCCGCCAACCGCTTTCCCTTTCCCCTGAGTGGGTTGGGTCTTCCCATGGGTATCCCCCCACTTTGGCGCTTCAAGTCTCTGCAGGGTTAGGCACAACCTGTTCCACTAGGCCAGACAAGGCTGCCTAGTTAGGAAACAGAAACCACAGACAGGCAACAGGTCTAGGGACAGCGCCTGCTCCAGTTGTTGGGGAACCCACAACGAGACCAAGATGCACATCTGCCACATATATTCTCAGAGCCTTCGTCCAGGCCGTGTATGCTGTTTGGTTGGTGGCTCAGCCTCTGAGATCCTCCAAGGGTCCAGGTTAATAGAGTTTTTTGGACTTCCTATGGAGTTCCTATACCCTTCAAGGCCCTTAATCCTCTGCCCACCTCTTCCACAAGACTTCCTTATCGCCATACTGGTCTCTGCATCTGTTTCAGTTAGTTGCTATGTGGCGCTTCTCAGAGGATAGTTATGCTAGGTTCCTGTCTGGTTGCTCTGGGTGGGGCAGGCCTTCTGGAAGCGAGGCCGAGCTGTATGCTGGGGAACAGTGAACCAATCTGCGGTTGCATGCACCAGGAAGAGCAGGATTTTGTTTTATTTTATTTAAATTACAGAGTTTGGTATCTCTCTCACCGTCTTATAGTGGGGGTTTGGAACCCTTTGTCTCACTTTAAATATGTACATGTAACAAAATTGGATGCTAATTCCTATAGCGGATGGAAGATAAAGTTTCTATGATATTTTCTAACATCACTTCCAGCCCCAGTTAATCTCATAGTTTGGCAAAGACGTGAAGACCTAATTCTGGCCTTATCTTTTGGGTTCAAGAACTCTCATTCAGTCTTTACTGTTTCTTTGCAAAGGAGAAAGGAAGTATAGACGTTTCAATATTCTCTTTTCATTTTAGCAAAACCTCATAGTAATATTGAGCTTTGTCAATTTGCTACAACCTGAAATCACTTGTTAATATAATCTCAATGAAATTTGTCTACATTAGGTTGACTCATAGCTCTCTATGTCTGTGGGGTGATGGTCTTGGTAGAGTTAGTTGTTATGGGAAGACTCAGTCTGGTGTTGAAGGGACTGATCCCTATGCATTGACTCTCACTGTGCTACAGTAAAGAAATAGAACTGAGCCTATAAAAGCCGTCAAGTGAGCATCCTTGTATTCTAATGCTAATGTGGATGTGATGAGTTGTTTCAAGCACTGCTGTCTTATAATAATGTTCTGTAACCTGGAATTAGGAGTAGAAATTAACCTTTCTCCTCTAAACTGTTTTTTTGGGGGGTGGGGGCGTTACTTTATCATACCAAAGGAAAGGAAACCAGAACTTATACATGCTCAAGTAGAAGTATGTTGTTAACAAGATAGGTTTTATTGTTGGCATTTGATTATCACAGGAACCACAGGCAGGAGTATAAATGAGGTCACGTCTTGCTTTCCCCTCTCCCTGCCATGTCACGCCTTGTCTTGTGACCTCGTTCACAGAAGATGAGTTTTCCGAAAGAATTTCTTCTGTGTACTTTCACCTTTCTGTGAAGTGTTCTTGAAAATAGAAATGCTTCTAATCCGAAAGAATGAATTTATAATGGTGGATTTCACATAGCATGAGTGACCAGTTCTGAGTGTAGGAACTAAGCTGAAAAGGTAATTACAGGAAAGATAGGGAATGAAAGCCACAGACAAACCAGAGAGGCATTAGGTGAGAGTAAAGGTGGAAATGGTGCTGTAGTTATTGGTAAGAAGGCAGAATGGGTGGTGACAGGCAAAGGGAGAGAAAGAAGTTGATTTATAAAATATTAGAAACAATTTCTGTCACCTACTGGCCAGAGGTTCATAGAACCAGCCAGAGATTCCTTGTAATACTCAGATATAAAATCCCTCCCCCCAAAATTTTAAATTATACACACATACACACACACACACTCACACACAAACACGCACACACACACACACACACACACACACCCTCTTAAAACTAAAATGTGTATATGAACATACTACCGAATAAAAGGCTAATTTCCTACTTTATTAGTACATATTTATAACGTGTTTATATGACTATTCCAACATATAACACCTGTCTGTCTATCCACTTGTCTGCCTATCTATCTATCTATCTATCTATCTATCTATCTATCTATCATCTATCTATCTATCTATCTATCTATCTATCTATTTATCTATCTCTATCATCTCTATTTATTTATCTATGTATCATCTATCTTGCAGCCATCTGTCTGTCCGTCCGTTTGTCCATCCATCCATCCATCCATCCATCCATCCACCCACTCATGAAAATTGATAAAAATAAGATCCTTACATATTTGGTACTAGTTTTGACCTTCCACCATGCTACCCGAGGTACATTAGAGCTTCTGATTTTTATCTTGTTATAAACAGTCTGTGTTTTTGCTGAAACCCCTGATAAGAGATTTACCAAATGTGAAAATCGGAAAATATGTGTGGCTAAACCTAATGAAGAGCAGCTGGAAGCAAGGACGCTCTGAGTAAAACTTCAGGGTAGAGAACAGAATGAGAAGTTATAATGGGACAGGAAAAAATAATTATATAATATATGAGGGGGCAGACTTCTAAATAACCGTGGCTATGAAAAGTGTAATGAGAATGACAAGCACATCTGAAAACATACATCAGTAGTTAAGTTACACCGAGTAGTACACACTACATTTTCCTGTTTTTCACAACATGAAATTAGTTGAGGGTTCAAGAATATTTATTATATGTAATTTAATATATGTAAATATATAAATATTTAATATTTATTTATTCAGTCTCTCTCTGTCTCTCTGTCTCTCTGTCTCTCTCTCTCTCTCTCTCTCTCTCTCTCTCTCGTGTGTGTGTGTGTGTGTGTGTGTGTGTGTGTACATGGATGTACCCTCATGAAAAAAGTACCCTGTGCCAGTATAAGTGTACAAAAGTCAGAAGACGAATTGTAAAAGTATTCTCCTTCTGTCTATGTGTACCCTAGAGATTGAATTCAGATTACCAGCCTTGGTAGCAAGTGCCTTTACCCACTGTACTTTCTTACCGGATACTAGGAGAGCTATTTTTCTTGCCATATCAAATATGTTTACTCATTAGTAGAAAGCAGCGGGGATTGAAGAAAAAGATATGGAGGCTGTATAGTATAAAAGAGCTGTCTTCCCATGCTTCTGACTGCCCCAGTGTGGTCCAACAACTACCAGAACCTGTAAGCTCCACATTCAGCTCTGTCTAGGTTGATAAACATTTTGGAAGATTCGAGTGATATAAGCCTTAAATCTTGATTTGATTATAATGACTTACGTATTTGCCTTCTTACCTTCTTTTTCTGCAAATGGTATTACCATGAACCCAAGTCAGTGTTTTATACAGAGATGCAGTGCATGAGTCAAGGTCATCTCACAGCCGAGCAGATCTCTTAGCTATTGTTCATTACTGCTTTGCCTAAAATAGGATGAAGCCCTAGGATGGTTCCAAGCACAAACAGTAATGTAGCATTGGCCATTATCAACACTCTTTGTATATTTTAAAATACAGTTTGTATATTTTAGATATGGTGAATGAAATTCCTGCCTGACAGCAAGTGTCCCAGAGACAAACTCTTAATCTAAGTGGTTCCATTCACTAACTGCAGAATTCTGTTGATAGTGGCTTACTATCTCACCTGTAAAATGGGCAAAAATCCAAGATCTATATTTTTAGAAGTTTGTTGAAAATTCAGCAAAATGATAATATAAAATTCTTAAACCAGTCAACAATACACAATAATTTCTCAATAAATGCCACTTTGGTCAGACCACTTACTGTGTACAAAAGACCATGTGAAGAAGACTCGTGTAGAAGCAAAACATTGAGGATTAATAAGACATGAAAATGTGCCTGAGAAGTGCTTACAATTCCATAATGAAACACACACACACACACACACACACACACACACACACACACAGAGAGACACACAAACACCAATAGTGTAGAACATTTATCTATGAATTTGGAAGATCATGAATACATAGAGTATAAGTTGAGTAGGTTCTAAACATGAAGACAACTACAATCAAGTTCCAAAGTGAGATTTTAATGTTAAGATGGAAACCCATTATATCTCAGAGACCCTCCATTTTAGTGAAGAGTAGAGTTTAGACCAGATGGAACTTGTGTATCTTTAAAATCTGCTCCAGAAACATGATGGATGGTCAAGCATTCTGGATATAAGATGTTTTATTTTTAAGCCCGTGCTTTGCTTCTCATTTTCCAATGCACATACATCTCTCTGAAAAAGTAAAAAAAAAAAAAAGACAACTCAATAATATCAAGTCTCTTGCTGTACATTTTCATTATAAATAAAAATGTTCACAAGACACTAGCCACAAAGACTGAGAGGTGATCAATATGTTCAACAATAAATATCCAATATTCAGCAAAAGATGCATAATTTCCCCTGTGGAAATTATAGCTAAAAATAGTCGGTAGCCTGTTGCCAGAATAATGCTCCTTTGGCATGTGAAATAATCAAGTAACATTCTTGAAAGATGAATTACAGTCTGGATTTGCATAACTTGGATTCAATACATTGACACAATATTTGCATTGGAAGCATATCTAAAGCTAACCAGTGGAAAGAATACATGATTTTACCAACATGCTTATACATTAATAACATTACTTGGCCATCTGATGTCTCAAAACCCAGGGTGAATTACTTATTAAAAACTCATATAAGCTATCTGTCTTTATCATTCTTTCTGGATGAGCCATAATGGTTCTGATTGTTTTCAAAATTATATTTGAACAGGATATGACTGCTACATGAGACCTCTCAAACCAATATCATTTCCCTTACTCATAAAATACATTATACTGCTGTGTGCATTGAGCCAAATCATTAATGAAAGAAGCATAACCTAACCTTTGTGCCTCTGATTTGACCAGCAGTTACATGGGAGCGAGCTAACATCTTGAAAATTGCTTAAAAAGTGAAGCTAACACGATTATGAATATTTATGGCAGGTTCACTTATTCCTTGAAACTTCATCCTGCCATCTGAGCCATTTTATTATTCCTAACTGTTCTCTAAGTGGTTAACGTGAAGGTAGAAAAATAGTATTCGAGGCTTACATCATTTGTGAAACCACATTACGGTTCCTAGATCCAGTCCTTCTCTTTGTTTATTAAGAACTGTGTGAAAGCTAAAATAACCAGTTAAATCCTGTGAAATGTGCAAATTGGGAAGCACGTCAAAGAAGCCTTCACATTTTTCAGCTTTGAAAAAAAATATTTGGAAGGAAACCACTGACTTGTGATGACTGCCTTGATGGACTGCAGAAGTTCCTGCTTTAGTGTAAACAGTAATATGTGGTCCACAATGCTTTACCTCTAATCCAGATCCAGTGCACAGTTTCTACACAAGGTAAATTCAGTCTCTGAATCTAACAATGACCTTGGCTTTCATATATACCTAGAATGAAGGGATTTTTTTCCATAAGATTCAAAATAATAAATAAGCAAGTGTAAAAGAGTTAACTATTTATACTTCCAGTAGATTATTATTTTTCCCACTTCTCCCAAGCAGTCTTAGAAAAAAACAGATATAAAATATAAATTTTGCCTTCGAGATATGAAAGAATGAGGGCAAATTGTTACAGAGGAAGTACTTCTGATTTGCAAATGGGGAAGAGGAATGAAATTACAAAAGAGTATGTCCAACACCTGATGGTGATTGGCACAAGTTCCTGTGATCTCGGTATGAGAAGACACCTACTAGTTGAGGCTGACCTAACCCTGAGTTGAAGATGTATTGATTTTGGAGACTGTAGTCTTACTGTCATTACTTTTTATTACATGCTGGGAAAGGAAATATGGCTAGGTCTCTATCTTAGACTGGCTTCTTCTGTGTCTTTCTTGCTTTCACTCATCTGTGACCTGTTTGCATGCCATTTGATATGGCTCTCCTTTGTTTCCATAGTGAGTAAAGAACAAAGGAATCTGGCATAGTCTCAAAGCATCCTAGGTATACATCATTGTTGTTCAGGAAACAAGGGCATCAATGCCTGTGGGTATTTTTGTAGAGGAAAAAATGTTTTGCTTCACTAAGATATATTTCAAAGAAACTTTCACAACCTTACTCTAGAAAATTCACTATTTCGGATATTCAATGTAATCTTGAGTGATTTAAGCCTCGATGATTATCATTTTGCCTGTTATCACTTTGTACTTCAGATGCCATTCTGTATAATTGAGATTGCCTTAAAGTATACAAATGTGTATTTAGTAACACGGCAGCCATTTACGAGTCCTTCCCAAAGCTTCCAAATGGGATTCTGATATTCAGAGCCCACTCACAAAACACTCAAGTACCCATCATACACAATTATGGAATTTAGAGTCTAGTGGAGGTGATTCACTCATTGGCAAATAGCACATTTGGTAAGGTTCTCTCTTCTGCTGGGTGAATTCCTGCAATTCTAAAACAAGGAATCAGGAGGAGAAAGGACATAGACCTACACTAAGCAATGTTTCAGCCATAGGAGAAGTCTGTGTAGCTATTCCAGCTGTGACCTCCATTTTTGGAGCAGACATCAGCATCACTGTCCCTTAGTGATTTTGGAGGAGAAAATGCTACTGGCTGAGAAAGAAAAAAATGGTAGCAAGAAGAGGACTGGTTTCATTTTCTGCTGTGTTTCCTATTATTTCTACTTGCTAAAGACTATCCTATATCCATTTCTGAGGCATGTGCTGACAGGACACAAAACAAGACAATGGAATGATGTTTACTAGCTTATGTCACCAACATCGATACTTTGATATATATGACAGCATTAACAATGTTTGAAGACTTTTTTTGTGAAATACAATTTGAGTAGCAATACGGAAGATATAGTATTGGGTCAATCCCCTTCTTATACACCCAGAATCTTAAAGTAAAGCCTTAGCAGTTGGTAAAATTTGAGTCACCACGGATGATCAAAATGTGAATGCTTCACTCCTTCTTTAAAAGGGGAACAAGAATACCCTTGGCAGGGAATAGAGAGGCAAAGATTAAAACAGACACAGAAGGAACACCCATTCAGAGCCTGCCCCACATGTGGCCCATACATATACAGCCATCCAATTAGACAAGATGGATGAAGCAAAGAAGTGCAGGCCGACAGGAGCCGGATGTAGATCGCTCCTGAGAGACACAGCCAGAATACAGCAAATACAGACGTGAATGCCAGCAGCAAACCACTGAACTGAGAATAGGACCCCCATTGAAGGAATCAGAGAAAGAACTGGAAGAGCTCAAAGGGGCTCGAGACCCTTTATGAGCAACAATGCCAAGCAACCAGAGCTTCCAGGGACTAAGCCACTACCTAAAGACTATACATGGACTGACCCTGGACTCTGACCTCATAGGAAGCAATCAATGTCCTAGTAAGAGCACCAGTGGAAGGGGAAGCCCTGGGTCCTGCTAAGACTCAACCCCCAGTGAACATGATTGTTGGGGGGGGAGGGCGGCAATGGGGGGAGGATGGGGAGGGGAACACCAATAAAGAAGGGGAGGGGGAGGGATTAGGGGGATGTTTGCCCAGAAACCGGGAAAGGGAATAACACTCGAAATGTAAATAAGAATTACTCAAGTTAATAAAAAAATTATTTATAAAAAAAATTTGAGTCACCAATTAGCACTATAAAAACAAGCAAGGAACAAAACTCAGTACAAAAGTCTATGTGATTCTCCATTTTGTTTAACATTGCAGTCTCTGGATGTAAATATGACTAGAAAGTTACTTCTCACAGAGGACCTTAGTGATGCTGTCTGGTAAGGCAACACCTTGGAGCAAAAATGGCACTGAAAAGAATCAAAGGGATGAGTGTCATTAGTGTTCATGATCTATCATGAGATTTAGCCAAATAACTGTGATGGTGGCTAAATTTGAGTCATAAATCAAATCACTTGGCATACTTAATGTAATCCCCTGTGGATACACCCCAAAGTAGGTCAAGGCCCAGAACATTCGAGTTATTCATGTGGCTAAGAATAATGTGAAACTTCCATTACTGACCTTATTTGTCGATGACGTGAAATCACGTGGCACCATATAACAATAAAGTAAACTGCCAAAAGTGCCTTCAAGTGATCCTGAGAGTCTGCCTTAAATTGCAAAAATGTTGAGTGGAAAGCTGAAAAGCTGCCAATGCCCATCTATGGTTTGTAGAAGATAAGCCATTAGTCCTGGCGAGGTATATTGCTTCTTACATTATCGTGCTGACAAAATGTGAACTCTCAAGACCTGTGTACTGCTTATCATCCACCAGAGATATGCCCTTAAGAAAGAGTCTGCATAAGGTCACTGTCTCGGAAACAGATATGACTTATGGAGGTTATTCATCATTTGAGAAACAATGGTTTGGAGTCATAGAGAGAATTGGCATAGTTAATTAAAAGCCAATTGCCCCCCCACCACACACACACACACACACACACACACACACACACACACACAACACAACACAAAATGAATCAGTGCCTTACAATGGTCTTATCACATTCTTTTGTAAGTTATTGATTGAGTCTAAAAGTTCAGAATAACTAAGGTCATTTCCACAGAAATCTAATTGGGCTGTATTACACAGTGATATATGCACATGTAGAAACTGACATGGAAAATCAGTTTCTACACCAAATTAGAAAATGGGCTAAATATATTGATTATTTCAGGGAATACAGACAAAGGAAAGCTGTAAATCAAATCAAGGAGAGCCTGTGTAGTGTCAAGAATAAACCTGAAACTGAAAACACTAAAACAATTAAACCTATGTTTTGTTAGCCCTTAGGAAACAGTAAGACATAGCTTAATGTTTTAGAGAACAGTTCACTAAAATACTTTATTTATTCTTGTAAAGGATTACTAAAATGAAATAGGATATCAGCTGTAGTGACTTTAGTCACGCAGATGTCAGATTTTCTTATGATATCACTTGAGATAGCATGTGGAATGATGGATGTGGACATTTTGATAGCTTTGTAATTGGCTGAAAAACAATATCACCAGAGACTGTGAATCAAACAACAAGGTTAATGTCAAGGGAGATCGCAGTGATGCTTCAGCAAGCTCTGTCCCCAAGATACTAAGATAGGACACCGTCTAAGGAGTACACCAGTTACCATGGTGATAAGAGAATTTACTGATCACATTTCATCAGGGCTCATTGGCCAGTGCAACCCACTGATAGTCTGGTCCACGGGGCATGGATAAACAACTGTCTATCAATCTTCAAACAGTGGGAACTATATTACCTGGAGAAAATGAGTCAAATTGGCTAACGTGTTTTAAAAACAAAAAGGAAAATAATTTTAAAGAATAACTCATTTGTCACTCGAAAATATTAAATAAATTTCTACCATAATGAAACATATACACAAGTTTAAATATTTCATGCAGAGGAGCCTATGATTATTTAAAAATATGAGGTAAAAAGTCTATTCAGTAACTGGAAGTTGGCTGAGGGAATTCATTAGGATGCATATTTTGATTATGAATCTCATAGGAAATTACCAATGGTAGAAGTGAAAACTGTTGATGTGGGAAAGATAAAAAAGTTACTCCAATGATTTTTATCTGTCTGGGAATCAATTAAAGAAATGGAACTTTAAACAAAGAAACTTCAGAAATAGGTACCAATGAGAGGAGAGGAGTTTCTTTAGAGACTTAAATGTTAGCAGTACTTAGAGTTAGACTCTGCAGTTTCACTGAGAAACAAGACTATTTTATGTGCCAACTGCTAAGAATGATAGATATTCATTCAAGCGATAGAAATCTTCAGAGCTATAACTTTTCAAAATTAAGCTAATTTTTTAGATTTTAGGTTAAAATAGCCTACTCTGTCCTATGTTTGCATTAAGGCAGAAGTTATTCTGGTATGTTTTTCATTTAGGCTGATCCCTATAGAGCAGAATTTCTTAACGACTTAGAGAAACTATGGTGGGCACCTCCTAACTGTGGCTAAAGGTTCCAGAAGACATGCCAAGAACGTTTTCACTGTGGAAGGACATTTGAGAAGCCAGGGAGGAATAATATGGGTTTTCTTTCAAAGTGGATCAATAGCCAAAGAAAATCCAGCCTTCCTGATGGAGGGCACTGAGTATCTGTACTGTCTTGATCTACACTGCATCTCCATAGTATAGTACATTTCCTGGTAAAAGATCATATGATACGTTGAATAAATGTCCAATTCGAACAAGTGAAAGATTGAAACTTGACAGGTAGAACAAGATTTGGATCAAACTTAAAAGAATTCATGAGAGAACAGCTATAGTTTCAAACTTCCGTGTTACTGCATGGTGCTGACAAACATCTATGAAGTTTTGACATCACACAAACTTCAGTTTGTTACTAGTCCTCTTCACCGGAGAAACCAAGGCTCAATGGAATGACACGTTATCCTGACATGACACTGCTACTGAGTGTTGGTGTTGCAAATGAAAACTCCTATTAGCTGGGCTCTGAAGGTATCTCTTTTTCTACTACACTAACTATTTTTGGATGACATCAATGATTAGTAAACATAACAGAACTCATAAAGCTCCTGGGTCTTTGATCCTAGAGCTTGTGATGTCTTGAGCACAGTGGAAGACAGTACTGGAGATGGAGGAAATGTTGTAGCTGAGAAAAGTTAGAGCAATTGAGGAAGCTCATGGAGAGTGGGGCTGTGGAAGACCTGCCTCCTGTTGCAGGATTCCTATTGGACCTTTAGATTATTCACACAACGTTTCGTTTTTTCAGACCATGGGATGAGATAGGCCTGGGATGTCAGCCTGTTGACTTTGTTTCACAACACAGACCTCAGGATCTCAGTAAACACTGGAGGAATATATGGACAAATGAATAAAAAAATTACCTTGAAATAAGGTTTTCAATTTCAAAAGTTTCAGTAGAAGGTTTGTGACAATTTATCAGTTGGGACTGAGGTATTCTTGAGAGGAACCATGGTCCTCATAAATACTAACATCTAGAAAACAGAAGGCTCTAAGGAACCCCTGATGTATACCAGTGCACCCACTTAAGCTTCTAGATTAGACTGAATAGATCCCTTTGAAATACTGGCATATTTCCCCCAACTTTAAACTAGATTAAAATCATTAAAATTCACTAGATAACCAATTATTAAGGTTATTGAACCTAATACCAGCTTTCAGCACTTGAGATGGACTTTAAACCTTACATCTACTCACCACAACTAATGTTCATTAACTTGACTTCCTGCAATTCACCTCTGATCTCAACAATATAGTTAGGTGTCTGTCACATGGCTTACCCTGCTAAGTACTTCTGATTGAGGACTTCTCCGAAGGGGAGTGCTCAAATGATAGTTTCAAGTTATAAAACCATCCAGTTCTATAAACAGACTTGCATAGGAAGAAAGGGCATAACAAATAAATTTGTGATACTTTTAGCCTGTCTGACACAAAGCTCTTCACACACACACGTTTTCCTTTGAATTCAGCATGAGGTCTACATCTGTAGAAAGAGCTCGTGCTTAGGATTAGCTTCCTTACGCAGCTGGCCTCGGATAAACATGGCAGGAGAGCAGCAAGGATTCTTTCAGGAGTGGGCACAGAAAGATGTAGTGTGCTGAGATGAATTCTCCTTTAAATAAAAACGAAGTCAGATTTTAGAATGAAATTCTCTAGTGCTGTCAAACTGTTTGAAACTGGATTTGGCAGTTGTCCTTTCAAACTGTTATTTCAGAGCACGTGTCCCAGAAGGGACAGCTAAGAATGCTTGTCATATTTGAACTCTTTCCAGAACCATTCAGCAGGATACTGGCAGTCCACTTGTTCATGTTAATTATTTCTGCCCTGATTGCCTGGCAACACATAACATGGGAAGTATTATATTTTGCTATTTGAGAATGCTTCCAGCAGAATGCAGGGAGAAAATGGAATACAAAGTCAGCTGGAAATGTGACTTAATAAGTTAGGTGTGTATTTTGATTGAAAATTTGTTACAGATGAAGTGGTTTGTAATCCCATGATTGTGTGTGTTAACCATGGTCTCAGAGAGCTTGAGGGTGTCTCAGTGAATATTGGTAGGAAGAAACTAATGATAGATCTTAATGGCCAGCACAACATACTCAATGAACATAAATGGTCTCCCTTGTAGGCATATATGTGTGTGAGCATGTGTTACATATAGCCATGGTGTATGGGCAGCTTCACATGCACTGGGATATATGTACCTGTGCCTGTGTGGTGGGGGTGGGAATAGAAGGACTTTGAGTGACTTACTCTATAGCATTCTATAACACTTTTTTGTGATGCACATAGGCACCACCAGTTCCATGTACCTCCTTGTTTGTATCCTGCAAAGTGATGGGCAAATATGCATATATGTGACTCATACATGCATGTGAACTCAATCCTACCTTTTTTTAACATGGACCCTAAGGACTAAGGTCCTCCTGCTTATTCAGGAAGTGCTATTACCCAAAGGGCCATCGTCTGTTTTTAAATTGGATATTTTATTTATTTACATTTCAAATGATATTTCCTCTTTCCCAGTTTCCCCTCCAGGACCCCCATTTCCTATTCTCCTTCCTCCTGCTTCTAAGAGGGTGCTCCCCCACACGTCTACTCACTCCTGCCTCCCCTCCCTGGCATTCCCTTAAACTGGAGCATTGACCCTTCCCAGGACCAAGGGCCCTTTCTCCCATTGATGTCCTTCTAGGCCATCCTCTGCTACATAAGAGGATCCCTCCATGTGTACTTTTTGGTTGGTAGTTTTGTCCCTGGGAGCTATGGGGGATCTGGTTGGTTGATACTGATGTTCTTCCTATGGGTTGCAAACCCCTTCAGAAGGGCCATTTTCTTAACCTGTAAAAGGGATGTTCTGTAAAGCCACATTATTTCATCCTCTGATAATTCCATCCTCCTTTCTTTCATCCCTCTTCCCTTTGCTTCCTTCCTTCTTCTCCATTTTCTTCTTTTAGTATTGTTGAAATTGTTGAAGTTAAAGCTCAGTCCAGGGAACTCCCAAATTAAATGTGATACCTAGAGCTTTTATCAATTAAACAGTATCAACCACCCTAGGATTGTCATATAGTGGAAGGCATTGAAGGTTTTGAGCTTGCCTGCTTGCCAGATCCCCACCGCTAAGTATGTACAACTTCCCTCAACACCTTAGTGTAGCACAAAAAGCAAGGAATGCACCAACTCTCTGTGCTGGAGGGAAATATGCAATTTGGAATGATTTCTGGGATACAATTATCTTTAAAAACAATTATCTGACAACTTTTCTCCTTGCTGTGGTTTTGAAAGCCACTCCTAAGTGACAGCTTCAAGAATGGTAATGTTTCATTCTGTGCTGCTGCTGGGTAATGGGCAGTGACAATTCAATGGAAATCAATTTCAGAATGAAATGTAAAATGCAGTGTTAATACATTGAGAGACAAACACCCTGTTTTACTGATCAAGGTAAGCACTGAGATTTTCTATAGATTAGGACAAGTATTCAGTTTCAATCCATATTTTAAAAATACTTAGATAAAAACTGAGATCATTGTTAAAAAACGGTTGTCTTATCAAACTAGGACCTCAGGTTTCCTCTTTAAATTATTTGCTGGAGAATTTTATGAGCATATACAATGAAATATCATCATTTTCCTCCATGTTCCTCTTATCTCTCTAACATTTCCAGAACCTCATTATTTCTTCTTTATCCCTCCCTCCATTCCTTCCCTCTATTTTTTTCCTTCTGATAATGAACCAAATCCATCCAGTGCTGCCAACAGGTACAAGTGTTGGAGAGATCCACTGGCAACTGAGAAACCAACCAATGACTGCCCTCTCAAAGGAAAACAACCCCCACCCCCAACAGCTATCAACTGCCAGGAGTTTTTCAGAATAGGGTATGGGCTTCAAAATTCAATTCTTACATGACAACTCTCTTAACTAATTTATGTAAGACTAAAGAAAAACAAAGAAATGCTAAAGCACACCTTTCAAACTGAACTATTCTACAGAGACAATTCCACATGTGAAAATTCCAGCGAATAAATAACAAAGAGCAATGATATCAAAAAGACAAGGGGTCAGAGCCATGAGCACACAAGCTGGGTGGCAGGCTGCATTCTTTAGGTTCTAGTGTCATTAGACCAACCACCTTTCTGGCGATACTTTCTGGCTGAGAGACACTGATACCGTGAGTATTGTCCAATCAAACATTATGTGAAAAAAAATGAAGGATTATTGGAACAAACTGGGTTACGATGGAATTATGGTTAGAATCACTATGGTTACAGTTACAGACATTTTATACCTCCCTCCTCAGTTTCTTTTAGTGTCCTCTCTGAAAAAACTTTCTGGAACCCAGAGCTCCATTTTTTCACTACCATCCAGGGCTACTCTATTGGGCAGTCTTCGTATGCTCTGGATTGGCTTCAAACTCTACTCTGTACCTATTTCTCTTTCCTGTCTGTTGCCTGCTGCCTTCACTACATTAGAAGGAGAGCATTTAGAATTAGTCAAAGCTTTGTTAAGGAAAGAGTGCTTGTTAGACCTCCTGGGGTGATTCCTTACTGAACCACATTGACTCTCTTCTGATGCTCTACCAAGTTCAAGTTCTCAGGGCTCTTAAAAATCTTTAGACTAAAGTCCTTAATGTGAGCTTTAAAAAAAAGTTCATGAAAGAGATCAACAAATGAGACAAAACTATTAATGAAAAACTACCACACTGGAATAGTTTTCCCCATTTCTTGAAGCAAGAGTCTATGTTCTGTTATTGCTTTGCTGTGGTGGTCGCTGCTGCTGTTGTTTTTATTTGGTTGTTTGGTTGTTTGTTTTTCCTTCTTTTTAACAGGATATAAGCTAGCTAGCTCTGGCCTCAATTTCACTCTGCAAAAGAGACAGGAAAGAATGTGGATTTGCAGACATCCTCTTGTCTCAGTCTCCTCAGTTTTCAGATTACAGATTGAAAGCATCTTGCCAGGATGGGCAATCTAGAAATTTCTAAATATCAGTCAGTGATACAAATCACAAAAGAGGTGCTAACTCTTCTTCCGGAGCCCAATCTGCTCCAGCATGTTTTGATGGTTAGCCAGTAATGAACATCTTATGCTATTAAATAACTGACACCAATGGAGTGAAAAGTATTTTCTGATGTGAGATGTTAAAATTTGAGTGTCTATCCATACGGTTTCAGTATAACATAGTCTTGCCTGTTTGTTTCAGCTCCCTTTGTACCACAGTAATGAAATTGAGCAGTTGAGTCACCAGGTGACCCTGTTCAGTAAAATATTTAGCATCTACTAGGTAGCACTTTAGAAAAAATACTAAAAACGAAAATTCTGCTAGACAGAATTTAGTTTTTACAAAGCGCTCAATAAAGTCTAAGTTCAGGTACCCTTTCCTAATACTTCAACTTTTAATTTCTCTTTTCTTTCTGCATTGTTTCCCTTCCCCCTCAGTTTATCTCCCTCTCTACTTCTTTCTACCTCTCCATTCTCTTTTCTCCTTTGCTTTCTTTTTTAAAATATTTTATGTTCCATAGATATTTTATGTATTTACATTTCAAATGTTATCTCCTGTCCACCCTCTTCCACACCTCCTCCTGTCCTCCCCTGCTTCTATGAGGGCGCTCCTATTCCCACCCACCCACTTCAACCTCAACACCCTGGCATTACCCTACATTGGGGAAATAAGGACCAAGGGCTTTTCCTGCTATTGATGCTGGACAATGCCATCCTCTGCCACATATGTGTCTGGAGTCATGGGTCCCTCCATGTGTACTCATTAGTTGGTGGGTTAGTCCCTGGGAGCTGTGGTAGGGTTTGGTTGTTTGATATTGTTGCTGTTCCTATGATGTTGCAAACCCTTTCTGCTCCTTCAGTCTTTTCTCTAACTCCTCCTTTGGAGTCCCCTTGTTCAGCCCAGTGGTTAGCTACAACCATCCTCATCTGTATCAGTAGGGCTCTGGCAGAACCTCTCAGGAGACAGCTATATTAGGCTCCTGTCAGCAAGCACTTCTTGACCTCAGCAATAGTGACTGGGTTTGGTGGCTGCATATGGGATGAATCCCCAGGTGGGGCAGTCTCTGGATGGCCTTTTTTTCAGTCCCTGCTCCACTCTTTGTCCCTGTATTTCCTCCTGTGATTATTTTGTTCTCTCTTCTAAAAAGAAATGAAACATTCACATTTTGGTCTTCCTTCTTCTTGGGCTTCATATGATCTGTGAATTTTTTCTTATGTATTCCAAACTTCTGGGCTAATATCCACCTATCAGTGCCTCTCCCCAATTTCCCTCTCTTTTTACTTGTTTCTTTTATTGCACAAGGTTTTACCATTCCTCACAAATGCTATTCCATGACTGTAATAATTTCCATTTATAGCACATAACTTATTTTAACATATTTTATTCAAGTCAGTTTCATTTAAAGATTGTGCTATGAATTGTATTTTAATATACTCTAATAACAGTCAGAGCACATGAAGAGATTTTGATATTTTCTTCAGTTAAATGTTTCATTTACTTTGGATAAATTATGTTATATGAAATCATGATTTATCAATAAATACATTTAAATATTGGTTTAAGGAATAAGAACATATAAAATATAAATTGAAATTTACTTGTGTATTTAGAGCATTAACTGTAGGCCTTTATGAACTGACATTCAGTATTTTTGTATTTGCTTTTTAAAATGTTTTCACATAATTTTATTCATATGGATTTCTACACAGTTAAATATTTTATATAAATGTAGATATTTTATAATCCATTAAAGTATACCTTTATCTAATTTTATTTTTTGAATAGTAAAACAGAAGATTTTGCAGGATTCTAATTGCAAGCACTTTAATACATTTTGTGTATATGATTTTTCTTCCTAGAAGTGAAAAGGCAAATATGATTATTTTACCTTTAGTGACTTTCTTTTACATTCAATTATTTTCTCTTTCTTTTATGTATGTGTCTGTGTACCCATGTGTTTCTCTTTTTGTGTATGTTTGTATGTCTCCTTATGAATGTGTTTGTATGCTTAAGTATATATGTGCAATGCATGTCTCTTTATGTGTGCACACACATATCTGTTTGTATGCCTGTGCATGTTTTAAGACACGTGAAAATCAGAGAACAAATTTGTGGGAGTTGGATTTTCTCCTCTCAGTCATTAGGCTTAGCTGAGACATCTCACTGACTCTATCTTAACTTTCCATTTTAGTATTAAAGTAAGAGACAGGACTTGAACGATGAAATTCAACAACCAGAACATTCTTTTCCCCTATTGTTCCATCTCTCTTCTTTCTTTCCATTCTCTTTTCTTCTGTTCTTCCTTTCTTCCTTTCTTCATCATTTTTTCATCATATACTTAATCTTCTTAGTCCTCCTCCTCCTTTTCCTCTTCCTGATTCTTCATCTGTCTTTAGATGTAGGCTAGGCTGTTCTGAAAGTCATTTTGTAGCTCAGGTTATCGTCAAAATTCAAACCTCCTGTCTCAGTTTTCCAGGTCACAGTATTATGCACATGAGCTATTATGCTAAGCTTGATCATAGGCAGGAGTGCATTACCTTTATTCTCAAAATATGAAGGCACAGCAAAACCCAGTGCTTGGCAAGTGGGTTAAGGGAAGGGTGGATGAAATATTATCTCTTACTTTAGTTTCCATGAATATTCTCACGAGATGCTCTTCCTCAATTTCTACTCAGTGTGTAGTTTTATATGCATTGTTTGATCTTATTTTCTTGCAGAAAAAAATGCTAGCCCTCCTATATTAAATGCATAATCTATCAGTTAGTGTTGCCATCACCCTAGTGTAGAGAAGATGTAGTCCTCATATTCGTTTGAAAAGATTGCATGAAGCTGCAGGGTAGAACAAATTTGAGCTCTTTTCTATGCTAGAGGCACTCAAAGATTTTGAGGCTATCAGTCTTTCACACATTTTAAAAACACGTTTTTATACACAGAGATTGGAATAGATGGGTAAATGTAGATAGAATGAGAAGATAGAAGTGCATAAATTAATTTAGACAATTGTGTACATTAGCAATCTTTAGTTTCAATAACTCTTAAATTTTTTGTCTGTAGATAATGATACATAAGTGAAATATGATGGAAGATATTTGCAGGAAATTTCCTGATTTCTAGTAATTATGAAAATTCATCATATATATATACATATATATATATGAGAGAGAGAGAGCGAGAGAGAGAGAGAGAGAGAGAGAGAGAGAGAGAGAGAGAATATAACCCATAATGCAAATAAAATGTGGAAGTTCACAATGTGACTTCAGGATAATAACATATGACCCTCGTGTGGGTGCTTCTGTTCTGGTATATAATACTTAATATTAAAATAGTGCTTACTAAGTCTTTTATAAAAGGATGAATAAAATTAATAACATTCATTTTATATCTTTATTTTTGAAATTTTAACACAATGATATCATTTCTCCCTTCAACTCTCACTGTAAACTATGACATAAACTCTCCCCTTGCTTCCTCTCCTATTTATGGTCTCTTTTTCTTTAATTGTTTTAACATACATACACACACCTAAATACATAAATATATTCTGCTGAGTCTGACTAATACTCATCCTGTATCTATATGATCTCTGGACTTACTTGTTACTGGTTAATTAATTCAGAGTCCCTTTCTGGGAAGACCATTTCTCCTGTTCACAGCTTTACGCAGTTGTCTGTGGTTCTTTGTCTGGAGTTGAGGTTGTGCCTTTTTTTATTTTATAGGATGGCTTTGCATATCCCCTGAGTGGATGAAGCCTAATTATGGAATTATTTTGTTACTCCCTGAGATATGGCTTTTAAGCCCTCTGTGTTTCTTCCTGCCACCTTGGTTTAGAATCATTCCCATTGTCCCTGCACAGTGAAATTCAAGTCCTGGCTACTTGTAGTTTTCCTAGGGAAAATTTTTCTTCTTCATTTAAAAAATGGACAGAAATCTAAAGTGTTGTGATCATTCTTTAAGACACCAGCAGTTTCCGTGTGTTTCCATGTAATCTCTGCTACCAGGCCCTCTTTACCCTAAAACAGACTTAGCTTTACTCTTTCCGCCTACTCTCATACAGCCAGTGTTCTTGTTACCTGTGAGGAGTGGAGCTGTTTTTAGTATCTTGAATATGCTGGTGATGCTGCCTCATTCTTGGAAAGTCACTAGCAGGTAGAAGACAGGATGTAGAACTGGTAAGCTTGCCTTACTTGCTAAGATTAGCCACTGTGTGAATATGTAGTCTTGGACAAGTGGCACAGAGAGAGGTGAGGGAGGAGCAACCAAGCACTGGCAGGTATGTTCTGGTGCCAAAGTCGACGGAAAGTTCTACAGTAAAATATTGCAGAAATGGCATCTATTCAAATCTCACTAAGCTTCAAAATCCTTGCAATTCTATTAGAGAGAGAGAGAGAGAGAGAGAGAGAGAGAGAATGTGTGTATGTTTGTGTATTGTGTATATGTGTGTGTTTGTGTATGTGTATGGATGTATGTGTGTGGATATGTGTATATGGATATGTGTATGTGTGTATGTATGTTTGTGTGTGTATGCATGTATGTGTGTATGTGTGTATGTATGTTTGTGTGTGTATGCATGTATGTGTGTATGTGTGTATTCGTGTATGTGTGTGTGTCTGTGTATGTATGTGTATGTGTATATGTGTGTGTATTTATGTGTGTATGTGTGTATTCGTGTATGTGTGTATGTTTGTGTGTGAGTGTGTGTCTGTGTGTGTATGTGTGTGTATATATGTGTGTGTATGGTGTGTGTGTGTGTGTGTGTGTGTGTGTGTGTGTGTTCCATGAGGGAAAATGTAATCGTACGAGAAAAACATGTTTCTTTATTTACCAGTGTATCTTTCCCCTTTGTTTCTACTCACCTATTGTACACTTACTACCAGGCAACAGAAATAATAAAAGGGCCACCCTGAGGAGCAAATCCCACAGTGTGTTAGTTTACAACTTAAACATTCAGCTTTCAGCATGCATTCAATACCACACATATCTAGAGGACACAGCGAAAGGTCACAAAACCTATTCTAGTTCACTTCACAGGTTCTGAGAGACAAAACCCACTTTCCTAGGGAAATATCACTATCCTTTTCACACTTGGGACATCTGTGGGAAAGTGTTGAATAATGGCTGTCTTACAGGTATAAAGATTTCTCCATTTCTGTTGATAAGATACTTAGATAAGAGACTTTCTTTGATAAGGGGACATTTAACTGTCAGCAGTAGAGAACATAATTGCATTCATGTTCATATAGTGAATAAATTCTTCCCAATAAACACTGACTGATTCTCATTAAAACTGAGTAATAAGATTCCGTGCTAACAAATACCATTTTCTCAAGTACGTATTTGCTCCTATGAGATCAAAATCCCGCTTGTGAGTAAAGCTGCCAGTGACATGTTTAAGACCCACTTTAACAGGGAAAGTTACAAAGCCAAGTAAGTTTAATTGCATGTCACCTCTTGATTTTGACAAAATATAATGGCACAAGTTGCTGGTAAACTTAATTATGTAGATTTATTTTAGCTTAACAAAAATATATGCTATATGGAGTAAGGAGTTAGCTATGAGCCAAGTTTTAACTTGATATTCTTTTTTTTTCTTGCAGTGAAAATGTGCACGAAGGAATGTTTTAAATTAATGAAATTTATCAGTGTGATTATCACCAGAGGCAGGTTTATACCGGGAAGCACCTCTTCCAATCATTCACAGAGCAGCTTGGGAGTCTGTGAGCAGAAGCTATCCCAGTTTCCTGCTGGGTTTTGCACCTCTGCCAGAACTCCCCCGTATTTCCGTCACTATCGCCTAACCAATAGCTTACTTTTCTCTAAGTGACTTCTGTAGAATGGCTCATGATTTGGGACAGAGACCATTCCTGACACTTCCATGTCACATGATTATCATTTTCTACCTCCCCACACTAATACGTTCACACTTTCTCTCGCCATGGCCTTTCTTTCACACATATTAAACAATAAAATTTTAAATTAGTCATGTTTTGGCTCCTTATTCTCTGTTAGTAGCTTTTTATGAGTTGCCAGGCTTTTTGTTTGTTTGTTTGTTTGTTTGTTTTTATTTTTCTAATGTCGACCACATGGTCCTTTGGCCTCTACCACAGCAACACGATTCTCTTTAGCCAAGGACAGTCACCATCCCACAGCACTATTCGTCTTTTCTCCTCCAATCAACCAGTTGCGCATGATTGCATTCCTAAGATCTTATTGCTTCATTGCTCAAAGTCTCCCATGTTTTTACATGGGCTATAAAATGTTCAGACCCTTTAGAGGTGTTTTAAATTTGTTCATGACTTATTCCTTTCATTTCTATGCTAGCCATGATGGGCCTTGTTTGCTGGCTATGGTATCTTAAACTTCAGCTTTCGGACTTTGTTGATTGCAAACCTCTTTCTTGTTATTGTTCTCTTTAGGACCTATCCGCTGTAACTCCTTTATATGGCTTCCGTAAGCCTCTTACTTCCTCTTAACTGACCTTTTCAGGTTCAGACACATCTTAGAAACTATGGGCTTGCACTTCAGCATGTACAAGATATTGTGTAAGACTTTTAGTGAATTTCTTTCTTTTTCTTTCAGGTAACTTTGATGCCTTTCAAAACAATTATTTTTTTTCAGAGCTATTATCCCTGTTCTTGGTGACTAAGGGCATTGTTTTCCATTGTTGATGAAATATTTTCTTTGCATAAGTGTGGTCATGCTATCTACTTTATAAACTTTGTGAAATAAGTAATACACATCACAAGAATTCTGATGCAAAATACATGTAAACATTAATATGTAGTTATTGATCAGCAGTTAATGTGACCTTTAAAATCATAGAAAATTCTGAGTCTAGAATTATGGCTCAGTGGTTAAGAGCACTTATTGCTCATTTGGAGAACCCTCGTTCAATTCTCAGCATCCACATGACAGCTAATGCCTGTCCATAGCTCCAGTTTCAGGACATTTGATGTCCTCTGGCCTCTGCTAGAATCAGGCATAGACACGGTGCACAGACATACATGTAGGCAAAACAACCAGACACATAAGACAAAATATAAAAATATAAAATTCTAATGCTATTTTTGCTTTAAGCTAATGTTTCAAGGTAAATATAAAAATCATACATTTTTTGAAGAATTTTCAAAAGTCTAATACCTTACTGAAAATGTCCACTCAAAAGGAGTTTTTCCAACAGCAAAAAAAAAGTGCTTTATGAAACTATTAGATTTTCTTTGAAATTTCTTTTGGTTTGATTATTTTTGTTGGATTGAAAAAGAATATTGATATAGGCATAAGTATAGTATCATCTTATAAAATAAGTGATTTTATTTTTATTAATTTACACATTTGATTTCAGAAGTGTAGTTTGTATTCTAGGAATCACATGGGAAGTGGCCAACATCTGCCTACCTTGGCATAGTTTGAATACCAATAAGATGTACATGTAATCTAGATGCTCTTGAAATCAAAGAGATGTTTCCTGGCCTAGCAATTCTTTGGGTTCTTTTATTGTTAGGGACAAACCAAACTTTATCTGTAGAATCAGTACCAAATATAGCGCTAAGGCCAATATTTGAAAGTGAGGATAGAAAATTATGCTCCTCTCCCAGTGGCTACCATTTTGCTCGTGAGCAGCAACAATTTCCCGTTAAGAGTTAATGCAAAGTCAATGGGACATGAGAAGTTTCTAAAATGCCGTTTACCATCCGAAAAAAGTCTGCACGAAGCATTTCATTTCTCACTTTGTGTAAGTCTTGGAAAGACATGCTATTTCTCTAGTTCCGTCAGTAGTGAAAATGCCTTCACACAGGCCTGGAGCTGATGACATTGTAGTGAAAGCTTTCCAAACACTAATTGGAAATTAAAAATAATCTTGACAACAGCTCAGAACATCATAGCTATGTTTCTTCACCTTCGACTCTCATTATCACTCACCACATACACATATGCTAATGGAGAAAGTGTTTACAATTGTCTTCTGGTGCCATTACTCTCTCTTTTCATCTCCTTGAGTTATTTTTGGATGGCTAACACCTTGTGATATCAAATTGCAATTTTATTCTCAGCTTATTGTGCAGGACTCTCTGGATGTCTCGATTTTCCCTGATAGAAGAGTCTTCTAGGGGTATTTTATCAGAGGGTAAATGTGGAATGCATTGATTTCCACAACACGTTAAAGAAAAAGAAAACGGGAATTTCCTTTAGATTTTTGCAATTTATTGAAAATTAACAATAGACACGTGGTTTAAATTACTTACTGTGTGATAAAAAGGTAATAGTGCTCATTTTAGTTGTTATTGGATTCTTAGGGAGACATTGTTGAAAGATATTCATGAACTATATTTGAGTACGAAAGGCCAGGAGGAAGAAATGTAGCATTTAATTTGTACGAAAATGGTGACATGGAATTTGAAACACAACAAGCTTTAGTAAGGGTCACTCTGCATGGCTGTAATATATGTTAGGGTTGCATGGGTGGTCTCGTGGACTTTAGATTAAGATGAGTCTGAATTCATAGCAGGTTTATAAGATGAAGTTTACACATATAAGTGTGGGCAACTTATGAATACAGAAAATGCCTTGTTCCTACTGTTTGCTCTGTGTTTTCACCTGGGATAAGGACTTGCAGAACTCTTTTCTTTGAGTGAGTTTAAAATGCCCCATCATGTGCACAGTGATTCTGCACAGAAGGCCACTTCCTTGCTTTCCATGTAAAAAATGTATTGGGAGGGCTGGGGTCAGGGCTCCGTGAATAAGTATGTGCAAGCATGAAGACCTCGGTTTGGATCTCAGAACTTATGGTTCAGAGGTATACATGTGCATTTCTTGCACTGGACAACCAAACCCCCATAGCTTCCTGGCCAGTGAATCTAGCTGAGCAGTGACCTTCAGTTTCAGCGAGAAAGCCTGTCTGTAGAGAATGGTAAAAAGATGCCAAGAGACTCAGTGTCACACTCTGTTCCTCTGTCCTCTATGAGCAGCTGCCTACACACACACACACACACACACACACACACACACACACACACACACGCATGCACTGAGTCAGACACACAGAGACACACGGTTCAGAACACACAAATAATGGTATACAGCTATAAACACAGACACAGTCACAGCTACATACACACAGACACACAGACACACAGACAGAGATAAACAGAGACACACAAATAAACATACAACAGACACAGATGGCAGTTTAGTCCCCAGGAGCTCTGGCTGGTTGGTATTGTTGTTTTTATGGGGTTGCAAGCTCCTTCAGCTCCTTCAATCCTTTCTCTAACTCCTCCATTGGGGACCTGAGTGCTCAGTTCACAAGGCATGACCTATACCATGTCAATTTCCTGGTGAGAGTGAACCAGTCAGCCTCAAATCACTTGACGAGGAAGCTTCTGAAGCTGTATAAAAGATATCTAGAGAAGTTTCTTTAGACCCACAGGCTAGAAAAGCTAGGAAAAGTTTTATTTAAAAAAAATGACTGCTGTGTTTTCTCCTTTCACTTTTACCAGTTTGAATCAAGAGTGATTTATGAGGATATAGATAAAAGTGAGGCACTTTCAGATATCATTTGGAGACTTGTAAGATGTGAAATCATCAAAATATGGATTATGTGGAGCTGAGACACTACTTGGTGAATAAATTCCTCTTACTCTGTTTATGAACCTACTCTTTCTTGAGAATTTTTGTAAGAAAAAGAAAGCTCTCCTGTGATTGTTACTTCCAGATACAAACCGTAATTCTATTCAGTTTTTCGTGATTTTTTTATTGGTTATTTTATTTATTTACATTTCAAATGTTATCCCCCTTCCCAGTCTCTCCTCCACAAACCCCCTACCCCTTCCCTCTCTCCTGACTCTATTCAGTTTTTTTTTTAAAGAAGCAGTTTTCCTCAAGTATTTAGTGCCCAAGTAGTGGCACTACCTAATTTTATAAATACAAATAGCTTTCCTTCGTTGAGAAGTAAAATGTGATTTGGAGGCCCAAATGTTCAGTACTTTCTAACATGTGATTTGCACTGAAATAATTGTATTTTTTAAATGTGTTACCAAACAGTTCTAGGTAGTAAGGGGCAACATGGTGAAATGGTAATAAATGGGAAAACAAAGACACAGATAACTAGAAAATGATTAATTTTAGTCTTTCCCACTAAACACTAAAATACTGTATACGTCAAAGTAATTGTTGCTAAACAGAAGTATAAAACTTACAATTAAGAAAACAACCACCAAATGAAAAAAAGCTCTGACCCAGAATTGTTCCTATCTGAAGGAACTGCATGGACAAAACTGGAGAAGAGTCTGAGGGAAGGGAGGTTCAGTGACAGGCCCAAGCTGGGATCCAGCTCAAGGGGAGGCTCCAATGCCTGACACTGTTAATGATGCTGTGCTATGCTTGCAGACAGGAGCCTAGCATGGCGGCTCTAGGAGAAGCTCAAAAAGCAGCTCAAAGAATCAGATGCAGATACTTACACCCAACCAATGGACAGAAGCTGGGACTTCTGTGGTTGAATTAGGGAAAAGCTGGAAGAAGCTGAGGAGGACAGTGGCCCCATGGGAAGACCAGCAGTCTCAATTGACCTGGACCCCTCAACCCCCGCCCCGCCCCCAAGGTCTCTCAGACAATGACTCATTGCTATGAGCCCCCCCACCCCCGGCACATATACAACAGAGGACTGCCTGGTCTGGCTTCAATGAGGGAAGATTCACCTAACCCTGGAGAGACTTGAGGTCCCAGAAAGTCCGGAGGTCTGGTGGGGTGGGAGTGGAGGATGGGGACATCCTCTTGGACACCGGGAAGCGGGGAGGTATGGGAAGGGGAGCAGCTAGGGAGGGGACCAAGAGGGGGATGAAGAGTGAACTGTAAAATGGATTAAAGGATTAAAAAGGAAAGAAATTTTGAAAGTGGATGGAGGAAAGGTACAAACCCTCAACCACACAGAGAACTATAGAGAACCAAGGGAAGCTGGGAGTGGATGAGGTCGCCTTTTTCAGCAAAGGCCACACCAACTGGATTTTCGGCCAAACCATCAGCTGTGAAACCATTCATACAAATAATTATTTGTGGTCTGAACAGGTTATATTTGTGAGCATGCAATATAATTAGTGAACAAAGAGGTTTTATATTTAAAAGAGAGTGGGAGAGAAAACTGGTGTGGTTAAATTATAATCTCAAACAATAAAAATTAGGATAAATAAAGATTTAAATAAAAGACCTACCAATAGCAAAGCCCATCCAGATGGTAACATTATTCGGTGTTAAGAAAATAAATAAATTGCAACTGAAAGCCAGTTCTTATGTATTAAATTATCAAAATTAAAAATCAGACACATGGGGTTGGGGATTTAGCTCAGTGGTAGAGCGCTTGCCTAGCAAGCTCAAGGCCCTGAGTTAGGTCCCCACTTCCGAAAAAAAAAAAAAGAAAGAAAAGAAAAGAAAAGAAAAGAAAAGAAAAGAAAAGAAAAGAAAAGAAAAAAGTATCAGACACATACCACCACAACCACCAGAAAATGCTCAGTCCTGGTAGAAATAAAAGTCAATACTTGTACTTTAGAGAAGAGTGTGGCAGTTTCATATTTCCTTACAAAGCTACATGTAACCTGACAATATGATCTAGCAATTAATAGCTCTATATACATATCTGATTTGAAAACTCATACCCATAAGAAACACACATACAAATGTGGATAGAGGGATTTTTATGTCTGTTGAAGCTGGAAGTCACCACCAATATATTCTTTGATAGTAAATGGGTAGATCGTGCATACCTATTTAACTGAACGCGGGTGGACTTGAAATAGAAATAAGATATCAAATGAACGTTAGATATACCCTGCTTAACAACAAAAACCCCAGCCTGAGGAGGGAGCTCACTGTGATTTCCGTTGCACAGCCTTCCCAGGGAGCCAAGGCTGAGGAGCAGAAGCCACCTGTGGTTTTCAGGAGTTTAAGGGAAAGAGAAGTGAAAAGACAAAAGGCAGGTGAAATGTTAGGACATAGGGCTGTGATGGGGAATACAGAGGCTGTTAATTTTCAAAAAGAAATATTTTACTCTTCTATAAATTATAAAAGTATTAAAACAGTCCTACACTGGATCTTGACTGCAGATGTTGGCTACCTCAATCCTGAAGGAGGAAGTAAGGAGAACAGCTGTCAAGGATCTGCTGTCGTCGTTTTGTTTGGGAGGTAGATAAATACAGGAAAATATTCTTGATAGTCAAAGTATAAAATCCAGCATGAAGCTCCACAACTCCAGAATAACCAGAATGGTTATTCTAACTGTCTAAGAACTCACTGAGATCTATGGACTTTGGGTTATAAACAGCAAAATAGACGCAGCCCGTGTATTGAATCTGATTGGTTCCTATGACCTATGTGAATTCAAACAGTCGCCTCCCTTTATCCATAACAAATTTTGAGCACAACAAATGAGACAATCCACAAATTTTCTGAGATACATAAACACATCGCAGGCTAATTCACGTGCTTTAGAGGGTGAAAACGGTTGGTTTAAAATAGAAATTTTCATGGAAGTGCTAATTTTTAAATCTATTTAAAAATCTCCAGTTTTAGCTAATTTGTTATATATTTCCTTTTTAGTGTGCATCATAGCTGTACAAAGTCAAACGGTTTTTGCTTTAAGGAATAATTTTCCTTCTTCAAAAATTAAGACCAAAGCTTGAAAGTCTTCAAAATAGCAATCCACATGTTTACTACCTTTTGACACTACTGATTTTTCTTGCAAACATAGATGTCTATATTGTCTATTCTCTTCCACCTGAAGAACTTTATAACAGGCAATGTACGGACTGGGGCTGTGGTGACACCACCTCTTCTGTTCATCCACAGACCTCCCTCACACGTATTTGTACATTATTTTCATGGGATATAGAAATCTTATTTGCTTGTAAAAATTTAAAAATACCGGACTGTCTTTTGGGCTTCATCCTCTCTGGCAAGAAGCACCTTTTAGGCGTTCTTGTCCTCCCTTGTTACATTTTTCTTTCCTGGCTGCTTTGGAGACCTTTCCTTCAGCTCTGCTTTTCATCAGTAGACAATGGCACGTCACCCAGGAGTTTCCTTTGAATCTCTCCAGTTTGGGTTCTGTGGGCTTCTCACATTTTCACACGTTTATCTTTCAGCATAGCTGGGGGGTGCTTTGGTAATAATTTCTTAAAATCCGTTTCTATTGCATCTCTGCAGGGCCTTCTCCCTCCCGTTTGACTCCAATTACATGCATTTATATCAATCATCGACTTCCTTTGTGTCAATTCCCTTTCTGAAATTCTGCTCACTGTTTTTTTTTAACAACCTTTTCTATCACTTTAAAAATCAGTGATTATTTCTGTGATGTCCACTCAGCTATCGAGCCTGTTTGGTGAGCATTCACAGGTAATTGTAGATGCAGTTTAAACATTTTTGTAGGATTAAGTTGTCTGTGTGTGTTTGTGTGTGGGCGTGTGTGTGTGTATGCATGTGTGTGTCTGTTTCTCTGTCTGTGAATACAGGAATATGTGTGGGATGCCGAAAGGAGCCCGAAGTTCAGATCTCCTGGAGCTGCTGTTGCAGCCTGCGGTGCATGCTAGAAACCAAACATTGTCCCAGTCAAGCTTACTTTGTTGCTTTGTTATGCTGTTTTTTTTTCTTTTTCTTTTTTTTTTTTTTTTTGATTAGTCATGCTTATGTCCTTTTGGGGCTAACTTTGATCCTGAGGCCATATCATGCTCATGTCTTAAGGTTTTTGATCTAATTTTGATCCTAAGGCCACAAGTTTATACTAAAGGGCAGAGCTCAGTGAGTCGTCCTTACCCTGGCTTGGCTAATGTACATAGTTTCTAAGCTCTGCACAATTTCCATACCTCAATTTTCATATTAGCTTCATGGTATCCATTTTGCTAGGGTTTGCATTTCCTGCCTAAAACCTTAGTTAAACCCTTGGTCAGTAACTAATAAAAGCCTCAACCAGACTTCCGATAGTAATCACCTCTCCCAACTACATAGGTTTTACTTTTATAAGATTTGTCCCTGGAAATTCCAGTGATTTTGGGAGCCCCTAAGTGAAACCTCTGATGGCTCAGTTGAGCAGGATCAATCTCTGCTCACTTGTGCAATGGTTTTAATTTGATTACCAGTTGCAGCAGTGATTTTCATTGGCTGGCTTGATGTTATGCAAGAGGAGATTATAGACGAAACATTTCAAAACAAAACTGACAATTTTCAAATAAAGTGCTCCTTTTGTTTTCTTGTTTTCTTGTAATAAAATATTTGTACACGTGTGTGTGTGTGAATGTGAATATACTACTGAGGTCAGAACAGAATTCCTTGTAGCTAGAGTTACAGATGGCTGTTAGCCACCATATATGGATACTGAGACTCATGAGTCCTCTTAAAGACTACCTAACATCCTTAGCTGTCAAGCCTTCTCTCCAATCCCTGCTTTATAGATTTAATCCAGTGATGCTCTCATTAATTCTAATGCTGTGTACATTTTCTTTGTAGAGACTGCCCTAGGTCAGAAGACTGAATGTACAGATGGCTTATAAATGTCTCTCCAACCACACTTAACTCTTAAATACTTTATGTAATTTAGTTATGCCTCAGACCTCTGAAGTCAGCAGTGGGAATTAATTATTGATGATAATGTGTTGTTTAATGGCAACCAGTGTCTAGTCACAACTAACAATGTCAGACCTCAGGATCGAACACTGACCTTGTCAGTGCCTTCTGGCAGTGACCACAGTGCACGCTGTATTTTGACAGTGAGCAGTGAGATACTTGAAAATCCTTTTGTTTAAAAAACAAGTATAAATTAATGGGGAAGTTTATTGTGTGGGTTTGAACTGAAGTTTTAACATTTGGTTCCGCATCAGTGAGAGGGCAGGAAAATGGGACTAGCAAACACACTGTATGCTAAATCTTCACATGAAGTTTTGATGTCAAAGGAGGTGGATGAAAGGAGTCTCTCAAGTAACTATTGTCACAAATGTCTAAGTCACAGGAAAAAATGCTTTTCATTCTTTTCTCCCTTTAAATGACAGAAAACTTTACAACTACAGGGCGTGTATTCATTAGAATTTAAAAATATAGGAAATTGCCAACACTAATGTGTCTTTTATTTTTTTCTTCTTTCTGTGGATTCTTTTCAATAGTTAGTTCCTGCAAAGTACATCAAATGAAAAAGCCTAGGAAGAACATGCAAGTATTCATTAGATACCTGGAGGAGTAAACACAAAGGAACATTTTCAATGAATACAGATTAGGAAATGTTACTTTTGTTTTCTTTGCTTTTCTGTGAGAAACCCACACCACTGAACAAATTTTAAATGTTATTTATCTTTGTGCATCAACTCCAAACCAAAAATTAAAAAGCCACATATATCCAATATGATTGACAGGTATTATCAGTAATGATAGGTTTACTTTGATTTTTAACTTTGCATTAAAGGATACATCCTCTTCTCCATGCCATTTGGGACAAAGCACTCCATTATAAATAGCAACTGTGCAAACAATTTCAGTGGGGAGAAATAGATTCTGTGTTTTTATTGTACTTGGTGTGGTTCCTTTATTCATAAGCAAAAACTTGGTTTGTATTTCCATGCATAACATCATCTGACATTCTCGGTCTTCTGCCTGCTTCATTCTCCCTGTTTTGCTGAACGTTCTAATTATTTTAGAAGAAAGCAAATACCAACCATGTTTTCAAGTGGTAAGTATGAGGACACAACTTACCACACAAAGGTGTGTGTATGTGTGTGTGTGTGTGTGTGTGTGTGTGTGTGTGTGTGTTATATGCCTGTGATGTGAATGTTAGTGTATAAGTGTGGGCACACATTTGCTGTCATGAATATATGGAGGTCAGAGGGCAACCTCCAGTGTTCTCATCTTCTGCCCTGTTGAGACAGAATCTCTGGTTTTTTTGCTGTCCCTTAAGCTATGGTAGCTGATTCAAGAGCCTCTGAAAATTCTTCTGTCTGTCACCTGGTAGTAAGAGATGGAATTTTATATGTGCAGTGCCAACCGTACTCAGTTTTACATGGATACTGTACATCCTCATTCTTGTACAACAAATGCTTTACCTACTGAGCCATTAAAGTTTTGGTATTAAAATCCCCCAAACTTAGTTGTCCCTGGGTTATTTGTATAGTTTTAAATATCAGTTTCCCAGACATAGTATCCACCAGGGACCGTGGCACGGGATGAGATTGTCAGAAGTGGTGGGTGCTTTCTTAGGAACATCTTCAGCATTTCTGAACTTCTTGACTGTCATAATGCTGTGCCTTTATTGAAAAAATATGAAAAAAGAAAAATAGGTAATTTTGATGTTGAAAAGCATGTTTCTTAAAGATTTTAATGCTGATCCTGTTTGTTATATGACATCCATTTGCTATGTGATATAAAAGTAGTCCTTATCTATTATGATGTCTTTTCAAGTTTGAAATAGTAGTATTTGACATTCCAATTTTTAAATCAATAATCTTTTTAAAGATATACATTTTCTATAGCAAAGTTTCTATATTTAAATATTGTATTTAATGTATTTTCAATAAAAATTGAGGTTATTGAAACTTTTATGAGCCAAAAAAAGCCAAGCCTTAATTTCCAAGTGGAAATTTTTACAGCCATTGATGTACATGGTTATAAAGAAGAATGCAAAAAGAACATAATCATGTGTTTGGCTTATCAAAGTTAACCAAAATTTTGATAGCAATATATTCCATACCATAGTTGCTGGTATATTACACTGGATTTCTTTAATGTCCAAAGGGCTCAGAAGCTGCCTTTCCTAAGAGCCATCCTTGGTCCTTTGGCTTTGCAAAGACTGAAGGCAGGATGACACCCTGGCACCTCTGGCTTCATTTAATACCATTTTCACATGTCTAAGACAAAGGCCTGGGAGTCACTCAAGGAATTCCCATGTAAAGCCATGAGGTACCTAACCTGTGTCATCCCCATCGATGGGAAGGGCACAGAGATAAGAGTCATTGTCCAAAACCTGCAGTCACCTTAGATTTCAGGAACAGCACAGACTGGAAAGACAGACCACCCTAATGAGGGTAATTATCTCTATAAATGAGTCTGCACCTTGGAGTAGAAACAACTATCCTTTATAAACCATACTCCTCTCATTACATCATAAGAGCATCGTGGAGTCATCTTGCAGAACCAAAACTATGATCATGATCAATCACACCACTTCTTGTTTAAGACATATTAGCATCTGTTGCTCCCTGCCCTGTTTTCTCCTTAATTTAAACCTATAAGTCCTATTAATACCCAATGATGACGTTGCACCACTGCCTCCCTTTCTTGCTCACTTTCCCAACATGCTCCATTGATGAAATCTCCTACCTCTGTTTTTCACCGTTATTGTATCTTTAGCTGGAGCATTAGTGTGTTTGACTAAGCCCTACCTGTGGCACCTTCCAGAATTCAAGGCTTTAAAAGTAAAACTTCCTTAATAATACGGATCTTTGTAATTATTATAAACAACTATTAAAAGATATAATAACTGTCTCTTTTGTTTTTTGAGATTATAATTATACCATCTCTCCCTTCCCTTTCTTCCTTCAAAGCCTTCTTATAGACTTTATTTATTCTTTTATTAAATTAATGACCTCTCTTTTCAAATTCTTGTTACACACACACACACACACACACACACACACACACACACACACACACCCTAAATTTAACCTACTCAGTCAGTGCAATGTTACTTTAAAGTATTTACTATTGGATAATTAATTAATTGGTATGCTCTTTTCTGGAGTAGATGATTTCTCCTAATCTTAGCATCCCTAGGTTGCCTATAGTGCTTTGTGTAGAGTTGATGCCTCATGGACTTTGTCCTTTTGACTTTGACATGACCATCAAAATGCAGAGTTGTGGAGACCAGTACTGTGGGTAGACCTACAAAATACTCCAACATCTAAGGTTCATGGAACACTGTCAAAGAGGATGCAGAGTTAGTGTAAGAACCATAGGATCAGGGAATTTTCTATTAAACTTTTTCTCTTAGTAATGTCAGAATCTATACCTATGAAGTTTTATCCACATGACTTCCAAAACACGAGCGGAATAAGAGCAATAACAATAAGCATGCCAAATGTCATTTTTATATGTCATAAACTAAAATTATTTCATGTAAATACTTGACTATAAAGTGGTGAAGTTCTTTTTTTTTTCATTTTTCTTACTTACTGCAGACACACAGTGTGGTGTCATCTCTGTATGCAGAAAAGCAAGCAAGTAGGAAGAAATGGTTACATGCAGAAATGCACAGTGATCATGCAATGGGGCACGGGAACAATGGGTGGTGTAACACCATGGTTCATTCATCTTTATCCTGTCCAATAGGTGGTCTCTTAGTTACTGAGGTCATTTTAGAAACCACAAGACATCATTCTGCTTTGGTCTTTATTCCTATCTGTGCCTCTATTCTTCATGAATAGTTGATGTTGTTTCAAAAACAAGGAATCTATTGAAAACGTGAGAATTAGAATCCATCTACCTATCACACCAACTGTACAACATGGACTTTTGGACTTTGACTGCTGTCTGATTTCTCTGCTGGCACGAAAGATGCATATTTTAGATCACATAATTTTTTTTTCAGGAAGAAAGAGCTCATATTTAAAAATAAGCTTTAACAAAGCATAATGACCCAGCTCTGAAATACGATATTTCCTTGGCAGTAAAAACTTATTTCTTAATGATCAAATCCCAAACAGACTGTGAAAATGTGAAATTCAGTCAAAGAAATTCAGTAGAATTTACAGCTTGAGACAAAGAAAACTGTGTGCCTCATTGTGTATATTGCATTGAGAAACTAATGTAGGTATGCTAGATTGTAAAGATTCTCTCCCTTAAAGACCATGAAGCTTTGATATTCCTACCTCCCACTCCCGCAGACTGCTCTACATGGCTTGATTAGTTACAATAAATTCTATGGCTGTGTCCCATGGCTTTAACTGCAAATGATGAATTTAAGCTGGGGACTCTAATTTACTTCCAAAGGGCTCTTCCATTTAGTGCAATTATTCAGAACTCACTTCCCTGGTGGTTCTCCAATTTTTTTTTTGTCTAAGAAGTGTATTTTTAAAAATATATAACATTCCAAAACTTTCCAACTTAATGTCTTACTCAAAACAGGATATTTGCTTTATGTGAAATCTAAAGTGGTCATATGTACATGTATGCGAATATATACATTTATCTCTGTGTACATGTAAACAGCAAAATCAGTGATGAATTCACATTGTAGAGTAGACTTTGAATCAAAACTTCATAGAAGAATAAGAAAGATTCTTCCTGGGCAGATAAATAAATGTAGAAATAAATGTATGGATATATGTGGAATTTGATTTTCCTTCCACCGTGAGTCAAATATGACATATGTGTCAATGACTTTTATCATTACTTTGCTTTCTAAAAATTGGTAAAACAGTAAAGCTCCATTTGAGTTATTTTTGTTTGCTACTATTCTGCAAAGTTATTCTCCTAAGTGAAAATAGTTGCAGGCAGAAATTAAGAATCCTAGATTTCTCAGAACCAA
Organism: Rattus norvegicus; assembly: GCF_021556685.1. NCBI lineage: Eukaryota > Metazoa > Chordata > Mammalia > Rodentia > Muridae > Rattus > Rattus norvegicus. Next base: position 208,527,709 of record NC_141535.1, on the reverse strand, counting down.
CATGGTAAGAAAATCCAAAGACTACAGTCCACCACACACTTTGGTTTGTGGAAGCATACACACACACACACACACACACACACACACACACACACACACGAAATAATTAAATTCAACAAAAAAATTAAAAAGCTAAAAGAAAGACTCACGCATAATGTGTAGGAAAGCAGTCGTCTGATTTGATAATGCAGAGGATTGACTGTGTCTACCAAATCTATACTCTCAGTCTCTAATAAACCTAATATCAATTAGGGAGTCACATGGACACACATCGCTGTCCCCAAGTATGTACAAGTGCCTTATAGACACCTGTTAAATGAAAGCAGGGCATAGCCAAACTCTGTCTGCCACAACTTTACATATCTTCAGAACTTTTTTGTCAGTTTGGAAATTCCCTGAGGATAATGAAGCATCAATCAGCAAGCACATTCTCCACAGTTGTGTAGAGTGTGTGGAGAGCATGGTGCACGCACACCTCTGTGACTGGGTCACCCAAGCTTTTGTGCCTACTCGGTGTTTTATTATTTGGCATTCTGCCTCTGTACCCATAAAATGATACAAGGGTGCTTGTCTCATGCACTTATCAACCTGAAAGAGTTTCTGGTGACAATTTCACCATGGCCCACAGTACAGGAGGGATTAGGGTAATGTCAAATGGGCCTTCTATTCAAGCAGCCTGGGGCGCATTGAAAAGAATGTTCCCAGAATAGGAAGTTCCTACTGGAAGAGAATTTTCACTCTCTGTCATTAGAAAAAGAAAAAAGGGAAACCTCTTTGCTGAAAACTTATCTTGCAAGTCCTGTCTTTTCCTTTACTGTCAGTAGACGTGGAAACTAGGTGACTTGATGTGACATTCTGTCAGTGAAACCACAGAGAGCATGAAACTTCATCTACATCATAAACTTAAAGACACTGAGATGATACTTAATCACTTCTGATGTTAGTTTATGAGGTGGACCCAGAACAGCTGCTTTACACATAAAGTCTCTTGATATTTCCCTCATTGTTGTCTAAGGTGCTTGTTAAAAGTGTATACTCTAGACATGCAAAATGGCTCAGTAGGTAAGGGCACTTGCCACCAAACTTGGAGACCTGAGATCCATTCCTGGAAACAAATGATGGAAGGGAGAACCTGCCCTTCACAAAAGCTCCCTGGTATGTTTGCACATCATCCAGTAAATAAATACATGTGAAGTAAAGATGATGTGTGTTCTCACCCTAGACCAATGGAATCAAAGCTCTAGTATGGATTTTGGTGAAACATAACGCACTCATGTGATAGAATGACCAGAAAGCCTACTTCAACAATCTCTATTTGGGTTTCGTTTTTAATTGATTGATTTTTCAATTTTTCATTTGTGTTTGATGTGCATTTGTATAGCCATGTTTTGCAGGTGTGTGGCAATACATTTGCATATGCTTGTGGAAACCTAGGGTTTTCAGCAGGAATCCTCATCAGTAATTTGCCCACATTAAAGCAAGGTTGGTCACTTAAGTCCAGTGCTGTCCAGTAAAGCAAGATTTTCCTGCTTTGGTAATCTCTCTCTTCCTTCTGAGGCTGGGGTCCTCAGCAGGCCGTCACAGTCACCTGGCATATATTAGAGTTTCTAATTTCCATCTCTCATCTCCATGCTTTCATGGAACGTGGTCTAACTTCTGAGACGTCTCCTCAGCTCCAATCCTCCAAAAGTCAGTCTGGAAATGAATTAGTAAGACTCTTGACCCCCAGTGCATATATACCATTATGTTTTAATATGTACAGACTGTGGGCAGTGTCTGAAATAACCAGAAATTTTAAGATCTATTGAGTATTGACAATGTTCTTTCTTCATTGGTCTTACCAACTCCTGGGATGTATGAATTCTGAATTATATCTCTGACACAAAAGGATATTTATTTCAACCACAGAAGGATATCAATAGAGATGGAGATACACAACTCTCTCTCTCTCTATCTCTCTCTCTCTCTCTCTCTCTCTCTCTCTCTCTGTACATTATTAATTTCCTTGAAAGCTCTTTATTATAAAATATAATACTTCCTATTTGACTTAGCAAATCTCAACATCTTGTTAACTTCACTTCAGATAATTTCAGTAACAAAATATCTACAAAAGCTCTCTGAATACTCTCTACAACCCTCTCTTCCCTCTGTCCTCCTTGCCATCCCAGAACAATAGTAGGTGTGCGGCTCTCCTTGGTGATCTGTACTGTATCCTCAAAGGAGTTTCTACATTGTTCTGTCTTCCCATCTCTGTGTCCAAAGGAATCACCTCTGTGTTTGAGGTGACACAATCTTTCAATTGCTTATTTCTCATGCTGTCATGATCTTCAGAGTTATTTATATTAATACACATAACACCAGTTGACTCATTTTTAACCCCGGTAGTGTTTCATTGTATGAATATATGTATTTGAGAATGTGTGAGAAAGCTTTTCTTGACTCATACAGAATCCTCGGCTTGCACAAGGATTGCACATTTAGTAGAACTACAATTTTTTTTTTATTTTCAGATGTCAGTTACAAAGGTGTCAAAATGCATCTCGCCTTAAACTTTACTTAACTCATGATTGGTGGGATAGCACTTATTTCCATGTGCATAGCAGCTGTGTTTCCAGTTCCGTGATCTCGGGCTCATTTTCATTGTATGTTTTCGTCTATCATGCTCCCTGATGTTGCCTTACAGATGTGACCGTGATTGGTACGCAAAGCTTTTGTTTGATTCCAGACTTAGCACGAACTTTGTCCTCTGGTGTAGCACATCTTTTAACCTCTTTGAGACACATTTTTATTTTAGTCTTTTATAACTTCATACATGTATATGAAGTGTTCCAGACATATCCATATTTTACTAACCTGTCTTACTTATCCTTTCCTGCTCCTCTTGGACTCTCTCTCTCTCCAGTAAATCTTCCCCTCCTTTCATGTCTGATGCTTTTAATGACACCCCAGGTTTAATTATGGACTTGGATGTGAGGTAATTTGTTGAAACATGTGCAACTTACCAGAAGAAAAATAACTATCCATCCCCCTGCATTGATCCTTCTGAGCCTGCATTGCCTCAGTAGATTTTACAATTTCATCCATTTTCCTGCAAGTTTCATTTTTCTTTACACTTGAATAAAATTCCATAAGGGTGCTCTTCTGGATTCTCTTGTTTTAAACCTTTAACTTTCTACTCGATATCATTATAATATTGCATATTTTTTGTTTAAAACCTTAAGCCATACTGGAAAAATTGTGAACTTAATTACTTTAAAGTAAAACAAAACAATAAACAACAACAAAAACCCTTGCAATAATGGATAGGAAATAGATTTCATCCTAAATGTCCACCAACTAATGAATGATAGTAAAAATATGGTAAATATACACAATGAAATTTTATTCAACTGTATGGAGTTTACTATCATTTTATCCTATCCCCCCAAGTACTTGATTTGCACATTATTGTACTTATACAATAAAATCCAGATAATGTGTTCTGGAGACCACTACCACATAAACAATCTTCACCTTTGTGTTTCTCTCTAGATTTTATGTCAGAATATACCATACATACCAAAGATGGTCTGTTAGTATAATGTCCAACTTCTAAATATCAACTTCCATGATCAGATATTAATGTGACTACACTTGGAAATATCATTTTTAAAATGGCCTTGTCAGTTTCCTCCTCGTAGGCTATCACGTGTTGACATTGACATTTTCAGGCTACATTTCGTAAGGTTGTAATTACATCTTTTGAGGGGACTCCTTTTTAGTCTGCATTATGCTGTTCTTTGCTATGGATTCCGCTCCCTTTTATCAAATCCTATTTTTCACAGGTAAACATGCCAGTTGTAGTTGATAACTTTTAATTTTTCTACATCGCCTGCTTTTTGAAACTTCTATGAAGATTTTGTTCTTAATTTTATGTGTTTTCAAATTTTCTATTTAAAATATATTCATGTTTATTGTAAACATTATTATACTTGGGCATTTCTTTAATTTTCTCTTGTTTTCCTTTGTTATTTATAAACGACAATATTAATAGTTGTGTTTTGTTTCTTCTACTCTTTTGCAGGATTTGCTTCCTATTTAACCAGAAGGTGCACTGCCTTTTAAATTTAAAATTATTGAAGATTTCATTGATTTCTATGTCTCTAAGTACTCTATCTGCATGTACACCTGCAGGCCAGAAGAGGGCACCAGATCTCATTACAGATGGTTGTGAGCCACCATGTTGTTGCTGGAAATTGAACTCAGTGCCTCTGGAAGAGCAGACAGTGCCCTTAACCTCAGAGCCATCTCTCCAACTGCTGCACCCTTAAAGAAAAATGCATAACACATTAAATATCTCAGCTAAGCTTGTAGGTACGCATTATTTTTTCAACTTTCCATACATACCAAAAAATCTCAGCCAATGTCTACATACCTCTGAATATCATGTCTGATTTCACATATACACACCCACATAAATGTACAGATTATGAATGGCTCAAAGCAATGGCTTTGCTAATAAATCATTTTAAGATCAATAATTATCACTGAGGCATGATTTAGATTTCTTACTTTCTACTTTACTATCTCAGGAAACAATCTTCTTTGGTTATGTGCAAGCTTTAATAATTCCAACTTGCTGTGGTTGAATATTGATTTCATTCTAACCTTGCCTTAGCGGCTTTGGAGAAAGCCACTGCTTCTGTCTTAGCACAGGCTCGGTACAGTCAAGTGTGACTTCCTGCAAGAGTTACACTATAAAAAAGTTTGGGACATGTCACCAGGGCAGCTTGAGTATGTGGGTCTGAACTGTAGCATCAAACACCCTTTTCTTCGAATACCTGAAAAGTCTTTGCACTAACTGCTTTAAAAGCTTGCAGCTATGAGTTGACGATTTAACGGTCCAATAATAACGTTACTTTATCAACTCCTCCTGCTCCTGTTGAAGCAGAATCTGATTAGTCCTCATTTTCTTCACAACCTCCCCTGTGAAAACTTTTGATAGTATTTCTTCTTATTTTTAATCTTCCCATAGCTCATATTAAAGCATACACATATGTTGTTTTAATTTATCCTGCTGGAACCCTTTATTTGAAAACTGTGCCTTATCTACTTTAACTTTGGCAAAAACTCTCGGTTAATCTTTGAAACATATGAATTTCCTAAAAATTATTTATTATTGTTAAAGATTTATTTTTCTTTTTATGTTATCTTCTTATGAATTCAGAATTTTATGCCTAAGTACAATATTTTTAAAAAAATTTAAAATCGTTTATTTTTGTGTTTATACATGTTTTGCCTACATGTGTGTTCTGTGCACCTTGTACATGCAGTGTTTACAGAAGTCAGAAGATATCTCTGGACCTGGAGATACAGATGATTGTGAACCACCACGAGGGTGCTGGGCACTGAACTGCTCTGAAACAACAGCCAACATTCTTAACCACTGAGTCAACTCTCCAGCCCCTGTACAGTGCATTTTGATTAAGTCTATCTCCATTTCCTTCCTTCCAAATTTTCCTCTGTAACTACCACAACTATTCCCTTCCAATTTCATGTGTTCTCCCTATATTGTTTTACATCCCACCCCCATAGTACACTTAGTTATGCTAGTACAAGTACACATGTAGGGATATCTAGTGGAGGTAGGTATCCTCTCGGGATCTTCAACCCTTAAGAAAATGGATTTTCTTTCTCTGAAATGCTATCAACAGTCAATAGATCTTCAAATAGGGTTGGGACTTCCTGATCATTCCCCCATTCTGTGATTTCGATCTAGCTTGACATTCTGTTGGTTTTGTAGTTACAGGTGGTGTCAGTTTATATGTACACCTGCCTTTTTATGTCTAGAATGCACTGCTTCTTGTAGTCATACACTGCTCTGGCTTTTACAAGCATCATACACACTATTTTTCTATGATCCCTGTGCTTTGATGAGGCAGTGAGATATGCACATCCCACTTGAGACTGAGCATTTCAGTCTTCGATTGTCACTACAAGAGCTATCTGTAGATATCTATGCTTATAGCCATCTACTATAAACTTTTTTCTCTTATGAAGCTTAAGACATTATGCCATCTATTTATATAACAATAAGTTGTTAGAAATCAGATGATTAGCACATCTATTTATCAGAATAATAATGTCAGGTTCTATCCTAGAGCTAATGATCTGTCTAGTCACAGGTTCTTGGTTCTATTAATGGTGTCAGACATGGGTTCTGTCTTGTGAGTGGGTCTGAAATCAAATCAGAAAATGATTGGTTACTGTGATAATATCTGTGCCACTATTATTCTAGTGGGCACGTTATGCCAGATTGGTCATGTTATTCTTTAAAGGATCCATTGGTTAAGACAGATGATTCCATTTCCTCACTAGTAGAATGCATAGCCTATTCCAATAATATGAAATCAAGCCAGTAGGGATGAAGCTACCAGATAAGTATCCACTCTGCAAGTGTTTTTAGCAATAGGGTCTTTCCATCAAATGGGAAAATCTTTATTCTTCTGTAGCTTTTAATTTATCCTTTTGTTTGATCTCTTTGTATAGATTTTTTTTGCCCCTTTAATAAATACTTTAACAATATACTTCATTTTGCTGAGTTCTCATCCTGTGTCCTGGCTTGGTTTTCTCCTTTTATTTCTCCTCTAAATACTTATATTTTTACATGTAAAAGTTCATTTTACTTGTAGTTTTCATTTACTATTTGTGTTTTGATCTGCACAGTTTCTATTATATGTCATCAAGTAGGGTTCACAAACATTACTTGAAGAATTCTAGAAGGATGCAATGCGTTTGAAAGGTTTGAAATGGATGTCCTTCTGATGAACACAGCAGGTTCTCGTGTCATTCTGCTCTGCAGGGCTGCACCTCAGGTGTTTCCCTGGAGGATTTGTGCTGTATGTGCTGACTTCCCATGGGTAGCTACCCCAGTTATCACATCAGCTACTACAGTGTTTCAGTCCCTACCTACAGATAACAACACTTTTACTTAATAAAGACACCAATGGGTAAAACTAACTAGTCTGACAATGTTACTATGTATATCGTTAAAATGTACTTCATTTTAGCGTAAGTTGTTACTAATGATCTGACTAGTCAAATGTATAAATTAAGCCTTTTCCTGAGTGTGAATATAGGATAGGACCCAAGACAAGCAAAGCTTATTTCTATCTGAGGTTTCAAACATTCACTAGAGTCTTGGAACAGAAGTGGGGACTACTGTATTCATTTTCATGTGGTAATCGGATTCTAAGTTGACCAGCAATGACCCAGTCCTTTATACAAAAACCTTCCACTGACTATAAGGAGGCCTTTTGCCCGTCTTTTAATCTATACGTAGCAAAGTTGACAGACCATTACCCCCAGGATTATATCTCCTTGAAAGGCAGTGGTAAAGAGACTCTGAGGAAATAATCACAGACCTTAAATCCTTAACTTTAGGGTAATCCAAAGGAAATTTGTCTTGACTGTTCTAGCTAGTCAAATTAGTACGTGGAGGATTCAGTGAGACAGCAGTGTGACAGATGCTCTGTCTTTGCCAGAGGAAAGTAGCCTTGGTTTCTACAGCCAAAGCAAAATGAATTTGCTAATAGCCAGTGAGCTTTGGAACCTTCCCAAAACCCCAGGCGATGCTATAATCTGGTCAACACTGTGACTATAATCTAGGGGATTCTTAGCAGGGGATACAAATACCACTGTCATTTTGGGCCCAAACTTTTTGAGATAGAAAATACATGTTATGTTTAGCCAGTAAGTTTATGGCAAATGTAACTAGAAAAATGAATACATGTAACTATCAATTCTTATTCTACTATTTCCTATTCATTTTTACAATTCCTTCTTGGTTTTTTTTTTTTTGAACATTGATCTTTTTTGTTTCCTTATTTTATTTCTATTAGTTTAGAGAAATTTTATAATTTCATATTTTCATTTTAATTTTTCTGCATTAGTTTTTTGATCTAATTTTGATCTAATTACCTTCTCTCTAGGAACTCCATATAATCTTAGTCATATAAGTTTTGAGTTTATTCTTGCTTAATTAGAAATTCTCTTTTTAAAATTTATTGAGGTTGTAATTACATAATTTTCCTCTTCCCTTTCCTCTTTCCAAACCCTCCCATATACCTTCCCTTTGTCTTTGAAAATCCATCAACATTTTTTCTTTCATTATTCACACACACAAACACACACGTGTACACACACACACGTACACACACATACACATACACACACACACGCACACACATACATATACATGTACACACACACACACACATCTTATAATGTAATGTTTACTCTTCTTTTGTTCCAGACCTCATTTCAAATTCCTGCTGCTTTGACCTGCCTTTCTAATGTGTGTTCAGCACTGACACCGATTCATGTATTGCTTAAGTTCTCCCATGAGACTATTTCTGTCTAGCCTCCTGTTTCCTTAGAGAGCTCATGCCTCAAATACCCAACATAAAAACCAGAAATCTCTTTAAAAGTTTTTTAATGGGGCATCCTCATACTAGCCACAGCTTTCAACTGGACATACTTCTTCTTATCTTTCTTTTTCAAAGCAGCTATCTCTTGTGTCTCTCCCTTTGAGTTTTCCCAATTGAGTTCAGACATTGGCTGGTTACCTTTTCTTACTTTCAGCGGCTCTAAGTTTCTAATTAATAAAGCCAGTGTTTCCGATTTTATTTATTTAATCATCAAAAATTCTCCTTTGAGCATCCCTTCTGCAGCTTGACATAAGAATTGTTCTTCATGTGCTCCATAAAACAGCAGAGTGGGACGAAAACATCTAGAAATCCAGACAGCTTGGAATCAAACACATCATAATAGCTGTGAGACTTTGGTGAATGACTGGTGCCATTTGCCTAGTTTATCAGTTTGAAGAATGATACTAACAATAGTAACCCACTGGACAGTAAGAGGTTAAAAAGTCACTAATTGTATAGATTTGTGTCTGCTTTCTAGTAAGCACGCAATCGCTGTTGCCTATCATTCCCTAAAGATTTCAGATCCTTGATCACCCTCTGGCTCTCCCTGCAGGACAATTGTACTGGGAATAACCTCCTCTTCAGTAGAATTGTCTTGAACATAGATTGGGCATTTCACTCTTACGCCTTAGACATCATTATAGTGCTGGATATTTTTTCTAAGATGATTTCAATGATCTCATTTTCTAACTACAAAATCATTCAGTCCCAGTCCAAACCTACAATCCATTGAGCTTACTATATATATGGTATATGGTATATAAACTATATAAATAGGGTATAGTTTCACTTTCCTTCACCCACTCTGGTTTTCATAATGGATCTGCAGACTATTTCTCTATCTCTACCCCTCATTTGTTGTGGCTCTCTTGCTTTGTTGTGCACTCTTGCAAATGCTCTTTTCATAGTTAAACCCATTTCCCTCAGGACTCAGCTCTTTATATGTGAGGTGGATAGAGCCACACAAACAAATCCTGTTGGGCTGATTGATCTAACACCAACTGCGTGAAATACAGCATCAAATACCTCTTAAGTGGTTTTTTTTTTCTTTTGAAATGGAATTCTATAGCATTCCAAGATAATTTGTGTTTAATTCTCTAAAAGATAATTTCACATCTTCCTCACTCACTGTAAAACCCCCACCTTTGCCTATATATCATGTGATATTTTCACTAATAAAATGAAAGTAACAAAAAGTAGTTGTGTCCTAGTTTCTTGACAATCTCCACCCACCTATGTTGCTTGTGTGCATATATATTCTTTCCTTTCACAACTGGGTGTGAGCTAGCCATTTTCTCTCAAAGCAAAGCCTTCTGTCACCATACCCTTGTGTACTCTTTAATTTTCTTTCCTTGATGTGATTCTTCTTTTTCCTACAGCCATCTCAGTCTTTCTCCATTGGATCCTGATTAATAGTCTATATATGGTCTTTCTTAAACTTTTATTGTTTTTTTGTGAATTTCACACCATGCAGCTCAATGTCACTCATTGATCATTCCCCTGTACCCACCCTCTTCCCCTGCAACCTGATCCCCCACCTCAATAAACAGAAAAATATCTCATTGTTCAAGCTATAATGGGCCACAGTGTGTCCCACACTATACCATTTTGTCCACACTTCCTTGCTTGTAAATATTCACTGCAATGAGTCATTGGTCTGGTATGAGGCCTCTGCTTTCTACTACTTTATCAATCCTGGAACCTCACTGGGCTTCCACTCAGATATCCTGTTGTTTCCCCTATGTCATGGAGATCCCATAGTTTTGGACCTATAAGGGCCAGCCTGTACTCCAGCAGTTCACAGATGGGGTAGATGTTGAGGTGGGTCAATTCAAAACTTAGATCTGGACCTGAGAGGTATCTGAACTAGACAGTCCCCCAGCTCTCCAGCACCTACATCACTGGATCTAGTTCTCCTGTCTGCCCCGGTTGGCCCACCCAATGTAGCAGCCAGCTAGGGAAAAAGCCAGCTTTCCCACTCTCACGCCTTTGGGGCTGGCTCATCCTAGCTTACACCATCAGGGTCATACATGTTTTTATCTCTTGGTTAATTTGAATAGCTTTTTCATGACCTTAAAAATTCCCTCCATATCATGTCCTCAAATACTTTAACAGAGCTTCTTAATTGTGGGACTTTTCTCTATCATTCATTAGTCTTTCAAATTACTGCAACAGATAATTGTGACATGCAATTAATGCTATTTATACACAAAATTCTAAATTTTATCTACACATTGACAACTCCCAAGATTAAGGTTTTATGTCTAGATATTGAACAGAGGCATAATTTGCATATTTCCAGCCATTGTATCCCTACTGCCTCCATCGTACTCTTTATTTCACGACTCACCAGTATTCCTAGAGTTGCCCAGGACTAAAAGCATTACCTGGAATGTCATCCTGTGCATATGATGTGTAAAAAGAATTCATTCATTCTGCTTCTTAAGTATCTTTCCAGTCCAAATACATGTGACCACCTCTATTTGTTTTTAGCCTCACCCATTCCATTGTTACCTTGATCTGGAATTCTGTCATAGCTTCCCACTGCAACTGTTACATCTTCTCTCCCCAGATTCATTTCCATCAAGTCTGACTAAAGCAGGCAAGCCCTATGGTCAATGCTCTGGACAACATGATTAAGTTGTGGCAAATTTTCAAATGGAGTAGAACTAAACACTAGATATAAGTAACAGAATATAGAGATAAATGATAGTAATTAAAGCATTCCAAATTTGTTCTACTAGATAGCAACTAATTAAATCCATGTACTGTTTTTGGAGAGTTACTGAGGGAGGGGTTTTCTATGCCATGAAGCAATGTTCAGTGAAACTAATTCCCTGGTATAAATTTTCAATAAAGCTGATGAAAGTGCTATATGCTAATTAGTCTTAAAATGGAAAGAACATTTTTAAACTTAATTAACACTATGTTGTTTTCTGTGCACTGTTGACAGAGACCAAGTTGTATAGGGAACTTCCGTTATGAATGCTACACTTACTATACATGCTAAGCGTGTCCTTTCACATTGTAAATCCATATTTTCCTCTGAAAGAATCTAATACAGATTAAATTTTATTCAGAGATTAAAGATCTTTCGGAGAAAGAAATAACATTAGTGAAGAATTAGTGTGGTTAGGCTGGAAATTAAAAAGGTAGGTGTTCTTCTAACTACATAAATCTTTCTAAATATAATTGTAGGACATCTTGGTCACAAGGTATGTACCTGTCGGTATCTTTGTTCTCTGTTTGAAGATAGAGACCTTGTGTACCCACATTATCAATGAGGAAGAAAGTTACTGTTCTGTTTGACTTTGTTTACTTCTGCATCTCTTTCATGTGCCCATATTTCCATGTTCATTCCCATTCCTGACTTTTTAACTAGGTCGTCAGGATGTAGGCATATTGGGATATAAAGGAGTAATGCTGCCCAAGGAGAAAGACTTGAGCATACCTGTCTTCTGTGTCCCTTGACCTCCTTGTATCTTCCATGAAACCCAGCTTCCTTTGCTTGGGGAGGTTGAACCACACATATAAAGCATCCATGAAAAACAAGGGTAGGAATCTTGTCTTTTGCTAACCAGATAGAATATGGGAGTCTACACAGTCCAGATCTGCTATCACATTTTCAGTTCACATGGGCTTTTGTTGATTCTACCATTTCTTACCCTTTAGAGTGGTTTATTTGAAGCTTCATTTCTTTAAAACTGTAACTAGAGAGAATTAAAACTGTGAGGAAATGTATTCCTTCTATTCAGTTCACAGGAATCTCATCTTTCCATGGTACATTCTTTTGTTTCACAATTATGCATTGTGTGTGTGTGTGTGTGTGTGTGTGTGTGTGTGTGTGTGTGTGTGTGTACAGCTTGGTGCATATGTAAATGATATATAACAGTCTGTGAGAGTCAATACTTGCCTTTCACCATGTAGGTCCCAGGGATATGACTCAGATAATACTTGGATCGTAAGATAGATCATAAGGCTTTGATGTAAGTACTCTTATCCACTGAAACATCTCATGTGCCCTTATAGCACATCTTAATGGGGCAACCCTACATATGGAATGTTCTCGGTGAGGTATCTCCAGTCAACAAAAGGGGCTTCTTTTCATTGTTTTCAATTTTCAGTTATTAAAAGTGGTATAATGACAATCCCCTCCCAAACCCCTTTCATTTTGTTCTAGAAATTTGATCTTGTTAACTTTTGACAGGCTGCAAATTGCTTGATTCAGGCTCTCCCATTCCTTATTAGTTGGATTGACATAAGAGCTGAAGCCAGATTTTGTTCCTGTTTCTAATACGGGCACATAGTTGCTAAGGCTTAATGTGTACCTGCTCTATTAAACTCTAAATAATCCAGCCACTTACCAGTTTATAAGCTAAGCAGCTCAGTATTTCCTTTGTTTATGCATTCTACTAACTACCCAAAGGCAGGCATAAATTCAATAAAAGTAATGGCTGTTTGGAAGGCAGAATATATCAAAATAACTATTGGAATAATGTTTAGATGCATGGAAGGCCAGATTAGCCATCTGTGATTGACTTCTGTCATATTGTTTGAAGTATGTGTACTTGTCACTGCTTAGAATCCCTAAGAGTGAGAAGGTTAGGGCATGCTATTCTGAAAACTTCCTTTGGTCATGTTTTAATGACTAGGCAGGCAAATGTTTTGTTTCCTTCAGTAACAAGGAAAAAAAATCCAATTTCCATAATCTCAATTTTTTTGTTATCTAAAACACTGAAATGTGTCTATGTTTCTGCATGGTTTCTTACATAGATTAAAGTAAAATCAGTAGGAGTCACAAAGTATAGATTGTCATGGAATGAACAAATAGAGCCGTGAACGCTGGGCAGGAACTCTTGGCAGCCTTTCCCTTAAAGCTGTGGAGAGCCTGCTGCGTTGAGCCCTAAGGCATCCCAACAGTGAAAAAGCATGCTGATAAATAATGCTTTACAACATTTAATTAATAACTAAGTCTACAGTATGGATCTCTTCTTGTACAGACAAGAGAAGAGTGTTTTTTTTCTTCTTTAGTTACTTTCCCAAGAGGTATTGCACAAAACAATTTTTTGGAAATGCCAATTACTGTTTTTGACTGTATAAACTTTGTAAACTTCAGAAAATTGAATTGTGGGGAAAAATGGCAGGCATCCAGTGATATTTCTCATAATAAAAACAGCAGTAGGATAATGTAGGGAAAGACAATAGAATGTTTAAAAGCAGTGGGTCAAGGGTCATATACATGTGAGATTGTAGCTTAATGAATGCTCCAGATCCTATGTTCAGGCAGGTAAGAAATCCTGTGAAGCTGTTCTTAGGTGAAACTAAAAAATATATATATGTGTAAATTACTTAGTGTGGCAAACATTAAGCACTGATTCTGTCTTAGCTGTTAGCTATCTACTGTGGGATCTTCTGCATCTTCCTGTCTTAAAGAAGGCTTGGGGAATGTGTTGTGTGTTCCTACAAGGTATGCTCTATGCTGAGAGTCATTATCCAGAAAAACCCTGGGTAAGAAAAGGCTCTCTAACTAATTTGATTCCGGATAGGTTGGTGTAATCCCTTCCCCTTCCTCAAGGAATATCTTCCTGACCACTCTAGCCTTGGCGGGACTTGTAAGCACTCCTGCATCACACCATACTTCTGTCTCAACTTCACGCACTGAAACAATTTCTCTGTTTTCTTGCTTAGTTTTCCTCCCCAGTCCATGTGCTCTGAAAAGACATCCATTGTATTCCAGGAGCCTAGCATGATATTGTGAACATCATAGGTACTTAATAATCTTCATCGGCACTTAATCATGAGAGAGTGAATGTTCTATCTGTTTAAGTCGCTCTCTTGCAATGCGAGCGTTCTTCCCAAGGCTGGATATTCTCCTCCAGTACACCTAAAAGCTTAAAGAGGAAAGTCATTCACATTAGTAATAGTGAGATGAATAAATAGTCGCTATCCACCCTTGCTTCTTTTTTTCTTGTATTCACACTAAATCTTGACATCTGTTCAGGAGAAAAAGGAAGATACAGAAACATAAGTCTTGTTCACATAACCGGTTTATCTCATAAATTTTCTGAATTGTGTTGTGTACTAGAAAAATCACCTTTATTATAAGGTGATATAGTGAGAAAGTAAATAGAACTTTCAGACAGATAACAGCCTGCAAGTGGCTTTGTACTCTGCAGGGCCCTTCCACCCTGCTGTTCTCTCATGACCAACATCTGAACACATATGCCATCTGACTTTCCCTTAGGTGTCCATTGTTACTGCAGTAAGTTTTGATAAATGATCTCTAGACCCAACGATTCTTTGACTCTAAGGCCTTTTGGACTCACTGGTCTCCTGCTATTTTCTCACCACCAGCAACAAGTTTTGTTTTGTGTTTGTTATCCTAATTTTAGGTTCAGTTACATATCTGAACACACAGGGGTTGGGGATTTAGCTCAGTGGTAGAGCACTTGCCTAGGAAGCGCAAGGCCCTGGGTTCGGTCCCCAGCTCCGGAAAAAAAAAAACCATATCTGAACACACCCTCACATCTCTGCTATCTTCCTAAAGATCAGTCTTCAAACTTGCTTTCCTTTCCTCTCTAATTTTTTACTGCTTTGGCACAAGCCCTGCTGCCTGGGACCAGCGAGGTTCCTCAGCCTACTTCAATAGCCTTGCATTGTGACTGGAAGGCTAATTTGCTTAGGACTTGTACAATCGGGAGCTTTTTCTCAAAACAGAAGCAGCAAGCTGCCTCACACCAACGTATACTTGGCCTCTCTCCTGTCAATCCATATGTAGCAGATGCAGATAGAATCTGTTGGTTGGCAGAAGACGTTTTGTGCACATGGCTCCTATTTTTAAGCCTCTGCTGATTTTCATGTGCAAAGAACGAGGAGAATGTGGCTTGGTATGGGTGGACACTGAATCCCTCAGAGAGAGGGGGTTGGGGGGAGGAAACCTAGACTGAAAATCTATGCAAGCAGACTAAATATGAGCTTCTTGATGGCAGTGTGTGTGTGTGTGTGTGTGTGTGTGTGTGTGTGTGTGTGTGCGCGCATGTATATTGTGTGTGTGTTATGTATATTGACCAGAAAACCATGAATAATTCAATCCTCTCAAGTCTAGCCACTAAGGTCTCAGCACTCTGAACAGAATTGCAATGACGCATATAAATCATACGAGTCTTGAAAGATCCAATATTTTTATTGGCAGGTTTTCTCCTTGCTCTCCACCTTTGAAATAGTATTATTACAGATGCGCAGATACAAGAATTAATGGCTTCTTGATTTTGAATAATTGATGTAAAAGGCCATCAGGGCAGATTGCTGTAATATGTCATTTTATAGGGAATAAAGACCAAAGGATAATTTCAAAAACATGTTATGTCCTGTCATTAACGATAAAAGTGCATTAATTGATTTGACTGTCATTAAAACAACAGATTAGCTAGGTATGGGACACCAGACGGAGAGAAACAAGTAATTATCTGATACTTCTTAGTTTTAATAATTTTTTACTATGAGGTGTTGTTGTGACTACCTTTCAAAATACTCTTATAATACATACCTCAAATTTCTGACAGAAAAAATAGTTATTATTCCAAGTTTGTTTATTTTTCCTTATATCTGATTCTACACTTCATTTTTCTTTAGTCATTAGCCCATGCTTCACTCTTCTAACAGTATTCACCCTGGATAATTTTATCTCTGGTAGTCTATAATACTTGCATATACTCAGGAAAAACAACAGTAATTTTTGACCTTGTAAGAGATAAATAATGTAGAATAATATTTTTGGACACAGGGCTCAAGAACGGTTAGAACAGATGAATGCAATTAAGAAGGTCTTGCCATCATTTTACTGTGCACACAGATTATTATGCTATCCTCCAAACCTGCTATCAACCATCCAATAATCACAGACTACATCTTTTCCTGTTTGTAATTAGTTTTTAAAATTGTTTTACTTGTGTGTATGTGTTTGTATCTCTCTGCGTACATAAGCACTTGAGTGCAGTTGTCTACTGTGACCAGGGGAGGGTATCAGATAGGGTGAAGCTGAAGTTAAAAGCCTTTGAGAACTTGTCCCATGTGGTTGTTAGGAAAGAGGCTCTGGTTCTTTGCAGTAAGAGTATGCAGACTTAACTGCTGGGCCACCTCTCTGTTGCTTGTCTCCAGCTTTGATTTATAATTTGTATCTCGATTTAAAATGTTCTTGTCCAATACTTGTCACTTGGGCATCTATCTGTCAATCTCAGTCCCTTCCTAAGCCCCCTGGTATCCAGATGAGTTTTATCATCTAGGATGAAGAAAAAAAATTCTTAAACTCCCAAGTAGCTTATAAATCAGAGAAATGCACTTGGACCAGTACCTTTAAATAATACAGATAATACTACTCAATACATCATAGAAAAATAATGGGCAGCATTAGATTTGTGATCTGCCATGGTTATAATTGTGTCTCTGTGTTACTAAGTCAATATTTGAAAATTTTTATTATTAAAGGTTCTTAACAAAATGTTTGAAAAGTACTCCTTTACCTTACATCCACAAAATCAATATGATTAGTCTACTCATCTTTCTAAATGATGGTTAATCATCCAGTTTGACTTTTCTAGCAAAGCAGGAAGGTTAACCAAAATTCTACTAGCTAGATGGAATTTTTCAGCCAAGAACAAATGTCTATAGATTCGAGTAGATTCCAAATCTATTCATATCACCTCCTCTTTGTGTTGGGGTTGTTGTTAGTGGCAGATATACTTTTCAATTCGTGAATTCTAATACTGAACTGCTACATAGATAGATGAAATGTTGATGTAATCTACAATCAAATCCCATATGCCTATAGGTCCAATGCCCCCATCTTATATTTATAATTCAAGATAAAATGAAAATCATGAATGCTTGGGTCCTACCTCGGTAATAAAACAAATATTTGCCCAAGTGACACTAACCAGAACCCAGCTCTCTACCATCTGCCTCAAGTCTTACACTGACCAATTTTCTGCCTTCTTAGCAGTATGACTCACCTTCCTCTGGACTTTGGCTTAAAACCAATGTTTTTTCCTGAGATCCATCATTAAACATTATGTCACACTTGCTCCTGTGACCTGATCCTTAGCCCTTTCTTTTGGACAGAACATTTTATTTAATTTTGGTTTCTGCGAACTTCCAACCATTACAACCAACCACCTAAGTGAGTTGCCTCTGTTCGATATAACTGTCCAAAAAAGGAAAAGAGACAGGGACGATCTCATTTTCTCATCATGAAGTTAGCACTGGATCCTGCTTTTTCTGAAAAATTGGAAAAAAACATAAAAGGAAGATTGTGTGAAAGACTGGAATAAAGGATAGTAAAATCCTGCATTTCTTTTTTTTTTTTTTTTTTTTTTACCCCCCTCCCGAAAATCCTGCATTTCTAAACGTTTCTTCCTTACAGTGGACTCATCTTCTCTATGTTGTTCCTTCTCATTTTGCTCCCAAAATAATTTAAAAAAACTTTCTTAAACTAGGTTTCAGGAACAGTGGCTATGGAGCTGAGGGTGAGGAACAGGTTGATTTATTTTAAAAAAAGACTTTCTAGAAAAATAATCATTAAGGAAGTCAAGAGAGTTGGGTGGAGAGAGGGGAATCAGTGTCCTCTTGGTGCTATTATCTATCTCTGTCCAAGATTTATCAGCCAAGAACCGCACACCAGAATCAAAGGTCTCTTCCCAGGAAGATGATTCTGTGACTCTTGTCTTTTCACTCAAGTTTCTCTCTTGGGTAATAAATCTGGTGGCAAGAAAGTGCCAGGGAGCGGTAAGGTTGATCTCTGGGCACTTTGGTTCTCCTCAGGACCCATGAGAAACCCTGCCTAAAAGAGAAGATATGTGGACACAGACAGTCTCTTAGGAGACTGTGGTCAAATAGCATGGGTATTGAGTACCAAGGCAATTGCCTGTCTCTATAGTCTGAAGAGTGACACTATTTTTCAAATCATAACAAAAATTATTGTGAGAGGTTCATTTTGAACCAAGAGGGTCATATTTTTATTTTTTGATATCAGAATTAGTGTGGTGTTGCCTGGACTCTAATATTTAGAGTAAGTCAGTGTGGTGCAAAGTGATCTAAAATACCTCAGTTTACCGAACATTTCTCATTGCCTGTGCACCGTTAAAAAAAAGGAAAGTGTATGTTACTTAATCTTATTCAATCATCTCATTTATCTTCTATGGTCACATTAGTATGCAGCTGAGACAGTCAGTTTGACCCCAGGGACAAGGCCTACCTGCAAACAGGTGCTGCCATAGGTACTGTTAAGTTAGAAAGAATGAAACCAAGATTGCGAATCAAATTTCCATCCCACACAAGTAGAAACAAGCAAACAGCTACAAAAACCACCCAAATAGAATAATAACCCTAAGGCTTTCCTCATGAAACTGGATTCTAAGATGTACATGAACCTTTATACTGGTGTTCCAGATATGAGAAATTTGAAATTTGAAATTTTTCAAAAAGTTATTAACACTATTTTGAGATTCTCTGTGGAATTCTCTATGGATTCTCTATGGAATTCTCTATGGAATCTATCGAATCAGGAATATGGTTTCCTGGCCAATCCTCAGAGTTCCTCATCCTACAAAATTTACTGTGCATCTTTACTATCAAATTCCATGGTGAGATGGTTCAGGTTGATAATCCTAGCAATTGGTATGACAAGAGAAGAATGTATCTATGAGTTTGAAGACATTCTAGGCTACATAGTGACTTTCATATTAGACATAAGACCCTGGTCTCAAAAACTCCAAAACCACAATAAAAGCAAAACAGAAATAATCAAACTAAAGCAGAACCAAAGTGTCTATGGGGCCTTGGAGGAGAAAGTTAGCTGAACATGACCAAAATACATTGCTTACATATATAAACTTCTCCAAGTTTCTATCAACTATCTATCTATCTATCTGTCTTTCTATCTATCCATCATCCATCCACCCATCCATCCATCCATCCATCCATCTATCCATCCATCTATCATCTATCTATCTATCTATCTATCTATCTATCTATCTATCTATCTATCTATCTATCTATCTGTTTCTATCATCTACCTATTTATCCATGTATCCAATCTATCTAGCCAGTTGCTACCTAATAAAGAACAAAGCTTCTCTATTCCCTTAAAACTTACTTCAAATGAGCTTATCAGTTATCTTAATAGAAAAACAGCCTTCATAGGAAGTCTAGATATTTCAAAAATGTTATGAAGATTTTTCAAATACAGGATCTCAGGCTTTGAGAGTGTATCACATGTAACTCTTGTAAGTTTTACATGTCTTTTACAGGGTCAAAATGTCAAACTTAAAACAATAGTAAACTAGAAATCAATACATGACTTCCCAATTTTCAAAAACTTACATTGATGATTATTTATTCCTTATTTATCATACCTCTACTACTTAAATTTTTATAGAGCCCAACTCTTTAAGTGTCTTGGCTAGCAATTATACTTTGCAAGTCAGCTTCATCACTTTACGTTTCCTTCTTTATATTTTCACACTTTAGCACACACATACCTGCTTGTATACACATACACACACACACAATACAGATATACACACATACACACACACAGACACACACACATACACATACACACACATACATACACATACACATATACACAGACACACACACACATACACATACACACACACATACACACACATACACATATACACACAGACACACACATAGACACACACACAGACACACACACATACACATATACACACAGACACACACAGACACTTCTCTAGTGTATAGTTGATAGCATTTACTAATCTGATATAGAAAAGTATATTTTTCTTAGGAATAAAGGAACTTGCCTCTGAGGGATAAGACTTAGACATTCATAGTGACTTCTATTGCTCATGGCCTTTTCCCACAATCCATAGGATGCACACAGTGTTCTTTTCTCCTTGCCTGTGCAGTTGTTCAGTTAACTGTATGATGCTCTGTGGTATTGCGACAGTTTCTACTATAACTGAATGTGCCCCTGTTACTGCTGCCTTATAGCGTTGTCCCCTGCAGAGTTCCTTACCTGGATCCCTTTCATCAGCTGCAGTCTGTGAGCCTCCAATGCTTTGCTGTTTATATTCAACCATGAGCGTGTGTCAAAGAAGCTGTGAATTCATTACCAGAAGGCTGTTATGCCTCCCTAAAACTCTGTCTTAGTTACCTGGTTTTACCTTCATCATTAGTCACTTAGGTTCTTGTTTAGAGTTGAATTAGAGTAACTGTTTTATGTGCTACTTTCCTATGTGCCTTCTAACAAAAGAGAATATATACTTTAACAAAAAATATCTGTAGATGTTAATTCTTTATCTTTCCATTAAAAATATTTCCTAAGGGTTTTTGCATGGGTGAAATGTACAGTCTTCCTCTTCACTTTAACTATTCTTCCCTCGGAGCTAACGGGTTCAAGTTTTAGACACTGACAGTGTTTTCCCAGTAGGCCTTGTTACTAATCAAATGAGTCGTGAGACACTACCACTTGCTGATACCAGGTTAGGAAAGGTGATTGTATCTTTTGTGTGCATTCAAGCACTGACATCCGTCTATGTCAGGAAATCTATCCAAATCGTACGATCTTTGTCTGTTTCCCCAAGTGCTCATTGAGAAATAATATAAAAGTTTCTTTCTGCTGGGTAGAGTAATGATAAGAATTATTGGACTGATGTTCAGAAAGAGTTTCAGAATTCTCTTATGAAGCCATTACACAAGTAGCAAGTACTATTATTATTTTGCTATTTCAGCCTCCTTATTTTTCATCTCTCAAAGTCATTTGGGTCATTTACTATGAAATTTTCTGATTCCTTGACAATTTTTAATGGCCCTTTGAGGGCTGCTTAATCCCCTTGTTGATGATCCATCTGTTGGCACAATGCATGCTTTTTCACAACATTAATATTCAGGATTAAGAAAAACAGTTGTAGCTATTTTGTGTCTCGATGAAATTGCTTATCTTCTGGTGGAGAAATTTATGATCTTGCCTTTTGAATTGAATTTGTGTGTTTTCTGCAGACCACCTTTATGGAAAGGTGGGTACGAAGCTCAGTAAAACATGTTTTAAATGTTTTTTTTATTTGTTTGTGCCCCAAATGTGGCTCCTTCTTTCGGTCCCTCCCTCACCCATCTTTCCTCTCCTTCTACTCTGAGAGGGTAGGACACACCTCCTGCCCTTCCTGGCACACCAAGTCTTTGCCAGATTAAGTCCATCCTCTGTTATGGAGACCAGACAAGGCATCCATAAAGACTGAGCTTCCTGCCTGCTACATGTGCAGGACAGAGAGTTGGGGTGGGGAGGTAGAGCCTGTTCCAGCCAGTGTATGTTCCTGGGTTCTTGGGATGGTAGCTTTGATTCTGAGAGCTCTCAGGGGTACAGGTCTGTTAACTCTTTTGGTCTTTCTGTGGAGTTCCCATCTACTTCTGGGCCTTTGCTCCTTCCCAATTCTTCGACTACGTGTCCCCTACCTCTGCTTCTGTATTTGTCTATCGCTGGGTATAGCAGAAGACAGTTCTGTTAGGCTTTTGTCTGCAAGCATAACAGAATATGATTAATAATGTCAGGGATTGGTGTTTGTTCATGTGTGTGCCACTGGACACATTTTAGATGAAAAGATTAGTGGGAAGGTTCATGACTCTATCCTTCCACTGGAGGTCCTGCCTGGCTACAGGTGGTGGTGTCTACAGGTTCCATATCCTTACTCTTGGCATCTCAGCTAAGGTCATTTGCAATGACTCCTGGGAGCTCCCCTATTCCAGGTCTCCAGGTTTTCCTAGCGATTCTCCCTGCTCCACTCTTGCCCCAGGAAGCTGAAGAATTCCATTCATTCTCCTGATTCACTGGGCCTCTAAACTGTCTCTCCCTGAACTTTATCCTACTTCCCTATTCTCTCGACATATCTCTTTTCCCACAATTCCCTCCCTCCTTCTGCCTCCTATAACTATTTTGTTTCCCCTTGTAAGTGTGATTCAGGCATTCCTGCTTGGGCATATCACAGGTATTCTGTAATTTTTGGCTAATATCCACTTATCAGTGAGTACATACCAAGCCTGTTCTTTGGGTCTGGGTTACCTTGCTTAGGATGATATTTTTTAGTTCCATCCATTTGCTTGTGAAATTCATAATGTCCTTGTTTTAATAGATGAATAGTATTAAAATTTTATAAATAAATCACATTTCTGTGTCTATTCTTTGGTTGAGGGACATCTGGATTGTTTTCAGTTTCCAGTTATTATAAATATAGCTGCTATGAACATAAACGAGCATGTGTCCTTGGGTATATTGAAACACCTTTTGGGTATATGCCCAGGGACGGTATAGCTGGGTCTTGAGAAAGAACTGTTTCCAATTTTCTGAGAAACTGCCAGATTGATTTCCAGACTGGTTGTCCAAGTTTGCATTCCTACCAGCAATGTAGGAGTGCTCCCCTTTCCCTACATCCTTGCCAGCATCTGCTGCCCCTTGAGTTTTTTATCTTAGCCATTCTGACTGGTATAAGGTGAAATCTGGGTTGAGTAACACACATTTTAAAGGAGAGTTATGGAAGGAAATAAAAGCGCCATGCATTCTCTGAAATCACTGTCACGCTTACTCCTGCAGCATGACAGAACTGATGCTCTCTTGATTACAACCACAAATTAGCAATGCCAGTTCTATGAGTATGGAATACAGGCTGTGAATATGTGCGTGTGTGTGTGCGTGTGTGCGTGTGTGTGTTTGTGTGTGTGTTAAATTCACACTTTCACAATACTCAAAGCTAAGGAACAAAATAGGGCAGCATATTGTCTGACATTTTTCTTTAATCTTCTGAGCTTCTATGTATAGTAGATATGACCACAAGGTGTTTTTTTTTCCCTATAGAATTGTACTATTACAGAAATCCTAGAGGGTCAAGAAGGGCAGCAATGCTGAGAGAATATTACTCCTCAGTGACAAAATAGGATCAATGAAATAGTTTAAAATTTACTTAATTCTACATTTAAAACGGGTAAACTTAAAAATGATAATTTTTAATTTTAGGAATGTCAAATTTTAACAAGGAATAGAGTTAAGTATAGGGTTCCTTGTCTCTTTGTGTTGCTGTTGTTGTTGTTGTCGCCGTCGTCATTGTTATTTTGTTTTCTAGGCCAGAAAATACCAAGTGGTTCTGGTTTAGTAAGTCTTGGGGCTGGTGAGATCACAAAAAAGGGCATTTGCCACCAAGCATCACCATCTATGTTAGACCCCAGTATCCCTCTGGTAGAAGGAAGGAATTGACCCCTGCAAGTTGTCATCCATCATCAGGTGCATAGCATGGCCACACACATGCATACACACACACACACACACACACACACACACACACACACACACAACACACCAAATAAATAAATACATTTCATAAATATTTTAATAGTTGCATTCTTGGTATTGACTTCTTATTTAATTAAGAGGAAATCATTGAACACAATCTTGACATGATTTTGCTACATTTTACGCTATTAAGCATTTCCATGGGAAAACTGTTCTTTTCTTTCCCTCCCCTCTCATTCATCCTTCTCTCCTTCTGCCTCCCAGGGCTATCTCTTCCTATTTACTATTGCACAAAATTTTATCTAAACATTACACATGCTACAGTGCTACAGACAAGCCACTGTATTCTGACTGATGGCCACACGAGTCAAATGTTCTTTGCCACAAAACAGATTGATCATTTATGTAAAGCTCTAGAGTTTTCTTCCATTTATACTCTTTAAGATGTTACAATAGAAATATAAGTTAAAATATCACAATTTCTATATACATCCTAAAGGAGATATTTTTAAGACATGTAACCTAGTTTTATTATAAAGCATAATACAGAAAAAAGTGTATGCTGATCTGGTACTCGTTTCTATTTTTCTTTTTAAAATCTCTCTATTAACATTGTTGCTCTGCAATAAAACTGCATTCTTTCTCTCTTCTTCTCCAATTCTTTATTTGTCCTCTTTCCTTTGCCGTAAAAAGATTTAACATTTTCTACAAAGCCATTCATTTCCCTCATCTAACAATACACTCAAATCTTCATGTAATATTTTTTAAGTATGTGTGTAGAGGTCTCAATGGATTTTTATTAATTTTGACCTTCTTGATATTTGATACAATTGTAAGCAGATATTTCAAAATATCTTGTGGTTTTTATACTCTCAAGAAGCCCAGTAATATTGACAGATCTTATTAAAATCCAGATTCAGATAAAACAGTGGGGAGAGGGACATTTATGTGGTCTCTATGGGAAATCTAATTGTGGGATGGATATTGGGCAGTCACAACGAGGTTTTATCACTTTTTAGGTGTGATCATGACATCATCAGAGTTGATAAACAGTCTATTTCTGTACAAATACATGATAATTCATAAGAGAAATGAAATGAAACCTGTGTTTTCAAACACTCAACCAAAACAGAAAAACAGCTGAGGGCACACATCAAGGTCTTTGTGGTTAAAAAGAGAACAGGGACAATGTTTTCTCTTATATGTGTTTGAAAATGCTTAATATCCAATGCTTTTTAAATAAGGAAAAGGATGTCTGTGTAGGAAAAACTTCCAAAAGAAGGATGTCATTTCAACTCAAGACCACTTGCATTGCAGGCTACACAGTTATGCTTTTATTAAAAATCAATTTTCATCTAAAAGTTTGATTAAAAGTTGCTGTTGCTTCTGCTGCTGTTGCTGTTGTTGCTATCTTGAGGCTGGGTATCATGTATTCCAAGCTGACTTCAAAATTACTACACAACTGAGTTTGACTTTGAACTTCTGATCTTCCTGCCTCTGATTCTCTGACTGCTGATGTTCCAGACATTACCCACTTTCCTCATTATATTACTGTCCTTATGATAAAATAACCTCTTAGAAAGCAACTTTGGGTAGAAGTGGTTTGGTTTAACTTGCCATTCAAGGTTATGGTTCCTTTGTAACAGGGAAGGTAAATCAGAAGCCTGAAGCTGCTACTTGTCTTCTATCCACAGTTAAGAGCAGAGAGAAACAAGTGTGTATGTGCTTAGTATCCAATCATCCTTCTCCATTCATGTATATTCCAGCATCTCAAAAGAAGGATGTGGCCCACTTTAAGACTTCATTTTCCCACATCAACTAACACAGTGGGTCTCAACCTAATGCTGCCATCCTTTAGTATACAACATTGTGGTGACCCCAACCATAAGATTATTTTCATTCATACTTTGTAACTGTAAGTTTGCTATTCTTATAAGTCGTAATGAAAATATTTGCAGTTTCTGATGGCAACCCCCCCATGAAAGGGTTATTTGACCCTTAAAGGTGTTGTGACGCACAGGTTGAGAACCACTGACTTATGCTTGTACACTTGAGACACTTATCTTTCTGTAATGCATATATACTTGGCCTAAAATTCCTTCTTATTCTTCCATGAGTAAGATATGATGCAATTTCAACTGAATTCTATTTCCTCCACCCTCCATGCTTCTTAGAAAACCTCCTTTTCTTGTCTTGTCTCACCACCAAGGAAAAAACAAAGATGGAGCCCTAACCATTTTTTCTATCTTTGGGAGATTATTTATTTGGGAGAGCTTCACATATGTTAGAAATTATATAGATATTTAATAAATGAGTAGGTGAAGGAAAGTCTATAAGCCTGTATAGCAACTTAACTGGAAAGTCTTGTCATGAAGATGTTCTAATTGAGAAAAATTCTTTGTTGTTTCTCTCCTTTGTTTAATGGAAAACATGCTTTTCACACTTTGGGCAAGAGCACTACAGTGTGGTCAACTTAAATGCATGAGAAGGGGTTGTTTACCAGTACATTTAAATTCATGGTGCTTTCCTCTTAAAACTCAACAACATTGCCTAATAAGTAGAAGGTCTCTCCACTGTTCTTCTAAAGCTACCTCTTTCCTGTGCACTAACTAAGCCAAAGTTTGAGTCCTGACAGATTTACTTCACTGTGGGTTTTCACTGGCTCATTTTTTTGTTTACTTATTATCGAAGCACCATATTAGAAAGGAACAGAGGGTGAAGTTCATATAACACTATTTTCTTTCCTTTTTGCTATCCATGTTATGTACATATCAAAGATACCTATCCCTGATGCTGAGCCTGCTGTCTGAAGAGCAATCTTTGTAGAATCTCTTTGCTGAGTCAAAGATACGAAACCAATGACTCTTCAGAGACTATTTCTATTTCTGCGGAATTCCTATAGGGAGGATAGCAGGGGGTGTCTTCAAACCTATGGAAAAATTCTGTGAACTGTTGGTTTTCCAGCCCTCCCGATTTTTCCTGCTTTCTCTGAATGTAATGTATGTATATGCAAAAGCAGAAGGGAAAGCAAGCACATTTGTGAGTTTTCTTCTAGTTAGATGAGCAAAAATCTTCTGCTTTACCTGGAATGCACAGTTCCTTTCACAAAGGTTAATTGAAAAATCAGAACATTTGTAGAATTTGAGAATATATAGAAAGTATCCTTACCTCAGTTGATATTTCAAGGAGTTGTATAACTTTGCAGAGTCTTTTTCATTCCTGGGACAAATGAATCAGGATAATAGGTACTGTGGGGAAGGGTTAGAGGATGTACATTTAAATATCTACCCATGGGGGTATTTAGAAACCTCTTCCCAAGTAGTTCTTGCAGCCTTGGCATTCTCTTGATGTGATCTATGACTGTGATTAATTAGAAATGGAGAGAGATGTAGATATTAACAAAAGGGGAAAAGATGTACTAAGGATATAAAACCAGTCTCCAGACAACATGAGGGTAAGTGAAGATGATAACTTGCAAAGGAAATACTGCCTGTGCTCTCTAAAGTGAGGAGGCCAAGTGGGCATCATCAATTTGTCCCCAGGACAAATGCTAGTCCAGTAGGTTAAGCACATATTACTCCATCTCTGAAATAACTGCCTTTTTCCTTTCTCTCTAAAGCTAGGATATCTGCAGATGACCAAGGACACACTTGGAACAACAAATGCCATTTTCTCAAAGCAATTTAGTTACAGAACTCACAGCGAAAGAGAAATACTAAAAGGAGTGACCAGCAACCCACCCATGGACCTGGCACAAAGACGAAGAAAATCCAAACAAGGAAGACACACTGGGGCACTTTTCTGGTGATGAACAGAGGAACTTTGATGTTCAAACAATTTCCAAATGAACTCTGACATATATACTGTCCCAGAAATAGAGAAAATAAAAATGTTAATTTGTTTAACAACCAGCATATATGAAGTACAAGTCCCATCTTTGCTTGAGAGATAGAAGCAAGATTCTCTGTGACCTATGTGAGGCTTCTGGAGGCATAGACAAGGATGGTGGAATTCATGCTGTTCAGGTTGCTTCCCACAGGGTTCTATCTGTTTGTGCACAGCACCAACAAAACACAGGAATTCTGCATGTCTGGAATGGCAGTGATAGACATGATGATTTTTTTTATAACTTTTGTTTTATCCCTTTGTTTTGTTTTCTCACCAACTCCTTGGTCAACATTGTGTGGACTTTTCTTTCACTTTTTTTTAAATGCAAGTTATTGAATCTTATTGTAACCCAGTTCTTCATAATTTATTACAATTACATAAAATAACATTAACGATTTGTGAAATTATTTCTGTATTCATTTATTTGGGAAGACGATTGGTATTGAGGTGGGCCTCTTACCCTCCCCATCACAAATATTACAATATCAGACTCCTGATACATTGGACAATAGTAAACATAAACTTGACCAAGTTCCCGTGTGCCCTATTATAATACTGGCTAACAGGATGCCTATTGGATTCCCTGTGACACAAGGTTGATAAACATGTCTGCAAAAAAATTGCTATAGTAACTTGTACCTTCAATTCCAATCCATTTTAACTAGCTGACAAGTTCATTGTTCAAACTGAAACATTACTGCATGCATAGTCTATTTTCTAATATTTTTAAAAAAATTTTATTGGTTATTTTATTTATTTGCATTTCAAATGTTGTCCCCCTTCCCAGTTCCCCCTACAAAATCCCCTGCCCCACACTCTCCCCCTGCTTCTATGAGGGTGCTCCATCACCCACCCAGCCACTCCTGCCTCACTGCTCTGGCGTTCTACTAAGCTAGGTCTCAAGCCTTCACAGGACCAAAGGCCTCCCAGTCCATTGATGCCAAATAATGCCATCCTCTGCTACATATGAAGCTGGAGCCATGGGTCCCTCCATGTGTACTCTTTGGTTGGTAGTTTGGTCCTTGGGAGCTCTGGGGGAATCTGGTTGGTTGATATTGCTGTTCTTGCTATGGGGTAGCAAACCCTTTCAGCTCCTTCAGTCCTTTCTCTAACTCTTCCATTGGGGACCCCATGCTCAGTCTGATTGTTGGCTGCATGGATCAGAGTCAGTATAGGTGTGGCTCTGACAGAGCCTCTCAAGAGACATCCATATAAGGTTCCTGTCATCAACTACTTCTTGGCATCAGGAATAGTCACTGGGTTTGGTGGCTGCATATGGGATGGGTCCCAGTTGGAGCAGTCTCTGGATGGCCTTTCCTTCAGTCTCTGCTCCACTCTTTGTCCCAGTATTTCCTTTAGATGGAAGCAATTCTGGGTTAAAATTTTGAAATGAGTGGGTGCCCCCATCCCTCAACTGGGGGCCATGCCTCACTTCTGGATATGGTCTCTATGGGTTCTCCCTATACTTTGTTGGGGATATGGACAAAGAGGAACACTCCTCTATTGTTGGTGGGATTACAAGCTGGTTCAACCACTCTGGAAATCAGTTTGGTGGTTCCTCAGAAAATTGGACATAGTACTACTTGAAGACCCAGCTATGCCACTCCTGGGCATATACCCAAAAGATGCTCTGACCTATAACAAGGACACGTGCTCCACTGTGTTCATAGCAGCCTTATATGATAGCTAGAAGCTGGAAACAACCCACATGTCCCTCAACAGAGGAATGGATACAGAAAATGTAGTACATTTACTTAATGGAATACTACTCAGCCACTAAAAACAATGACTTTAATTCACAGGCAAATGGATGGAACTATAAAGTATCATCCTGAATGAGGTAACCCAGTCACAAAAGAACACACATGGTATGTATTCACTGATAAGTGAATATTAGGAAAAGAGTTCAGAATACCCATGATACAACTCACAGACCACATGAAGCTCAAGAAGAAGGAAGACCAAAGTGTGGATGCTTCAGTCCTACTTAGAAGGGGGGACAAAATAATCATGGGAGGTAGAGGGTGGAAGGGACTTGGGAGGAAGAAAGGATGAGGAGAGGGGAAAAGTGGGGGCAGGTTCAGGTGTGGGAAGAGATGGGGAAAGACGTACAGACGGTCAGGAAATTGAATGGAAGTGTTTAGCAATGGGGGATGGGGAACCATGGGTAGCTAACAGAAAGTCCCAGATGCCAGGCAACTAAGAGACTCCCAGAACCCAAAGGGGAGGACTTTTGTTTTTAATTGCATTTTTATTTACATTTTAAGTATTATCCCATTTCCTGGTTTCCCCTCCAGAAACCCTCCCACCCTCCTGCTTCTATGATGGTGTTCCCCCATCCACCCACACATTCCTACTCTCCTGCCCTGACATTCCCTACACTGGGGTATTGAGTCTTGAGAGGACCAAGGGCCCCTCCTCCCCCAATGGGAGCTTTTAAGATACAGCAAATCATAAAGAAGTTGTAAATGAAAGGAAACTTAAGCACATAAAATCTGTTCTGACAGCCTGTTAGTTTGTGTTTCCATGTGACAAGTGACCACAAATATGGTGTCTAAAGAGTGAAGAGTTCATGTGTATTAGCTCTGCACTCCCATGTGCCCTGGCCCTGGGCTCAGCCTAGCAGGATCTACTGATCCAGGCCTTGGTCACAGCTGGAATTAGAGTGTATAGAGGTTACCTTTGGGTGGGGAGCACCAAAGAAGGCTGTGCTTCCAGAGCCATGCAAGTTGTTAGCAGAATTAATTTCCTTGATGCTTTGGAAATGAGGACCCAGGCTTCAGATACAGGTTCTCTTTAGCTCCTCAAAACCATTCCATTCTGTGGACCTTCCTGCAATATGAGAGTTATCTAATTGGGCCAACAAAGAGACTCTCCCTCCAGTCTACAGACATTTCTAGAATGGCATCCATCATCTGTTGTAGTAAAATATAAAAAATAAAAAAGTATGTTTGTCTTTTACTCCCCTTAGGTTTGGCACCACAGTGCCCCAAGATATCTGCTAGATACCTTGGCAGAAACACATCCCAACTCCACGGTAGTCCAGTGTCTCCTGCCGCCGCACACTTTCCTAAACTCAAACCGTCACATAAATGAACACACAACACAATAACCTTAGACCCAAGTGATAAGATATAATTGCCCACCTAAACATACAAAGCCCAGTACCATCCATCCCTTAGGAACATTAATAGCAACCTGTAAATACACAGAGCAGAATCTTAACGTCACCTGCCACGGCTTCTCTCCCTCTCCCTCCTGTCTCTTCTTCCTTCTGTCGACTTTTTCTCTTTTAATGAAAAAATATGAATAGAAAGGGGTGAAATAAAGTATAACATCCAAAAAATTAAACCCAAATTATGGAGAGGTGATTAACAAAGTTATAGAGGCATGCGGAAGTCTTGGATTGGGATGACAATAAAATCTTTGATCCCTGTGACCCTTACAGTAGGTGTCTCCCAAGAGGAAGCTTAGAGTGGTTGTTTCAAGAGTGTGTATATTAAAATGTCTATGCTATTTTTATATAGGTTAGAGATTTGGAGCACATTTCCCTTTATCTGCATCAGATGCTTTATGTGAGAAACACAAATAATGATAGCCTCAATAAACGTTGTGACTGTGGCAGTCTAAATTAGAATAACAATGTTGCTTTTGATGTTCATGTGATATCTAAAATGCATTTCTAGTGTCATCTCTCACATATCAGGGTAAGGGGTTTGTTAATGAAACACATACATAAAATATGGACCATGAAAAAGTATTGGATCCCGAACATACATACACACGTGTGCATGCACACATAAAGCCAAGTAAAAATAATAAACTTTAATTCATATATTTTTTCATCCTAAAGCTTATATAATTTACTTGTATTAAAAGTTGTTCTTAAGATAACTCACTGACATTCATATCTAATTTATAAATTGGAGGCTGGACTAAAATTGTGTTTTGCATTGCATTGGGGAAACTAACTGGTGGTATTTCAGATTGGAGTTTACCTGTAAAACAGAAGCTGACATTGTATAGGGATATTAGATATGGAACTATTGCCATTGCTTTTACAGAATCACACTCTAAGGCTATGTTCTATAGATTCTGGACTTCACACAGCCTCTGTAAACAAGGAAATGACTGCCACTCTTTCTCTCCCATTGAGTGATAAAAATATCGATCCAGATTGGCAAAAATCAGACTATCTTTCATAAGGAATGGAAGAGGGGGTTAAAGACTGACCAGTCATTAGCTCAAAGATGGTATAATATCACAGTGATGAAAAATCACTTGTACCTTGTAGAGGACCAAATTAGAAATTTCTTCCTTGTGGCAATCTCTTCACTAATCTTACTGAGTTAACTTCCATAATGGTCTATACTCTGCAACTGGGTATATTCGATCATATGCACTTGATATGGTAATTAAGAGAATAAACAATATCCATATATTAAAGTAAAAAGTGGATACTAAATTATTATCATTCTATTTAAATTAGAAACACCCATTTTAATAATAGGTTGCATCACTTTTCACTGAAATTTGGCTTGTCTTGCACTCAATGAATTGATTTCTAGTCTTGTCCATTAATCTTATGCAATATCTGGGAACGCATGAAATCACATAAACATTTTTAAAACGTTTTTGTCTTTAATTAGGCAGAAGTTTCATTATCCTGATGTATTCTAGGCAAATATAAAGAGATTTGTGGAGCTTCAGAGAGATTTCTACAAAATTGTGCAGATGCTCACGTGTAATCTGCGTGCATTTTTAAATGTATGCACCTTGCTGTACTCCGTCTGTTTGCTACTCTAAACTCCTTCTGAAAATGACATCCCAGGACTCAAGGAGCCTTCCATGTGCATACACACAGTAATCAGGCTTCAGACACTTTTCACAGTGAAATAAAAGCACAGGCTGTGAAGCTTAAAATGCTTCTTGTATTAAGATTAAAGCATTTTCTAGAAGAGCATCATAACATATTTAGTATCATTTTTCTTGTTTACTTGTGTTATTCTGTCTTTCTCAACATCTTTGGCTATAAACCCGTCCCATTATGCTTTAAATACAGCAGGCATCAGAGAAGGAAATGGGAATGGTTTGTGCTCACAGAAGCATGAAGTCCAGTAAAGGTTAATGAATTTCTACTATGGAAGAAATTGAAGATCCAATTTAAACACAGGCCAGGTGAAGAATATAACAATTCTTGTAAAATCGGCTATAATTGTATCGAGACATTTCAACTGAGGCTTATATTTTTGTATCTAACTAGGAACTACTGCATAAACATGGTAGTTTTGTTTGAACTGAAATTGTTTAGCATCCATTCATCTCTTACAGAGAGTGGACAGGATGGCACTCAGTGCACCATAAAGAAGACCAAATAGCTCTCTATGGGTGCAGGAGAGAGACCACAGAATCACTCAAGATAAACGTTTTCAGTTCTGACATTAAGGTAAGCCTCTAAGAAACTACTTGAGAGTATAGAATAAATCCTATATTAAACTGGAGTACTATCAAAAATAATCACGTGTCCATGAATTACAGATTGTTTTTACCAGATCTTATAACACAAAACTCTGAACATCTCTGAAGTTCTTTATGTGAAGCCATAATGATTTACCTACTTAAAAAATGGGCATATATTGGGTTAGCATTTTAAATAGGATTTTAAACTCCTGCCTGAATTAAACTCTTTTAGATTAGAATATGTTTGACAGCTTTATTTTGTTTAAAAACTGCCAGCTTGTGCTTCTTGGGATAAATCTTCCATATTGTATTTCTTTATAGAGAGCATGGGTAACTGGGAAGGAAGAATCTCTTCTGGAGACAAATTCATGAATCTTTTAAAATGCTTGAGTGATGTCATGATGAACATTTTCTCTGTGGAAGAGGGGATCAGAAAGTCAGGAGAAGCGAGCAGAGTGGGAGATTTGGCATTGGTGATCGCACCATGGTTATAGATGACTGTGGGAGTCTTTTATTGCAGGAAACACAAAGAATCCAATTGGAGCTCGAAAGGGAAACGAACAGAAATAATAATTTTGTTAGTGTTGTAAGACAATAGATTTGGTACCATTCAGTCTCTAAAAGAGGAAGGGATTAAAAAAACAAAGGTTTATATAAGATCATTGGAGCTATGGGGATAGCTTTTAGTGTGTAAACTGGATAGAATACGAATGACAATCTGAGGGAGGACATTTCAAATGCTAGCCCTGATCCTGAGAGTCTTGACACTAAAGACTCATCTTTTCAAACACTGGAGAAGGTGGAGCTGCAACACAGTTATGGGTACGTATGTATGTGCAGTGGGGGGAATTTATGAAGAGTCTTTTCTGTTACTGTCATTCTTCTGAGTAAACAGATGAGGTTGGCACTTATCTGGGTGCCAGAGATAGTGAACTAGTTTTGATGCTCTTATGAAAATGCGTAGTCTGAGAATTGGGAAGTATTAGCAACTCCAAGAGACAGGACGGAAGGAATGGCATAAAAATTGAGTTTACCAGGAGCAAAAGATAAGACAAATGTGGACAGCAGAGTTGCTAAAGGAAATGGGAAGAGAAATTGATGTTTTCACAGACATGTACCACAAGAAAAACACAAGTGCTTTAAAATCAGTATACTATAAGCTTTGCAAAAGTAGGCTGCACGATGGTCATTTGTGTCTACCATCCTTTGTACCTGACAAGATTATAATATGGAGTCTTTCCATCTCTATTAAAGTGGTGGTCTTGTAGGCTGAGAATGATACAAAGATGTCTCATTATCCTGTGTCCTACAGCAAGAGTCTGATCCATCTGGGCAGGATATACTGAGTTTGAGAAGCTTCCTCAGATGAATCACACCTCTACCAACTCCACCACCAGTACCACATGCACCTTGTAGTCTCTGAATTGGAAAAGTTGTTGGAGAGAATAATGGTGCAGAGAGTTGTTAGAGATTTCTAGTGTTTCACCTCATCTCTCAAGCTTCTCTGGGTCCTTCTGCAAAAAGGAGATGTATCCCTCATCCTTCATAGCAAAGGCAAAAAGGGTTCTTCTAGGAATTAACTGTTCTTACCCATAGCACATGGAGGCAAGACTGTCTAGGTAATTCTCGTAAGACGTTTGACCCAACATAATTTTAAAAGAGGTCTCCAAAGTCTTCCAGATCATGGAGGGGAAAAATGACCTGAACATGGAAATAAACCAAAAAAAACAAAAACAAAAACAAAAACAAAACAAAACAAAAAAACAAACCAGCAAACAGACATAAAACATCTTGGCTAGATGAGTAGTAGTGTGTCCATGTTTCTGTTTGTGAGGGCAGGTGTGAGAGGCAGGCTGAGTAGTATGCACTGGTGCACTTAGGAACTGACTTTTCTCTAAGAATCTACAGGAGACTTATGATGAAAAAAGGGTTCTGTCTTTACTAAGTAAATCTGCCAGCTTCCCTCCAACTCCTTCTTTTTAACTTGGCCCATAGTGGCTAAAACTATCAGGCTCACCGGGGCAGTGCGAAAGGGACAACATCACCTCACAACAGACTTTTCTTCCTTCAAGAGGATCAAGGGACATAAGGAGCAGGCGTGGTGAGTCAGGGAGAAGACAACACAGATAGAAGTTTCTGATAGATTACTGCATTAATTCCTGTTTTAATGTCCTCAATTAGACTGTGTGTATAAACTGTCATGAGAGCTATAGAACCTATTTGTTGCTTCACCCAGAAACAAGGAAGTATTTGATCCCAAGGCCAGACTTGAAGAATAGTGTGAAGGAAGGAAATTATGTTACGAATAACCTACCATGCTTTATTTTCAATGTCATGTATTTATCCTTATGAGGACTAAAGATTTGCTGCGTGTTGTAAGGTACCTTCACAGGGACAAGGAGGAGTCAGGTCCTGCCATATTGGATAGATGGGTACTCTAGGATACTTTATGGTACATCCATGTTGACTCCAAAAGGGGAAAGGGAGGAACATTTACTAGAACATTACAGACTACTTTAGACAAGTGAATTCTCCTGTATTTTAAGTTTTAAACTTGACAAGGAATGGTTATACCAACGTATGAGGCAGAGTGTGATAATCTATAGATGTATATAATGTCTAACAATTAAATTGAGCTGATTATCATTAACATCTTCTTAAACAATTGCTATTCCTTTCTATTAGGAACCCATATACCCTCCTGTAATGGTGACCAGGTTTTGAAGAACAACAACAACAAAAAAAAAGACAAGGAAAGATGCCTTATAATTTCCTACGTTTTTCAAATAAATTATACAAGATTTAAGTTCAAATTAAAAAAAAACCTACACCATAAGAATTTGAAATAAATTTTTATAGGACATCTTATAAATTCTAGTTAAGGTATATAAAAGCCACAATTACACACACACACACACACACACACACGCGCGCGCGCGCACACACACACACACACACACACACACACACACACCTGAGGCACATGTTTGAACACTTGTTTCCCAGACATTGTTATGCTATTCGAGAGCATTTAAGAGTTGGAACCTCACAACAGTATGGGCTTATGAGATATGGTTCATCCCTGCTTCTAGTTTCTCTCTTTCTGATCTGAGGAAAAGTAACAAGTTGTCATGGTATTTCATTGCCAGAACCACAAGGTCTCGAGTTATTCATAATAGACATGATTTTCCTAAATTTCTGCTCAGGTATCTTGTCCTAGAGTTTGAAAACACAATACACATGTTATATATAATACTATAATGCCATAAATGCATCACTGTAATTAGTGTAATGAGTTTCCTTTTCTTCATGGATGTAAAGGCTTTTCAAGTTTCCTGTACCAGAACATTACCCAGAGAAGACTGTCTATAAGCCTTCTGAGTAATCTCACTTCAAGCTCATAAACTTACCCTCAAGAATGTGATCCTAGGACTATCTTCTTCCATTCTCCTATGTTCCTCAAAGACATTCATATTTCTTCTTAAATATTCAACTTATCCCTCTTTTGTGTTCTTGAAGTTTCTATGGCTACAATTCCTCCTTTTTCATCATTGGGAAAATTTCCTTGTGGGGTAATTACTTCCTCAAATAAGAGGCTGGTGGGCTTTAGAGCATGATCAACAATAGTGCTGTTGGGATTTTTAATGAGATATTACTTAATACATAAATCTAGACCAACTTTGGGAGAGGTGGGCGTTTTGGAATTCTCAGAGTTCTGGATAGTAACAGCCAACCTCTTGTTATCCTCTACAAAAGACAACCCGAGTACCATGTATTTTTGGAAATAATTCTGCCTTTTTGATACCCCATTCTTCCTACTTTCTGGGTCAATCAATTTTTCATAGATGGAAAAACTTAAGAGACGAAGATTTCCCAGGGCACAGATGCTTGGAGAGGGTTACACCCATCATTACTCTCTTTCTTTCAGGTTGCAGTTCAGTGTCTATTCCTTCATTCTTTTAAGGGTAGACTCCTATAGAGTTCCTCATTTCAAACACTTACATTTTATACTGTTTTACCTTCTCATCTAGTACCACCTCTCCATTCTTCAGTTCTGCATGTCTAGTTCTACCTTCCAAGTCAGTGAAGACCCTTTCAAACTTCCACTGAGCCACCATATACTGTGCTCCAAGTTTCTCGTCCTGTACTCAAACAAGTTCCTCTTTCTTGTTTCTTTTTATGGTTGCTCAAATACATTTTGTCTTTCCAGTTTTAAGACTTGATACTCATCTTTGAATTATGTACCTTTCAATGCTGGTTCAATTCCTCCCTGCTAGTCCTAGGGTGATAAACACTGCAAGAATCCAGCCTTCCTCATACACAAAACATCACATTCATTGTAAACAGGCAGGCCTTCTCAAAGAACTTCTCTACTTCACTGCTCCAAAGTCTTAAATGACTTACCTTTACCAACTGATTTTTAAAATATTCTTGGGCTATTCAGATGGTTTGGCAGGTAAAATGCCTGCTGTGCATGCATGACAACTGAAGTGCAGATCATTAATACCCTCAAAAATACCAAATTGATGGCAGTTCCTCCATTCTCACAACATACCTGGGGTCACCAGAGCAAGATAGTAAGCCAGGTGATATGAACTGGTGATCTTTGAGTTCACATCAGAAACTTTGCCTCAATACATAAATTAGAGAGTTTATGAATAAAAACTTTTTATCAATCTCTGGTCTCTGTACTAATGTGGTAGTACAGAAACACACACACACACACACACACACACACCACCACCACGACCACCACCACATACACACACCCCACCACCTCCACATACCACACCACACACACACACACACACACACACACACACACACACACCACCACCACCACCACCACCACCCATACACATACCCCACCACCTCCACATACCACACTACACACACACACACACACACACCACCACCACCACCACCAACAACAACAACAACACTACCACCACCACCACTAACACCACCATCATCACCACAACCACCACTAACACCACCACCACCATCATATACATAATGGAAAATAACCATAATTAAAAATACATTTTACTTTCAAATATTCATGACCCTCTGAAATATACTGTGATGGAAAATAGGATCAACTTGGCAAATCTAGAATCTCCTAGAAAGAGAATCTCAATGAGGGATTGTATAGGTGAGATTTGCCTATAGGCATGTCTATGGAGGATTATTTTGACTACAGTAATGAGAGTAGGAATATCTGACCAACCGAGTGGCACATTCAGGCGATCTTGAACTGCACACGAATAGAGAAAGATAGTTGAGTGCTTGCCAGTGTGTACTCCTTCCATCTCTGCTCTTGACCGTGGGTATGACTGACCAGCTCCCTTGAGATTTTGCTATTGTGCATTCTCTGTTCTGATGGATAACACCCTTTCTCTAGGTTGCTCTGAGAATTTTATATACTGTACTTTGATCATCTGTGCCCGTCTTCCTGAGATCCACTCCCAATTTCGTTCCCACCCAACTTTGTATGCTCATTATTTTTAGTTCACTGAATCCAATTAATAATGACTATATACCTTGAGGTGAGACAGCATTAGTCCTACCATGTATCATACCCATAAAGAATACTAACTCTTCTTCTCCTATCAATTTACAATATTTCCTCAGCAAGTGGTAGGGTTTTATCCCGACCTTCTACCTGCACGTCAAGACTTTATCCAACTTTGTGTGATCTTGTTTATGTTGTCACATGTATGTAATTCTCCTATTGTGTTTGGAAAAGAGTTTTGTTTTTTTTTTGTTTTTGTTTTTTTTTGTTTTTTGTAATCTCTACTACCTCTGGTCCTTGCAATCTTTCTACCCCCACTTTTTACAATGATCCCTGAGTCTTAGGAGGAGTGGTATGACCCAGATGTCTTACTTAGGACTGAGCACACTGAAGTAATTTATTCAAGCTTCTTGACAAGTTGTGTTGTTCATTGTTAATCACTGTCTAGTGTAGAAGGAAGCTTCTCTGATAAAGCTTGAGATAAGAACTAGTCTATAGCTCTAGCGTGTCATTCTGACTGTGTTTAATACTATGTTCCACTAACAGGTTGTCTCCTAGAGCGTATGATCTGTCTAACTACAGGTTCTTGGCCTTGCTAACTCTTAGGTAGGGGTTCCATCTAGTGATGTGGGTTTTAGATCCAATTAGAAAGTGGTTAGTTACCCTCGTGCTCGTTACTCCATCAGTGCACCAATGGGCAGATCTTTCCAGGCAGGTTGTTATTGTAGCTAACATGGTTTATAGATAGACAAGCCTTTCAAGAGAGGGGAATAGAGCTGGAAAAAAAAGACAGTCTGAGTTAATTAAGCCAGACCTGGGAAGTAACACACTATGCTTTAATCTCGTGTGTGTGTGTGTGTGTGTGTGTGTGTGTGTGTGTTAGCCTTGAATTTTTAGACATAAGTTATCTCATTTATCACACCTACAGAGTTCATAAAATTAGTAAGGCCTCATGAATCCAACTTGAGTTTCTTGCCTGCTTGTAAAATCCATACTCAACAGTTCCTAAGTCATTTTGCCTTTATTGAACCATACCCAATACTGATAGCTACTGTATTTTGTGCATTTCCCCTTCCTCGAGGAAATATTGAAGACCAACCCCTGTGATATCTTCTTTTTCCCCATCATAACAAAACACAAACGTGTAGTAGCTGAGTTAAAGATGCCGGTAACAAGTATACTTCTTAAATGGTGCAGAATTTTAAAATAAGATTAATTGAATAAACTCATGTGAATTTGTTTCTATTGTCTTTGGAAGTCATAAATTTAATATGATAGAAGATTTAAGAAGAAAGAAAGGGAGAGAGATAGAAACAAAGGAATGTTTTATACAATGGTCAATTAAATATGGAAGAAAAGAGAGTTTCAGGGACAGGATTCATTTTGGCCTTTTTGTGTTTTGTTGTTGTTTGTTTGATTGATTGATTATTTTTGTATAAATAAAAGTTCTTGGGCAAATTTGTGAGGCATTTTCTTGACTAATAACAATGTGAGAGAGCCCAGTCTTTTGAGGATGCTGCTAACTCTGGGCAGATAATCCTGAGTTGTAAAAGAAAGCAAGCTAAGCAATCTATTAGGAACAAACCAGTAATCAGCTGCGCCTCTATGGGTAAGCTGCAGCTCTTGCCTCAGTTTCCCTTGATAATGGGATATAACTTGTAAATGAAATAAAACCTTTCCACCCCCACAAACAAATAAAAATAAATAAAAGATTCTGACATAATGTAAATAATCAAATCTATTGCAACCATAGCGATCCAAGCAGCCATCTACAGAGGATGTGTCCATTGTTCAGTGACAGAGCAGTTTGGTAACAGTCATTCCAGCCAGAACAGAACAGCAATTAACATTAAGGTTTCACTGTGCACATGCTACAAAGATCGGCACTTAGGAGGATGAAGGAATTTATTTTCTTTAATCTCAGCTCTTAAGAGGCTTACAGTTAAGGTAAATACATTTAAGGAGGCTTTTGTATCCATACATGTATTAACGAGCAACCTGAATGATAGGATGCAGAGTGTGGGGGAAGAGAGTCACAAAGTATTTGAAACTATTCTCTTCCTAGTTTGTATTGTGATGCCTCTTTGAATTGATCTGATCTGTGGAAAGAAGAAAAGATGAGTAGGACTGCATAGGTTGCAGAGAATGAAAAGTTTACGTGTTGAATAGGAGGGGGTCTCCTGTCTTGAACAACTTTCTGGTGCTCTTGCACCCCCAATACATAACAAGGGTGATCAATATGAGTTCCAAAACTCTACTAATTCTCTTTGTAAATACATTCAACATAAAATTTCCTCATAATATAAACTCACTATTCACAGAAATCCACTCGTCCTGTTTCCTATTTCTACTTCATTAGTCTCTCTCCCTCTCTCCCTCTCTCCCTCCCTACCAGGCTTGACATCTCTTTCTTCCTTTTGCAGTGAGACTTAATCATCTGGATTTTGAATTTCTAGTGCTAACAATTGAAACAATTTTACTCACTAGAAGTTTTGTGCTCTTCCTCAACTTCCTCAAGTGGCAGCATCACCTTCTGGCCTTCTTCCCCCTTCTTTCCCCTCCTCCTCCCCATCTTCCTTGCTCTTCTCTTCCTTCTCTCTTTGTGGGTTCCATTGCACACCTTGAATCAATAACGAGTTTCCTAAAATCCAGTTCAAGAGGCAGAAGCCAAGAGTTTCACTTCATTCTCCTGTCATAGGTTGAGTGCCCCAGAATCCTACAGACTTAGGAACAATAGATGAGATTTGGTACAGTAACTTCCAAAGCCTGCTTCCAGACCCAGTGACATGTGCCCTCCACATATCAAACAAAAAGATCTTGATGTTTTATTTTAGACCTGAGAGTTTGAAGTTTCGACAACAGCTTCACAGTTGGTGATTGAATCTAAGTATTTACTATGAAGACATCAGTGTTGAATTCTCTGGTGAGTCAGCCTTAGAGATTTCGGGTCAAGGATAAGTGCCACGGTTTTCTATCTTTGATGATGGCTCCTGCCTTCTCTACCTAAGTTAGCTCTTCTTTCTAATCCTCATGCCAAACAAAACAAAATCCATTGGATCTTGTAAATACCAATGACACTAATCTTTGTCAGGGGCAGACAGGGTTCCAAGGCAGAGTTTTCTAACAGGGTTCAGACAGCTGGCAAGCTCAAACCCTAAGAGCAAAGCACCTACAGAGAGCTACCTGCAGACAGCCTTCAGCGTGGCAGCTGCTGGCCACTGCCAAAGAAAACAAGGGAAATCCCTGGCTGGAAGAAGTAACAGGGGGCCTGCAATGGTCACCATAGCAACCCAAACAAGTAGACACTGTGAGGTAACACACGAGGCACAGGCCTTCTGAACTGCACAGGGTTTCACTGGTTCCAGTGATCATTTACACCCGGATCCCAGTGCTTCGCAGACTGTACGTACCCATCTCCAAGTCAAGATAGCACAAATGGCAGAGAACTTGACATGACCCAAAATCTATTTGCTGGTATTTCCCAATGTTGTCTAACTTTCCTGGGGAGACTTGATCAACATCTGCTCACCCCAGTTAGAGAACTCTGATATACCGAAGAATGCACCCTCCCCACCCAAATCTAGCTCTAAGAACTAATGAGTTTACTGAGTCTTTCAGGAGCCTGCATGAATAAAGGCAGAAGCATCAGTAACAAGGCTCAACCCAACATTAGGAAGGACCCAGACGTGGTGTTTCACACCCAGAGTTCCCAGCATGGCTTACCGTGGAGACAGTTTCACCCAGCACTAGTTTACTACGTGTAAACTACATGGTTTGGAGAGCAGCCTCTGTGACACTTGTAACTTTCTGGCCTTCCAGAAACTTTTAAATTACCTTAACTTTCTCACTGTTTAATCTTTCCTCCTCCCTCCAGGTCAGAATCTGTACTCAATTTAGCACAGAGTTAAGAATTTTTTTTTCTTTTGAGGAAGGGAAATGAACGAAGGGTCTCAAGAATGCTAAACTAATGGACTCTCTGTCCCTGGGCTGCACCTGCATGCCAGACTGTTTTTTATAGGAAGGCTCTCAGGATTGATATTTAAATCAAAACTAATGTGGCAAATGTCTTTTTATTAATTATTTTATTTATTTATATTCTAAATGTTGTCCCCCCCTAGTCCCATCTCATGTGGCAAATATCTTAAAAGTGTAGTGTTACACAGTTTCTGTTCCTAGGGTCTAGATGTCTTCTTTTAGGCATTTTACTAGTAGAATAAATACATTTTAATGCTTTCTACTTTGTTTTAAATCTTTGTGTTTTGTTGGAAAAATGGATAGTGTTTTAAAATTATTGGGAGAAGATTATAGGCTAAATTAGTTTGAAAAAATTCAAAATCTGAGTGTCAAAGAACACAATTGCTCTGGCTATTTTACTGCTGAATGCTAACTGCTGATCATAGATAGATCATGCACTAATATCACCAAAACCCCAGCTACAGATGCAAAGCAAACATGATACAAAACCAATTAAGTTTTGGCCTGATGAAATGACCATGAAATAAAGATGGCTGCTACCAAGCCCAAAGACTTGGCTGTGATACCTGGAACCCACAGGATGGAAAGCAAACCATCTCCTGCAAATTATCCTCTTCCCTGCATGTGCACACTGTGGCACGAACATGTTCATACACAAAATAAATAAAGCAGAGAAAGGAAGGTGAAGAAAAGAAGAAAACAATAAAAAAAAACCCAGCAGGTTCTTATATGGTCTAATGGTCTCCATTTTCATAACGTTCCCTAAACCTGACAGCCAGTAAAAACAAGGAATTGCCTTCAGCATTCCCATAACAATCTCAACATTGTCCCCAGAGCTCCTGATGACACAACTTCCAACTTTCATGGCCAATGACATGCAACTGTAAAACCCAGTTCCATATCTGAAAAGAGGATTTGAAAGTAAGGCACACACTTGCCAAAGACTTTCACTGGGTAAGGAGCCAGTGACTTAGAAGTTATTTAATTGTTATGTAGAAAATTTACCTTCCTTGTACAATTTAGAGATCAAGGCAGGAAAAAAAAGCTATCTTTGTCTTTCCAGAGCTATTTTTCATTTCTTTGCTATGTAATGAGTCCTAATAAGCCCAGAACATATAATTTAATATTATTTATTATTTATTTATTATAATGTTATTTAATATCATTTATTTTTACTTTATTTCATTTCTTTTAATTTTTTATTGAATATTTTGTGTATTTATATTTCAGTGTTATCCTCTTTCCTGGTCCCTTCCAGTGCTATCCCCTCTCCCCCTTCTTTTATGAGGATGCTCCACTTCCCTCCCACCCACTCCCACCTCACTGCCCTGGCATTCCCCCTACACTGGAGTATCTAGCCTTCACAGGACCAAGGGCCTCTCCTCCATTGATGCCAGACAATGTGATCCTCTGCTAAATATGAGGCTGGAGCCATGAGTCATTCCATGTGTGTACTCTTTGGTTGGTGGTTTAGTCCCTGGGAGCTCTATGGGTTCTGGTTGGTGGATATTGTTGTTCTTCCTTTGGGGTTGCAAACCCCTTCATCTCATACATCTCTAACTCCTCTATTGGTGTTCCCATGCTCAGTCCAATGGTTGGCTGCGAACATCCTCATCTGTATTGGTAATGCATGTGTGCATGTGTCCAGACA
The DNA here is from genome assembly GCF_021556685.1 of Rattus norvegicus. Lineage (NCBI taxonomy): Eukaryota > Metazoa > Chordata > Mammalia > Rodentia > Muridae > Rattus > Rattus norvegicus. Next base: position 208,483,433 of record NC_141535.1, on the reverse strand, counting down.
TAAGCATGGAGGTCGAAGGAAAACAAGAGGGAGTCAGCTTCTTTCACCTTTCTGTGAATTCCCAACTTTCTAGGTTTAGGCAGTAAGTGTCACTGTCTGCTGAAACATCACACTACCCATGTGTTTAATTTTAGAGTCACATAATGTTTGTGTGATCTTATACCAAGCCCTAAGGTCTGTGACTGTGGCTTGGATGTAGAGCACTTGCTTAGCTTGCGGGAGACTCTGGGTTCAGTCTCTAGCACTGAAGAAAAAGGTTTAGTTGTCTAAACACACACATAGTTGAATTTTGACTTAATTTGGACTTCATCTCCTTGGGGGTGCATTAGAATAGTAATGTTATTAAGATGCCACCTTCGATGATGCAAGGAATCACACTTAATACAGTGTGCCATACCAACGTCTGTACTATTCTGATCTTTAATTCCCATGGGTTTTAAACCGTCCAACCTTCTGGGTAGCTTCGCTATTGCTACCCTTCATGTGTATGACTAACAAGACCCTTATACATTGTATTTGTTCGACTTATGGAATATTTGCTACTTGCTGGATATTTCATTACATGGCACGGAAAATTCACAGAGATTCAACCAGATCTCAGCAGATGAACAAAGTAACTGCCAGATACCTACTGCTTTCTTCCTTAAATGCTATTTTTGGAAAAAAATAGATGAACCATTCTCAAGGCATGAGAATCTGTTCTGAGTGTGGGGTCTGCAAGAAGTTCTGAGTTTCAGATTACCTAGGGCACCAGAGAAAGGTGAGCCTTAGGTCCCTACCAAATATGGGTTTTTTCTGTTGAGCATACACCCTGAACATTGGTCAAAATGTTTTCATGAGTGTATATCTGCAAAGGGCAGGGATAATATGACTAGATGACCACACTCATTGCTAAAAGGTGAAAAAATAAGACCCAGTTCAAGCACATGGCAGAGGAAGGCTGCTGTTATCCTCACCTAGTTATGGTGCCATGATGTGAGGCTAGTCTCTCCTCTTCCCTGCCTTCCCCCCCCTCCTCTTCTATCCTGTCCTCTCCTCCTTTTACCTCCTGTCCTTCCTTCCTCTGTCTGTCCATTCCCCACCGTCCCATTTCTTTCTTTTTTCTTGTATCTTTATGTGTATGTATGTACATGCGTGTGTGTGTGTGTGTGTGTGTGTGTGTGTGTGTGTGTGCGTGTGTGTGTGTGTAGAACAGAGGTCAATCTTAGGTGTCATTCCTTGAGAGCCATTATTTTTCATAGACATAGTATAGAATTTGCCTGGTTTTACCTCTGTAGTATTACTAGTGCAGGCAACCACCTCTGTGTCTTTAAATGGGTGCTAAGAATCAAACTCAGGTCCTCATGCACACATGGCAAGCACGTCTATGGCTGAGTTCTCTTTCTAGTCTCCAGCCACTTCCCTTTCAAGTGAGCACAGAGAAACCATGAGAGGCTTGGAAACAGACCATGCAAAGTGCACCATCAGATTCGATTTGTCGAAAGTGATTGCACATGCTCTCTGAGCTGTCAAAGAAAACTTGTACCAGATGGAGTTATTCAGTTAAGGAGGCTTTTATTCAAGACAACTGTGGCAAAGCTAAGACTGCTGAAGTAGGAAACAGATTGATCTCAACCTCACTATGAAAAGGGAGGAAGGAGGAAGGATTTTAAGCTCTGTGGTGAGATAGAAATCACAGGAGGGTGTTAGTGGGAGGTTCATTAGGCGCTAGGACCAGGGTGCCTATGCGAACTATTTAGAGCTTTTCCATATTAGGCTGCTTGAGGAAAGTAGAGGGAAATATTCACACCCTTCATGGCCTTAACTTGGACATTCTTTGGTTACAAAATGGACAAGAGACTAAGGGAAAACTTACTTCTTAGAGGCTGAAAAAGAATTTGCAATGGTAAGCTGTAAGCAGATACTATATGAATATGAGATTAGAGGCTTACAGTCAGAAGGAAATTGCTTATAACTATATATAGCAAAACTGAGGGGAGCTGTGAAACCACCTTAGTCACTACTATGCATAGTTTGGAGGCCCTGGGTAAATGCTCTTCTGCAACCGTGGAGGCGTCACCCCTCTGGTTCTTCTTGTCCCAGAAAGCCCAGTTTATCTAATTTTTACCTATGCAGAGGTGTTCTCCATGCTGATGGTAGTTTCACTTGCAAAATTCTCATGGATTGAGTGTACAGCCCTTTGGTTTAGAGATTTTAATTTTACTGGATAATGATCTTGGTGATTTTAAACATTTCCTGTTGCTTGTTAAACTGCCTGCTCGATTCAGCTCCAAATAACAGCTTAAGGCATACAAGTGAAAATTTAGCTCCTCGTATTTAACAACTACTATAATTTTAAAATCTACTTTCAATTAAGAAAAAAACCTTGTAATTCTCAAAAATGGTCGTGTTCCAAGATGTGCTAAAATGTCGACTGAATACAAGTCCACTTCAGGTCTGGCAGAAACTATTTTGTTATCGTGTGGCTTCATATTGAAAAGCTCATTCAATACTGCTACTGGCATGAGTGGTCTAGTGAGGCATTTAATATTTGTCTTTATACATCTCCCCATGATGTCAGAACAATCTCCAGTAATCAAAGGAGATGAAAAGAGCTAGAGTAAAGTGTTTGTTAAATCTAAATATGTACAATTGACTTTTTCAAGAAAACATGCATAAGAGATGTATTGATTTAGGAAATGAAGATCATTTATGATTCTGGATACAGGGTGGCGTCTGAGATGGACGATAATCTATTTTATGCTGCCAACACTATATGGATGGGGTCAGTTTTCCAAAGAGAATAATTATCTTTCAACAATTCCCTCCCTTTTGAAGCTCAGTTGAAAGACCCTGTCATTGAAGAATAAAGTCAAAGCTTGGGGTGAATATTCTTTATATTTAAAAGTGAATTTGATATTAATATAGACAGTTGAACACAGCAGTGAGCTCAAGAGCAGGCATTTAGTCAGTAGAGATGTTACTGGCTACAGAGTAGACTTGGAAGCCATCAGTGGATCCTTTCCTGGGCACTGGCCAACACCAGACATTTACAAATGTAGAAGACAGCAGTATTGCTTCAGCAGGAATAGACACTGTTGCGGTTGCAGACAGGAGAGGTAAAGTTATGGCTATCCAATAAGATGAAAGGACAAATCTGTGGTAGAAATCAAAGCTTCGTGTTCCTCTCAAGGTCCATCCTATAACTATGTTTGTTATTCTTTTGAACAAACATAATTTAAAGAATTTGATCTGAGTTTCATATGTGCATGTTGTTGTGATATTATATTCTAGTAGATATAAATTAAGAAATGTGGTACATAGATTTCACGTGTGTGTGTGTGTCTGTGTGTGTGTGTGTGTGTGTGTGTGTAAATTTATTTTTCTAGATCATCTCTCAACCTTGATTAGAGAGACAGGGCTTTGAGAGGTTTGGCAGTGAGTGCTGTATAAGTTACCTAGGCAGGCGTGCTTTACTTTTCTTTTCTTCTTGGCTTTTTGTCTGGCCAAGGACATCTACATATTATGTCAATAGACACACAAATTTATAGATAGCAGTTGAGCACAAGTTTCTTTCTCACATAGACACAGAGCTAAAAATATCAAATGGAACACACTTATACTTAAGCGAACTTGGGATGTGTCCTTCATCTGAATTGTGCACAGTGTTCTTTTTAATATGTGCTTTTAGAAATGTCAGGAAATTTTTCTATAGTGTTTACTAAAACAGAGTGCACTGAAGACAGACGCTGAAAGGTAATGGGTAGAGCTGTTGTTTAGGCCTGCCTCAGACAGTCTGATTTACACGTTAGTCCTTCTCTCACATACATGGTGATATTTTTTTATCTGTTAGTGTTATGATTCTACCATTCTCATTAAAAGACATATGTGTAATTCAAATATTTGGAGAAGCTGTAAGAACCTACTTAAGGAATTTTAAATCAAATTACAAAGAAAAAAATTGGCATTGTTAAATATCATAAGAAGTAAGAAAGATATGGACAGGAAATAAGGAGAGGGGATAACATTTGACATGTAAATGAAAAATACCCAATTAAAAGAAGGAAAAACTGCAATATGCTCAATGATAATGCTTGGAAACAGCGATGAAGGCTGATGCTAGGGTGATGGCTCACTTGGTAACGTGCTTGCTGTGCGACACTCAAGGGTTGATCGTCAGCACTCACATCAAACCCAGAGCTCAGAAATGGGAGGAATAATCAGGAGGATGCCGGGGCCTCTCTGGCCTACCAGCATAGCCTAACAGTGAACTCTAGACACATTGAGAGACTTTATTTAAAAAGAAAAGATGGAAATGGATTTAAGAAGACATTAACCTCTGGTTGTTACTTGTAACTATATGAGGGGACACAACTACACACACACACGTGCGCGCGTGTGCGTTGGCACACACACGGGACATGTACATCTCTCTGAGATTCTGTCTTTCTCTGTCTTTCTGTCTCTCTGTGTGTCTCTCTCTGTGTTTCTCTCTCTCAGTGTGTGTGTGTGTGTGTGTGTGTGTGTCTTTCTCATTGTGAGAAAGACACACACAAATACAATGACAAAGGATTTTAGTTTATTTTCAAGAGAATAATGCTTTATACTTGTTTACTCATTGAATAATCATTAGCAGTTATCTAAATCTTTACATGCAGTTGTAAAATCAGTCTTTTTTGGAGTGTTCAGATCCACTGCAGCAAATAGGTTTCCGAATGCACTTTTTCTTTCATGCAGAGAATGGGGCTGATTAGTTCCTTAAATGATGAACGTTTTCTTCAGTGTTTGTTTCTGAAACCAATGACCCTCTAGAGTAGCTTGTCATCTTCAGTAACAAGGGTAAGACTAAACTTGCTTTCTCTGGCAGTCCACAGCTTATGAGACAACAATCCAGTGCATAAGAAGTAAGGCACTGTAATTGTTGGAAGCAAGAAAAGGACCTGGAGAAGCATAGTTAGCCTCCAATGTGGGTCAGACTGACCCGTGAATCACTGCTCAAGACAAGGCTGAGTCTGGCAAGGAGAACTGGGAAGAGTAGCCAGGACTTCTATTAGTACAAGAAAAAACACCACCCTGGATTTAGTTTGGTTTAAAATGAAAATACCCATTTTGAGCTCTTCACAGAGGATGAAGTGTGGAATTTGCTTCTGAGTTCTATGACACGAAAAGTAAACTATGTGGCCAAGGAAGAGAGAAAACATTTTTAGCTGTAAAAGTTTTAAAGTTTCATATATATATATATATATATATATATATGTATGTATGTATGTATATGTGTATATATATGTATGTATGTATGTATATGTGTATATATATGTATGTATGTATGTATATGTGTATATATATATGTATGTATGTATGTATATATTTATAATACATAGTATGTTTGATATATTCTAATTCATGATAGATAGATTCTAATTCATCAATTTAAGCCCTTCATTAGCTCTCTGCACTACCCGTGAAAAGCAGACAGTTGTAAACTGATGAGACAGGTGAGCTTACTTTTGCCTTTTCTTCTGCCACACTTATGAGAACATTCTGGTTCGCTAGAATTGCTAAGCAGTAGAAATAATAGAAGGATGCACATTTTTATTTAAATTGTATATCAAATGTGTACAAATCATTCCGAAACTGCCTATCTTTTGACCTAGAGACACCATTTAAAAGATATGGAAACAGTAACACATTGAAAACAAATTTTGCTGAAAAAACCCTGAAGATTAAAGTCGACAAACTTAGAAGCAGTTTCCATGTTCAGTTGTCTAAATATTCATGCTGAAGTGTGTGGGCTTACACTTCACAACAATGATAACTAAAATCCATCAAATATTCCAAACACCAGGTATAAAGTAGTGACCAAAACCAACAAAATCTATGTTCCCATTGAATCCATGTTATATATGGATGAGCCAACTATAAGAAAGGGACTTTTGATACACACACACACACACACACACACACACACACACACACATATATATATAAATATATATAATATATATAATATAATATAATAATATAATTATATATATAATTTTATATATATATAATTTTTTAAGGAAAAGAAATGAGCTGTCAATATTGGATTCCCAGGAGCTTTTCCAACAGTGGATGGATTCCACGCTGCTGTTTTATTAGAAAGTACAATCACAGGAGGCAGATGTTACTCCAATATGATAGGGCTATGAAGAAAGAAAACTTAGGGGAGGGAAGAAATGGTAGGACTATTGCCTCCTAACTGAAAGCAGTTGTTGACTCAATGACACTGAATCCTCCTCAAGATACCACTTCAATTGCAAATTTGGGCCCTTAAGGCAAGGTTGGGAGGAAAACCTGAAAGCATGTAGTGACTGCTTTCTGTTACCCATGAGCCAACGGCTCCCTACTAGGTATAAACTCTCCCATATATCTAGATGACTAATACATAAACTTTTATACAAATTATCAATCAAAGGCATGGAAAGGGGAAATAGGGTGTTGAGGATTTCCATTGTGCCTACTCCCAAACCATCCAGATATGCTTGTGTGCGGTGATTCAGTCTATCCACGAGCCACCCGAGAGCTGAGGCACCTACAATACTGACTGATGGAGAATAGAGAAGAAATTCCTACACTCCGAATGTATTTTTAGTATGGAATTTACTAAAATGTCAACGATGATTGTGGTTGAAATTTTAGAATACGGTTTTTATATGTTTTCTTTATGTCCACTTATTACTTTATGTCTACTTATATGAACTAACTACTTTTTAAAAAGTTAATTCTATAGCCTAGTAAGAGCACCAGTGGAAGGGGAAGCCCTTGGTCTTATTTCTTTATGTCTACTTATATGACTACTTTTTAAAAAGTTAATTCTATAGCCTAGTAAGAGCACCAGTGGAAGGGAAAGCCCTTGGTCCTGCCAAGACTGAACCCCCAGTGAATGTGATTGTTGGAGGGAGGGTGGTAATGGGGGGAGAATGGGGAGGGGAACACCCATATAGAAGGGGAGAAGGAGGGCTTAGGGGAAAAGGGAATAACAATTGAAATGTAAATAAGAAATACCCAAGTTAATAAAGATGGAGAAAAAAGTTAATTCTAAAATGTAAATATATTCTTTTATTTTTGAGTAAATCTTACCCATACACCCCCAACAGGTTAGTTACTTACTAAGGTTAAACGACATTTTTCTTGTATAATGGTATAGAAAATGATAATCAACTCTGGCAAGGGATGAAGTTTTCAAATTAATCTTAAGTTTCCAGTAAAATCTACCCCCTGGGCTGTTGAGGTTGTTGATGTGCGTAATAATCTCATTGTAGAATATGTTGGTCATCTTTGAGAGCATTCATAAAAATCAAGACCGAAAAATTAAAATGAATAAATCAAACATATATGTATATAGACTATTTGACAGTTAAAATATTCTCTATGGCGATATATGCAGAGGAGGTAGAACATATGGGGGCTGCTTACAATTATAGATGGGGTGGATAAACTGTCTTTCTAGTCTGTTGACACTGAAGGAAGAAATGAAGGAAATGAGGGAGTGATTCTAAAGATAACTTAGGAGACTGTGTGCCAGGAGGGACTGGAGAAGAGCCCTGGGATGTAAGGAGGGTGGCATTGCTCAAGGGCAGCAAGGAGGACGGAGTGGGCAAGGAGAGTGACGGGAAGAACGGGAGAGTCACATGGGCTATGTAGTGTCAGTGCTTTCTAATTAATCTACCTGTGATATGGGGAGCATCACAGTGTTTCTGTTCAATTTCTCCATAGATTCAAATCTTCATCTAACATCTTGCAGAATTGACTAACTCCTTCATGCTTGCCTCCTATAATATAATATAATATAATATAATATAATATAATATAATATATATAATGTAATATAATATAGTCTATATTACAGACATATTTAAACTTAGGCAGTTTCCACACTGTTACTTGCTGGTGTTCTCTCTGAAGTGTCTGCAAAATGAAAAGCTCAGTGAGGACAGGGCTCCACATGTCCTGTTCTGTACATAGTGTGGTCTCCCATTGGCTGTTAGATGAGTTTGGAAGACTAACTTTGACATCTTTCCATGGGAATTTATAGAACAGATAAAGTTAAAACATGAATGAGGCAATTAGCTGCAAATTAAATCCAGTTAAAAAATGAAACCAGAGAGTGTTCGGAAATATTCTGAGCTAAACTGTGTTTGTATGAAAGTGGGCAGGAGAGTACCCTGTAATACTGGAGGGATGACAGTTCAGAGTAGTATCCAAAGCCAGTGATATAGACCAGGCTTACGAGAGTGGCCAATTTATAGCGGCATAGATGCCACCGTCCTCATAGTTTTCACTTGACACTATTTTATACAAGATGTAGAATAAGAATAAATGTGTTTTTAAAGGAGCACAGCCTGGTCTTCCATAGTCCTACTTTCTGTCATAAGAATCTCAAATAAATCATTCTTCTGTATGCTTTCCTGGCCTCCTCTCCTGGCACTGGCTAATATACGCAGTTTCAGGTTTCAGAACAAGTTCCTTCCAAAGAAAAGCAAATTCCACCATACGAGAATAATTGAGGTCATCTTGTTAGAGGATTCTGTTGCATCTAATTTCTCCAGGAGAGCCTGGAACTGTCCTATAAACAAGAATTTGTTAATTACCCATGCAGTTCCAGACTTTCCCACAGACATGAAGTCTAAAAGTTTCCCTAGCTGTGTCACTAGGTTATTCCCCTGTCACTAGATCCTGGGAGGTGTCTGAAGCACAAAATTCACTCAGGTTTACAGAGATTAAATATTATAACTAGAATCAAAGAAACAAGTGAAGTCTGCTGCTTTTCTAAGAAGTCACATAGAGTAAAATGGAGCCAAGTAAGTCAGAAATAAAATGCTTGTACATACAAGAAAAATAAATTAAACTTGTAATCACTGAAAATGTTTTCAGTTCCATTAAAGACGTCTTCATTACTCATCACTTCTGTGCTTGACTTTCTGGTCCACACCATTACCTACAATCTCAAAAATGTACCCAGTCCCAGGGCCACAACTCAGGTTGCTTCCTTGGAGTGCTGATGTCACTGAAGACACCCAGAGGCTCGTTGCCATTAGAAGCTACCAGTTCTACCTAGAGAGACCTGCTACCACTTGGGTCTTTCAGGTCAGCCAACAACAGAGACAACAGACTGCTAAGAACGAACACAATAAACAAAAGCCAGGGTAATATGGCACCATCAGAACCCAGATCTACCACAGCAAGCTCTAGATATCCTAACACACATGAAGAGTAAGAAAATGACCTTAAATCTCATCTTATGAAGACGATAGAGGCCTATAAAGAGGAATTCAATTAGTCCCTTAAAGAGATACTGGAAAATACAATCAAAGAGGTAGATGCCTTTAAAGAAGAAAAGAATAAATATAAAGAAATATTAAAAAAAATCAAACAGGTGATGAAAATGAGTAAAACTGTTCAAAACCTGAAAATGAAAAGAAAAGTAATAAAGAAAACACAAACTGAAGCAACTTCAGAGATGGAAAATCTTGGAAAAAGAATTGAAACTCCAGATGCAAGCACCACCAAGAGACAGAAGAGAGAATCTCAGGCACAGAAGATATGATGGAAGAAATTGATGCATTGGTCAAAGAAAGTGCCAAATCTAAAAGGTCTCTAATGCAAAAATATAGGAAATTTGGAATACTATGAAAAGACAGAAACTAAGAATAATAAGAATACAAGAAGAAAGGATTCCTAGATTAAAGGCCCAGACTGTATCTTCAACAAAATCAGAATAAAATTTCCCAAACCTAAAAATAGTAGTGGCTATAAATGTAAAAGAAGCTTATAAAACAGCAAATAGATTGGAACATAAAACAACATTCTCCCACCTCATAATAATCAAAACACTAAATGTAGAGAACAAAGAAAATACTAAAAGCTGCAGAGGTAAAAAGCCAAGTAACAAAAAGGCATATATTACACCTGACTTCTGAACAGACTCTAAATGCTAGAAGCGTCTAGCCAGATGTCATGTAGACCCTAAAAGAACACAGATGGTCAGCCCAGACTACACTTTCCAGCAAAACCTTCAGTCATCATAGATGGAGAAACCAAAATGTTCCATGACAAAACTAAATTTAAATAAATCTCTCCACTTGTCCAGCCCTATGGAAGATACTAGAAGGGAAACTCCAACACAAGGAGTTTAACTGCACCAAAGGAAACACAATAAATTAATAATTGCACAGGAAAAAACAAAAGAAGAAAATTTCTCCCACACACTAACACCACCAATGTTAAAATAACAGGAACCAATAATTATTGGTGATTAATATCTCTCAACATCAATGGACACAATTCAATAATAAAAAGACATAGGCTAACAGTGGATGTATAAACAGGTTCTATCATTCTGCTGTATTCAAGAAACCTACTTTTGCCACAAAGATAGACACTACCTCAGAGTAAAGGGCTATAAAAAAGGCTTCTAAGCAAACAGACACAATCAGAGTAGGCATTCTAATATCTTATAAAGTAGACCTTCAACCAAAAGTAATCAAAAGAGGACACACCATACTCATCAAAGGAAAATTCCACCAAAATAACATCTCAATTCTGAACATCTATGCCCCAAAGGCAAGAGTGCCAAAAATCATAAAAGAAACATTACTAAAGCTTAAGTCACACATTGAACCCCACACATTAATAGTGAAAGACCCCATTCTTACCAATGCACAGGTCATCAAAACAGAAACTAAACAAAGTTGAAATTAACAAATGTTATGAATCAAATAGACTTAACAGATACATATTTAACGCAAACAGAAAAGAAGATAATTTCTTCTCAGCACCTCATGGTACCATCTCCAAAATTGACCATGTACTCTGTCACAAAGCAAGCCTCAAGAGATAAAAGAGGATTGAAATAACCCCTTGCATGTTATCGCATCACTGTGGATTAAAACTGAACTTCATATAAAACAGAAAGCCTACAGACTCATAAAAACTGAACAATTGTGTAGAAGAATGCAAATAGATTTATGTTTATTGCTCTGCAAAAAACTCAAATCCAAAAGGATCAAAGACCTCAACATGACACCAGAAACACCAAATCTAACAGAACAGAAAGTGGAGAATAGCCTTGAACTTGTCAGTACAGGAGACAACTTCCTGAACACAACACCAATGGCTCAAACACTAATGTCAAAAATTAATGGGACCTCTTGAAACTGAAAACTTCTGTGAGGCAAAGAACACCATTAATAGGACAAAACAACAGCCTACAGATGGGAAAAGATCTTCACTAACCCTTCATCTGACAGTGCAAATATCCAAAATATATAAAGAACTCAAGGAGTTAGGCAACACCAAACCAAATAACCCAATTAAACCATGGGATACATAGCTAAGCAGGATTCTCAATAGAGGAATCTCAAACAGCTGAAAAGCACTTTAAAAATGTTCAACATTCTTGGTACTCAGGAAAACGCAAATCAAATGACCCTGAGATGCCAGGTCATAATGGATAATATCAAAAACTCAAGCAATAGCACATGCTAAAGGGGATGTGGAGCAAGGGGAACACTCCTCCATTGATGGTAGGAGTGCCAACTTTTACGAATACTCTGGAAATTAATTTGGCACTTTCTCAGAAAACTGGGAATCTATTTACCTCAAGACCCAGCTATATTTCTCCTGAGCATATACCCAAAAGATGCTCCACAATATAACTAGGACACATACTCCACTATGTTCATAACAGTCTTACTCATAATAGCCAGAAACTGGAAGCAACCTAGATGTCCCGAAGAATGAATATAGTATTTATACAATGGAATACAATTCAGCTATTAAACAAGGACATCTTGAATTTTGTAGGCAAATGAATGGAACTTGAGAATATTAACCTGAGTGAGGTAATCCAGACCCAAAAAGACAAGCACGGTATGTACTCACTTTTAAGAGCATATTAACTGTAATGTACAAGGTATCAGTAGTATACTCCATAGACCCAAAGAAACTACACAAGAAGGAAGACCCAAGCAAGGCTGCTTGAATCTCACTTATAAGAGGGAATAAAATAGTCATAAGAGGCAAATGGAGGGAGGGAACTGGGTGAGAGGGGGTATGGGGAGGGGCATAGGGCAGGTTCAGGATGAGGTATGGGGAGAGACAGGAGAGAAAGCCAGAAGGCCTAGAAAATGAACAGAAATCCGCAATTGGCAGAGACAGGGGTTATCTCTAGGACATACTAGAATCCAGGGATTAGGGGGCTCCCAGGAGTCTATGGTGGTGACATCAGCTGAGACCCCTAGCAGTGAGGATATGTTCCTGAAGTGGTCATATCCTGTAGACAGGCAGGACCTACCTCAGTGGAGGAATAAGGATGCCAATCTACCCATAAAACTTTCCACCAAAAATGTATCCTGTCTACAAGAAATAGAGAGACAAAGATAGAGTAGAGACTGAGGGAATGGCCAACCAATAACTGGCCCAACTTGGAGCCATCTAATTGGCAAGCACCAATCCCTGACATCCTTGATGATACTCTGTAATGCTGTCAGACAAGAGTCTAGCATAACTGCCTTCTGAGAGACTGCTGTCTGAAACAGGTGCAGAGATCCCAAGTCAAATATTGGATGGAGTTGAGGAATCTTATGGAAAGCTGTGAGATGGATTAAAGACCCTGGAGAGGATAGGAACGCCACAGAAAACCAACAAGGTCAACTAACCCGAACCTTAGGGGCTCTCAGAGACTGAATTACCAACCAAAGAGTATACATGGGCTGGACCTAGGCCCCCTGCACATATGTAACTGCACATATGTACAAGTGAGCCCTCATGCAGACACCCCAACAACTGGAGCAGAGACTGTTCCTAAAGCTGTTGCCTATCTATTCTGTTCCCCCATTCTAGTCCCTAATGGGACTACTTGACCTGGCCTCAGTCAGAGAGGATTTGTCTAGTCCTGCAGAAACTTGATGTGTCAGTGTGTGTGTATGTGTGTGGGTGGATACCCAGTGGGGAAGAAGGGGAGGTAGGGATGGGGAGAATGACTGTTTGAGGGAGGGACTGGGATGAGGCAGGCAATGATCGAGATATAAACGGAATAAATAAATAAATAAATAAATAAATAAATAAATAAATAAGTAACTGGAAAATTTGTCTTTGTCCATGCATGTCCATTTGAGTGCTTAAGCACATGTGTGTGTATGTGTGTGTGTGTGTGTGTGTGTGTGTGTGTCTGTCTGTCTGTCTGTCTGTCTATGTGTGTGCGTATGCAGGTGTATATGACATATTACACATGTAGATGTCAGAGGACCTCCGTGGTGTCGGTTCTCATCTTTCACGTTGTTTGAGATAGAATCTTCTGGCTCTTTGCTGTTGTGTAGTCCAAGTGGGTTCTCTCCACCAAGGAGCTTCACAAGGTTCTCATGACTCCACCTTCCACCTTGGCTTAGGAACTCTGGGACTGCAGACTTGCTGGCTTCCAAGAGTTTGAGCACAGGTTCTTACACTTGAGGACAAACACTTTACTGGGTGATCCCCCTAGCCCAAACTCTAATGGTCTTTAAAATCTCATATTAATATTCTGTTATGTTGATGTGCTTGTGTCAGCTTTACCTCTCAGGAATAATGAAAATCTGTCATACATCAACTTCTGCCTCTAGTTGTGCGTACGCCAACTATGTGTCTGTTTTTAAGGAGCACAATCCTTTATTTTGTATATTGGTTCAGCACAAAGTTGTAGCAAACTGCAGAATTTTGCTACAATTACCAAACACTGCATAATTTTATCTAATTATACAGAGCTAATGTGCAACCTCCCTGTATTAATAATAAAGCAATTAACCTAAAATACCGATTGGTGTGAGTTTCTTGTCTCTTGCCTCATTACCACAGTCTGTTCCCAGTTTGGAACAGTGAGCATTGTACTCAGTAAATGTTAGTTCCAGATAAAGTTGATTTTTTTTGCATGGATTCAAGTCACCTTGTCACCCCTTCCCTTCGACTCTTTCACCCTTCTCTTCCTGGAATTTGTATGTGTGAAAGGTGGTATCTGCTAGAGGAGTTCATGATGCTCTAGATAAATTTAAGGGTAATTAGAAACAGTAAGACACATAGTATTATATTATCATAGCCCTCTGAATTTACTTTTCCTCCCTTTTTTAATGCCAATAGATTTTGTAAGAGACACTTCCATTGTGTCTGACAGGTCTGATGTTATGGTGTCAATGGAAGCTTGCGTGGAAACCATTATCTTGTCAATTCTGTGATGTCAGTGGCAACTTGATGTCACTGAAAATGTATAGGGTTTTTCCATTATCGTTGGAGCAGCTCCTCTAGGCTTTTCAGCATATCAAAAGACACTCATGGGTAAAAAAGACTAACAACCTGAAATTGATGCCTGAGTTTCTTGAAATTAAAGGTGGATATTGCAAGACTGTTTCTATTTTTGGCTTAGCAGTAGTGAAAAAAATACATAGAACACAAATAAAATAATGAGCAGTTATTTTGCTGTGAAGAATGTAAACAGTTTGTAATTTGAATTTATTTGAATTTTCATAGCTGGGTCTTATTTGTAAAGGCGGATAGTGAAGAGAAATTTTCTTGTAGACAATGAATTATGTTAAATAATTCTGATTCTATGAAATGCATAAAAGTAGGAATGTCGCTGGAAGCAGTGACTTACCTAAAATTATATCCATCAAGCCACAATATCCCTGTTGTGATATCGAACTGTTTCATAAGGTGATTTCCCAGGAAGATGTAATCATAGTGTACCACTAATGATGGGCGAATGACACTCAGGTCTTTGTGTAATAAAATAAGTATGGATTGCATTATGCCAACACACAGTTTGTGTTTCTGTAGACATAAAGTAATTCAGAAAAGCTTTTACACTTTTTTTTGATTCTCTAGGCTCAATTTTTGCCTTAATTTGCCTTGTTAAATATCAAAAATATAGGAACTGAATTGAATGTGTATGTTTTTCCAAGCGATTGTTCCTTCATTCTCTTGCTTTACGGTACTCCCTAACGTAATGCCATAATTTGCTTTAAGTTCTAATCACTAGAGAAGACACATATTATGAAGAAAAAACTGAGGCAAAAATAGAATTTTGCTATTTTTAGTAGTTTGTGAATTAGCTCCTGGGTACAGGCAATTCTTAAATTGAGAAGATAATGGGAAAAAAATAGAAATACACATGATGCATATGTTTGTGTATGTGTGCTCACATGTGCATATTTCTATATATGTATGTGTATATGTCTGTGTGTGCACATGTGTATGTATGTGCATGCTTGTGTATGCGTATACTGCTGCCTTTAAAGTTCACAGTGAAGAATAGAAACAAGCACATAGATTCAACGTAATTCCAACAAATGTGTCCTTTCTTTCTTTTCTTTCTCCCTTTCTTTTTAATTTCTGCTTCCTGAAGCCATGTAGGACTTCATAATATTCAGCTATGTCATTTGACACAGCTATAGACTTTTCTACCTGAATAAAAATAATGAAAAATAACATGTGCAATGGTATTGGATGAAATTAATAGGCAAGAAAACAAAAGTGCTTTTTCGGTATATCTAAAGATACAAGTATTGTAAGTAGTATTGGTGTGGGGATCAAAACAAATAGTTATGTTGCTATATGAACACATGTGTTTACTTGTTACAGCCATATGTGTGGTGTGTATGCATAGGTAGATAGCCCAGCAGTCTTAATTTGATTTGAATTATAGTCAAAAACACTTATCTCCATCTTAATTTGAGGTGTAAACATGTTGTGTCTCTATGTCTAAATCAAAACATCATTTTCCTTGAGTCTTTTGATGATCCTTGCTTGTGGCACCTCAAGCTTTGTATTGTGGACAGAAAGAAATCAAGATTTCTACTGTGTGTGAGTTCGCTTGCTACCTGTGAGCTATTCTGATGTGCATATAAGGGGAGAAAATGTTGAACCCAGTGGATCAGACAGGATTGTAGAAAAGTTACTTTGAAATTTCCCTGAATTGTTCATACTCTGATATCCTGTTGGAGAACAACTGAGTTGGTCACGTCATAAACTTCTCTCCTTCCTCTCTGTTTGGGTCTCTCTCTCTGACTGTATGTATATGTGAAAATATTAGAAATAATTATGTAAATATTTGTGAAAATGCTATTCTCCATCAAACTGAAGAAGCTATTGTTTTATCTTTTGTGTTTATATGGTGTGTGGGACTGTGTGTGTGTGTGTGTGTGTGTGTGTGTGTGTGTGTGTGTGTGTGTGAGTGCAGGTGCTTCTTGGTACTGTGTTTATAGGAGGTCACAGAACAGCTTCAGGTAGAAATCCTTAAATTTCATTTTGTTTGTGACAGGATCCCTTACTTATTGTTCCGTATGACAAGTTAATTGGCCAAAAAGTTTCTATGGATTCTTCTGTCTTCATACTCCCTGTGACAACAGCAGTTCTGGGATTATAGACCACCGCTATATGGATTCTCAAGATTCAAACTCAGGACCTAATGATGTCATGGTAAATATTTAATACATTAAGCTATCTTGCCAACTCAGAAGATAATTCTTTAAAAAAATCATCACTTATTAGTATTTTTCAAAAATGTAACCTCTGCTGAAAAACTAACAAATATACATTTTTGTTTTAACTGATACATCTGTCAAGACAATAAAGAGGGAATAAGTATCATATATCTATCTTCTATCTATCTTCTATCTATCTATCTATCTATCTATCTATCTATCTATCTATCTATCTATCTATCTATCTATCCATCCTTCTCCTTATCTTGTTGAGAAAGGAGTTTTGATACACAGAGGAAATAAGTTTGAATTTTTGGCAAAAACCTCTGCTTCTTATATAACTACCTGGAGAGGACCATTTGTGAATGGGAAAAAAATCACTCAGGGTGACATTCAAACTTATTTAACATGTTACATTGAGGATCAAGTCCATCCTTGCAAACAGTTGAGTTAAATGCTGTCAGCGTATCTACACATCCCACACTAAAGATGCTGCAGGAAATTTGGATAACACTTGCATTATGAAACCAGCGTGACAGTTGAGAAGAACATACAGTGCTCAAGGCAAAATTCAAACCAAACTCCAGGCAGTGGACACAGCATACACACCCAACTCCTAGTTTGATTATTCTTAGGACAAACGATTCTTCCCCAGCAATGGACAGTTCAGATAAAGCTTATTTCTCTATAATTAACTTAGTCTGTGCTTTCCTAAATGTTCTCTTCTGTTGGTATTTCATGTACAGGTGTGAAAGACAATGTATTCTGCACTGAAGGCTGGCTTTCTCAGCTAAAGCAAGTGTTGTCCCTATGGTCAAGTAATGAATCAATAGCATACCATTCTATGCAGTTGATTTCCAATGGTGAGTCTGTTCACATAATTCAAAATTCATGTCAGCGGCAAAAGAAATGCTTGAAAATACCTCCCTCTCATCTACTTCTTAGAGCTGATTACCCACAAATCACCAGCAGTCATTCTACCACAGAACTGATAGATTTGGTGCATTACTGATTTAGGGGGGCACCTCCCTTCATATTTGACTGTTTATCAAATAGTTTTTGACACATGCATATTTATTTTCAAGCACAATTTACAAAATATTAACTAGAGTTGTTGCATTTACAGAAATTTTCAGCCATTTATTTTGTTTCCAATTAACAAATCTATTCTCAAGATGACGGAAGATTGTTAAAAAAAAAAAGCAGCCTACGACTATTCACCTTAGAAGATGGAATAACTTATCTCAAATAAAATTCAACATTTTAAAATACACTCTATTTGCTGAGCATGTAATAATAACATCTTGATTTTTTTCTTTAAAAAATATGCTCAAAGTTTGACAAATTTAGCACCCGAAATATCATATAAAATTTATATGATGTTGGGTAATGGTTTAGATATGGGTATATCTTTTTGCCTTTCAATATTTCTCAGTTATTTGTAGTTTCCCAGAGACTTAGCTATTAGGCCTCACAAAAAAAACCTTTGAAATACATATGTTATAGATATAATTCTATTCATTTCCAGGTAAGAAGAATGACACGAGTTTGAATCACTCCTACTACAATTTAACCAGCTATTAAGATCAAGATCTGGAAATTACATCCACTTCTACATAGTTAGTCAGCCAGTGCTCAATCATGCTATTCTTTGTATGAACTAGAAAAGATGTAATCCAAAGAAATAGTTCTTGGATCACATTTTTTGTATTCTACTTAAGTTTGTGTCATTCTAAATTGAATTATTTTCTTAATTATTCTGTAAACAGGACACTGAATATGTGGAAATGCAGGAGGAATGGAGGAGTCCAAAGGCAGGCCAGTAAAGCCAGTCAGTGATGCTATATCACTATATTAGAGTGAAGTCTTCAGTATTGACTTGTTCCCTTGGTCCAAGAGCCAGTAACATCAGGTTGAGCTTGGGAATCTGTTAGGAATGCAGCAACTCAGCCTACCCAATTTCTTTCTTATTACAATATGGGTTTTAGCATCATCAGTAATCATGGGTCATAATTATATTACACCTTGAGAAGCATTACATATGACTGTGTTTACAGAATAAGGAGAAGCAGCAGAAGGAGGGGAAAGAAACAAAGAAGAGAGAGAGAGAGAGAGAGAGAGAGAGAGAGAGAGAGAGAGAGAGAGAGGAAGAAAGAAAGAAAGGAAGGAAGAAAGGAAGGAAGGAAGGAAGAAAGAAAGAAAGAAAGAAAGAAAGAAAGAAAGAAAGAAAGAAAACAAGCTGAATTGCTGCTTGAGTGTGCTTGGGTTGAGCCACAGTGCCCTAATGAAGAGGCATTTGTAATAATTCTTACCTGACTCAGGAGAAATCTCATCAAACTAGTAAGGCCTTGGTAAGCTGCCAACATCATCACAATACCTTCCTTTTCTTTTTACTCCTTCTGTCCAGACCTGGTACTCATGCCTGTCTTACCTTTAGTTCTACTCTGACCCTGAAGAAGATAGTTAGATGATATTAAATGCAAGTGCAGAATGCCTTTTACTTAATTAAAGGAAATATTTAAAAAACAAGCAGCATTGGAAAATGAGTGAACAAGTTTTTCAGAGATGAAAACAAAGAAATATAGAGGGGTGAGTAAAATTCAGGCAGTTTTTATAGACCATTAATAGTAATAGTTGCATAGAAACTAAATGAAAGATAAATAGCATTGATAAATTAGTGAACACGTTTTTCACTAATAAAAACCAAAGAAATATGGAGGACATAGTAAAATTAAGGCAATTATTGTAGGCCATTAGTATTAATAGTTGCATAGAAACTATATTAAATACCTATTGTTCATCCAATGCATACCTTTTCATTTTAAACTAAGCGTGTGATGGTTGTACTAGCAAGAGGAAGAAAGGTTTTGGCTCATTGTTTACTATTACTAGTAAAAGACTTGTATTGGTAACTTTTATTGCATTAGCAATGTAGGACATTAAATTATAACGTTAACGGTCATAGTAGCATCATATAATGGCATAATTATGACTAAACCTTTATCACTATTACATCTGCCATAGAAGAGTCTTCTGGCTAGATGAAAGCGTTGAAGTTGTTCATTAATTTTACCTTCAAATTTGTTGAATACCCTTGAAAACTGGATTTTCCACTGGAATTCAGTTACATTGAAGTAAGTGAAATCCCTCAGATGGCTGTGTGGCATTCCTGTGGAAAATACAGGAAATAAAATTCTCTGTCTCATTTATCCATCACATATGAATACTTTGCACTATTAAATCTTGCTACACTTAAAATTGTTTTTTCCTTTTTGTAGCAGCAAATAAATTACAATGGAAGAAAATTACTAGGAGGGACATTTTGAAGTTTAGGAAGCCCCTGCTGTTTTATTCTGTGCACTCATGGGCTCCAACCCTCAATGAAGTACCCTGTTCTTGAAGAGTTGAAAACCCTTTTTCTTTTCAAGTGTAGGGAATGTGTGTGATGATCAAATACATGCCAAGGAAGGCCATCATTAATTGAAAGAAAACAGAAGAGAACTTTCTGTCTGCAAAACATCACAAACCAGAACATAATCTACTTCTTGTGGCTTGAATGAGGATGGCCCCTGTAGTCATGAGTTCGAATACTCGCTCCTCAGCTGATGGAGCTGTTTGTAAAGGATTGGGATGTGTGCTCTAGTTTCAGGAAGTGTTCCAGAAAGACTTGGCTCTTGAGGCTTCAAAACTTCCTGTCATTCCCAGCATGCTTTCTGCCTCCTGCTTTCCATGAGAGAGGTGAGCTCTCAGTTGTTCATGGGTCATGTGTTTGCTCACCCCTCATGGGTACCAAACATCTGAAACTGAAAGCCCAATTAAACACTTTCCTTTCTAAGTTGTCTTGGTCAGAGTCTTGGGTTATTTGTTTGTTTTACCACAGCCATAGCAAATTTTGCAGATTTGAGATTAAGTGTCACAGGTTGAAGCAAATGTATCATTCCATAAATGCAGCATAATATGTACGAACAAAACCCAAAGACCGAAGAACTAGATATTACTTTATTTAGATCTTGTAGTTTCAGCATATTTTATTTTCATTATTCATAAAATACTTATTGAATAACTCTTCTGATCCAGGTATTGCATTACAGATAGATACAAAAACCAAGCAAAGAGACAGAATTGGATGGTACTTGAACCTTACAAGCTAATGTGGGAAGAAGAAACATAAGATTAGAAAGTCAGTAACGTTCTCTGTATGAAATATTTTTCTCAGAGCTGTACACAATTCCTGACAGCAGCAGCTTCAAGGAGAAATTTTTGTTTTGGCTCCTGTTTCACAGAGTCTTTGTTCATTATGGCGAGACTGTGTATGCAGGACACACAGTACCAACTCCTTGCACTGCCTCAGCCCAGAATGGATCGAAAGCCTAACGTACTGGCTGATCTAATCTTCCAAGATCTCACCTAGTAAACTTTCCCAAATCTTCAAAGCAGTACCACAAGCTAGACACTGAGTACTTACAGCAGGAGCTGTGGTCATGTACAACAGTTCAAAACTCTGTGCTTTCAAGCAGACTTAGTTGGGTTGGAGAATTTCACATCGTTGAACTTAACAAATAAAAAGAGATACATTTATTAGATTTAATGGTGTTTGTGTGAAAAAGGTTTGGGATTGAGGTGAGAACGTTCTGAGGCCATGTGGACACGGTAGCAGATAAGAAAGATCTAATTTCAAAGAAGTAAAACTGTCAGTGAGGGTTAGAGGAAGAGAGGAGAAATGAGAGAGGGGGGAGAGAGAGGGACTTAATGGAGCCTGGATTTATACTCTGAGGGATTTTAGTCACAGGCAATGTAGGGTCATTGAGAAAATGTTTATGGATTTGGGAGTTCAATGAAAGTGGGAAAATTTGTGCTTTGAAAAGTTACTGGTGCAGCCAAGTGGTGAATGGATGGAAAGGCAGGTGGGCTGTGGTGCAAATTAAGAAAGGTGAAATATTTGAGTTCTGGGAACTGAATCAGGTCCCATGCTCGCATGCTCTACCAGCTAAGCATCGACTTGCTCCATATAGACTCCTATTACTGATTTGTTGATATCCACAATCAGCTTTCTATCTATTTGTGGTTTCTGATCATTTTATAATTCTTATTTTTACGCATATATTTCTCCATTTTAGTGCTGTGAAACTTAAGCATATGTTTGCATTTATTGTTATACAAATACATCTCTATGATGTATGTTGAATTAAGATTTTAATTTTTATGAAATGATTGGCTTTCCTGTGATATACAGTTGTATTTCTTTTTCTTTCTTATATTTATTTTTGTGTGTGCGTGCGTGTGTGTGTGTGTGTGTGTGTGTGTGTGTGTGTGTGATGTGTGGGTGCATTTGTATGTATGTATGTATGTATGTTCTGTGTATATGTAGGTATGTATGTATAAACATGTACATACATGTATATGTGCATGTGTGTATATGTCTATGTGTACAAGCACACGTGTACCATGGAGTACCTGTATAGGATAGTCAATTTTTTTCCTGCTACCTTGTGAGGTACAGAGATTGAAATAGGCCTGCTCACATGTTCCTCTACCAAAGAGCCAGCTCACCACCTCTGTCTCCATTTTCTTTTGCTTCTCGTTCTTCACATACAACTGTAGAATTCTTGAGATGCTTTGATTTATGATTATTTGTCATACTAAATTCTCAAACACATTGTCTGCTCCACTGGTTCTTTTTGTCCTAGACAGACCTTTCTCACCTGTACAGCTGTTCTGACTACAAGCTTTAATCTTACCTTCTTAGAGCATCAATAGTGAGTCACTTTTTCTTTTCTGCTTGACATTCACAAGTGTTTACTTAAGGTTCAAAGATTGTTTTCCCCTTTGGAGTCTTTTCGTATCTTGTATGTTAGAAATGATGTTTATGGGAGAAGTTAGACTCTAGAAAATCAAATAACCCTATTACAAATGGAGTACAGAGCTAAATAAAGAATTCTCAACTGAGGAATATCAATGGCTGAGAAGCACCTAAAGAAATGTTCAAAATCCTTAATCATCAGGGAAATGCAAATCAAAACAACCCTGAGATTCTGCCTTACACCAGTCAGAAGACCCAACCATAAAATTAAAAACTCAGGGAATAACAGATGCTAGTGAGGATATGTAGAAAGGAATACTCCTCCATTGTTGGTGGGATTGCAAGCTGGTACAACCACTTTGGAAATTAGTCTATGCTTAAACAATTATCATATACTGGGTTTCTTTTGTAAGTTGTATGTATATTCAAGTATTTGAATATGTTACTTCCTTTTGTATTACTGTGATCAATTACTTTGAAGAACAGTGTAAAGGATGGAAGATTGATTTTGAAACACTGTTTCAATGTTCACTCAGTACTCATTTGGTCTTGAGTCTAGGCAAAAAGTTACGGCCTTTGGATGTGAAGGAGGCATGCTCACCTCATAGGAGACAGAAAGCAGAGAAGTCAAACAGGAAGGAGTCTGTTTCTTCTAACTAGGCTTTGCCTACTCATGTTTCCAGAACCTTCCACAATTGCACTGTCAGTATTCAACATACAGACTGAGGACAGTGTACTTTCAAACCTTAACAAAATTCAAATTTCCCTAATAGTAATTTTCAGGAATTTTCCCTCTGCTCTTACGGTCCTCTTTGTTTGGGCTGTTACTGATTGAATGCTGCTTCCTGTGAAATTTTACTTGGCCTCCCCTTCCTCTTGCTTTTCTTTTTTCTCCTCCATCTCGTTTCTTTAATATTCTTTTTAATCTTTATGTCTGAAGTGTTGTCACTTACATGTTACTAACTGTTAACACTGTCTCTTTTGTATTAATCTGAGTACTATACTCTTGATTTCAAGAATCTTTTTCCTTTTCCTGATTTTCTTTGATTTATACATCCTACTATTTTCTTTGGATACAGTACGTCCTTTTATATTTTTATGCCCCACAAAAAATATGCTAGATCTTTAATTGGCACAATACTGCTTTTTTCTGTGCCTTTCCTCTCCCCATCTTCTAGCTATGCTTGACTCTATTTTCCCAAAATGTAGTTTCCCGAAATAATCTCCTATTTGTTACCACTTGGAATGAGGTCCTGGTTTCAAGTCTCCAATGCCACCAGGTGATTTTTGACTAGCTTTTACATTAAGAAGAGTTATGCAGAGTATATATAATAAAAACACAACTTGACTAATTAGAACACATTTGAAATTATATCAGTATAATGTCATCCCCTAAAATGTATAGGAAACTTAAAAATAATTATGATAGATTAATTTATAATCATAGTAAAAAATTCTTACCTCTTATAATCAAAAAATCAAGAATGTAACTTTAAACAAATATGAATTGTTGTGAAATGAAAAGAACAAAAGTTTAATATGATAACTCATGATTTAAAATCTCTACTGTAAGATTTTTTTCTTTTCTTTTTATATTGGAATTAACTTCTTCTCTCATACAATACATCTCAGCAACAGTTTCCCCTCCCTCCCCTCCCCCTAGCTCCCTAATCCCCTTCTCCCCCAGACCCATCCCCTCTCATCTA
Organism: Rattus norvegicus; assembly: GCF_021556685.1. Taxonomy (NCBI): domain Eukaryota; kingdom Metazoa; phylum Chordata; class Mammalia; order Rodentia; family Muridae; genus Rattus; species Rattus norvegicus. Next base: position 208,459,458 of record NC_141535.1, on the reverse strand, counting down.
TTTCCTCTTTAGGAAAGAGCAGACTTCCAAGAGACTACAGCCAAACAGGACAAAACAAGATACAAGAGGACAAGTGAAGGCCCATGTACAAGAGCTGGACAAGGAAACCCAAATAAAAGGAAAATAGTCTTAGGAGAGGACAAAAGAGTCAACAATAAACCTGGTCCCACAGTTATGGATCCCACATAAACACCAAGCCAGCAGCCATAGCATATATGCAAAGAACTGGAACCCATGCAGGCTCTGTGCTTGCTGCCTCAGTCTCTGTGATGCCATGTGAGCCCTGCAGTGGGCCATGATCTCCTGGTGTCTTCTATCCCCTCTGTCCCCTACAATCTTTCCTCCCCATCTTCTGTGGTGTTCCCCTGATCTCTGTGGGGAGAGATCTGATGGAGAACTCCAATTTAGACTCTCTCTCTCTCTCTCTCTCTCTCTCTCTCTCTCTCTCTCTCTCTCTCTCTCCCTCCCTTCCTCCCTCCCTCCCTCCCTCCCTCCCTCCCTCCCTCTCTCTCTGCATTATATCTGGCTGTGGATATCTGCACCTGCTGCATCTGCTGCTGGAAGAAACCCATTTGATAAAAATTGAACAAAGCACCAGTCTATGAGGTTGGCAGAATATTGTTGGGAATCATTCATTTTTGTGCTTTGATTTGGTTTTAGACTAGTTGTGTTTGGTTCTTGTGGAAGTTAGGCCTGCTTCTTCCTCCAAGCTCCAAAGTGATAAAAGGTCCCTTGGTTCAAAACCCATAAAAGTTCTAAATGTAACAGCAAATACTGATGCAACATGAATAGAGCCAGAGAATTAGATGCTCTTCCTTCAGTAATTATTAGAATGGATATGAATGTGGAGTAACAATATTACTGCTAACCACTGTGACATCTGTGACAATGACATAAACCTCCACCCACTATAAATATGTGCCCTCCCAGTGCACTGAGCCTCATTGGAGTTATCGTGCCATAAGGTACACAAGTCCAAAAGTGTTTAAGAAGGTGGAAATTCCATGAAAGTTAAATTTAAATGAATTGTTTTTCTGTTCTGACTGCTGCAAATTTGAAGCAAAAATAACCAAAATATGCAGAAAGTCTCAGTATGCAAAAATTAAACAACATATTCTCTAATAACTGAGGTCAAGAAAACAAAACACATGGGGAATTAAAAAATCTTTGGGTCCTAATAAAAATACAAATGTAACAGCCAAATTTCTGTAAGTTAAAGGAGAGTGAACAAAATGTTATAGAATTATATTAGAAAAGCAGAAAGAACTCAGATTAATATCTTAACCTTTGGCATTTATAAATAAGAAAAGCAAAAGCAAATTAAAGTTAAAATTAAATAAGATGAAAAATGTTTTAAATATACATTTATATAGTCAAATTATTTACGTATTTCGTAATTGTCTTAGTTATTGCTCTATTACTGTGACAAGAGTCCATGATCATGGCAACTTTTAAGGGAAAGCATTAAATCGACGACTTACAGTTTTAGGGGGTTGGAACCTGATCATCATGGAAATAGGGAAATAGGGAGGCAGGTAAGCATGGTGCTGGGGCAGTAGCAGAGAGTTTACACTTCCCCTGCAAGACAGAGGGAGTGAGTTGACCTGGTGTTGGCTTTTGTAACTCAAAGCCCAATGACATACGTCCTCTGAGAAAACCACACCTCCCAATCCTCCTTAAACTGTCCATCAACTAGAAACCAAACATTTCAACATACAATTCTATGGGGTCATTCTCATTCCAACCACTACAGTCATCATGTTCCATTTCCAGCGACTTTGTTACTTTACACGTTCTGAAGGAGAAGGAGAAGACTGAGTGTGATCACCAGTGAGTTCTGTCAAATGGACTTGTAAGTTCTGCGAAGAAGGAAGATATCACTAACAAGGTATAGAAGAGATCACTAACACGGTGTAGAAGAGATCACTAACACGGTGTAGAAGAGATCACTAACAAGGTGTAGAAGAGATCACTAACAAGGTGTAGAAGAGATCACTAACAAGGTGTAGAAGAGATCTTTAACAAGGTGTAGAAGAGATCACTAACAAGGTGTACAAGCTGAGCATCATTCTGACGTGAGAACCTGACAAAACTCTTCAGTGAAGGGCAACGCATAAAAAAGAAATTGTGCTTTCCAAGACTGAAAAGTTGTCTTACTATTTTAAAACTAATTCTGTGACTTGTACATTAATGTAATAAAGAGAATCATAATTATCTAAATTGAAGCAGAAAAAATCATAAACTGTAATACTCATTCATGCCAGAAATAGATTTAGAAAACTAAACATAAAAAATCTATTTAAAAAAAGCCTAACTTTGACAATTCCATGCATATATATATATATATATATATATATATATATGCATTCCAGCAACATGCTTCCCTTGATCCTCTCTTCTCTTCTTTCTCTCAACCAAGGACCCATTTCCTTCTCATGCTTTTGTGTGTTTTCTTTCTGTTTTGTGATTCACTGTATTTAAGCTGGTCCACTCACATGGTGATAGGTTTCAAGCCACTGGAACAACGATAGTTTACCAATAGGATCATATGGCTATCTTATAAATGGTAAGCACTTATTATGAGTCCATTGATCAGCCATAAACTTTTCTATTAACCACGGTTTTGTTTGAAGAATAAGGTTTTTTTAATCTTTATTTTGTTAATGCAGGAAAAAAACATTAATCTATAGGTATAAACAAATATTTAAAAGTAGGATATGTATTTAGTAAGATATTTTTAATAGGTACACCCCTAGTACTTTCGACCTCCCCAGTCATAAGTATTTTTGCAAATCTATGTTATTGGGCACAAACACGGATATCAAGTGGTCTCAGATCTAATCAGAAATCAGCTAGTTAGTCTCAATAGAGTCATGCCAGCATTCACCAGTAGTTACTTCTTTTGTGGCATATCAGCATTGTATAGCACATGGTTGAATGATGAGAAAAACCATTGCTGACTTTTGTCCCACAGCTCCCTGTATAGCAGCTTCTTCATCAGGAAGACTAGCAAGCAGGAAGGAAGCTTCCAGTCAACCACAGAATACTCTCTGTATTCTGTACACAAGGTGTGTGGTACCTTCAGCAATAGGGTCTTATGGTTGTTTTCTTTTTTATTGGATATTTTATGGATTTACGTTTCAAATGTTATCCCCTTTCCTCCTCTTCCCTCTCCCTCCTTCTCCCTTTGCTTCTATGAAGATGCTCTCACTCCCATCCACCTACTTCTACCTCAGCACCCCTGCATTACCCTATATTGGGGAATCGAGCCTTCACAAGACCAAGGGCCTCTCCTCCCATTGACGCCAGACAATGCCATCCTCTGCTACATATCACACCATGTATACTCTTTGGTTGGAGGTTTAGTCCCCAGGAGCTCTTGTGGGGGGAGGGGGACCTGGTTGGTTGAAATTGTTGTTCTTCATATTGGGTTGCAAACCCCTTCAGCTCCTTCAGTCCTTCCTCTAACTCCTCCATTGGATTTTTTTCTAATGGACAATAAAAGGCAATGACTGTAGGCTGGATAATTTAGGTGCCTCTAGGCCCTTCCTGTTTACAAAGCTCCTAGGAAGCTATTCCCCACCAAGGAGTTATTTTCATGTAACTCATGGCTTTGGAGGTAAGCACTATTCACTCATAGATGGTACTCCGAATTCTATTTTGAAATTATGATTTTAATTTCTTGATAGAGTAGTAGTGATAAAGTTTGAGGTTTTATTTGCTTGTTTTGTTTGGCTTTTGAGATTAGATCACAATTTGCTTCTCTGGATGGCTTGGAATTTATAGATATTTTCTTCTGCCTTTTGAGTATCAAGACTTCAGATGTGTAGCACCACTCTCAGCCTGAATAAAGATCTGATTATTTCATTAAAAACAGTATCAGGAACCCTAGGCCTGGAGAGATGGCTCAGTAGTTACGAGCATTTGTTGTTATTACAGAAGGCGAGGGTTGGATTTCCAGAAACCATATGATGGCTCGAAACCACTTCTAACTCCAGTTTCAGGAGATCCAACATTGTATTTTGACCATCATGGGCCTCAGGCATGCACATGGTGCATAGACATACATGTGGAAAAACATTCATGTACATAAAACAAAGAAAACTAAATAAAAATTAACTCTGGTAACTATCCCGTATAAACTCATGAGTGTGAGCACTTGGTCCCCAATGGTAGCATTGCTTAAGTTATGAGACACTGAGGAGGTAAAATGTGCTGGAAGAGTAATACTAAGGGTAATTTGAGGGCTTATAGCTTTGCCCTGCTTTAGTTTTTCTCTGTGTATACTCCATGTGTATAAATGAGATCAGCCAATTTTCCTTCTGCCATATCATGCCATTGTTCCTATTATGGATTCTAGCCCCTCTGGAATGTTAAGACATAATAAATTCCTTAAGTTGCTTTGGTCATGATATTTTATCATAATCAATAGAAAAGAAACTAATACAGTGGGTTTCCAAGTAATTTCTTTATACACTCTTAGTTTGGATAAAACTTTGTTCTGCACTTCATCTTCACCCCTATTCCTTATCTCCATGATGATTCCTTAAGATTCCCTGTCTCTATTTCCATAATACATGTATTCTATCATGTCTATGCTCTTCAGGCCTCTAGAGGAAACATTTATTAATTAAGTTAATCAGGACACTTGTAACATTAATTTTTTCAACACCTACTTTTAATGATGGTTTTTAAACAACTTAACCTCCCTTCTAGTCTACCACCCAACCAGAGTTAGTGGAAAGAAAGGATAACAGGAGAAGTAGACCTGTTTAGAAAAGTTCTTTGGAGTAACTCTCATCTCTATTGTCTGGAAATTGTCAGTGAGTTCACAGGTTAATAGTGGAAGCTCGATCCACTCACAAATACTTCACAGATATACCAGCAGTCCAGTTAGATAGAGTCAGGATAACAAACACAAATCAGCAGTGGTAGCATTACCTAGCAGAGACAGCCAGGCCTCAGCCTTGGCTCCAGTCAGCAGCAGGGGGGACCTAGAGGGACACCAGAAGAAGTTCTCCATTGTGCCCCTCTCAATGAAGCAAAGCTCAGCTTTCATCACTGTCAGTCAAGCCCTATTTATCCCCTTCAAACAAACCGTGTATTCCATGGGTCTTGCCTCAGCATGTGTGTTGGTCTCTGCTGACATCACTCTGTCAATCAGTACGAGTCCCAAGAAGAGGCAAAAAAGCTGAGGCACACCACCACAAGTTTTTTTTTTTCATGCATTTCTCTCTATGGAGTCCTGGAAAATGCAGCTCAACTACACAGTGTAAGGGGACCAATATATGTGTTGTTAGCAAAGAATCCATCATGTGTCCTTTCAAGTGCTTGCTTTAGTAGAACATCGTTTCACCTGTGTCTACTTCAGCTAAACATTCCATTATGTGTTTGGCCCAGCAAAACACCGTCCAGACAACTTTCCAAAGAACCTGTAAGTTTCCTCTTCAGATATTAGCACCATAAGGGTAGATTATGAAACATTTCAGTAGAGACACACGAATACCTATGAAGCCATAATAAGGAGTGGGAGACAGAACTGGGAATTCAAGGTCCATCCTCAGCTACATAACAAATAAAGGGTAGCCTTGGCTATATGGAGTACATGAGACCCTATCTTAAAACAAACAAAACAAGACAAAAACAAAAATATGCTAAAACCTTTCTTATTTGAAATCAGAAAGATCAGCAAGTTGTGAATGTTTGCAGCTGTTATTCATTGCGTTAGTAATGAAATTTTATGCACATGAAAAAAGACAAGACAAAAAAGAGATTAGTAAATATGTTTGAGTGAGAAGTAAAGAGATCATTATTTGTTGCTGACACTATTTTATACAAGCACAATATGTAAAAGAGTCAGAGAAATATTATCAGTGTCAATACAGTCTAAAGACTTCTGGATACAAATCAAATATCTTAAAAATTGGGTATCTTTTATATTTGTAAGTTAAATGTGAAAACACATACATTTTGTATTAGTGTCCATAATGCTCAGTATGAAGACGTGGAGCTCACTAGAGAAAACAATGTATTTGTGAATTTGAAATCCTAAATTAGGTAACATTCAGTGTTTTCACATGCGAAGATTCTGTAATGATTCAATGATAGTTATTGGCCTATTGTTATGTAAATTATTACATGTTCAAGCAACACCTAGTTTAGTATATATTTAATAAAAGATCAGGTAAGTTAAAAGTTCATAAAGAAATACAAAGTCTGAAAGATAGCTGTTACAATTAAAATTAACATCATTTGGGGGTTTCTACTCTGCCTTGGTTCATTTTGTTTCCAAGACATGACTTGTTCTGTTCTGCCTTGACCACTCTTACTCCTACTGGCCAGCCCTCATGGCCAGTTCTCAAGATCTCTTATCCCATGGCATCTTCTCTCCTCCTTTGCCCTCTCTATCTCAGTCTCAGACCCCAAGCCCAGGAGATAAGCTCTGCCTACCTCTCTTCTACTCAGCCACAGGCTGTAGACATCTTTATTGACCAATCAGGGGTGACTTGGGGAGCAAGGTAATATGGCATCACTTGGTGTACTTGAAGATTTTCTCCTTTCTGAGGGGAACCAGATGATGGGAGCCCTTTAGCATTACAATACACAGCAATAGACCAAACCCCAGCAGATAGCCAAGGCATCCATAAGGGAAATGGCAACAGAATGTGAGAACCTGGGGGATGGAGAGGTGACTCAGGGGTTAAGAGCATTGGCTGATCATCCAGAGGACCCAGGTTAGATTCCCAACATCCACAGGACACCATGTAACTCCTTTTCCGGAGTATCTAGTACCCAGAGTATCTAGTACCTTCCTCTGGCCTCAGTGGGCACCAGTCACACGTGTCATACACAGGCACCCAGACACATATATATTCAAAACACACACACACACACACACACACACACACACACATAAATCAAAAGAGTAAAAGAAAGGGTATTTTTAAAAGATAAAAGAACTGATTTTATCATTTCTAAAAACTCTTAAGCTTATTAGCACATCAAGGATCTTGAGAAGAACCCATAGCTGCCACATTATAAAACCAGCAGCACAGCCCTAAATAAATCCTAAGCATTTTCCTTATACCTACAGATAAGTGTGGTTCTCAACTAGCATAAAGGAAATTTCTGTTTGCAAAACACAGAGACTCTTCTAGGACACCACAACCAATCTCAGTGCAGAGTTATGGAGCACAGTCCCAGAGGATACATTTACAAAATACCCCTGCACTTAAAGCTCCTGCACAGAAAGACTGTAAACGCCAGAGGATGGAGACTTTGCTGTGAGACTTTCAGAAGCTACACCCAGAAAGTAGCATGATTGCCCAAGCATGATCTGAACAAGGACAACAATAGATATGTTAGCATAGACAGGGGAAAGCACATGGCGTCTCCATTCTAGACAATCAACTACAAGCCACTGAGGGATTCTCAGACTGGGAGAAACAACTTTCCCGATGGAAGAGCACAGAAACTGGTTATGTAATACCAAATGGTCAACCCTGAAAAAAAATACATACAAGTATGTTTTATACGAGCTAAGCAGGCGATATTTATATATTTAGCACTCTGTGTGTAATTGTTTGTGTGTGTGCATGTATGTGTGTGTTGCAGTGTATGTGTAATAACAATTAATGAAAAAGGAGACTGTGACTTTGACAGAAAACAAAGTACCTGTACAGAAAGGCTTAGGGGCAGAAAAGGGAAGGAGGATATGATATAAATATAACAAAAAATAATAAAATAAAATAATAAAATAATTTTAAAAATATATTATCTCAAGAATATAAAAGATTGATTAACATGAGTTTATAGATGCAGGACCAGATTTACATTTATCTCATAGTTTTTAAAAAGCTATCTCTTCAGAGCAACAGTAAATAAGATTTTTCTTAAACAATGTTTCATATCCTACTGGAGCTTCATATTTTATAGAGAGAAATTTGGTTATTTCTTTAAGTGTGTATATAAATTATGTTCAGGTTGGGTCTGTATCTAAAAACAAGCAGAAAAATAATAGAACTTCTAAGATGTGTTCTTGCAGGTCTCAGACTAGGTCTCTGATAAAAAATCCCTTGTCTTTGATGTGCGCTGGACTTTATCTTACTCTCTTGAATAGTACTTAGAAAATGGAAATAAACTTCTTTAGATTCTTCATCTGTGAAACAAAAAAAAGAGTTTTGCCATTTTTTTAACTCTATATAAGCACATATCCATGATATTGGAGGTAAGGAAGACTTTTTTTTTTAAATAAGACACACACTCACGATATATAAACCACTAAATAAAAACCATGGGATATTAAACTTATGAACTCTTTTCTAAACCAAAAGTTATTATGTGTTTAAAGATTTATTTTATTTATAGGAAATCACTGCAACTGTCTTCAGACACACCAGAAGAGGACATCAGATCCTGTTATGGATGGTTGTGAGCCACCATGTGGTTGCTGGGAATTGAACTTAGGACGTCTATAAGAGTAGTCAATGCTCTTAACCACTGAGCCATCTCTCCAACCCCCCAAAAGTTATCATTAAGAGAAGAAATATGTAATCCACAGCTTGGTTACATAACTGAAAATGTGTCACATATTCATTTTGCAGAGTCCAGCATGGCCTTGGTAGGACAGAATGATATGGTCCCTGCCCCTGAGATAGGGCCAGCAGGCATGGTCCTCCATGAGTGTTGATGGCTGCTGTGGGCATGAAGCTTGTTTGTATAATAATATTCATATTTTCACATTACTCCAAGAAATGTCCTTCCTGTTAACATTGCCAGCTCCACGATAATTGGAAACAGCATAAGTCCAGGAGTTGAGGGTTGTCTAATGTCTCAGCAAAATACTCAGTAAATACTGGGACCTTCAGGACAGCCCTTAATGCTGTGGAAAAGAACTCTTGAGAATATGAGTTTGAAAATATATAATTCCTCAACTATGTAAAAATATAAGGATGTAATATGAACTGTGTAAGGATCTTACCAGATCTAAAGGAACAGAGGCAGCTATAGTATGAGCCAGCTTGTCAGAAAGGTAGAAAGACGGAAGGATAGAAATGAAGCCAGATTCCTGAGTTCAAGGTCAGTTTAGGGCAGAGCAAATTTAGCCCCCAGTCCTATCGGAATGGTAATCTCAGGACAGGGTACCACCAAGCTAATTTTATAGAGACAGGTGGATCTCTGAATTGCTTTGCAATGTTAAAAGAAAATGTGATTGCTGTCTCCTAAGAACCAAGGGGCTGGGATGAAAGGATGCTGAGTCATAGGATAATCAAAAGGGAACCTGGAATAAATAACTCAACTGGTAAGTAAATTAAAAACTGGCTTGTGGTCTTCATGAGATGAGCTAGAAGAAAGTGATTAGCAGTTCTGTGGAATTTTTCTCTTGCAAAAGCTGAGCTATCTGGAGACCTCTGGAGAGTGAAAACAGCTCTTCAAAATTCTTTTTCAAACAGGATTTCTGACTTTGGTAGAAGAATCCGTGGAGAACAAACAATTCTAAAGAAAAATGTAGAATTTTTCTAACAGGATTTCTGATCAGAAATCCCAAGAAGTACTTAGAGCTGACAGAGCTCTTTTAGAATTTTTTTTTCTGACAGAATTTCTGACTTTAGTAGAGGAATCCATGGAGAGCAAACAATTCTTTAAAAAATGTAGAATTTTTCATAACTCATTTAGAATTTTTTTCTAACAGATTTCTGACCAATAATTACTTAGAGAGTTGACACAGTTCTTTTAGAATGTTTTCTAGCAGCTAGAAGAGTGAACACAGCTCTTTTAGAATTTTTTTCTGGCTTTCTGATTTTGATGGAAAAACCAATGAATAACCTTTAGAATTTTTTTAACAGGATTTTTGAGTTGGTCAGAAGAACCAAGAATTTTCATAGCAGCTTTTCTGACTTTGGTCAGAAAATCTATGAGCTTTTCAAATTTTAACTAGCGGAGAGAGAGCTGTCTTGAGCAGACAGTTAGCTTTCTCAAGCATAGAGTTTTTAGAATAGCAAGAAAAAGGCATCTAGAGTGGAGCAGAACATACAGAGAGCATTCTGGGAAGTCATCGCAGCAGGACTAACTGCCGGCTTGAAGTCACAATTTGTGTGAAAACTAGATTCTGAGGAGGACGCAAGACATCCAGGTCCAAATAAGGGTACAAGAGCAGGGAAATGCAAGAGGAAGAACACAGATTTTTTTTTTTTTTGCTTAAGCTCTGCTTACAACTTACTTCCAGTAGTAGCAAAACAATCCAACAATCCATTAACAAGTTAACAGCAGTGGAAGGATTGTTCCTTCTTGAGGAGAAATCAGAGTCTCATGTCTTTATCTGTTATCCTCTTCTTCAGATCCCTGTGAAGTTAACAGTCCTACTGCTTGCAGCAGTTGACCTCTTTGATTTAATTTAATTTTATTTTATTTAATTTAATTTGGACTGGAACTTGCCAAGAAGGATAGACTTACCTAGCAGTAAGACTCTGGGATCTATCTCTCTCTGCTGTTTTCCATGGGTTCCAGGGAGGGAACTGAGATGCTAGTGCTTGTACAAGAAGGATTTTACCCACAGACTTGGGAAACACAAATTTCCTCCCTGGGTGGACTCTAGCAAACTGTGCCTCTCACTCTAGGTTCCTTCTGTCTGTGCATCATAGTTTAAACATTTCCAAAACACACCGAGACACTAAATGGATGCCCTCCCTGCAAAGATCGGAGCTCAGAACCAGCAAGCTTTTCCAGTGGCTAAAGTATGATTAAGTCCCTTTATCTGATAAAGTGTCAGTAATTGAAAAAACTTATTTTAGAGGGCACTAAATAAGAAAGAGAGGAAAGGCGGGCTCCAACTCCATATGCTGAGAGCTTTGTGCATGAGTTGGGGCATCTAGAACACAGATATTCAGTTGCATTGAAGAGGTCAGGAGACAGAAATACAAAAATTGTGACCGAAGAATAATGCAGAAGTGGCATTCAGAATCCAAATAATAATAATAATAATAACAACAACAACAATAATAATAATAATAAGTCTAAAACAAGAGCAGTCATGATTATTTTTTAAAATACAATCATTATAAAAAGAAAATTAATGGGGCCTAAGCACATTATAAATTTAAATAAATGGTCTCCACATCGTTAAATAAATAGAAAAGACATCACTCTAGATTTTATTTTTACTTAAAATGTACTTGATTGTTTTCCCATAGAATTGCATGTGACAGAGCTTTTGACTGGCATATCTTTTCATTAGGGTATTTCAACTTCTTTAAAGAAATTAATTTAAGGGTATTCATTTATTCTTATTCATTTACATATTTCTTCTTTCCATCTTTGAAGGACTTTCACAGCATATATAGGTCTGAATGATTCTGGGTTTGAATAATCACTATTGTTTTACATACATACATTTACATATACAATCTGTCTTCAAGGACATTAAAAATATGAAGTCATCCGCGGTGCAGAACTGAGTAAGGCATTACGTTTAAAGGGGAGATCATAACTAGTTCATAGTATGGTTGGAACTGTTGGAGGACTATCTGCTGTGACGTGCTGTCTCCCCACTTGTGCATGTGAAGGACACTTGGCTACTCCCCGAGGAGGGATGCTCTGTGTGCCTTGTCATCTCCATACTCACTTGGGAATTTCATTTCTGTATGAATTCAACTGCCACCATTAAAAATTAGAAACATTGAATAGTTGCCACTTAAGAGCCAGCATATTTCTGCCCTACTCTTTCATGTATTTTAACTCCTTCTGGACAACCTGGACTTCATGTTAGTTTTTGTTTTCCTTGATTTTAAGAACAATTTTACATGCAAGTGTTCCCTTAAACTATATAGTACATAGATTACCTTATTTAAAGCTTTAAGAAGATGTCAAATGATTCATATTGTTACAGACCCTTGTGACTATTTTTATTAAGATGAATGTTTTGTGATGTTAATGATATTTGATGTAAGTTGGGTTTGTTATTACAATTAAAGTAAGCTATACATGTGTTCAAATGTATTTAGTCCTGTTGATAAAGAGTCACTTCTACTTTTTCATATCATAAACGTGATGCTCTGAGTACATACACATACACACATATGTGTATGCATATATATGTATATATAGTCACAAACCACAATAAATACAGTGTTTAGAGAATAAAAAATTGTGGAGTAATCTTAATGAGATATCTGTATACATCCTCATCTCACGGCTCAGAGATCACTGCCAAACAGTGGCCAGACCCATTGAAAAACCCAGAGATATTAGAAATCTAGAGTGTCTTAGTTAGGGTTTTACTGCTGTAAACAGACACCAAGACCAAGACAACCCTTGTAAAGAACAACATTAGGGCTGGCTTACAGGTTCAGAGGTTCAGTCCATTATCATCAAGGCTGGAGCACGGCAGCATCGAGGCAGGCATGGTGCAGGAAGAGTTCAAAGTGCTACATCTTCATCTGAAGGCAGCTAGGATAAGATTGGCTTCCTAGATGAGAGTCTTAAAGCCCATACTCAGGTGGCACACCTACTGCACCAAGGCCACACCTACTCCAACAGGGCCATACCTTCTAATAGTGTTACTCCCTATATAAACTATCACATAGAGCAAAACTTTGCCAGATATGACAGCTCCATTGAGCACTCACAATGTATGTGACAGTTATACATGGATGCCTATAAACGATTAATTCATATAGAATTCCAGCATAGACAGCAGAAGGGCTCATGAAGCCACCCATCTGGGGAGCTACTGGTTATTGATGACCACTCATGGAAGGATAGTCATATGGCCCTTGGGAGTCTACACACGTTCCAGTAGATAGTACTTCAACAATGCACATACTGAAAGCATTAAATGGATTCAGTGTTTTGTTTTGTTTTGTTTAAGAAATAAGGAATGTGGAGTCAAGAGAGAAGTGTGGTGAGGAGGATTAGAGGAGGATTTGAAGGAGAAGGAATAGTGAATAGATTTTTTTCAAAACATACTATGTGCATTTGTGAGATCATTTAACAATAAAAATGTTTAATGAGAAGGTGGGCATGTCTCAAGAGCTGGGATGTAGGCCAGCAATAACTAACATTCACAATGATCTAGATTCAACCTTCCTTGCACACCCAAAATGTTAAAGTTAGAAATACAATATTATCTAGCAGTTCCATTCCCAAATATATCTAAGCATGAATTCAAACAAATATTTGTGCACCAATGTTTACTGTAGCATTATTCTCAATAGCCAAAGAATGGGAAAATCTCAAATGTTCGTAAACAAATGAATAGACAAAATAGATATGGTGTTAATACTAGAGTATTTTAAAAATTTTAATAAAGGAAGGAAATTCTAACAAACACTACAATATTGCTAGTATTTGAAAACCTGCTACATCAGATTAGAATGTAAAAGAAAAATGTTGTATGATTCCATTAATATGAGATAGCCCAAGCATTCTAATTTGTAGAGGTTGTCAATAGATCCTGATTGAAGAGAGAGAGAAAGAGAGAGAGGAGGGGGGAGGAGAGAGGAAGAGAGGGAGAAGAAGAGGGAGAGAGGGAGAGAGAGAGAGGGAAGGAGAGGGAGAGAGAGAGAGAGAGAGAGAGAGAGAGAGAGAGAGAGAGAGAGAGAGAGAGAGAGAGAGGGGAAAGAATGGGTTTTTATCATGTTTTGGGTGTAGGTTTTAGCTTAGATATAAAATCCTATTAGAAGTACCTGCCGGGCATGGGTGTACTTTTATGTAGATATTCTTTATGTCACTGAACTATATGCCTAAAATGGGTTAAAACATTCAATTTTATTCTGCGTATTTTATCATAACAAAAATATAAATTCCATACCAAAATGTCTCTAATTCGCTGTCATATTCATAAACTAAATAGTAATTTTTGTTAGTGGCTCTTTAACTTTATTAATAAGCAATTATAAATATTAATACTATTTATTAAAAAGAATAACCAAGGTCTGGAGAGATGGATTAAATATTAAGAACACTGGTTGCTCTTGTAGAGGACCAAGTTGTGATTCTCAGCACCCATATAACTCCAGTTCTAAGGGGTCTAATGCCCTCTTCTGGCTTCTGCAAGGTACCAGGCCTGTACATGATACACAGATAATGCAGGAAAACATGTATAAAAATTAAAAACTAAAAATAATAATACTAAAAAAAATCACCAAATATATGTTGTGAACATAAAGCATAATTCCTTATAAGGTACTATACCAGACTTACCATCAAGCATGGCAAAATTTACATACTTATAAAGAGATTATAAACTTTAAACCAAGGGCATATCAGTGAGAAATGTCTAGCCTATTACATGTTGATTAGGTAAATACTCCAGGACATAGTACCATGGTGAAAAGAAATCTCTTCTCTTACAAGTTACATACCTCAATGAGAGAGACTAAAGCCCATTTCTGTCTTGCTAGTGTATTTCAGCCTTCTATACTATAAGGGGCAGACACTGTTTTCTTTATGGGGGCATTTGACACTTGTGTTTTAAATGAGACACTGTGATCATGAAGTTTGATTGATTTTCACCAAGTATAATATATTGTGAGGAGCTCTGTCACTGTCCCATAGTCCTCTGCGTCTCATTATTTACTGTGCTCAGCACCCCTCTAGCTCTTCAAAGCCAGACTGCTCCACGCACCTCTAAGAGCTTGTTTGTTATTCCCTGTAAGCATTAATGAAATTACTAATTAGAACTAAACAGAACCAACAACTCTGTAGCAGCCTACACGAGCCCAGAACTAAACTAAAAATAGAAACACATCTCCGTTCTCTGCCTATAGAACTCCATCTATTTGTGTTCAATCCGTTCAATGATACTCGATGACTGGTCAATTGGAATTAATTTTTTAATTGCATTTCACCCATATTGTCATGTCCATTCTCCTTTAATGTAATAATTTTCCCAGAGAAGAGTTCTGGGAAGTGACTGTAGAGGACAAGAGGAAATGAATCAAAAAGCCACCATAATTGAAGGTTAACGAAATCCATGATAAAGACTGAAAACCTTGAAGGAGTAGAGAAGTTTCACAAACAGTTGGCTTCCTTATGCCAAATACCATGACACCGTGCTTTATGTATACCTGCTACATTCTGATGTTATTTGAAAAACAAATGTGGGTTTATTATTGATTTTACACAATTTTATTTTTTGGAAAACATGCAAAAGATGTTAAGCTTTAATTCATACTTTAAGAACTTGTGTTTAGTCATTTAAAATATTCTGTGTATTTCTTAGTAATATAAGTTAAACTTTTTTTCTTCTTTGTGAAATTCATTTCCTAATCAACATGTGCCTATGGTGCTGATATCATTTTAGACTTTTTACAAATATCATATATCCTAATGTGGTGAGGTAAAAGAAATAAATTTAATAGAGATGAATTATGTTAAGCTTTGTGTTAAATTGAGAATTGTATCAGATCTATAAAAAATAACTCTTGTGGCCTAGAAAATGGCTCAGCCGCTAAACAACCTGTCATATAAGTGTGACACATAGATCTTTATCCCTCATGTAAAGAGCTGGTATGGTGGCATTCTTCGGTTACCCTAATAGTTGGGTATCAGAGATAGGCAGAGCCCAGAGCACTAGCCCAGTAGGCAGTCATTGCGTGCTGGCTACAGTTAGAACAACACAGAAAAACCTAGATGCTGACTGTGACCTTCACGTGCACGTGTACACACATGATTTCAGTATTTGAAACAGGACATGTATTAATACACATAAAGAATTCTGCAATACGAACCAGTGTGAGACATTCCAGTACAATTATTACCTACATTAAGGCTATGCATACATCCAAGCACACAGGATAATTGGGACTTTTGCACTGAACTAATGGCAATTAAATATTATACAGCCACAGAGAATCAGCCTTGCCCTTGACAGACATTTACTAGGTCATTCTGTAGTAAGAATGCTGATTCACCAAAAGGAAAGGCAACATATGAACATAAAAACAACAACAAAAAGGCCCTACATACACACTATCACAGAATAATAGTCACAGGACCACGTGGTAACAGAAAGGACCACACAAACCCCCTTTATCTTTGTTATCGCTAAGTAAGTCTGTTGTTCTAGTGACTGGATAATAAGCCTCCCCCCTTCTTGTTCTCTCTCTCTCTCTCTCTCTCTCTCTCTCTCTCTCTCTCTCTCTCTCTCTCTCTCTCCCCCCCTCCCTCCCCTCTCTTTCCGATTAGTTCTCATGTAGCCAGCAAAGGATGACATTGAACATCTGATTCTAATGCTCTGATCTTCCAAGTGCTAGGATTATAGGTTTATGTCATCAAGCTTGGCATTTATGCTATTTGAAGATGTTTAACTTCAATAATATATAACTTTTAAACTTTTAATGGGTGCGGATTTTCCCACCCCACCCCCAAACCATATTTCCCTAATACAGAATCATGGAGATGTTCCGCTATTTTTCTGGATTTCACATTAAGGCTTGTGATTCATTTATAGACAAAGACATGTACAGTTACTTGGAAGTAGTTACAGACAGTGCTGGGAATCGAACATGGATCCTATGAAAGAGCAATCAATACTCTTATCTACTGAGCCATCTCTCCAGCCCCTTAAGTCATTTCTTTTAAAGGCAGATGTGACTGAGTGAAATAACTCCCCTACTAGAGTGGTGTGTGTGTGTGTGTGTGTGTGTGTGTGTGTGTGTGTGTGTGTGTGTGTGTGTCTAGCTTTACAGAAAAGCATTAGTCCAGCTCAAGGCTGTACTCTGATAAATTTTTTCACCATGATATATTTCAAGCTGCCTTTCATCATAGTGAGATGTGAAGATAAATATTAAATTTTCAGGTCCCCCTTGGCCTTTTGGGCGTGAGATCTAAGTATGTCAACCCTCTTCTTACTGAGAACTTGGCAGCCTCAGGTCCATTTTTTAAGTTCACATATTCCCTCTTTACTATGTACCCCAGAGAAGAAGATGTGATACAAACCCATAGTGAGAGACTTTGGTACTTAATTGCTCTAGAACCACAGGGGATGCAGGATGCTGACAAGGTCATTAATGTGTCTCCTGTGGTTATTCTATGGGATTCAACATACAAGATCCTTCTGTTCTCAATTCATGAAGCTAAACTGAGTTTTATAGGACTTACATTAGCCTATTATAAGCAAGGATAAGAGAGCTGAGATTGAAGTTCTCAAAAGACCTTCCCTGTGATGCTTTAGATAATTTCTCTTATCTGCCAATTCTCTCTCTCTCTCTCTCTCTCTCTCTCTCTCTCTCTCTCTCTCTCCCTCTCTCTCTCTCTCTCTCTTGCCCACATACCTTATCTCAGCAAGTAATTTGAAAGAACACTAGATTTAGAATATCACAAATCACATTGGAATATTTACAATGGTTCCTGATAGTTGGGACTAAACCTCTGGAACTCAAATAACTTAAGCACTCTTGCTTTTCTTGAGTATATTTTTAAAAACAACTAACTAACTAGTCAACTTGTTTTTGTTGTATCTGCCTTTTTTGCCTAATAAAATGCTTATTCTTATAAGCTGTTTAAATAAGGATAGTAGGGAAACAAGAGATCCTGGGCAGGATAAGTAATTCTGCACAGAGAAACATGTTTATATCCAAACAATGGTTATCAATTTCATCAATAATTTCTAAGCATCAAACACCATTCCTCTTACACGAAGTATTACATCTCAATGTTGCAAAGGCTTATTTTAGTGATGGGATTTAATAACTTACCAAAGAGATAAACTATTTGTTTAATAAAGAACAATAAGACTTGGAATATAAGCCTAATTTTATTATAAGGAGGCTACATACCAATAACATAATCAGGTTTAAAACTTAAAATTTCCATTTTTTGAGATCCACATTGATAGGATAGGTGTTAGGTAAATCTGCTTTCAATTTAAGGAAGCTGTTAACCTCTTTGGAGATAAGCGTGCCATTTAAAGCAATTTTCATAAATTAGTTATATGATCCCAAAAAGATAGAAATAAATACTAGGAACTAAATAATGTGATAAAATAAATTATACACATGGGAAATAATTTCTAGGCATTATTGCTTTGACTGAATTCTGAAAACGAGTCAGTGAAAGTACTCATTTACACAGCTTACTTGGCTCAGGGATATGACAGTAAAGTAAGAAAAAATATTTAAAATATACCCCCCCATTTACCTAGGCATGCCTTACATTTTTATGGCTGGTCTTATCAGGGGGATACCTGTATGAGAGTGCTCTGATGCAGAGCAAACAAACTAGAAATATTAGCGAGAAATCATAACATCGATAGATTTGACAGACAATGCCAAAAAAAAAAAAAACAATGCTAAGGATACAATGTATCAGCCCCTTGGTGTGAGGTATCATTCTAAAATTAGAGAATGTGGAATTTTTGCTTCATTTGCTAATATTTGAAATTTAATCAGAATGTAGGTGCTTCTAATAGATGGGCATTATGAATAGGTTAACATAAACAGATATGAGTACAATGTAAGACCACAGGACTCCGTCTAATCTGTGTCCTGCTTCTGTAGCTGATTCTTTCCCTTAGATGAAATTTCCATAAACAATTTCATGTCTCTAATTATTTTTGACTTATGAAATCTTTATGGCATAAACCTACTACTGAACAAGTTGTCCTCTGACTTCCGCAAGGGAAGCCACAGCATATGGTGCCTCCCACACACACATTAATAAATAAATGTAAGAAAATTACATGTTTGCCATTTATGCTTAAGTTCTTAAGTAATTGTTAATTTCCTTTTGATGTGTGGTGGTCATCTCACGTCACGGCTTTCTAGAGGACAAGCGGAGCTGCCATTCATGATCCTCCTCTTTCCTGTGCGGCGCCACATGCCACAGATATCAAATGGTTTCTGGGATCTGCAAGCCAGAAAAGTGGTATTTTCTGATACTTCATCATAAGTAGTAAACAACTCTTTTGATCTCAGTTGCGTAATAACTCTTAATCTCTAGGAAGAAAAGGCCCGTTCCATCCTGTTCATCTTCTCTACGTGCCTTTGCTTTATCCTTTGCCTTGAGTTCTTCTACATACATTTTGAATGAGTTCTCTCAGAATATTCCATTTTGGCTTTTATTTAAATAGATGTGAAACTATGTTATTTGTGCACGCTTCTAATCTTAAACTATTGAACTATCCTCAGCATGCAGACGGGATCTTTATTTTGACATCCTAAAGTGGTTTTCATAAATTTCAGATTTTCCCAGAGAACTTTATGTATAGAGTTCATCTATATTTATTCCCATTCCTTGTAAGCATTATATTTTAAAATACTGTTGTCTAAGAGCTTTGGAAATGGCACAACTGGTTAAGGTTAGTCCTGAAGGCTTTACTTGGGATCCCTAACATTCACGTAGAATTGTGTCCACGCCTCCCTTCACTTCTGGTATCCTAATGCTGAGTTCTGAGGCAAGGAGACAAAGACAAATTGACCCTCAACATGTTGGCCAGTCCTTCTATCCAAAGGGGTGACTTGGGGTTCAGTAAGAGAATGAACTTGCTTCTCTAGAAGCATGGTGAAGAGCGACTGACAAAACACCCGATGTCTCCCCGACCTCTACCTCACATGTGCACATACACATGTATACTACACATCAACTCAGTATAATTTTATATGTTGACCATTTATTCAGACAATTTGTTGAACTCTCAAATCATTTATTTATAGATTTCCCTTCATATCCATCAAAATAGCATTTTGATGTTCGGATTTTTGAACAGAATGCACAATAAAAATGAATTAGGTCTTGTTATATTTCTACTCATTGCCTATCTAGACCCTCTATCAGTCATTGGAAATAATAAAATCTGGCTTTAACTGGACACCTATCCATTTCTTCTCTAAATGTACCAGCTTTTGCTTCAGTTGTCATCATGATGACATTACATGTATGAACATGTAGAAATCATCTTGTTCTCTTGATTAACTGGCTACTTCATTATTAAAGGACTTATACGGTCCCTGGTCGTATCTTTCCTAAAAACACAAAGATATTTATCTTACATTTAGTTGTATGTACTTGTATGTATCTGTGTATATCTGGGGTTACCGGTGGTTCTGAGCTCCCTGATGCAGGTGCTGGGACCTGAATTCAGGTCCTCAGCAAGAAGAGTACACTCTCATAACTGTTGTGACATCTCTCCAGACACCCTGAGAGTATCATCCACCTAGAAACCCACTTAGTCTGAAATTAATATAGCATCCCGGCTTCCTTTCTCAATATGACTAAAATATAACTTTTCAATTTTACTCTAGTTCTTATAGACAACTTAAATACAGATCACTAGAATTCCACTCTAATCATCTTTGCTAGGCTTAATCCTCATTTATTGGGTGTTTCGTTTTCTGCTACATTTATTTTCTCATAATTTTTTCTTCTACTGTTACTTTTATTGGTCTTTTATCACTTCATTTGTCACCTTGTATTTTGTTTGTTCATTCAAAATCTTTAGTGGTCTTTATAAGAAAGGTATATATTACATATATTAATTAAAGTCAGCTTTTGAGTAGATTATCATTAATAGTGTCCGGGGTGGGCTATCTGTCATGGCATGAGTCTCATGTTGGGCAAGTCATTGGTTGGACATTCCCTCAATTTCTGGTCACTCTTTATCCCTGCACATCTTGTAGGCAGGAAAAATTGTGGGTTGAAGGTTTTGTGGATGGGTTGGTGTCTTCATTACTCCAAAAAGTTTATTTCTATTAAAGGAAAGGCTACCTTAATCTCTGAGGAGCTTCCGGACAACATGGATATAATGTTGAGCAAAGCACAGAAGTGATAATACTGGAATAAGAATGCAGTTATGATAGTTAATCTGCTGACTTGATTGTACCCAAAGTATCTAGGAGATTGGTAAAACATCTTTAGATATGTCTGTGGGAGTGTTTTCAGAAAATTAATTAGTCAGGGAGAAGGGTGTCCTGATTGTGGGTGTGCTGTCATATAGCTTAGAAAACCAGATGGCATAAAAGGTAGACAGGGAGAAAGGGGGTCAGTTAAGGTGTTCTCTCAGCCCCGAGGCTGTCAGCAGGCAAACTACACTGCTTTGCTATGCCCTCTCTCCATGATGGATTCAAAATCTGCAATGCTGATAAAAACATCATTTTTCTTTAATATGGCTATGTCAGGTGTTCTGTCACAGGAAGCTAATTAGTTTAGTATTAAAAACATTTTTTTCCTTTGGCTTTTGTGTCTCTATTGCAAGAGTTTTCAGAACTTGCCTTTCCTTTCCTGGGTGCATTTGGTAGATGACTGAGTGAGATGATTCACTGGCCAGCAACAGTGTCTGCTGAGCATACCCACAAATAACCCTAGATCCAAGCACAATTTCTATGAAAGTTGTAAGCCAGGTATTTAGAGATAGTAGGTGTTGTGAAATATAATGTGGTGGCGGTGGGGGTGAAGGGGTACCTGGTGGGCCCATGCCTGAGAAATCACGCCTTGAGACACACTGCTAAAAGGGAGGTTAATTGTGGGGGAAGGGAGGGGAGGGGAGATCTAGGGAAGGGATAGAGGCAGAGAAACAGAGCCACAAGGGCTGGAGAAATAAGGACAGGACACAGGGGCTGGAGAGATGGCTCAGTGGTTAAGAGCACTGACTGCTCTTCCAGAGGTCCTGAGTTCAATTCCCAGCAACATGGTGGCTCACAACCATCTGTAATGGGACCTGAAGCCCTCTTCTGGTGTGTCTTAAGACAGCTACAGTGGACTCATATAAAATAAATAAATACTTTTTAAAAATAGGACAGGACACGGAAGGACAGAAAAAGAAGAAAAGAGACTTGCCAGAAACAGAGGGGGTGCTGGCTGGGGTGGCTAGCCTTTCTCTTATATGCCGCCTGCATACTTGGTTAGCACCTGGCAAGCAATGGCAGAGGTGATGACTAAGCTGTTGCTAGATTTCTCGGAGAAGCCTAGAGGAATCCCTCCTAACCCAATAGTAGGCATCCTAACATATACCCTCAGAGAAGTTACCTTAACGAAGCAGAATCAGATTTAAAACAAATGTTTGTTACCAGAATAAAAGGCTGACTACATTAGCCAAATGGATGCTAGACTTTTGTTTATAATAACTCCTAAAATATTACTTCAATTTAGGTTTATAAGTAGAGTACACACATTCATCCTATCATTATATGACAACTTACAATTACACTAAAAATAATGGTTTTTAACTTCTGCTTTAGAACATGATACAATTCTTTCTCTCTGTAGCTAGGGAGATTGTTTCCGTTGTTTTGCCCCCCCCCCCAAGTTTACGCCTAAATAACATTCTGTATTTCTCCCAAATCTTTGCTGTGATCATAATTTTCTTACCCTGAACTGTCAAGAATCCTTTATGATTGACCCAAAGATATTTTTTAATTAAATTATCATCTGAATAGTCCCCACGGTTCTCAGATTGCCTGTATTGTCAAGATCAAGCTTACGAAATATATTGAGATAATTCATACAAGAGTCTATTATCTGATTTACACAAACTAGATCTTTTCATAATTCAATTGCCGTCATTCTAGATGCTGAATTTTCTACATCAAGACTCACTGAAAGCCAAAATGAGCTCTACTTTACACTGTTATTTTTCTAATACTGTGCCCAGTGGGGCACACAGAGTTGCTACTGAAATGGTATATCATAAACAAAACTTAATAAGTGAGACCATGCTTTACCAACCTTAGACATGTGTAAGTAATAATCTTATTGGGGTTGCTCCTGAGCTGTATATATGTGACATTACAGTTGATTCACAATCTCAAAAGCTATTTTGTTATGACTGTGTCCTACATAACTGCTTAGATACTAAAATCCCTATTGCGTGTGCACATGGAAGGGTGAAGTCTGCAGGGAGCCATTCCAGCTCATTCTGATACGCCTCTCTCTATGTTATAGAGAGAGTGTCAATCTCTAGAATTCATATCTACATTTGCACAGTTTATGTCACAAATATAATTCAGATAGTGTCCTCTTCATTGGTGATATTCAACTGTGGTTTTTCAAACAATTCGTTCCTTATATGTAGGTTGGAAAGCAGTTCAACAAAATAACAAATGCTGCTATGGGTTGACTTTTGTTCTTAAAACTACTTCGATCCAGGTATCCATGCTGAGATTCTAGGATAAAAAATTAATTTTGTGTAGTACTTTGTACTGGATTTCAGATTGAAAGCAACTTCTAAGAATTTTCTTGATGATTTTTTTAAAGTATATCATTGTTTCTCTCTATTTCTTTAGGCAAAAGTAAAATCTATTTATTACTTCAACATGCTTGGGTATTTCCGTGAATACTCATCTACTTAGAATATATATATACTGCTTTTTCTCTGGAATAAAACTCCCAGCATTTGTGCGAGCAATAAAGGCAAGTCAAGATTTTATTTACCAAAGGATTTCTAAGGTAGACAAGCCACATATTGGAGAGATTCTCAGCCACTGTGGTCAGGAAAGAATTGGACATGGGCTGTTACAAACCCTTCTTTTTATGAAACCTTTCCTTTGAAATTTTTAAAGAAATTATTTTATAGAATTGGATTAAAATGACAATTTACTTGCTGAACAGATTCTCTCTCTTGTAAATGGCCTTGCAGAAATGTTATGTAATGTTTTGCTGATTATTCAATGAAGGCCTGGTTTTATTTGAATTTCGGACTGTCTTCTGAATAGTGTGCCATCAAAGCTAAATATTTATACTTTGTAATTCTCAATATGTTGATAATTTTGCTAATTAGCAAACTCACAGTGAGCAGGTGTCATTCACATCACAAGAGTCTCACTGCTGTCACATTTTAATAAGAGTAAATTTCAAGGTAAATCTTTTGGCTTGGGAAATTTTCTTGGTGGACAAAAACAAAAAACAATAAAAACCTCTCCCTGAGTCCAGTCAAGTGTCTAAGCAAGCACAAAGCTTCTTTAAGGAATGCAAGCCATTCTCTCATTCTGATCCTTAATTTTGTGTCCAGTAACTTAGACCTCCTGTGTTCAACTTTAATTCATTCAGCAGTCTATAAAGTGGGGGGAAAACTACTCGAAAACTTAAATGGCATTTTTCACTTTGGAGACAATTCCTATATGGCTGGAAAGACTGAACAGTCGATGGAATCAGCCTTAGTCATTAGTGGCTGAAATATTTAATTGCCAAGATCAATGTTGCTTGTACATCTGGGTGAAGCCCTCTTGGTCTGAGAGAATCTTGCGTTTCTTGAGTACAGAAAATTGCTTCTAATCATAGACTTAACGAACTCCCCTGCCTGCTTTCCCTGATTTCTAACTCACATAGTTAGGATGATGTCTTCCGGGTTCTAAACTCTTTGTACATGTAAATCTTTGCCTTTTCTTCTCTTTTGAGGATTGAGCTCTTTGAGACCTGTTATGTATCTTCAGGAGAATGCAGAACTCTTGATATGTGGTAAGCACATGATGCTATTTTTTAATTAAACAGATATACATAAGTCTGTCCTGTGGAGATACAGAAATAGCCACAATATTTTTATGTTAACTAACTCATTATCATCCATTGTATAAATGGTTTGTGCACCAGAAAAATACAGTGTTGTCTAGCGAGAAGAGGACGAATAGAAGTTTTCACTAAATCATGTATCAATTTAGAGTAAGCAAATATTAGCACTTTTGTTTTTTCTCATCAGTTTAGTACCAATTTCCCCCTCTAGCATGAACATTTCGAATATTTTAAGTGTCACAGCATCACTAACTATATCTTACACAATCAAGCATCTTCAGAATTGATTAAAAACCACTGTAACACCTTCCTCTTCCTTCACATCTTCAAACTGTCTTCATGGACTAGACAATCTGTCTGAGTCCTGCATCTCCATAGGTTATTCAGCCTTTGGATTTTGTCAGACTCTGTTTTGAATAACACTTACGGCGTTTAGTGTTAGAGAAAGAGCAGTAAATGGGCAGATATTATCCTTGGTCACCTAGTGGAAGAGAATGTTTTACAATAATTTAATCACCATTGTGAGTAATAAGACAAAGATCACTAGAAAACTGTAAAAGCCTAGAAACTGGGTGTGGTCTCAAAGGGACAGTTATAGAGCACCTGGGCAATTCTCACTGTCACTTAAAGTGCTTCATCTTCAGACTTCCAGATTTCAATCCAACTTCTGCTTTTCAGAGACATTCTTAACCTCTTCACTGACCCTGCCCCAAGCTCGTGTAGATTAGAGTCTTCGTTTTATCTCATGGAATTCTGTCACCTGTCAGTGATCACCATTAACTTATATTTAAACAAATAATTACCTATAGTTTCTGTATCTCAGGGAATTTTTAAGTTTTATAAAAACGAAAGGAACATTTATTCACATAGTCAGAGCTGAACACACTATTTGGAATCTCAAATAACTTCAATGAGTATGTGAAGAAGTAACTGAATGATTGAATGAACTGATCTAGCAAGCTGGCTTGTTAGCATAAAGGTATAGACAATGCACATGTATTTTAAAAGGGTAAATAAGTGGACAAGTGACATATCAATGAGGTGAACATTCCAAACAACATAACTAAACATTATGCAATATGGCTTTAACACATGTAAGTATATTACACAGCTTCATGGGAATCCATGTACTTACCATTTTCCAGGGCCATTTGATTCTGACAGGATGTTATGTTTGTATCTCTGTCTAATAAGCTATTTGGGAAACTAAAATATTTTGTAAGTATATACCTATGCATATATGTGCTCATTCACACAGATAATAAATCAGCTTTGTAGACAAAGAGCTTCATATTTTTGTACACACTTCATAAATTGTACACTCAATAGTATTGGTATATACTTCTTAATTCTGGTATTTTAAATAGTGAAATAGCGCTTTCAAAGTGTATGGCTACTGGAGATTATGCAACAGGCAAATTGACTTAATGAAGATGGAAACCTGGCACACAGCACATTCACAGCGATTAAGTTCTTTCGTGTTTGAAAGGCTTACAGGAAGCAACTATATAATGAAATGCTGGCTGCCTCTTGCCTTCCTCAAGTTTGTTAAAGAACTATGGCTTAGTGAATTCTTTTTATGTAGCTACTTTCTCTACAAGTATCTACATTTTGGAATGCTGTTAACAAGAATAATGGCATACTAAGGACAGAATCCCCACCTCTGACATATTAAGCTGGTCTCTTTTTCAGAAAGTTGCACATGCATGTGGTCACATTCACAGTGAACACTTAAAAGAGAAATCAGAGTTTGAGAGTACATAGCATTGTGTCTGGACCCTGATAGTCAACTTAAGAAACTGTACTTTAGAGTTCTAGAGATCCAGTGAGTCAATAATGATTAAAAACACCAGCTTGCCCCCAAACAATGCTCCAATGTATAATAAGGACACATGTGCCACCATGTTTATAGCAGCCTTATTTATAATAGCCCAAAGCTAGAATCAACCCAGATGTCCCTCAACAGAAGAATCGATACAGAAAATGTGGTACATTTACACAATGAAGTACTACTCAGCTATTAAAAACAATGACTTCATGAAATTTGCAGGCAAGTGGATGGAACTAAAAAAATATCATCCTGAGTGAGGTAACCCAGATACAAAAGAACACACAAGGTGTGCATTCATTGATAAGTGGATATTAGCTCCCTAACTCACAATGCCCATGGTAAAACCCACAGACCATATGGAGCTTAGGAGGAAGGAAGATCAGGGTGTGGATGCTTCAGTCCTGCATTGAGGGTGGGATGGAATGATCGCAGGAGGTAGAGGGAGAGGGTCCTGGGAGGGAGAGAGGAAAGGGGGAAAATAAGCGGTCAGTACCATGTACTAGAGAGGACAGGAGAGAGGTACAGAGGGCCAGGAAATCAAATAAAGATATGTAGCAGGGGGTAATGGAACTAGGAATAGCCATTGGAGGGTCCCAGATGGCAGGGAAATGAGAGGCTCCCAGGACCCATCAGAGATGATTTTAACAGAGAAGGGGAGATAGAACCTGTAGAGACCACCTCCAGAAGATAGGTACAGCCTCTGGTTGTGGGATGGGGCCATACACCCAGAAAGTTTTTAACCCAGAAATGTTCCTGCTCAAAGGAAGAACAAAGACAAAATGGAACAGAGACTGAAGGAAGGGCCATCTGAGGACTGCCCCACCCGGGGATCCATCCTGTCTGCAGGCACCGAACCAGATACTGTTCCCATAGCCAAGAGGCACTTACTGACAGGAACCTGATGTGGCTGTTCCTTGGGAAGTTCAGCCAGCAACTGACCAATGCAGATGTAGATGCTTGGAGCCAACCATCAGGCTGAGCTCAGATATCCTGGTGGGAGAGCTAGCAAAAATACTAGAGGAGC
This sequence comes from Rattus norvegicus, assembly GCF_021556685.1. NCBI lineage: Eukaryota > Metazoa > Chordata > Mammalia > Rodentia > Muridae > Rattus > Rattus norvegicus. The sequence goes on along the minus strand of NC_141535.1, from coordinate 208,432,165 downwards.
TGAGGGGATCACAACCCTATAAGAAGAACAATGTCAGATGGCTGGACCACCCAATGCTCCCAAGGACTAGACTACCAACTGAGGAATGTACATGGAGGGATTTGGGGCTCCAGACACATAGGTAGCAGAGGATGGCATTCTCTGACAACAATGAGAGGGGAAATCCTTGGTCCTAGGGAGGTTTGATGCCCTAGAGTAGGGGGATGCTGGAGTGTTGGAGTGGGAGAGGGTGGATGGGTGGAGGAGCACCCTCACAGAGGCAAAGGGGAGGGAGGAGACGGAGGTTGTAGGATGGCGGCTTGTGGAGGGGTAACCAGGAAGTACGTATCATTTGAGATGTAAATGAATGGAATGATTAATACAAAAACAAACAAAACAAAACAAAACAAAGCAAACAAAAACACCAGCTTGCATGCAACCTGGCCTCAGACAGGACTGTGTTTATATCACCTGCCTCTGTAGATAGAGAAGACAGCAGAGTAAGGTGCTATCGTCCAAAGCATTGACACTTCAGGGTCTTGGAAAGCCTGGGAGTACATAAATTCTCACTGTTCATACTGTGAAGCTAAAACCTCTCTCCTGATTTTCCATTACTAAGAAGACAATGAGAGTTCTATCTGCTGATCTCTTGCACAGACCTAATCTTTGAAGCACCTCTTGCACCATAATTTACAGTCAGATAAAGTACATTTATGTACAGTGTGTATTTCTGGAGTGCTGCTGCTATGTATTCCTCTCTCGGTTGGAGCCTTTCAGACAAGAGACTCCTGTTTTTTGAAGTTTTTTTAAATTAAATTTATTTGTTCACTTAAATATCAATATCAGCCCCCTCTCTCCTCCTAGTACCTTCTCGTGAAGACCTTCCTCCTATTTCTTCCACCTCTTCTCCTTTGAGAAAGAAGGGATAATGCCCTCTAGGTATCACTCCTCCATTATTCCTCCCACCCCACCCAAAACCCCATCCTCTGGGCACATCAAGTCATGCAAGACAAGGTGTATCCTCTCCCATTGAGACCAGACAAGGTAGCCCACTTAAGGAAACAGGAACCACAAGCAGACAGGAAACAGTTCATGGAGAGCTTCATCTTCTGTTGTTGGGGGCCCCACATAAAGACCAAGTTGTTCATCTGCCTCATGCCACCTAGGTCCAGCACGTGTTTGCTCTTTGACTGATGGTTCAGTCTCTGGGAGCCCCCAAGGGTCAAACTTAATTGACTATTGGTATTCTGTGGAGTCCCTGTCATCTTCAGGCTCGTTCATCCTTCCCCCCAACTCTTAAATAAGTCTCCTCAAGCTCCATCTAATGTTTGGCTGTGGGTCTCTGCATCTCTTTCCATTGGCTGCTGGGTGGAGTCTTTCAGAGAACAGTTAGGATAGACTCTTGTCTGCATGCATAATAGAGTACCACTAATAGTGTCAGAGATTGGTTCTTGCCCATGGTATGGGTCTCAATTTGAGGCATCATGGGTTGGTCATGACTCTGTCTCTGCTCTATCTGACCAGAGACTCTTATTATGCTCATTCAGTATTTGAACAAACTCAGTTCTCTATAACCACCACCTTCTCAGTAGTGACCAGATGATTTCAGTCCTCAAACAGGGGCATTAGTAATTACATTATGCCAAAACTGACCTAATGAGAGTAGGAATCAACTGCCATTAATAGAAGTATATTTTTCTAAATATATATTATATACAAGATCATTCCTTTCTCAGAACATGCCTACAAGGTAAATATAGACAAAACTGAGGTACAAAGAGGTTATCTAAAGACATGGTACATATATTTTGACAAGAAGCAGAATAATTCCAAGAAGCTTCCTCCTAAGTTGTCTGTAAAAAGTGTGTGGTTGGCTCCAGGACAAATTTTTTTTAAATGATAGAGAACATCAAGTTAGGTGGGTAGAGAGGTGGAAAGGACCTAGGAAGAGTTAAGGGAAGGGAATGAGTATGGTCATGATGTAATGTATGAGTAACATTTAAAATAAAAATATACTGTGAAAAAATTAATAACAGTAGGTGGGGCTATGGCAGAACTCACTCATTTTAGCAGTTGTGGTTATTTTAATGGTTTCTGAACCACTATTTCATGACTATTTCTGTACCTAGGGCTATGTTTTCGAAGTGACTCTGGTTGGAAATATATATCAGTGATACACTATGTACTCAGTATGCACAAATTTCTGGATTACTTCTCAGCGCCACATATGGAACAGGTAATTCAATGTGAGTTGCTCTGTAACAAAATATTAAATAGATGTGTATTACAAATAATACATAGATATGCAAAATGTATGAGAAAGTAAATAATTAAAAGTGGTATAAGATGACTCGAACAAGTACATAGTTAAGTGCATAGATACAAACAAATTCAATTTAATTTGGGGTAGTATCCACAACAGGCAAAGGTCTATGCCTTTCCATGCTTAAGGGTTTGCTTATTTAAAACATAACCCTGTAATTGAGCCTCATGCTCCAATATTCTATAACATAATGATGTTTTAAGGGCATGTGCATGATCTGCTGAATGACATATATTTAGAATATTTTTTAAGTTAGTAGATATAATTTTATAATTCTCAAGCAGTTGACTGTTCATCTTTAGATGTTTAATGTTACTGCGAATTAAATTGTAGATTATAATAATGGGATGCTTTGGGGGGACAAAAAACCCATGTGTAATTATGCATATATATGTAAACAGGCTTTTGCACTTATACATCTTCACACCTAATATAATGCTAGTTAGGCTAGTTATACATAAGCGTTCTCATGTTTTTTTTTTCTAAAGTTTTTTTCACACAGGACTATCTTTTTCTAATATACATATCGCATCCTATTAAAGATACTAGGTAGACTCAATAATCTTTCCATCAGACATTTTTCCTCACCCAGCAAGCATGTCTTTCCATGAGTTTTCTGCATCATAGGAACATAAAAAACAATACAATACTATACCTGGCTTGTAAGATATGGATGCCTGTGTTGACTAGTTACCATGTAAATCTCGTAAGGAAACTATATAACTTTTTAAAAAGAACTTATCTCTCTATAACAGGATATAATGTTGCAGTGTATTCGTCCACATTGTGAACCCTGAGATTGTGTTGTTTACTGGAAAACCTTGTTTCTGAGGTGTGGCTCAGACTTAGCCCATGCCTTTAACCCTCTCACTGGAATATAAACACACCCTTAGTATGTACTTTTTAATCCCAAACAATGAAGGTAAGTTTAGTTTGTAGAAGAAAGCATCCATGTTTGAAAATGATGTCTAATTGTGCCAGCCAAATTGATGAATCAAAGAAAGATTTGAAAGAGTAGGACATACTCAACTGTCAGGAGAACAAAGAGAAAAGAGAGGCAATTTAAAGGAAAGCAGTGCAGAGGAAGGAGGGGAGTTGTACTGAGACAGTGAGAGAGAAAGAGAGAGAGAGAGAGAGAGAGAGAGAGAGAGAGAGAGAAGAAGGAGGAGGAGGAGGAGGAGGAGGGAGGACAGAGGACAGAGGACAGTTAAAAACAGAATGAGCAAGAAATGAGAAGGAGTCAGTTTAGAACATATTGCCAAAGTAAGTATGAGGCCAAACAGGGAAATTCAGGTGAAGCCAAGAGAAGCCAGATTGAATCAGTCAGCTTGGAGAGGAGTTTGAGCCAGAACAGCTGAGTTGAATCAGTCATCCAGAGATCAGAAAGAAGGAGAAGAGGTGAGCTTATTCAGCAGTAAGTCTTGAGGCTGAAAATGTTCTAGGTCTAGATAAGATTGTACAGAGTTCAGAACCTGCCTAGGTTAGCAAATGGACACAGTAAATTTCCAAGACATCAGGTGTTGTTATATAAAATAATAAAAAGTATCACTGTCTTTTATCCCCACTAGGTCCCGCACCTCAGTGCACCATGATATCTGCTGGATATCTTAATTCTCAGTCAGCAAAGCATCTCACCCACTTTGCTCCATCCCATATCACACTGCCGAAGGCCTCTCTCTTAGCCTCGAAGCAATCTCTCTACCTATCTTGTTTCCAAGGCAGGTTTCCATGCCAGAAACACACATCCCAACTCTGTGGCAGCCCAGACTAACCACCTCACACTTTCCTACACTCAAACTGTCACATAAAAGAACACACAACACAACAATCTCTGACCCAATTGGTATGATATAATTGCCCACCTAAACATACAAAGCCCAATACACATCCACCCCTTAAGAACATTAATAACAACCTGTAAATACACAAAGCAGAATCTTAACATCACCTGCCATGGCTTCTCTCCCTCTCCCTCCTGTTCCTTCCTCCTTTCTGTCCCAGTGTCCTCCTCTTCCTTCAAACTTATCTCCCGCCCATCCTTCCTTCTCCTCCAATGCCAGGCCTCCTTCTATCCTGTACCTGCCCCTCACCTGTACTTTACAAATTCAATGGGGAGAAGGTTCTGGTGAAGTCACCTGAGTCCTGAGTAGTAACTAGGCCATTGTCCTTGGGGCAGTGGAATTAGCATCAAAATACAGATAACTCCAGGGCAAACCACAACATTTCCCCCCTTTTGTCCCGTTAAAGGCCTTTTAACTTATATATAAATGAGTACAATTATTACCATTCTACAATTTATAAAACATACAATATACTCAACACCCAATCCATCAATTTTGTCCATTACCTAAAGCACCTTGTCACCTATCCTAAAAGACTATAATTCTATACCTGACTTATATCCTGGTTTGAGATCGTATGCCATCTGAAAAACCACTCTTTCAAATTTATTATCTTTCTCAATGCTGAACAGCTTCGGCTGTTTACAAAACTACCAGTCTTCAACATCATCAGAAATCTTTGAACGACCAAATAGTGGGGATCAAAGACAATCGTACCTTTTAAATTTTGTTTATATTTTTATAACAACATCAGGTGAATAAAAGATTCTTTTATAAGATGGCTTTACTTTGGATTACTAAACAAAGAGAAGAAATTTATTTAAGGTCTACTTTTTGCACTCACTGTCTACTCTTCTGAACTGACTTGTACATATTTGCTTAATTATATCAATTGATAATGATACAGTTGTTCCTGAGTGTTTCTAAGACAGGGTTGTGCAGCCTAAAACTCATTAAGAGAACTTAGTAATCTCCAAATTATGAGTACCAAGTACTGAGATCCCAGATGTAGACCACCATGCTCTGCTTTCTCATGTTTTTAAGTGTCTTTCACCAATGTTGGATATTATATTATCTATATTTAAAATTTTTATTTTCTGTGTGTACAAGTGTGTGTGTGTGTGTGTGTGTGTGTGTGTGTGTGTGTGTGTGTGTGTGGTGTGGGGGAGTCAGAAGTTGATGTTGGAGGTATTTTTCAATCCCCACTTTATTTTTAAAATTTTAAATTTATCCATTGTAATTTTTATACATTTATACAATGTACTTTGATGTTAGCCAACCCTTCCTACCCACTTCAAATTCCCCAGGGACCAACCAAGCCAGCTCCATCTAAATTTTATGTCCTTTACTGTTGTTGTTGCACGTCTGTGTCAAACTAGCAAAGACCATATACACAAGAGTCTGAAACTATCCACTGGGATATGGGCAACCAATCAGTAGCCATGCTCCCAAAGGAATGTAGCTCTCCCTCCCTCAGCAGATGTAAACTGCCAATGGCTCCTCAGCCAGGTATGAGGTCTCTGGAGGTTCCCCTCACCCCACTGGGCAGATCTATGGTGTAGTTTTCAACTGTCTGATCTTGCACAGTTCTTATACAGGCAACTACAAGCGTGATGAGTTGATGTGGCATCAACCGTATCGTATCCATAGGATAGCATATGCCAGTTCTTCCAATTCTCAATAGTGCTATTACCTAAGGCTTAGAAGAGAATAAGTTACTGTTGAGTGCTAAGCTATAGGTGGGTCATCTATAGCAACCTCTGTCCTGGATGTTTGAGGCAGAGTTTCTTATTGAACCCGGAACTCACTTGCTTGGCTAATCTTGCTGCCCAATGAGCTCCAGAGTTGCATTTGTCTCTTTTCCTCCAAGCATGGGGCTTATGGGCCTGCATTGCTGCCCTTGGTTGTTTATGGGGTTCTGGAGATCCAAACTCAGATTCTGGTTCTTACACTGCAAACACTAGTGGCAAGAGTCCCAGCTCCTACCCAGCTATTTGAATAGACTTTTCCTGTACTTATATCATGTGTGTATGTCTGGACATACATTGTCACAGCCTGCATCATTTGCTTTTCTCTTTTTTTGTGGGACCAAAGATTGAATTCCAGCCATCAGGTTTGGTGGCAAGCAGCTTGACCTCTTGGGCCATCATTCTAGCCCTGAATATGTACTACTAAATAAACAGAAGTTTTTGCTCAGCTTTTTCTTTTGAAAACAACTTTTCTTTGAATTCTTTATGAATAACTAGATATTAGTGATAACTGCATTAGAAAAAGTCAGTATTAGTTCACTCCCCAAACTATTGAAAGATTAATGCAAAAGTTTTAAATTATTGCAGGCCTAGATGAGAAATCAGATTAAGTAGAGGATGGCAAGACATAATACCCATGAGAAAATAGCCTGTTGGATAAGTTGACCAAAGAATGCCTCAACTTCACAGAGTAAAGTGTAAAACTGGAAATCCTCTGGCTAATCTATGAGGCTGTCCTCGCAGGGTAATTCTGCTTTCTCCACAGTGAACCATAAGCCACTTGACAGCCAGACATGATTGCTTAAATAAAGACAACATTTAAAGAAAATTATTTCCTAAATCTTTGCAACACCATATTTTACAAAGATTCTCAATTAAATTACTTTATTTAAACTGAGATTTCTTTATTTTGATAAAGAATAATTTCTGTGTCCAATTGACCTCAGCCTTGGTACTCTATTGTGTAATAATCAGCACTGTTTTAAAAGGAGAAATGGCTGCTGAGGTAAAAGAATACATACAAAAATAAGTAGCATGAATTATGTTTCTTTAAAAGAGCATTTGTTGCAATAAAAAGTTCAAAGAGGAATTGTCACTTCAGTACATAATATCTGTGGAAGAATAATATTATATCATTAAGTGAGCCAAAATTAATAAATTTGCAAATAATTCTTGCTTATGTGTTAACATTGATTCGGAAGAGACTTCTAACCAGTTTCCTGGCTAGTAGTCTGAAATCAAATTAATAACTTTCTTTGTTCATTTCCAGACAGTTGAATGGGCTTTCACTCCCACACTGTCAGGTCAGTTTCTACTCAAGGACTGTTAAACTCCCAAAAGAGTGTAGACCCAGGACATTCACTAATGCCTGCAAATATATGCCACATTCTTTAATCCAACCCGTTAGTATTGTCTACCTTTGTTTTAGAGAAAAAAGCAGCTGGTGAGAAGATGATGGCAACTTAGTCCCAGGGTGAAGGCTCAGTTCAATAATTCAAATCCGTGAACAGAAAGCAGAGCTATTTCTTGGGGCATTAATTATACTTTACCAAGCTTTAAAAAATGGAAGAGTTATGTAGACTTCTCTCCTTAATTCAACAATTTTTCTGAGAGGTCACTGAGAACTTTGTCTTTCCTACAGTATTTTTTGAGGGAAAATGTGTTTTAATAAGTAAAATTATTTCTCAAGAGCTTGAGGACTTGACACTGATAGACCAGAGCTGAAGATGCTCATCTCAGCCGGAACCTTTTGCATTAGTTCATATCCTCAGGAGTTTTGGACTGTCAGTGCTGAAGGGTTTGAAATTGGGAAATATATTACTCAAGTTTGCCCATTAAAATATTGGAGGAAAAAAGTACCGAGTTGCAGCTGGCGTGACATGCAGTATGTGACACGGGAAAAATGCTATGAATTTCAGGGATTGTCTGAGCGTAGAGTCATGTGACAAGGCAACTAAAGACGATATTGCTTGTGTGTGTGGGGACAGCTGATTTAACTGGAAGAGAAAAGCATCTGTGCCTAAATTTCTCCTTTCCTGAACCCAGTACTATTAATTCTTTGATGCTAAAAGTCAAATTTTCTCAGAGAGAGAAATCCTCTTCTGCCATTCTCTGCCAAATGAATAGACACCAAGTAAGGGAGATGATATTAAATCATGTCAGTGTTCTTATCAACTCCCCCAAACAGGTTATTCACCCAGAATAGGAAGGACATTCTTGTTTAAAGTTCAGCAATGCCAAGTCTTTGTAGTTTTCTATCTTGATGATTCTGAATCATTTACCCTGAACAAATAATTATACTAACTTATTTGACATCATGCATATAAAACATTAAGACTTAAGAGAAAAATGATTCACAACAGTGGTTCTGTTTGATCAGAAAGTAAATTACATTAACAGTAATAACTCTACATATATATCTCTATATATAGTAGTTTCACTGATTTTTTTGAAATTCATTTCATTTTTACCAAGAATAACTTCCTTCAATATGTCAGAAAAGAATGAAGAGCTGGTCATTGCTTTCTCATGCTGTCCTTTTATCCAGCTGCTTCCAGCCACCATCAACATCATACATACCTTTGTAATTGGGTTACTACTAACATTTCTTGAATATTCCCTATAAGGTCAAACAAAAGTGGCAGAATTAATCACAGTTCACAGTACTCTAACCTCTCCATATGTCCAGTGAGATCCTTTTGCATTGTTCCAACACCTTCACACTAGCTACTCAACTTTCAGTAAGCTATCACATATTTGTGCATATAATAATAAGCTTTCCATATACACCTACACCTAAGACATGTGTCTCATCAATCAGGGATATACCCCTACAAGAATTTTCAGCGCTCTCTGACAGTTCTATAGAACTTGCACCTAACAATAACATCAATTCTCACAAAAACAACCTACATGAGGATGCCTGAGGACCATATATTACCAATAACTTTCTTTGTTAATGGAGCTGGATTCCATTTGACCTCCGAAGCTAGAGGTCACAGAATGGGGGAAGACGTTTTGAGGCCATAATGATGCTTCATGATGGCCCTCACCAAGAGTATCATTCCAGCATATGGAATCTAATTATTGGCAACATCCTGGCTGATGTAGTAAGAGGGTGAATTTTTGGAAGATCACTTTGGCAGTTTTTAACAAAAGGTTTAAGATGTCCCAACACCTTCACATTAGCTATTCAACTTTTAGTAGGCTATCACATATTTGTGCGTATAATAATAAGCTTTCCATATACAATAGTGGGAAATTTTGATTTTAAGTATTTAAACTAAATTCACTATAACATATGTATATGTTTTTGGAAATAAAAATGTTTTATGAATGAAAGAATACTATTTAAATGCTAGAACAGTACGCAAACTTCTATCTCTGGACGATAGAATTCAAGGTTTTTATTGCTTTTGCTTTTGATTGTGTGTGTGGCTCATGGCGATAGGTACATGCATGAGGATATCCTTCAACTGAACCCATGTAATTGTGATGAAAAGACTGACCACAAATGAAAGCAGTTTGCTGAGATGTCCAGAGAAGATGGTCTAGGAATTCCACTATCCAAACCTTTATTTTGTCCATTTTGAGACCATAAAACAACACGTCCTCTCTTATAATTAGGGGAGTGTTTTCAAAGGAAGTTATGCTGTGGAAGTTGTTACTCATGTTATGTACTCACTGTTATATAATCAATTCTGAGGAATTTGGAACTTAAATTGGCACATGCATAAGTAGAAACAGCACAGGGAAACCCATTAAATATGGACAACTTACATTTTAACAAAATTACAGAAAATAAAGAAGCTGTCCAAATTTGTAATGTTTGCCTCTTAACTTGCAGCTGGGAGAATTCTGTAGACCCACTTGAGTCCCTTTCTTCTTCAACGCACATATGAAATTTAAAATAAGTCTCTGTAAATTATATCCTCATGGTTAGCACATTCCTCTTCGTCATTGTCTTGACTTTGTTTTATTTCTGTTATTTATCATTATGTATATGCTTGCTACAACAGCACCCATGTATTTTTACACTATACTCATGACTCAAATTATGAAACAAATAATAGCCACCAAAAGTTAGTTCTCCAATCTTCTTATGATATCCCTGAAAAACTTATAAATGTTGTCTAACTGTATGTCTTCTATGGAGTAATGAAAAATTTAAGGATATTGTCAAAAGGTTTGCTCAAACTTCCTGGGATCTTGTATGTTACCATAGATAGAATGGATAATATATAGTTTCTCTAGAAGTATAACCCTATTAACTCACATATTATAATACATATTATTGTCTTGTGATTCTGTTCCATTCTTTTGTCTTACACTGCTTCTCAGTACAGAGAATATATTATAAAAATTCTAACCATTCAACTTTCCCAATATCGATTGTGGCTTGATGTAATTATGAGTTTGGCATAGCTCTCAGTAAGATTTGGGGAAGGACATTTTTCTTCTTGATAAAACAAAGTGTTTTGCTGGTTTCACATCTCTGGCAATTCTTGCCACAAGTCCCTGTTTCTAGTTTTGGAATGGGAGAGTGGTTAGAAGCTGAAGAATGAGGAGATAATATGCATCAAAGGGTAAATGGAGAAGGTAGAAGGAACCCGGGATCTTGACAGAATTACTGAGTCTCTGTTGTGAGGTTAGCACCAAAGCTGTCACAAACTAAAATGTAGCATTCTTAGTACAGCATGGGTTATGTTGATTAAACAACTGCCATGGGGCTATCACCATTATCTGAATTTGCTTCAAATGTCATAAAATATTCTAAGAATTGAATGAAATAATGCATGTATATCTGCTTTATAATTCTTCTGATGGACATTCATTGAGAAAGGCAACTCCTAATAGTGGAAAGGTCAACAGATTTGGGGTATAGTCAACTGCCCAACCAAATCTTGTCCTAAGAAAATCTGAGTAATCTGTGAACTAGTTGTATCATCTATAAAATAATTCGTGTAATACATGAGAAAATTGTTGCCATTTATGTCTGCTGCAAATTAAGACACTTCTTTTTCTTGGGTCACCTTATGCTATTCCTTAAACCCCTATGACATTACAACATTTAAGATCCAGAAGACATTTCAACATCTATTAGAAAAAGCAGCAAGGATAATTGTATTAATATTCTAAGTGTGACAGAACTTGGGACTATTTTAAGGACATCAACACATCCTGACTGATACAACCATCACAGATGTTTATATAATAGATGTTATCATTCACTTAGTTATACATGTGTGGAAAAGGTATTGAAAGGTTGTTAAGATATTACTAAGGAAAACACGTCTAACACACAGGGAAAACAATATTCAAATATATCCAGACAGATTTCAAAGCCTGTATCTTAGATTCCTACCTTGTTTTGTGATAAGTCTTATTAGCACAATGCATGGAATTGAAAATTTCTGAGTAGAAACAAGCCCTGCTTGCAGGCTAGAATTACTCAAAGAAGAGAGAGCAGGTCTCTTTCCACAGTCAGTTTTTGAAAAATACACCCCTGCCATTCCATCCAGGAAATAGAAAGACATTTCAAGTCCTGGGGAGCTGAAATGGCAGAAGGCTCCAATTTCCCTTGGGCTTCATCACATTAGGCCCAAAGAGGACTAATGTGATAAAGGCCTTTTGCCCAGCCCTCCCTGGGCAGAAGTCCAAGCCTAGAATTTCTTATTGGGCTTTTAAGTAAAGAGATAAGCCACTCCCTAAGTAGACGAAGGGGTACTAGAGGGAGCTAAAAGGAGCCCTGAAATTTGCCTAAATCATTCATTCTTCTGAGTGCAAACCTGCAGTTACATTAGTAAGAAAGACTTCTTGGCATTTTGGCCTAGTCTCCTAGGGAAGTAATAATATTTATTAATAATCTTTATTCCTAAAAAAGTGAAAATTTCTTTATGGAGGTACCGGTGATATGAGACAAGTTCCCATTAGGATGCTCAGAAAAAATTCCCCAGAGTAAGCAGACTTCTGAGCTAGGCATACATCTATGTAAGGTTATAGGCATGAGAGAAATCGAGGGCTTACTTGAAATGAGTGCTGGGTCTCATTCTTCTGTATCTTGTCTTCTCTTACTTCAAAAGCTAGAAACTTGAAGTGTATTATTTCTAGACATTATTGTAGCTAAGTCTCTGGATTTAAATTAGATCCTGCCAATTAGACAAACTCTCCTGCCTCTGGGAAGATAGAAATAAGGAGGGGCACAACCTGATGACCATACTGTTCTCCCTGGCAGAGAGGATGTGTGTTCCAGGGAAGTCAGAGCCAGGGCCAGCATTCATGCTACCCATGCTGCTGCCTCTGGGCTCCGGTTCTGGAAAGGAGTAGTTTTATAGGTTTTCTTGGACTAACTGAAATTAAAATAAAGATTTCAGACAGAGGCAACACCAGATGTAGTTCCAATTTTTATGCTGGAATGATTACACTCAAATGTTTGTGTGTGAAATATAGAAGGTACTGTCAAGGCCCGTGAACTTTGCATTGCCATACACACAGGCAAGTGACAAGTAATTTACTCCAGAGGCCTCATGGTAAGAATTTTCAGTAAGAAGAGACCTCTGAAGGATGTTACCAAGTCCATGGGGTCTTCAAGAACTGAGGTTTTAATTAAAAGGGGGCATAAAGACATTCTAATGAACTAAGAAAAAAAGCATAAACTGCAGGGTCAACTTCATAAGATAAGTGCACCCAAAGGCACCATCAGGACTGGATTGGTGCTAATCCACTTCAGCCATTCTTATGTCCTGAGGCAAGTGAGCCAGGTCTGTCTCCTGTAGTGAGATTAGAACCCACTGTGAAACCTATTGTAAGAATTCTTTCCCTGGGGTCATTCCAATAAAGACCTAGTTGTTCATTGAATCATATCAAATGCAAAATAAAGTATAACTCTGAAACTCAACTTGGGGAACCAGTGAGTTTATTGAGCTTACTACTAGAGGACAGGTGAATGTTACTTACAGGAGCATAGGGACCCATAAGGCAAGCACAACATAAGAATGTCTTACTCCGACAGGATGAGAATTTCCCCATTGCTACACAGTCCCTTTCAGTTAACCTTTCACGTTTTCAGAATATATTGTCCAGCATCCCCCAAGACCACAGGCCATAAGCAATAAAGACTGAAATACATACAAAAGGCAAGAATTTTACACAAAGGTTTAATTTTCCTTTCCCTTCCATGAGGGAGAACAGTCAACAAGCAGGATCTAAGCCCTTTGAGGGATAAATGACTTTTACAGGGGTCACCTAAGACCATCAGAAAACATAGATATTTACATTATGATTCCAGCAGTAGCAAAGTTAGAGTTACGAAGTAGCAATAAAAATAATTTTATGGTTGAAAGTCAGCACAACATGAACAACTGTATTAAGGGGTTGGTTGCAGAATTATGAAGGTCAAGATTCTTTAGGGTCTCTGTTGATGATGATTGGTTGGCTTGGAGAATAGCACTATAAAATAGGTTCCCAATGACAGGCCACCTGCCCCACTATGTAGCATGTAATTCACTTCCGTTCCAAAAACTAAAGGAGGGCATTAGAGAAAGCAAAGACCCATACTTTTTAACCTAAGAGTGTAGACTACCCTCTATTATTTAACTCTACCACTTCAAACAAAATTTCCCAGGAGGCCCTCAATTGTCCATCTTGCCCCTCAACTTGCTCAGCTTTGGGTCCAAGTCATGAGGGCATCGTGATCAGATGAAGAGTGCAAAATATCTCTTTTCTCTGAGTGTAAAGAGTTGTAAATACCTTTCTGTCTTTACTAATCTGGTTTTACTCTGATGACCTTGACCTTCAATTACTTGCTGAATTACCCCCTCCCAATCAAACAGTCACTCACTGTTACATGTCACATGCGTATGTACAAGCACATATGTCTGAGACTGTGTATGTCAACCTAAGGTTGACGTTTTGACTCTTTCTAGATTAAGCTCTACCCTATGATTGAGAATGGCCTTTCAACAGAACCCAGGGTTTTCTGATAAAGGATATTCTTTATTAGATATATTTCTTTACTTATATTTCAAATGTTATTCCCTTTCCCGGTTTCCTGTCCATAAGCCCCCATTCCCTCCCCCTACCCCATACGGGTGTTCCCCCCATCCACCCTCCCCCCAAGCATCCCCCTTACCATCTCTCCCCATTCCCTTGCATTGGGGATCCAACCTTGGTGGGATCAAGGGCTTCTTCCCCTTCCACTGGTGCCCCAACAAGGCTATTCTCTGCTACATATGCAGTTGGAGCCCTGGGTCAGTCCATGTATAGTCTTTCAGTAGTGGTTTAGTCCATGGAAGCTCTGGTCGATTGGCATTGTTGTTCTTATGGGGTTGCAAGCTCCTTTAGCTCTTTCAATCCTTCCTCTAATTCCCCCCAAGGGGGTCCTGTTCTCAGTTCAGTGGTTTGCTGCTATCATTGACCTCTGTATTGGACATGCTCTGGATGTGTCTCTCAGGAGAGATCTATATACAATTCCTTTCAGCATGCACTTTTTAGTTTCATTAATCTTATATAGTTTTGGTGGCTGCATATACATGGAGCACATGTGGGGCAGGCTCTGAATGGTCGTTCCTTCAGTTGCTGCTCTAAACTTTGCTTCCATATCCCTTCCTATAGATATTTTCCCCCTTTTAAGAAAGAGTGGGAGCATCTGCATTTTGGTCCTCCTTCTTGAGCTTCCTGTGGTCTGTGGATTGTATCTTGGGTAATTCGAGCTTTTGGGCTAATATCTGCTTATCAGTGAGTATATGCCAAGTGTTTTTTTTTTTTCTGTGATTGGGTAACCTCACTCAGGATATTTTCTAGTTCATTCCATTTGCCTATGAATTTTGTGGAATATTGAATGGGCAAAAAGCACCTAAAGAAATGTTCAACATCTTTAGCCATCAGGGAAATGCAAATCAAAACAACCTTGGGATTCCACCTCACACCAGTAAGAATGGCTACGATCAAAAACTCATGTGACAGCAGATGCTGGCGAGGATGTGGAGAAAGAAGAACACTCCTCCATTGTTGGTGGGATTGCAAACTGGTACAACCACTCTGAAAATCAGTCTGGAGGTTCCTCAGAAAATTGGACATTGTACTACCTGAGGACCCAGCTATACCTCTCCTGGGCATATACCCAAAAGATGCCCCAACATATAACAAAGACACGTGCTCCACTATGTTAATAGCAGCCTTATTTATAGTAGCCAGAAGCTGGAAAGAACCCAGATGCCCTTCAACAGAGGAATGGATACAGAAAATGTGGTACACCTACACAATGGACGACTACTCAGCTATCAAAAACAGTGACCTCATGATAAAGGAGAGTTTTGTAAGTCATCTTGGTCTAAGAACCTGGTGTTCCTTCCTCCCAAGTCCTAGGATTGCAGTTTGGCTTCTACTTTCACTCCCCAATTTTTGTGGATTTGGGAATCAACACTGTGGTGAGCAGAGAGTGTTTCATGCCCTGAACATCTCCCCAGCCTCACCGCTTCTGCTCTCAGTCACTTTATTGCCATCAATGACTCTTGCTTTTTCCACTTTGAGATGTGAGTGTCAGTTTAATTCAGGACCTGATGTGAAAAGTTGTTTCCTTACTAGACACTGTTATGCGAAAGCATCTTTTGTAGAAGTGTCCTTTAAAAATATGCAAACACTCAACTGTTGATTACTAAAGAAAAATGGTGCTGTTGTGAATTTCCTTCTTCGGATCCTTAGTAGTGGGGAGATTTTTGTCATTCCTACAAGTGTCAGGAATATCTTGGTGCTTGTAGCTGATTCTTCGTTATATGGATGCTATTATTCCTCTGAATTTGCTCAGTGATTAATTGATTCTTTTATTCCTTATGTCAGTCAGTCTGCAAACAAATGATGACCTCTTGGGTTCTATCCAGACAAGATAAGTACTTCAAACTTGAACGTGTAATGAATCATAGACCTTGATATCTCAGAGGGCTCTTCAGTCTAATGGAATAAATAAACAAATACGGGGTCTTTAAAGTGGCTGTGCACACCGTTAATAAGAACATATTGACTATGGGAAGATTTCACTCATATTTTTAGCTAAAATATCAAGATAAATATTGTTTTAGCTATACAGTGTGTTTTAACATGGGGCAGCTATGTGCTATCTTGCTAGATGGTCACATGTGACTAAGTATAAGTTTTTCTAAAGGAAAAGGAAAGCTTCTACAGTATGGGAGGGTTTGAGTGACACATTCTCACTTGTATACTTTGGTTCAGTTTGCTTTTGTGCTGGGACAGAGACACAATTGTAATGCGGATTGAATAGTGTGAACTTACACTGATCATTGTAAGAAGCTTTTAAGCAATTTAAATCATAAAATTATATCGTTGCTTTGTGTTTAGACGTTCCTCTGATGGTTTACAAGGTCTTCTTGGATTGTGTATTACTTACATGCCATTGTAGGTAGAACAATTTTTTAATTTTTTTTGAGAAGTCAAAAACAGACCATTTCATTTTTCTGGCTTGATTTCATTAAATTATAATTTTTAAATTTTATATGTATTTATTTATGTTCATTATTTTTGCTTGCTTTCCCTGTTAGGATAGGAGATGCACAAAATCAAGGATGTATACCTTTATCCTAGCCTATCCTGTTTCTCTCTCTCTCTCTCTCTCTCTCTCTATATATATATATATATATATATATATATATATATATATCATCTATCTATCTATCTATCTATCTATCTATCTATCTATCTATCTATCTATCTATCTATCCATCTATCTATTTTGTTCCTTTGTAATCCTGTTTGGTGCCAAGAAGCAGATAAATCAACAATTGTAGAATGAGTGGATTGGACAGAAAACAGGGCTTTTGAGACATTAAAAAAGTCAGGGTATTCAGATTATATATTGTGTCTTCTAGATGCTTATCTTTGTGGGAGTTTAACAACATTGGCTTCACTGAGGCAAACCAAAAAGCCAAAATCATATCAACTCTAAACATGCCTGTTAGCTTCTGCTCACTAATTTTATCAAGACTTTTTAAGCCAGCTTCCACTATTACAAATGTGGAGGGATTGCTAAAATGACTTGTGTAAACTGCTTTACTTTTAAGAATACAGGTTGCCAAACTAAAAAAGGCAACAAAATAAGAACAGTAGTAGACATTTTTCTTTTAGTATACGATCATAGTATGAATAAGGGATAATGATTTCAACAAACTTACGTTCACTCAAAGAATACCCTGAGCCATCCTGTTGTTTACAAAGGAAATGAAAACCATCCATTCCTAGGTGTATGTGATTGAAGTTGCATCTAAATGAACAAAGGAGGTATGAAACAAAGGATCTCTAGTGACAAAGGCTACAGGAAAAATAATATCCTTTACCTTGTTCTTATTAATTGTTGTGATTGAACATTTGCTTTTTCTTTGCCAGGACAGAGTTCACTCCTGTTGTGTGGATTGTGTCATAGATCCAGGATCCATCTCCTTTGCCTGTGTATGCAGGTTATTCTAGTTTCCATACATGGAAGCATAATCTAAAATAAAATGAGGTGGATGGAAGATTTTCAGTTTTTTCTTTTGTTGAAAGTAATTTTTCTCACATCGCACGTTTTGATTACAGTTTCTCCTTCAACTCCTCCTAGTTTGTCTCTATTTACCTTCCCATCCAGATCTGGATAATAATGAAAGAAAATATGATAAAACAAAAATTAACACTTGTGGTAGGACAAAACAAACAGGAGTTAAAAAAAAAAGCCCAGGAAAAGACATAAGAAACAAACGTCCACTCATTCTCACGCTCTTCAATCCCACAAAAACATTTAACTGGAACTTACAATATATACACAACAAACTTGTAAGGTAAAGAGAGAGAAGGAAAAATAAAATAAAATAAAATAAAATAACTGTATAAAAACTAAAAATTAAAAGAGCAAGGAGCAAGAGTTTAGACAATGACACTGTGAGACAAGGAACATCCAATCGTTTCCCTTCGCCCATCTACTGTTGGGCATGCTCCGTACCTTTAAGGGTAGTTTGTTTATCCAGTGAGATTCTGGTGGAAGAAACTACATTTTCACTTGCAAGTGGTTATCAATTGAGGATAGTTTCTGAGTTATAGACTGGAGCATGTTTCCAACTTTCCTTTCAGCTCTGGGACCCCACCTGATGCACGTGCTGCCCCAGTCCCTATGCACTCATATACATATTGGTTCTGTCCATATAAAAGATCTTGTTTTCTTGGTTCACCTCCATCTGCTCTGGCTATTGCTCCTCCCCTTCCATAGACTTCTCTGAGCCTGGAGGCCAGGGATTTGATGGCGATATCCCATTTAAATCTAAGTGTTCCAAGGTCTCTCTCTCTCTTGTTCTTCTGATTGTGAGTCTCTGTAGTTATTCTCATCTGCTGCAGGAGAGGAGCTTCTCTAATGATGCCTGATGTGTGAGTATAGCAGAATGTCACCAGGATGTGCGGTTGGCCTGCAGTCAAATCACATATTGGTTGGTTACTCCCACAAACTTTGTGCCACCATTGTACCAACATCTCTTGTAGGCAGGGCCCCATTGTAGATCATGGGGTTTGTGGCTGGGTTAGTGGTTCTGTTTCTCTTTTGACAGTGTGCCGAATACCTTCCTCTACCGAAGATGCTAGCACACAGGTGTGAAGGTCCACCATATGTACAAGCTCAACTACTCCATGTTCACTGACTTGTATGTGCAACAATCTTTAGTAACAGGGCTTCGCTGTCTGTTTAATGGGAAGAAATTTTAGTTTTGGCATTAGCCTGTGTAGTCTGAGTCTTCACTTGGAACCCGTAAGAACAACAACTCAATTAGATGGAGCCTATTTCTGGTAATAGAAGCTTCATTTGGTGACAGGAGGTGACCAGATGGGTTTCTCTCTTCCCCCCTACTCGTAATTTCATTTTCATTTCCTTATACTAGTACTATAAGACGTTGACTTTGAGATTGAAGATGTGTAACACTGTGAGTCCTATCCCCTGGGTATGGAAAATGGAGATAAGTAGAACATTGTGCTATAGGAAAAATTAAATGAAAATGGCAAATGTGTTTCCTAGTGCCATGTGGTTTGAACTCAATAAAGGTTATCTCCAATTGCTTGGTAGGTTAAATGGAAATGAACGTTGCTGAGGTGGCCCAGCTCTTTAAGAGTACTTGATGTTCCTACAGAGGAGCTAAGATCGGTTCCCAGCTCCCATAATGGATAGCACTGAGCACCCTATAACTCCAGCTCACTAGGATGTAACGCCTCCTTCTGGTCTTTGTGGCCATCTGTGTTCTTGTGTACACACACACACACACACACACACACACGCACACACACACACACACACATCCAAATAAAAATATCTTTAAAAATGGAAATCCAGGGAAACCGTTTTACAGGTATTGATATTTCTAGCCTCTTCAGAGATGTCCCAACAACATAACACATTTTGCATTTTGGCTTGCCATTTTAGTCTTAGTGACATTTCCTTAGACTGTTCATAAGAGATAAATTATCTCAGACTTCAGTTGAACAGAAGAGGGGGCTCCATAGAGATAGAGATCGATATATGGGGAGGCCAGAGGCTTTAGTGCTGGGCCGGTTTAATGGGTCTTGGAAAGAGTTGTACTGAAAGCTTTTAGGGGACGCTCCCTGTTGCTGCTCTTTGTACTCTGACGAGTAGTTTAATGAATGCGGCCATAAAGAGTGCTTCATCTGTGTGTTATGAGCCCAGGTTCGACTGTTCATGCTCTCAGAAGAATTCTAGCTGTCTTGGGATAACGTTTTATGAAGGAAAGAAAAACTCATATGGAAATATGATTTTTATAATGAGCACTAATCTGAAGAAATTAACAGCAGTCACTGCTATTAAATCCCCAAATCAGAGATTTTGGACTGATTAAAAATATACACCATTCAAACAACAGGATTTCATACCAGATTCTCCTGGCATAATTATCTTTATATCATTGTAGCACTTTGAGCTAAGTTATGAATTTGTCCTCTAGGATATTTGAAAGGGCTATGAAATGCCTCAGTATAAAGAACTAGTCAGGTGAAAGGCAATCTTCAAGGTCATTCATAAGTTTTGAAACACAACATCTGCCCTTTCCGATTACATAAGTAGTATGCAGCAAATTAGGGATTTAAGACTTTTATGGTATGGAGACAAATATACCATGTATATCGCAACATGATCTGCCTGACTTCTAAAATGGAAGGATATTCTAAAGCTAGAGAACAGAAGTCACTTTCTTAATGGCATCTAATATCTCTGTTACCACAGATACATTTTAAAAATGTCTGTGAGGTTTTTTCCTGCATTGTCTTTGTTTCCTGGGTTATTTATTTATGACTCCATTTCTATCTCTACCTCTAGATATATCAATATCTGTATAGCCAGATATAGGGACACAGATTTAGATGGATATACAGGTTTACAGATGGCCTCTCTAAAGAGGTCTATAGATAGAGATCTATAGATAACGTTAGAGGTAGATACATGTACCTGGAGTCATCACATTGGCAGACGTCATTAGAACCTGTTTAGATACCCACTTAGGATGGAGCCAGGTAAGTTGGAAAGGAACAGTAGTGTTGAGTGAATTCAAAATGCTCTTCACTTTCCCCTCTCTATGAGTTGCTTCAAAGATCACAAATCTAAGGGCCATTAGCAGAAGCAGCTCTTTGGTGAGGATGTAAATGGCATTGGTGTGCTTATATTAATAACCTAGCCAAATATAAACTTTAAGCATATAATAAAACATTTCACTGCAATTTTCTTTTTTCATATTTTTTAGTTATTTTATCTTTTACATTTAAAACGTTATCCTCCTTCCCAGTTTCTGCTCCACAAACCCCCTATACCCTTCCCTCCCCCTGCATCAATGAGGATGCTCCCTCACCCACTCACTCTAGCATTCCCCTACCTGGGTCATCAAACCTCCACAGGACCAAGGAGCTCTCCTCCAAGTGATGCCCACCTAGGCCATCCTCTGCTTCATATCCAGCTGGAGCCATGGGTTCCCCCTTGTGTACTCTTTGGTTGGTGGTTTAGTCCCTGAGAGCTTTGGGGTTGGGGATCTGGTTGGTTGATATTGTTCTTCCTATTTGGTTGCAAATCCTTTCAGCTCCTACATTCCTTGCCTCAATTTCTCCATTGGGGGTCCCTGTACTCAGCCAGAAGTTTGGCTGCATATATCCACATTGGTCAGGCTCTGACAGAGCCTCTCAGGGAACAGGTATACCAGGCTCCTGTCAGTAAGCACTTTTTGGCATCAGAAATAGTGACTGGTTTTGGTGTTTACAGATGGGATGGATGCCTGGTGGGGCAGTCTAGATGGCCTCTCTGCTCTACTCTTTGTCCCTGCATTTCCTTTTGACAGACAGAATTTGGCTAGGTGTTCTTTGCTCCATTATTTAGCTGCACATTTATTTATTTATTTGACCATTCCTTTATAGTTGGATAATTAAGGCTTGTTTATGTCAGAAAAACAATGCCAATGAAGACTGTATACACTAATCTGATTACTCCCTGGAAAAGCCATGAACCTAAGGCTACGTCACTACACATATCACATCAAGCATCTGATACATATATTGTCAAATTTCTTTTGGAAATTGTACATTTTAGAAAGGTGTCCAGGATCTTTATACTTTGTCATTCTCTTTTGGACTTTTCTAATTTTGATAAATGGACAAATAACCCCTTAAGTTTTTTTTTTATTGTGCTATTAATTAGATTAAATAGCTGGAATTTTTGCTGGCTGTGGTCAGTGCTCTTACTTTAATGCCAGCCATCTATTCTATTGTCTCAATTGTCTAATCTCACACATTTACCTTTCCTGGCATGTGCTTTGCTAATTTAAACATTTTGCTGTAAGTGTATGCCTCATATATTCCAGATAAAATACATCATTAGAAAGGCAGAACCCTTCAACCATGTGGCAAAGAGCAACTTCATTCATTCCAGAAGCAAAGAAAAACAAAGCAGTGGTCCCAGCAGGTAAGCTAGATGAGAGGGAGATTGCTTCTTATGTGATACTGCTGCCCTACCTGAGCTCCAATTCAGTCTCTACCTGCCAGATAAAAGGTTACATCTGAAAGGCTGTCCTTAAGTTAGGCATTTTTGTTGATGTTGGGTGAACATAACAGAGAAGTCAAGAGCAAAGAATTAATGAATTAAACAAGCCCACTCTAATTTATTTGGTCTCAAAACAACATGGAAATACGGTTTTGGACATTGCGGAATCTCTTGTACCCATGAGAAGAAGCAACTGAAAAGCTTTTCAGTAGGTCGCTTCTAGAACAAAGATGCATCGAATTTTGTTAATAGCAGTGTGCTCTCTATATGAGAGGAGTTTGCGCAAAGGAAGAGCAAACCTGAAACAAAACATCTTCTCTGAACTGTAGACCAATGAAAACTAACCCGAGAACGTTAGGCAGTAGAGCAATCTTATTAAATAAACATTCGTTAAGGTATTTACAATTATTGATATCAAACGAGTTATAGAAGTAAAATGTAGACGAGGATGCCTTACACATAAAATCAAATAAAATCTGAAAAATCGCCAACATGGAATTAAATAAGTCCTTTTCCAAAGTCATTTCCTGTTCTTGAACCTTGAACTATTCTTTTTAGTATTTTCAAAGTTTTGGGTCTTATATCAAACTTTTGTGTCCACTGCGATTTGATTTTTTTCCAGAGTGAGAGACTTTAGACTTCCACTTGTGAGTATTCACTCGCCACCACTTGTCACATGTTTTTCCTCATGACCATTTTTATTACCTTTGTCAAGAGTAAGACGGATGTAACCTTGTGGAATTTTTAAGAATCACTTCTATTTAATTTGTGTCTGTTTTGTGCTAGTGCCATTCTATTTTGGTCACGATGACTCGCATACGATTCGAGGTTAAGTATGGCCTTGCACACAGCATTGCTTCTTCTGCTTAAGATTACTTTGACTACTTGTGGTCATTTTTTATTCCCATATGAATTTCAAGATATTATCTTCGATTTTGTTAAAGAATATCATTGAAATTTTTGTAGGATTGAACTCTGTAGATCACTTCTGAAAATGCTGTCATTTTGGTGATATTTTTCTGGTGATTCAAAAACTAAGAGTAGCAATTGAAAAAAAAATAGGTCTAGATTGAATTTAAAAGGTTCTGTACTGCTGAGGGAGCAATCAACAGGGACAGCCCACAGAATAGAAGAATATCCTCGATTCTATTAATCCATCAGGAGATGAATATCCACAATATATAAAGAGCATAAGAAGCAAAACAAAAGAACAAATGGTGTGATCAAAAAAGGAAAAAATGAAACTGATAATTGTTGAAAGAAGAAATGTAAGCAATTAGTAAAAAGAAAATTTTTTAAAAAGTTTAACACATTTGGCTATCAGGAAAATCAATTTGAAATCACACAGTGATTCCATCTTCTCCCAGTCAGAATGAATTTCATCAAACAAATAATAACAAGTAATTTTGGCAAAGATCCAGGGTGAAAGGGAATAATGATTCCTTGCTGATGGGATGCAAATTGGTGCAGACACTATGAAGATCAGTGGAGATGAGTTTCAGACAACTAAACACATAATAATCATATGACCCAGTTACAGCACTCCAGATTATGTTGACTTAGAAAGCTTAGTCAACAAGCAAAATAATACCTGCACACCAATCTTTATTATAGCAGTATTCATGATAGCCAAGCTATGAATATGTGTATATGTCCATCAACCAGTGAATGAGTAAAGAAATGTGGTTTATATACACAATGGACCATTATTAAGCTATAAGGAATAAAATTATCTCATTTTGAAGAAAACAGGCAAGATACAAGATCATCATGCTCAATAAAATAAAGGAGTCTTACCAAGACAAGCACCTCACATTAATACTTATATATGAAGTCAAAAGTTGGGGAAGATATGTAGGTAAAAGATGGGCTATTAGGCATGTAGAAGGGGAATAGAGAAGGAAGCGAGAGCCTAAGGAAGCATAATGCAGTATGAGAATATCATCAAAGTATGCCATGTGCAAATGTTCCAACAAAATCAACTCATTGGTACAATTAAACATAAATCTAAAGTTAATCAAGCTGAAAAATTATTAGTTATTTTAGTAAACCTTGAATTATCCCCTTGGAACTAATTCATATATGATTTTAAAAGGAGATTGCCACTTTATAAAGAGGAGGAGAGTAAATATTAAACAAGGTGAGAATCAGATGGAGGAAAAAAAAGAAACATAAGAAAGCAAAATGCTTCAACCAAAAGTTATAAAAAGATAAGGAGGAAGGACTCTTCAGATTCATCAAAGGAAAAAACTTAACAAGATGAACTCTCAATCCTGAATAACTATGCTCCAAATGCAAGGAGACGTACATACATAAAAGAAACCTTACTGAAGCTCAAAGCACATATTGCACCACACAATAATAGTGAGAGATTTCAACACCCCACTCTCACCAATGGACAGATCATGGAAACAGAAACTAAACAGAGACATAGAGAAACTAACAGAAGTTATGAACCAAATGGATTAAACCGATAGAATATTTCATCCTAAAACAAAAGAATATACCTTCTTCTCAGCACCTCATGGCACCTTCTCCAAAACTGACCATATAATCAGTCACAAAACAGGCTTCAACAAATAAAGAAGATGAAAATAATCCCATGTATCCTATCATATCACCATGGACTGAGACTGGTCTTCAATACCAACAATAATGACAGAAAGCCCACATATTCATGGAAGTTGAACAATGCTCTACTCAATGACAACTTGGTCAAGGAAGTAATAAAGAAAAAAATTAAAGACTTCTTGGAATTTTATGAAAATGAAGATTCAGCATATCCAAATTTATGTGACACAATGAAAGCAGTGCTAAGAGGAAAACTCATAGCTCTGAGTGCCTGCAAAAAGAAACAGGAGAGAGCATATATCAGCAGCTTGACAGCACACCTAAAATCTCTAGAACAAAAAGAACCAAATGCACCAAGAGGAATAGAAGGCAGGAAGTAATCAAACTCAGGGTTGAAAGTAGAAACAAAAAGGACTATATAAAAAAATCAACAAAACCAGGAACTGGTTGTTTGAGAAAATCAACAAGATAGATAAAGCCTTAGCCAGACTAACCAGAGGGCACAGAGACAGTATCTAAATTAACAAAATCAGAAATCAAAAGGGAGACATAACAACAGATATTGAGGAAATTAAAAAAATCATCAGATCCTACAACGAAAGCCTATATCCAGCAAAATTGGAAAATCTGGATGAAATGGACAATTTTCTAGACAAATACCAGGTATCAAAGATAAATCAGGATCAGACAAACAATCAGGCAAACATTCCCATAACTCCTGAAGAAATAGAAGCAGTTATTAAAAGTCTTCCAATCCACAAAAGCCCAGGACCTGATAGGTTTAGTGAAGAATTCTATCAGACTTCCATAGAAGACCTTATACCAAGACTGTCTAAACTATTCCACAAAATAAAAACAGAAGGAGCATCACCAAATTCCTTCTATGAAGCCACAATTATGCTTATACCTGAAGCACACAAAGACCCAGCCAAGAAAGAGAACTTCAGACCAATTTCCCTTATGAATATCAATGAAAAATACCCAATAAAATTCTTGCAAATCAAATCCAAGAACAAATCAAACCAATCATTCATCATGATCAGGTAGGCTTCATCCCAGGGATGCAGAGATGGTTCAATATATGGAAATCCATGAACATTATCCACTATGTAAACAAACTATAAGAAAAAAATCACATGATCATCCCATTAGATGCTGAGAAAGCAATTGACAAAATTTAACACCCCTTTATGTTAAAGATCAGGAATTCAAGGCCTATACCTACGTATAGTAAAAGCAATATACAGCAAACCAGTAGCCAACATCAAAGTTAATGGAGAGAAACTTGAAGCAATTCCACTAAAATCAGGGACTAGACAAGCCTGCCCACTCTCTTCCTACTTATTCCATATAGTAGTAAAAATCCTAGCCAGAGCAATCAGACAGCAAAAGGAGGTCAAAGGGACACAAATTGGAAAGGAAGAAATCAATATCACTATTTGCAGATGATATGATAGTATATTTAAGTGACCCCAAAAGTTCCATCAGAGACCTACTAAGCCTGATAAACAACTTCATCAAAGTGGCTGGGTATAAAATTAACTCAAACAAATAAATAGCCTTCCTCTACTCAGAGGATAAATGGGCTGAGAAACAAAGCAGGGGAATGACACCCTTCACCATAGTCTCACATATCATAAAATACCTCGGTGTGACTCTAACCAAGTAAGTGAAAGATCTGTATGACAAGAACTTCAAGTCTCTGAAGAAAGAAATTGAAGATTGCAGAAGATGGAAAGACCTCCCATGATCATTGATTGGCAGGATTAGTATAGTAAAAATGGCCATTTTGAAAAAGCAAGCTACAAATTCAGTGTAATCCCCATCAAATTTCCAAATCAATTTTTCATAGAGTTAGAAAGAGCAATTTGCATATTCATTTGGAATAACAAAAAATTCAGGGTAGCGAAAACTATTCCAAAAAAATAAAAGAACTTCTGGGGGAATCACTATCCCTGACCTCTGACAGAGCAAAAGTGATAAAAACGCTGTGGTATTGGTATGGAGACAGGGAGGTAGATCAATGGAATAAAGTTGAAGACCCAGAAATGAAGCCATATACCTATGGTCACTTGATCTTTAACAAAGGAGCTAAAACTAAACAGTGGAAAAAAAGACAGCATCTTCAACAAATAGTGCTGGTTCAACTGGAAGTCAGCATGTAGAAGAATGCAAATCAACCTGTTCTTATTACCTGGTACAAAACTTAAGTCCAAGTGGATCAAGGACCTCCACATCAAACCAGATACACTAAAACTAATAGAAGAACAATTGGGGAAGATCCTCGAAAACATGGACACTGGGGAAAATTTCCTGAACAAAACACCTATGGCTTATGGTCTAAAATCAAGAATCTGTAAATGGGACCTCGTAAAACTGCAAAGCTTCTGTAACGCAAAGGACACTGTTATTAGGGCAAAACAGCAACCAACAGATTGGGAAAAGATTTTTACCAATCCTACATCTGATAGAGGGATAATATCTAATATATACAAAGAACTCAAGAAGTTAGACTCCAGAGAGCCAAATAACCCTATTAAAAATGGGGTACAGAGCTAAACAAAGAGTACTCAGCTGAGGAATATAGAATGGCTGAGAAGTACCTAAAAGAAATGGTCAACATCCTTAGTCATCAGGGAATGCAAATCAAAACAACTGTGATATTACACTTCACAGTAGTCAGAGTGGCTAAGATCAAAATCTCAGGTGATGACAGGTACTGGTGAGGATGTTGAAAAAGAGGAACACTCCTCCATTGTTGGTGGGATTGAAAACTGGTACAACCACTCTGGAAATCAGTCTGGAGGTTCCTCAGAAAATTGAACATAGTACTACCTGAGGACCCAGCTATACCTCTCCTGGGCATGAACCCAAAAGAATCTCCAACATACAACAAAGACACATGCTCCACTATGTTCATAGCAGCCTTATTTATAATAGCCAGAAGCTGGAAAGAACCCGGATGCTCTACAACAGAAAATGTGGTACATCTACATAATGGAGTACTACTCAGCTATCAAAAACAATGACTTTATGAAACTCAAAGACAAGTGAATGAAACTAGAAAATATCATCCTGAGTGAGGTAACTCAATCACAAAAAAACCACACATGGTACGCACTCACTGATAAATGGATATTAGCCCTAAAGCTCAAATTACCCAAAACACAATCCATAGACCACATGACGCTCAAGAGGAAGGACAACCAAAGTGTGCATACTTCAATCCTTCTTAAAAGGGCGAACAAACAAATATGCATAGGTGTGGATATGGAGACAAAGTTTGGAACAGCGACTAAAGGAACGGCCATTCAGAGCCTGCCCCTCCTGGGGATCCAACCTATACATTTACAGCCAGCAAAACTAGACAATATTGATGAAGCCAATAAGTTCATGCTGACAGGAGCCTGATATAGCTGTCTCCTGAGCCAGAGAGTGACAAATACAGAGGCAAATGCTAGCAGCAAACCATTGAACTGAGAACACAGTCCCAGTTGGAGGAATTAGAGAAAGGATTAAAGGAGCTGAAGGGGCTTGCAACCCCATAAGAACAATACCAACCATCTAGAGCTCCCTGACTAAACCACTACCCAAAGACTATACATGGACCGACCCATGGCTCCAGCTGCATATGTAGCTGAGGATGGCCTTGTTGGGCACCAATGGAAAGAAAAGCCTTTGGTCCTTCCATGGCTGGACCCGTCACTGTAGGGTAATGTCAGGGTGGGAGGGGTTTGTTGGTGAGAGGGAACACCCTTATAGAAGAAGGGGAGGAGATGGGAGAGGGGGGTTATGGACAGGAAACTGGGAAGGGGAATAACATTTGAAATGCAAATAATAAATATCCATTAAAAAAAAGAAAAAGAAAGTATGAAAAACGCTTCATAAGACAGCACAAAAAGATGGATGAGGAAACCATTCAAAAGGTATTAATATAAGTGCCAATAAAGTAAAAGGGAGGGTTAAGAATGTTCCAGAATATGCACATGTATCTCCAAACCTCTAAATGTGACAATTCATAATTATTAACAAAATAGTAATATGTAGAAATAAAAAAGCAAGCAATATAACATTAAAAACAAAAATTAAAACTTTAACAGCAATTAGTGAAATAAAAATGATTCATAAATTCCCAACAACTAAAATTAAAATGGATTTTCAACTTCAAACATGTAAATTACAAGACAGTATAATCTCAGTTTTAGAACACAGAAGTGGTTAAAAAATCTGACAACATATAGGTATAGGCATAAAACTGTATGAACCACTGTCTCTGAATAACATCAAAATGACAGCTGTAGGAAAACAAAACACGAAGTCCAAGTCATGACATATAGCAAACTTTTAATGTAATGGATTCTTGAAATTTTATTTAGAGAAAGAGTTGAAATGTAAGCGACTGTTTGGAGGAAGAATCTGATAAACATAAAAATATCACCATTGACACAAGTAATAATGATGATAAAGTTAATTTGAATAGATAAAACCAGGTACATCCAAATTATTGAATAATGATATCAAAGATGCGTGTGAAAAGCTGGAATGACAAGAAGATAGGTAGAGGATAAACATTTTTGATATCCATACCAAATACATATATTAAATATTTTAATGAAGAAAAATGAAGAAGTAGGCTTCAGAAAATCTTATGAGTAAAATGAGAGGAAGGAGATTAAAGAAATGTCATTAAGAGGAAAAAAAAAACCTTTGGAAAATGTTATAAATACCAAGACAGCATATGACAGGCATCAATGTAAACATCTGCATTGATATAAACACACGACTTACTAGCTCAAAGTGATTGACTAGTTACATATGTGTATCTACTGAGATTTCCATTGTTAATATCAAACTAAAAAGATGCCCGAAGGGTGAAAATATAAAGATCTGAAAAGATGCATAAAACAAACACTGACTGAAACAGAGCAGACGCTCCTTTAATGTTCCTAACAAAGTGAAAACCAGTGGGGGGGGGGGTCGATTCTTTCACAGGACTAGAGAAGTAGATCCCTGAGAAATGGACTATTAGGTAGAAAGATGCACAATTTTAATGTGGTCAAAGGTTGCTCACAATACAGCCTTAAATACAGAAGACCAGGACTGATCTAATGACAATAAGTAATTAAAAAGCAAAACAGACCAGATACTTAACTCATCTTTCACCAAAGATGATAATTGCAACACAAAAATGCAATAAGTAGGAATATAATTTTCATAGCACCATTAATAAACCTAATATAACAGGCATATATGGGTGTCATTTCATGAATCAGAAAATGCTCATTCTAGTTACACAACCAAGACATGATTATAATGAATGATGAAGCCATTTTATTGGCTAAAGCCACCATTAAACCTATAAATATAGAGTGGATGTCGTCCAGGACATAATCTTAGACCTTGATCCACTGGATTTGAAGTTATTCATCAAAAATTTGCAGCCAAATGCAGAAGGAGGTACCTGCAGTTTGCTGGTATGGGGTCGAATTTTATATGTCATTTGGATAAGTGTTGTCAGCACCTATTAACGCTATAAATTACACTTCTACCAGTCTTTTCACTTTCTACACAGAGGGAACGAACTGACCAGTGTTATCCAAGGCACCTCTGGTAATAACAGCAAAGGGCGAGCAAATCCTGATCGTTCATTGGTAGAGAAATGTTTATTAACCTAATTGTTATTGAACGTAATCATTCAAATGGTTAAAGTATACCTATGTATGCCAATATCAATAACTCAAAACCAAAACATTGAAAAGATAAAGGCTACATAGTGTGTGATAGCTTACTATGCATATTAAATAAAACATTAAAAATCAATATGTGGGATTTGAATATGCACACATATGTTTTTTATTTTTATTGGATATATTTCTTTATTTACATTTCGAGTATTATTCCCTTTCCCGGTTTCCTGTCCATAGCCCCCTATCACCTTCCCCTCCTCCTCCCTCATAAGGGTGTTCCCACTCAACTCTTACTGCAACCCCCCCGATATTCCCCTGCACTGGGGGGTCCAACCTTGACAGGACCAAGGGCTTCCCCTTCCACTGGTGTCCCAACAAGGCTACATATGCAGGTGGAGCCCTGGGTCAGTCCATGTATAGTCTTTGGGTAGTGGCTTAGTCCCTGGAAGCTCAGGTTGGTTGGCATTGTTGTCCTTATAGGGTGAATATGCACACATATTGAAAAATAAAATTAAATTGAACAGGATAACACTTCAGCCTATGTGGTGGTCTTCAGGCAAAGACGTGGAGAGTGATGTGTAAATCATAATTGTTACCTTAATCTTTAAACAAACACATTTTTCATACCATGAACAAAAATAAGACCTAAGAAACTATAACAAGATGTAAACAGTTTTTTTAAAAAACTGAATGAGTTCGTGTGCATAATCATCTATGTTTTATAATAAATGATCCACAAAGTTGTATGTGTGTGTGTTTGCATGTTGTATGTGAATGTGTGTATAATTTCAAGTGTGTGTGAAAGTCAGATTCGTGGGCCATCTCTCTCATTACTCCTTACCGTATGCTTTTGATACAATGTCTCTGTACCTGGGACTCACAAATTCGATCAGATCAGCTGTCCAGTGGTTCCACTGATCCCCCACATCTCCCCAGCAGTGGGATAGAATGTGTCACCACGTCCAGTTTCTATATTAATGCTGGAAATTCCACCTCAGGTCCCCCGCATAGAAAGCACTCCACTGACTAATCTCTCAACTTCTGAAACAGGAGATTTTAAATTAAATTAAAACACGTACTTAGAAGAACTCCTTACACAGTGTCATTCACTACAAATGGCTTCTTCGCTTGTCTAACTTAAACACATTTCCTTCACTAGGTCAAAACTTTTTGGGTGTGATCTTTTATATTTATGTGGTTCTTTCTAATCTTCAGAACCAGTGTACATTATTCTTTTGTCATTTAGTTTAAGAAGTCATCTAGAGGAGCTATTTTGTCTAGCTGATGAGTTAACTGTCTCGATGATCTTGTTTTAATTTGGTTTTCAGTGACCATTAGTTCTGACCCTATTCTCGGCAATCCTTCCATAGCTTCTGGCAAGAAATTCATTTTCATGTTATCTCACTTGAATTTACATTCACAATTTCTTATTTATGGTCAGCGTGTGGAATTTTAATATTGGTAACTTTGAAGGAGGTCACAATAATGCCCAGCACAGACCAGTTCCTCCTGGTCTCCCTTCAGATCTTTTTTAACTTCTTTGCTGTTGATGTGCTCCCCAACCCCACCCCCTTAGTCTGCTTTCTTCCTGATGAGATCTAAAACTTTGTCACTGTATTCCAAATCAAACATCTAAACTGCGATAGAAATGTCATTGAATCTGTAAACTTAAATTTAGGAAGGACCATGAAATACTTTGGCTTATTTAAACTTTATTTTCAGATTTATAATATTATACTGCACTCCCTTAAGTCCTGAGATTCTCCT
This sequence comes from Rattus norvegicus, assembly GCF_021556685.1. Classification (NCBI taxonomy): domain Eukaryota; kingdom Metazoa; phylum Chordata; class Mammalia; order Rodentia; family Muridae; genus Rattus; species Rattus norvegicus. Next base: position 208,400,198 of record NC_141535.1, on the reverse strand, counting down.
AAACTCTCTGCCTCCTTTCAGTTGTCCATCTAATATTGTCACTCCCACCACTTATTTGTACGTATAAGTAAGCTTTTTTTTATCGACTAGTGTGTTCATGAACTATAACAACTCATTATGTTACATCCCGGTACCCATTTGTTTCTCTGTCAGATTGCAGGCTCATTTAAAAATAATAATATTTAGTTTTTATTTTCTAAGTTATATTTTGTTTCAGGTTTATGAAATTGTAGATAAGTGTATATTTGTAATATTATAAGAGTATTCTTCCATTTTTGTATCACTAACTTCCTTTACATATATGTTCTTCGGTTATTAATTGGAGCTGGATAACAATATTATGTTCAAGAATTTTACTAAATTTATACTTTATAAAACATTTGAGATCAAGCAGAAATGAAGAAATTCAGTTTCTCATAGATGTTTATTAGTTTTTACTTGAGATTTCTGAGTTGTGACCAACCAACTTCATTTACTAGTACCCCAGTCCAAACAGAAAATGTATAATTTTTTATAAAATCCTGTATTATTGGAAGTATAGTTTTCAATTTTATAGTAGTTTATGCACATCCACAAAAGAAAGCTTTTTTGATGTGCTAGTAACTAACATTATTGGAAGTATTTTATATGTATCACCAAAAACAAAAAAGAATCATCTTTAGAGAAAAATTAGTAATTCATAGAAAAACTATTAGAATAACAATTTTATTAATATGAATTGTCTATGATACATCATGCTGGGCACTACTCAAAGCACATGGATAAACTGTTAAATAATTAAATGATAATAAAAAATTTTAAGCTTTCTTTGTTTTACGTGCTGTCTAAAACTAGAAGATATTTTTTAAGCGTAACAGTTTTATTTAGTAGTATTTCCTGAGATTTCCTAAAAGACTTGTTTCCTATGTGTACTATAATTTGATTTTAAAGATCATGCTATGTATGCACCGAGAAACATCAGAAAATTTAGTTTCAAGTATGATCAAATATCTAATATATCCTAGAATGGATATCCAGAAACTGTCAGCTGAATTGTTCATCTCCTGTTATGAGGTCAGAATCCTGATCAATGAATGCATCACTGACCATTTTCTGTATAAAAAGGAATGCTCAATTCTTCCTTCCATGATTGCTGGGTTCCTTGCTAATATCATCAAAGAGAAACAGCTGTAACAGGCAGGCCAGAGGATCTGGTCACTCCTGATGTACTGTCTTCCAGAATAATTGGTGTGAACATCAGAATCTCTGTCTATCTGCTTGTCTGTCTGTCTGTCTATCTATCTATCTATCTATCTATCTATCTATCTATCTATCTATCTATCTATCTATCTGTCCCTGACAAGCACACTCTCACAGACACACACACACACACACACACACACACACACACACACACACACACACACTATATATATATATATATATATATATACAGATATACACACACACACTCAGACATGTCCAGACACCTTGTTCCTAGATATACAATATATATCAAGTAAGATATTATATTAGAATAAGGAATTCAAGAATTATAAGCATAATAACAGCTATTAGTCATAAGAGCTCAAATTTGGAGATTTGTAAACTGAGGCTCAGGTCAGGTCAGTGCTGCCCCTTGGATGACGGCTGTGCAGAAACAGAGAAACTGAAATATCTCGCCAACTGACTGCTTGTCCAGTACTTTTTTCCTCACGCCATACTGTAGGACTGTAAAAGCAAGCTGTCGGCTTTTAAATTTTAAATTATGGTTCAGGAAAAAAATGGAAATAAATTTACTTTTTAGTTTCGGAATCTCCTTATCTAACATATTCCATTCTGGTGAAAGCTATCTAAAGGGAGTTAGGTAAATTTTCGAGGAATGCTTCTGAGCCATTCGAAATGTTTGAACTGAGAGAATTTGTCTCAGACCTGATGCTCACTAATGCTCCACATTTGACAGATGCTTTAAATTTGTATCAAAAGTTCGGGGAGGGAAAAAAGAAACGGAGGGAGGGGAGTAGGGAATAGGCTAGAAAGGAAGAGGAAGCAGCCTGGAATTGGAAGGCTTTCAGGAAAAGTATGTTACACACAATCTATCACCCCAGAAATAACTCACAGAGAGTTATCGAATGCATAGGAAACCATATTCCTTTTTAAACTATATTTTTTAAATCTGTATTTTAATAATTTTGCGTGAACATTAATTTTTTGTGTGATTTACTTTGCCACATTTGCTTTTTCCTAAGGACACTTTTATCTAATTTCGCCCTCCTGATATTTATATAAAGATGTTGAATAAAGATACAAGTAATATTTTCAATACCAAAATGAAATATTAGCTGAAATCTATTGAACAATGTGTAGTACTTAAAACAGCATAAGTAACAATGTGTGGTTTATTAGAGCATTGATTGCTAATAGAACAGATGCTAAGTGTTCTAACTGTAAACGAATGTGACGGTGTCTTAGTTGTAACGCGCCAACTGGCTGCATTTACCTCATCCATGATAGATATGGGTTTTTATATATTTCAAAATACCATGTTTATAAGATGGAGATGTATACTGTTATATGTCAGCTAAAAAAGTAAAGAGAAATAAGAAAAAAATAAAACATTTATACCATGTGCCTCACTTTTTTTTCTTTTCACAGCCAAGCGTGTATATTTTTTAAGTCAGAAGGGTATTTAAATGTAGGATACTGCTTGGAGATGCTTTGAATGTATGCTTTTGATACGGATACCTTAACATTCAAAAATTAGAGTATTATATAGTAAAAAAAATTCACCTTCACATTTCAAATTTTCCAAATGTTCTTGAGGGAATTTTTTCCTGCCAGTTTTTATTTTAAAATATAATAAACTTTACTTGTCTTGGGCTTGCCCATATACCTCAGAAGAGTAGACCCACCAGCATTGTTCTAATGTAAATTATTCTAATGTAAATTATTCTAATGCAAATTTTTAAAGCAACAACCAGCATTGACCTTTATAAATGAATCTTGGTCCTATCATGAGTTCTAGCAATACTAATTCCCCAGTTTCCTCAGAAATTATTTTCAATGATGAAAATACATCCATTTCTGTAGTGTTTTAAGTGAAATTTTCAGAGTTTTTTTTCCACGTTTCTCCTCTTACGTGTTCTACAGAATTTTAATTGGATAAGTATGAAATGGAAGCTTCTGGTCATTTTCATAACATTAGCTAATTTTGCAGAGAGCCTCATGAGTGCATATTTATTTATTTGTTTTTATTGTTATGTTATTAATGTCCAGACTACAATATTTGTTGAATTCATTAATGCATCAGTGTACATCTGCTCTGGGTTTCTTCCATTCTTGCGTTTGCATAGGGAAATGACATTGGGACACAGCCTGTGGCATGTACGTACAGTCATAGAAATATTAAACAAAAGGCAAGGAAAGTGGTGGTCTTACACACACACACACACACACACACACACACACACACACACACACACACATACAATGAATTCCAGGATCTCATGGAAAACAAACATGGTTCTCTTTTCTTAGAGTCACTGGTGTGGGGATGTGTGAACATGGTCTAACTAAAGCAATGATGCTTTAGTATTTGGAAACTGACACACCTATCATCAGTTAAATTTATCAGAAAAGTCTTCTGAGTCTAAAGATAAACCTTTCTCTATATCTCTCAAGTATCTAGCAATCCATTGCCTAGCTCATCTCTGTCTCCATATCCTTCTGCAGTCTATCACCTACCTCTATCTCATTTCTATAGTTCTGTATTTCTATATCTATCTGTCTATCATATATCTGACCTCTTTATCTCTACCTCATGTATCTATTATCTACCCTCTATCTATCTATCTATCTATCTATCTATCTATCTATCTATCTATCTATCTATCTATCTGTTTATTTGTATATCATTTTGTCTCTCTGTCTATTTATCAATCATCTTTATATTTATTTTCTATCTCAAATTGTGTTTGAAAGAGACTGGATGACTTATCAAGTTTATATTTTCAACATCATAGTTGATAGAAATTCTAAAGAAGAGTCCGTCTTTTGCCACAAGAAAGAAATGGCTTGTTCAAACGACTTAAAAAGCATTGGAGAAAATGAAGAAAAAGGAATCTAACATGCAGTGGTGAGAAATATACTTTATTATATTTATATATACAAAATCTCTCTCTCCTTTCCCCTCTGTGTCTCCCCGATCTCTCTTCCTAAACAATCCTTCAAGACATACATTATAGCTCTTACTGACAAACTGTGCAGTATTCAGGTAGCAAGTTTCAAGTCATTAACGTACAAGGGACAAATCCAAATCCCTGAGTTCAGAGTCATGCAATTTCCACTCCTGTGCTGAGTGTGGAAACTAATGAAATGAAGTGGGGACTGTTCAACTCATCCCCACTTTAAGATAACAGACTCAAATTATAATTAGTAATCTGGGCATTAATTAAATGACTCAATTCCTTATTAACATTTGTAGTGCTTGGAAGCCCAAACCCACCAAATTATATTTACTTTCTAAATACATCTAAAAAAGATAAAATGAATATTTGTAGACTAAAATGGTATCTGGTACATATAAAAGCTGTGTGATGTTTAAATCAAATTATACATCCCTGTCGTCTCTGCAACGACTTGGCCTTCAGCATGTTGTGTAAAACAAAACCGTTAAAAATGATTTCTTTGTAGCACTTCAACATAGAACTAGCCCCATCTCTCTCTAAGGGAGTATTGTCAGACAATGGCTGCTTAGGGAGGCCCTGCCATTTTCTTTATTGTGTAACCACTCAAAATTTGTCCACACTACAATTCAAAAGCTCCCATCCATACTCAGGCAAGCAGCTACAAGTGAATGCTTTGGATCAGACACAAAAAGAAGTCATAGAGTAGCAGAGGTATTTGTTAAGAAGAAAAAGGATTTTGGTGTTAAAGTGAGATGAGGGAAAAAGGGGGCATGGACCTCAAAAGAATCAAATTCATTGTATGTGTATATAGAACTCTCAAGGAATAAAAAGCCAAAAACAAAGAAATTTATTCTAGCATTTGGAAATATACAACAATACAAAATATTGTTGTCTGTAGTCACCTTCTTATGATAACTTGGTATCCAGAGATTCACTCATTTCATGCTTCATTTACTGAGCTCTTCTTATCCTGTGTCCTCTAGTAACTATCATTCTGCCATCTCCATCCTCTGTGACATGAACTTGAGTATATGCCACAGGTGTGTAGGATCATGTGATAACTGTCTTCCTGTAGCAGAAATATATATATACATATATATGCATATATATACACACATATAAATAATATGGTATTGGAATGTTTCACAAAAATTGTTAAGTCCCCTCACACTGTCAAACTAAAGCCATTGTATCCATTGCTATCTGTTTCCACAACAGCGAAACAAATAAATGAACTTTCATCATCACCATGGTATAACCATAGCAATGTAACCATCACACTAAACTAGGCAAAATGTTATTAGATAGAGTAACCGAGCTCATGGGTAGAACACTGTGGTATTCAGCATTCAGGATCTTACTGATTAAACACATTGAAAAATAATGGCGTAATGTTTGAAAGGGGGTGGGTAGCACAAAGGCTTATGCTTTCAAAAGTGGTAGGCAGATAATACTAAAATTATTGATTGATAGATAAACATTAAAATCAACCATCACTCTCTTGTCACATCCTAAGACTATTTCCAATTGGCAGAGAACTTAGAAAAGAACGCTATGAAATTTGTAAGATGAATCCAATGTATTAAGTAAAGATGATTTTACACTTTCAAACATTCTGTAGACCTACTGTGATGGTGCAGGCCTATACTCCCAGCACTGAGACGATGGAGACAAATGTAGAATCAGGAGTTGAAGACAAGCTTGTGGCATAACAAAACTCTTACCTTAAAAACACTCTCTCAAAACATAGTTTGTACCTTCAATCATCATAACTAATTAAAAAAAAAACCATCTTCTGCAGAAAGTACCTTTTGAGACAGAACTTTATATTGGGAGAAAAAGTATTTTTCTTAAAGACATTACAGGGCCAAACAAAAGGGTGGGCTTAACTCTTTCCACCTGGAAGGTGTCACCATTCTCAAAAGAACAGATGGTGTGATCTTTGGCATTAAACCCAGTGACCTAGCTCAGCACACAGCCTGCCTCTCGATCGTGTGGCTCAGGGAATGAACAGGAAGCAGGTGCACAGGTTGGAAATTAAAGGAGCCTGTCCTAATTGCTAAGGCTGGTGGAAGGCATGATTCTTATCTACCAGAAAAGGCCGGGACATCCCACATTGATCAGGCCTGCTTATTCTGTTCTTGCTTTAGGGACAATTAGAGCTACATCAAAGATCTTGAACATGGCCAGCGCTGTACAGCACAGGGCAGGCTCTTTCCAGCTGCTGCTGAAACACTAAGCCAGACTTAGGGATAAATGGCTGTGACCATTATAGTCTTGTGTTTATTCTGGCCTCTTTGTTATTAGTTCTGGATATGGCATATTTATGTCTTAAATTAAGAATGACTCGTTCCCATGTAGTGCCTATCGCTTGAGAATTTCAACGTGCTTTAGGAGAGCTGGGCTGAGTTTATAGCTAGCCTGGAACTCCTGCCAGAGCGCCTCTGATTCCCTCCGGAGCTCTTCAGAGTCTGCTACTATTTCCTTAATGGCACTTCTACTGGCATCATCTCTGTTGGGATGACAAAGAATCCTACTGTGGTTTGTGAGAAAACGTGAATTTGAATTTGGAGCGCTAGCTCTTTAATCCCCCTGCCCTCTGCGAAGTACCGCACTGATGAGTGATACTGCATCCATTTTCGAGAAGGCGCTTCGATGTGTTGCCATTGAAACCAGCTCGGCAGAGGTGACTTGCAGGCCTTTGCCTGGCCTCCGCCATATGTTGCTTCCCTGATATAAATTGAAGTGGGAAGAGAACAGAGAGATTTGGATCCCAGAGCTTGTTTGCATGAAATTAAGCCACATTTGTTCCTTTAGGCATTTAAAATGGATAACTTAATTTTTCTTTCTTTCTTTCTTTCTTTCTTTCTTTCTTTCTTTCTTTCTTTCTTTCTTTCACCTTGCACAGTGTGGACATACACATACGATAGTTTGAAAAAATTATTTAAATACTAAGCATCTAAGTCATTGCATAAAGTTTGTTTTTTTAAAATATCTTTTGATTTAGACATGCAAAGTAATAGGAAATCTAATTATGAAGACAGGAAGACCAGAGAAAATGGAAGAGACACAAGAGAGGGTATTCAGGCCGAAGATGATCAAAATATATTTTATATGTGTTTAAGTGTCACAATGAAACCAACTACTGTGTATAATTAATATGTGCTAATACAAATGGCTACAAATACCTTTTAATTTGATTTTTCTTACTACTTTTATACTCTTGAGCATATTTATACATGTTACCTCTTATTAATATCCAGATTGTTATTATTATTGCTTTTTATTATTATCATCGTTTTGTGCTTATATTCCAGAACAAACACTGTGGGAACTGTACGTAAGGCTGTGCACCAGAGGCTGCATTAGACTGACAGGAGTAGATGGAAATGAGACTATCTTGGCAATCAAAGTATACTTTGACTCTTCATACTCTGTTTCAAAATGCATCACAAATAGAGTTCCATGTGTCATAAAGATTTTCATCTTTGAAAATAGTTTCTAATGTAGCCACTCAATATAAATGTGTGTGTGTTCATACACACACAAATAAAAAAAAGGAGAGGGAGGGGGAGGGAGGGGCAGAGAGAGACAGAGAGAGAGAGAGAGAGAGACAGAGACAGAGACAGAGACAGAGACAGAGAGAGAGTTATAAAAGAGTATTCTTGGAACTAGAGATAATCAGCACCAAAAACCTGACATTTTTCCACACTTTTCTTGTGTTAAAAACATACCACTTCTGTCAGTTATCACTGGATTTTTTTAAAATGCAAACTTATCCTGTTACCAAAATGGAAATGCCATTAAAGAAACTTTAAAGTAGTTTTTCAAAAATCAACAGGAAGGGGTTTAAAATGCCTATTCATCGATAATATCCCATCACAGGGACAGCGTTTGAAAGAGCACAAAATTCTATTTGTTTAAGACTGCTGGATGGCTAATTGCTTTATGAAATCCAGGGACTGGATTCCTTGAGCACCTCATTCTCAGATGCAGAATTAGATGAATTGATTCTGAATGATGGGCCATCATCGTAAGGCCTGACATTTAGAGCAGACAAATGAAAGCTGGTGGGGAAAATTGTGTTCGAAAAGCACTGGAAAGTAAGAACTGCCAGGGTCAAAGGGCAAGAGGAAAAAGCTATTTGGCAGTTATCTTGTGTTTACCTTATAAATTTTTTACTAATGTTTGATGCGTTTTAATCTCTGACTGTCTCGTGTAAGGAAGTGTAAGTCAATGTGTAAGCTAATTGCAGTAAGCAAAAGTGGTATTTAATGCACTGGACACTTGCACTATCAAAGTAAGGTATCTCTAATTAGTGTTTGTAACTGATGTGACAGCACTTTATGGAGCACCAAAATAGTTCCTAATTTGTCAAGTGGGGCTGAAGCTTATGGCAGCTTTCTGATCATCTCCCTTGCCATAGCACCTGAAAGCGCCTTCAAAAAGCTTCCTCTCATTGATCTGTAGTCAGATGCTGACTGAAAAGCAGACAACGCTGCCAGAAAGAAGATAGATAGGTTCTGTGCTCGCATGAAAAACACCGCAGCCTTAATGAAAAAGCTTCCTGCATATAACTCATGTGTGTGAACAAACACATCCTCATTGGGGAGTTGGGGGGGGGGCGTTCAATGGGGAGTCCAGTCCTGCAAATTAAGGGAGAATGTATTTGTTGTTGTTGTTGTTTCTGTTCTTTACATACAATTAGGCCTCCATTGAAAATGTCTGGGATGTGAAAACATGCTAAGTTTTTTGTTGGTGGCGGTTGGTTTTTTTTGTTTGTTTGTTTGTTTGTTTTGTTTTGTTTTGTTTTTTGTTTGTTTGTTTTGGTATTTTTTTGTCTCTTCCTAAAGTGAGATGCTTTAGTGCTGAGATTATAATATGTACAAATTCAGTGAGCTACCACAGCCATGTAAGATAAATTTCATGCTGATAAATTGTTCTTGGGATAAGAAAGAATTATCCTATAGTAATTTCATGTAAAGGAAAATGTATAATACAGAATCAAGTCTAACTTGTTTAATGTACTTGTGTGTGTGTCTGTGTGTGTGTCTGTGTGTGTGTGTGTGTGTGTGTGTGTGTGTGTGTAAGAGGGAGAGAATTTGTTCGTGTATATGGGTATGTGGCATATACACATGTTTAGATGCATAGGTATGTTTACAAATGTATAGAGGCCAGAAGTTGACATTACACATCTTCCTCTATTGTTCCCCACCTTAGTTTGTTTGTTTGTTTGTTTGTTTGTTTGTTTGTTTCTTTCTTTCTTTCTTTCTTTCTTTCTTTCTTTTTGAAACAAGATCTTTCACTGAATCTGGAGCTCACTGACTTGACGAGATGAGCTGGCCGTCCAGCAGCTCTTGCTCTTAATACCCTCCTGTCTCCCCAGCCCCATGCTCACCTTACAGCCACATGCCGCCCTATCTAAGTTTTATCTGTGTCCTGGGATAGAAACTCAGGTCCTGTGCATCAAGCATTTTACTCCCTGAGCCACTTTCCCATCCACACTTACTGCTTTGTGGTAATAAGCTAATATTCCTCTGATATAGCAAAAAAATGTGTGTATTAGAATTATACTATGAATTAATTCCATTTTTAAAATTTTATTTTTTGCATATGAATTTTTATGCATGTATGTTTGTGCACCATGTACATGTCTGGTGTCCACGGAAGTCAGAAGCATTGGATCCCAGAGGACAGCAATTGTAGAGTTATGAACTGCCATGTGGGTGCTGGAAATTAAATCTACGTCATCTGAAAACACAGCCAGTACTCTTAACCACTCAACAATTTTCCTAGCCCCCTCTGAATTAGTTTCAATATGCAACATATCCTACTGAACTACTGAAAATGCATGATTATCAATTTGTCAGTGTAATACAATTTTATTAATTTGTGAGTGTCGTAGTATTCAATTATTAAAGATGTCATAATCATCTCACCAAAGTGCAATTTCAGTGTCAAACTTCAAAAAGGGGAAACAGCATTCTGGAGTTATGGGACACAGATCATTGAAAATGGCAATGAACCCAAAGTTAAAGTTACGGTAGATGGTAGATTATGATTAATAAAGCCACAGCAAATTTTACTACCACCAGGCTCAGTAATGGGACACATTAATACTTTAGAAATGCATCTTTAGAATTGTGGGATACTTGTTGTATCTACTAGCTCATGGACGTTGTCAAACAAATTATAACTTGAAATCTATACGGTAGGAAAACTGCCTATATCGTAGCTGATGGTAACAGGGGATATTAAAATTTACCATGACAAAAAAAGAAAAGCCAACTCTCTTCATAGTCTCTGTTCTCTCCTTGTGCTTTGTTTGCTTTTCTTTTTCTTTTTATTTTTAATAAAGATCATTAGCAGTGTTTCCCTGACTCTGTCTTGCTCAAATATTCTCCATCCAATGCCCAAAACTTCTACAACCCGTAGACTTTATCATGTGAAGTTCTCCCCTTGTCTGCTACCACCAGTCTCCCAAAGATCAACCCAATTCCCAGCATTTGTTAATAAAATCCTGTAAGGGCCTTAGTGAGTGACCCTTTGTCCTCTTGTATCTCCTTCACATCTGAAATGAATCTAATCATGATATTCTCTTTTATTTAAAACAGCTTTTCACAGGGTGTAAGGAGAAAGCTCTACCATTAAAGTGCTTGCTTTAGATGGTGGAGGAACTTTAGAACCAGAATTCGTGTGTGTGTGTGTGTGTGTGTGTGTGTGTGTGTGTGTGTGTGTGTGTGAGAGAGAGAGAGAGAGAGAGAGAGAGAGAGAGAGGTGGGGGACAGAGACAGAGAGAGACAGAGAGAGACAGAGACAGAGAGAGAGAGTGCAGCCTCTACCTTTCTTATGATAGTTTGAATAAGACATATCCTATGTAGATAACTGATCAATGGATTCGTGGTTGGTGGCACGTGACACTGCACATGCTTAGATGATCCTGGCATTGGGGAGGCTGAAACAAAGGGATCCTTGGGGCTCTCTGGCTAGATTGTCTAATATGTGAGCCTGAGGCTAATGAGAGACTTTGCCTTAAAGAAGGTAGATTTGACTCCTAAGAAAGAATCCTGAATTTGAGGTGTGTTCTCCACATGCACATGCACCTGCATACATACGTGCATTCAAACATATTGGTTCACACATCTATGTATGCAAACTGCTAAACTATTGTTCTCAGGATACTTTCATATTCTTTAAATTGTTAAGATAACCCAAAGTTGTTAAGAGGCTAAATCTACTGAGACGTTTCATATTATAAACTAAATGGCAATTATAAAAACATTCATATATTTGTTCATTTAAAATAGGATTTGTAAGCAAATTACATACTGTAGAACAAATAACTTGTGAAAAATGCCATTTTCCAAGTCATAAGATGTTATGTTTCGCATTTTGTCCAGGCTGACAGGTGGATTCTGATATCCTATACTCATTTCTATACAGAATAATATTGTTACAGATGTTTCATGATTTGCAGCAAGGTTAGAGTCTGAACAGTGTATTGTAATGTTAAAATATTATAAGTCAGAATGCATTTAAAATAAATAACATACCAAATACAATAGCCCAGCTCAGAGTGCCTTGTACAATACTGGCTGTTCACTTCTGATCCAGGGACTGACTGGGTCACTGTAGCTCTTACAGTCACCTAGGATTATGAGTGCTATCTACTACATATCATCAGACCAAGAAGTGTCAAAATCCAAAGCACTTTCTATTGATTACCTAAAGTTTTTACTCTATTATAGAGCAAAATAATGAGATAGTCAGATGGATAAGCAGATAAAATTGTTAACGGGCATAAACTGAGTTTAAACATGGGCACCCACATTAAAAAGTTGGATACAGTAAGAAAATAGGAGGTAAATGTAGGAGCATTCACACCAGCTAACGTAGATAGAAACAAGAGAAACCCTGCCACAAAAGTGTGCAAAGATAGAACAGACTCCCAAAAGTTGTCCTCTGCCTCCTATACATGTGTCTTGGCATGAATGTGCACCAAAACACATACATATACACCTCTACCTCCCACATACAAACCCACACAATTAATAATAAAATAATAATACATATACACATACATACATACATACATACATACATACATACATACATACATACAAATATTTAAAAACTCACTAAGTCAAGTCACTGTAGGTCAAGGTTCATCTGTTGTTGATAGGAAGCAGTCTTGGGAAGCAAACAGAACTTCTGAGATAAGGGTTTGAAAGAAACACTTTTTTCATAATATTATTACTGACTGAGATTTTCACATCACGAACCCAGAGCACACTCCCCCAGAGCAGTCCTCTCGGGTTCACATGCATCCTTGTGACTCCCACCAACATCTAGACGAAGAAGAAGAAGGAGAAGAAGAAGAAGAGGAGGAGGAGGAGGAGGAGGAGGAGGAGGAGGAGGAGGAGGAGGAGGAGGAGGAGGAGGAGGAGGAGGAAAGGGAGGAACAAACAAAAACAAGTTCAATTTGTGTTGTCCCTATAGTCGCCAGAGCATGGACAAACACCCAGTGGCCAGCCACTTAATGAAAACTGAGCGCCTTAAAGAAAAGTTGGATACAGTAAGAAAATAGGAGGTAAATGTAGGAGCATTCACACCAGCTAACGTAGATAGAAACAAGAGAAACCCTTCCACAAAAGTGTGCAAAGATAGAACAGACTCCCAAAAGTTGTCCTCTGCCTCCTATACATGTGTCTTGGCATGAATGTGCACCAAAACACATACATATACACCTCTACCTCCCACATACAAACCCACACAATTAATAATAAAATAATAATACATATACACATACATACATACATACATACATACATACATACATACATACATACAAATATTTAAAAACTCACTAAGTCAAGTCACTGTAGGTCAAGGTTCATCTGTTGTTGATAGGAAGCAGTCTTGGGAAGCAAACAGAACTTCTGAGATAAGGGTTTGAAAGAAACACTTTTTTCATAATATTATTACTGACTGAGATTTTCACATCACGAACCCAGAGCACACTCCCCCAGAGCAGTCCTCTCGGGTTCACATGCATCCTTGTGACTCCCACCAACATCTAGACGAAGAAGAAGAAGGAGAAGAAGAAGAAGAGGAGGAGGAGGAGGAGGAGGAGGAGGAGGAGGAGGAGGAGGAGGAGGAGGAGGAGGAGGAGGAGGAAAGGGAGGAACAAACAAAAACAAGTTCAATTTGTGTTGTCCCTATAGTCGCCAGAGCATGGACAAACACCCAGTGGCCAGCCACTTAATGAAAACTGAGCGCCTTAAAGAAAATCTTTTAATGGCCTTTTGGATATTCCTTTTTGAAACTCTACTAAAATGTGACAAATATTTCTTAAAGTCGGGTTGTTTTGTGGAATCTGAAAACAAAGCAATAAACTTTCCATAGTCTGCTAGATCAAAATTCATTGGTGGAATGAATACTTTGAATGGGTCTTTTCCATGATTTAGTGGCGGCGTGCATAAATCCATTTGAAAAGTTTGCACTCACAGAGCTACACAGCGATTCCAAATGTTGACCCAGTTCACCAAGCGCTATCAAAATACTATATTTGCTCACGTCACTAGCACACACATGAGATGTCTTTCCAAAGAGGAAGCTGTCAAACTCATGATAGTGGACATGTTTCCTAAAATTCACTTGAAATACCTAATTTTATCACTTGCTACAATCAGTACTCAGCGTGAAGTGACAGGCTGTCTTGGTTTAATTATATATATATACATATATATGTATATATATATATATATATATATATATATATATATATGCTGCATTCTGAGTCTGAATAGCTACAGTTTGTCCATGAAAGTTTCTTTCATGTAAAATTGTGTTTTCTGAGTAGATGGGTATGTCTGCTTGTACCTCAGTAATTGCAAATAGTCTTCTTTGCAACAACTGTAGACTTTGTTGGTGCACCAGAATAACGTCACTTTCCTTTTCATACAGTCAAAAGCATGTATTAGAATTTTGATATTTAACAGAATCTATCACTTTTATCAGAATATCCATTGTTATTTGTACTTTGACAATTACACACATTTCATAATGTGTTCTGTTCACACTCATCCCTCTACCTCTTATCTTCCCACCTGTAGCAAATACTGCTCTCCTGCCACCGAGTCCCCATCCCACTTTCATGTCTTCATGTTTTGCATTTATTTATATGAAGACCACATCCGAGCCTGGGATAATGTCCGGATCATTGGTTTATTTGATAGCGTGGTCTGCACGTTCATGGAACTGTGCAGATGGTTCATTCTTTCCATTGTAGCTCCTGTAAAACCAGTGGAAAGGGCAGAATAGCCTGTTTCAGAGTAAACCAAGGACAGTTTTGTTGTAGCCATACTTTCAGCAAAAGGAATCCCACTTCAAAGGGGTCAGAATCCTAAAATGGCCATTTAAATATAAAATGCCTTTTCTTTGGTAGTAATTTTATACTAGTTGCAGACACATTAAATAAATCTCCATGTGAGCAAATCTATAGATCGGTCCACTCCAAAAGGGAAAGTGCGTTTTTACAGAAGACATACCGAGCTCAATCCTCAGCCTTGGCAGTTGGTTTCAATTCTCTGAATTACTGTATCATTGGAATTTGACGACGATGCGATTTCTTTTACTGGCTTTTCATCCAGCATGCACTGGACTTACCATTGGTGAAACATTTTTAGTTCTTGAAGACTCCAGCTTTTGTGTGTGTGTGTGTGTGTGTGTGTGTGTGTGTGTGTGTGTGTGTGTGTGTGTAGTATTCGGTTCATTTGCCTTTAGTCTCTGAATGAATGATTATAAAATATATGGTTGTAGAAGTTCTATTGCATAAGATCCTGTGTGTAAACTATTAAGCATCTATAAAAGCTGAGTGAGAGTCAGCTTCATATTTCTCTCTCCACCTCCTTCTGTCCATGTCTCTCTACTTCCCTCCTCCATTCCCCTTCTCTCTGTGTGTTGTTTTAGACAATCCTGCTGTGTAGCCCAGGTTGCCCTCCAGCTCTTATCATCTTCTCTGTCTCTCCAGAGCAGGCATTTCAGGCACATGCCTATACACCGCATGTATTTCCTTTTGTATTTACAATGTCGTGTGTGTGTGTGTGTGTGTGTGTGTGTGTGTGCATGCACACATGCCTATGGGTTATAAATGTCTTCCATGATCTAGAGAACTCTTCCTTAACATTGCTCATCAAACTTAAATGGTACAGGTACTACTTCAGGAAGCTAGTTTCTTCTGATTATTTTTTTAAGTTAGCAATTTCTCTCAAAATATAGAAAAATGTATTATAAATTGGCTCATTTTGTTTTACAATGAAACAGTATCCCACTATAAATCAATGACATTTTGAGGGAAATGAATAACTTAGGAAAAAGCTTTAAAATAATGTAACACTAGACATGAAAATGTCCTTATTTCTTTTTGTTTCTATGAGTACAAGGAAAACTTGAGAATTCTGAAATTACTTGCTCAGAGATGAGGTCATAAAAATTTCAGCAGATATAAGTAAAAATAACTGTAGAGAGTTCAATAGAAGTATTGATTACAAACTCAGTTAATCCTTAAAATGTTATACCTTAAGACAATGACCCTAGAAAATAGAAAATTTGGTGCTAGAGAGCTGGCTTAGCAGTTATGAACGGTCACCGCTCTTGCTAAGCATCCATTTAGGTTACCAGCCTCCATATTGTGTTACCAGCTCACAATCACCTGTAACTACACTTCATGGATCCACCTCCCTATTCGGGCCTCTGTAGATACTGCTTTCTATGTTGTATGCATGCCTTGATGCAAGACACATAAAATAAAAAACTTTAAAAATACAGAAAATACAAGAATTCTCATAGTCATCAAAGAAATAACATCACCATGACTCCTGCAGCTACTGAAAACTTCTACTATAGACTATGAGGGGGGGAAAAATCCTGAAAAGGCAGCGACTACTCAGTGGATATCCTGAAGAAAGGCTTGGAATACTCAGGGACCCTAATACCATTTTTTTGCATACTAGTGACTTATTGGGGTATATTTTCATAGGGTTAATAGTACCATAATATATTTAAATAAATATTTTCAGATTCTGCCTCTTAGTTCAGTCCTAGACTGTGATACAATCAAGCCTTTGTCTACAAGAGTCCAATTCCACCCTCCTGAGGCATCACGCCCAGGCTTCCCCCCTCTGGAGTTCTGTGTATTCCCTTTGCCCATCTCAGTGTCTGTGTAGCCCCAGCTACTTGAGCTATTTGGACTTGCATCTAAAGCGGCCACAGAACCTTGTGTTTGTGCTCACAATTATAGTTAATTTATTATTTTCAGACACCATCTGTGCTTTCCCTCCATGGCAAGTAATGACTCAGTCCGTGCGCACCTCCACTTCCCCCACCGTCCTCTACAGTTCAGACTCCTCTAACCATTTTTAGTTAAAACAATGGTGTTTACATGATTCTGATTATGTAAATATTGCTCATAGCAGAGAAAGTCACGTATTAAGAATTCACTTTCTTTCCTTTTAATTTTTCTTATAATTGCCCAAATCTCTTCATTTTGTGCGTTTACTGTATTCAAATATCCATTTAAATATTTAAAATTTTATCTATTATATATTTTTCAGTTATTGTTTCAAACAAAATTTCTAAAACTCCTTAACAAAAATTTTACATTTTGCTCAAACTATAGTTTTCTTACATTTTCCTTATATCAATGACTCTTCTGACATCCAGAATTCCCTTCACTTTTACCTTACTTTGAACTGCCACTTCATGAATTCCCTAGGTGCATATTCTAGATCAACTAGTATCTTAACAGTAACAAGTATACACACCATTACTCGCTAAGATAAAGAGTAGGAGAGATAAACACACTGAGTGCTTGCATGCCATAAAAACTACCTTATTTCTAGGCTGGTCCTGTTGTTTACCGGAGACTAGGAGGGTAAGGTACTAGAGATGACTCCTTCTGTTATGCCCCAGTAGTTCCATGGATTCCTTTGTCAGCCTCAATTTTTTCTCTATTCTTGATGTCTCCTGTCCCTAGGATCTATTCACATTTCCTTCAGTTTATCTATAGTATCTCCCCTTTCCATTCTGTGGGCATACGATTGCTGGGAAGAATGCTTATCATGCATTAGGAAATTAGAGGGAAATTGGCCATAGGATGCCCCCCACCCTGTTTTATAGGATGCCTATGCTTCCCCATTCAAGAGTTGAACCTTAATCCCACTCTGATACTCCTAAACCCAGGGCTTTCAGAAATCTAGAGCACAATCCTCTTCTCACATGGCTTGGCTCCACAGCTAGGTCACAAACAATACTTATTCAGTCATGTATTTTCTGTCTTCTAATAATTTTTTGGATGAATTTTGCCTGTCTTTGAGAGTTTAAATGTAGTTGTAAATTTTCTTTTCAGTTTTGAATCCAGAGAAAGAGAAAAAAAATCATCTGGCTGTTTTATCTTCTTTTCCTAAAAGATTCTTTAGTCTTAAAAATAATTTCAGGGATGGCAAGATGTCTGTGTGGGTAAAGGAAACTGCCTGGAAAGACAGGATGATGACTTGAATTCAGTCCCTAGGCTCTGCATAGTAAAAAGAGGGGCAACTGAGCCCCAGAAGCTGTGATCGGATCTCCACACATCCCTCCACAAACTAACACAAATGTAATAAAAATTTAAAAAAAAATATACACTCACACATGGACTTCCTTGCTTGTGTTCTACAAAGGGGTTTTCTAGGATGAAGCGCTTGGCCAATCAGAAGAATCCATCACTAGCAAACAGCTTCCCCCAGTGTGATAGGGTAATTCTTTTATCCATCCTTCAAACCAGGAAGACATTGTCATGACTCTCCCGTGCGTTCCAGTATTGCTCATGGATATATTTTGGTTGGATTCAGAGAGAAAATATGAGATATTCAACCTAATAATTAGTTTTATGAACTTATCTCTTTAGTAGATACTTCTTTTTTTTTTTTTTTTTTGGTTCTTTTTTTCGGAGCTGGGGACCGAACCCAGGGCCTTGCGCTTGCTAGGTAAGCGCTCTACCACTGAGCTAAATCCCCAGCCCCGATACTTCTTTTTTTAAATCAGTAAGGCACAGCAACTAGGTAAGGCAAACACCCTAGGAAAGGACCTGGCCAACCTCGTCTCTATGATAGATACATTTCCTTCAATGTCTTTTTGGATGTTCACATAAATGTGTTTCATAAATATTCATGTATTTTAAAAATAGATTCTAAATTTTGGTTTACAGAGAAATGAGTAGCTTGTAGGTAGCTAATAGCTTTATTTAAGGCTCACCCATGAGAAGGAAATTCATGCACCATACTAGAAACCTAGCCTAGTACTAGTTAGAGGTGTCATTGACCCTGGAAAAGGACATATAACCCACAGTTAAGTGTTCTCACTCTTCGCAAATGAGGCTTTTTTTTTCTCTTCTTTTTTCTTTTTTCTTTTTTTTTTTTTTTTTTTCGGAGCTGGGGACCGAACCCAGGGCCTTGCGCTTGCTAGGCAAGAGCTCTACCACTGAGCTAAATCCCCAACCCCCCGCAAATGAGGCTTTTTATTTTTTAAGCAGTAAGCTGTCATTAAAGCAGCTCACACCTGAAAATGTAGGTCTTGCAATGCTACTGGCTTCCCAGTAGCCAAGCCCAACTGATAGATACACAACACAATTCCTAAACTGAGAGAGCTCAAGAAACACTTAGAAGAGACAGTGGAAAGATTATAATAGCCGGAGGACCAGGACATCTGCTGTAAGATAGTGTACTCTTATATATGACAGGTCATCTGGGTCCATGATGTCACGACAGTATGATCAATCAAGGCTCCACACATAGAAAAAGACTTACAGGAAATCAGTAGTTGTTGGAAGAGAAAAAAAATTAGTTATTTCCATGGAGGAGACCCTGATAATTTATCTAAGGCCAAGTTATGATTGAGACCCCCATCTCTGTGTGTGTGTGTGTGTGTAATAATAATTAAAGTGGTCATGAAATTGAGAGTAGAACTATATGGAAAGAGTGGACCAGGGAGATAGAGTAGAAATGATGTAAGCACAATGCTCATGTATAAAATTCTCCAAAAGCCTACTGCTAAAATCCCAAGAAATGCAATCAAATCTGTGCTTGGATTTTACTAGCTTGGCAGAGCCTTAGAATGGAAGTAAGCAAACAGATCTTTTTGAGGGAAACAATAGAAAAAAAAAAACCTCGGGCAGCAAAACTCGTTCTTTTGGCCGAGCCACTGATTGTGTGTGTGTGTGTGTGTGTGTGTGTGTGTGTGTGTGTGTGTGTGTGTGTGTGTGTGTGTGTGTGATAGAGGGGGGAGAGGAGGAAGAAGAAGAAGAGGAGGAGGAGGAGGGCAAGGGAGAAGAAGAAGAAGAAGAAGAAGAAGAAGAAGAAGAAGAAGAAGAAGAAGAAGAAGAAGAAGAAGAAGAAGAAGAAGAAGAAGAGGAAGAAGAAGAAGAAGAGAAAGATGAGGAGGGGAGGAGGAGGAGGAGGAAGATGCTGGAAAATGACTATTGCTTCTCTTGAACAGTGTGACCAATGGTGACATGAGACAGTGATAATGACAATAATAACAAGAATACATATTACTTACTTTATTGTGCATGCTATTTATTCTGCTTGTTTCCCCACAGTAACTGTAGGGTACAGCTGTTACTAGTGTACCCTCACTTTTCTTTCCTCTCCTTCTTTTCTCCTCTTCTCTTCTCCTGCTTCAGTTTTCCTGTTCTCTTGCTAACAGCTAGGCACCCTGATGGCCTTGAGGTGTCTGTCCTCTTGAGGCATCTCTGCAGAGGGACGGAGATCGTGAGCATGTACTATTACATCCATCAGCGCCCTTCTTTTCCTATCTACCCATAGCCTGATTTAGAACCTGGCCTTGAACTTGCAGCCGTTCTCCTGCCTCTGCTAGAATTGTATGAATAAACCACCACACCCAGAACCATTTGAGAGATTTTTTCATACACTTTACACATCACAACTAGAGTAGGATTAAACTACAGAATACTGCCTAAGGAGTTCAGAGTCATGGCGGTTGCACCAAAGCTAAAAGAGACTGGATGTTACATTTCTGATAATCATTTCTAAGGCAGGACAAGATCTGCTACCCCTCTCATTTGAAGTTCCCTGTTCTAGCAAAGGGTCCACTCAAGCTAAGTCCATCAAACAATTCAGTCCTTTGCTTCGGTGTCCCTTTCTCTCACCATGGCTCATTCTCTTTTCCCCAAAAGGAGCCAAATTTCAAGACATTGAAATATCTTCCCATTCCTTTGTCCTTTTCTGAAATTGTACTTTATTCTTACTTAAGAACTAATTTCCATTGATAGAGCCATTGCTTGAATACTCATCAAATTATATCAACACTTAAAAAATAGTATGGATCCTACTAAAAGATTCAAAAATGAAATATGATGTAGAATCCTTCTACTTCTACAATCTCAAAATTTGAAAAGTAGAGGCTGGAAAGATGTGTCACGCCAGCCTGGGATATGGAAAACAGTTTTTAAAAACACTACTACTACTACTACTACTACTACTACTACTACTACTACTACTACCAGTGATGATGATAATAATAATAATAATAATAACTATAATAATAATATATTTTCCTTTTTATTGGTTGCCATATCAACTAGGATATCACTCATGTCCTTAAGCAGACTATTATATGTCAGGACCTCATAAGTCATAACCATATGCTTCTTCAAGAATAATAACTAAATGAATCTATATGAAGTGTGAGCTGACAAAGTGTAAGCTTCTTTTCACAATGATAATTCTATTAGCACATCCTCAACCATAAGGATAAGTGGTGGCGGTAATGGCTCGGTAGTAGACCCTTTCCCATTGGTGCACACTCCTGTGTTCAATCTCCGACCGCAAGAACATGAAAAGCAACAGTAATTCCTTAATATTACTGAGTAGCCATTTAGTTAATATGCCCCTTTAACCCTTACCTTCCATTTAGCATCATTCTGTGACCTCACACCCACACTAGGAGGTCTCCTCTACCCCAGTGTCTGTGAGAACTTACCTTTCCCCTTGCTTATAAGACTCATCCCAACCATTAGCTGCACACTGCTTTGAGAACTGTGTCCTTGTTTTTGGGGGTGTTGGTGATTCGTCTTTGGGAGATACATCTGATGTTTCCCTTCCACCAAGATGAAAGGTCCCAGAGTCAAAGAGACATGATATTGCTAGCTTCTCCCCTTTCTGCAAAAATATGCTCCAGGAATTAGGACCACCGTCTCTTTGTTCAAAAGGCACTGAGCTTAATTTTGAACTAAACTGATCTCTGCTCTGAGTAGCTCCATTTCTGGTTTCTGAGATGACTCTTAAACCTGAAACCAAACAGTAAGAAAATGAATATTTGCAAGGGATGAATTTAAGAATCTATGAGTGAGGACCCCACTATTTACATAGAAGCACAAAGAGTAGATGAAGACAAAGATGGAAAGAAATAGAGTTCTGTAGACTCTTTTTTTATGTTGTTTTTCCCCCAGAACATGCAACAGCTAGACAATACATTTCTCTTTTATGTGCCCCCTTTCCTGAAACAGGCACCTTCCTTCTTGTTCTGAGCCTTCATTGTGAGGCTTTGTTCTCCCCTAACAAATTCTATGAGAATCTTATTTCGTCTTTCTGTCCTATGCAGAGGAGATTCTCACAGATATATTTGCATTTAGTTAAACTATCTGAGCACCTTAAAAAACATTTGCTCCCTATACCTTTAGATATGTGTATCTCCCTTCGAGTCTCACAAGTAACACTGAACCAACTCACTCACAATGGGACATGCTACCACCGCCTCCAAATCTGGTTTTCTCACTAATTGAATAAGCAAAAGAATGAATGGCAAGATTACAGGCTGCTTGTAAATTAAGACCTTGGATAAAGTAAGCTTTTGGCATTTGTAGCTGTGTGATTTGGAACAAATTTCTTAACCTATCAGAAACTCGGTTACCTCATTGCTAAATGACAGTTGATATGAAGATTAAATGTGCCAGTGAGGCTTAAGTGATGGATGTGCCTTGCCTAGTGAAATGAATAAAAGAGAGAGAAAGTTATAATAATTTCAGTGTGTTGGGGTCTATGAGAGTAGAATTGTTAATTGTATGACAGCTGGGAACTCAGCACCTCAAGTTTGATCAAAATTACTCAAAAAAAAAAAAAAAACCAAAACAGGGCGTTTTGTTGGGTGGATCCTGTGAGGCTGGTACATTTCAAACAATTGTCTTATTTACTGAAGCTTAAACCTCTAGTCTAGTCTAATTTTAAACTAAAATCATTAACGACTAAAAAACAAGATAGGTGAACATTAGTAATAACATGCCATCAATAAGAAGATTAAGATAAAACCGATAATAAAAGTGTCTCCAAAATCAATCAGAGACACGTTGATGGATGCTTTCTAATCTCAGAGTAGCTAGGGTTGGCTGCAAATTAATAGCTTCAGACAGACTTAGGCTATGGTCAGTAGCAGGAGAAAAGCTGTTTCACAAGGCCTGCAGAAGTTACTTGCAAAGATACCTCTGCGAATCAGATGGCCCTTAGCTCTGTTTTTAAGGGATTCTGTGCACATGCTAAGGTTCCAGCATCCTATCCACAAACACAGCAATGATGGGGAGTCACCCTCCCATCAGATCCAAAACACAATGGGCGTAGTCTCGTCTCTAAAACCTTAGGTCATGTTTGAGTTTGTTTTTCACATTCAAAGGAAGCTTCTTTGAATTCTTTGGCATTTCTCTTCACCTCTGCTGAGTTTCTACTATAAACATTACGTCAGGGCATTTTAATTATTATGGCTACTCTTTGTATTGACAATTTACTTTTATTATTTTAATTATCTCTATGTGTGGGAGTGGTACATGTACATGAATGCAAGTACCCACAGAGGTCAGAGATTTCCGTTGGAGCTATGATTACAGTTATAAACCACCTGATGTGGGTGCTGGAAATCGAACTCAGGTCAACAGGAAGAGCAATGTGTACTCTTAATCACTGAGCTATCTCTCCAGCCCCCTCTTACGAGTAGCAGGGTCGGAATTAAAACATGAACTATTCAATTTTCATTAGATATACCTAAGCTGGTTCTTACTGTAGACTATATGGTGGCTTCCAAGTGAGTGGTGAGAGAATGGTGGTGGAAATGCATTGACACTACTGGCATTCTGTTGATATTGATAATAGTAACTTCTGAAATGCATTCAGAATGCATTTGTCAGGGCCTCCAGGAACTGAGAAGGCATACATGCCCTGCTTTTGCTAGCTTGTTTGGGGGGCCGGGCAGGCAGAAATGAGGAAATTGCAACTTTTCCTGTAAATCCACATTGTCGGCAACCTTAAAGCAAGTGTACCTAGCTCTCCAGGTTTTTGTGAAGGGATCATCCGCTTTAGCAAGACCTGATGCCTTTTGCAGAGGGCCTTGGTCAGCACAGGTGTACTCGTCTCCTGAGCTCACAAACACTGGGCTTGGGCTGTAGATTTCATATCAAATTATTTTCTCAAATAACCCATTGTCATCATTTTCGGAAAGAAATAGATTATGTTGGACTTTACCTTACATCCTCTAAATTGGTATAATGTTCCTTGAGGCTTACAGTCTAGGCATTTCACAAATAGGTGTGGATGGGACTTTCAGTCAGCTGTGTCAGGAATACGGCTCACAGTGTACCTGTTGCTTGTGACCCCTGGGTCTAGATGTAACACGGCTCTCGGTCCAGTTCCTTGGCCTAGTGGCTTAGAAAGGAAGTTGATCAGGCTAACATCGATGCGTTTGTGATCAGCTTCAACCAGTGAGAGATAAAAGCTCCTTTCTCCAGGTCCTGTCAGTTCCTCTCCAAATGCCTCAGGGCAAAGCTCTAAGGGAAACAAGGAATCATTAGGTCAAGGGTTGGCTTCCCCATTCAATTAATTCTGCTATTTCACACCATGGACAGTAAATAATGCAGGATATATATATATATATATATATATATATATATATATATATATATTCCCATTTTAAAAAGAAAAGGCACCTTAGATAAAGAGAACCCAAAATACTTTTATTCTTAACATAGCTGTGGTAGGAATGTACTCTTCATCTTTGAGGCCTGTGAAAAATAGTTGTAAGTTGTGTCTCCCAGGTCATTTAACTGCGACCATTCTTTCTAAGTTATAGATACAGAGAACAGAGCTTTATACTTTCTAACTACTTACCATCTGGTGACAAATTCTTCCTGAAATGCCTTCCACCCATCCATATTTTAATGTCTTTTTTTTCTTTCAATCATGTGTAATACCTCAGCCAAATATATTGGTTTATCAGTTATTTTCCCAGTTTCTCTAGGAGGCATTTGTTGTATGAATATTCATTCTTCTCTCTAGGCCTCCTTCTCGCTCTGATGACAGCTCCAGAGTCGCTGAAGCACTCGGCCTCTGTTTTATAGGCAGCTCTAAAGCTTCCTGGACTTGTGGCTCCTCAGTAGGAGCCACCTTCCCTTTGTGAGACTCCAAAGGCTCAATCTATTGCTATTTCTCTATGAACAAACTGAAACAAGCATGCCAACCCAGTCTGACTATAGAAAACTGATAGCTGTAATACAGAGAGAAATAATAAATAAAACCATATATGTGTGTGTACATGTATGCATGAAATGTGCATATATGTATATGTTATATATGTGTATGTTTTATACATATATATGTATATATATATATGTATGTATATGTATAGCTGCATTTACCCCTGAGTTCATAAATACATGAACTGTAACCACTGCAAATAAGAATTTAAATCAAAGAAACAGTTTTTTTTTTTACAACCCATGTATACAATTACTGCCTCTTATATTTGCAGGCACAGGGTCAAGGCACAATTGTAAAGATAATTTCAGCTTTTGGTTTCAGCCACCAGCCACCTGCTACCATTTCAGAGCAGAGCCGGGAGCTGTGCGGTGGCCAACTGCGGCTGCGTGGTTCCGTGGCAGGTTGTGGGGCTCTGGGTACATAATGAGGCACAAGCCTAAGCCTCGGCTCTCCAGTTTGCTGCTGAGCTGCATGCCAGTCACTCATCAATCCTCTAGGTCTCGTTTTTTTAAGGACAAGTGGATGAATTAAAGGAAATATTTAAATAGCTTCTTTTTTTTTCTTAAAAAAATAACTATCGCTAACACAAATAAGCGAAGTTGGCAGTATATTAGAATTGGCATAAAGCACACTTCATTTTAAGGTTTACACCTGACAAAGCTTTCATTCTTTTTTTTTTTTTCAGTTAAAAGTATTTCAAATGAGAAAACCGCAGTCTGTGTTTCCACGTTTTTGTTTTTTGTTTTTTGTTTTTGTTTTTTTTTTTTTTTTTTTTTTGGTTTTGGTTTTTTTTTTTTTTTTGGTTTTTTTTTTTTTAAGTGTGATCTGTATTGATTCCCTTACCCTTGCTTTTATTCTGTTAGCATTTCTGGAACACGTATTGCATGTTTCCTTCCCATCAGAGTGAATGGGATACAGGTTCAGGGCTGTTCAAACATGGGTGAAGCCACTGGCATCCCAAGGACCTTTTGTCCTTTTCATCTTCTCAGAGGTAGAGAATCAAGGTGACTCCTGCTCTTCTGGGTCCCTTGCAGTAGTCAGGGCTTTTTCTTTCACTGTTTAAACTGTGTGTTAGAAAAAAAAGTTAAAAGTATAATATTAGGATCGGCAATATGGTTAGTAAAAGGTTTCTAAATTCAGCTGTATGAATGTGAGTCATCAGAAAGGGGGGAAATGCCAATTAGCGAACAGAAGCTCTTGCCCATGCATGAGCCTCACTCCTGAATGTTTGTGTTTATTAAAAAGAAATCCAAACATCTAATTTTAGTTTCTAGGGAAAAATAAAACGAGAACTTAACTTTAAAGTGGGTCAAATTTTCTGAGTTGTAAAGAGAGGGAAAAAAATTACACTTCCATAAGCAATGCTTTCAAGACTCGAGGGGATTAAAACAAACTCGTATAGAAGAAGCATGTAAATTAACAAATGGGAATCACAAAGATGTGTGTCACAGTGCTTGGGGGTGCGTCCTTGGTTTGGTTTTTCTCCTCGCATATATTGACCCACATTGCAGTAGATTCTAGTGACTAGAGCTCTAAAAAGGTAAATTCAAATCTGGAGAAAGAACAGAAAGAGTAAATACAAGAAAGAAATAGAAGACTGGATTTCAGACTCTTGTGAGAAGAGAGGGAGGGAGGGGAGCTGGCCTCCAGTGTCAGGAACATGGGTATCCTGAGTCTCTCTATACTTTGCTCCATCTCACAATGGCCTCCAAAGGAAGCAGACCTGCAAATTAGTTTTTCCTCATCAGTTCCAAAGCCTTCACTCTGGAAGCAGCTTTGCCTGGTCTTTCTCTTCTCTGCCAACTCTTTCTCCACACCCTGGATCAAAACACAACGAAGGCTTTATGTCTTTAACATAATTAGGACGGGGAAAAAACTAACCTCAATTGCCTCTTTCTGATTGTGACAATTGATCTACTGAACTAAAGAGAAAGGAAGAAAAAAAAAATCTGTGTGTCTGACAGAATACTACACACTTTTTTTTACATATGTTTCTACTGTGATAGAAATTGCCATTTGCCCAAGTACTTTTTATATAAATGCCCTCAAATTTCTAAGCTGGTACAGTGTGTTCCACCCACTTCTGGGACAGATGGAACAGACATTTGGAATTGTAAAATGCCTGTATGGAGAGCACAGCCTGCTAACGTTGTAGTTTTACCTCGAGATAATATAGTTTTCTCTACTCCAAGAAGGTTCTGAAAAAATGAATCAATTTTTATTGAGCTCCCCAATGCTCTTGTCCCTTTTTATTTAAAAGTCTCCCTGCACTTTCAATGTGCTTTGGTCCCGGGGTACTTTCTGTGGAGTGCTAATAATGTCCTCCTTGATGTCACTTAGAGACCTCATTTTGTCTCAAATCTGTCTTCAACCGTGTTATTCTCTTAACATAGCCAACACTTCTCACTGTCTGAAGATGTTTGCACTGGAGTCTCAGCTTTACTCCAAACAAAACATGTCAAGATAAATTGACTGTGCTCCTGACTATTCATACCAGATAGAACCTTACTGCCTTTGTCTCCTTCCTATGTCAAATAACCAATGCCATGCATGTGCACAATAAATGCTTATTCATAATTTGTAAATAATTATATCTTGGTCAATGCTAGTACATCTTAATTATTACATTCACACATACCAATCATCTATGCATGTATATACTCTAATTTAAATTGAAAATATTTTCTTCTTGTTTATAATATCCAATCAATTTCCAAGCCATGCCCTTATCGCATGCATGTGGTTACCATTATAGTTAAGGCTGTTATCATTTCAGATCAACACTGTCAATGTGATTTTGCAGATTCTAAATACCCAGTAATATCTTTTCAGAGTAATCCAACATAAAGTCATCTTCCATCATTGTTGTAGTCAACAATCATCCCATGTTTATAGGAAAAATTCAAACACCTTGTTAGTATATGTAATCTTCCCTTTTCCTCTTCTACATCTTCTAAAATTCTTCATGTCCAACTGCAAGTGATAGTCACTTAGGAGACTGGAAGAAGCCTTTATGTAGGAGTTATAGACACTAGATTATAGTGTTCACTGGGCCTTAAATTTCTTTGTAATCATTTAAAAATGATGTAAACTCTGTGAAACTCAGACTTATAATATGAGGGATAGGAGCTAAAACAATGAATATGGTGCATGACATTGTACTGGCCTCAAACTTTCTGTATCACCATCTCTAGCGTTCTACTCATTCTTCCAAAACTTGATCACATCTGTGTTTACAAGATGCACATCCTACAACACACAACCAAACAACTCCCCTACTGGAAATTACTTTCTTCATTTATTTCCCATTTGTGTAATAGCCTCGTTCAGGGTCTCTGTCCCACATACCTGTGTGGGAAGCTTTCTACATTATTACACAATATTCTATACTACTTAACTTTATCATCACTGATTTTCAATCTCTGTGTCTAATACACACAACAGATAATGTTCAGCATATTTCTCACTGCATGTAATTTCTGCTCACTAATGGTCTGGCTACTTCTTAGTGCATTGTGACTGCCACTTTTCGAGATTATTCTTGTGTTAATTAACATTCCTATCATCTATGGCAGACGCAGATGATTAAATATATCAGTCAATGAATTTCTCAATTGCCAAGTTAACTTCTGTTCATTCCCAACAACCTTGACCATATTTTTGGTCCATCATAATCCTTTATCCAGTTTAATATGTTTTATGGTCTTTCAGATGGGGCAAACTCTCCATAGGTAGCAGAAATCCTAGAAGGCTGACATGTGCAATTCTATGCTAAGGAAGCAATTTGAAGTTACCTGGTAGTTCAGGCTCTTGCCTCAGACCAGCATTTCTTGTCTTGTATAGGGAGACACACCACAGTCATCGTCCCCATACTAGGTTATAGGAGCCTACTCCCAATTGGTTCCATTGTTTAAAGCAGAGTAGGATAAAATAAAAAATACCTGGTGCCCAAATCATAGAACATCACTTGGAGGAGCTCCAAGCTCCACAAAACTTTGATGACCAATAATTCCTGGCCTTTTAAAATTTCTAAATGGTAGATTCCATTCACAGAAAAAAAAACCCAAACACTGTAGAATGTTTTTTGTTTTTGTTTTTTTTAACAATTAGTACTTGATCATGATTTTCCAGAAAATTCTACTGGTAAGATCAGAAAGAAAGTAGGATATCTTTTCCCAGCAGTCCTTCTCAACATCATATGGGACATCCTAGTTAATCAAGTAAGACAAGAAAAATAAATACAAGACATGTGTATTGGAAATTGAGCCATGGAATGATTGTCACACACATGAGACCTTATTACTTTTATAGAAAAGTTTGAAAAACACATGACCAAAACGATCTCAAGGACATACACAAAATGAGTTCACAAACATCAATCACTTTCTTACCTTCCAGAAGAGGGAAAATCAAATTTGAAAATGAATGTGGAATACTATTTCTATTGGCTGTCTAAAATGCATAGACATCAATACAATAATATACATGGAAATATATATCAGAAAAGTGCAAGGGTCTGATTTGATTGAAATACAATAAATTGTCCGTTAGTGGGAGAATATCCCCATGTTCATGTGATGTGCGTTTTGGTGTTTTCATAATGCCTGATCCTTGTAATTTCATTATTGGGTTCAATGTCATTCCAGTAAAAAAAAATTAGACATTTATTTTGTGGATACAAAAAAAAAACATATTCTCAATCTTAGATAAGTAAGTTAGGGACCCATTTGTGAGCAAAATTCTGAGGGAAGCCAAATTGGATGGAAGGAGCTACTGACGTCTAAAGCTACATCAGAGATTCTGAAATCACACAC
This sequence comes from Rattus norvegicus, assembly GCF_021556685.1. Classification (NCBI taxonomy): domain Eukaryota; kingdom Metazoa; phylum Chordata; class Mammalia; order Rodentia; family Muridae; genus Rattus; species Rattus norvegicus. Next base: position 208,370,645 of record NC_141535.1, on the reverse strand, counting down.
GATGAAACACTGTGTAATAAATAGGTAAATGGAGGAGAAGAGAAAATCACAAATTTATAAGTGTTCACCCAAACTGGGAAGCAAGCATGATATTGTCCTTCCATACGTGAATGAATACATGGGGCACAACAGGCAATGGAATATTATCTAGTGCAAACATAAAACAGAAATAAGCTGTGCAATCAAGAAAAGCAATGGAAGAAACCTCACAGAACACTGCTAAGCCAATCTAAAATGTCCATCCAATGGACGATTCCAACTTTATAGTGAAGATATTTATTTGCTGCTACAATGACAGTCGGGTGATAAGAATCATAGAATAGATGACATCAAGAGATGACTTTAGTGCAAATTATGAGTATTAAATAATTATGCTAGCTGACTGTCTTCATCAAGTATGTTTGATAATGGTCGAATTGTGCCTGACAGGGTCAGAGATTGCCCACTGAAGCAAGTAGGGTGTCAGGGTCCTTAAAACTGAAGTTACAAATAGTTAAACCACCTGCTGTGGGCGCAGACCATCAAACCCAGGTCCACTGGAAGAGCAGTATATGCTCTTAACTGCTGAGCCATCTCCCCATCCCTGGAACTTTTTATTTTAAAAAGTTTATGGAATATGAAAACATCCAATTTTTCCTTTGCTGTCACAGAAAATTTGGAACAATCATAATTTTGCACTGAGTAAAGCCACACTCACATTTCGTTTTTTTTTCTCCTTCTTGCAAGCTGCTAAAAACCATGCTAAATATGTTTTGTTCTAATTTTTAATTTAGCATTATGTCATAAGTAGCTTATCCATATTCACATTTTTATTAAAATTTATAATTTTAATAACATTTTAGAGGAGGATATGCCATTCTTGGAAATAACCTCGAATGCGTTGGCACATGGCAAGGTTCCTGGAAAGCACATCCATGGCTCTAGGATCAGCAATAGATAAATGGGACCTCTTGAAACTGAAAGGTTTCTATAAGGCAATGGTCACTCTCAATAGGTTGTACTTGATGGCAACCTACACATTGGTGAAAAATATATAGAGCCTTCAATAACAATATCCCATACATATATTTTAGCTAATATCCAAAATATATAAAGAACTGAACATGTTAGGGTCCAAAAAACCCAAAACCCTATTAAAAATGGGGTATAGAGCTAAAGAGAGAATTCGCAACAGAAAAGTCCTGAATGACTGAGAAGCACTTAAAGTTCAAGACTCTCTTTTCTACTTTCTCTTCAATTACATTCAGTGTATCTGCTTTTATGTTGAAGTCTTTGATACACTTGGACTTGAGCTTTGTGCAAGGTGACAAATGTGGGTCTATTTTCATTTCTCTACATAATAGCCAGAAACTGAAAGCAAACCAGAAGTCCCTCAACTGAAGAATAGATACAGAAAATGTGGTTCATTTACACAATGGAATACTATGAGCTATTAAAATTAAGGACATCATAAATTTTGCAGGCAAATGGATGGAACTAGAAAATATCATCCTGAATGAGATAACCTAGACCCAAAAGGACATGCGTGGTATGTATTCCCTGGTAAGTGGATATTAGTCAAACAGTTTAGAATATCCATGATGCACCCCCATAGACCCTGAAAAGATAAACAGAAAGGAAAACCAAGTGAGGATACTTCAATCCCACTTAGAAGGGGGAACAAAATAATTGCTTGTGGGAGGAAAAGGGAGGGAGAGACCTAGGTGGAAGAGCGGGGGTGGGGAGGAAGGTGAGAAGGCCAGAGGGCCCGGAGAGTTAATAGAAATATGCAGCTGCTGGCCTGAAGGGTAGGGGGTCCTTTAGAAAATCGCAGAGACCTGGAATGGGAATGCTTTCAGGACTCAATACGCATTACTAGCAGTGGGGAAATGGAACGTGAAGACACCATTTCCAATAGTTAGACAAGGACGCTAGTGGAGGTATGGGGACAACAATCCACTTCAAACTTTTCCATCCCAAATTGTTTCCACCTACTCATCAGGGAAATACAAATCAAAACAACCCTGAGATTCTACCTCACCAGTCAGAATGGCTAAGATCAAAAACTCAGGTGACAGTAGATGCTGACGAGGATGTGGAGAAATAGGAACACTCCTCCACTGTTGGTGGGATTGCAAGCTGGTACAACCACTTTGGAAATCAGTCTGGCAGATCCTCAGAAAATTGGACATAGTACTACTTGAGGACCCAACTATACCACTCCTGGGAATATACCCAAAATTGCATCAACATATAAAAGGACACATGCCCTACTATCTTCATAGCAGCCTTATTTATAATAGCCCATATTTCCTTCAACAGAAAAAATGGATACAGAAAATGTGGTACATTTACATAATGGAATACTACTATTAAAAAACAATAACTTCATGAAATTCTTAGACAAATGGATGGAACTAGAAAATATCATCCTGAGTGAGGTAACCCAGTCACAAAAGAATACACATGGTATGCACTCACTGATAAGTGGATATTAGCCCAAAAGCTTAGAAGATCTAAGAAAAAAATCACAAATCATATGAAACTCAAGAAGAAGGAAGACCAAAATGTGGATGCTTCAGTCCTTCTTAGAAGGGAGGATAAAATACTCATGGGAGGAAATACAGTAACAAAGAGTGGACCCAGACTGAAGAAAAGGCCATCCAGAGACTGTCCCACCTTGGGATCAATCCCATAAGTAGCAAACAAACCCAGTCACTATTGCTGATGCCAAGAAGTGCTTGCTTACAGGTGCCAGATATGGTTGTCTCCTGAGAGGCTCAGCCAGAGCCCTATTGATACAGATCAGGATGGTTGTAGCTAACATTGGATGGAACAGGGAACTCCAATGGAGGAGTTAGAGAACAGACTGTAGGAGCTGAAGGGGGTTGCAGCCCCATAGGAAGAACAACAACCAACCAGACCCCACCAGATCTCTCAGGGACTAAACCACCAACCAATGAGTACACATAGAGGGATGCATGACACCAGCCACATATGTAGCAGAGGATGGCATTGTCCAGCAACAATAGGAGGAAAAGCCCTTGGTCCTGTGAAGGCTCATTTCGCCAGTGCAGGGAAATGCCAGGGCATTGAGGTTGGAATGGATGGGTGGGAGTGGGCACATCCTCATATAAGTAGGGGAAGGGAGTATGGGAGAGAGGGCAAAGGGGATAACATTTAAAATGTAAATACATAAAATATCCAAGAAAAATAAAATTTTGAAAAATATCCAAGAAATACATGGACAAAAATGGATCAGAGACTAAAGGAAAGGCCATCCAGAGAACAATCCAACTTTGAATCTATTCCATGAATCAGCACCCAATTGTGACACTATTACTGATGCCATGTTGTGCTTACAGACAAGCCTAACATGGCTTTTCCCTGAGAGGTTCTACCAGCAGCTGACTGAGACAGATGCAGGTACCCACAGCCAACCATTGGACTGAGATCAGGGACCCTCATGGACGAATTAGGGGAAGAATTAAAGGAATTAAGGGGATGAAAACCCCATAGGAAAACCAACAGTGTCAACTAACCTGGACCCCTGAGAGCTCACAGAGACTAAGTCACCAACCAAACAGCGTACACAGGATGGTCCGAGGCTCCTGGAGCATATGTAACAGAGGACTACCTCGTCTGACCTAATTCTATAGAGACTTGATGCCCCAGGAAGGGGTAGTATGTGGAGGATTACCCTCTCAGAGGCAAAGGGGAGGGGGGATGAGGAAAAGAATTCTGTTAGGAATGGCTGTGAGAGGGTCAACATTTGAGATGTAAATAAATAAAATAATTATTAATAAAAAGATGATGCCATGTGCCTCTAGAATGGTTCCTAGTTCTATTAGAATTGAGATTAAATTATCTTCTTCCAGGAGAAACCAACCTGGTTGTTTGACCGAAGCTCACTCAATTCAAGGAGTACATTCAGGGTTTTTATGTCGTAGATTTGTTATTGCTTGCACTGAGGAAGACTCCACATACATAGTGATAAACAGAAAATGGATTGTTCCTTATCTTCTGCAAGTGTGTGGTTTTATGTAATAAGCAGGGACAGCAGACAATAGGTAGATTCAAACTTTGTAAGGGCAGTTTAGAGTAACATTATGAATGAATCAAACATTTTAGTATGAGAATAAATATTTGGGGAATTAAAGGAGACCACTAATTTTTAGTAGGGTATTCAGGGAACACCCCTTTTTTTGAGGAAAAAAAAGGCTTCTTTTTTTATTCTTATTGATTTTGTTTCTGTTCTATTTGGTACTCGTTCGGTTTGGTTTTGTGTTTAGAACCCAGGACTGAGGCAAGCACTCTGCACCTGTGCTATTCACCCAGCTATGACTTTACATACAGAAACGTTCATTTTAACGAGGCCTAATAGGCTAGTCTTGACATTGACATCCTTCTGCTTCAGCCTCCGGAGTTGCCAAGGTCACAGCTATCCTATTAGGCCCCATTAAAACAAGCATTTCTGAGAAGGGAATCAATTAACCTGAGATTTTGCTAGGCAGTAGAACACTTTGCCAGTATCTGTGAGGACCAGAGTTCAACTCCCCCTAATAAATACACGCTTTGAGCTAAAGAATTTAAAATAGCAAATGACTCAAAAAAAAGAAAAGGCAAGCAGGTCAGAAGGAATTGTGTGTGTTTAAGTCTGAAATAAGAAATGAAGCAAAAGAAAAACAGTGGTGGCTACACGCTTAACAAAGGAAAAAAAAACCCAGATGAGTCCAGATAAATCAGGTTAAACAATGTGTTACTAGAGAGTTTTAATTTGTGTATCATGAGAAGATCTCACAGACTTTCTGTGTTAGAGTTGTTGGTGACATGTACATGTGATATACATGTCTCTGTAGTGTGTGTGTGTGTGTGTGTGTGTGTGTGTGTGCGTGTGTTGTATACATACAACATATATATACATGTGTGTCTTTTTTTGTAGTGAGTTAGTAGTGGTGCTGGTTGTTGTGGTAATGATGGTGTATGTGTATAAAAACTCCTTTTTCTTGTTTCAAAACAAACTGCTTTGCTACTGAAAAATTCTTTGGGCCAGCGGGAACAAATGCAATTTTGTTTGTAGGAAATAAAAGAGCCAACTCCCCTACCCTACATTAGTATTCTTCTAAAGATATTGAGAACAAAACGGGCTCTTACTAGACAAGCCAATAAAATAAGGCCAAGTTTGTGGACTTGCTATATTCCTAGAAGTAGTTTTATACTTGGAACTTGTATAAACACTGTGTAAAATTTTAAGAATGAAAATAAGAGCAGGAAAGAAAAAAATGATAAGTCAGGGAGTCAGACAGGGAGGAAAGAAGGAAAGTATTGAGGGTGGTTGGGTAAAACGGTCACACTTTTTTAAAAAAAATCAGTAATTGAGAAATATGCTATGAAAGGGGCTCACTCTTCCTTCTTCCTTTCTTCTTTCCTTTTTCTCTCCATCCTTACCTCACTCTCTTCCCTCTCTCTTCCTTCCCTCTCTCTTCCCCTTTCTTTCTTTTTTCTTTCTTTCTATCTTTTTCTTTCTTTCTATCTTTTTCTGCCTTTGTCCCCCTTTCTTTCCCTCATCACCCTCCCATCCATTCTCTTCTTTCTTTCTTTCTTTCTTTCTTTCTCTCTTTCTTTCTTTCTTTCTGTAATTCTATTTCTCTTTGGAGACAACATGATAAGAGAAGAGCATTCATTACAGAATTTCTTTATATAATCAAATGATTTAACTGACTATAAAAGAAGGACACTCCAGAAATTTTGAAGACAGACATGTCCAATTAACCAACTATTACAATTTAACCCTTATTAACTACTCAGGCAGAGTCTTTGCATATAGAATAGAAGTAGATGATTAAAGAAAAACACCATTTTCTAAATTATCATTTTGATAAATGGCTATGAAATTTCGAATATTTTAAAAGACAGTCTTAATGGGAAAGAAAATAACCATATATTTTAAACAAATTGTCTTCTATCACTGACATGTTAGTCAATATATTGATTGGTAAAATGAATGTAAGTGATAATTAACATAGAACAAAGTTCCTTTTCATTTGGTTGCTCCTTCCATAAACACATGTATGCCCATGTTTTCCAGATCTTGTAGCATTTCTATGTTGCAGACACAGAAATACAATGATCCCATCTAGGCATTATAAATACCCCATGTTGGAATGTTTAACTTTAAGGCTAGTTATAAAAATGTAGGTTCCATGTGGCTTTTTCAAACACCCTTTGTCCTTCCTCTAGCCCCTTCCCTTCCCTGAGCTCTCACCCCTCCCCACATTTAAACATTCCTCTCCATTAACCCTCCTTCCTTTTTCATATCCATTTGTGTTCTACATCTCCTTCTCTTATGGCCCTTCTACTCTTCCCCACCCATAGAAAACCTCTGGCTTCATGGATTCCATGCTCTGATAGATGGCCCTATATCTAGAAGTATATGGGTGACAAAATTTGGAGTGTATGGGTTATCTAAAAATAGGACACAGAGGTTAGGAAATAGGAAAGTGCAGGTAGATCTGGGAGGAATTAAATGATGGAGTTGGAATGAATATGATCAAAATTCATTGAATCCAACTTCCAAAGAATTAATAAAAGTGTTTGTTTTCTTTTTAAGATGAGGGTTGGTCTTTTAATTGTCAAACGATTCAAAGACACCACTGCTTTATTTTAAAGTAGCATCTAGTGTAGACCGTTAGCACATCAGTGTGATGACGTTTTCACATTTTTATTGCATGTACAGCTATTAGATGAAATAGGAATCAGAAGTAGGTTGTACTGCTGGCTTTAGTCCAGGTGTGCCGATACCACTGACGTTTATACAAGCCGAGTACCGTTCTCGGGGCTGAGTTCAGAGATGGACAATTTTCTCCAGGTTTCCCCTTTAACACTAAAGTTAGTTGTGGAAATTAGCTGGACACTTCTGAGTTGCCTACTGACTCTTGAGGGCTAATTAACTAATTTTCAACACCAATAGGAGTTTTTGAAATTAGTGATTTAAACTTCTTGTGGAGGGATTCTCAGAGGCAGATATCCTACTAAGAGAAGTATGTCACTGTCTTTACCTCTTCTAGTATAGAAGTGGTTATATATAGCAATATATGGTAGTTTCTATGAAGGAGTGGAAACAGTAGTGTCTGGAAGCCTGATTATACCTGTTCTTTCTGGGACAAATGTGGTGATTCAGCTGCTAGAAATAACCAACATAAACTACAAAGTAAACTTCAAAAGGTAATAAATACTCCGAATTTTATACCCTGCTTACTTCAATACAATCTACTCTCAATCATGCTCTTAAAGTTAAATCCATGTTTTATATCTCCGTGGTGAAGAGACTTCATAAATGTTTCCATGTCTTTTTAATTTTACCTCCATTGTGCAGATAACTCTCAGTCAGTAGTAGTAGGGATAATGGCAAGCGATAGGAATCACTTTTATTTCCTTAAAGATCTGTTTGATAAAAATTTTCTAGAATATGCCTAACTGATACTCACAGAAGCTAAGAATGAGGCCTCCTAGGTGAACGCACTGAAGTCCCCATACACAGAATAGACATATATAAGTCTTCTTCCTATCCAAAGCATGATCAAACTGAAAAGAGGACCAGAGGAAAGGATGGACTGCTGCTCTGATTTCAGGGGCAGGAAAGAAGGTTCTGGAAAGGCAAATGCTTATAAAAGAGGAAGGAATCCTGGGCAGAAGCATGAATATTAAGGAACTCATGTCAAGATCCAAGGAATATGTCAACAAACTAGCATGAAAGAAAAATTGACTTGGCAGTGGCAAACTGAACAAAGAGAAAATGTGGGACTCCAAGGCCAAGGATTGGGCGAGTGTGGTAATTAAAACAGGAGCTCTGCGAAGCCTGGGTGGGCATGCTGGCAGGGCTCGGGGCAGAGGGATTATGTGTTTCACTAAAAGTGATAGGGACGAATACAGCACACCCTTAATCACTTTACAACTAACTGGCATGTGTCTAACAAAGAGGAATCTAAATGTTTCTAATAAAATGGAATTCTCAAACAACTCAGTCGGGGGATGAGACTAAGAGGTTGAAAAATGAATGAGTTCCGAACGAGTGCCGACAAATCTTAAGAAAGACAAGGGAGAGAATCCAAAATGGCAGAGTGCACATCAATTTCCCTGGGCTGGCTATTTTCCTTGTATTTGAGACTCTCGATAAGGAGCTTTGTGGTGGCGGTGAGGGGGAAGCAATGGAGTTTAGCTGCCCATTAGCTGGCTCTTCCTGATCGTATCCTTCCTCTCCTCTCTTGTCTCAGAACCCCTGATTCAGCCAAGGCAGGGTCAGCCTATGCTAAATGAGTTCTGATCAGCTGAAATCACAGTAATTTAAGTTGGAAATTTTAGTTAAACCCGAAATCTTCCTAGGATTTGTTCAACAGCATGATTTTAAGCAGTACAGTGCAAACTAAGAAGAATATCGTCGAATCAGAAAGTAGGAGTAAAACCAACAACAGCAAAACAACTAAAAACCACGACTCCAGAAGTGGGAAGGGGTAGTGTCCTTAGAATGCCTTACCCTTTATCTTACTGGAGGCTTCTATGTGAAATTAGCAAAATGGTTCAGGCACTAATGTGGTGGTGGACCATATGTTTACATGGTACAAACTCTCCAGATGAACTTTGCAGGAGCCTCCTATAAAAAGAGGATTAAATTTGGGAATTCGATGCTTCATTTTGCTTTTTTTTTTTTACATCATCCAAAGATAATCATGTTTACTTACGCATCTGGTATGCTTATATCCAGGTGATCCCATGCAGATGTGGCTAGAGTAAACTGGAATGCTGTATACTCCATTGCATGGGGACCACCCCTTAAATCCAGGACATGAATGGAGTCTGTGGGTCTGTGATGTCACTGATGACTTTTATTTTTTGTGCAGCTAAGGTTGGCCTTGAACCTGTGGTCCTCTTGCCTTAGCCACCTTCATCATATCCTACCAGCATATGCCACCACACCCAGCCATGGCCGGTCTTTTATTATGGCAGATTTCCTTGTTGTAAACATTAAGTTTTTATAAAAAGGGGGTGCAAAACTGAAGATGGTCCCGGCATTACAGTACTTACTTTGATGGATCTGACTTTGCTCATAGGAAGTTGCAGTTCAAAGGTTGTTGGGAGGAGCTTAGCAAACGCTAGCCATTTCCCCTGACTGGATGGGTGTATACAGTTAGGTTGGCCAAACAAAAGAATTGACTCTCTGTAATGAGGGCTGCTTCTACGCATGAGCTGCTTACACAGCTAGGCACCTGTTCCTCCAGGGTGGTACAAGGGTTGGTTCCATGACAATAATTTGTAGAAGGCATTTGACAAATAGCATCTGGTCCATCCATTTCAGCAGAGGCTCCAAGATGTAGACTTCCAGGTCCTTCCGGAAGAACTGAATTGGTGGGAAAAGACCAAAATGGGGGCCACAGGCTGACAGATATTTGGAAAGACTCTCAGGGCAAGTGGCAGTTGCTGACAGAAAATATTAGAATAGAGGATCCTGGGTCAATATATTGTCTCATTAATAAAATAATATCAATGCACACACTGTTGGAATAGTGGAGTGTTCCTATAATCCAAGGAGTGAGGAGACAGAGACAGGCTTATGTCTGTGGCTAGCTGGCAGACCAGATGAGTTTAATTGTTAAGCTCTAAGCCAATGAAAATTCGATCTCAAAAATAATATGATTTTTGTGGTTGACGTATGAATGCTCTCAAGGCTAACTGCTCTGCATTGAACAATGATCAGGACGCTCATCCCTGGGACACACCTCCTTCTCTCATCAGTCATTAGTTGCCTATAAAGTTCTTCTTGGAACAAGACCTTGCAAAATTTCCCTCCTCATTAACATGTCCATTGTAGGAGCATTGCTCCAGTACTTTTTATGCAACTATTTTTTAAGAGAGATCATTTCAAGGCAGACTATATTGACTCACCATCACAGAGTGGTCAGCCTTAAAGCTATATACATCCCGCCAACAAAACTGGATTCAGAAGGTTGTATTCATATATATTAGTAGACACAAACACACACACATGTACATATATATTATAAATAATAAAGAAAAATATATCAACTGGAAAATGGAAAGGGAAAAGGTTGAAGTGTGAGTAGAGAGCAGAAAAGGATCCACTCTCCTTCAAACCACCACAGCAGTGAAGTTGAATTTGGTTAAGTATCATTATGATTATGCTTAGTGATTTCTGCTTAAATTTAGAAGTTTGAATGTAAGAAGAGCATGTTGTATATGACCACCAATTTTCTCATATTGTAATATGCAGCAGTGGTACCTTCACAGGGGTCTTACCTGTAAGCCCTCATAATACTGCTGTAAACTCTAGATACCTTACGTCAACATATAGATCAGGCTCTTATTATAAGTGGATTGATGGATTCTAGATGTCACAATCTATGACCAACATATACAACTCTGCAATATAAAATATACTGAATTTTTAATGCTAAGTTTTTAGGAAGGACATTTCATCTTCCAAATTTATTGAAGTTGACATTAAAAACAGCAGATAGAATTTACACCTAGTGACATAAACTATATGCATAAAATATATTCATCTTGCCTTGAGATCCCTGCCACTCACATTGACTTGCAATATTATCACTGATAGACATTTAGACTACAGAGTTCAGGCAATTACATCTAAGCAATGCACTGATAGTTCTTGCCTTCCTATTTTCTCTTCCCTTTGGAATTTCTTGTGACATGTACTTTCATTTTGTAACACCCCTCCCAGCACTCAAAAAACTTATTAAAATAAATTAGTTGCTTACAAATCAATGGCTTGGTTCTCCCAGGTCAGATGTTCACCTCTGACTTAATCTGATGTCTATGAAGTGAAATGCTCCATCAATGTTTGTTTAAACCAGAGCATGGGCACGAATTCAAATACTTAGAGATGATAGAATCCCAAACCCTGCTCTCACATTTTATCCAATACATTTATCAGCACATTTGAAAATATCTATACCAATAAAAATAAGAGTAGGAAACTCAAGATAGTATTTACAAAAGCAGCAGGGACTGGAAAGTTGGCGCAGATGGTAGACCACCAATTTAAATTCCCAGAACACATGTAAGAATCCAAATGTAAGTGTTGGGAGATAGAGGAAGGGAGAACACAGGGTCCACTGCCAGCCAGTCTAGTCAATCAATGAACTCCGGATGCATTGAAAGACTGTTTCAAAAGTGAGATGAAGAGCAATTGAAGAAGACATTGGATGTCAAGTTCTTGTTTGCCTTCATACTTATGCCATACTCATGTGTGAATGCATACAGGAACGTGTGAAAAATATGTATGTAACACACACATGTACACATGTAATGTGTGTGTGTATATGTGTGTGTATGTGTGTGTGTGTTCTCTCTGCGTGTGTGTTTTGTGGCTGGGAATAATATGTATATTCTCAGGTATATTTTTCAGCTTTATTCATATCATTTCATACTGTTTTAGAATATTTCCACTGCATAGCATAGTGCTCTCTGAATTTATAAAACATAATTATACTACTTTTTAATCTTCCTCCCCTCACTGGAGGATAGGCGTATATGTCTGTGAGGATTATAATTTGGAACCTTCTCTAGCTTTCAAAGTCTCCACCCTCTGGCATGATTGTTCTGCCTTCAGTTTCACTAGGCAACTAGAAGACATTCCCTTCCTGATTATTCCAGGTCTATAGAAATCTCTCTCTCTCTCTCTCTCTCTCTCTCTCTCTCTCTCTCTCTCTCTCTCTCTCTCTGTTTCTCTCTCTGCCTCCCTCCTTCCCTCATTCGTTTCTTCCCTCCCTCTCACCTTTTTCTTTTATCTTCTCAAATCCATTATTTCCTCTAAACAATTCTGAGTCTCTTTTGTAGTTACACAACTGTTGTGAATATTAATGGTATCCTTCAAGGGACATTATTTATGGCAGAAATTGCAAGTCTTTGATCAATGGTTTTGCTTAAATAAAAAAACCCTCATGCATTGTGGGTAGATTATACTTCTCTTATCTTATGTTGAGCACCGCATTGCTCATTTCCGTCATTCCTCATATTATGGAGTTGGAGGCCATTGGAGCCTTTTAAGTTGTTCTTTTTCAAAAGCCTCTTTCCTCTTATTGTGTGATCTCTCTAATGCTCACTCTGCGTATGGTGATGTCTTTCCTGGTTGGAAATTCTTTTGCTACACTCCCTAAAGGCAGCAAGTGATTCAGAAGGGAGTGTGTAATTTGTTTTGTACCGTGGAATTCCTGCCATGCCTATATGTATTTAGACCACAGGCAAACCAATAAAGTTGTCATAGAAACAAAGCATTTCATGAATAAATCAATCCATAACAAACTTGTAAACTTCAAACAACCCACTGTGCTTTAACAACACATCCGTTACATACACAAAATGATCATGTTTATAATGAGCAATGCACAATATTATTCTTTCTCATGTATTCGGTCCCGTTTGCCATCTTATAAATATTCCTTAATGTATTTTTATGCAGCCTGTGGATTCCTACTGTGTTAGAATGAAATAAGTAACCCCAGCTGGCATGATAATGTTGGAGAAAACAGACGTTTAAAAATATATCTCCTGGTGAACCCTAGTTCACACAGTGTGTTTGGAATACCTGCTCAGAGGACCAGAGGGCACTGAAATGACAGCTAAAAAAGAAAGTTTCCCCATTTTCAGCAACTCCAGTATTCTTTTTCTACCGTCTAGTTTTCTTGTTTGATGTTCAGTTTCTTGTTCTGCATTCAGTGAGCATCTTCAGGGAATTTGCTTGCCTGCAAGTAGGGTGGGGTGAGCTACTTGAAAAGTGACCCTGGGTATTTTTAAAGAGCCTTGACCAGAAACTGCCGTGGCTGGATCAGACAGAGCATATTCTTTGAGGAGGAAAAGATCGTGTGATTGTGTAAAGCCCATATTCCTTTACAGGTGGTTAAAAAAATATCAAGGGAGAGACAGACCTAGAGGAGGTCAGTGTGATACATATCCTCTGGGGCTCGTTCTGACTCTTAGAATATTTCCTTACTTTCCTGCTCAGTGAAATTCTGTCTGACTCTATTTGGGTATGATACTGCTTAGAAGACATGTTGAATTACATCCCTTTCTTCTGTTCTTCCTGTATTGGTTAATCCCTCAGCTAGACATTCATTTGACATCAATTCGACATCTCCCAACATCTCCCATCTATATTATAATATAGATGTAAATTTTGTTTGCCAATAACTACTTCTCAAATTATCATGTTGAGTCTAATGTTTACCCTATTTGAAACTATTTCAAACTCTTAAACCACTATCTATTACTTTAAAAAAATAGTACCATTTAAATGATAACCTTAATCCTGTGTTTAACTCCTAATTCTCCTATCATTTAAATGCATAGGCTGGATTTGGACATGCCTCTGTTATTTTTGTATTGTTCTAGGGCTTGAATGGACTCTTGGAATAGTCTTTCCTGCGCATTTTTAGGTCTGGGCAAGGGGGATGAACACAGAGGTCTATATTTTCTAAAAGTTCTTAGAAGACTTGTTGATTTACCTTCAATATTTCTACTGTCTCTAACAACTGACCTCACCCAGGATGTATGTATGCCTTTCTTGGTTCTGTGTTGGGCATTCCCAAGCATACCAGCCCCTGATCAGACACACGTGGGATAATATCAGTCTTTACTTTTAAATTTTTAACATATATATATATATATATATACACACACACACACACACACACACATATATATATATATATATATATATATATATATATATATATATATATATTACTTGAGCACACACATATGGCTCTATCATGTTCTGATATGGGCTGACATTGAATAATCTTTACATCTGGCTAAATATGCCTGTATCCTTAAATTAGTATATTTCTTCATCATAAAATATTCAGTATCTTTTTTCCTATATTTTCCTGAATAGCTACAGTACACAATTGTATTCAATAGTCACCCTACTGTACAATCCACACCACAGCTTCTAACTTGGATCAACCTTTCCCCATTTCTGTTTTCATTCTATTCTCCATGTATGTAGTCAACACTACTGTCACCCATGAATATAGCTGTTTTAAATTATGTAAGTTCACATTGTATGTATGTATGTATGTATGTATGTATGTATGTGTGCATGTATGTATGTATGTATTGTAACATGAGTCTTATCTTTCTGTCCATGGATTACTTCACCTCACATGGTGATCTTCAGGTATATCCATATTTTCACAAGGTTTAATTTCTTTTCATAGATGAATAAGATTGTCAAGAAAATACTGGCTGGGATAGTGTCCTCTCAAAGTACAAACCCATTGAAATTTGTGAACATGATCTCATTTTGAAATATAGAACTTTTTGAGTCAAGTTAAAGTTAAAATAAATGTATCTTCATTTAGAGTCTCTTTTTAATGACTAAGTTCTATTTAAAGATAAAGAAACTATGGCACAAACCATAGGGCAGATGAAACCCTAGGAAAGGCAAAGCCAGATATTAGAATGTTGTATTTACAAACCTACAAGTAGGAATGGTCTCTGGAAACCCCAGAAGCTGGGAAAAGTAAGCAGGGTTCTCTCAAGACCAAGAGGGCACATGGTCCATCCAGCACTGGTCTCAGATTTTTTGCCTTCAAAAGTTTAAGAGTGTGGTTATCCTGTATTGTATGGCTAATATCTACTTATAAATAAACACATACTGGGCATTTTCTTTGTCGTCTGGTTTACCACATTCAAGATGGTATTTTCTAGTTCTATCCATTTGCCTGAGAATTTCATGATACCCTTGCTTTTAATAGCTGAGGAGTATCTCATTGTGTAAATGAACCATATTTTCTTTATCTATTCTTCAGTTGAGGGACATCTAGGTTTTTTCTAGTTTCTGGTTATTATGAATAAAATTGCTATGAACATAGTTGGGCAAGTGTTTTTGTGGTACGGTGGAGGATGTTTTGGGTATATACCCAAAAGAGGTATAGCTGTGTCTTCGGGTAGAACTGTTCCCAGTTTTCTAAGAAAATGCCAAATGATTTCCAGAGTAGTTTTACAAGTTCGCACTCTCACCAGCAATGGAGGAATGTCCCCCTGGTTCCACATCCTTGTCACCTTTTCGATCTTAGCCATTCTGATAGGTGTAAAGTGTAATGTCAAAGTCATTTTGATTTGCATTTCCCTGATGACTAAGGACATTGAACATTTCTTTAAGTGCCTTTTGGCTATTAGAAATTCCTCTGTTGAGAATTCTCTGTTTAGCTCTGTACCACATTTTTTTTTGGTTATTTGTTTTGTTCATGTCTAACTACTTGAGTTCTTTATATGTTTTAGGTAATAGATCTCTGTCAGATGTAAGGTTGGTGAAGATTTTTTGTTATGCTGGAGGCAGTTTTGTCCTATTAACAGTGTCCTTTGCCTTACAGAAGCTTTTCAGTTTCATAAGGCCCCATTTATTAATTGTTGAACTTAGTGTCTCAGCTATTGGTGTTCATCTACAGTCCCAAGGAAGCCAAATAACTTGGAGGGCCCAAGGAAGGATGCTTGAATCTTACTCAGAAAGGGAAATAAAATAGACACTAGATGAAAGGAGGGAACTGGGTGAGAGAGGGAATGGGTAGGGAACATGGCCAGGAAACACATGCAAGGCAGGAGTAGGGGGCGTCTTCAGGATGTGCCAGAGACCTGAGACTGGGGAGGCTCCAGGGACTGGTTGGGTATGACTCTAACTGAACCTCATAGCAGTGTGAGATATGGAGCCTCTAATAGCCACCTCCTGTAGCCATACAGGACTCCCAATGGAGGGATAAGGTCACCAGACAACCCAAAATGTGTGCTGTGTTATAAGAATGCAGGGTCAAAGATAGGACAGAAACTAGGGGAATGGCCAACCAATGACTGGCTCAACTTGAGCCTCATCCCATGGGCAAGAACCAATCCCTGACATTATTAATGATACTTTGTTGTGCTCACAGACAAGGGCCTAGCATAATCATCTTCTCATGAGAGGCTCCGCCCAGTATAAATAGATGCATATGGAGGCTCTGCTCCAATGAAAATAGATGCAGAGGCCCACAGACAAACATTAGATAGAGTTTGGGGAGTCTTGGGAAAGAGCTGAAGGAGGATTGAGGGCTTCAAAGAGGACGGGAACTCCACAAGAAGTCCAAAAGAGTTAACTAAGCTAGACCCTTAGGTGCTCCCAGATTCTTAACCTCCAACCAAAGAACAAGTCTGGCCTGGACCTAGCTAACACATATGTAACAGATGGGCAGCTTGGTCTTTGTGCAGGTTTCCAAAAGTGGAGCAAGCACTGTCCCTGACTCTGTTGCCTGCCCCTGGATCCTGTTCCCTTAACTGGTCTGCCTTGTCTGACCTCAGTGGGAGAGGATGTGCCTAGTCCTGCAGTTGCTTGAAGTAGCAGGTGGGGTGATACCTAGGAGGGCACTCACCCTTCTCAGAAGAGAAGAGAAAGGGGTATGAGGAGGAGCTATGGGAGACTGGGAAGAAAAAGGAGTTATGACGGGGATGATTAATTAATTATATAATTAATTAAAAAGGAAAGCAAAGTTGTCAGAGAATGTTTATGGGTCTCACTTGATTTATGGGTCTTTATTACACTTACCAAAATTAACAGACATAGGTTTAGAACTTTCTAAACCTACTTTAATAAGGGCTTTCAAATGCTTCTGTCTACCTCACCATCCAAGAGCATGAGAGAAAAGATGTAAATAGGGCAAGGGCATATGAATCTGTTTAGAAGTAGTTCTTGAAGCAATTCTAATCTCCATTTGTCAGGATCCTAGTAGTCCAATTCAGTCGTGTCAGGACACCAACAGTACAGTTCAAAATTATCACCAACGTGAATCAGTGATGGCAGCATGGTCCGGTAGAGACTGACAGGCCTACACCAGATCAGCATGAGTTAATGGGAGCAATCAAGGCCAGCAGGGATGCCAAGAGTTCTCTGTTTTGCATCTCTCAAGGAAGTGAAGATCAGCAAAGGCATAATACCACTGAAGAATTACACAGCTAGTTATGCAAGCATTTCATTCACTGTCCATTGAATCCCTCTTATACTTTCTCCAAACATCACTTATCCTCCATTGGGTCTTGTCTCAGCAAAACACCTCATGAGTCTACATCACACAACACAACCAGGATGGGTTCCCTGGTGTTGTAGCTGTGAGTCCTCCATGGTCCTGAAGTTAGCCCCAATAAACTCATTGGTTCACTAAGCTAGACTCACATGAAACTCTTTCTTTTGTCTGCTTGGGACAAATAGATATTACTTCACATCACTTGAGGAAAAGTCACATAACACAACACTCCCCATGCTAGCAATTCTGCCTTGCTTTCAGGGGGCTGTCCAGAGTTTTGAACTTTGTCTGAGTTTGTCATTTGCTCCTATACCAGAGATTTTACACAAGGCTACCTGGACACCTGTTTAACCTATTATGTCAAATTCCATCCTTTATCTAGCCCCCAGCTAATGACCCTATCCCTTCTTTATTCCTTTGCCAAGCCACTGGTATCACCTTCTCAGGAAGGAAAGGACATTAGGAGATTCCTAATGTTTCCTTCCTGACTCAGTGGCTTGATTACATCATGGTATGACAGAAATGTATGGTATAGATGGAAATAAATGAATAAAGCTTTAGTATGAAAAGACTAAAGACTCAGAAAGGCAGTATGTCCCATAATGGGTTAACACTCCTGGAACTTCACTTCTCATAAGTAGTGAAGGGACTCCTAAGAGATGTGTAATAAATGCATGCCAAATGACAGAAAAATGATAATATGTACAGATGGCTTATGGTGGACCAGACCTGTGCTGCATTTCACCTGCATCTCTCATATCATCGACGAAATGGTGTATAACAAAAGTGTTTTCCTCTCATTAGTGATGCAAATCAGACCCTAGGCTATTAAGTAACTTGGCCAGGGCCACACACTTTGTAAGAGGTAGGTATGAGAGTCAAACGCGCATATGTCTGAATGTAATCACCGCTTCTGCAGGTAAACTTTGTGGCAGTTAAGTGATGAGAGGCATTTTTATAGAGCTGGCTAATGCTGTATTTTCTTTTTATGGACCATATCAATCTAAAATCTCTAAGCGATATCTTCACTAAGAAATTTTCACACCTAAGCCATTTATTTAATTATTGTAGCTGGAAATGTAGCTCAGCAGTAGAGCAAGGAAGGGTAGGACATTGGCTTGTATTTGTATCACAGAAAAAGATGTATGTTAATGATTTTAGAATAATAGTGAAAAAACTTTTCTTAAGTATTTATGATGTTAATTTTGTAAAAATAAGATGGAATTATCATTGAAACTGATGATATGTGAAATAGTAGAAAATGTTAATATTTTGTCTTTTCTATTGGTTATATGAAATACTAGGAAAGGTTAATATTTTGTCTTTTTTTTCTCTCTTTTGAACAAGTTATTATGCCATAGCAAATTATACTGGTATTAATTGCATATGTACAATATAGAATAAGATATGTGAATAATATATGGTTGGTAGTGATAGATATGTGAAGACTCAGCCCCTAATAGATTCTCACCCTTAGCCTGTGCCACATATTCTGGGTGGTCATCAGTGCATGTCACCAACTCTGAGTGGACATTCTGCTCTGGAATTCTTTTGCTACCTGGTAACCAGTCAGGAATTAGTTGTTTAGCACATCACAGCCAACACTCATTATCAGGGAAGCCTTGCTATGAAGAGTGCACAAGAAGAGTCATCATTCTAGATTACAGCCATTTGTAATTTTAGGCTCAAGGTTTTTTCTTTCAGTTTTTTTGGATTATTACATTTTTATTGGACATTTTATTTATTTACACTTCAAATGTTGCTGGGGTCCAGCCTCGACACAGGATCAGAGTTCTCATCTGGAAGCAGGGATATCTGGAAAGCACATAATAAATATACACAGACTACTCTTTGGGTACAAACTGACAGGCAATTTCAAGGCTTAAAGTTTCTCTCTCTCTCTCCCTCTCTCTCTCTCTCTCTCTCTCTCTCTCACATACACACACACACACACACACACACACACACACACACACACACACACACACACACAGCTTGAGGCTGCACACACTGCATTCTCTTGCGCACTCTGCTTTTTTAATGCGTTTTTTTCCTCAAACTTCCACACTCATGCACACCTCTATTCATTACCCTTTCATTCTCACACACACTCTTCATACACACCTCACACATATCTCACACACACCACATGCACTCTCCTTTCACTCATGCACACAATCTTCAGGCACACCTCACATTCTCTCTCCACTCACTCTTCACATGCTGTTCTCATGCTCTCTCACTCGCTCTCACATTTGTTCTAGGACTCGCTCTCTCATTTACTCTCTCATTCACTTCCTCATGCCCTCTCTCATTCACTCTTCACATTCTCTCTCTCATTCACTCTTCATATGTTCTGTAGTCTTTCTCTTGCCCCAGTCTTTTATTGATAATCCAAAAGCAGGTAGAAAAAAGACATTGTATAATCATTGCCAAATCAAATTCAAAAGAATAACCACATTCCACAAAGAACTAAGAATTACAATTATTCTCCAAAGTTTCAAGCTTCCCCTATTCCCAGGTCTGTGGCCAAAATAATAATAATCGTAAACTTATCATTATTTAAACTTTAACGTTTAACTTATTATACTCCAGAGCTCAAAGCTCTGAGGTCAGCTACTTGCATTTCCCTGTGAAGCTCTAATGATAAATGACATAGGCGAAGCTGCCAGGCAGTGGCCAGAAAGAATCAAGTTAACCCTTAACTCAGTCATTCCGCTAGCTTTCTATTCCTTGCACACAATGACTCTCGTAAGAGTCCCAGTATTTTGACTTAGTTTACTAGTATATAATTTTATATATTCTATACTTCCTTACCCAGGTACCACTCTCACATGTTATGTAAAACTTATTTTCTAACTTCAATAACTTTTTCCTTTCTTAAGGGCCCATTGTTGGCTCTAATTCATTTTCTAATAATTTCTTTAAAGTTACATTGCAAGTCAAGCATTAATCTGGAACTACTATTGTGCAGTTAGTACATTGTTTCCAAGATGAGAACACTCAGCATGCACTTGGGCCATTAGGGCTGTGCTGTGCTGTGTCCTTATGCCTCAATTTCCAATGTTTAAGAATCATAACATCAAGGAACATCTAGTTTCACAGAATTCACCAAAGCAGGAGAAAGAGGTAGGAAAGTCAGATTTAATAGAATAATTATGCACACTAAGGCCAACTGAAAGGCAGTCACGCACAAATGAAATCTATGCAGCCGTTGTCCAGGGCTAAGGGTAGGAGAGATGGGAACAACCAGTTTTTATAAAGAGCTTCTGCGGGCTATTGAGATGTCTCCATCCTGGCCTACTGCTGGCAGCCCCTGTCATTGTATGTTGTCCCCAGCAAAATGTTATCCCCTTTCCCATTTAAATACCAACTGAAACTTGGTACTTAAAAATCACTGGCACAAAGTAAGGTCCCTATGATTCCTACCCTATGTACACAAATGTGTCTCCTCTCTAGAAAACATTGGTACTCCGATTCAACAGATTTCTGAACATTGTTCACGAATCAATAATAGTAAAGAATCTTTTTTGCAGGACTGCTCTAGGACCCCTAGGAACTGCAGAAGTCTGATCATATAAGGTTCCTTCCTCCTCTGAAGCCATTTGAAGTTCACTTAAACTTAAAAGCCTGTAAAAGCAGGTCTAGGCTTTGCACAGCTCTCTTTCTTACTGCTCTTAATTCATTTCCAGGCTGATAATAGTCCTGGCGTTTCACCCATTGATGCTGCGGAAGGATTAGAGCATCAGATACTTTGACTTCCTATGTGCCTGTTCGTTGAATCTCTCCCATCTTGGTATCACCCATACCGCCATTTTCTCCACCTGAATTTCTGTGAACATTAGATTATAATAAAAATTTACAGTTTGAACGAGTTCTCTGTGTCTCAGTTATGAACCCCTCTGACGCATACAGATGCCAAGTATCTATTTTTTAACTCGTTGGGTCACACACACACACACACACACACACACACACACACACACAATCTAAGTACTTAGGAGGCACGATGGGATGGATTTAGTGTTAAAGGAAAGGTTCTGCCATAGGTTATGGAGAGGGAAAATACACAGAGTTTACTAATACATAGTTTAGCTACGGTTGTTGTGATAAAACACTCTGATTAAAGCACCTTAAGAAATAGATGGTTTATTCTCCTCACAGTTCTAGGTGAACGTTTATCAAGGCAGAGAAGTCACTTTGCAGGAATTTGAGGGAGCTGGTCATATCACATTTAACTCAGAAAGAAGAGCAAGATGGATATTCACTCCTGTCCTATTTGTTTTCCATTTATACCATCCACGATCCCATGCCCAGGGAAGAATCCATAATTGAAATGTTTATTTTTTTCACATTGGTTAATGTAATCAGGAAGATATCTCATAGGCAAGTCCAAAATGTCCATCGTGCAGGGGATTCTAGATTCTGCCAAGTTGATAACATTATCACTAAACGTATATAAAGTTTTCAAAACATAAAAAGTCAGTATAAGACAATTCTTTTAACTGTCAAAACAAACCTCTTAAAGAAATCTCTTTAAAAAAATGCTTAAAGAAATTTTAAAAAAAACTCTTAAGGAAAGGCCAGGAACCCTTATTCATTGATTAATCACTGTCATGCCTGTGTTGTTCCACCTGTGAAAACTTACAATCACAGTTACCATCTCCCCCAATGCAGTTCTCCTAATCAGTGAGATCCAAGTTTCCACATTCTGTCTTCCCCACTCTGAGCTAAGAGCTAATCGTCATAGAGATAACACACCCAATGTTCATGATGGTAGTGGCCACACAACGACTACAACTATGTTTTTGTATCACCCAGGCATATTGCCAGGACAGCACTGACACTCAAATCTGTGGACCCTAAAATTCTTCCTGGAATATGATGTCTGCACATGGCCCTCCCAGTCCTCTTATATACCCTAATTGTCTCTAAATTACTTATAGTACTTAATACAGTGTGATTGTTATAAAAGTGGGGTTTATTCTGTGTTGTTCATAGAGAAATGACAAGATAACTCTTCAAATACCTGCTACCGACCATGGTCAAAAATTTCCTATCTGCGAGTAGTTAAATTTACAGATGAAAATCACCTTATGGGAAATATGCTAAATTTGATGGTATTTACTGAGTGGGATTTGTTAACATCTCAGTCATGACATTAAGAGGTATAATAAGGTATCTCCTGTTAATATTTTAAATATCCAATGTTTGGGCTGGAGAGCACTTGCTTCTCTTGAAGAGAAGCCCACTTTTGGTTCCCCAAAACCACATGGTTGTTCACAACAATCAGTTATCTCTAGGTCATAGGGATCTGATGCCCTCTCCTGGCATCTCTGGGCACCAGCCATGCATGAGGTAGACATAAATATATGCAGACAAACACATAAAATAAAAATAAATATGCTGAATTAAAGGCAAGGATTTTAAGCTTCAGGGAGATGGAATAGTGATTCAAGACCATAGTTAAGCCTTATACCCAATACTCTCTCAAGAATTGGGGAAGAGCATTGTCTGTGAAATATAAGATTGCTTTTTTGTTTCTTTTTCACACAACTCCAACCCACTGGAAGGTTATTTCTTAGGGCCCCACCCCATGGTTTTCCCCTCTTCCAGAACTCTCTAACAAAAGCAGATATTTTACTAAGAGGCAAATACAGACATTATCTGGTAATTAGGCTCATTAATTTCATAGGAAATTTTTTTTTCGTTTTCTGTGGAACCGAGCTCTTGAAATGCATTACCTCCCTTTTAGGACTTCATTTGCCTGGGTGTCAGAGCAGATGAAAGGTGACGTACCCTGCTGGGAGCAAACATGATTTCCAGCAGCTGCGTTTTGTTTTCCTTAATAATTAACAATGGCTGCTGACTAACCCTCCCCGCATCAAGTGCCCACCTAATCACAAAGAAGTGGGCATTGGCTTGAGGAACTCACAAGGGATGTCAGAAAAAGAAGTGTGATTAAAGCATTAAAGATTTAAACGTTGGCATTAGGATGAAAGGTGGAATTACAGTAAATATAACGCTGTTTAACATTAAATGGAATGTGTGTACTTGAAACAGTTTCTCCCTTCAACATTAATTATTAAGGGTGCCTGACAAGTCATTTTTAATTCACTACTAAAGACACAATTTCTTAAGATATAAATACAACAAAGGAGCTCAGAGACTTGCCTCTTTTTCTTTTCATGGTTCTGTGTTTCTTCCTTGATGTAATCTATAAACAAATTAGAATGTGATGTGCTAACCTCTACACATCCGGTATAGTTTATGGCAAGTTGATATCTTGACACTAGGTAGATTTAAGAAAAAATGTTAAGTTACACTGGAAATTGTCTTATACAGCACTTGTTTTGACTTGAGTGCATACTTCTAGGAATACACAATTTATAAAACATGTAAAACAAACTACAATATATACTTTAAACCTTATTCTGGGGGCCAAGCCAGGGGACTAATTCTTCGTTCTTTAGTAAGAAACGAACAGCAGATGAGAGATCAATCGAATTAAGCATCGCTTGGTTCCCAAGTAAAGCTGATAAATATTCAAATTGGGCGCTAAATCTACTGCCCATTAGGATCTGAGTGGTGCTCAGCAAGCAAACCTTTGGAGGAGATTCTTGACCATGTGTCACTGTACAAATGTCCCCACCAAAGGATGGACAGATGGGCAGGGAAGGGGATTAGTGCAGGGATTCTAAGGGCAATCTCAATCATTCTGCTGGCAAAGTATGATAGCAGTTAGTCATGCCTCTGTCGGATTCTGGATTTATTTTCATATTAATAGCTGTCCAGGGCCCTCAAGATAACAAGGTCTGGGCACTTTTATTCCATAACCGGAATTTTTAAATACATACCAGTGGCATCTAAGATCTTGAAATTCAGGCAGGAAAAAATGATTCCATGAGTAAAGGTGCTCGCCAATGAGGATCGCGATGAGGATCTAGATTCAATCCCTGATGTGGGAGTGATGAAGAAAGAAGAACCCTAGCAAGTTATCCTCTTTTTTTTCTTAATTGGATATTTTAATTATTTACATACATTTCAAATGCTATTCCCCTTTCTGTATTTCCCCTCTGCAACCCCCCTATCCCAAAACCCTTCTCCTGCTTCTATGATGATGCTCCCCCACCCACCCTCACCACCTGGCATTCTCCTACACTGGAGCATCGATCCTTCACAGGACCAAGGAGCTCTCCTCCCATTGATGTCTGATAAGGCCATCCTCTGCTACATATGCAGCTGGAGCCATGGGTCCCTCCATATGCATTCTTTGGATGGTGGTTTAGTCCCTGGGAGATCTGGGGGTGCTGGGTCAGGTTGGTTGATATCATTGTTCTTTCTATAAAGCTGCAAACACCTTCAGCTCCTTCAGTCCTGCCCCTAACACCTCCACTGGGTTCCCTTTCTCAGTCCAATGGTTGACTGTGAACTTCTGTATTTGTCAGGCTCTGGCAGAGCCTCTCAGGAGACATTCATATCCAGCTCCTGTGAGCAAACTCTTCTTGGCATCAGCAAGAGTGAATGGTTTGGTGGCTGCATCTGGGATGGATCCCCAAGTGTGCCAGTCTCTGGATCCATACTTTGTCCCTATATTTTCTTTAGACAAAGGCAATTCTGGGTTAAAATTTTGAGAAGGTTCAGTGGCCCTATCCCCCAACTGGGGGCCTTGCCTAACCTTTGGATATGTTCTCTATAGGTTCTCCCTCCCCTTTGTTGGGCATTTCAGCTAATCTCATCCCCATCGGGGCCTGGGAGCCTCTTGCTTTCCTGGCATCTGAGACTTTTTGGTGGCTACCTCCAGTTCCCCATCCCCCATTGCTACACACCTCTGTTCAAATTCGACCCTCTGTACATCACCTCCATCTCCTCCCATACCTGATCCTGCCCCCCTCCTCTTATCCCCATGTGAACCTCATTATGCTATCTCTCTTCACATACCACAGACTAAATGTATAGATGTGGTTATTTAAAACAATCTTTTAATGTAAACATCAATTGGAGAATGAGAAATACAGAATACTGACAAAATTGAATTGAACAACTATCTTTTTGCTTTCCTCTTGGGTGAGTTTCACTATTATAATCTCAGTTTATTCATCTACTAACAAGAAGATATCATCATGAATGTATAAGTGGTCAATACTCTGAATATATTGTCACACTCTGTCTAGGGTACTGATTACGTCATAATGGGGATGGAGCAAGAAAGCAGCAGAATCCTACGATGGTTCTAGAAGTGACTGCTGGAAAGGAGCACATGTCATTTTCTACTCACTTTCCACGGGTGAGTGCAAACCATGATGTCGATTTTGATGCCAAGGTATAGGAAGAGGCAAACTACCTTAGAGAAGATACTAATGTGGGAAAAGTTACATTTGCTTCCCTTCTTTGGACGGAAATACTGAAATGGTTTCATAGTGATATAATTAGAAATCTATGAAAATCACAACATGTGGAGGGTTTTTAGGTAGATAGCTTGCACCCATGCTCTCTTTAAAAATATCATGAAAAAAAAAGTCTTAAAACTGATTTCACAGAGAGGCATTAAATATAATAGTTTATGTAAAACAAAATGAAATGCCAGCTAATGTGCTAGATTTACTGCGAAAACAGAATTACATCAATTGGCCAAAGCTGCAGGGATATGAATGAAAAGAAATCAGGCAGGTCTTATCAATAAGAAACTATTTTTATATTGCTCTCCTGCAGTATGCATCAAACCAATACCCTATTGGTATTGGACAGCTAACTTGTACTTTCCACTTTGAGAATAAGATAAAAGTTATTACAGAACATAAGGACATTTCTGTAGATTCTTCAAGAAGTAGGTGTCCTGAATTAGTTATAAAACTCGGATTTACAAAGAATAGAAATAAAATGTATTGATGGTGACAGAACTAGTTTTTAGAAGGTCTCTTGAATTAAGTTAAAAGTTTGCAAAGCTCTATAGGGTCTGTATTAGAGAATGACACACATATACAATAGCCTTTTAGTGAGGTCATCCTGTCTTCAGTGTGAAGGAACCCAGGGTTAGGGTATGAAGTGACTTGTCTAGGAAGTGACAGAGCTGAGATTCAAACCCATGTTCCTACACCAAGTCCACTGGCTACTTTGCTGGCATGAATTGGTTTCCAGTACACATTTCCAAATCCTACCACAGTTTTCCTTCCTGGAAAAGAGGGAAGAAAGTGATGGAAATTCTTATCTGAAAAAGCTCATGGACTCAATTAGTCCCAGGAGTGGTCCAGTTATGTCGACTGCCTCAGTGTGCTAAGCCCCAGAATCTTCACGGGCAGAATCTAAGGTTTTGGTTATCCATAGTACTTTACCGATGGGAAATCATCCAACGCCTACGTCATTTAGATCCTGTACAGTTCAGAATCAATATTTACTCTACCAACAGTAATTCTGAACACATCTCAACCTTTCAGCTTCTGTGATGCCCATTTCCTCTTTTCCTTCTCTCTCATCCTCACGTTTATTCTCTTCATGATCAGTTTTGGAGCTTTAGATCCTCCATGGTGTCATTGCAGAGCTCACAGGCTGCTTCACAGATAATTTTTCCTTGCTTCCTTCCTTCCTTCCTTCCTTCTTTTCTTCTTCCCTTCTCCC
This sequence comes from Rattus norvegicus, assembly GCF_021556685.1. Taxonomy (NCBI): domain Eukaryota; kingdom Metazoa; phylum Chordata; class Mammalia; order Rodentia; family Muridae; genus Rattus; species Rattus norvegicus. The sequence continues at coordinate 208,343,964 of NC_141535.1, read as the reverse complement.
TTCCTCCCCTCCCTCCCTTCCTCCCACTTTCCTCTCTATTTCTCTCTCTGTTTCTCTCTCCCTGCCTTTCTCTCTCTCTCTCTCTATCTCTCTCTCTCTCTCTCTCTCTCTCTCTCTCTCTCTCTCTCTCTCTCTCTCTCTTTCTTTTCAAGAGAGGGTTTTTTGTATAATCCTGGTGCCCATACTGGGACTTACTTTTAGAGCAGGCTGGCCTCAAACTCACAGATCCATGTGCCTCTCTACCTCTGGAGTATTGGGATTAAAGGTGTGTACCACCACCACTACCCAGTCAGATACATCCTCTCAGCATCTAAAATATGGGATGGAAACTTCAGTGTTCCTTAGGCCTATGCGAAACAAACTTTGAAAAGGATTCCAGTGAGTATGGCTTGACCCTGCCTCACCTGGACTCATCATTGGCAAAGGACATGTCAACTATGACTCCCCGGGCCTTCCATCACTTTCTCTCTTTCTTCTGCCTACATCAGGAAAGCACATTAAAAACTACAGTTTACCAATATGGAACTACTGCAGACAGTGGGAAGTTGCTCGATAGTAGGATAGAAGCAGAAAACATTTGGATTGTCACAGCTGCACTCCCTGAATAACGAATGGGAACTTGACCAGAAACACAACTGTGGTGCCATTCTATTTCAGAAGAATGGCAATACCACATACACATTATACGAATAGGCCTACAGCCCAGGCTGTTTTACTTATTAAAGGCATTGAGAGAACCCAGTCTTTGGCATACTTTAATTTTATACATTACCACACACACATACGTATGATCCTTTAAGGATACAGTGAAAATGAGTTTTGCAAATGTGAGTAACTTCTAAGAATATTTCCCAAACCATATTTTGAGGGTTTCCAGTAGCAGAAGGTGTTGTGAGAAGACCTAAGGTTAAATTCTTGGGGTAAATATTTCATATTAACACATCCCTGGAGAGGCAGGATCTATGTGAAAGTCTTCCTTTCAATCAGCATTACCCAAATACATTTGGTCACGGAATGCTTCAAGCACACACACACAACAGAAGACAATGGAAAAGTCAGGAGGGTAGCACAGGATGTTTGACAATATGATCTGAAAGGCCCTCCTTGGAATACATTTTGGAAACCAGTGACCAAAATCATTATAAAACTGCATACATTTGTCTTACACCCCTGATGGGGCAGGAAATTCTTCCAGTGTGTCCCTGCTGCGCTGAGTTAGCTTTTTCAAGTTTCATGGGGGGAGCCAAGAGCTTTAAGCTACTTTCACATGGAAAATAGATCAAAACCTACTGAATAAATACGTTTCTTGATTCAAGTAGAGACTTTTCGGATTCAAAGAAAAAAACATCTTCCCAACATAAATTCATTAGTTTGCTTTAAAAATTGATCATTGCATACTGACTGTAAGACTATTACTCACAAGGAAATGTGTATGCATGGAAAACAGAGGCAAACAAGAGAGAGTATCCTTTCTCGGGCGTTAATCAAATTGATTGTGTAAATGAAATCCTGCCTGCTGGTTTTCCTGAATTTTACTTTTCTGACATGGAAACTGAGGTAATATTACAGTCTTTTCAGGACTGTTTAAAAAAAAAATATATATATATATATATATAAAATAGTTCCCTGAAAATAGTTTCACCATTTCTCAATATATTTCAATTAAATTAATTCATTAGAATTCATGTTAATTTAGGGTAAATTTGGTGAGCTTCTACTGAATGAAGGACATCCTTCTAGGTGCTGAGGATAAGGCTGGTAAGCTAAGTAGAATTAAGCTGAAACAGAAGAGAAAGAAACAGAGCTCGGTGGACATGCATGGCTGCTTTTCTTTCCCAGAATCACAATTTCTTCAATAACTAGAACATGGACTTGCCATAATCAGAGAAAATTCTTCAGCTTACTTAATTAGTAGATCCACTGAGGCATTGCTCCTTTTGAAGCACAAGGCTTCACACGTGCTTCCTAGGAACTGATTCCTGAAGTCCAGGAAGAAGAGGGTCACATGCTCCCACCACCTCAAGTCACCTCTCCTGCAGGAAGAGTCTCAATGCTTTGCCAGAATGCACAAGCCTGTAATGCCTCCCCCATAACCTGATATCATGAGAGCTGCGAGAGGCTGCCTAGGCTTATGTGCCTTCCATGAGGAAAATAATTAGATTTGAAATAAAGAGACGTCTACTAGCTGCTTTTTCTAAGTTCCAATGCTCGTGAAGAGCCTCGAAAAAGTATCCCTGTGCTGCCAAGCCTAGTCCCAGACCTGTCCTAATGGTAGATATTTTTGAGCTAGCGGTGCATGCAAGGACAAATCTACTTTGGATGTGGATGAGTAAACAACTGGGACTATCAAAGTATGAATTTCTCAAACAACAACCAGCTTCTCCCTTTCTATTCCAATTCCCATCACTGTTTCAAGGTTTGGGAAATAATCCAAACCTGAGTACTTATACGTCTATAAACACTTTCCTACTATACTCAGACATGTGTGTGTGTGTTTGTGTGTGTGTGTATATGTGTGTGTATGTGTATGTGTGTATGTGTGTGTGTGTGTGTGTGTGTGTTCATGAGCTATGCATGAGTGCATGCATCCTTTTGCATGTGTACAGGGACTTTTGCGTAAAGTGGGTTGCTTACAAGACTCATCCTCAGACAGTGGTTCACCATATCCATTGAGGCAGGGTCTTAGTCAAACTCAGAAATTATTTATTAGACTAGTTTTGCTAGCCAGCTTGCTCTGGGGATCTCCTGTTTCTGTCTTCTGAGAGTGGAATTGTAGACAAGCTACCATACCGACCTAACATTGGTATGCCTTGTTCAGATTTAAATTCAGGTCCTCAAATTTGCCTGGCAAGTGCTGTAACCACTGAGCAATCTTCCCAGTCTCTTGTTTGTATTTCTAAGGTTGTCATTGGTTCAACAACTGTCAAACGGTAGTAATAGGCAATCATTCACCTGACCATATCTTCAGTTCATGCTAATTATACAAGAAGGAATATAGGTATATGCATTAATATTAAGTTAAATGTGCTTAAAAGGATTCTTCAGACTTCTAATTCCTATTAAATTTCTTTCTTGTACTTTTACACAAACTGTATTTTACATAACATCATTTGCCCACACATTATGTTCTTATTAAATTTAATTGACAACAAGGAGGAAAAAAATATGAGTTGCCAATTTGAGGGAATTAGTACTTAAGTAAATAAAAATCAAACCTGCCCCCCACACTGAACAACTAAAGAAGGATCCACAAAGAGCCATAGTCAAAACAAGATCATTAAAGTACAAAATGTACTTTGATTATTTATCTTGACCAGTGTTGTTTGAGTTGAATTATTTATGATAATAATATCCTTATAAATGTACAGTAGGCTATTTTCTGTGGTAATGAAGTTTAAGTAATGTGAATAGCCAACACATTACTCTGTGCTTGCAAGCCTTTTCTGAGAAAAGCTAGATGGAGTATCTCAGCACATTCCATTTATCTTATGATGTCACAATGCGTTCATGAGAGTTTTGAACATTGATAAGTAACCAGAATGGAAACTGTCTCGCGCTGTGCACAGACGTGTAAAAGGGGACTTGAGTAGTCCCTAAAATCACGAGTTTCTTCATATGTTCTGCTATGGTGGGTTGTCATTTCTGCTTGTCACTCGCTATCCTGAAGAGAAGGTAGAAAGAACAAGAGGACAGACTGAGCTCGTTGCTTAGAAGGCTCCTTTGGTACCCTGTCATGGTTGAATAAATGTCAGCATATCTGCAGGCACTTAATGGGTGATATGCAAATGAGTTTAGGAAAGTCCGCCTTCATCTTGATAATACAATGCTTCAGAATACCTACATTATCATTAGACCACTTATGATGTAGTGTTGCCTATGTGCTTTTGATTCTTTGTGACAAATTGTTCGTTAAGGTTTCTGAGTTGTACTGTTTCTCACCTCATGTCCGTTTCTGCGCTGCTTCTTTTCCTCTTTACCGCCAACCCATCGATAGTGTCTCCAGCCTGAGGTTTTTGGAGGGTGATGCTTGTGACTCTCTCACTCTGAGAGAAGAGACTTGATGACTTCTCTTGGGATATATATGCTGAAGAGATAAAGGGAAGCTTTTGGGAACAAACTGCACAGCTGACCTTCATCCCTCCCTGGGAGATAATACCATAGAGAAAAAATTGTTAGCCAAGGGAGTTTTAGTGTTTGAGGAATTCTGTGATTTACTGTTCAATATAGCAAAACTTACTGTAGAAAATACCGTGGAACACCCTGATGTACTGTGAAACACAGTGGGTCTTATCATGTAACTATTATATGAGAGTGTTAGGAAAGACAGGGTTTTTCAGAGACTATTAAGAATGGCTGACAAACTTTTCTCCAATGAACCAAAGCAGACGTTTACCGGCACCTGAAATTCTACTCTTAAATGTATAAGAGGTGTTAGGGGTAAGTTATGTCTTTTCATCATTTGTAGCTTAGTTTCTGCCTTAAAGTAAATTGCTATATGGTGGTTTACTGTCTTATGATTCTAACATCCATTCTGCAGGTTTTAAAGTCTTTTTAAGGAGACTTTGTAGCTGAAGAAGTGTCCTATTAAAGACACATATAGCACTGGGATTTCCAACCTCACATCGACCCCTGATTTAAGTCCCTCTCAGCCTGCCTTGACAGTAAGATAGGATCAGAACTCCACAGATGCAGACACATGTCCTGCAAATTAAGCTCTGATGTCTTTTCTTAATGCAGAGTCTATGAAGTGGACAGACACAGTATTGTACAGTGTGGAAATGTAGTTCCTCTATTCTCTCCTTCCAAACAGTCTGTGATAGACCTGTGCTCTTTCTCAAACTAAACTCCAAATTAGGTTTTCATGTCTAGTATTTTTGGCTCTATTGGCTCTATTCTAAATTGAATACCCACTTTAATTTTTGAGATAAGTCAGGTATTTGCTATATAACTGGATAAATGAACTTTATCCTTCATAGTTAATAGGGATTATTTGGGATAACTAATGACAAAATTGACAGCATTCCTTTCAGGAACAACAACTTTTAAACAATACATAGAAATAAGCAGGTTAAAGAAGAGTGTAGAAATTGAGTAATAAAGGAAAGCGAGAGTTTGTAAGGAAAAGAATTAAATGACAGCGTGCTGAATAAAAGCAGGAATTTGAGGACATCGATACTGATTGATTTTGTATTAATTTTTGAACTATGTGTGTCTATGTGTATCTTTATGTGTGGGTCTGAGGAGATGCAAGGTGAAGTATCCTAGAGTCTAGTAGAGGGCATCAAATTTCCTGGACCTCAAGTTAGAGATGGTTGTGTTGGGAGCTGAACAATCTGCAAGAGAAATACATGTTCTTAACTACTGAGTCATCTCTTGAGTCCTTAGCTGTGACTCTTTTGGAAGATAATAAACTTCAATGCCTGAGTCTCTTCACCTGTGAAATAGATTGTGAGCTTCCTGGTTAATGCCAACTTAGATAGTCACTGGAGAGGATGAAGACTCAATTGAGAAAATGCTTTAATATGCCTGAGCTATCAGAAAGCCTGTAGAGTATTTTACTACTAAGTAATTGATATGGAGGGACCAGGCTTTTATGACCATGGACAAGTAGACACACCTGGTTTCTATAATAAAGCAGATTGAGCAAGCCATGTGGGAAAAGCCACTAAGCAGCACTCCTCCATGGCCTCTGCATCAGTTCCTGCCTCCAGGTTCCTGCCCTGCTTGAATTCCTGTCCTGACTTCTTTTGCTGATAGAACAGTGATGTAAACCAAACAAAGCCTTTCCTCCGAAAGTCGCTATGGCTGTGGTGTTTCATCACAGCAGCAATATTCCCAACTAAGACGGATCATAATCCTGCACACTGTGTGACATTACTAAGACAATCATATTGAGTAGTTATGGGAAGTACAGCAAAAGCCACCCATCATCTAGATGCTTTATATGCAGACAGTGACTGTAATGATGATTTGATCTCTGGATGTTTTCCTCAGTCTCTTTAGAAAGACGTCCTGAGCATAATGGTCAATGATATCATCCCTAAAGAATTTTCCAAGTGAATGTTGATGGTTAAAATTCCATTCCTTCGAGTTGTACTGGAACTCAATGGGATTCGATGCCCAGGGTTAGAAACCCAAACTTGCTACAAAGAAGAATCAAGAAAAATGTTCACACTTGATTTTTATGCTTATATTGCCTTTTGGAAAAGTCTGTGATCCTGACTGCAGAATCTTAGACAATGACTGTGGTTTACCCTCAGGGAAATCAGGAAGTTTCATTATGGAAAGCTGGGGTTGCAAAGATTCCTACTTTCTGTTCAAGAGTGAATCAGAATTAAAGGCCAGTGTAAATCATGACCCACCAAAGCACTTCCCCAATTGCTCATGTTCTAAGGTCACGTTTCAAGAGAATAGACTGGCATATTTGGTGGAGGACATTTCAAGGCAGTGCAGGCTTTAGGAAAGCAGCAAGTTGGTCATGAATGGATGCTTTTAACCAAAGGTCTAAGAACTGAGAGCACAGGTGAACAGACAGACAACATTCGTGCAATTTAAACAGAAAGGGCATAATTAAATTTCCTAGAAAAGACAGAGATGTTAAAAGATTTGTGCAACAAAAATTAATCCAAAGGTCTTTTTTAAAGGATATTAGAAAAAAAGGAATACAGGGCATCTCAAGAATAGGCAAACCCAGTCTGTCACATGCTTAATGGTGGAAAGACACAAATGTGCGTCAATGGTTGGAAAACTCATTTTAAAAATAAACTTTGAAATTTTTGACTGCATACAAACATAAGAAGTATCACTTGACAGAGCTTATTTCAAAGAGCAAAACACTTCGAGGCAATGATAGGCGTGGATCCTGCAAGGCTGGGTTTACCTTGAGATGATGACTAACATTAACAAGGTCTACATGGTACTTTTATTCTTTCAGTCATAAAGAAGTACAAGAGTCACAGGGTTACAGAAGTTTCCACTGAAATTTCCAAAACGAGACTGTAAGTCAAAGAGCTTGTGGCAACATCTGAACCTTTAGCTCCTGTGACCAGAGAAAATAGAGTGAAGCTGTGAAAAGGAAGTTAGAGTTTCACTGGAGCAGAGAAAAACCAAAGATACAAGCATCATGGAATACCCACTGAGGGACACGACAGGCTATGTGCAAAGCCAGCGCAAGAGAGTGCATTTGAATCTTGTAACCTCAGAGCCAAAAGGGTGAGGCCACCAAAGCCCAAGTCTCATTACAGTATCTCTCCAGATACAGGTACCAATAAAAGATGCAGTAACCTCCAAACTGTGATACAAAATAATCCTTTGCATCACATATCTTGGGTTAGATGATTCTCAGATACTTTGCTACAGTAATAGAACACCAACTAACGTACTGTTAGTGGTTCTGTTATTACCTCTCTGGATTACTTTAATGCCTTCCCAACTGGTCTAAAGACTTCAACACTTTAAGATGTTTATTGACTCTCCTCTCAGTTGCTGGTTTTATATGTGTCATATGCACTGAACCTTCAGCTGAAATGCTCCTCCTAGGTACCTTCTGATCTATGTATTCATGTACCACCGTCTTGGTATTCTCCGGTCACATCCTGTAGAAATTCTATTTCTCATGTTTCCCATCTTTCGGTGAATTTTCCTTCTGTAAACTTCATAATTTTGTATAGAATATGCTTAGGTTCTGACTTACCCTTTCTAAGTTATAAGATTCACGGGGTGTGACATTCCTTTCTCTTTTATTGACTGTATCTCGTCACCCCAGATAGTGTCTACATACACCATGCATTTATAATCAATGGACATATGGCAGTTTAAGCAACCGAGAGAAAAAAAATCAGCCAAGGAAAAAGATGAATCAAAGATTTCATTCATTGTAAATGGTGTATATTGATGTTAACACTATATATTGGGAGGATGAGGGTGGGGTACGGGTGAGCATTGCAGCCTGGGTGCAGAGGTCAGAGGACAGCTTCTAGAGGTATGTTCTTTATTTCTACTGTATGAGTCTTGAGACTAAATTGAGGTTTTCAGACTTAGCAACTATTTCTTTTAAGATATTTTCAGCTGAGCAATTATCACAACTGGCATCACAAGAAGCAGAAGCTATGGGCTGAGAGTCAATAGGGAGAATAGCATTAGGAGAGAAGCTTGCGAAGACCGTGGGAGAGGGTAGATCATATAGTCTTTTGCCCTGATGCTAACATTTAAGAGCTATGTACATGTGGAGTTTTCCATTAAGATTTATTTATATTTTCTTGTTCACAGTATACAATCTATATTCTAGCCTGTCTACCGTCTTCAGCTACTGAGGAACTGTGACTCTTGAACCAATAATTACCATCTTCACCCCTCCTGTGTCTATGTGTATGATAACTAACCAGAGGATTTTACACACACCACCAGTCGGAGTGGATATGCAGTCCTTATACCCATTACTTGGTGTTCTAAGATTTGCTTTTGTTTTTAAAAGCTCGGTCCTCCATCCTCTTGTGGGTAAGGATGTCCCTGTATACTGTGAGGGGGTTTAGTGTGACTCTTTAGGGCAGTTATCGTTTCCTTGAAGGGGCTATAAAATGGATATAAGCAAAGAAGAGATGCAGGTTCAGCAGTGGTGTACTAGGAGGTCTGGATTTTGGCAGCCCACAGCAGCACCGCTTTCTTGGTTCTGAACTTCTCTCATGGCTTGAGGAAGTACAAAGAAAGGTGTAACAAACGTAGGATCTGAACAAAAAAAAAGGTGTCCATGTGTTAGGACTGATGCTGGAAGATAAAACCAAGAAAACCAATTAGATCTCTAAGCTTTAGAAGAAAAGGTCTTGTCCAAAGATTTAATATTTCTAACTTTAGCCCCTAGTGCCTCCCTGTTCTTATTGATCTCTGATAGTGCCTGGCTCACTTTCTTTAACGGTCACCCTAGCAACCCCATATCCCAACAGATCTAAGAATTTTCTTCATGTTTTACACATAACTTAGTTGGGAAAAACAAGGCAGCTGGGATTCCTAACATGAAGAGATTTTCTTTTTATAACTGCTAGTTCCACTCTTTAGAACAAAGATATTGGACTCAGGCTAGAGGTCAATAAAAACTGTAACCTACTTGTAAAACCTCTGCTCCTCTTCCGTGCTTCCAAGCACCGTGCTGTCCCCGCAGGCACTGTGAAGTGTACAGAGGATGACGCTTCTGCCGTCCTCATCAAATTCTACCTATTGTAGATGGGATCGTATTTTTCAAGGTTATTATCAATTTTGAAGTTCAAGAAATAAGAGAGAAAAATCAACAGTCGGTGTTTGGGGAGCAAAGAGAACTGTTTTAAATAACTCTGTAAGCCAGTACTCAATTTTACCGCAATATCCAGGAGAATGCAATCAGTGATTTTATTAGATAGGGAAATACTCTAGATGACAGTGTGTGTTATAACAATAAACAGAATTGGAATGAAACATTGCTCTATAGAGCTTAATTTATTAAATGAAAACTTAAAATACAAGGCAAATGTCTGAAAGAAGTGAAAACATGAACAAGGCCAGGAAGTCAGAACTGTTCCCTGGACTGGGAAGATGGTTGAGTTGGTCTCTTGCCTACCTTGCAAACATGAGGACTTGCCTTCAGATAAACAGCTCTCATGGAAAACGTCAGAGTGGTGGTCAGCACTTGTAATGTCAATACAGAACGACAGTCAAGAGGATGATCGCAGGGCCTAGCAGCCTACCTGTCTAGTCAGAGTCAGTCTCAAAATCTAAGATGGACATAACTGAAGCAAGCTTCTGCCATGAAATTCTGTCCTCTACACAGTTATACCCACATGCCCTTCTACACACATGCATACACTCACAGAATAAACAATATTTTTAAAGGAGGATATCGTTTATGTTTAATGTGAAAATCATATGGTTATACATAAAATAAGGTTAAATCTTAAAAGTTTTTAAAATGAATTGGATGTTTTTGTCATGCTTTCGATACAAAATCATCTACATTTTATTTCTCATAATTAATAATATATGGTAATTGCTTGGCGACAGTTATTTACTCTTTATTAAGAGTGCCGTTTTTTTTCCAACATATTATAGACATACAACTTGATATCTAAATTTGAAATGGAGGTATTTGTGTCTTTTATTCATTCTTTATTCCACATGTCAAACACATCACAGCAGGTTTTACATATAAGCTTCAAAATGTGAATTAGGAACTCATATAACTCGATCATTTTTATAGTCATGACTGTCTCCTTATCTCCCTCAAATTTCATTTTTATAGTATATAGTATTTGGAGAAGAACAGAAGAGATTTTTGGAACTATGAAGCAGAGCATATATCCATTCAAACACTTGGGAGATAAAAATGAAATAAGAGAGATAAAATTCTAAAGGTAGGCACGAGCAGAGCCTTTGCTAATGTAGCTTCGTAAGGCTCAAGTCCAGTGTATTAGCGAATGGACCTTCGGAAATCTCCTGCCCTCGGTTAGTCATAATTTGTCATAATGAGCGGTGGCACAATATGGTGTGAATATAAAATTGCATAATGTGTGTTAAGCACTTGCTACAGAGCTTTGCAATTCTATTAGATCACCACCACTTCCACTACTAATGTAGTAAGCAGTAAAATAGAAAATATGCCTCTTCCATTCACATATGGACACATTATCATACTGAAGAAAACTAGACTACTTTCTCCAATTTTTTTTAAATTCATTTTAGTGTATGGTTTCATCCGTAACACTTTCTTCCTCTCTAAATTCCCAAGTATGAAATAACACAGGTGTACAATTTATGGAGTTCATGCTCTTATGCCTGCTCTTGAAAGGCCACACATACTCTTTGTGTCGCCAAATTACATTCCACCTGTTTTCATATGTACCTCTTTTATCCTCAAATCCTATCCATCAATTTCCAGATGGCTACACCTCCTTGATCTTATCTGGATTTTACAGTTGTAATTTCCCTGAGTTCCTTGAAGATGATAATATTCCTACATCTAAAGGGAGCCAGTGAGTCAACACGTAAAGTTAAAACTGCTCACGAGGACAACAAAGGTTTAAAGATGCTGTACTTAGCTTTCATTTCCTCTTTCAAGGTCCTTTTGGTTAATTAGTATGTTTAGCTTGCTTGCGTGTGTTTAGACTCTGAGATTCTTATTCTTTTCCATCCCTTTAACTCCTTCCCTTTCTTTGAGTCTTTTGCATCAACTCTATACAATCACCACGCTCATTGCGCCCCCTTCCCAGCCCAGAGAGAATCTTTTTTCTGTTGTTAATGCTCCTAACACTTCTCTACTGAAATCATGCTCAGTGTCCTGCTAGAAGAATTTCAATCAAAGTTTGCCATCTGGTCAATCTTATATAGTAGAGGGATGGCAAATTTAGTGTAACAGATAGAGTAGGGCTTGTTACATATCCCCATGTGCTCCCTGAATTTCCCAGCCTCTTGTAATTAGTTTGAAATTGGGTAATGAGTCCTGGCTGATAGTCGGAGGATGAATGACTTAGGGCTCCTGTATAAAGGAGCAGATCATAGAAGCTACAGAGCAATGGCAGATGACAGATGCACCGATGTTGGTGAGTCCTTTAATGGCTACAAGCCCACAAATATACCCTTAACTACTGGTGTACGTACATCACGATTGTGAAATGTATGTTTGTAGTGTAATACATGATGTTTCTGATTAGGCATCAGTCCTCAACATACCCCAGCCATGGTCAATTAAACTAAGTAGTGATTAACTTAGTAGAAAAGTCAAGCCACCAGTACAGGCAACAGCACTGAATCACGGCTGCCATTTCTCCAACAGTAAAATCATTTCCAGGAATGACTGCTTTTTAATGAACAGAGTCAGATAAAACATTAACAAGAGTAAAAGTAATCAAAACCGTGAAGGTTTTGTGTGGCTATGCATGCTTCATTAGTGCAGTACTGGGATGGGGCATGGATGGCTTTCAAACATTTGGTAAGCAATGCCCATTCAGAAAAACATGAGTTCTATCAACTGACTGACACAGAGCATAGATACAGACGAGTCATATTATCAGACTGTTACTTGGACTCCTTTAAACATCTGAACCTTGTTCTAAATAAAAATTGGGATTTTTCCATGTGCCATGACTCCGTTTCATATTTTCATAGTCTGCCTACTTACATTTGAGGGAAAAAGGTGGAATCAAGACATGATTTTTCTTTGGTTCTTCAAGTTTAATTGGATTGAGAGGCTTTTATGGAAATACTCTGTTTCATTTAAAAGTAAAGACACCTTCTTAGCTAATCTAAGATGGGTATTTGGAAATCTGCAACCAGAGAAAGACTCATCAGCAGAGCACAGTAGTTTCTTTGGGAAAGTTGTCTCTATCTGAAGCATTTGCAATAAGAGAAAAGGAAAAAGCAGCCATTGGCTAAGTGCACCTTTCTTTGCTTTTTAACTTTAAAGCTATAAATAGGCCCTGGGAATTTCCTCCCTGTGCCAAACTCACCAACCCTTCAACGTCACATTTAAGTTTAGTAGTTCTACTCTCTATATCCACATATCCTAGAGCTTCTCAGATCCCTCTAGGGAAGTGTGTGGCAAACACTATGTTCAGACCAGGAGTTTAACCTGTTCTTGGGAAAATTTTTATCATGATTTCTGTTCCAATAACATGTATTTTGGTAGTTCATGAAGAGGGTACTCTGAGATATTAAAAGGTAGACATTTGTCAGAAACTGCAGCCAGGGGCAGTGTTCTTTACAAACATGACCAAGCAGATTATTAGAACCAAACATGTATAGTTTCCTTCAAAGAGAAACCGTTCATAGTTGTACGTAGGTGTGCTGGATTCTTGACCACCTTATCCATGTATTTAAGGGTCATCTTTGACACTAGAATTTAACCTGTACCTCTTTCTATCACATACATATTCTAAAGATTTTTCATATACCTTTCTACTCACTCCAGTATGACTGGATCACAGCTCGTTAAATGTTTCCTAGCCAACTATGTTTTCTCTTAAAATAAAGCTAAACGGCCATTATGAACCTTAATCCATGACTTATTGCTATTTATAGTATCCATCTCACTCTCATCATTCCAGCCACATTGACCGTCTAAAACTATGATTTGCCTTCTTCATGCTTCCTTAAACCACAGGGCTCTGGTACACACTGCCACCTCCTTTGGAACCTGAGTCTCTCTTGCCTTCATCAGCCCCTTAGTCAAAGTAGATGTGCAATCTTCCTTCAATGAATCCTCAGTGATTCTTGAGAAATGTTTTCTCTGGGGTCATCTTGTATCATTTTGTATGCCACTAATCAAAATTGGAATTCCATTTTTCTTCACATGATGACATATACATATATATATACATGTATATATATATATATATATATATAAATTAAACTCCTCTTTACAAATGAATAGATCCTGACTGCTTGTTTCTTTTAGAACTGGATATATAATAAGTATCCAATAAATACACATTAACCAAATGAGTATAACTTGTGAATGAGCCTCAGCCTTCTATCCGAAAATCTTTCATACTTGCTATGAGGATGTGTGAGATATGGTTCATAAAGTGCTTTGCACAGTGCCAGGAACTACAAGTATTCTCTATAAATAATAACCACAATAAAAATAAAAACAATATGATCACATGTGATTTCCTTCTTTAAATAGCACCAGAGAGTCAGTCTACAGAGCAAGTGATTTGGGGTTTTTTTTTTCTTTTCTTTTTGGTTGCATTTTAATGAGCTAATCATCAATGCCTTTGCAACCAGTAAAGTTGTAAGGTAGATAGCCAGGTGGGGTTAATAGTAGATTAAGCAGAAACTGAAGAATGAAGTTTAAGATCAAGCCTAGCAAACTTCAGAGAGAAACTGGTCTGCCAGCCCCGCACAGTTGGCACTGCAGGGTGACAGGATTTCTGCATCTACAGGAACAAAGAAGCACTAAGCACAGTGCAGACCAGAGATTCCACTTTCCATACAGAGTCATGTCACGAAAACAACAGGTAAAAGAGGCTGAACTGTGAGGATACAGTAATCCCTTCATTCTATCTCACTAGTCAGGTAAATAACTCCTTTCGAATATGAGTAAAGAGGCAGGTTAATGAAAAGGCAAAAATTCCAAGTCAAATGGAAACCAACCCGTATGTAATGAGACATCGAGGTGCAGGAAGGTGGCTCATTTGATAAAGTACTTCATATGCACGCCCGGAGATCTATACATAAAAGCTAGGCTAGCAATTCTTGGGGTGACATTAAATTTCTGTAGGACGCTGGCCAGCCTGTTAAACTGTCCGAGTAAACTCTAGGCTCAAAAGGAGACCCTGTTTTCAATAACAGAGATGCAGGCACACAGCTTTGGTAGCAGTACTTAGGAGACAGAGAGACTTGGATTTCTCTAAATTCAAAATCAGCTTGATCTCTGGCCTCCACACATGTGTGTACACATTTGTATGCATAGCTCCACATAAATACATATACACACACATACACTACACACATACACACACATATACACACACACACATACACACACTACACACACACATACACATACACACACATACACACACATACACACACATACACTACACACATACACATACACACACATACACACACTACACACACATACACACACACATATACACACTACACACATACACATACACACACATACACACACATACACACACATACACACACATACACACACATACACTACACACATACACATACACACACATACACACACTACACACACATACACACACATACACACACATGCACACACATACACACACATGCACACACTACACACGTACACATACACACACACACACACGCACATCAGAGAAGAGCCTTTGATCCTTGTTTATGTTCATGTTAAATATGATATGCATCTTCCTAGAGTCCCTCTTTCCATGAGAATTTTCAGTGTAAAGTCCTGTGCGGCCAAGGTGTAATGTGTGTTTAGAACTACAGTATCACTTCAATGAACTTGATGAGCCTGAGGCTCTGAGAAGCAGTGACCTCATAGGCATGGAGTACCCCCACCTCTCCATGCTATCTTTTCACCTTCAACACCTCTGTGATCACTGCCTGAATCAAATGGAGTTCCTTTAATCCTGTTCTCAGGCTTCCTTTCTGAAGGAAATATTTTGAAGTATATATGATATTTAAAATGAAATTCTATGAGCCCATTTGAAAGTCATTCATCTGCATGTGAGACACTGCCTGCTGTTTCCCTGTTATCTGTTCTCTTTCCCCGTATATTAATAGGAGTTTAGTGGAGCACATTTCTCAGATGCTGTTTGTATTGGTTATGGCTATTTAAATTAGGTGCTGGCAAACAGAACAAGAACAGAAATAATATTTATAACTGCAAATTTCCCTACTTGTAAAGAGTGCATTCCCCCTTTTCTGATTCTATCCCTATTAGCTGGAATTTTAATATAATGGCCACATTAAGTCAGTCCTCTTCTATCAGAAGGTGCGGCTTTGTGTGAAGGGTGACAGAGAAAGAGGGAACCAACGCACTAAAGCACCAATCAAGATGAAAGTGTAAACCAAAGACCAGTGAGTGCAAGAAATATATCCTCATTTCATTTAAATCATCACCATTCAGTTCACATAGGTATAGGCTACTTGTAGTCTGGTGTATATTGTAATTATTTTTAATTAGTTACTAGAGAAATGTGAATGAGGCACAGAAACTTTTTTCTCTCTCCCTACCTCTCTCACTCCTTTTCTCTCTTCCTGTCAATCTCCTTCCTTGTTCTTTACCTTGTCTGTCCTTTAAAAACAAAACAATTGCTTTTATTAGGGCTTGACAAATGGCTCAGAGGTTAAGAGATCACTGTTCTTGCAAAGGACTAATTTTGTTTCCTGATACCCATGTTGGATGGCTCACCACTGTCTGCGTCTCCAGCTCCAGGATGTTCTAGTGTCATCTGGCTTTTTTCTATACAAACTAGTCACGTGTGTGTGTGTGTGTGTGTGTGTGTGTGTGTGTGTAGGTCAGCATACTACTCACAGGATTCAATTCTCTCCTTCCTCCATCTAAGTCCAAAGGCTGAAACTAAGGTCATCAGGCTTGGTGGAGATTGCCTTACTCGGTCTCTTAGGCATTGTTCTAGGGTTGCAAAGACACATCATAACCACGATATCTCCTATAAGAGAAAGCATTTAATCGGGGGCTCACAATTTTAAAGGATTAATTGTGATCATCACAGTGGGAATCAGAGGGGTATACTGCTAGAGCAGAAGGTGACAGCTTTACATCTGACACAAAGTTAGCAGGCAGAAAGGATAAGACTGGGTCTTGCACAGGCTTTTTAAACCGGAAAGCTTATGCTCAGTGATTTACCTCCCCCAACAAGACCATACCTAGTGATCCTTCCCAAAATATTCCACTCCCCAGTGATTAAGCATTCAAACGTATGAGGCTATTGGCAGGTGAGTGCCTTTCTTATTTAAAGCATCTCATTGAATAATTTTGCCATCACACTAGGATCATGTTTATAGTTTGTTTTTGTTTGTAAAAAAAATTTACAGGAGTGTATGAAGTGTACATTTGTGCCCTTGTGCCTGTACATTTGGAGGCCAGAGGTCAATAGTACTTGCCTTTCTCTATTGATCTTCACTTTATCATCTAGAGACAGTCTGTTAGAAAACCTGATGGTGGCAGTTTTGGTCCAACCAGCTGGCCAGTGAGGCTGCCTCTGCCTCACAAAGGCCAGATTATAAACATGCGTGACTACACTTAGCTTCCATGTGGGTACTGAGGATCTTGATTCAGGTCCCCATGCCATACAGGAGACACATTACTTACTGTGCCATCTTGCCAAACCCTCATTCAAAGGTTGGGCTCTAGAACTATTCCTTAGTCAACTTTAGCTGTTATAAAGACTCAGCTGACTATGTGCCGACCATGGGCCAGGCCCTTTAGGGTAACTAAAGACTTAATGATTTTAATGAGGCTGTGTGTGGTGTGAAAGCAAAGTATAGTCTCTGCTCCACTCTTTGTCCCCATATTTCCTTTACACAGGAGCAATTCTGGGTTAATACTTTTAAAATGGTTGGGTGGTCCCATTCCTCAACCAGGAGCTGCGCCTAACCCCTGGATATGTCCTCTGCAGGTTCTCCCTCCCCTTCGTTGGGTTTTTCAGCTAATGGCATCCCTGTGGGTCCTGGGGGACTCTTGCTTTCCTGGCATCTGGGTCATTTTGGTGGCTACCCGCAGTTCCCCATCACCCATTGCTACACACCTCTGTTCTATTTGCTGAACCTTTTCCCTCTCCCTCCTTACTCCCTCCTAAGTCCCTCCCTCCCTCTACCTTCTTTAATTAATTTGTTGCCCCTTCTAAGTAGGACTGAAGCATCCACACTTGGTCTGCCCCACCTGGCATCCATCCCATATGCAGACACCAAACCCAGACACTATTGCTGATACCAAAAAGTGCTTGCTGACAGGAGCCTGATATAGCTGTCTCCTGAGAGGCTCTGCCAGAGCCTGACAAATACAGAGGTGGATGCTTGCAGCCAATCATCATCAGGCTGAGCATGGGGACCCCAGTGGAGGAGTTAGGGGAAGGAGCTGAAGGGGTTTTCAACCCAGAGGAAGAACAACAATACCAACCAACCAGACGACCCCCCAGAGCTCCCAAGAACTAAATCACTAACCAAAGAGTACATGGAGGGACCCATGGCTCCAGCTGCATATGTAGCAGAGGATGGCCTTTCTGGCATTGCTGGGAGGGGAGCTCCTTGGTCCTGTGAAGGCTGGATGACCCAGCGTTGGAGAATGCTAGGGGAGTGAGGCAGGAGTGGGTGGGAGTGTGGAGGAGCACTCTCATAGAGGAATGGAGAGGGAGGATGGGATAGGGGATTCCAGAGGGGAAACCAACTAAGGGGATAACATTTGAAATGTAAATAAAGAAAATATCCAATTAAAAACAACAACAAAAACAAAAGCAAAGTACTGTTTTGGAAGCTGAAAGTTCTGTAAATCAATTTCATTTCCATCCCATCAGTCTGCCATTCTTCCTCCAAGTCTATTGACTGGACAGTCACCCACTGATGATCTATACGGCACAAGCTATTGGGTGTCACATTTCTAGATGTTTCTAAAAGCACACAAAAGATAAACACTGGGTTTCTAAAAGAAGGAGCACACAATGTTACACCACAATCAACAGTAACCAGGAAAAAATATTTACGAGCATGTGTATATGTGTAAATTATTTACACACATATGTTCATGTGTAGACAAAAGAAGGGAGACACATTTTTCCCCACAAAATCCATTTTTCCTTTATCAGTTAATTTTTTTCTTAGCCATAGTTCCATCCACACACTTACTAGTTAACTATATGGCATTTAGATGTGCATAGAATCATAAAGTAATACAGGAAAAATGTGAAGGAAATGGAAAGGAGGGGAGACAGGATGGATGGAAGAGAAGAAGGAGGAAATACAGCCAATGATTACCAGAACCTTGGTGTAGTGTGAGGCACTTGGGCGCCTGAGTTCATGAAAGTTAAACTTCCCCAAGGCAGAACAAAGTGTGCCTCCTCCTTAGTGCCCACTATTTGTGAATATGGAGGAAGAACCATTTTAATAACCTTCAAGTGAAAAAATGGTTCAGAGATAATCAATGTCCTTCATGCACACTGATCACAATTATGGCAGCATCACAAAAAAAAAGTTTTTCTCTAAATCTCTGTATGTTTCCATCAGAAACTGCCATCACATAGGGCGTAGGGACTCCTGTGTGGACTGAGGGCTTCCCCCACTGGATTGTGAACACAGAGGCTAAGTCCCTAAGCTAAACCACAGTTGTTCCTTTGTTTAGGCTCAGTAAAACTTTCCTGGTCAGACCTTTTACCCTGTCATGGAGGTTATAGCTAAAGTCATATCTATAAAGTAGTAAAGGGTAAGTGGGAAAATGTCTCAAATTTTCATTTGAAGAGGAATGTAATGGTGGCTCCTGTACATTTCAAATCAGCAGCTCTAAATAATTATATTCGGTTTATCAACATATGCATACGAATGTTCCATATTGTAGGTTTATCATTATTGCTAAGATAGCTCAGATCAAGGACTAACACGATGATGTCATTCACATGGACTTATTTCAGGCAGAGACCCTGTTACTTGCTTCCTTGAAATAATTATAGTTTTCGAAATGGAGCTCAATGGAAAGAGCTAATATTTTCTAATTAATTTCTTGAGGAATAGTGTCTTTATTATATGACTCTGAAAGTTATATCAAGGTGATTTCATAAGATTTTTTTTTCATTTTGAACAAGGGTTCTATTCAATTTTTACATGTAAATTTTCATCCCTACTATCCATTTTTACTGTAAATCTAAGATAAAAGAGTTTTTTTCAAGCCTTCGAGCTGTAATCCAATGTCATATTAGAGAACTTTAATACGTTTTAGAATTTTATTCCATATTCCAGAATTCTCGAGTCACTCACGGTTGTGCAGCAGTTAGAGGCAAGGGGAGAAATCTAGAGCTCTAAATGGTATTTTAAGCAATTTCTTTTATTTCCATTGAATAAAATCATTTAAAGTAGAAAATGTCTCTAATGAAACTGTTTCAATTTCTTTTGAACTTCCTGGGTTTTCTACAGCCTCGCATGGCCTGAGAATGACAAGGGTTATGAAAGGCGCATGGTAGAGCAGAGCTCAGCACTCCTGTATGAGGAAAGATAGACATACGAAAGGAAGGGTATAGACTTTTCCCAATCTTTTGGTTGCCTTTTTAGCCTATTGACAGTGTCCTTTGCCTTACAGAAGCTTTGCAATTTTTACAAGGTCCCAATTGTCGATTTTTGATCTTAGAGCATAAGCATATGTTCAGAAAATTTTCCCATGTCCCTGAGTTCAAGGATCTTCCCCATTTTTCTCTTCTACTCGTTTCGGTATGTCTGGTTTTATGTGGAGGCTCTTGATCCACTGGACTTGAGCATTATACAAGGAGATAAGAATAGATTCTTTGCTTTTGTCTACATGCTGACCTCCAGTTGAACCAGCACCATTTGCTGAAAATGCTATCTTTTTTCCATTCGATGATTTTAGCTCCTTTGTCAAAGATCAAGTGACCATAGCTGACTGGGTTCATTTATGGGTCTTCAATTCTATTCCACTGGTCTATCTGCCTGTCTCTGTACGAACACCATGCAGGATTTATCACAATTGCTCTGTAATACAGTTTGAGATTGGGGATGGTGACTCCCCTAGAAGTTTTTATTGTTGAGAATCGTTTTTACTATCCTGCTTTTTTCTGTTATTCCAATTTTCTCTTTCTAAATCTATGAAGAAATAAGTTGGAAGTTTGATAGGGACTGCATTGAATCTGTAGATTGCTTTTGGCAAGATGGCCATTTTTACTATATTAATCCTGTCCATCCATTAGCATGGGAGATCTTTCCATCTTCTGAGACCTTTCTCAATTTCTTTCTTCAGAGACTTGACGTTCCTGTCACACAGATCTTTCACTTGCTTGGTTAGAGTCATGCTAAGGTATTTTATATTATTTGGGACGATTGTGAAGGTTGTCACTTCTCTAACTTCCTTCTCATCCTGTTTTCTTTTGAGTAAAGGAAGGCAACTGATTTTCTTTGAGTTAATTTTTTATCTAGTCACTTTGCTGAAGTTGTTTATTAGGTTTAGGAGTTCTCTGGTAGAATTTTTGGGAACACATAAGTATACTATCATATCATCTGCAATTAGTGATATTTTAACTTCTTCTTTTCCAATTTGTATCGTTTTGACCTCTTTTTTGTTGTCTAATTGTTCTGGCTAGGACTTCAAGTACTATATTGAATAAGTAGGGAAAGAGTGGGCAGCCTTGTCCAGTCCCTGATTTTAGTGAGATTGCTTCAAGTTTCTCTCGATCTAGTTTGTTGTTGGCTGTTGGTTTGCTGTATATGGCTTTTACTATATTTAGGTATGGGCCTTGAATTCCCAATCTTTCTGTAACTTAAACATGAAGGGATGTTAAATTTTGTCAAATACCTTCCTCAGCATCTAATGAGATGATTCTTTGAGGTTGTTTATATAGAGGGCTAATGTCTAATGCAGACAAAGAACTCAAGAAGTTAGACTCCAGAGAACCAAATAATCCTATTTAAAAATGGGGTACAGAACTAAACAAAAAGTTCTTAACTGAGAAATATGGAATGGCTGAGAAGCACCTAAAGATGTTTAAAATCCTTAGTCATTAGGGAAATACAAATCAAAACAGCCCTGAGATTCTACCTCACACCAGTCAGAATGGCTAAGATCAAAAACTTAGGAGACAGCAGATGCCAACGAGGATGTGGAGAAAGAGGAACACTCCTCCATTGTTGGTGGGACTGCAAACTGATACAACCACTCTGGAAATCAGTTTGGTGGTGCCTCATAAAATTGGACATTGTACTACCTGAGGCCCCAGCTATACCACTCCTGGGCAGATACCCAAAAGATGCTCCAACATATAACAAGCACACATGCTCCACTATGTTCATCGCAGCCATATTTATAATAGCCAGAAGCTGGAAAGAAGCCAGATGTCCTTCAACAGAGGAATGGATACAGAAAATATGGTATATATACAAAATGGAGTACTACATAGCTATTAGAACAATTGCTTCATGAAATTCATAGGCAAATGGATGGAACTAGAAAATACCATCCTGAATGAGGGAACCCAATCACAGAGAACACACAGATATGCACTCTCTGGTGGATATTAGCCCCAAAACTTGGAATACCCAAGATAAAATTCACAGTCCATATGAAGCTCAAGAAGAAGGAAGACCAAAATTTAGATGCTTCAGTTATTCTTAGAAGGGTGAACAAAAGACTTATGGAAGGAAATACAGAGAAAAAGAGTGGAGCAGAGACTGAAAGGAAGACCATCCAGAGACTGCTCCACCTGGGGATCCATCCCATATGCAGCCAGCAAACCCAGTCACTATTGCTGATGCCAAGAAGTGCTGACAGGAACCTGATATGGATGTCTCTGAGAGGTTCTGCCAGAGCCTTACTGGTACAAATGAGTATTCTTGTAACTAACCATCAGACTGAGCATCAGGACCCCAATAGAGGAGTTAGAAAAGGACGGAAGGAGCTGAAGGGGTTTGCAACCCGTAGGAAGAACAACAATATCAACCAATCAGACCCCCAGAGCTCCCAGGGACTAAACCACCAACCAAAGAGTACACATGGAGGGACCCATGGCTCCAACGACATATGGAGCAGAGTGTGGCATTGTCTGGTATCAAGAGTAGGAGGCGCCCTTAATCCTGTGAAGGTTCTTTTCCCCAGTGTATGTGGAATGCTAGGGTGTTGAGGTAGGATTGGCTGCATGGAAGGGGGAGCATCCTCATAGAAGCAGGGGGAGGGGAGAACTGGGAAAGGGGATAACATTTGAAATACAAATACATAAAATATCCAATTAAAAAAAAGAAGGGTATTGCAATAATGCATGAATGAACAGATAACAAGCACTGAATGTATGCTGCTTCATGATAGCTAAGAGCAGGCAGTGGACTCCTGCATCCTTTGAAGTTACTATGAAATGAGTAAACTCTGTTTTGCCTAATGATTTACATTCTCCCTTTTGCTACCTATAGTCACCTGCATCTAAAATTATTTTGAGAAAGCACAATGCAGACTATCAACATTCACTATTAATACAATGTCTTACACTGTAAACAATGTAACCCTGTGGAAAGATTGGCATATGATCAAAGAATTGCCAAAATTAGACAAGAGGAACAGGTCAATTCAAGCACTGTGCAGGAGAGTAGTGGGCTATCTGCCTTGGGCTAAGAACCAGAGATATTTTATGTAGGTGCTATCATTTTTATTTTTCAGTTTCTGCTCCTCTCACCATGTAAAGTAGGGTAGTGCTTATTGGTCAACGTTTGACATAGGCTGTGTATAATGGGTTCACAGAGTGACAGATTAGTGGGAAGAGGTCCTGACTGGTTATGCTAAGACATGGCACTCCTTCAATATTGCCCATGCTTGGGTCAGGTTTTAAGCATCTGGGTAGCTGGAAAAGTGTTTATTTGGTCCACAGTGAGCTGCTATTTCTTTTGTGACAGCTAAAGGATGATTCCAAGACAACTTTTATGCTGTAGAAAGTTCATGCTAGGACTGTTGCTTCCATTTAAATTCTCAAAATTGATCTTCTCTCCATAATACTTCTTTTGGCATAGGTACTATTCACAGTATATGTGGTGGTTTGTTTGTGAACGTGCTCCGCAGGCTCATATATGTTTGAGTTTATTGTCCTCCAGTTGGTGGAACTGTTTTAAGAAGTGTGGCCCTGATGGAGGAAGGGTGTCAACTGGGGAAAGGCTTGATGTTTCAGAATAGCATGATTATTTGCAGTTAGCTCTCTCTCCCTGCTTCTGCCTTCTGCTTGTGCATCAAGATGAAAGCCTTCAACTACTGTCCCATGTTGTCCTGCCTGCTGCCATGCTCCCAGCCATGATGGTCATGAACTCTAACCCTGAAACTATAACACACTCTTCTGTAATTTGCCTTGGTCAAGGAATCATATCATAGCAAGAGAAAAGTAGGACAGTGAGCTGTAATACCTCATTGTATTTTTGCCATTATTGCTGCTAGACTCTTATTGTTGTCGAAATACATTGTGGGAAGTATGAAAATACTCTGACAATAACTTTTGGTGATATTAGAAGAGAAAGAAACTACAGGACAGAGAACACCTCCTATACCATTTAGCTTATAATTTGCTGTGCAAATAATGTTTACAGATATCTAGATTCTTGCATTACACCACACATGAAAAAAGGACCCTTCTGTAGTATAGATTGAATAAATTCCAGATAAAATTATTCCTATCAGATATATTTTCACATATGCATTACATTGACAAAGCACATGTACATAAATGCACTCTCTCTCTCTCTCTCTCTCTCTCTCTCTCTCTCTCTCTCTTTCTCTTCCTGCAAGTTCAGTAAGCACTTCTTGTTACTTTCTTATTTTTACTCCTTACTTTTAATAGAAGAGGTCAGATCTACCTAACTCAAGGTGAAGGAAATATTCCTCAGGGATATGGAGACCTCATAGAATCTATAGGAAAGCTTGAAATGACTACCTATCTGCTCTCAGGAGTGAACCTGAAATGGTAAGAAGGGAATGGTCTTACAGCAAACAATAAGATCAATTGTTGCTAGGACATATGATGGATGGGCCTGTATACAACTAGACAATCATGATTCACAACAGAAACACTATTTGGACTTCTTTCTAGGTTTCAACCCCAGTGGATAGAGCGCATCACTTCAGTCCAGTGTAAGATACTATTCCAGTCCAGAGAACCGGAAATGGGTCCAGAGAGGAAAGAGGGAAACCCTACCCCAGCAATACTAACAACAAAAACAGTCACTCAGGTCGCAGTGCAGTGTACTGTGTAGAAAGAGGAGGAGCACGGAAGCTGCTGCATTTCCTTCTACATGTTCTTCTGAATAGACACAAAGGACTTCACAGTGTTCATGTTCTGGACCTTAATATTAAAAACCAGAGGTTATGGCCAAATGCTTTGAAGATGTTTCTTCCTTAAGATATGTGTGTGAGAGAGGGCAGTATATTTTCTGTGGGCATGCAGTCATTGGAGGAAGAAAACAAAGTATGGCTGACAGAACTCAAAGCAAAATGGAGACACAGTCCTCAGTCTCTCTGTCATCCCCACTGTGGCCATTTTGACCTGCTCAATTCCGTCATCTCAAAATGCCACGCAGTCGCTGGTTTCTGAGAGACATAAAGACACAGACTATTTTTACATATTTGGTAAAAACTTGTCCATTTTTTAACCTGTATTTCTGTGGGGAAGTAGGAATTCTATACTAGCAGTTTGACACGCCACTATGTGAAATTTACTTTCTGATGAGGAGCCTGACAGGTTAATGTTTCCAAGCCTTTTCCCTTCAGAGTCAGGGACCATGGGTCTTGGCTCTCGATAGTGATTGTTGTGGCAATCTTTTCCCCTCAGCTTCATCTTCTCTTTACGTCATACCGTACTTCTTCCATGCCAGTCAAAAATTGCCTTTGTATTCGAGATTCTATCACCCTGCTCGTTCCATTTTCCCATCCTGGAATCTATCTAAAGTCGACTTCTTAAGTGGAAATTCTTCACCGCTGATTTAGAAGCAGCTGTACTAGGAACTCTGCAGCCACTACTGTTTGAAGTCTCACACTTAGGCTGGCAGAAGCAAGGTATACAGCGAGCATACTCACCATGCGACAGAAGGGAAGGAGTTAATTATCAGACCCAGACTGGGCTAGACCTAGCAACATCTCATTAAGATGTCTGGGGGCATCAAGGAGGAAATGAAAAGCAAACATCAGAAAGCTGGAGATGAAAGGGAAGCAATACAATAATAAGGAAGAGCTTCTAATTTCTCAACTGTTGCAATTTTTTTTTCCTTTAAAGAACCTAAGTCTTTTTTGGTTTCGAGCCTGCTTTGTCGCAAAGCCATTAATGTGCTGAGCCACAACCACTCTATAACAACAGCAATCAGACCGGGATTGAGAAACATGATGTCAAATTGGATGGTGGGTACATTGGAATCTTATTTCCCAAACACCGGATCAAGAAACGTCAAGACTTCAAAGTGGATAAAGAGAAAGGGTCAAAATTGTTGAAACACGCAAATGCGCACATAGATTTATTCACATATACACAATTATAAAATAAGAAGGTATGGGCAATTTCTAGGGGTTAAGAGGGAGTTACCCTTTATTTCTTTCATTTGAAAGATGATTTTTTTCCAAATGCCTATTAATTCTATAAACATACAGCCTATTGGCACAGAGAGATGGGAGTAAGACATGTCATAAGAAAAAGACTCGGATATTAGAACTATGGAAAGCAGAGTAGATCTTTAGGACACTGAAAGATCCATGGTGGGGGTGGGGGGATCCTCTCTATAAAAGAATAAAATCAAGGAACCTCAGAGAGAAATTTGTGCTGATCTATTTCATGATATTTCTTACAAGACTGAAGCCCATATAACAATACAGATAAATATATTATTAGAGTCAATAGGGTATATCTTCATATATTTATTGGAAGGACTTCTAAGTGAGACATATTCTATAAATATTAACTAGTAGGAGAATTATTAAATAGTTAAATATAATGACCTACCAAATGTTTCTTTTAAATAGGCAGTGCTATAATGAAATAGAATGGCAGTAATACTTAACATCTTAATAAAGGGAATGAATGTTACCGGAAGTGACTGCTTGTACAGAGCTTAGTTTAGGTTATAGAGCATGGAAAAATGTACACCCGCCCCTTATAAAGCCCAATCTGCTGCATAATTTTGTAAATGGGTTTTCACTGGGGTACAAGCACACCTCTGAGTTTACCTGTTAGGGCTACTTTTCCTCAAGCTGAGGGGAAATGTTTTCACAAAGTTCATGGGGTTCATAAAGTCTATTTGTTACCTTGTCTCCTGAGGAGTAAAACATTGTTGATCTCTAGAGAATCAGTGATGAAATCAGTTAACATTTTCTAAGCATTCACCATGGGTAAGTTCATGAAGGTACTGGTATTCTGGTGTTCTACCCATTCAGTAGAAGAACCAAAACCTTAGTAGCAGAATCTCAGATTGCCAAAAATGACAAATAAAAGCATAGAAAATCTGCCTCCATTTAAAAGGCTCAGGTATCCAATGAGTAATTTCTTAATATGGGTGTGCCCTCTGCAAATCTTTCAGTACATGCTCATACCAATAATTACCTACATTCTTAAAATGTAAATTCAGAATTTGACTGGACACCTTCTAATCCGAACCCCACGTCTCTGGGCCTAGCATTCATTCTAAATCTAATCTTTCTTGTTTTAAAATGGCGGTAAGTTTATTTGAATAGGTGCAGAGTACATGTTGTATTCTGTCCGCTAAGTAACTGAATTGGACTGTCCACAGTACAGGCTTTTCTCCAAGACCATCATAGACCCTGGCTTTGAGCTGATTAAATTAAATCAGTTCTTGATTGACTTCTATGCTGCCTACTTTTTCCCTAAACTGATTAAATACCTTACCAGAAGCATCTCAAGGTGGTGAGGGTTTATGCTGGTTTATAGTTGGGGGGGGATCATTCCTTCACCATTAGGGAAGGCAAGGAAGCAAGAGATCTACTAGTCACATTGCATCTGTATTCAGGGAGCAGAGAGTGAATAGGAAGTAGGAACGGGATTTAAAGCCTAAAGGCCTGCCCCCAGTTACCTCCAACTTGTCACCACATCCCAGTAAAGCTTTCTGCAAAAAGTCCTAAGGACTGGAGACGAATAATTCAAGGATTCAAGCAGTTTTCACAACCAAACCACAGCAGACTTCAAACTGAATCCTCCGAATTCAAAGTCTGAGTGTCAGAGATTAAATACCAAGGGAAGCATAGGTTAAGGGGCACACCTTTAATTGTAGAATGGGGGAGGCAAAAGCAGGTGGATCGCCGAGTCCAAGGCCAGTCTGGTCTACCTAGTGAGTTCCAGGACAACCAGGGCTGTAAAATGAAACCCTGACTTGTAACATGCCCCTCCCAATCACATAAAAAACAGTCTTATAAAAATCGTTTCCTTCACTGTAATTAAGTACAAGATGACACGAGGCACTGTGGCTACTTTTTAACCCTTTGGTTGCATTAAGACTGCTCTTCTACCATGTAATAGTCACGTACACCTGCAATTCCAGCCCTCGGGCGGGGAAAAGAGGAAAATCAGGAGTTCAAGGTAATCCTTAGCTACAACAGTCCTGGATTATACAAGACTTTGTCTCAAACAAAAACAAAAACAAGAGCAAGAATAAACAAAGAAAAAACTAAGAGTCAACTGCAAGCAAGTGGTAGTGGAAAATAAGAGTAAACCCTATCTTTGTGGACTTCGGATGTGAGTATTAGCATAACTTAGGCCTGCATGATGCTAGCCGTGCTACATTGGTAGCACTCAGAAAACAATCCAATATGCTTTTCCCTTTCATAATGAAGGTGTAGACAAAGCAGCATTCTGCTTTTTCATCCATACTTAAGGAAAGCTCACAGGAAACTCATGTTATCTTGCAGACTCACAGGTCCAGGAGATGTGTGGGCCTGGCTAGAAAGGAAGCCCTGCCCAGCCGTTCAGTTCTTAGCTAGAGGGCCACAGATGTGGAAAGGAGGAGATTGCAAGGCACAGGCCATCAAGAGCAATAAAATTCAGCATGGAGAAGGGCTCTTAGTTGACTTAGGGGTGTGGCGTGTTGCTGTGGAACCATAAGGCTGCTCTAATGGATTATTTTATACAAAGCGGCATGAACGAGGGAAGCTCTAGCTATGGTTGCTAGAGTCGTTACAGGCAATAAGTCCGTGAGTCCAATTACATGCAGGCAGTGCCCCAGACAC
The DNA here is from genome assembly GCF_021556685.1 of Rattus norvegicus. Classification (NCBI taxonomy): domain Eukaryota; kingdom Metazoa; phylum Chordata; class Mammalia; order Rodentia; family Muridae; genus Rattus; species Rattus norvegicus. Next base: position 208,315,574 of record NC_141535.1, on the reverse strand, counting down.
TGAATTTGCTAATTGCTATCCCTCAGACTTGGAATTCCTTTTTATTCCAACTGCATATTTTTTTCCAATGAGAGGATATGATTTCTATCATAATGGGGTGGACTGAAATGTTAGCTGCTTCCTGACATAATTGCTTGAGTTACAAATCCATCATTTGTTGATTTTTTTTTGAATGTAGCAAATATAAAGGAAAAAAGTGTGATTTAAATTTATAGAAACTGTTTCTCCTACATGCTTTTATCTCAGATAATAATGGATGATTTGTGGCAATTTGAGAAATACCTATGTATATACAAATACATCTGTACATGCATTCACGGAAAGAATTATGATGTTCTACACAGAGGAGACGCCTAAGTCAGTCTTGCTACCAGGGACCACTGGTTTAAAATTAGAGATAGATGTTTATGCAAATGAAACTTGGGGCTTGAGCCACAGGAGGAGCCCAAGGTAAATGGTTCCTAAAGAGGTCAAGACATGTCTCATGGAAAAGGTCTGGCAAAGCAGAGTCCTAGTGTTTAAGAGATAATATCAGATGAAAAAGGAAAAGAGTGGGTACTGTAACTCATGGCATCACTGAGGAAGCACATTGTGGAAAGAAAGGAAAATGAGGATGACGAATGAACACACACACAAAAGAAAGAATGGGTGACAAACAACAATTTGGAAGCCATGTCCAACACATTGCTTGTTTTAATAATTTTATTGCATTGTGTGTGTGTGTGTGTGTGTGTGTGTGTGTGTGTGTGTGTGTGTGTGTGTGTGTGTGTGTGTAATCTGGTATGCATATGGAGGTCAGAAGACAATTTCCATGACTGGTTCATTCTATCCACCTTGGTATCGAATTTGTCAGCCAGCATCTTTTACCCCCTGAGCTATCTCTCTGGTCTACACTGCTTGCTTTGCTGTTGTTGTTGTTGCTGCTGCTGCTGCTGCTGCTGCTGCTGGTGCTGGTGCTCCTCCTCCTCTTCCTCTTCTTCTTCTTTTATTTACATCTCCGCTTCATCTTCTCTTCCTTCCTCTCTTCCCAGTATCTTTTCCCCCTCCTTTCCATCCTCCCATTCACCCTTCCTTCTCTGAGAAAGAGAGGCCTCCCATGGATATCATCTTACCTTGGCATATCATGTTGCAGTAGAACTGGGTGAATCTTGCCCTGTTTGGGCTTGGCAAGGTAGCCCAGTTAGAAGAAAGAGATCAAAGGCAAGCAACAGTCAGAGACAGCCCCTACTCCTGCTGTTAGAGATCCCCCATAAAGACCAAGATACACAACTCTGCCAAGGTTGAGCTAGGTCTGTCCCACGCATGCTCTTTGGTTGGGTGATTCAGTCTCTGTTGGTCCCTGTTAGCCAGGGTTAGTTGATTCTGTATGTTTTCTTGTAGTATTCTTGACCTCTCTGCTTCCTTTGATCCATCCTCCCAAATAGGATTTCCAAAACATGGCCTAATGCTGTGTCCACAGGACTTAGGTCAAAACTGTGTACTACCATATTCAATTTATGCTATGATATTGATCAAACCCTGGGCATAGTCCATAATAGCCACACACTCTACCGCGCTCCAAATGTACTTTTGACTGCTTACTCTGCTACAAGCAAAGATCTAAAAATGAGGGATCAGTGAGGGAACCAGCAAAGGGGGAGCATAGTCTTTGCTTTTATAAAGTGCAGAATACAGAGAAGTCAAGGTTTTCATAACTGTTTTCCCCATTCAGTTGAAATGGATCCTTATGTACAAAATGGAAGGTAAAAGAAGTAAGGAAACGTAACTACCAACTGAGAGTTGATTTGTAAAATGAAGAATCATGGTTTCTAACATTCATTCAGAAGCCCTAAACCGGAAAACATTAGCTATTGAAACAAAGCTTAGGAAGCTAGAGAGATGACTGGACTGTTAGGAGTGCTTGCTTCTCTGTCAGAGGAATCTCTGCTTCCCAGGACACAGGTCTCTCCATCTCCTATAACTCCAGCTGCAAAGGATCTGACCCATCTTCTGTCACATGCATGCACATACACACAAGTAACCTAGACAGCAAGTTTGGCTTAAATATCAGTGTTGGTAAATAAGAAACAATGCTTCTCTTTCATGGAGCAGCACAGTAAGTTATCCTTAGGGGATGGGGGAGTATACAGTATACAAAGAAAGCTCAAACTTTCCAAAAAAAACACCCGATCTGACAATAAAAGCACACACAGGAAAAAAAAATAACAGCCACACTGTATACGGGCAAAATTTAAAGCTCATATGTGTTACTTTGTAATAAATACAATTTATGGCACGTATTTTTTTTACCTTACAAATTTAGTGTATCAATATTCAAACATGACAACATACACATAGAAAAAATGCAGTGTAATAAAAAATTGCATTGATTTGAACTACTGGCTTTTCATAAGGGTTATTTCATCCTTGTAGACAGTGAAGGCTCCTAGAGGCTCCTGCCTCTGTTGTCACCTGTCTCTCCCTATTCTGTTTTCCAAATAGGCCTCCCGAGAGCAGCTCTTAGGAGGAGTTACTCTGCGGGATTCTCTCTTGCCATAATTCTAAGGCTTATTAGAAACAGGATGTTTCTACTCAAATGGTCAGACCCTTTCCTACTTGTTTGGCATCTTTTATCTTTGTTCCCTTTAAGACATCACGTGCTCTTTCCTTCCTTCCAAAAGTTTTGTCCCTGTGTCACCAGAGCATTGGTTCAGCCAAATGCTCTACTCTGTTTTCCCACCAGGGAGCACAGAGCACCTGCAGTGGGCACTTTGCTACAAACTATGTCTTGTCCCCATCCTCTCTTAATGGGAAACGAGCACTTTGCTGAATTCACTTGTAGAAAAATAGCAATTTTTGCACTTCCAAATTACAGTTTAATTTCAGTGCCTTCAGCCAAGACTGCCCTGAAAATGCCATAAAGTTTGAAGGAAAGTCTCCTCTTCTTTCAGCTTAAGGAAAGTATGTGTTTATGTTGTCTAATGGATTAGCATGGATTAAGGAAACTAGAAATCTGTTTCTAATCTTCCTTTTAAACAAGTGCTTGGCCCTGGACAACCAATTGGTGTGCTCTCCATTAGAGAAGAGCACTTCTATGGATTCCAACTTACCTCAGTTGCCTGTAGATCGCTGTGTAGGTTTGAGATCTCATGGGCTTTTCCCTGTCCAACTTAATGTGCCTTTTGATATTATCTTTGTCTCATGTTGGGGCAATGTGTGTGTGTGTGTGTGTGTGTGTGTGTGTGTGTGTGTGTGTGTGTGTGTGTGCGTAGTTTGAATGAGAATGGCTCCCATAAGCTCACATAGCTGAGTGTTCAGTCCTCCTTTGGGACTGTTTAGGAAGGATTAGGAGGTGTGGCTTAGTTAGACCAGGTGTTCAAAAGCACACACCAGACTCAGACTCTCTGGGGTTGTAGATGTAAGTTCTTAACTGCTTGCTGTGAATCACCACTCCGATCCAGTGCTGTGCCTACCTGCCTGCTGCCATCCTCATAGAAATTGCCTTGTTCATAGTGTCTCTTCACAGTAATGAAAAAGTAACTAAGACACATATACACAGACGCCAGTAACAACAATTGAAAAAGGAAGTAACAACAAGTGAAAAAGGAAGCCATGAATTTGAGGGCAAATAAGGAGAGTATATAGGAAGAGGGAGTAAAGGGAAGGAAGAAATGCAATTATAATATTAGAAATAAAAATATTACGTTAGAAAATAAGTGTACTGTGTCTGCTGTATTTGTATGTGTGTGTATGTGTGTGTTTGTGTGGGGTGTGTGTGTGTGTGTATGTGTGTGTGTGTACATGCACATGGCCTGTGTGTAGTCAGAGGACAATATCAGGTGTCAGTGTTTGCCTTTCGCCTTGCCTTCCATAGACTCTCTTGTTCGGCACTAATACTTGAGCTTTAAGCTCCTCAGAGCTTCCAGGTAGTGCCCCGTCTCTGTCTCCATCTTATGACAGGATTGATAAAATTACAGATACTAGATTCTACATTCTGTTTTTAGCTTGGGTTCTGGGCGTTCAAATTCAAGTCTTCAGGCTTATGGCAAGCAACTTAACCACTGAACCATATCTTCAAACAAGAAACTGGAATAGTGCCTGATCAGTAAAACCTGAGGTTTCCTAGACCCTGGGTCCCCCAGCAGTCTCAGGGGCTCATTGACATGGTGAAAAGAAAGAAGTAGAATCAAATTCAAGAATTTGCCTGGATCATTCAGGGAGCAGAGAGCAGATTTTTGTGTGCACTCCAGTCTTTGTCATTGGTGTATTCTGTAGAGATGTTGATATATAGACACTAGGTGCTTTGCGTAGATTTGGGAGAATATTTTTATAATAGACAAGTACCATGACTAGAAAAGAAATTGTTTGAATGCAATCATTTTGAAGTAGTACCCTAGTTCCAAGGAATAACTTTTCTCTGCTTATTTTTTTCCAAGGTTCACAGAAATAGAAAAGCCATGTGAGATTTCTTGGTACAATTTCTTCAATATTGAAGTCTTGGATTTAGGATAAAATGTAAAAGGAGGGAAAAGAGGCCTATATTGTGTTGATTGGTTAGCAAATTGAAAAACTGCAGGGCAGTTCTGGTTTGGCAAATGAGGCCAGCATAGTGGGAAATAAAGCTGTATGTAAATCACTGGTGAAATTAATACATTTTAAAGGTTATTAAAGCCAAACTGCTGAATCCTCCAGTTTTTCATCAGTAAATTAGAGGTGGGATCTATCTCTAATTTAATTTGTAAGAGTTATCAGTCAATGTCTAATATATAGAATAATAAGAACTAATGCTATTTTATGATCCAGGAATGAGTTTTCTTTTCTTTTCAAAAGAGCAAAATGACAAGAATAAAGCTGATTCAGAGTCCAAACATTTTCATTTGAAGCAGTTTGTGGACTTCTGGGGAAAAAAAAAGAATATACTTCATGAGTGTTATTTGCAACTTCTTCACTAAAAGTTAACTCAGATGAAATATCAGAAGACAACGTCATCCTTGCAAAGTTTATCTGGTTTAAGCACAAGAAAAGAGGACCCTTGTGGAGGGCCTCTGAGGCCTGGTGCAGTTTATCTGAAACAGGCATCTCTTATTTCCCTCCTCCATGTTTTTCATCAAACATGAAATGTTGAGCTCATGAAATTGACTGAAAAAGAGATGCAATGTCTGGCAAAGTAAAAAATTCAAATTCTGAAGTCAAAAAACTTAAGAGTAGAACATTAGCCTACAAAGAGCCTAAGGGGGTATTTTCTTCAGCTATTCATTATAAATAATGCAAAGACTGAGAGAGAGAGAGAGAGAGAGAGAGAGAGAGAGAGAGAGAGAGAGAGAGAGAGAGAGAGAGAGAGGTGTAGAGGTCAGACGCTATATAGTTAGTGCCACCCGGATTCAAAGTCAGTAATTGGAGCTTGGACTTCTAAATTTTCACTAATCCCCAAACTAAGTGAATTCTGTTATTCTGTTAGAAAGCAACTCTTGCAAAAACGCATATTTCTTCCTTACATATACAAAATTGGGTTTTTTTGGTTACTTAATATACATAACTATGAATCTGTAACTAAAGTGACCCACAAGAAATACTTAGTGTGACAAGAGGCCATACGTATTGGGTTACTGTTTCTCCTTCATGGATCTTTTTTTAAGATGTACATAATGTATTTAGTAATATTCCTGAGTTGAAAGCTCTTAACATCAGAGAAATGACTTGCAAAGCAGTTTCCCTCTGCTTTACAGACATCTGAGAGATGTGCCTGCATGGCTCTGGAAAGTATCTCCCTACCTAGCGAAGTAAAGAATAAAACCGCAAGATGGATGAACATAGTAAATTTCCAACTGTTTCCATATGAAGTAGTTTTAAAGGAGCCAGGGAGTTGATTCACTGATTCCTGATAGTGTGACAAAGAGAGGCATTCGTATTTTCCACAGGCGGTATGGAGCCCAGCCTTCCCTAGTTCTTTTCATGAAGATGCTATATTTGTGTGATTGTTGCTGGTTTATTTTTATTTTACCTTTTGCAAATGGACTTCTAGCTGTCCAAAACAACACACTGATCCCTTTCCCACTAAGAAGGCAAAGCTCAGAATGACACCAAATTATGAGTCAGAAAGAACCACAGTGAGCACAGGTATTATATTTTGTCCTTTCCTCGGGTGGAGGAGCTGAGGAAGCTTCAGGTCGAGGAGTCCAACAAAGCTACTCCAGCCTGATTTTCACAGGCATGGATCAGAACAAGGCTTCTCAGTGATAATGTACCCTTGTGCTTTAAAGCAAAGAATCATCTGACTGCATGGATGGAGATGGTGGCCAGACTCTCAGTCTCAGTGAAGAATGAAATCCCAGGTCTGAAACTTGCTACAATCATCACAGAATTGCTGCATCTGCGTGTGCTGTGTTTTCTTCTTCTGCACTGAAGGCATCAAATAGTCCCTATTATATCGAGTTGTTGTGAAGATGAATACGCTTACCTCAGTAACTGGCTAATAATAATGTCAAATAATTAGAAGTATTTAGGAAGAGGAGGAGACTGGGAAAAACAGTAGAAAATGCTGAAAAGAAAATGCTGGTCACAGAGAGAGCCACCCAAGCAGTATCTCAGGTCTATATGGGAGTACCTATTGAATAACAAATACTTTCATAATTATTTTCCACACTCAGTTCACCACTGAAGGAAGTCAGGACAGAAATTCAAACAGGGCAGGAACCTGGAGGCAGGAGCTGATGCAGAAAACTTGGAGGGTGCTGCTTACTGGCTTGCTTCACATGGCTTGATCAACTTGATTTCTTATAGAAACTAGAACAACCAGCCCAGGGATGGCCCCACCCACAATCGCCTGGCCCATCCCCCGTTGATCACCATCCCAATACTTTGGTAATTAAATTATATAATAATTTAAGTACTTTCACAAGATTAAATGAGGAAGTACTTTCGTAAATATGTACAAGCATGAAAACTACTTAGCATTCTCTTTAATGACATTGTATACACCAACTGCTACTGTTAGCACTCTCCTTTATTAAAGGATACTGCCTGATCAGCTCTGCAGGGATCTTACATTTTTCCAGTTTCTTTAGTCAGTACGTGCTTGTACTGGCTGGTTTTGTGGGTCGACTTGACAAGCTAGAGTCATCAGAGAGAAAGGAGCCTCAGTTAAAGACATGCTTCGGTGAGATATAACTGTAAGGCATTTTCTCAGTTACTGATGAACACGGAAGGTCCCAGGCCACTGTGGGTACTGCCAACACTGTGCTGATAGTGTTGGCTTCTATAAGATATCAGGTTGGCTTCCTATCCTCTGAACAGGATGTAAAGTGAATAAGTAAAAAATTAATTAATTGATTAATTATTTTAAAAAGAGACTGAACAAGCCACTTACATAAAGCATGCCAGGAAGTAGCACCCTTCTATGGTCTCTACACTAGCCACTGCCTCCTGGTTCCTTCCCTGCTTGAGGTTCTGTCCTGACTTCCTTCAAGACAGAAGGAAATTGAAATATGGACACGTAAGCTGAATAAACCCTTTTTTCCCTGTTGTGGTTTGCCCTGGAGTTATCTGTATTTTGATACTAATCCCACTGCCCCAATGACAGCTGCCTAGTCATGTACTCAGGAATCAGGTGACTTCACCAGAACCTTCATCCCAATGAATTTGCAAAATACAGGTGAGGGGCAGGTACAGGATAGGAGGAGGCCTGTCATTGGAGGATAAGGAAGGATGGGAGGGAGATAAGTTTGAAGGAAGAGGAGGAGACTGGAACGGAAAGGAGGAAGAGAGAGGAGGGAGAGGAAGATTCTGCTCTGTGTATTTACAGGTTATTATTAATGTTCTTAAGGGATGAATGGTACTGGCCTTTGTATGATTAGGTGGGCAAATTTATCTTACCAATTGGGTCAAAGATTATTGTATTGTGTGTTCTTTTATGTGATGATTTGAGTGTAGGAAAGTGTGTGGCGGCTGGAGACACTGGGCCGCCTTGGTGGAGTTGGGATGTGTTTCCGTCAAGATATCTAGCAGAGGGGTTGGAGATTTAGCTCAGTGGTAGAGCGCTTGCCTAACAAGCACAAGGCCCTGGGTTCGGTCCCCAGCTCCGGAAAAAAAAACATATCTAGCAGATATCTTGGGGCACTGAGGTGCCAGACCTAAGCGGGGAAAAAGACAAAAATACTTTTTTTAATTTTTTACATTTTACAACATCTCCTCAACCTGTGTTTTGGTAAATGTTTGGTTGCAGCAGTATAAACCTTGACTAAGACAGTTCAAGTAGAAAATCCTCAAGACTTGCCTTACCCCCGGGGTTCTCTAGAAAATATACTCAATAGAAAATATACCTACATCAGATTTGTTATAGGAATTGCCCTGTGTAACTATGGAGGATGAGAACCAGAAAGAGAAGAGGTATAATTCGATCGTAGACAAAATGACCGTCTGAGGACAGAAAAAAAACATAAAATAATTCATTTTCTGTTCTCCCGACCACTTTTATTTTAATCATTCCTTCATATGATTGGATCATACCCACCCATGATTATTAGTGCAAAATTGTTTGTACAATCTACCAATTAAATGGTAATTTATTACAAAATATTCTCAGATATATCTCAATATCATGTTCTACCAGCCATCTGGGCATTTCTTAGCCCAGTCAATTTGATAAAAAAAAAATTAACCACGAATTTGAATTTTTAAAAATTAGACTTCAGGGTTTGGGAAGTGACTTAGTTGATAAAGTACTTGGTAAATAATCCTGAAGACCTGGATTAATTTGTACAACAACCATGTGAAAAGCCGTCTTGTGGCATATTAGTGCTGGTGGGAAAGGGTGGTAGAAACAGGCCGACGCTCAGAGATCCTTGGCTAGCCAGTCTAGCCAATTATCAGAATCTAGCCTCACCTATTAGTGATATGTGATGTTGATGTTGGTCTATGGCTTCCATATGTACGTGCACACACACAAGCTTGAGCTCCTGCACACAGGCATTCACACATGCAAACTCCTCTCTCTCTCTCTCTCTCTCTCTCTCTCTCTCTCTCTCTCTCTCTCTCTCTCTCTCTCTCTCTCTCTGATCATATGAAGCCCAAGAAGAAGGAAAACCAAAATTTGGATGTTTCATTCCTTCTTAGAAAGGAAAACAAAATACTCACGGGAGGAAATACAGGGACAAAGAATGGAGCAGATACTGAAGGAAAGGCCATCCAGAGACTGCCCCACCTGGGGATCCATACCATATGCAGCCAACAAACCCAGTCACTATTGCTGAGGCCAAGAAGTGCTTGCTGACAGGAGCCTGATATGCATGTCTCCTGAGAGGCTCTGCCAGAGCCTTACTGACACAGATGAGGATTCTTGCAGTTAACCATCAGACTGAGCATCGGGACCCCAATGGAGGAGTTAGAGAAAGGAATGAAGGGGCTGAAGGGGTTTTCAACCCCATAGGAAGAACAATAATATCATCTAATCAGTCCCCACCAGAGCTCCCAGGAACTAAACCACTAACCAATGAGTACACATGGAGGGACCCATAACTCCAGCCACATATGTAGCAGAGGATAGCATTGTCTAGCATCAATAGGAGGAAAATCCCTGGTCCTGTGAATGTTCATCTCCCCAATGTAGAGTAATTCTAGGACATTGAAGTTGGAGTGGGTTGGAGTGGGAACATCCTCAGAGAAGCAGGGGGAAGCAAGTGTTAGAGGCGGGAAAGGGGATAATATTTGAAATGTAAATACATAAAATATTCAAGAAAAATAAAATTTAAAAAAAGAACTAGAACAGGGAGAGAGAGAGAGAGAGAGAGAGAGAGAGAGAGAGAGAGAGAGAGAAAGAAAGAGAGAGGAAAAAACATGTTTTCTTTCTTTAACCTGGAAAACATTTCATCCATATATTTTTTCAACCCAAATTCATATATATGGCTCAAAAGGGGATCCACACACTCCTTCTTTTAGTACTTGTCCCTTCCACTGGAGCCCAGCAAGGGAAATACAATTAAAGTGCAATAATGGTCTCAACACAGTCACCCCATGCTATTTCCTTGTGCATCCTTCTTTGTTGTGGCTGATCACGCTGTGAATCCAGGCAAAGCCAGCACCATCTCACTGGGCCACCACTTACCTTCTTCTGTCCTTTCCAACTAACGTCAAAGCTATTTCTGAAATCTGAGGGGAACGAAAATTTATTATTATTATTATTATTATTATTATTATTATTAATCAATATCACCATCATTCATAGTATAGTCCTTGCTTTCAAGCCCCTCAAATACCTAAATCATACCCAGGCAACAGACATTCCATCTATAAAGTTTACATATCTTTAGGCACATGATAGAGCTCTAGCCAAAATAAATTTACCTAAAATAGAATTGCTTCTTAGCTGCCTGTCTTCACCACCACCACCGCCTCCTCCTCCCTTCTGCGTTTATGTCTGTGCAGAGCTTGTTTGCCTGGTGCTCATGGAGGCAGAAGAATCAAATTCTCATCCCAAACCTGCCAACAGCTCTACCTGACTGTTTCCATCACTCCACTCATTCTCCTTTACTCTTACTCATTCTTCCCTGAGATTGGCCATCCGAAGGAGGTGAGAATGTGTGAACATTTGTCTCACTCAAGCTGCTCTCTAGGAACTAGAGGAAGTTAGAACTGCTTTCAGTCAGGTGGGGAAACATATCCAGAAGTGTTTATAGAGCCATTGGAAGAACCTGGGCTGTTTCTGGAAAACCAGCGTATAAGAACCAAGTGACGCAAAGAAAGACAAATGTAGGTAGAGAGGAAGAAGAAAACTATATGCTACAGTGTCTGAAACCAAAAGGAAAGGAAGTCTGGGGAAAAAGGAGCAACCAATGGGACAAACAGGAGCAATAGTCAGGGTTCTATAGAGAAACAGAACTTATAGAATGAATCTATATCTAATACCTAAATAAATAGATAGATGCAAATGTATATAGATGTATATATTTATATATCTAATATATATAATCCATCTACATATCTGTATGTGAGTGTGTGTGAGTGTCTGTGTGTCTATCTATGTCAAAGATTTATTAGAATGCTTACAGGCTATGGTCCAGCTAGTACAACAATGGCTGTCTACCAATGAAAAATTTAAAAGTTCAATAGTCATTCAGTCCACGAGGTTGAATGTCCCACCTGGTCTTTAGTACAGTCCAGAATCACAGAGAAGTAATTTCTAATGCTAGTGAAGGTATACTTATTGGCAAGAGCAAGCAGGCAAAAGAGAGAGTGAGCTTCCTTCTGTGTCCTTATATAGGCTGCCCACAGAAGGTGTGGCCCATATTAAAATGTAGATCTTTTCTACCTTAAAGATCTGGATTAAAGTTTATCTTCCCACCTCAAAGATCTAGATTCAAAATCTGTTTTCCCACTTCAAATGAGTTAATTAAGGAAACATCCTTCACATGTTGCCCAGTCATTTGGATTTTCATTCATTCCAGATGCAGTCAAATTCAAATCAAGAACTGCAATGACAGAAAGAGTTGACTTTTTAAAATTAGCAAGAGAAAAGCCCTTGCTGACCTAATCTAAAGACAGAATTGAAACCAAGATACAGGAGATTTTAAAACAAATCTAAGTAGATCAAGCAAAGGTAACAGGCATAGGCATCTCAGTGGAGGGACTACAAAATTAAAAGATCACTAGCTGCCACCAGAATTTAATATAGGCTTGAACTTCTAATTTCTGTTTTTGTTTTTTAATTGGAGAAGCTGCATGCATTTTTATCCTGATTGAAATGAGCACACAGAGACGATGAACTTAAGGTTCATACAATAGACCAGGAAGCAGCAGTGGCAGACACTTTCTGACAGAATGAAGCATTTTCCTACCGCTGCCCTTGAATGCTGTCACATAGGAAGAAATTTGTTTTCCTCCCCAAATCCCCTATTAGAAATGTGACCAAAAAGTCTGTCTAGAGATGGCAGCTCTGTTTCCAAGCGAGTCAGTCTAGACAGGACAGCAAGGAGAATTGTATTCTGTGGGCTATTTTAGGGAGAAGCATAGTCACCCAACTCATGCCTTTGACCTTCAGCCTTGAAACCAAGTTAGACTTCAGCACTGGGGCAGAGTTCACAGGGTCATGATGATCTAGCACTTCTAGAAAAGAAGGAATCTTCCTGTAACCTCTTCAGCCATGACCTGTGGGAGCCCTAGTGAAAAAGAGAAAGAGTAGCAAGGATCTCAATTGAGGGAGTGGGAAGGATATCAAGCAAGGCAATGAGAAATGAACTTTCTTGCTCTCTGAAGCATACACACACATCACACATACACATATACATACGTACACTTACACACATACATACATATTTATGAACATGTGCATGAATACAGACACACACAGAAACAATCACATACACAAACACACACCACACACACATGTACACACAAATATATACAGACACACACATGCACATACATGTATACATATACACATATTCACACCCTCAGTACACAAATGTACATACACACAGGTACATACACTCACACACTGTGATACACACATACCATGTTCTTGCATGTGCACACACACACACACACACATATATATACATATATATATTACACACATGAATATATACACATACACACATATATAATTGGGCATACGAGCAGAAACAGACAAATACAGGTTGTCCAAATGTTACTCTGTTTGTACTTATTTATTTTGTTTGTAGACTCATAGATGCTTAGCACTTAGAAAATAGAATAATTTAGTTCAAGTTGAATAAATTATGGCATAATGAAAACTTAGAATAATACCGGAGCACAAAGTCATGAATCATAGAGTACACTTTTCATACAGTAACTCAGAGAGATGGTGGGAGACGGGAGAAAAACCAAAGTAGATTAAATTTTGTCTCAAAAACATTGCCTTAATCCTCACAGTTCCATAAAACAGAGATGTTTTTATCTCCTTCTTCTGCCAGCTGACTTCAGAGTGAGAAGATGATACTGAAGTATTTTTTTGATATTAGACATGCGTCCTCAGTCTAAAAACCATATTTGGAACCAACAACAGACCCCCAGAGTCTTTGATTTCTGGTTTCATTTTTATTTCCTATATTGTAGCACTGAATACTTATGAAGGCCATGTCCAATTCAAAGTTTAACAAGAAAATATTTTAATTTTTAATTTTTCTATTTCTTTTTTATTATTGAAAACACTTTATATCAGAGGCAACAAGGAGAGAGAGGAGTATTAGGAGCCGATCGGAAGTGTTCTAAGTCTTCAAGGACTCCCTCATATGAAAGCAACCAAGGTCTGAGGTTTCTCCAGACACCAAGTGTCCCTACTTGTACTTGCTAATCGGAGTCATCAGAGGAGCTAAGAAAAATTGCAGATGCCTGGGCTCCCCTCTAGCCTAACTGGATGAGACTGTCCAGTAGATGGGCTATCCATTCCATGGTTATGTATTTTTAAAGCATCTGGTAGATTCTTAGATTCTTCATCTATTTTTTTTGTTTGTTTTATTTTAGCATTCAGATGGGATGCTGAGTTCATTTCTTTAAGTCCTTGAAACTGTACTCTGTGTATACAAGTATCCTGTAATGCAGCAGTCCTATGAAAGTATTCCCTCTCAAAGCAAAAGAGAGAGAGAGAGAGAAAGAAAGAAAGAAAGAAAGAAAGAAAGAAAGAAAGAAAGAGAAAGAAAGGAAGGAAGAAACCCAAGACAAAAAGCAAAAAAACAAAACTAATCTCAAATCTCAAATCTGTTTCTGGTGGTCTCTGCATCTATGTGGCACTGGAAGGCTACATTGTCTCATTACCTACATTGTTCAGTAGAAATAATAGAAGCCATGTGCCTTTAATTCTTGGCGACAGTGCCTTCTATATAAGCGGGAACTCCTTGTGACAGAATGAGGAAAAGAAGGCAGATAAGCACCAAGCTGCCAGTCTCTTATGCCAGAGCCCCCTGTGTATTACTGCTGGTATCCATGTGTAACAGATAGTCTTGTGCACTGAGCTGGAAGGTAATAAATAGATGTGAGGTGATGATTTACAAAAGGGTGCTCACAACTCCTTGCCAGCAGGAGGAGAAAACTGTGAGAGAGAGTTGTGCTGTCAAACTGAAAGTCTATATACAGGTCTCTTTTCCCTCCAACAGTCTTCTCTTGGAGACATAACTTGATTTTTGCCTTATCATCTGGATATTTGCTAATTACTAAAAATATTTTGTCTGAAAATTTTTACCTAATCTTCTCTTGTTGATTTTCTTTCCAAAAATCCCATTTTATTTTTATTTTTAAAAATTATTGTATTTATTTACTTTCCAAATGTTGCCCTCCTCCCAACCCCCCTCCCAGAGTTGTTCACCTGAACCCCTTCCCCTTTGTCTCTGAGAGGATGCTCACCCACCCACCAACCTTCTCGGCTTCTTGGGCATTTCACTTCCCTGGGACATTGAGTCTCTACAGGATTAGGTTCATCCACTCCCACGGAGACCATAGACCATACAAGGCAGACCTCTACTACATATGTGCCAGGGGCCATGGAACAGTCCATGTATGCTCTTTGGTTGGTGGCCTCATCTCTGGGAGCTCCCAGTGGGTCTTTATTAGTTGAAACTGTTGGTCTTCCTATAGGGTTGTGATTCCCTTCCGGTCCTTTAATCTCCTAACTGTTCCATAGGAGTTCCCTACTTCTGTCCAGTGGTTGTCTGTAACTGTTTCTGACTCAATCAGCTGCTAGTAGAGCCTCTCAGAGGACAGCCATGCTAGGCTCCTCTCTGCAAGCACTCATCACCTCAGTAATAGTGTCAGGGTTTGGTGCCTACCCATGGGATGGATCCCAAGTTGGTCTCTCGATTCAAAAATGCACCAACAAAAAAAAATCCCATTTTAAACTTTTGTATTTTCTTTACTTTGGGTGGGGGTCTTTCTATGATTATTTTTACTACTTTTTAAAAGTTCATCCTTCCTCTAAGCTATTGCAGTTTAAGAAAAGTATGTGGCTATTTAAAACTATGTGATTCAAGAGCTTAACAGAAATAAGAAGCTTAAAATATAAACAAAAAGAAAAAATAAAAGGCCAGTGAATTCTTTGCAGGATTTTCTATGACACAATTGTTTTCTATCAGGCCCTCCTTATTGGGAGAGAAGGAAGCAACCTTAGAAAGTGATGATGGTAGATATATTAGGATGATTAATGTATTGTTTGGTTGGTGGCTCATCTGTAACAGGTGAAAATGGGTCGCTTATTTATTCAAGAGTATGCTTTTTGAAACAATTTTAATATTAAAAAAATAATCAAATGACTAAAGTCCTAACTAGAATTGCCAAAAATGGAAAATGATTTATCTGAGGGGTCAGCTTAAACCAGATGTTCCGGCAGGAAATGAATTGCCATTCTAGAGTCAGTTTTACATACAGGGCAATGAAACTAGCCTACCGTGTCTCATGGGCCCAACAGCTTGGCAGAGTGATCAAGCACAGTGCCCAATAGTATAATTGCTACCTGGGTGGTAGGGAATGATTCTAAAGCATTCGTGTACAGCATCTTCTCTCGTTAAAAAAGAAATGGGAGCAAATAGTCCATACCTCATGGAGATGTTATGAAGTTTCAAACACTTCAAACTTCTGGTGAGGTTCATAAACCGAAGATTGCATTGCGATTCTTAAAACACAGGATGCCCTCATTCAAGACATATTACACTGAACCGGAACTTGATTGATCAATACCTTTGTGAAGGAAAAGTGAAAATGGCTTAACCAGTGCATTTCACTGATACTTTCGTCAGTACATCAGCATTCAGTTTAGGAGACACTAGATTAAAAAGGAAGTGAATCAAGCATGAATTGTTCTCTGCCAAGGAATTAATATATAGAGCCCAGTGTAGAACAGGAGAGATCACCAACATTCATTTGAGCCTGAGCTCTACTTTATTCTTTGATATCCTAACAAATCATTGAATGTAAGTAAGTAAGCTTTCTCACTCCACTCCTCAGCTTACTCCAAAGGAACTTACAATGATTTAAATGATATCTATATTTAAGACATGTCTCTAGTTACTAGTGCTAATCATAACTACCATCATCACCACTACCACCATCATCATCTTGGGAGAGAAGATAGCAGGGAGACACTTGGATAAGTTGAATTTGGAGAAGCCAGGAGCCATAGGACACATGAGGAATGTTTTACCAAAAAAGCAGTTTTCTGAGTCTTTCAGCTTTATCCGTGTCCCTCTGCCATCTCTTCCTATCAGGTTCTGAGTACCATAAGGTCTGGAAACCTTCCAGTGCAAACAATTAAGTGCTAAAAGGATCTACAGAGTTGGGAATAAATATTCTGCATAGATCAGCAATCCATACCCTATGGGTCATGATCTGCTTGGGGGTCAAACAATCCTTTCCCAGGGGTCATGTAAGATCATCAGGGAAAACAGATATTTACATTACTATTCATAATATTAGCAGAATTAAAGTTATAAAGTAGCAATGAGAATGACTGGGGGGCAGGGTCACCACAACACAAGGACCTTTATTAAAGCATTGCAGCATTTGGAAGGTTAAGAACCAGTGACAGAGATGAAAATGATTCACATGAACCAAGAAACAATGATTGGAAAAAAAAGAAAATAGCTTAGTATGACATTCAGTGTGAGGACATTTTATCCGGAGTCCAAGAAAAACCCAATTTACAGGTAAAATTGTCCTAGAGGCAAGAGGAGCAATCTTCACAAGGATTTTCATAAAGGTCATGAGCATGACAGGGCATTGTTTACAAAAAACATATGAATAAAACGTTGTATTTGTGATGGTTGGTTAGGATACATATCCATAAATTTGAAAAAAGCAAGAGACTACGTTGCTGGAAATGGAAGGAAGAAGTCATATAACTGTATTATAAACTTAATAAAATAAAATAATGAAGATTTTACATAAATTCTATTTCTAGGCAGCTATGTCCACTGCTGATGTTAAATGTAATAGAAAGGGCAGCAGAGCCAGGTAGAGAAGGGATTTCTAAGCCATTCAACAAATTTCTTGAAGCCATAGTTATTGAGAGTTTTATAACCCACTACATAACCCATTTCATGGTTTCAAATGGATGGGGGGTGTTGTTATTAAGAGCATAGGCTCTGACTAAGAGCTCAACAGAGTCATTAAAATGTAACCCTACTCAACTCTTCCCAGCAGAAAACCTGAAAAAGGCTCAAAATAAAGATTTTGCTCTCCCACAGTGTTCAAGTTCTCCAACCAGATTCTCATGTAGGTGTAGAAGTGGTTGCTGGTGGCAGTGGTATGGGGTCCAGAATAGACCTGAGAATTCTAATCCTGACCTCTACATATAAGAGCAAGTTCACATCACACTTGATCACTTGATCATATATATATCATATACATTAAACATAAAATTATATACATCCTTTTTCTAATATTAGATTTTTTTCACACTTGTTATTTTTATTTGGTTTCCCAACAGGTCTCAACAACTAAGGATAAACTTCCTGGATGCATGCATTAGGCTCTATGAGTCAAAATATCTACAGAGATATGAAGGTACTTCAGTTAAGCACAACATGAATCCTCTTCATGCTCCCTGTCCTGGGTAGGCAGAGTGCATGCAGTAAGAAGCCTGCTGAAAGGTTGAATCAGAAACATGTCCTAGACATGTGAGAAGATTTCCTGGGCTCCTTCCCACTTTCTCACCCCCTTGCATCTCATGAAAAGAGTGGACACAAGGAACCTTGTAAGATGTGCTAACTCCAACATTTGTGATTTTATATTTGTGTTATGTACGGTTCCCTACACCACTGGACCCAAAGTATACAATAATCAGAATGACAGTAGTCAATGGTAGACCAGGTGATGACAAGGAGTTTCTCAGAACTTAATGAGAGACAGAAATCAGCTTCTCTTGCAAAGTAGAGGTTCTGTGCTACTAGAGGTGACATGTGTAATTTGGAAGCAGGAGGTGAGACTGCATGGGCATCATGCTAAAGAGTTAGGGGAAGTGAGCGCTGTTAATCAAAAGCAGTGAAAAACATGCTCACTGATTGTATAGTTTTTAAGTGGCACTGTTTTTTTCCCCATTTTCCTGTTTGTTAGGAAGATGTAGGCATGCATTGGAAACACTAATTCTAATTATTACTATAAGTGGGAGTTTTTTGGCACAAGGTCAAGAAATAATAGGAAAATGTGTGAATCTCACTATTGAGCTGCACTGAGCCTAATCATTTGAATAAAGCCAGTTTTTTTTTTCTGTCTCTGGACTGTTCAGTGTTCTGGATGACTCTAACACAATCAGGCTGTTCTCTGGTGTATAACCACTTCCTGCTGACTCAGGGCAAGCTTGCTTCCTCTGCCGTTTATTAAAATGAAACATTTGTATTAAACCACCATTTTTTTTAGTGATGACCAAATATACATTAGTAACGACATTGTTAGAACTATTCTGTTTTAAATGAACTTTCACACCAGCGTGTTGCAAAGCAGCACAGACAAATCTGTCTAATTTCTCTGGCGATGGTTTGTGAAAAGCTTGCAGTCTTTCTGGCACCCTTACAGAAGAGGATTTGATGTGTGTTTGAGGAGACAATCGAAGTTTTTATGGCCATGAAAAATGAATACTGTTTCCACTACTCCACATTGCAAATAATGTATAATTCATGTTTTTTCATTAACATGCAAATGTGAAATAGTGTCTTCTATGTTTGCATCTACTAATAATCTATTAAATATTTAGAAGCATAATAAAGAATGCTAAAACTATTTGGTCTGGGCACTGTTTAAGGACAATGTCCCCTTATTTGCTTTTTATTTGTTCGCGTATTTACACATGTAAAATGTGGAAGAAACAGACAAACACATAATCAATTCACTAACTGGCAAACGTAAAATAAGATAATAGCTTGTTTATGTTGTTCTCAGTGCTTTTGAGAGCATTTCCACAAAGACTGTATTTGCCAACCATAGCACCACTCAGAAGAGGCTGGTATTAGCCCCATTTCATAGATCGGAAAACCAAGACAGTGTTTTACTGGAATTGCTTTGTAACTATTTAGCTTCCCAGCCAGCACAGCCTCTCAGCTACCACTCGTTCTAGTTCACTTTATCAAAGGACTACAGTACAATCTTAATATAAGATCATAGAGTTTCTGGTCTTCGATAAATATATAACCATAAACAGCTTACACTGGCTTTAGGAGACAGGATTTTTTTCAGTGTTATTTCTAGAGAGCCAGAAGTTCTCATTGTTTGTTCAATAGATATTTTTAAAGTATTTATTTTAGTATTTGATTATGTGACTCTGTCTGTATGAGGATTTGTCTCTATGTGTGAGTGTGTGTGCTGGCAGAGGTCTGAAGAGCCTGCTGGGTCACCAGACCACCATCTTACATTAGCTCTAAGAATTGAATTCGAGTCCACTGAAGGAACAATATTTGCTCTTAACCCCTGTGCCATCATTCTTGTCTTACAAATATTCTTTGAAGAGAGTACTTGTTCCTGGGGGATTGTCATTTTTCTGTGAACATGCTGGGAACCAATGAAGCATTAGGCACTAAGAGGCTATCAACAGTAGAACTGTAGAGTCCAGACAGCATTACCAGAAAGGAAATTACTATCGTGAAGGGAGTACTGTATCAGAAACCATTAGTATGGTACTAAAAACGTGTAAATACAAGGAAGGGTAAGTGCCCAGGAAGAGAGGATCTAGGTAGATATCTCTCTAATTGATCAATTAGACATCAATTAGAAGATGTCTACCTACATCCTTGTGCTAGTTTTTAGTCTAGGGCTGAGATGCCATGAGTCTTCTATCTTCCAAATTAGCATGTCTATTGGAATTGTGCTTGTTTACTTCATATTTACTGCAGTCGTGTTGATGAGACTTGCTTGGTATAGCTTCTCTAATCCATGAAAGGCTGTGAATTTAGGTTCCTATGGTTGACAGAAGTCCAATCATGAGGTGTATAAAGAAATTTAATCTTAGATACCATATGGGAAACTTATGGAAAGGATGATTAACTGACCCCAAATTACTACAAAATAAATGGGCATAGAAAAGGACAATGGGAACATTTTTAGAACATTTAAAATGTAACATTCTGGAAAATGTTAAGAAGCATGTGCCTCTCTTCTTTATACAATTAAAAACTAACTGTAAAGAATCAGAGATTAAAAAGAACATAATTAAATCAGACACAATGTCCATTTCTCATGACCTTCTAGACAGAATGAGCATTGTGAAGTGGTGGGGCTTCCCATTGGATTTTACATGTTTCACTTCCAATTATATTTTTAAGTACTTATCTACCAAACAAAGATGATTGGGTTAAAAAAAAACAGTTAGCTTTACACATTCTTTTATGACTTGTCTCCCTTGCCTGGATTTCATATTTTCTCATCTACTAATAGTATAGAATTTCTCAAATAAAAACAGTGATGATTTTCTGACCTGAGAACTGTCCCCTCTACTACAACCATCATGACTCAAATCCAGTAGAAATAAGACAGAATATAAAATATCGCTGTTTACTGTACTTCCCTGAAGAATTCTGTCACACTACAAGGCGTAGAAAATAGAAACCTTGCTCAAGCAGGACTAACATTAGAGCCCCTCATTTTTCACAAAATTTGTGGAGTAAGAGCCTGGTAAACCCATGTTTGTTTGTCTAGGGACAAACAAACAAACAAACAAACAAACAAAAAGAACTTTTTATTAGTACTTGTTATTTTTCACATTAATATAATGTGAAATATTAATATAATTATATCATTTCTCCCTCCCCATCCAGTTTTGCTCTCTTCCCTCTCTTAAGTTCTTAGCCTCTTTTTTTAATTGTTATATATTTATGGATAACCATTTGGTATTGGGTCACTAGCTGGTATAATCTTCCCTGGGGTAGAATTTTTCCCTGGGGTAGAATAGAACTCTTGGAATTTTTAAGTTGCCTGTTGTTCTTAGTCTGGGTTGAAACATGACGAGACTTGGTGTATCTTCTCTGACATTTTTTAACACATACAATTGCGTAATAAAATCTCTGTTCCTCTGGCTCCTACAGCCTTTCTCTCCTCTTGTCCCTAGTGACCCTGAGTCTCACACGCAGGAGCTGTGTTTCAGATGCATCAGTTAGGGCCGGGTTCCACAACTCTGCACTTTGATCTGTGTGGTTTTCTGTAATGGTCTCATCCGGGACAAAGAGAAGGTTTCCTGATGAGCATTCAGAACTACACATCTTTGTGGTCTAATGATAAATATTTAGAATGATGTAGATGCTGGCTTACTAACATAGAAGTGGTAGTTTTCTTTCATGATCTATGATTTCATGAGTTCTGCATAGTTAGCTAGGTTTCCAGTATCAGGTACGATTTCCTTGTTGCTCAAATTTTAAGTCCAATTAGAGACCTGTCGTTTCCCACCAAGGTGCGGGTACTGCTACTTTACCTTTATGGTATAGGTTATTTGGTTGCTTCCATAATGTGGAAGCTTTCGTGGTCTCTTCTAGTAGTCCTGTGATGAGGAAACTTTCAGGGCAGATCCAGCTCAGGCTGGATTGGCCAGCAGAAATTTGTTGTAACAGTCGTACTAACATCATGCTATTTTGATAGATCAACCTACCCCTCAGGAGAATGCCTTTTATGTGGATGCCTTTACTGTCACGGATTTTTTTTTTTTTTTTGGATATTGTAGGCTCCAGACAGGTAGAGTACAACTGACTGGAGAGCTGCACGGAAGAAGAATCATCCTACAGTCACGGGACATCAACTACTGTTTTAAAAGACATTCTTAACTTTGACTGTGATGATATTTTAGAAAACATGGTATTGTGACAGCATAGATGTGACAACTAGGATTGTAAGGAGAAAAACAAAGGAGTAGGATGAGAAAAAACTCACAGTGGTCATTAGCATGGGTTTCACAGAGAGAAGCAGTGATATTGGTGAAATTGATATCTACTTATTATTTTTAAGAGAGTCCCCAGAAATCAAAAAATATCCCCCAGCTTAACCAAAGCAAAACAGCAATGAGAGTCACAGCATTGGCACAGAGAGAGAATCTAGGAAGCCATGACTGTTCCACTGTTTAAGACCATTGCCTCAGAGGCATTGTGGGTACATTTGAACCTTGTCACCCATAAAAAAAAATTAGAAAAAAAATAAATGAAAAGAGGATCACATACAAGAATTTAAGAATCCATTTTTAACTTTTGGAAACCTGTATTTAATACAAAATTCAGGCTTAACACAGTAGAGGTATAAGCATAACCATAGACATTCTTGAAAATCTTGGATATTTTCAAATACTGAGATGGTTAGAATGCACAGCTCTAAATATATTCTCTAGGGAAGTGCAGTAAAAGTATGAAATATTATTCATATAGCAGCATATAAATAGATTAGGAGAAGAGTACAGTGTAAGGATATGACCTAATGTTCAGACAGAAAGAACGTTCTGAAGCATATGTTTACAATAGGAATTCAGAAACAACGGGGCTAGACACTGTGTGGGGTGACTGAGCTTATCTTAACCTACTTTAGTACCATGGTTTTCTGTGTCTCAACCCACTATGTATTATCATGCCATGAATGTTTACTTTAGTGTAAGAGTAACTGGATGGATCTAGATGTAACTAACTCTTCTTGTTAAATAAAACTAGGGTCATCTCCATAAAAATATAGGGCAATGGGATCAGAGCAACTGTGTGAGACTTAAGCAGGAACATTAAAGATGCATTACATTTGAATATTTGTAAAGGAGAGTTTACATATAATCAGCTCCTTGGACAATTTGAGAAACACAATGTTCATCTCCTCTCTTATTTTTTCTTACCCTGTATATCTATGATGATTTATCCGGTAATTACAAAATGAGTGTAATTTAGCATTTAATTGTTGGAGCAAAAATGTTTAAATTTTTCTCATTACAAAATTCACGAAAGAATATATTTCTACCCATTTTATTTTATTTATTATTTTTGTCCTAGTCCACGAGCTCTGCTTGATTTACATATTTCTACCAGCTAAAAATTACATCTGTTCCTTTGGACCAATTTTGAAGTTCCCAGCATTAGCAGTATGACCACAGAGATCTACAATTCGATGCTCTATTTGATTTTTCTGTGTTTGTTTTAATGGAAAAGTAGAAGGGAGGGGAATATTTGATTTGCTGTCTCGCCAACACAATTCTAAAAAGCATTAAGCTGAAACTGGTACAAGTGTTTATTTTCTGACTCTCTCTTGTATAATGGGAACAGTCAAGACCTGAACATGAGTTGATATAAGGTTTGTGGTTTTTTTGATAAGCGCATCAGCCAGCAGATAGAATAAACCCCAGCGACAGCTGTGATAGTTCTTGGAATCCGACAGCCTTCAATCACATCTTCCCTGTAGCGTATGGACACAGTGGTAGAACAGGGTCAAGGCTTATGGAAGATGTTGAATGTCTCTGAGCTATGAGAAATTTCTCTCTGTGGACCCGTACCTAACAACCATTACATCAAACCACAGGTACAATGAAGCCCATTTTCCTGTTTGACATGGTACTGCGGTTACTCTGGAGGAAAAACCTTACGATGTTGCTGGCTGGGAAAGACATCTCTCTGAAAGCTGACGGATTTCAAACATAGAATCTGGAACACTTGGGGCTATTTCAGTCACCAGACGATAAAGCAATGATTTTCCCTGGTGTTTTACATCACTCATTACATTGTGATGTCTTTAAATCAGGAAATTTAATGTAGTCACAATCTTAGCTAAAAACTACTTTTTTGAAGAAATTCTTATAACATTTCAATACTTCATGGATACGAGTCTGCTCAATGCTAATTGTTGTGACAGTAAATACTCCTGGTTTTCATGGGAGAGCCTGGCTACCTCATTGATTGATTTGCTGAGCAATCAGGCCATGTTTACTGTGAGCCTCTGATAAAAGAATAAAGACATCAAGGGCTCGAGTGTTTCCAAATATCAGTGAAGAGCCAGGAAATACCGGATGAATAGAGATTTTCTAGGTACTGTGGAGAAACTAAGAGGGAAAAAAGTAAAAGCTGTAGACTCAATGCACATTCTTAGACAAATTAAATTGATTTTAAGAGTAGTAATAGAAAAAACAATCAAGGAAAGGTTAAGAAAAAGTACAGAATAGGGCAAATTATTAATAATTTTAATATGGAAGCTATAGCCTTGACAGTCTATAAGATGATTATACTTCATCTTATTTTATACCCCAGAGAATTCCATGCAGTTGAGAGTGTAGTCCTATCAGAACATAAATCTAATCTACTTTCGCAACCAGAATGCTCAACGTTTGGCATAATTTTGCCACTGAGTCACAGAGAAAGCAAAACAAAACTCCATAGAATAGTCCACCAGAAAGTAGGAACAGGCTGCAAATGCATTTGACTCTGAGTAGAATACCATTTATTTGTGTGTGTGTGTGCATGTGTGTGTTTGTGTGTGCATGTGTGTGTTTGTGTGTCTGTTTGTGTATTTGTGTGTGTGCATGTGTGTGTGTTTTTGTGTGTCTGTGTGTTTGTGTGTGTTTGTGTGTGTGTGCATGTGTCTGTTTGTGTGTCTGTTTGTGTATTTGTGTGTGTGCATGTGTGTGTTTGTGTGTTTTTGTGTGTCTGTGTGTTTGTGTGTGTGTGCATGTGTGTGTACATGAGTGTGTGTGTGTGTGTGTGTGTGTGTGTGTGTGTGTGTGTGTGTGTACATGGTGTACAAGGATGAAGGCAAGAGTCCACTTTGGGTGTCATTTTCAAGGATATTCTCCAAAATGTTCTTGGGAAAAGTCTTCCATTTGGCTTGAAAATTACCCCTTCGGTTATCAGCAAGCCCACATGCCTTAGGGAGTTCCTGTCACCATTAACCCAGCAGTGGAATTATATATCACTACAGCTTCTTAAGATAGAATCTGAGGGTAGAACTTGGGTCCTTCTGTGTGCTAGACCATCACTTTACCAATTGAGCCATTTCCTAAGCTTGTTCTACAATACATTGTCAAGAACCAAGAAAGAGTTAAAGTTACCTGAATTTGTGCCTCTGGTGTTTAAAGTGGGTTAATTCTAGGAGAAATAAGTGTTTTCCTGAAAAATTGTACAGAGACCCCAACCCACAAATCTTTGTAGCTTCATCTCCTTGCCTCCAATAAGGAAAGGAATTGTTATCAAGAGGAACCCAAGCACCCGAAGTTTTGTTACTTTGGAAGATGTGCCACAGCAGTTACCTCAGGAGAAGAATTCATCCTGAAAACCTCTGGGGAGGAGAAATCTAGAAAATAGAGGGGAAAATTGCCTTATACACTACCATGGTTACTGGATATTTTTTATATTGTCACTGGTTTGGGAAAATCATACAAACTTTTAAATCTCTTCTTTATGACCAGAAGAATCCATTTAAGAAAGAAAGAAAGAATGAATGAAAGAAAAAGAGAGAAAAAGAAGAGAGAAAGGAAGAGAAAGAAAGAAATGGGGGGGGGCTGGAGAGATGGCTCAATGGTTAAGAGCACTGACTGCTCTTCCAGAGGACCTGAGTTCAATTCCCATCAACCACATGGTGGCTCACAACCATTTGTAATGAGATCTGATGCCCTCTTATGGTGTGTCTGAAGACATTACAGTGTACTGATATATAATAAATAAATAAATAAATAAATAAATAAATAAATAAATAAATAAATAAATAAATAAATAAATAGAAATGAGGGAAGAAAGAAAGAAGGAAAGAGGAAGAAAAGAGAAATGGAAGGAAGGGAGTGAGACAGAGAAATAGAAATACAGAGAGACAGAGAGTGAGTGAGCTTTTTTCTTTTTTCTTTTTTTGGTCATGAAGAAATATTCACTTTCTAATAATTTTTGCAAAAATGTGTACACATTTGCACATTTTAACTTGTCTTTTTTCTTTTCCTAAGCATCTATCCAATAGCTTATAAGAACAATGATGAAAAGGTGATGTGTTTGAATAGATTAGTGATATTCTAAAGTTGTACTGATGTACCTTTTATATCTAAAACTTTTGTGACTATTAAAAAATGCAACTGCAATTGCTGCATGTGGAAATCCAGTCTGCCATATGCCTATGAACAAAGATTTCTGTGTGTGCGCATGTGTTTTGTGTGATGACAGCTGACGTGGGTGCTTGGTATCAGCTTTTGTCCCTTTTCCACTTTATTCATAGTGAGCTGGAGTTAGTCCAGTGTAGCTAGCAGGAGGGATCTGCTGTCTCTGCCTTCTCCAGAGTGCTGAACTCACACTGCAGGCCACCGTACCTGGCTGGCTTCTGTCCTGGCTTCTCTTTCATTCCTTCTGCTTATGCCTAAGTGATTCTTCCACTGATCCATATCTACAGCCCTTTATTACACATGTAAAATTCACACCAGCCGCCATCAGACAAGTTCAGTAGGAAACCATAGTAGCGTTGTTCCATAACATGTTAGATGATAAACTGAGCCATCACTCATAGTAAATCCAGTTTTCCTTGTTCTTGCCCCCATATCATAACAGAACTCTTTTCATCTGAGAACTATCTTTGTCCCTTTCTTCCAGTGATGATGCTTCTGGGAGAAAAAAGACATTCCCTCATCAGTCACTGAATAAGAACAGAGATTGCTAAGGAGGAAAGTCAGCAAACTTCAAGAGTATGATCCATGTAAACAGTCTCTAAAGAGTATTCTGTCTGAAGCAGTTATACAGCATTGGCAGATTACATGTTTCCTTACACACAAAAAATAAATATGAATTACAGTGCCAGACAAACTTACTTCCTTCTTTTGCAGGAATTAAATTATTTGGGTTGGTTATCTACATTGATCCAATTAAAGCTCAGACAGCCAAATCCTCCCTTTCATTTTGTGATGCACATACCCAGTCTTTGTTGTGTGCCCCTGGGAGTTACAGTTGAAAATGAAAGCAATTAAAGAGTTTCTGGGAATTATTACACTATTAGGAAATGCATACTCATCTGCCAGAAGGGGAATGATTGCAGGAAGCTAGAAAATGTCTGTAGAGTGGTAGCTATGAGCCAAAAAAAATGGAAATGGGGATAAAGGAGTTAATGAGAGCATGATCGCTCAGACATGTGTGTGTCTACCTGGATTCTCCCCATAAACATACCTTTGTTCTACCAGAGCCCTTTACTAAGAACAAAGAAGCATAACAAGTTATTGTTGTCACGTGATCCAAGTGCTCATCTTAATGAAAGTCTCCAGAAAACTCTATAAAATAATAGAAAGTTGTGGAAGATGGAAATTTGGTGTAGATCATGTGGGAAGTACCAAGAGTGCCCAAATAATATAGAGGGACTTCAGAAACAATCCCAGATACATTACAAAGCTTGTTTTGATGAAAAGGGATGACCGTATAAGCTGGATATTTCTGAGGGAAAGGAAATCCAACTGAGGGCAAAAATAATTTCTCAAGGAGGCAGAAAGGTGCAAGAGTCTGGCTTGCTCGTGAAACATAAACAAACGTTCTTCCATCAGCACTGACACAGGAAACTCACATTTAAAGATGTCTCTGAAAGTAGCATGTACACTAGAGTTTAATCTTTTTCCTGAAGACGGCAGATGGCTATAACATGATTTCAAGTTGTGGGGTTGCATGATCTGAGTAGTAAAGTGGAGAACAAACACATGTCCTTGCTAGGATGGTGGGACTCTTTCTTGACTGGATGAGGAAGGTTGCAGGAGAATGGTTCTGAGCTCGGTCACCAGGGTCACCTCACAATAACTGAGAAGGTTTGAGAACATACTCTACAAACCAAACCAGCATCGATACTAATGATGTTCCTTGCAAATGTAGACATCGAGCTAGATGAACTTTAAGGTGCTTTAGGCTTGAAATGTCTACACTTTGTTTTTCATTTTGAATTCTAGCATTTCTCTTTCTTTTTAAGTTAGCATATACGTTATTTTTTGGTTTCAGTTTTTGGCAATTTCAAACAAAATTTCCTCTGCTGACTCCCCTCCTCCTCTTTGTACCCATCCCCATGACATCTTCCCCTGTTACTTCTATCAATAAACTCACAGAGATGTATGCCAAATCTTCTACTGTACAAATGAATTGCTGAGCAACTGACTTGGTTGGTTCTCAACGTTGAAAGGAGAGTCAATGAGTCACAGGACAAGAAGAGCCAGTCCTCATGTTAGGAGGTGGTCTGTCCAGGGAATGAGGCACGCAGGCAGCATGCTGCTTATAAAACTGTGCAGTGTGCTCATCTGTGACAGAAGCCAGGGGAGCATGGTACACAGGGAAGGAGAATAATTAATTTCCACACCTCCTACTTAAGCAGCAGTCCAGCACTGTAGAATAAGAATAAAAGTGAAATATTCTAAGTCCATCTGTAGATTTTGTTTTTGTACTGAAGTGGGCCAATACATTTTAACATCACTGCCAACTTTTAGTTTTAAAAATTCAAGTGAAACAACAATAAAGTAAAAGAGAAACAATCCACAATTCCAACTTTGTAGCCGTTTCAGTTTTTAGAAAAAGAGTGAGAGATGGTAAACTGAGACAGGATCTGCTTTTCTGAGGCCTGGATTCACTTAAACAGGGCTGACAGCTTCTGTGACTCAAAATTAAGATGCATCAGTGCCACCGTACAGTGCAATGAATTCTGCATTCACAGGATGAGTCACTGAACTTCTAATTGACCTGATGCGTTTTGAACTGCCCATGACCCAGGGAGGCCCTCTCGAACTCATTATAAAAGACTTTCTGGAAATTTCTGATCCCCACTTTCAACCTCACACTGTGGAGTGATCTACAAAATTTACATAAAAAGGAGAATGTTTATGCTGTAGGTTAACATTTTAAATGCTAAAGGAAATAAATGACCTATTTGAATAGATATTTAAGAAAAGACCAGGGAGAAAGGCCAAATGTGAGAAGCCAATCACAGGAGTGATGCACAAATGCTCATAAGAATACCAAGGTAATTGGCCTGGCTCAGAGGAGGATGGACCTCTTAACTGTCCAAACTGCATTATTCTAATGGGTATAGAATGTTCCTAACAGAAAATTAAAATTCATACAGATTTTCAGGTAATGGGAATCACCACAGTGGCATAAGTCAGAATTACACTATCTGTCTAGCAGAAGTGAAACTATATAAATACATAAAAAAATATTTTTGAGATGACCACAATTAAGTACGGTCTCCCTAATTTCAGACTTTCAGATAATTTGCATTTTGGTCAGACGTCAGCTCAATAACACATCAGTTTAACGTTCATCCTGATAGGAGATACAACAACAACAACAACAACAGTGTGGCCAGGCATGGTAGTGCCTACCTTCTCCCATCTCAACAGTAGGAAGGCAGAGGTAGACAGATCTTTGTGAGCTTGAGGAAAGCCTGGTCTCCAAAGTGAATTCCAAAATAGCCAGGGCTGTTACACAGAGAAATGTTGTCTGGAAAACAAATAAACAAACAACAACAACAACAGCAGCAACAAAACCCAATGTTTTAAATTTTTAATTATGTATTTATTCTGTGTGTACAGATTGCATGTGTGTTTATAGAAAGAAAAGCATACCAGCAACTCTGTCATCCATCTCTGTATCTTTTTATCCAAGTATCCATATTTTTACGTATCCTATCCATCCAAATCATCATTCCCTATAAACACATCATAGATCATGGTCTATGTCTACCAGACACCTCTTTTTGACAATAAGGTTTTATTGAAACACAGATATGGCTTCTTGTTTATTATGTTGTCTCTTACTGTTAGAGCAGTATAGTTACAGCATAGACTAAACAATGTTTAATGACCCATATATTTCCTATATATGTGGGACCTGATCATAAAAGTCACTTTTACTCAGACCTTGAGTTTCTACAACATATATCATCATTTCTTTTGTGCTGGTCCAGGGGTTAGTTCTCCTGGACTGCTTTCTTACTACTGCTCCTTTAATGTGAAACTTGAAGTCGATATTTTCTTATGTCTCTTGCCAGTAGCCATCCCTCCTTTTTCAGACACTGACCTTTGACACATAGATATTCACAATTTGGCTTTGCCTATTGGTTCCCTGAACATTCACTAATTCCAAGTTTTCCCAATAATGGTATATGGTGACCTCATATGAAAATGGCATCCCCTTCTACTTAATCTCTGGGCTTCCTTTTATATTTTAAAAAGACAGTATCAACCGAACAGACCCCCACCCCACCTCCAGAGCTCCCAGGGACTAAACCATCAAACAAAGAGCACACATGGAGGGACCCATAGCTCCAGGTGCATATGTAGCAGAAGATGGCCTTATAGGAGGGAAGACCCTTGGTCCAGTGAAGGTTCCATGGCCCAGTGTAGGAGAATGCCAGGGCAGGGAAGTGGGAGAGGGTGGATAGGTGGGGGAGCACCTTATAGAAGCAAGGGGAAGGGGAAGTGATAGGTTTGTGGAGCAGAAACCCAGAAGGGAGATAACATTTGAAATGTAAATAAATGAAATAACTGATAAAAAAAAGAAAAAAGGGATTTGTTTTTCTTCCTTTTTTTCTTGGATATTTTATGTATTTAAATTTCAAATGTTATGCTCATTGCTAGTGAACCTTAGGCCCCTTCCCCCTGCACAGGGGAATCAAGCCTTCAAAGGACTGAGGGCCTCGCTCCTCACATTGATGCCCAATAAGGCCATCCTCTGCTACAAGTGTGGGTGGAGCCAGGGGTCATCATTGGTCCCTGTGTGTACTCTTTGGTTGATGGCTTAGTCCCTGGGAGCTCTGGGAGGTCTGGTTGGTGGATATTGTTGTTCTTCCTATGGGGTTGCAAACCGCTTCCGCTCCTTCAGTCTTTCCCTAACTCCTCCTCCATTGCAGTCCCCGCGCGAGCTGAGTGCGGTGGTTGGCTGTGAATCTCAGGAGAGTAGTGTACATCCATCTACATTATGCCTTTGTCATCTTCCTCCCTCATCATCCTCTTTTATCCCTTTCCACGCCTTCTGGAGCTGTTCTTCCCCCAAAGCCCTGCTTTTACTTTCATATGATTTTTTTAAAACAACCCACCAACTTTAGCAACAGGGCCAGATGTGCCACGTGATAGGGAGTTATACACTGGAGCACAGATAGCTTACTTTTGGCTACATCAAAGAAGAAATCTCAACTCCTCCCCCAGCATCTATTAACTGCCAACAAACTCCTCAGGAGTGGTGTTTTGTGGTGTTTTGTGAGACCCTCCTACATGCAAATTTCATGGACTTGGGATATTCTGTAGATTTAAGTTTTCCCCATCCCCTCCCTCATTTTGTACTATAAAGGCTTTTTCTTTTATCTGTTTTTTCCTCCATCTTTATTAAATTGGGTATTTCTTATTTACATTTCAATTGTTATTCCCTTTCCCGGTTTCCAGGCCAACATCCCCCTAACCCCTACCCCTCCCCTTCTTTATGGGTGTTCCCTCCCCATCCTCCCCCCATTACCGCCCTCCCCCCAACAATCACGTTCACTGGGGGTTCAGTCTTAGCAGGACCCAGGGCTTCTCCTTCCACTGGTGCTCTTACTAGGCTATTCATTGCTACCTATGAGGTCAGAGTCCAGGGTCAGTCCATGTATAGTCTTTAGGTAGTGGCTTAGTCCCTGGAAGCTCTGGTTGCTTGGCATTGTTGTACATATGGGGTCTCGAGCCCCTTCAAGCTCTTCGAGTTCTTTCTCTGATTCCTTCAACGGGGGTCCTATTCTCAGTTCAGTGGTTTGCTGCTGGCATTCGCCAGCTTGGCAGAGGAACAAGTGTGTTGCCATCTTCCGTAGAATTAGTTTCCTATGTCACAAAGGAAGGCTAAACTTAGATTGTCCCTATAAAATTCCTTTTACATCGTATATTCTCTATTACAGTTTTAAGCCCCTCTAAAACTCAACCTTCCTGGAGATGTGAAACTTGACCGAATGTAGGAAGAACAATGAACATGTTCATCAAGCTCCTAGGTGAGACAAACCGCCTTCGCTGAGTGACACGCGGATGCTGTGTTTCCTGTCTGGTGCTGATTCACGGTATTGAACACTTCCCTGTAGTTTGTTTGTGCGTGAGCACTTGGAAGCTTGCTGGAATCGCATCTCTTGTTTGGAATTCGTTCAGGGATGAGAAACGTTCACACCTCAAAACAAGCCCTTTTTCTTCCTGACAGAGCAGCTCGGCCACCGTAAATTCGGGAAGTTATCGAGTGAGCCTGCCAGGAGGTAGGGGATTTAGAAAATATTTTCAGTCAGATAATATTTTCTCCCAAATATGGAAAATAAAAAACCTTTCTTTATAATACACTGTCAAGAATGACAAAGGGAAAATAGAACCAAGTGAAAAAGCAGCCTTAAGGAAGCCTAACCGGGACCGGAGCATCTCAAAGAAAGGCAGTATCTGGCTCGAATCAGAGATGCATGGCACAAGTTGACTGACTTTACTCGTCTCAGAAAAAGTCAGACCACTTATACTGAAAACTAGGACTCGGGATGTAAATTATTCACGGTTCATTAGTCTAAGACAAGCATTTCTCCAGCTTAGCTCCATGCTTGAGAAAAGCGACATATTGAACCCTGTTTTACTGAGAAGCTCAAAACGGCAATTAACGGTCTTGAGCTGCATATAAAACCCAATACGAACTGCATTTACAAGAAAATTGTGTGAGAATCAAATTATGTTATCTTTGGTTTGAAGAACTAAGAAATAATTGCCAATAAGTATTCATGTATAGGACCAAATTTTTTTTGAAACAAGTTATTTTAATTACTACCAGTGTTAGGAGTACGTGAGGGTGATTTTATTAGATTCAATGTGTTTAGTGGCACTGACTGGAGCTCCTATTCTTGACGAGACATTGGAAATTATTTTATTCTTGCATTGTTCAGCACAGACCACTACTATAATAAAACTATATTATATTCATCTTTCACTTTGCAGTACAAAAAAAAAACTCTCCTAAAAATACAGAAATACAGAGCCAAATGACACATTGCAAAGTCTTATTTTGAAAAGGTGCAGAGCATATACCAAATGAAATAAGAAGTAGATAATGTGTTTAAAGGCCATGAACTCTTTCCCTCTATTCATATTAGAAAAATGCTTGTCTGTGTTAGAGCCCTGAAAAAGCGTGGGCTAGTTTTATCTGTCCTCTCTACTTCAAAACGTCCCGATGCTTGAAGCGCATCTGTCCCCTTTCAAATGCCTTCTCGCCAGGTTGCAAACAAACATTTCAGAAAGAAACTAAAAAAGAGCTCATGTGGGCCACTAAAAGCAAACAAAATAAACTATAAACGCTCCTTCTACCGTAAGCTCTAATAAGTTCTCTGGAAACTCACCCAGGCAGAGACATCATTCTTCCTGGTGAACACCATAGAAATCCAGTATATCTGAGGTTGGCATTCGTGGACTGCCTTTCACCCCCATCTACAGTTAACTGCCTTCTCGCTCAGGGCTATTTTCCCCTTCCAGTCCTTGTAAATTGTCTGCTCTCAGAACACCTAAAGGCTGGGCGCGCATACATCTAGATTGTAGCTCCGACGAGAGCAAGATTCAGGGGAGACACCTCAACCTTTCTATGAACAACTGATGCTATAAATTAACACCCTGAAAGAGTTCCGTTGACTGCTAATTTCTTATTTTCCTACCATGAAAAAGCTTTCAGGTAGTCTTGTGAAAATCAGAAAGAGATGTGAACTGTAGTTATAAAAATAAATCTTCAGAAAGGAGAGAAAAGAATGGAGAGAAGGTTCTCATTTACCTTCATCATAACCTTATTAGCATTTCTCTGTGAGCAGTTCAAGTATCAGACCGTAGTCCTATGACTCTGTCTCATAAATATGTCAAGTGCAAAGTATAGCGATTTTAATAGCCTGTGTTGGTGGACCATCATGGATTTAATTAAGAGACAACTAGTATATGAAATATGACACAAAAGCACAAGTCTTAATGGAGAAATGTTTTACTGCAGATTTAAATCAGGACCACAGACTTAATGATGATCCAGGCACAGAAAATCTACTTACATTTAATTAATGCAGACTAGTGCAGACCTGTTCATACACAAGGAGAAACACAGACATTAAAAGAAAAAAAAACCTTTGTGATTTAAGATTCTCAAAGTACACTGCTTTATTTATAAGGTTATGCAAACATGGGTTATTAATAGCTTATTGTTTTGAATTTTATGATATGAGATACTTAGAGTAAGCTGTATAAAAGTCCTTTAAAACAGTACTTCTAGCCTCCTCATTTTCTGTAATAAAAAGCCACCTCCTTTGCTTCTTGCCAAAAAAGAAAAAAATTAGTGAATGCAGCGTTAGCCATTTTAGTCAGACAACGACTGCAGCAATATGAAGTCTTGTCCCTTGGAGAAGTGCTCCTTCTCTAACTTACTTTACAGAGACAGAGTGGGGACTAAGCCCTGGGGACTCTTCGTATTACTTGGAACATTCCTTGTTTGGTAGCTTCTTGTGACTGACACATAGTCTGTCTGAAACTCTACTATCATAATAGGAGAAAGCATCCTCAGAAACTTCATGCATTTGTTTTCCTGTGCCCCCTTTAAGTCACTGACACTTTTATCCATGTATATAATGCCATTTTTACCCTTCAGTGCCCTCTACTATAGATAGCCCGTCTTTCCTCTCTTGCTCAAACCTTTCTCCTTCCTCACAAGTCCCCTACTAGCTTCCTGTCTCTGCAACACAGAGTTCAATGGGTGGCTTGAATGAATACAGGTGAAGAGTTATTTCCTGAGCACAGGAACACCAGGGGCTACACCACTGACACACTTTCTCCCCAGCTACCATAAACTAAGAATCTCTTACGAAGGAGTAGGGCCCCACGAGCTCTGCCCCTTCCTCCGTGAAGTGTACATAGACTAAAGACCATAATTCTTATTACATTTAAAGGATGCGCAGAGTTTTTATAAAGTAAAACTTTGTAGTGCTCAGCTCTCAACTGATTTAAGAGCAAATTACTTGTCTCAACTCCTCAGCTGGGCTCATAGTTCCTTTTCTATTTTTATTTTATTTTATTTTATTTTATTATTTCATGACTGGATATCCTGCATCCCAGACTGATATCCAACTTTTGTCTGTGGCAAAGGAGGATCCTTACCTTCTGCCCCGCCTGCCTCCTGCATTCCCATCACACCTCTTTTATGCAGTCCTGGTGCTCAAGCTCAAGGGCTTCGCGAATGCTACGCAAGCACTTGTGCACAGTCCGTATTTATATTCTTTGTCTTGTTTAGCCTTGTAGTTTTTCCTCAAACTTCCTTCAAGGGTGTCTTAGCAATTCTTCTAAGGTTTTCCATGAGAGAGGAGTGCAAGCGCTTCCGAGAGCCTTCCGTTTAGTCTGCAATGTTTTGTTTCATGACTGTGTCTATCCCAGCTCTCCCAGGAGACTCTTTTCTCAATATATTCTTCTCAGTTATCTCTTTCTTCATCCATAATATTAAACATTAAGAATAATTACTCACTCGCGCCTCTGTTTGTTGATTACTGATGTACATTTTACCCTTTGCTAATCTAATTATTTCCTTCCATGCACTTGTGTGTCTCCTCCACACTAGTATAGATGGTGCTGAAACTTAAACCCAGGACTTCAGATGTTGGCACCCCATGCCCCAATCTATGTGCCCAGCATTCCTGATATACCTTATAAAAACATTCTCATTCAATATCCTTTTATATAACAAATTGAATCATTCTACTACATGTCTTTATTTTATTTGCACATTTTAGGGAAAAACATGTTCTATTGAGCTCCTTTCTTTCCTCATTTCTTGCATAGTTACCTCTTTGCTGGGGAACCACATTTTAATGGAAAAAGAGAATAGATTCTGTGTTATTTTCTAAATCTATTTTTGTTGACATATGCTTGTTTAGAATGCACTTTATGACTTGCACATATAGACATTCTATTTTATTCTTGCAAATAAAAAGATGCCTATACGTGACTACATAAATAAAGGAACATATTCAAACTCTGACCACTCGTCTCTTTGATCTAAGTTTCAAATGCCACTAAGTATGTCAAGTTTTCTCTGCTGATTTGGGCAGCTTTTGGAGACTTTGATTGGGGTAACCTTTAAGAAGTTGGTTGTTTCAAAAAGTTGTTAAAACAATCATAGCTTTTATTAACTTTACATTACCTAAAATAATCACTGCAATGGGACTTTAATAATTAGAGAGCAGGTTTTTAACAGAATTCACCTTTCTGGCACGAAATGGCCAGAAACTAATTATTCTGCATCATCAAATATCAAATTAAACCTTTAAAGTAGCACACACAGTGAGATTGGATGAATATTTTAAGTCATCTTAACATTCTTTATGATGAATATCAATTTAGACATTAAAAAGACAAAACTCAAATACTGGTTTAACAAAACGTACCAAAGGAATTTTCCAATTTCTAAAATATACTCCTCAAAAGTAAAGTAGTGTTCCCCAAGTTAGCAGCCCTGTGACAGCTTCCGGTGCGTTTTTATTTGTTTATAACCTAGTACTGACCCAGATGCCCTGCAGCTGGGTATGGATTACATGAGTTGGGGTTGGACAAGAGAGAATGGTGGCTGGATTTCTCCTACTACCTCAGCTCTTTTGTGAGTTCCAGGAATGCAATCACAACTGCTCCAGTTTCTGTGTTGCAGAGACATGTTGAACCCAAAGGACACTGGTGTACACCATACGCCACACTCATCTTTGAAATCTTGGTTTCTGAGAAAAAATTAATTTATCTTGCTTCTGTTGTTTCCTCTGCCAGGTAAAATACCAGTGCCTAATGAATTGCTCAAATGCTACACAGTTGACTAAGAACCTAGCTTTGTAAGAAAGACCATTGTAACTTACAGTTATATGGCGCTTCCTAGACTGTAAGCAATATCCGCACATCTTCTGTTAGCTGCATAAGGAACACTGGAACGAGGCTACATTTTCATGTTTATAAATTGTTGGCTCACTTTGCTTGTTCATATGACAATGAATGTTTTTCTATTTATTCAGTGCCATGAGGTAGGCCCTGACACCTTTCTTTGTCTCTGTGAGCTGGAGACAATGTGGTAACAGAATAGTCGTGAAATCAAGCCCTTTCTAGCAGGAGAAATCAGGAGGTAGTGTGGAATCATCAGGCAAAAAGAGTCATCCATTTTGCTCTGTAAAATAGTACTGAGAAATTAATATTCTGCTCAAAGATGCAAAGGCATTTGACATAAAACAAATATGAATGACTAGAAAATTAACAATAAACTGTATAGCTTCCTTAAAACTGAGGGAAAATAGATATTTGAATTCTTGGTCACCATCGAACCAGGCAGCTTTTTAAAAAGTGCCATGCAGTGTTGATCAGGGTCACAAGAAGTGAGAATTTCAAAATTCAGTTGTTTTCTTTCTGATTGAGACTGGAACTGCTTGCCTGCAGCTTCCTATAAACTGATAAACTGATCGGAATTTGGATCCAACTTCCTTATAGAGACTTAAATAATACACTTTAAATTCAGCCACACAGAGAGGACTGAGATTATACCATGCTGGCTTTCATTCTCTCTATTCTGGTTTTTCTCCCTCGGTTTTCCCAGCTACATCTTCCTGCTTTAATTCTCTCTTCGTTGTTGTGAGGCTAAATACTGTCCAGGGATCCCCTCTGGTCTCTCCAGTCATATCTTTTCTGTCTTTGTTACTTATTAAGGAGCTCACTGGGGGCAAACTAATTACCTTTCTGAGTCTCAACATCTTCATTTGTTAAACAAACAAAACAAAACTTCACCCCCAATGAAACAGCCTCAGAGATTTGCTGAAGGTTAATTCAGATGGCACACGTCAATGGCTGTGCCTGTTACTCAGATGGGACTCAACAAGGTAAGTCTTACTACTATAGGTACTGTAAGAGAGGTAAGATAAGATGTTCTGGAAATGCACAAAGGCTGGAGATCAAATCATAAGAGAATTAGTTATCAAGTTTCACAAGTGATATCACCTTTCATTTTGTTGAGTAGTAAGAGCTTAACAAAAGGAAAATATTCAATGGGGAGGTCTGGACATATGTTTTAAGTGTATTGACCAGCCATTTATATCAAATAATCTGTTGATTTCTTTCAATAATTTAGTTGATCAAATTAAATAACTCAATTGATTTACTATTCCACACTATTTTTATACAAAGTGCTACATTTGTTTTCTTTTGATTTAGGATTTTAGATTCTGATTCATAGAGTCGATTTCCTGTAGGAAGAAAATGCTATAAACTATAACACTGCATTTAAGTGAATATAAAGTCGGCTGTATTAAACAACTGAATACATTAAATTTGTGTAGATGGAAAATAGTGGAAATTGCTTTACAAAGAACATTTTATCTTAAACCATTATCAGCTACTGGGAGATTTCTTCCACTGCATTTTAAATAATAATCATACAAAGAGTGTATAAAATGTGTATGCCATGTTCTCTCCTCCTACATGTAATGGAACAAAATATCTCTATTACTTTCTAAACTTCTGGGGCAATAACTTCCATAGTTGATTTTTCCAGTACAGCTAGTCTCCCAGAGGCTGATGGGCTTCTCTCCATGAGCGACTCCTATGACTGTTGACTGAATGGCAACACTGTCACCCGGGTAAAACCACAAAAGGAGAATTTACTGCTATAAAATACTAACACTACGATTACTTTGTTTGACCCAGAATTTTTTGAGTAAGCAACTTGCTTCCTCTTGACACAGCGTCTCGTGGTGCGAGACGGCAGAGTCTTTAACAGGTAGTTCAGTGCCTCTGTGTCCCCCAAGGGCATTATGAGAACTTCAGCCTCTCTGGTTTCCTTCTACAGACTGAATCCATCCCTTCTAGATGGGTGATGCCTGTCACCATCTGCCATGAGTCCCAGTCACAGCTGAGTCAATGCCCAGGCCTTGCTCTTGGATGTCTGACACTGTGAATGAACAAGCCTTTTGGATTTCTGACATCAGCTTACCTCAAGTATTTCATTAGAGTAGCGGAAAACAGATTAATCCCATTGCAGTGTAGGGAATGGAACAATGTTATATAAAAGTGGATGCTTGTTAAGAGTCAGTAATATGTGTATGAATATGTATAAATTCATGAGCTTATAGGTACAGAGAGTTTGGTATAGCAAGATTTATCGGGATGTGTATACACGTGGCTTAACATACAAAATTACATCTCCTCGCTTCTTCAGCTAAAAGGCCTGAAAGCAAAAGGCCTACAAGTAGCAAATTTATCTGATTTCCAAATTTTATTATCTAGTTCGGTTGCCCAAGAAATGGAGTCAGAATATCGGAAGAATGGCAGATTCTAGGACTGGTGCAACATGGAAGGATGCTGTTTCCTGCCTTGTTTCCTCCGGCTTGCTTTGGGATTTGGGGGTGCAGGTGATCTCTCTCTCTCTCTCTCTCTCTCTCTCTCTCTCTCTCTCTCTCTCTCTCTCTCTCTCTCTCTCTTTGGTCTTTTTTAAGCAAGAGATAGCTGCCTCAAGAGAAAATGTCTGTATTGGGCCATAGAATAATTTTCAAGTATTCCCACCAAGGCACCTGAAAGGAAGAGAGAGGCAGCTGTAGGATAGATGAAGCAGAGGGAAATAAAGTAAGAGGGAACTTAAAACGAAATTAAAAGATTATAACAGTAGTAACTGGAATTCAAAATGTGTGTATTTGTTATAACAAACGTGGCCGGAAAGACTGTACAAGAAATGATATGTCACAGCCCGTGACTTTTTTTGGATCAGTGATTTTTATGTTGGTGAACTTATTTCGGAGTCAAAAATACTACAAAAGTAACAAGCAGCGGTGGCCATAGCATTTGCAGAAGAAGCAGCTGAAAAGAGGTAAAGAATGCTCGCTGGTGACTGCTGTTAAACTCACGCTCCTTCCTTTTTAGGAGAATAGTGGTGATTGTTGCGTTCATTATTTTGCAGGGCGGTAATAGAGAGAATCAACTACACACACACACACACACACACACACACACACGTATGCAGATATGTTTAATTTCTAAATCTTATCCCTCTAAAGTTACAAGAATATTCACAAGAAACAAAGAGAGAAAGAGCCAGAGGCAGGTGGCAGATACCTGTAATAAGCTTCAGTAGAACAATTTTTTTGAATAAGCCCACTTGTCGGCCATGGCATTTTTGCTAGTTTTTTGGAAGTACCCATAGTTTTGACATCTTTATAAAAATTTTGACAAGTATACATTAAAGTTTGTGTGCACTTTTTGAACCTTCATGGCTTAGCGATGTCAAATTGGGGAAGGCAGTGTGGAAGTGTGCCTCACTTGCTCACAGGGTGAAGATTCATCCTTTATCATTTATTTCTTTGCAAGGAGATAATTGAGAGGCTCTCAGTGTTAAATTGTTTGCACTCTGTTAAATGATTTGATGCTGATGGGACCCAGATGCCCTGAAAAATGTTCCCACACCCTTGATAGATCCCTCCATACACTCATTATTGTCTTAGCATGGATGAACATATTAACAAATTCTAGGTCACCATCTGCAAAGATGTTATGTTGTGCCAACTTTGGATATGTGCATTCTTACAAATTCTGAATAAATGGATGTCCTTTGAGAGATGTAATAGCAAAAGAGTATAATGATTAATAACATACCTTTGTTGTTACAAATCCAGCAAAAGAGTTCTGCAGATCCACCTACCCATTAATTGTGTGACTTTGAATAAGTCACATCATTCCATAGATCCCAGCTTTCTTGTGGAAAAAAAAAAAGGAAAAATCAATAACTCTCCAGTTCATTATAAGGATTTGATAAGTATTATGTAAAAGGCCCAGTGCCAAGTATATAGTCAGTGATTTAACAACTAAATGGTTCTGTTTCGAATATCACATAGTAACTTTGCAAATGTAAGAAAAAACACATTTTCATTTATTTTCTAACTGTGCTTTCTAAACTCCTGCATTGCATGGCCGTTATTCCTGAATTAGCCATTCTATGCTAAAGGGAGGCACACGGGACTCAAAAATGAAAAATGGTCACAAACATCAGAGGGTAAAAGACATGTGCAAGGCTCAGCAGGCAAATAAAACCTACAAGCCCCACAGATACCTGTATGCCTCATGTATTCCAACAGCTGTCCTTGTTTGGGCATAAGAGTCTCCAACCAGGGGAGGTACAACAAGCTGGAAAGAGAACTCCAGGGATGCACCTTTCATGGGTTCTTAACCATGCTAGGAGTGTGCTTCTGAGTGATTTAGCTGTCTTTGATTTATCCATGTTTTCATGAGCAAGCCCTCAGCCATGTTCCTGCCACTATGATAAAACCGCATTTCTTAAAATTGTTATTACTACCCTCTCTAGGGTAAATAGACAACTTTTCATATCTCTCCATGAAAATCAAGTAAAACAAATACTCATTTTTGAGATCATTTTTCCCAATAGAAAGAATAGATATAAAAGTAAAATCTCTAGGGAAGTAACTTATTGTACTTTCCTCACTTCCACAGCACATATCTATAGTATTGAATCTTAAAAAAAAAAAAAGGACTTCCTGATATGAAGAAAAACTAAGCGAAGTGAATATTGGATGTCCATGAAGGGGACACTGATGTCACCCCCTCCAACACACAGGGAACATTTTAGAACAAGGGGCAAAAATGTAGGAGTTGGAGAAAGGGATAGTACATTGTGGAACACTGTCTTTCTGGGACTACGTGGCCATTGCATTCTTGAACTGACAGAAGCTGTGATCACTAGCACTTGACCTATACAGGGCTGCCCTGATCAATTCACCTCATGGAGCAAGAAGGAACGTTTGAGGCCCCATATGTCCTCAAGTAACTAAAGGCAGTCAATGGTTGTCAGGGGAGGGAGAAACATTTTCTTCAGTAGTGTAGCCACTGGTCAATGCTCCTGTAAGTAACTTCCTTATTCTTCCTCCTGTGATCAACCTACCTAGTGAAGCCCACTGGGTTATGGATAGATAAACATTGCAGAAGTAGAAAGCAGACAAGATAGAATGATTACTCCAACAATGATGGGATGGAGATTGAAGAAATACATATGAGGGTAGGCAAACACCATGGAAATACATTATATACATATATTAATAATGGAACCCATTATATACATATATTAATGATGAAGTCCTTCTATTAAGCAACTTGTACTTTAAAAAGTAAAGAATGAAAAGTAGGCTAGGCATAGAAGTGGACTTGTCCTTTGATGCTGAGCAGACTATGGGGAGAGAGGGTGGGTAGGGTGAGATCCCTTCCACCGTAAACAGAGGCTCAGTGAGGCCAGTAAAGCAGGCAGGCATACTCACTTCAACAAGTGCTACACAATATGTTGAGTATGAGGAAAATATTCTGGCCGTGCCTTTTCAAACTGATCTGGAATCCGTGGTATGGCTGGGACACTAATATCCCTACTGCCTCTCATGAGGTGAATGCCAGCCGGTATACCAAAAAGATGTCAGTAGACTCTGAAGTAAAGGCTGAGAACACTGAGTAGAGAACAATATGATAAAATATTTAAATGACTCCGAAGTTTCCAGAGGGCTGAGACCATGCTCAGATGAAACAGGAGCCATTGCAGCGAAATCCAAAATGCAAACCTTTATCATTAACTCCCACAAGATAGCAATCAGGCAGACAAAAGAGAGGCCAATTCCATGAATGGCCTGCTGTCTCTCTGACAGAAAGCTGCCCAAGGCTAACTACCCCACCTGGTATCTGGCACCTACTTGAAGAGAATCTTGGAGGGACTATTGGGCTTTACTGGGCTAAGACTTCGTCTTCACAGCAGGAAAAAACATCTACAGCAACAACTCCATTTTTTGAAAAGAGAAAAAAAAAATCCTGGCCTCCACCACTCTGCATTTTGATAAGCCGTGGTTTTCTACAAAGATCCTCTGTTGCAAAAATATTCTTGATAAGGGATGAGAACTATAGCTATTTGTGGATGTAAAGGCACTTCTTAAAATATAGTTAGATTACGCTTGTTCAGAAAACCATAGGTAGTGGGTTCTCCTCCAAGACCCATGAATTCACTATCCCTGGGCCTAGGCAGCAGCTAGGCTTCAATAGCAGGTATGATTTTCCTCTTGTTGAACAGGCCGTAAGTTCTGTTTGGAGAGATGTTGGTTCCTGAGAAGGTCTGTGTCAGTGCTGCATGTTTAGGGTTTTAGAAGCAAGCTGCTTATTGTTGTGATTCATGGGCACCATGGCTGGTGCAACTACAGCATAAACTCCTGCACCAAAAGCACGGCACCATTACAGAAGAGGGAGTAGCAGGAGTAAGATCCGGAAGAACAGGGACATGGCTGTAAGTAAGTGTCTCCTATCAATGTCAGAAGCTGCATCCATAAAGGCTCACTAACACGACTACCTAAACATGAGCTGAGTGTGAAGGAGAGCAAGGCATGTTCATGTGGACAGGAGAACTCCCAGGAGGCCTCAATCATCCACAAAGACTAATGAGCAACGTAGAAATGCCGAGAGGAAGAGAAATCGTCTCCTCCCAGGTAAGAGCATGTGGGTTGGTTATGCAATACCAAATGGTCAGCTTTGAAAACGTACATATATGGAAAACGATAGGAACTGAGCAGGTCATACATTGTATTAAGTGTGTGTGTGTGTGTGTGTGTGTGTATGTGTGTATGTGTGTACATATGTGTATGTATAACAGCAACTAAAGAAAAAGACTGAACTTGAGGAGGGACTGAAGCCATGTGGAGGGTTTGGAGAAAGAAAGAAAGGGACAAATAATATGATTATATTATAATCTCACAGAATTGTGTTGTGTGTTCACGTGTATGTATTTATACTTTCACTACACCTTCAAATTTTCAGTTATGGTTGTGTGTGTGTGTGTGTGTGTGTGTGTGTGTGTGTGTGTGTGTGGTGTATCAGAAAAGAACTGATGACTGTTTTGCCCCAACAATTGTCCTATGTGTCTGGACTCAAAAAATTCAAAAATCCTGAACTAGAATTAAACAAAGGTGAACTTTCCCCTCTAGTCAAGAGAAAGCTTATTTCATTGTCTCTGTGGCTTCCCACTCAGTCAGTAATCCTCAATGCCTTCAACTCCCTTTAACCAGAAAACGCTACATGGAATTTTCCAAGGATGGGGTTGGTTTGGACTAAGAGTATGCTCTCTCACCCCTCATTCTGGCCTCCATACAGATATTAAAATTTGGCTTTTGACCTCTCAACACAGTTTACTAATTTATAAAGGATATAGTCCAAACTTGAGCTTCCTAGCAGCAGGTAGCAACCTACTAAGCTAACACTGAAGGGAAAGAACCTAGGCAACTCTGAGGACATTCACCTGTCACCAAGGAGGACCTCCCATGATGCCAATCAGTAGAAACACCTGTGCCATTCACTTATCGTTTTCAGGGACTTCCGGAGACTAGGAAAACAATGTAAAAGAGGTTTCAAATCATGAGTGGTAAGTGTTACGTGTAACACCTGAAAGTCCACCCGGGGTTCCCTTCCTATGCATGTTGTTGGGTATGCATTAAGGATATAGAGGGTCCAGCACCTCAGACAGCTCACTGGAGAGGATTCTTCACGGAAGAATGGAAGCACATACCAGCTGAGCTACTACAAGTGTGATTACTCAGTTTCTGTGTTAACATTTGCAACATCCTGTATGCTTGCTTCATTCATGCTTTGGCAGGTATGTCTGGGGGAAAGATTGGATTTGATACAAAAATCAAATCGGTTCTCCAACCTTGGCTAATGTTTATTTTTGACAAAATATTTTGACACATGAGAAACATTTCAGACTGTGAACTTTGTCTTAATTTCTGTCCACCCTAATGAATTTATTTTTAATTCAGTAGGAGAAGTTAGCGATATGTGGCCATTGCCTTTAGATCATTTCAACATAGCAAAATATACCT
Organism: Rattus norvegicus; assembly: GCF_021556685.1. Classification (NCBI taxonomy): domain Eukaryota; kingdom Metazoa; phylum Chordata; class Mammalia; order Rodentia; family Muridae; genus Rattus; species Rattus norvegicus. The sequence goes on along the minus strand of NC_141535.1, from coordinate 208,270,823 downwards.
CAGGTAGCACACGTTCTATCCACTAGTTCTATGAATGTTCACTCTGAAACATTAGACTCCTTTTTGGGATATACAGAGAAAGAAAAATATGTCTCTGCTCATGAAAATTTTACTAGAGAACAGTTTGTCTATGGAATTTGGAAAAAGACCTGAGTCCAGTAGCAACTAGAGGCACAGAGGACATGCCATTGCAGACAGCAAACGGATAGGGAAAACCATATCCTGAAACTCACAGCTAATTCTGTTCTTGCTTTATTTTCTTTTATTTCATGCTACTGTTTTATTAGATGTGTGTTTATATTCTAATGAGAGAGAAAGAGAAAGGGTGTGAATTTGTGCTAATGGGGAGTCAGGGAGGATCTGGAAGGAGGATCATGTAGAGAGCAAACCAAACTCAGGATATGTTGTATGTACATATCTGTTTTCAATGAAGAAAAACCTATTCTTCTTAAACACAAACAACTGTACAAAGAACAAGTATCAAAGCATCCTGTGATTGCCATGAATCAAGAAAAAAACAAAGAAGAAACAAAGCAGAAGATCTTGTTAGAAGTGGGAGGACATCCCCGTAATTCCAGAACCTGGTACACTCAGGCAGGAAATCCTCAAGGTCAGCCTAAGCTGTCTAGTAAGACACTGTCTCCAAAGCAACAGACGAGGGACAGTGGCGTAGTCACATGTGAGCACTGACAAAATAAACTCAGCGTCCCTGCTACAGGAATGAATAGTTAAACTATCTGTATCTCCTGGCTCTGAGAGTGGTGGCTTTGCTACAAAACAAACCAGGAAGCCCTATTTTATCCTTTCCCCCTCAAGAAAGGACTCAACAAAGTAGAGATTACAGAATTACCAGTTTCCTCATAGCATCCAGTCTAGAGTCAAGACCCACCTCCTTAAAGCCTGTCCCAATTCACCAGCTCCAGACAAACCCTGAAGTAAAGAAGTTCGAAGACTTTTACTGAGATGCTCACAAGCTAATCAGGCAGCAAGGGCAGTGAGCTCCAAGGGAGTTGAACAGATATGAGTAAGTGCATCACATCACTTTGCCTCTTCATTCTCATTTATTACACTTTAAAAAGCCATATATATTCATTTATTACACTTCATGCATGTACTCATTGATTTACCAATTATATATACATTTTTGACAAAACGTCCCCCAATTTATCCACTCTTATATACCTATCAAATTTATATACCTATCAAATTCCTTCTTCTCAAATTTTCCTCCAGCTTTCATACCTTTATTTTTTGTATGTGACCCATTGTATTTAGTGATGGTTGCCTGCATGAACATAAGTGGAAGAATATTATGAAATCTTATATTTCAAACCTGAAATGCTTAAACCTTAGCAGTAAAAATTTAATTATGTACACATTAAATTCTATGAAATCTTTTGTATTTTATGATGCATCCTGCAGAAAACAACAATAGTGCTAAATTATATTTGCATGGTAAAGGATCCTACTCATCAGTTATTTCTCAGATAATAATATTTATTAGAGAATTACAGTTCCTATTGAGGTTGAAATCTGCTACTCATTAAACATGTTCTCTTGACTCAGACACAATGAGAAACTCTTTTTTTTAATGCCAAAGGTTAAAATGTTTTAAGAGAGCTATTGTGGTCTTGGTTCTATTTATTTACCTCTGGTTTTCAGATGAAGAAATATTGTTAGCATATTATCACTTCCTTTGATCCTTGGTTTTCCAATGTCTTAATATACTCTGTAAATCCAAATACTCTACAATTATTTGTTACCGTCTCTTGACCAACATTTCAGGTCAAGCATGGAAGATATTCCGAATTTGGAACTATATTGTCTAGTTATTGCCTCAATTCAAAAGTACATCAAATGCTCTCACAATTTTGATGTAAATTGATCTGATAGAAAGACAGACAGAATAGAATCTGTAACAGATTCTTACTATATTTTTTATCTTAAATATATACATTTTCTATTATTCAAAATGTCTCTTCATTAATCTAATAGCAAAAAAAGGGCACTTAAATAACAGAATTTCTGTTTTCTCAAAATGATATGAAAGACATTTTCTCTGATCACTTGTTCCTGTTAGAGCATAGGTAGATCCAGGTATCTATGAAGCTGTCAACGATTGAGTTTCTCCATGTCTGAAGATGCTAGCTGCTGATGTTATATTTTTTGAACTTCAGATTTCATGTTTGGCCCTAAATCTTATTCTCCCAAAGGCATTTTAATTACTCTATAATATTTTTGATTTCTAATATACTTAAATTTTATGTCTCACAAAAACAAAAGAAAAACAAAATCATGCATTCAAGTAGAAAATAAGGAAATTATTGGGTTTTTCCTCTAGATAAAAGGGATTAAAAACAGCTTTCAGAGGTGGTCATTATTAAAAAAATGTAGCTAGTAATAAATAACTCAGCCATATCTTTTTCATTTTGACAGTAGAAAAATTTTCTGTCAAAGGTCTTTTTGAAATCTTGGCATTGTCTTTAACATAACTCCAAACCAATATCTAAGAATACTATTAAAGATAATGTATTCATCTGGCATGACTTAATGACAAAAATCTTATCTTTCCCCCTCTTAAGTTTTCAGAGATATACCATATTATCATTTTATAATATTTTCTGTCACAGCATCAAGCTCAGTAGCTCATGGGAGTCACTAACTTTACCCTGGGTTTTAAAACATGCATGGTGTATGCTAATTCTGTCCTTCTCCTTGGTTGCTATTTGACACAGCTTTCTATATATCACCTGAATTGGTTTATCAATTTCATCTTAACCCAATTAAAAAATTAATAAATTCTTCACCAAACTCTAAGAACAAGTGTTTGAGCAGAAAAGTTTGAGAATGTGACCCTTTGATGTCCCCATGCCACAAACCCTTTGGGATTGACTACTTACAGGAAAATACATCAGTGAAATGTTCCAATTAAGCCAGTTGCTTTCAAAATGTTGATAGCAAGTTATACGAAGAAATACATTTGACATTCACCTCTCTTCTGTTCTCTGTTACACTCACCCACACACACCTAATTTTACTATAAGGTATTTCTAATCTTTTCTAGAACAAAAGTGAGGGCAAACCCCATTATATTATTTTTTGGCCTACAAACAATGCAGTCACAACCGATGGTTAAAAAATTACTACCTAGCACAGCATTTGCATTCTTCCTGTGTCTGAACCTGATATTTCACAGGCATCTTTGTAACTCTGTCTTCACTTTGGATAGAAGTTAAATTCATTGACCTGCGTTTTTGTAACAATACCCACATTGCATTGGCAGAAAACAGCAGTACTTTAGCCTTTAGTCTTCATGCACACGGCAAGCTTCTAAGGTATCATTATGAAAGGATGAGAGCTAAGGTTACCTTTACCTCTGCACTATCATTATTGCCAGCCAGTCAGGAGCAAACAAGAGCCAGGCAAAGGTTGAGGCAGTTCTCCTCTCAGGCATGACCCCATGAGTCCTATCCGTGTTTACTTCACTGGTCAAAACAAGTCACATTAACTCCCAAAGGTCCACGTTACCACACACATCTTACCTCATTGCAAGTCTAAATACAGGAAAAATAGAAAAGTGCTCTTAAGAAGTAGCACAATGCTTACCAAAGCCTGGGATGGGTTTAAGTCTCTCATCTAAGCGAGCCATGAGTCTAAAGAACAGGAAGCCTGGTTGTCAGTTTTCTCTGCAGTCTCCACTTCTTCCTCCTGGGTTGTCCTGCCTCATCATTCTCCATATATGGCATGCTTGGAGTAAGTGTTCATGGCTTGCTCTAGAAGTTGAGAAGTTGAGGTTGGAGGATAGGTCACTCACTTTTGTGCTTGTTCTAAGAGCCTAGTTTTGCCTTCCATCCCCAAGCTCCCAGAATAACAAATCTGAGACTAAAAATTTATTTACAAACACCTCAGCCATAAGATTTGGTATATTCTTGGACTAGCCCCTGAATCAATATCCCGTTAATTCTGTTATAAGTTCTGTCATGTGGCAGGTTACCAGGTTACCTCTGCTTCGGTTGCATGTATCCTCCTTGGGGTTCCAAATCCTTTGGGGGCACATTCATCTGGGCTAGGCTCTGTCTCAGAATCCTTTCTGACTACTGGCTGTTCCACTTTCCATTCTACCTTTTCCTATAGGCCACAGGTATTTTATTGACAAATGATACATACACACAGGACATAAGGTGGTCTCTCCACAGCTTGTCTTACAAACACAAAGGCCTTAGTTCATTCCTAAAACTCACAGTTTTAAAAGGCCACCATTATGATATGTGATTAGAATCAAAGAACTGGAGAAATTGAGACAAACAGATCCCTAAAGGTGACAGGCCTACTCGCCCGTACTTCTAGTCTACTTATCTAGTTCTAGAAAGATTGTCTCAGTCAAAACAAGCAACAGCAGCAGCAGCAGCAGCAGCAACAACAACAACAACAACAACAAAAGGTTAGAGCCCAAAATGGCACTTGAGTTGTCCTTTGGCTTCCTCAAATAGGTACCCACCTTGTACATGAACCATTACCACAGGTATACACAGGAATGGGAAAATCATTGGTCATTATATTGTAAATTCGTTTTTGCTCTATGCTGATAGATATTCAGTTAAATGAGTTTCTCAGATGTAAATGTAAATATTCAAAAATTATTTTGTTTTCAACCCAATGTTTAATACTTTGATGTATCTCCTTGTATTTTCCACACATCCACCCCATGCCTCACTCTCATTAGACACATATTGACTTACAAACCTTTTTCTAATCAATATTGCTCCATTAGAAGGAATTGCTGATTGTTACTATCGTAATTGGGGCTTTGCTCTGAAATTAATTAATAGATTTTAACATGGGAATGAAAAACCAAAGCATCGACTTGATCTTACTTGGATAGGCTTTGTAAAACAGGCCTTTGCTCCTCAAAATCTTCCATGAGAAGTGGTGGTCTCTCTAATCCAATGAAGAAGGTCCTCAGGTCCCTGTAATTCCTGCTTGCAAAAGAGGTAAACTCTTCTTACCTTCTTATTGTTATAGCTTTTCAAATTAAGAAATGAACTCCGACACACAGCTTTCCAGTCTCTGCTCCTTGAGGTCCAAGCTTATTACTGACTTGTGTATCTTTCCAATTCCTGCAAGTACTGGATTTGTACAAAGTTTGGAATTTTATAACATGGGCCATCTTCCTACTGACACCAGCAGTCTCTGGCTGCTGTTGGCAGGACACCTCATTTTCTTTCTAACTGTCCTCTGATAGATACCCATATGCTAAGCATGCCAGTGCAATTTAGAATCCCATCCAACACTCACATTATACTGCAGTTATTGAAAGCACAATGGGTTACTTTGCATTCAGGCTATGCCTCAAGTGTGGGTCAGCTGGAACTCTGTGCAAGTTCATTTCTTACTCCTTGACAACTCAGAGCATTTGTCCAGGTTCTCTGATGGAAGTCCTCTACATACAATTCAGAACATTTCTGCTTCCCTGTTCTTTGTTGCACCACCTTAGCGCCTTATCATCATTTTCTCTAGACAAGCTTCACCAACTATAAGTCATACACCTCCATTTTGCTCACTCTGTACTTCATACTCTAATCACATGGTCATACCCAAACACAGATCCGAGTGTCATCTTTAGTCTAGCATCTGCTCTCAGCTACAAGTGTATAAATTCGGAAGAGGATAATGGATATTTACAAAGGTTTAGTCTGTTTAACATGCACACACATGCAGGAACACGTACATACTAGTAACATATTCCTCACTATCTGCTCCTCGAAGATACTGTGATATTAACATTAATATGACAGTAATTCAATATTTCTTTGAAAGTTTTCATGGAAGAGCAATACATTCCAAACTTAGTTTTGTTTCATAAAATCTTTGCTATGTGAAGCTTCATACTCAAGAAACTTGGAAAATACTCATCCAAAGGAAAGGAAAGAGTATTAGTTTGTGATTTTTCCAGAAAAAGGACATAGTTTTTATAAATGCATTGATATAAATTTTCAGAAAAGGAATATTATATATGGGTTGTCCCCAAATATTACTCTGCAGAACTCCATTTCTTCCTTCCTTCCTTCCTTCCTTCCTTCCTTCCTTCCTTCCTTCCTGCCTTTCTTTCTTTCTGCCTTTCTTTATGCATGCCTGCCTGCCTTCCTTTCTTTCTTTCTTTCTTTCTTTCTTTCTTTCTTTCTTTCTTTCTTTCTTTCTTTCTTTCTTTCTTAAGATTTGTTTATTTCATATTTGTAAGTACACAGTTGCCCTCTTCAGACAAGCCAGAAGAGGGCATTGGATTCCATGGCAGATGGTTGTGAGCCACCATGTGGTTGATGGAAATTGAACTCAGGAACTCTTGAAGAGCAGTCAGTGTGCTTAACTGCTGAACCCTCTCTGCAGCCCAGAATTCCATTTCTAAAGGTAAGTTTTTGTCATTTTGAGATAAGATCTTGCCTAGTGAACTAGTTTTAGGAATGCTATTTTGGATTTTGAAGAACCTAAAACATTGGCAAACTTAAACTAATCAAGAACCAAATTCCTAACTCTAAAACAATATCACACACACACACACACACACACACACACACACACACACACACACTCTCTCTCTCTCTCTCTCTCTCTCATACACACACTCACACACACACACTCTCACACACTCACACACACACACTCACACACACACAGACACACTCTCAAACATACACTCATACACACTGAACTTTACCTCTATAACTCTGTCTACTCTTTCACAGCAGATCACTGGAAAAAGGCGTCCCTGAGTCTCAACATTCTTTTTATTTATTGAATATATTTTTATTTACATTTCAAATGTTATCTATCCCCTTTCCTGGTTTCCTGTCCATAAATCTCCCATCCCATTCCCTTTCCCCCTTCTTCTATGAGGGTGTTCCCCCACCCATCCACCCACCCCTTCTTGCCTCCCCACCTTGACACTCTCTTACATTGAGGGGTCCACCTTGGCAGGACCAAGGGCTTATCCCCATTGGTGGTCAACAAGGCCATCCTCTGCTACATATGCGGCTAGGGCCATGGGTCTCTCCATGGATTGTGGTTTAGTTCCTGGGAGCTCTGGTTGGTTGATATTTTTGTTCTTATGGGGTTGCAAACCCCTTCAGCTCTTTCAATCCTTTCTGTAACTTCTCCATTGGGAACCCCGTTCTCAGTTCAATGGATGGATGCAAGCATCCGCTTCTGTATTTGTCAAGCTCTGGCAGAGCCTCTCAGGAAACAGCTATATTGGGTTCCTGTCAGCATGCACTTCTTGGCATCAACAATATTGTCTGGCTTTGGTGGCTGTATGTGTGTGGGCTGGATCCCTAGATGGGGCAATCTCTGGATGGCCTTTCCGTCAGTTTTTGCTCCAAACTTTTGCCTCTGTCTTTCCTCCTATGAATATTTTTGTTCTCCCTTTTAAGAAGAACTGAAGCATCCATACTTTGGTTGCCCTTCTTCTTGAGTTTCATGTAGTCTTTGGGTTGTATCTTGGGTATTCTGAGCTTTAGAGCTAATATCCAGTTATCAATGAGTGCATAATCATATGTGGGTTTTAATTTTCTCTGACTGTAGAATGGCTCCTGCTTTGACAGACAGAGGCCAGGCAAGATTTTGCTGCCCTCAATACAATTCAAGTCTGAGTTGTGCTCACAGGACCAGAGATCAGGTCTTGGGTCCCCAGGAGTCCTACCAAAGGAAATCATCTTCTCGATTCTATGAAGTCTCTACCCAACTGTGTGCCCCTCTCTGCAGCCAGAGAATAAAAATAATGCCAAAGACAAACAAAAGATTTTGCTTGCTGGCCAAATTTCCGATCAATAGAGCAGTTGGGAGAGAGCCAAGGTTTAGAAGCTTGCATGTGGAGAGGTCCACAGATCATTGTAGGTGAACAGAGCCATAAATACACCAACACAGTTGGCACAACTGATTGTAGTGCTTTTGGTAAGCTTGGAGCAGAGCCTATATATTGAATGGTCCTGGAAATTAGCACAACCCTCTCCTCAAAGTGAGTGTAGGTGACGTCCTAGGTCACACGCAAGATCATCTATGATCCCAAGTAGGAAAGCAAGTAAACTTTGCTACTATACATAAGTTGTGGTTAAGTTAGCAGGTTGAGTATAGTAATTCTAGCAAGCTGTGTGATTAATGAAGACAATCTGCAGAGCATCAATCAAATACCAGGATCTAGTATGTTGCTCCCGTTTGCCACACCTAGAAAGAGTTAACAAATAACCATGTAGCTCTCTGGAAATAGTTATTAGAAGTCATAAATTATTGCCAGTACCAATTTTAAGTAGATGCTCCTATCAATTTGCAGGGAAAATGGCAATTTTCGGGAGGGGAAAGGTTATAAGCCATTTGTAACAATACAGGAAGAATGGATATGTAAATGAATGCATGGCTTCTATTCTGAAAGCAGGGTTCAATGGAAAAGATTGACTATCAAATCCTGAGGCTCAGCCCCACTATAGTTGCTCACACTTCCTATCTATAAGCAAATGTGGTTGTCATTTCAAAATTTATTATTAACATTCGAGAAAAAGATGCAAGTTCCTTTACAAACAGGATATTTTTCTTTACCGGAATTACTTTTGAAACAAAGGAAAAAGAGAGAAGCATAGTACAATGCACAAATCTTTTTGTTGTTTTTCTTTTCTTTTTCAAGACATTTTCACTCCAAAGCCCAGGGTGGCCTTGAACTCATGATTCTCCTGCCTCAGTGTCTTGACAATTTGTGGGTCTTAACTGATTACTTCAGGTGTTTTGGCAAATGTGTGTTACCATGTCAGAAATACTGCAATCACAACACACATCATCTAAGTCATTCTAGTGAGTTCCACAACACTTCCCACTTCCAACTGTCAGCTTCTCTTCCCCATCCACGTATACTGGTCTTCTCTGCTCTGACTTTCATATGTTAGAATCCCACACTGTGTGCTCCCGGTGTCATGATACTTGCCATTCAGCATAAAGGTTGTAAAGTTCATCGATACTAGTCGGTGAAGTTAATAGTACTCTTAGGTTTGAAAGTAATATAATATACATTGACTGTATAAATACACTTCTGTTTGTGGATAGTGACTTGACTCTTGTGAGATAAACTGTTAAAACATTCTGATATGTTAAACTTGTTATGTTTTTGTGAACATATATTTGTTTTCATCCTGAGAAAAAAAACCTGATTTCTTGCCTCAGAGATTGGTACATGTTTGCTTTGTTAAAAGTGTCAAATAGTTTTGTGAATGGATTAGACAGAGATTTTGTGTTAATGCAGTTTCATTAATATTTCCAGAAGTTACAAAGTTAATAATGTTTTGATACATTTTCTTGTATGCAGTCAATCTTTTTCTCTACCTTATTTTTGCTGAAGAATTACTCTTAAAACCTCTATAAAAATACTGATTTTATATGCACATATGTTGCTATATACACATATGTATATAATACATATAACATATATATGTACTTATATTATAGTACAGCATAGGCAATGAGTGCACACTAAATTAAACATAAACTTTCCCAGTAATTTGAAAAAGTTAAGATGATTGTGGGAATTTCTGAACATATTTCTCTATCCATTGAGAAGTTGGGAAATAGACATAAGGTGGGAGTCTATATGATCCTTGCTATTCATCTACCATGGACATTTAGTCAGTACCTTCCTACGTTACATAATGATTGCTACATGTAAATCTACCTGAGTGACAAATAAGAGGCATTCTGGGTAGAAATGGAACAATGAACAATACTATATATTCCACACAGAGAACAATTAACAATACTATATGTTCCACATAGAGAACAAGAGTAAAATATGAACTTTACTATTAAAATGTGAATCTAGGTACAGGTTCTGGTACAAGCTATGTGTAGAACTTGCAAAAGGTCTCTGAGAGTCTGCTAGTCTGTATAAAAGGTACAAAGTGTCACTTCTCTCAGAAGCGTCCTACGGAAGGATCTCAAACTGGACCAGAACTCTTACTATAGTGTCCCACCTTTTAAAACTCTTTGATAATTTCATAGAGGTATACAATGTACTTTTATCACATGCACTTTTGCTCCCCCCATTTAAAAATGGTTCCTTCCAATAACTATTTCTTCCTTCTGATCCTTGCAGAGTCCAGTTAGAGTTGCCAGTAAGTGCACAGATACAGTGTCCTCTGGTAGAGCATAAAAACTTGCCAGTGACTACACCTTGAAAAGATGAACTCTCCATCCCAGAGTGCCAGGAGCTCCTCAGTTTGGGGCAGGGCCTCAAAGCTCCTTCCCCATCGATACTGACTTGTTGAGCAGCTTGTTCTAGAGCAGGTCCTGTCCAGGCAACTACTTTATACTTACACAGGAGAGGTCCTTTCACGTCCAGAAAACAATGATTCATCACAGTCCTCCCTGACCGACTGCTCTTACAGCGTTCCCTCTCTCTCTTCAGTGACATCTCTTGAGCCTTCCAGGTAAGACAGAGATACAGACGTTGCATTTTAAGTCTCAGTAAGATGTTGTTTTGATGAAGGTTAAGAGCTGCGACAATCTCTAAGTATAAGGATAAGTATTTAGAAGGCAGTATTAAATAGTTAGTCATCATTTGCTGTCAATTATAAGAATTTTGTTTTGGCTTGCCCCATCCGGGGCTTTATGACTCAGAATTCCTAAAGGCTGGGCACTCTATTCCTGGCCTTTATGTCAATAAATTGCATCATTGTTGTGTTTAACTTCACACCTCAGGCCTAGCCCTAAATACCTCTGGCCTACTCAAACTCTGATGTGAGGATGTGCTAACCCATCCCAGTTAGAAATAGCTGTTAAGGTGTAGCAAATGAACAAGTTAACCCGTTAAATACCAAGCAGGGCATGACAGCATTTTATATCCGTTCAATCGTCAAAATAACCATAAGGGATTGCTGGGTCTGTTTTATAAGTATGGAAATCCAATCTCAATAGAGTAACACTTCACTGCAGACTGTGAAGCTATGTTGTTCACTAGCTTAAAAAAATACAGGTTTATTTCATGTAGTAAAACATCTTTTTTCCTTCATTATTAACAGAAACACACTCTTTCAATCTTTATTCCTTTCAGTTTCTACTAAGGAAAATCAGAGACTAAGGCCATAGTAGGGACAGAGAAAGGGCTTCATGTGACCTCATTTGTCGGAGTTACTCCATTAGAAGGGCTTATATGAACAGAATAATAGACAGAAGTGTCAAAACCTTGTGGAACTGTATTTGCAAATAGTGATCTCAGAGTACCTGAACTTTGCTCTCCAAGACTGAGGGGATAAATGTATATGGCTACTGAGTTAGTTTAGATATGTGAATCATGAGTTTGTGGAAACATATCCTTATGATTAGAAACAGACATTAGTATTAAAGGCACTTGTTTTAAAAATGATGTCCAACTTTAGCTGTTCAAGACAAAGGATGGACCTGGATCTGTGTGACAGTGGACCAGGAGAATGAGTTTTGTTTGAATTTTGAAGTTTACGTTATTTATTATTGAAAGTCATTTTTACTACTATGCCCCAAGAAGAGTTCCCAGGCTCTGGTTCACCGGGATCTATAATGTCTGCTGTCTCTTATGATTTCTCAGGTACTGTGTTCTACATACTAGCCTGGACTTGAAGATAATTGAGATTCTCATATTTTCTTTTAATACATTCAGTAAATTTGTAAGGACAATAACCCATCATTTTACAGAAGGTACAAGTGGGGATCCAGGAAGTCAATCATTATTCTTAAGCATTAGGACCCATAAGGAGTGGAGAGGAGCCTAATTCAAGTCAGGTTGGCAAAAAGTCGATATCCTTGGCAGTACACTGTCCTGCTTGCCCGCTTCTCTGTTGTACCTGGCCACCTGGGCTCATAATGCGTCAACCTCAAAGCATATTTTTTGTAGCAGATAGAGTTGTTCCCCAAGCCTCTCCAGCAGCAATTCTCAAACTTTACACTGCATAAATATCACGTGGAAGCTTGTGAAAAAATGCTGATTTGCCACCTGACCATGCTTGGGATGTGATGGAGAAGTTGAGGCACACATGTTAGGCATGAAAAGAGACACAGTGAGGAAAAGCTCTGCCTGCCATTGACTGCTCCCCTGCTACCAGGAAGTAATGTTTTCAAATAGCTGGTGCCACACAGAAACCAGGCTGAGGGCAGCGGGCTGAGACTTCCTTCTCTGGTAGGTAATTATGAGATTTTCAAACTTCCGCTATTCAGCGGAATTCCATTGTTAGTATACAGAATTACCAACTAATTCAGAGTCATGCTCAAGTGCTTCAGAATGGATCCAAATACAAATATTGGAAGAGTTAAACCACAAGTGCAGTTTTGCCTTTGACTGATTTTAGAAGGAGATGTATGTAGGATTATAACAACTTACCACACATTGTTACATAATCCGTTTTATAACAAGTGGATCAAAACATGTCCAAGTAAGAGTAGTGTGTTAAAGCACTCCCTACCTCAGTGTCTACCACTCAACATAATATCCATACTTCTTTTTTTTATTTTATTTTATTTTTTTTATTATCTTGAGTATTTCTTATATACATTTCAAGTGTTATTCCCTTTCCCGGTTTCCGGACAGACATCACCCTCCCCCCTCCCCTTCCTTGTGGGTGTTCCCCTCCCAAACCTCCCCCCATTGCCACCCTCCCCGCATAGTCTAGTTCACTGGGGGTTCAGTCTTAGCAGGACCCAGGGCTTCCCCTTCCACTGGTGCTCTTACTAGGATATTCATTGCTACCTATGAGGTCAGAGTGCAGGGTCAGTCCATGTATAGTCTTTAGGTAGTGGCTTAGTCCCTGGAAGCTCTGGTTGCTTGACATTGTTGTACTTTTGGGGTCTCGAGCACCTTCAAGCTCTTCCAGTTCTTTCTCTGATTCCTTCAACGGGGGACCTATTCTCAGTTCAGTGGTTTGCTGCTGGCATTCGCCTCTGTATTTGCTGTATTCTGGCTGTGTCTCTCAGGAGCGATCTACATCCGGCTCCTGTCGGTCTGCACTTCTTTGCTTCATCCATCTTGTCTAATTGGGTGGCTGTATATGTATGGGCCACCTGTGGGGCAGGCTCTGAATGGGTGTTCCTTCAGTCTCTGTTTTAATCTTTGCCTCTCCCTTCCCTGCCAAGGGTATTCTTGTTCCCCTTTTAAAGAAGGAGTGAAGCATTCACATTTTGATCGTCCGTCTTGAGTTTCCTTTGTTCTAGGGATCTAGGGTAATTCAAGCATTTGGGCTAATAGCCACTTATCAATGAGTGCATACCATGTATGTCTTTCTGTGAGTGGGTTAGCTCACTCAGGATGATATTTTCCAGTTCCAACCATTTGCCTACGAATTTCATAAACTCGTTGTTTTTGATAGCTGAGTAATATTCCATTGTGTAGATGTACCACATTTTCTGTATCCATTCCTCTGTTGAAGGGCATCTGGGTTCTTTCCAGTTTCTGGCTATTATAAATAAGGCTGCGATGAACATAGTGGAGCACGTGTCTCTTTTATATGTTGAGGCATCTTTTGGGTATATGCCCAAGAGAGGTATAGCTGGATCCTCAGGCAGTTCAATGTCCAATTTTCTGAGGAACCTCCAGACTGATTTCCAGAATGGTTTTACCAGTCTGCAATCCCACCAACAATGGAGGAGTGTTCCTCTTTCTCCACATCCTCGCCAGCATCTGCTGTCACCTGAGTTTTTGATCTTAGCCATTCTCACTGGTGTGACAAACTGTTAGACAAAAAGCTCACAAACTTTTTTCCAATTGATTTAGCCGCCAAGATTTGGTGAAATGTCTTTCTAGACTTTATTATTGTACCAGTTAAGAGACTATTACACAAAATTTCATTTTTTTTTAATGAAAGGAATGCCCACCAGATTACATCGTTTTTATCAAATGACTTAAAATAACTTTGGGCCAAATTCAGAAATCATAATTATGTGAGGAAAAAACACCTTGGAAATGTAGAGATGCTCATCTGTGGGAAACACACCTGTCTCCTAGAGTACATTTAAGGGAAGGTATTCACAGGCACGTTAGCAACAGAGCCAAATTTTAATGATTTTAGAGTATTTCCAACAGAGGAGTTTTGAGAGACAATGGTAATTTTAACACGCAGAGGTTTTTTGCCATTTATTTATTTATTTATTTATTTATTTATTTATTTATTTATTTATTTTGCTTCTATCTTGAAAGGATCATGTGGCCCTGTTCATTCTCCTTGAGCAACTTTCTCACTTGAATTTTTAGTTTTTCTCCATCCCCCACCCCCTCCCCCGGCTACCTGCTCTTAGACCTCTTCGTCTGCCTTTTCCCCATCTCTGTGGAAATTTTTGAAGAAAGATTCTGTAGCCACTACATGCACGTTCTCATTGCCTAATGCACCTCAAGCAGTCACCGCCATAGTTTATTCCGGTAGTGGACATATATATTATGGCAGCAATGCCTGCCTGATTGGGCATCTCACTTCCCTGGGATAAGGACCACAGCTTACTTCCGGTGGTCCTCCCTTCTGTTTGTGTTTTAGTCACTGCTTCCACCCATTTTCAAGAGGTTATGTCTGGAGATTGCACTTCAGGTCTTCCATTTTGCCCTACATTCTGTACCTGGGGTTATTTCAACCTAAAGAGTCTATCTTCAAACCAAACTCCTAGTTCTAAGCAGATTAGAACAATCTACAGTGGACGTGTCCACATGAAGACACAGTGGGCTTTTTAGGATCGTCTATTCGCAGACTCTTTTTCCTCTCTATACTTTTTGTACTACTCAGGAAACAGAATCCCCATCCGTTAACAGCCTACACCCATCAAAGAATAGGCAATGTCCAAAGAAAGCACTTTCACGTCTCCTTATTCGGATAGAGCAAGCTGAGTGTATATTGACTTCCTCTCCTTTATGCAACCCATTCTAAACTTCTGTTTTCTATTTCTCCTGATGCAAGTAGAGGATAAAAAAAAGAGAGACTTGAAGTCATGTCCTACTTTGTTCCATAACCCAAGCACTTTTAAATCTTTCCTTCCTCCTACTCCGACATCTTTGAGGGTACCAACTACCAGCACGCAATGATGGTGTTCTCCAACGCTTTAGAGACATTGTTTTGCAGCTCGGGTTTATATAGGTTGTTGGGTTTGTTGTTTGTTTGTTCATTTGTTCATTTGTTCATTTGTTTTGGTTTTTTTTTAGATTATCACCATCGTTTTATACAATGAAGAAATTACAAGAAGTGCATGCCGACAGGAGCCTGATATAGCTGTCTCCGGAGAGGCTCTGCCAGAGCCTGACAAATACAAAGGCAGGCGCTCGCAGCCAACCATTGAACTAAGAATGAGAACAGGGTCCCCATTGGAGGAGTTAGAGAAAGGATTGAAGGAGGTGAAGGGGTTTGCAACCCCATAAGAACAAAAATGCCAACCAACCAGACTGCTGAAGAAATAACGTTTCAAAGTTTCATAGATGTGAGAAACAGAGTTGTAAAAGCAAGGTTTTGAGAAATACATCTGGCAGTCAAGGATGCCTATGACAAACTTGTGACCTTTCTGAAAGATGCATCTGAGGTCATGATGCCCGGTAATATGAAATAAGTTTGGTGATCAAGATTCTGACTAAGCTAATTAAGACAAAACAATAACAACTGTTCTTGAAAAGACCCTCCTTCCCCTCCCTGTGGTAAAGTCCAAGAACAACCGCAAGGTGTCATCCTGACCCTGCCCAACCACCCAGTTCACCCCCCCCCCTCTAAGGGATGTGCCAACTTAGCCCCTTCCCAGTGATTCACCAAGGCCAAGTGTAGGGCTGGATGAAGAAAGAGACTGAGTCAAGAACAGCCCCTTGAGCAGGCCAGCCAATACCTGACCAGATCCTTTGTCCTGTGTACCATCAATGAGAATAGGCCAGCTAACCCTGTTGTTGAAATCTGCCCTCTGTAATGAATAAAAGTTGTGTGCCTTTTGGGTTCGGGGCTGCCTCTCACTGCGTGGATGAGCAACCCCATGTACGTGGAATAAAAAACCTCATGCTATTGCAGCAGTCACTTTGTTAATCTGTTGCGCTCCTGAGGTAAGACCACTATGGGGTTTTACAACACTCCCAGAAACTAAACCACAACCCAGAGAGTACACATGGATAGACCCATGGCTCTAGCTGCAAATGTAGCAGAGGATGGCCTTGTTGGGCACCAACGGGAGGAGAAACCCATGGTCCTGCCAAGGTTGCCCCTCCCCCAGCATAGGGGAATGTCAGTGCAGGAAGGCAGGAAGGGGTGGGTAGATGGGTGGGGGAACACCCTCATAGAAGCAGAAGGAGGGGGAATGGGATAGGGGCTTTATGGATGGGAAATGGGGAAAGGGGATAACATTTGAAATGTAAATGAATATCTCTAAAAATAGAAAAAAATGAACAAGAATAGCAAAAACGAAAAACAAGAAAGAAATAAAAGGGAGAGAAGGAAAGGGGGAGGGAGGAAAAGGGGGAAGAATCAGAGAGATGAATGGCTGTAGACATTATCAGGAGAATAAAAAATAAGAATTTTTGATTTGTGGTTTAGCTACCAACCAAAGAGTACACATGGAGGGACACCTTGGCTCTAGATTCATATGTAGCAGAGGGTGGCCTTGTTGGACATCAATAGGAGGAAAAGCCCTTGTTCCTGTGTAGCCTCATTTCCCCAGTGTAGGGGAATGCCAGGGTGGTGAGGTGGGAGTGGGTGGGTGGGAGGGTGAGCATCCTCATAGACGCAGGGGGAGGGGGAAGAAGAGAGGGAGAACCCGGAAAGGGGATAACATTTAAAAGGTAAATGCATAAAATAATCCAATACAAAATGCAAAAAAAGAGAAATTACATTTCATTCTTTTCTGCATGCCTTCTGTGGAGTGCAATACTTTTACTACATGTTGACTGAGTTAACTCAAAGAACAATAATTTATGTGGCAAAGTGAAATAAAATTTAATCACCAAAAGTAATATTTTATAATATTTGGTGAGTATTCAACTTAAACCATAAACATGGCTCACAGCAGCAAGGCTATGGCATAAGTCACAGCTCCTATTAAAGCAGAACTCTTATGCAAACCATTCAGGAAAAAAGTCCTGAGTAAAAGTAAAACAAGTAGATACGCAGAGAGATATTCCTCGGAACTGTATACCTAAAATGTGTTCCTAGGAAATGAATGGCCATTCATTTCAACGAAATAATAACACAAACTTTCCCTCTGAATCCAATTTTCTTGATGCTAATGTTTACCTTAGAGGATAGCTCCTTTTCCTGGCATATTCTGACAAATGCAATAAGGCCTTTATGTTTTCGTCAAAGAGACGTGTACCATTAAAATTCATTTGAATGTTATCAGGCCAAATATTTGAATGAGATTATAAAACTCAGTGTCTTTTAAAACAACTTACCAGTGTAAAGGATATTTAAACAAAAATTCAATGAAATGCAGTAACTAAAGCAAAACCGCCACAACAAAAAGAGTCTGGAAGACCTGGTGGAACTAAGAACATTCTAAGCCCTGAGTTCCCCTTACTAAGGTCAACTTTCTAGACAAAAGTACAGGTCATAACTGTGAGAAAAACCCCAAAAGTGAGGGGAAGGCCAGCTGATGAGAAACTTCCTGGATCTGTTTTGTTTTGCTTTGTTCCTTGTTTTACCCCCTTCCAGGTACTGAAACAAGATATCATACACTACAAAAGTTTATTTTATATAGCCCAGAGTCTAAAAAGTCTAATTTCTGGGCACTATGGTAATTAGTATCTGTTGTGGAACTACTTCTGGGTAGACAACACTGTTACAATGTTTCTTCCTGTGGTGGAAGTGATGAATAAGGTCTTTTGGTTGTTGGGATAAGGGTCCTAATCTTTTTCTCAAGTGCTCTCTAACCAAAGCAACCGGAAGTGGGCAGCCCCTCCCCCGCCAGGAACTTTTCAGTGAATATCTTAGGAAATATCCCCTGTGCTGCTCTCTCTGCCCATAAGCCCCCAATCCCATAACCTGTCGCAGCCTATGGATTACCCAGTTTCTCACAAGCAGAATTGTGTTCTTATTTAGTAGGCTCCATGCTCAGACAGATGTTTAATGATATTCCATTGACAAACCGTTATTGTATTTAATATGAGGAATCAAATGGGTAAAAAAAAAAAACTCATCTGCTGTTTTCAAAAAACGTATTTACATACTACTGTAGGTGAGTTAAGATAAAACAATAAACATAGATTGGCTTACAAACATCAGTGAAGAGTAAGCTGGTTGAACTATAATAGGCTTTGATATAGGGAACCTTGGAGCAAAGAAAAGCACCAGATGTCAACAGCTGCAGTTCAAAATGATACAACAGCTGATTCGCTGACACTGTGTGGCAGTCATGAACATGTGTGCACCAGAACACTGTTGCATTTTCAAAGCACATGAAGCAAAGCTAACAAGATTGAAAGATAAATGCAAAATCATATTTGGGAAGTGCAACATTCCTCCCTAAGTTGTAACCGGAA
This sequence comes from Rattus norvegicus, assembly GCF_021556685.1. Classification (NCBI taxonomy): domain Eukaryota; kingdom Metazoa; phylum Chordata; class Mammalia; order Rodentia; family Muridae; genus Rattus; species Rattus norvegicus. The sequence goes on along the minus strand of NC_141535.1, from coordinate 208,252,348 downwards.
TAACTAGTCATAAAATCATTAAATATGTGAAAAGACTAAGGGGCCTAATAGATATAAAATATGACCATTATTTGTACTATACATTGCCATATTTTCAAAGTTTTCATTCTTTTGAAGCTTGTAGTTTTTCTTAAGTAAATCATAACAATGGTCATAAGAAAGTTTTCGCAAACCAAACAAAAGTGAGATTCACTAAAGTCATAGTGGAATCCAGTTAAATATCAAACCCTAAAATCCACTTACATATCAAAACACCAATCTGGAAATACCCCTAGAGTTGTGCTAGTATGAACTGAGACTCAGGTTACTTCATATCGTAACTAGAATTTGTTTTGGATTTTTATTGTCCTAATATCTAGGTGGACTAGTGGAATATCCCGTAGTTGCTTTAATCTAATTTCCTAATTATATAGGAAATTGAGCACTTGTCTCATATATATTATATATATTATGTATATGATTTTTAGGGTACAGATGAATATATATTATTGTTTATGAAGCCCAAAGCTGTTCTTAGGATCGTGTCCTTCTGACGTAGCCTTCTCAGTTCTGGTATTGAACTGTGCACATCCTAGGCAGCTTCAATATGCTTTGCTAACTTCCTTGAAATCTGCTCTTTGACCAGGATCTTTAAAACTGAGTCTCAGTTCATACTAGCACAGTTCTAAGTGACATCACATTTTGGAAGGAAATCTTGTAATCATAAGCGTCATTTTTCAATGTAGTCTGACAACAGTGCTGACTGCCATTATTCACATGAATTGAAAATGTTTGTCCTCACAAACATTTTGACATTTATAGGCATGGCAGTGTTGTGCATGATTGACAAATCCTGAAAGAATATCTATACAATAGTAGAGATATACAATAATACACAAGTATTTGCTGTGTGTTTCATACATATCAATACATATCATGTGTTATAGTCGTTTTTAAGGGTGAGAAGGGTGGGAGAGATAATAAAACAGGGACCAGAGAAATTTTTATGAAGCAATGAGAGTATTTTGCATGATTCTATATTGGTTGACTTGATATGTCATTAAAATACAAATATTGTAATAAACTGAAAGAAAGTTAGGAGGGAGGAACAGCTAGTGGGGTATTAGTATTTAAAAGGTTAAAGTGTGTATAATATAAATTTTTATATATTTAAAAATAGGCAAATTTTAATTCAGTCACCTATGTTTTTAACTCAAGGGACTAGAAAAAGAAGAAAAGCATTTAAATAAAGCAGAGCAAAAACACACATATACATGCACACACATATATATGTACGCACATGGCCCAAAGTCAATAAGATTTAAAGCCATATACAGATCAACTAAATGTAACTGATGGCTTGTTCTCCTATTATGTAATAAATCAAGACAAACAAACAAAACAAAATTGAGAAAGGATACAAATCGCAGATATAGTAAATGGAAAAAAATGGGGTGTCATATTGACTTCACTTCTTCACATATTAATCCAATGACCTTGAATGGGATCAATTCATTGCAAAATAAGCACCACCAGCTCAAATTCACAGAAGTTTAGTCCAAAAAGTAAACCCATCCAGGAAACGTGTGGCTTGGAAGACAAATACATCTGTCTGCGTTCTGCTATTTCTGATACCTATATGTTTGCCAAGTTTGTTGTCAATATGCATGTATATATGTATGTATATATATGTAAACATATGCAGAATTTTCTCTTTGGTTTGGATGCATACCTATGGATATAAATATGTTTTGTTGCCTGTTGTCCACTATTTTTCATTAGTCTTCAATAAGGGATTATTTGAACAGATCGTTCTATCATTAAAAGTTTTTATAACTGTTTAATTGCACAATTGCTCTAGTCCTTTTGTGGATTCTTCAACTGACATGGTCAGACCGATTGGCAGTTCTATGTGTAAACCTGGAGTGGATGCTGAGTCCTGAAAAAATTGAACAAAAGAGTATATATGATTGAGCCTTTTAATGTTCTTGCTACAAGTCATTTCATGGTCTTCCATGAATATTAAATATATTTCCACTTTAACTGGGAGCAGTCTTAAAAGTAAATCTGTAATTGAGTTGCTTCATCAGAGGCAGTACCTTTCTTAGGAAATTGCTCATGGTATACTGAGAGGAAATAGTTTAAGTTTATTTTGCTCACGCTCATATTAAAGTGATTTTCTTATGCTGAATGTAGTAGCTCTTGTATGCTCTTATAGTGTTTTCTTGGAGAGAGGTCTTATTTACATATTTTTATGAGGGGATGTGCCAAAATAATGTCAAAACATGAAGAACAAAGTGAAAAGGCAAAAGATGAACACAGAATATTTGAGACTGAATAAATGGAGTTAATATAAAATATTCTTACAAATCAGTAAGGAAAAGATGCAATGAGTGCTGGGGCCAGAGGTATCAATAGCCTATTCCCGGGGGATCAATACGCTGTATAAAGACCACATGCAAATGTTCAACAGGAAGTGATTTAGGGGCACTCTCCCTCCCCACCTCCTTTCTCAACATCCTTATTATTTAGAATTTTGGACTCCACCATCTTGAAATGAACTAGAGATGTGCTTTTTATTTGAATATTTTGTTTTCATTTGTTCATTTGACTCTTTATTCTGTATGAAGTTTATTTTCCTGCATGCAAATTGGGATGTAGGGTTTTAAAATTACATGGTTAGAGGTGTTTTTTCCCTTATTTACAATGACCTTATTATTATCATAGGCTTAGCCATCAAATAGACAGTAGGTAAATGAGGGCAGGTGCATGGAAGTCAATGCTCTTTGAATTTATTTTAGCATCTGGACTGTAATCACAGACCCAGGGCATGCCATTTAACTCTTATTTGTAAAAATTGGATAAAAGAGAACTCACTATAGTAATAAATTAACTCATTTGGGCCCCATAAATAATCAGCACAATATTAAGCCCATAGAGTCTAATTGTGGTCATGAAAACTAGGTCCTAAAGATCTGGGTTTAGAGTCCAGATCAATCCCTGCTTAGCAGTGTAACCTTTGACAAGACAGTTACCTTCCAGAGCCCCCCGTTTCTCATCTAGGATGTCTAACTTAACTTTTCATGGTGTTCACCAGGTATACTCACGTGCCATGATATCACACATCCTTCCTAGAAACCAAAATTTTATTTTCACTTTTTTATTTTTGTCAATGTAACAGAAAAGTAGATAATCTCTTGGCTCTTAAAATACGACTAAAAGATCATTACACTACCTACAGAATGTCATTTCTCATCTATTGTCTATAGTCTATCTTCTCTTTAGTGGCTTCTGTTCTTTTTGTTCCTTTTAGGAAAAATAGGAAAAACAACGGTTCTCACACCAGTCTTCATTCATGTGGACATGGAAATCCGTCCTGAAATCCAAAGATAAAACAACGTTGCTTATGGTTTTAGACCAGTGCTCATCCAATAATTTCTAAGAATACAAACCCCAACCATTGTCCCCAGACATGTTTTTAAAGTCATCCAGTTTATTACAGCTGCACAAATTAGAAATCACAGTGCAGACACCTTGAAGTGCAGTGACAGACACAAGTAAAATTTGCACATCATACACAATCTCAGGTTAGCCACTGCTGAGCCAGGTGCCTCCACTTGATACCCCAGCAGAGGCATAGAGAAAGCGTCACCAGTGGAAACTAGGCACTAGGATAAAACCTCACACAATGTGCCAGCTCTCTAATACACTCTGGATTTTTTGGTATCATATGGATAATGAATAATTCCTTCCTCTGTAGTCTGAGTCCTTTTTCCAATTCATGTTATGTTCCCCTTATCCTTAAGTTTTAGTCTGTTTAAGAATGTCTATCTCATTCCTTATGAATTCTGAGAGTTTTGGCTCCTTTAGGAGAGACACGCTACTTAAACTCCCGCGAACATATATTTTCATTTAAAACCTCAAACATTTTTTAGGAGACAAACCATCATAAGGTTTAAGGGCCTTAAAGGTAGAATTGACTTACTATAAATGGTAAGATATTTTATAATTAATATAAAATAAAATCAATCTGGGGTACACTGGATTATTGGAGTGTGTGTATTTCCAGCCATTTTACAATCATTCCAGCCAAGAGTTTACAAAGCTATCTGTGGAGTAACTATTAAAATGAGGCAAAATATTTGTGTGTATGTGTGTGTGTATGTGTGTGTGCATGCGTGTGTGTGTATATGTGTGTGTGCATGCGTGTGTGCGCATGCGCGCATTTGTGCATATGTGTATCTGTGGTGGGGCATCTGTTTCATGTGTGTGGCTCATGCATGTAAGTGTGGTGTGTGCACGTGTCTGTATGCTTATGAACAGGGCAGAGTAGGACATCAGCTGGCTTTCTCTTTCCGTCTTTCGGTCTTGGGACAGGCTTTCTCCCTGCTTCGTCTAGGCTTATTGATCAGTGGCTTCTGAGCTCTGCCTGCGTCTGTGCTCCAACGCTGTGGCTGGAGGAGGCACCTATAGGTAGCAGTTTCTCACTTTTTAAATGAATGCGGGGGATTCAAAATCAAGGTCCTATCTCTGAAAATCACCTATTGTTGATCATACACACTGATGGTACTCCCTGAGCCTGCTTCCTCAGAACCCAAGGCCAAATGTTTCAAATTAGCAAATTAAATGGGCTAAATTTTTCATGACATTAGCAGGAAGGTCTGTTTCTATTCTAAGAATAATATATAAGGTAAACACGAAAACATTCTAGGCATTATAGCAGTCACCAAAATGACATTGCATAACCTCCATTCCTGTTTGCAAACAAAAATGAGTGATACCTCTTGTCTAGTCACCCTGGAACCCACGTTAGAGAAATGCCATATTGTCCGGGAGATTCGAGTCCTAACACCTGAAATGTTTGCACCATTCGTGTTTGAAATACATCTATCTGCAGTGGTAATATAGTATGATATTTAAGAGCCTCGATTCTGGACTAGTCCTGCTGGTTTCAAGCCTTAGCTCTACCATTTCAGATGTCAATGGCCAATCATTTAAACCCTCCAATTCATGTTCCTCACCTCTAAAATGAACATAGTAATCTCCCCACTCTGTAGTGATGTGGTGAAGAGGATGCGGCCAGGTATTATGGTTAAAGTGTTTTTGAGAATCTAGCATGACCTCGTGTGCTATAAAGGTTACCTTAAAGAACTACTAGTTGTTTTCAGTTAAATTATATAGAGACAAAACAGCTATTCGATACAAAGATGAGGCATTTAGTTGTAAAATCTTGTATTAGAAATTGGTAGAGTTGTATTGTGCCTGCCCCCTCTTGGGATAAATTGAGATAGAAGAGGAAGAAGATGGACACATTTCCCCTCTTTGGCTCCTCTACCGTTCTGCCCAAGGCACTACCATTCTTCTGGCTATCTTTTCCCTCCATTCCGGTTGCCATTTTCCTGTGAAGAAACAGACACACACACATGGACATAACTTCCAAAGAAGTCCCCTAAACTGGGTTTGTTGCTTAACAAATACATCTGGGTATTCTGAATGTCTTCACTGACATAGTACGGTGGCCAATAAAGCTTCCACAATAAAACAAACTACCGTCTACTGTCAGAGTGAGCATTACATTTTATAATGAGAGACATCGTCTTCCTTTGGATTTAACATCTTGTCTTGTTAACATCTATGTCTCCTCTCGTTCCACTCTATCATAATAAAGCTTTTACTGGGGGCTGGGGGGGTGGGATGAGGGTGGCGACTAACAGCAGTGAAAGAGGGCTGCTTTTAAGGGAAGCAGGACTCAATGACAGTGTCATCAAACTGGCTGGCGTGTTTTATGTCCAGCTTCCTCCTCCCACTGACATTTTAGTGTGGCTGAAATAAATATCGGCTACTGAAGCCATCTAAAAGTACATAAGCAGCCACATAAATCTGGCTATGACTTTCTAATCCATGTCTTTACAGAGGAAAAAAGAATAGCTCTTTAAAAGCTGTCTATACGTGCTGCCAGCGGTATCTTTAGAGTTCGGTAGATGGCTGTAGTAACAAATCTGAAAATAGTTTTGTAACTATATTTAAAGTTTGAAATTGCACCCACTTTGCTTTCATTTCCCAGTAGTCATTGTGCAGATTTTTCCATTATTTCTCAAGTTATAAAGTCCTTCTACTGAAAAAAATTTCGCAGCACTTCATCGGCAGAAGATAAAACTGCACTTTGCTTACAACCAAATAAAGTTGCATTTTTTACAATCAAAACCCATTATTACTTTCTTGGCTAAAACTGTGGGGAAAAAATAAGAGTATACATCTTCCCCTTTGAAAATGAAGCTCGTCCCTTAGGGCACACATGGAATGCTTGCATCTGATTTCTAAGGCAGAGCACTCCAACTGCAGCATCCGCACCAAGTGGGGAAATAGATTATTTAATTAAAAAAGATCTTCATGGCAGAGTCCACACTGAAGCCCAAACAGAAAATAAGAAGATAAAAATATTCTGTACATATCTCATTTAGTGAGTAGAAACCCACCTCCCGGTACAGTATGTGCTTTTATAGAAATAAAATTTTAAAAGGCCAGGTTCTCACAACACAACTAATAAAAGTACCACACTAACAAACTGGGGAGAAAAAAAATCATTGTTTTTGATACCCAGATTCAGTGCTGTTTTTACATGCAGTTACGTCAGGAGTCTGAAAGACATGAGGGGGGGGAGGAGCCTTTTTAAAAATAGCACGTATACATGTAGATAGTTTTATTCTTGGAACCCAGAGACACTTGAAGGTACAGACAGGTTCTCTGAGAACAATGATTTTTGTAGAACTGTTCGTGAACCCCCTTAGCTAGTTTGTATTTTTTTAACTGTTTTTTTTTTCTGATTCGCTTCTAGCTCTGTAGTTCCAGCTGTTTCATTCTGTAACTCTCAAGCCCGATCACTGGGGATTTCTGTGTAATTGCCCATAATACGCAGCACATTATCCATTTCAGGAACTGTGCTGAAAGACAGCAGCAATAAGGGGGTTTCTAAAGGCAGTCTGGCTTACACTAATGGACCTAACAGGAAGGAAATGCAATTTGAAAGAAGCTGATGCATATGTTCTATTGCCGAATATAATGTTTGATTTAATTATTAACTGTCAGTGATGGAGAGGCAGATCCTGCTCAGCTCCACTCCACTGCGGTGCCCTTGCACTCAGAGAAAGTAAATGACAAAAGTTTGTCTAGCAATCCATGGCTTAAGAAAAGAATATGGTCTTTCTTTCCACCCACAAATCACAGTTTTCTCCGTTACCTCTGCTTTAGACATGAATTGGGCAAGGTTTATCGTTCAGCATTCGTTTTAAGAATATAGAGAGGAAAACACTCTGGTTAGAATCTTCTCTTCTATTTCTCTCCTTATATCTCATTATTCTCCCTCTCTTCCTTTCTTCCCTCCTCTCTTTCTGTCACCATCTTTCTGTCTTTTTCTCTCTCCACCTTTGTCTCTTCCTTTCTACCTCATTTTTGTGTATCTTGATCTATTTCCTTCTTTGTTTTCTCCCTCTCTTCCTCCTTCCTTCTCTCCATCCCTCCTTCTCTCCTTCCTTCCTCTCTGTCTCTTTTTTCTCTCTGTCTCTTTCTCTTTCTCTTTCTCTGTCTCTCTCCCTCTTTCTTTCTTTCTTTCTTTCTTTCTTTCTTCCTTCCTTCCTTGCTTGCTTTCTTTCTTCCTTTCTTTCTTTCTTTCTTCTTCCCTTCTTTCTTCTATTACCACTATCCTACATGAAAATTGTCTCAGAATGATTTCATGTTAAAGTCCTGCTCCTAGATTTGGTAAACTTTGAAATCCTCTGTGTTGTTGGGGATTTTACCGTTTTCCTGGTGACGGGAAACAGTTCTGTGAAGAAAGCTGGGGTGCATAGTTGTCTCTGTCTTCCTTGTTTTCTCAGAATGAGTGTTTGGCATTATGATCCTATCTGTGTCTTTTAACTGGCAGTTTGTGGCTTGCAATAGCACACCTCTTCCTTTTAACAGCCCACAATTGTATATGAAGGCAGAAAACAATATGCAAAGAACAAATTTACTAGAGAGCCAGCACACACAGGTCTTTCCTAAGTTACTTTCTGCCTATGTTGGGAGAAAATGATTATATATATATATGTATATATATATATGTATATATGTATATATATGTATATACACACATACATATATATGTATATATAATGATTTATATATAATGTATATATAATGTATATATAATGATTTATATATAATGCATATATAATGATTTATATATAAAGAAATAGGTACCAGCCTACTGAATTTGCAAGGGAGTTCAATGTATGAAATGCTCTATTGGGTCAGTCAGCTGGAAAAGAAAGGCTTAGCACTCTGTGTAAACAAAATAATGGAGCTGTGTAATTTTAGTTGTGCATTTTACATCTATCTGGTGAGATTATTATCTTTGACACTAGCCTGGGCAGATGCATAACAGGGGCTGAAATTAAACAATAGTGATGATATTTGAAACTCATCCAAAATGTTCTCTATTGTTTATGTAAGTGGCTCCAACATCATTATTTGATCCATGATTTCTCATTTTTATTACACATATGTTCTTCCATATAACAGCATAAAATACCACCTCAATGGGAGGCATTTTTCTTTATGATTTCAAAAGGAATTGTTTATTTTTGTCATGAGGATAATAGAAAGCAATGAAGCTTCCTGGAAATGCAAAACCACAATTCAAATGTCTAATTGATTTAGACGGATTAAAGAAAAATATAAGACAAATCTATATCTTGTTCTAACAGCACAAATGTCTGTTTTGAAAGCCTCATTCTGAGCTAAGGGCTTTCCTACCTCAGTTATAAATGACTAGAATATGGCCCCTGAGTGATTATTAACAAACTAAAAAAGTTTAATTCTAATGTTCTCGATTCTAAGGAATTCAAAAGAACATACTCTATTTGTAATAATGCCTAGTAAAAGTGGCCTTTGATGAACTTTGAGGTGTTTGAAAGCTCACTTCTGAGAAACAGATCAATTACAATTGATGCTACTCAAATACTGTCATTTAGATCAAGCTGGAAGATAGCCATTCTTTTATTTTCTCTGCAGATTGCATAGTTATCTAAGTTTGATAAGTTCTCAAAAACAACTTTAAATCAAATGATGTCTTCCTAAAATTGAACTGCATATTATTTTAAATAGTTTGCCACATCACTTAAAATAAATTCCACGTGAAAATACTTTGGGCTGTATTTTTAAGGATGCATTAATTGAAATTTCTAGTTATAGACAGGCTTAATTTTTAAGTGACGAGAGTTTTAATATTTTAAACGTACTCAGGGGAATGCCCACATGAACCATGTTCTGCCCATCCCTTGCAGCATCCAGAAATACTGCTCATATGGTACGTAGCTTACTCTGTTGCAAAAGTGGAGAACTGCTTCCTATCTGTATCTTATCTGTCTGATGTTAACACACAATTGTTCAGTATCCTCCACAAAAATTATAGCGCTTCAATCCTACTTCCAATGAGAGCGGGGTTTAGAGAGATGACTCAGCAGATAAAGCACTTGCCCAGAATTCAAATCGCTAGCATCTACATTAAAGTCAAGTAGATGTGATAGTCAGTCTTCCGTCCCAGTGTTTGTTTGGTAGAGATTCTGAATGCTGGCACAAGGTAAGTAGCTAGACTTCTTGAATGTGTAAATTATGGATCCAAAACAAACCATGCCTACTAAATAATAAAAGATCAGTGGAGGAAGGCATCCCACATCAGTATCAGGCATCCATACACATAAGAACATGCAAACACACACACACACACACACACACACACACACACACACACACACACGCAAAAACTACAATTCATGTTTTGAATGGCTGGAAGAGTGTACCGTATGTGGCTAAAGACATTTGGGATGATGTGGATAATGTGGATACATACCTTCCGACAGATGAGAAGATATCCAGCCCACAGGAAGATAACTCTTTTTAAATAGAGTGCAAATCCTGCAGGTGTGTCTCCATTTCTAATCTGATTCCTCCAAGCAACCACACTGGTGTTCTGGCTGCATGTTAATTGGGATGAGTGTCTAAAATATTCATCTGTTCACTGACATCTGGGAAGGGATCGTCCAACACGTACTCATGTGGAGAGCCTTAGGAAATAGGCCTGTTTTCTTCTGCTTTGCTGAGCACCAAAGGATGTCCTCCATGTGTGGAAGAACCCGCAGTGAGCAGCCATGAGGGACTGCCAACTTTGCATGTGGCTGACGAGGTGGCAGGGCGGTGGCTCGCAAGTTAGCTGAGCTGAAGAGAATTCAGAGAAAGTTCTAGTTTGCCAGGATGAGTTGTACTCTGATGGCAGGGTGTGCTCTCCAGTAAGGCAGAGGTCAGGAGTTCCTGGAAGAAACACACGAGAAGGAAATGTTTATGCAGAATTTGCCCATTTGGCTCCTTTCCTTTTGCGATATTCGCTTCCTTTTCATTTTAATTCCTCCCTTCTTCCTCCTCTGGGACTCTTCTGCTCTTTTCCCTTCCCTTAAAATAAGATCTGAATTTGAGTTGATGGGATTTTCGGAATACAAAATATGGTGAGTTGGATTAATTAGAATATTCCACCGAAAGCTCCCTGCTTTCAGTTAGCCTCCTGACGAAAATAAATGCAAATTCTTTCAGGACTCATAAACTCCAGTTGTATCTGAATGCATTTCTATAGGTGCTAGACGAGGAAAGTAGCTTAACAAAGAGGAGAAGAAATGAAAAAAAAATAAACAGAAGATTTGCCGAAAATTACATTCTCAGTTCTTAAAATGCATTCGGTCTGAATTTTTACTTGGTTTGCCTGCACATAGCATTAATGCAATGATTTTTTCCCCCAAAGATACATGGCCATGTCTATACATCTTTAACATTAAAGTGAATTAGCTTGTCCTCTCATACTGTATTTTTTACTTGTGTTTAGATCTAAAAAAAAAAAAACCATAATTGTGCCCTTTAGTCTATGAATGTAAACTGAGGATTCTGACTGTCTCCAGTCTTATTTATTAGCCAGAAAGACAGTTCAGTGGGAAACAATTCCAACAAGAAGCCACAGGCCACAACTGTTCACCTTCCTCCCAAAGTCATGTCCAGCTGGACCCCAGTTAGATGCATGTTCTGTCTTTTCAGTGACTGACAGGTTAATGGAGGGAACAATGGGAGCCAGAGGTCAAGAACACTGCCAGATTTTCGCCAAGCCCATTACTGATTCTTAATTTCAAGTACCCTGTGTTCTAGATAATGTAAGTATTTCCCCCATTGTAAGATTACACATTTAATGAACATGTGCACAAAGCAGCATCAACTAAGACTCTAAAGTTTTCTAGAAAATCACATTATCAGCGTGAGGACGGTACTTCAGGGGCTGGGGTTATAGCTCAGTGGTAGAGCGCTTGCTTAGTATGTGAAGGATGTGATGACAGAGTGTATGACTGAGCATCACAGAGGGAAAGCTCTCAGTCACCATTTCTTCCCATTCACTGACTTTACCCATCTATTCCAAGATACCACCAGGTTCTCTTGACATCAGTTCCTACTTCATGGTTCTATTTTAATGACATAGAGTCCAGAAAACCTCCTCAATGTTATCGTACCTGGTAATCAAATAATTTCATCCATATTTTCATAAATTCAATCAATATTTTGAGATAGATCTAATAAGATAGGAGAGTAACAAGAAGAATTGGTTAACTGACCTCACAACATCCAGAAAAACACATACTTCAATTATGAAATTTCTATGAATAAAAACAGAACGTGGTATATTGCAACTGAAGAAGACAACTGAGCTTTTGAATGGGTTAAGATTTTTTTCAAAAGTGAAAAAATATGGGAGATAAAAGATGATGTCCATTTTCAATTTACCAGTTGCATCTTAAAAATACCCTAGGATCGTTCTTTAGCTAAATGGTGGTGAGACTTGAGTGAAATGTGTGGGCTTGCAGTTGGCAGCACAGGCAATTCCAGCCCGCCAGGTTTTCCGTGGGCTGCTGTCTTGACTGTCCCTTCCACACAACCTTCGGGTTGTATTACAACTATCCACACAGCATAGGGCTGACCCAGATAAGTCGGTATGTGTCAAGAGAGTCCTAGCCTGTGCGGCTACCTTGTAGGGGGATAGCTGCCTGTATTATTATTCATCAGAATGAATTGACTTATAGTAACATATCTTTGAGCACGGGAATATTGATTGGTCTACTTTTCTTGAATGTATGAGAAACAGAACTGACAGCATGGGAGCTCAACTTTTATAAATCATGAGGTTTTTTTGCTTTTGTATGAGGAGTTGAAGTTACTGCAGCAAATCACTGGTAAGCTCTTTTGGGATTTGTTAAAATGTTCCTGAAATACCTTTTTAAGTGAACAAGTTTCATACAAGAAAACGTGTGAAATAGGTGCTGACTTCTTTTAACCATGTCTACTCGTAGAAGTGAATTTGGAGAGGGGAGGGCTCAAACCAAATCATCTGCTTTGAAATAGACAATTAGTCTTTGGCTAAAGAACTCCTTTCCCCGATACTCGTAAAGGCTCTACCAACTTCCCACCAGCCAATTTAAGTAAAATGTTAAGAAAAAAGAGGAAAACAATAAACATCCAGAAACCCACAGAGTCTACATGGTATAAGGCAATTTGTGTTATTTGGTGCTTCAAAGGGGAAAAAGGAATGAATAAATTACGTGTCTCTGAGAAAGGGAAAATCTATCTTTGAGTCGTCCTTCCTACTTCGCTCGGAGAGCATAGCTTACAGAGAGAGTGACCTTTAGGCCATTATTGTTTATGCTCATGCAGTGCGTGCCAAGAGTAGAAGGAGAGAATATTCCAATTTATTTCAAAGGTTACACATCAAAACTGAATATGCAGCACAACTGCATTATCATATGGCCTAACTTTTACATAGGAAGTAGGAGCTGAATCATAACCATTGTTTCGCTTCAACCCAGTGTATTTTGATTTCTGTTCTGTGAAACGTGTCCCCTCTGATTCTGAAATGGAATACACAGTACCACGATGCAAAATAAAGCAGGGAGGAAATGTGGTTGTTTTGTGTTGTTGCTCTTGTTTTTCCAACCGAGAGGTCTGATTCAAATGAGAGAGATCTGTGGAATTATTTCCTCAGGATCTCATCCAAAAGAGAAGGAGATTTCATTCCAGTTTTGGGTCTTTTTAAACCTAGACAACCCCTTCATCCATCAGTGCTATAGTGGTTGAAGCAACAATATAGCCATCATGTGGACCGACAGCAAGAGAAAATTCTGCTTCGAGCAGAGGAAGGGAAATTGACCAATAGGGACGTGTTAGTTACCTTGTGCCCCACTCTCACCCCTGTCCTAAAGAGCTTCTCAGGAGAGGCTACTTACAGTGCATTTTGCTGTCTTCAGTTATCCTGGACATGCAACTTAATTCCCTAGCTCAGTAAGCTTTCCCCTCCCCAGGTTATCACTTTGCACAGCCAAGAGAGCCTTCTTTCTCCCTTCTCTTTCTCGTTGTCAAATTCACTTGTCAGAGAAACTCCAGTGCAGGATGTCCTCATCTAACCTAATTTATTCCTTTAATTTGCTGCTCGGGAAGTGGAAGAGGTGGCATATTTTCTCACTGAGTAGGGAAGCAGTTACTTTTACAAACCGATCCATACAACATGCAAATAGATGTGTAATGTCCACAGCCCTTCAGGACATGATATAATGTTCACAATCCTTCAGGACACGATGGGGCCTGAATTCAACACTGAGGTAATCATTGTATCTTAGCGGAGGTAGAACAGCTGCCTTCTTCTCTGCCATTCCTGTATGCTCCTATTGCCAGCCCTGACACTGTAGATGTGGAACAATGGCATGGTCTATGGTTCCTCTGGAAATGCTGCTATGCAGTGTCAGAACAGAAACAGTTTTCCCTCAGGAACTGGGCATTTCAAATGAGGACTCTGGGTGCTTAGACCATGAATGCATTTCAAATAGGTAGCATAGAGTCCAACACACCATCTCCTGGCATCAGAGCCCTTTCAATACGAGAATATTCAATACAAGAATAGCTAGCTCCTGCCGCTTTTGAAGTGGCCTCTGATCTCCATGTCTCTAATGCCTGCTCTCACGTGTACTTCCATGGGTTCCCGAGGCAACTGACAATGTGGCTTCCTGGGACTTCAAAGCCAGGCTATTGGCCTTGTGTGATAGAAGGGAATATAAAGAATGGTAACAATGACGCCTGCACAGCACTGGATATTGGAAGTTGAAGGTATCAAGCCTGAAAAGATGTGTATAGAAATAGAAAGTTCTATCTGTCTGTGAGAAAGTCCAGGCAGACATGCTCGTGGCTCTGCCAACATGCCCCTTCAGTGTTTATTGGCTTGTCTCTCAATTGGCAGATGGGCACAGGTGTGGTAAAAGATGCTTTGATGGATTATTCATTCTCTTGTTTGTCTTGTTTCTGTGTGTGCGTTTATGTGTGTGAGACTTGGATGCCTGCTGTGTGTGGAGGCCAGAGGACAAACTCAGGTGTGGATGCTTGACTTCCATTTTACTTGGGACAGGGTTTCTCATTTTTCTGCTACGTTTACCAGTCTATGTAGCACACAAGTTTCACAGATATTCTCTAGTACTCTGCTTCTCATCTCCTTGAGATTCTGGTTATTTCAGATATAGGTCTGGCTTTAGCTTCAGTCCTGAAGATTATAACTCTGGTCCTCACATTGACACAACAAGCAATTTGCCTACTAAACCACCACCCAGCTTTAGAATGTTCATTCAATAGCTGAGAAGCAAGAGGGTGCAAGTCCCAACCAACTGTGACTCTAGTTCCAGAGAAGATGACATCTCTGACTTACACACACACACACACACACACACACACACACACACACACACACACGAATAAATAAACAAGCAAATAAAATAGAGAAAAATGCATCAGTCTTTCCAGACTGTATTTGTCAAGCTTTCTCATATTACACTTTCTTTCTTTTTTTTCTTTTTTTCGGAGCTGGGGACCGAACCCAGGGCCTTGCACTTGCTAGGCAAGTGCTCTACCACTGAGCTAAATCCCCAACCCCACTACTTTCAATTTATGTTTTTATCTATTTATCTCCTGAATAGATGTTTCTTTTCTTCTCAATGCTGAGGACTTAGATTAACAATTAGATACTCAAAAATGTTAAGTAACTTGGCCTAAGCTAGAAGTAATAGGCAAGGACTAAAAGACTTGGAACTTTGAACCCCCACCTAAGACAGGCATCCAAGAGGAAAATAAATATCCCAACAGACTGTCACAGAAGCAGAGTTGAAGGACGAGGAAAGGAAGGAGAGATAAGGAGGAGAGATCTGAGCACGGTTTGTGGACAAAGTCATCTGCAACTGGATTTGAAGAATGGTTGGATGATGATTCAAAATAGAAAGAAAAATACAGTGATGTGTGGGGAGGACTTGAAATGGAACAATGTGGACTACGTGCCGCATGTGAAAGGAACATGCCATTTATTACATGAAGCCGTATATGTTCAGGTGTTGTGGAGGTAGAAGGGAGCTATCTATGTGAATTGAGGGGACTGATGGAATTACAGGTGAGTGAGGGGAATCATGGGAGCAGGGTATGGAGGAGGAACGTGCTTGAAGCACCTTATATACTTGCACAGAAATGTCCTTAACTTAGACGGAACCGTGGATAATGGCAGTGGGAAGAATCATAGTTCAGTGAAGGAACTGGAAGACTGACTTGAATAGTGAAGGCAAGGAGGAAGATGGTAAATTCAGAACAAAGTTGTCACAGATAGATTGGATATGAGGCCTGGTGACAGATGATGGAGGCCTTCGAGCCCACCACAAGGAGTTAGGCGTGCACGTGGCGAGCAGAAAACAGGATGGAATGTTATTCAGAGTTGACTGGTGAGGTTAGGCTATGATTTAGGATGATTTTAGATCACTATCTGGAGGCAGGAGAAAGCAGGAAAGCAAAGATTCCAGTCCCTAAAATGCCTTTCAGTCTGGAGGTAAAGAAGCCTCACCTCAGGTGAAGGACATGGCAGGCTAGTTAGATAGTCAGAAATAAATTTGCCTGACGGAAGCCAGGCTTTGGGTTCTACCCTCAGCATTGTGAGGAAGCAAACTCTCAAGACTAGAGTCTGTGATGAACAGGAGATGTACAGTAGAGATTAGCCACAGGGTAGCTATCGTCATCAATGGGCAATCTAGTCTGTGTATAATAATCAATGCTAGTCTAGGTAAGACCGCAGAAGCACAGGCCTTACACCAAGCTTGTGAGTCAATCTCCTGGCCAGTTTCTGCAACCAAAATATGGAACCAAGTAAACCTTGTTTCTGCTTTTGTGTGTGCACAGTTATAGGCTTTGCACACATGTGTATCAGCAGTGCTCAACGCACTTGATCTTGTGTCACTTCTGTCCCCACCATTCATTCACTGCATCTCACGACACTGGTGTTTAGAGGACCAGACATATCTACTCACTGCTTCCCCTAAATTGCACTCAGCTCAGCCAGTTTCTACAAACCAGAAGTGTACATCCTCAAACAGCAGGGCCATGGTCCAAGAGGAGTAAATTGAAACTAATACTATCCTTATAGTTTTATGGATTCTTTTAGAACATGTACTGCTTAGAACCTATCTCTATCTCAATCACAGTCTCAGACTCTATCTCTGTATTTGTGTGTGTGTTTGTGTGTGTGTGTGTGTGTGTGTGTGTATGAAAAAATATATAGAGAGAGATCCACTCTAATATTTCTTCTTTACTGTTCATGCGACAATTTTCTTATTTATCTTCCTAGCCTCTCTATGGTTAAAGATTACCATAGTACCTGTTAACTCACTTCACAGTAAAGTACCTGAACTGTAAAGAGGTTTGGTGACAGTTCCAGAGTTACCTTGTGTGCCCCTAATCAGGAAAATAAATGTCATACTTCTGTGTCCCTCAAGATCATTTCCTTACCTTATGCCACCTTATGGGGGAAACTTGCCCAGTTTTGAACGATACAATGTTGTCTGTTCTTATATTTCCATATCGAGTTCTCCGTTATTGCTAAGCTGTTCCCTAGGAGATACGAGAATCCACAGTGTTGCCTTGGTGTTTGCAGAAGATCATTGTCTGAGCAACAAAGATTTAACCTGCCAGAAACCCACTCTGTCATTTTCCTTGCTTTATACATGGGCGCTCTAAGGACAAAAGTACCTTTTGAATAACTGGAAACCACTGTTTCAAGACATGCCATTGCTCCAAGCAGGCTATGGTTCAATATATGTGACTCAGCTGCTCTGTATAAAAAGAAATAATTTCTCATCAAGAGAAGTGGAGCCCATTATACCCTTGAAATAATTTGAGTTAAAAGCTTAAAAAACACTATCTATCCTTCACCTTCACTGACTGAAGAATCTCAAATCACAGTATTTATTAATATTTTGTCTAGGAGTCTATCACTTTGTTATTTTACATTGTACCACAAAGATAAAACTACATCTTGCTAATTTTCACCTTCAATCTAAATGAGGGCCTTCAGAAAGACTTCATGAATCTAAAGATTGTCAGGGTGTGTCTGTTGATGTGTACAGATGTCGTCAGTTCATGGTCTCTGAGGCTGCCCTGAAATTGTTTAGTTACACTATTATCTCATAGCAGGAAAGCACTCGCTCAAAGGCACCCTAAGATATAGAGGTAAACACACTACCCAGTCAATTCAGAAACCATGCTGTCAGGTATTTCTCTGAACGTTGATTCTCCTCAGCTGGTAAACTGAGGCATCCTTAATCAGTTCTTAATGCTGTAGCTCCATCTCTTGCCACTAAAGCCTTCTAGACCCAACCTTAACTGCTGAGTCTTCACTACTCTATTCCAAGGTCTAGGGTGCTATCTTGAATCAACTTTATCAATAGATCTGTCTCGTCCTATTACGTCTGAGCTTGCGTCTGGCCGATGCACTCAGTGACAGAGCGTCAGAGAAGAAGTCAGTGTCTCCCTGGTTTCCTACTGGGACTCCAATGAGCTGGGTGAACCAGTGAAGTGAAGATCACACATTTTGTTCAACAGATTTCTTTTTTCTGTTCTCAGTCCAGGGATTTCTATCTCCACTGTTTGGTGAACCCCATATGTGTAATGACTTCTAACATATTAGACAATTGTGTTTACTTGAGCTTGCCCACATCTTGATAAATGGACACTTTAAAAGCCTTTTCTGTAATTAACCACTCAGAGCATGACCTCAGTGTGGAACATGTTTCCACTGAACTTCTGGTACAACTTGTAGGTGATGCCATTTACATCAGAGACAGTCACCTTCTCATCTGTCTGCCTTCAACACGTTGGGGAACTTTTGAATCCTTACAATGTTTGGCACAATATAGATACTCAGGTAAAGTTTATGTAAATATATCCAAGCATGTGTAGCAAAAGTTATTAACAAGGTAGCGAGTAGTAGGAGGTGGTAATGGCACTTGATACCAAGCTAAATCCATAACCCAAGTGCCATCATCAGAGCCCACGCAGAAAAAGAGAGAGCCAACTTCGCCAAGTTATCTGTTGCGTGAAGTTGAGCACGCAAGTAAAGTAAGTAAATTAGTAAAAGTCATCTTAAAATTTAGATAAAGGTGATCTAAGTAAAATAGCCAATTAATGGTGGAAGGGTGGGTGACAGAGTGCCCACTAACCAACTCTTTTCACCAAATATCTCTCTCAGTGCCAGGATTGGATTTTTACATAACTGTGTTGCTTACCAATTGGCCCCATAGGGATCCCCAAACAATTCAAGTTGTTGCCAAGACTATAGGTTGTTCTCCACAAACTTACATCAAGGCCCGATATAGGTTTCCCCAAGATTAGGCCTCCTGTATTGAACATGGAGATGTCAAGCTAGTGCCTACATAGATCCTTAACCCCTATGCTCCAATCACTTTGTTATAGGAAAATATTCTGTATACTATCAAAAGATTAACATAAACACCAAGCCAGGCACAAATCCTTCATCAAAAATGGTATGCTACCTGCAAGATGTGTTAGGGTACTATTAACACAAAGTTTGTGGGAGTAACTAACCAGTAACTGATTTGACTCCTCAAAATGTAACCCATACTCAACACTGCTTGTGTGTCCAAGAACCTGAGACTACATAAACTAGGGTCCTAGAGTAAAATCAAAACATACTGGCCTAAAAAATGCAGTGATAAAATGACTCTTGGTGGTATTCTGTTATACTTATAGATGACTCCCTTGCTCACCTATCTTCCTCTTGTAGGAGGTGGGAACAAATATAGAGACCAACATCTGACATGACACAGGGCATGGGAGATCTTGGAACACTCAGCTCTGAATGGGGTAGTTCGACCAAATCCCTCCTCTCAGAGTTCAGGGAAGTTAGTATAAGGGCCAGAAGGAATGGAGGACATCAAGAAAGCAAGGTCCTCTAAATTAACATGGGCAAAGCTCATATGAACTCACAGAGGCTGAACCAGCATCCACAGACCATGCACACGTCTGTACAAGATCTTCTATGCATACATTATGGCTTTCAGTTTAGTATTTTTTTATGGAATCCTTGAGTGTGCAAATGAATGGATCTCTGATTCCTGGGACTTCTCTTGGGCTCTTTTCCTTTAATTGGTTTGTGCTGTCCAACTTCAATGTGATAGTTCTTGTTTTAGCTCATTATATTTTATTTTGTGATATTTTTAAAGTGAATGAATAAATGAATAGGTGCATGGATGAATACCTAGCCACTAGGGCAAAGTTAATAAATAAATTGTCTTTTTAGCTACTGTGAGAGGGAAAATCTGTTTTCTCTAAGAAGTGATACTGGGTATATCAACCACTCTGGGATAGGCCTTACGTTAAGGAGTAACTGACCAACATCAAATGGATCCCACAGATTTTGCTTTTCATTTGTTTTGTTTGTTTTCATGTATATGGTTTTATTTGGTTACAGTTTTGTGGGGTTTTGATTTGTTTGATTTGGTTTGGTTTTCTTTTGGGGGTGTTGTCTTATTTTGATTTCTTGGTTTGGTTGTTTTTCGGTTTTTGTTTTCTTTTTTAGGAGAAAGATCTTGACATTGGGTGGGTAGGAAGAAAGAGAGTATCTGGAAGGATTTGGGGGAGAGGAAAAGAATATGATCAAAATATATAATTTAAAAATATTTTAAATGATAAAAAACTTAGATGAAATCTTAACTGTGCTCCAAGTATATGAGATTGTCATTTCCATTGCAAGTTTAGAGAAAAGAACACATATATCCTGGTTTGGAGTCTCAATCTCTTATCATCAACTAAGTCAGACTTTGTCACTGTGGGTTTGAAGTTCATGGCACTGACTCAGTGCTTAGTGTTCAGTGGACAAATTGATGGCTCTGTTTACTTCCTATAAGAAGATAGATTAAAAAGTTGGACAAAATAAATACCGTACTTTTTTGTTTTCTTAATTTTAACAATCCACATTCCTCTTTTGACAATAATTTTTGGAAACATGAGTAATACATTAATGACAAATGATGAAATGGATAAATGAAATCCAGTTAAGACAGACAAACTAGAGACCAATAATCTACTTAACATTTGAATGTCTTTTATAAATCTGTAACTTTTTATTAATGTTATAAAATTGCCACATTTTATAGTTTCTTATAAATTTTAAGAAATCATATGGATATACATGCCCATATATAAAGATTATAGTATACTTATTATGTGCTGTTTTACCGGAAGCAACACACAAAATTTCTATCCCTATGAAATTTACACTAATTAAAAGGGTAGAGGAAAGAGGTAGAGGAAAGGAGGAAGAGAGAGAGAATGGGAGAGAGGTAGAGAAAACAAACAAGAGAAGTTTATAGTGAGTGAGTTATTATTGAGGGAAGGACCAGTGAGTCTCAAGGCTTGCTTCCTCTGTCACAGGAAAGCCACCACCATATATGTAACAAAGTGACAGTTGATTGTACTGTTGAAATCAGAAGAGAGCATTTTCAGTGATAGGAACATTACCTTACAAGTCAGCTACTAGCGTTCAAAGTGTTTGAAGATCGTTTTCCTTACACAGAAATCTGGTTGTCTTTGCCCAAAATAGAAAAATATGTACCCAATGGCAGCAGTTTGGATTATAAAATATGATGTCTATCCTTCAATGTCACCTTGAGTGGTGTTAGGATATTAAAGGTGATTCACTTCTCTGATGATATCATTGTTGAAATACAAGGGGAAAATGAAGAATATGGTCAGCACAGCTTCCTCAAAGGGAACCCAATATGCCCCGTGGCTCCTGCTCCTGTTGGACAGCGGGAGGACCATGTGATTCCCCGGCCTACCTAGAGACTATTTCCTCAAAGTAGAACAAAATACACCCTTCCATTTCTAAATTGTTTCCTGTTGGGTGTTATGTCACTGAAATGAAACCAATCCATTCAGAAGAGAGGTTACTAAGTTTCACTACTCAAAGTATTAAGGATATATCAAAAATTTCTCTTGACTTTCTTTTTAAATCATAATTCCGATACAACTTTATATGATGTTAAGGAGGTAACAGTGTTATCAAAATGTGTTACTGACTCACACGTCAGAGAATAAGATCCTTGTACTTATACTGTCTCTATCTTCAGTGAGAGCTTCATAATGTTTATTTCTAGTTTCCTAGTGACCTGATAGAACTGCAAATGTCCAGAATACCATGCCATGTGTGTGAATTATATACCCTTAAAAATTAAGAAAGTATGCATATATATGTAAACACACACATATGAGACATACAAATATATAAATATGTATATGTATTTGTATATGTACTTGGCACTCTTGCTGCTTCTGAATCTTTGGTATAAAATAATTTCTCTCTTTTCAGAAGTGTGTGTGTGTGTGTGTGTGTGTGTGTGTGTGTGTGTGTGTGTCTCAAAAACTTGGGGTCTCAAATGAGGAAAATGTGTTTTATTTTTACAGTGATTTGGTCTTTACAATCAACATCCAACCAACTTTTGGCAATCTTAGTTTTATAAGGATAATCTTATAAATCTTAGACTGATTACCAAGAAAAGCCTCCAAACCTTGTTCTTTTTATTCTAATTAAATTTCATGCTACCAAGAAATTTTTGTGTGGAAGAGTAACAAACGGCTTTACATTATAAAGTATTGTAATGCTTAGAAGGCATTCCACGCACATGTTTGGGAGACATAGGACTCTCTGGAGCCTCATCTCCCTCTATGTACTGTTTACTCATTTGGGCACCCCAGTGCTTCAGATCTTCAACATAAAATGGTTTGCCCCCACCTTTTAAAGAAAAATGTGCATCCTCTGACAATGTCACACAAATAATGTCAATCTGAAAAAGGATATAACTTGGTTAATGTTCCCAAATATAATTACCCCTGAGAAAAATCTGTCTAAACATACATCATTCTTTTTCTCAACCAAAGGCAAAACGCTAAAAGTATTCTTATGAAATGTTTTTGTATATGAAAATATAGGTAAAATAATTCTGGCATCTAAATCTCTCCTGTGCTCTTAAAGACATCAGATGGTTGAGTTAAGCCACACTCATTTAAATCTACATCTTTTAATCAGAATCCACAGGCCCCTGGGGAAAGATCTACATTTTTTTTGGAGGTTTCAAATGGGAAATAACATGACTGATTATGAAGGTTATGTCACGGA
Organism: Rattus norvegicus; assembly: GCF_021556685.1. NCBI lineage: Eukaryota > Metazoa > Chordata > Mammalia > Rodentia > Muridae > Rattus > Rattus norvegicus. The sequence goes on along the minus strand of NC_141535.1, from coordinate 208,229,769 downwards.
TGGAACAGGGTCAACCACCTTCCTTCCTCCCCTTCTGACATTCAGCTATAATGTGAGGTCCAGCCTTGGCAGGATCAAAGGCTTCAACTCCCACTGATGCCCAACAAGGTTACATATGCAGCTGGAACCAAGGGTCTGTCTATGTGTACTCTTTGGGTAGTGGTTTTGTTCCTGGGAGCTCTGGTTGGTTGCTATTGTTGTTCTTATGGGGTTTCAAGCCCCTTCAGCTCCTTCAATCCTTTCTGTAATTCCTCCCTGTTTTCTGTTCAATGTTTTGTTGTTAGCATTTGCCTCTGTATTTGACATGCTCTGACTGAGTCTTTCAGGAGACCGCTATCATGTTTATAATTACCCAGTATTTGCTATACCTATAGCTTTTTCAATAAAGATAAAAAACTTTAAATGAAAAACATAGTCATAGATTGTTTTTCATGTATTAAAGCATTTATAAAATGCTTTATAAAAGCATTATAAAATCATTTGTTTTGTTTTCTGTGGCTATAAGAAAATGAAGTTAGCTTTTGGAAACTGTCCTGGAGATTCAAATGCTTGGGACTGGGAATCACTTAGTTCTTGTAAAGACTTCATTGTAAATGTCATTATGGTGAGAAAAAATATAGAACAAAAGTTCACCCAGTAGGTAGGACACCAGAGATTGTAAAGAGACAGTCATTCTTTTTACCAAATTTTATTTAATGGGAATTAATGAACTCTGAGAAATCAAAATCAATCTTTTTCAGAGTAGAAGGCCCCCTGACATCAGCATCTGTATTTGGCCCCAACTCTTGACACTGCAACACTGGGAGACCAAGTGCCTTGTGTAAATAAATACTAGAAGAGATGTCATGGAAGGAGAGGTTGAACAGTGTTAGTAGTGACTGGAGGTTGGAGGCAGATAGCTGGATTGCTGGATACATTTATCTGGAGATAGAACATTTTAAGGAATGTCAGTAGAAATCCCTTTTTACCTCTTACAAAGTGAACAATAGATTACTAATGAGGAGATGCCCTGCATGTCACCAGAATGCTCGTTTCTTAAAGGAGGAAGAAAGAGTAGGGTCTCACTGTAAGAGCTGCAGAATCTGATTGGGGCTATTTCTGAGAATTCTCATCCCATCCTCGGGTGTGCTAAGATGAGTTAGGAGACACATTCCCAACCCAAAACTAAGCACCAAATTTGGGTAAAACGAGGTACTTCAAATTTCACAAGCGGTCATAAAATTTGGGTTGTCTTTTGGTAAATTGGTTGAAGTAGTTCAGAAGACTGACATTGAGTGTTTCAGATGTGTGGAAATGTGATGAGAAGGGTTAAATGGCCAGGGAAGAGGTGGGGAATTTATGCTGCACATATGTGTGCTTATGCATGTATGTGAATCTCTGAGAATTAGAGACTTCTGTCGAAACACAGACACAGTGTGCAACATGCAGAGCCCTTCACATCGCAAACAGCTCATAGGTGACAGGACGTAGAGGTTTCCTAACCTCCTCTAAATCCTTCAAGAGTCCCATCTCATCTCGCTCTTCTCATGTATTCAGTCCATTCACTAGATGGGAATACATGTCTTCCTGCTAGAGCATAGTGGAAATGCACTGGATTTCTAAATCAGAACTAAGGGTCTTATTGTATGCATACTACTTCAACAGAATACAGAAACTAGCTAGCTCCATTTTGAGTTAAACACACTTCGATAGTTAAGCTTGAACCACTAGCTATAGGACCATAGTGTCCCAGTGACCTTCCTCAGAAAGCTCCTGGAGTTTCAACCCCCAAATTCTCAAACACGAGAATATTAGGAGTTGGCTATTTCCTCCCTCCCAAGCTTGTACCATAAAGCTACTCTCCACCACCAACCCCAGCAGGAGTGAATGTATTACCCTGCCAGTATCAGGCTTCACTCCTTGTTTGACCTTATAAGGTTCACTGCCACTCCCCACTTCCAACCTTACAACCCCTGAGTATGCAGATGAAGTATCTTCCAATATCTCTACCTTGGCCAATGGTACATAGCCATGCAAATCTTGCCCCAGAAACTGTTGCCACCTCTCCAGAGGCAGAAATTCTCCCTGTCCCTCAGTCAACTGAACCAGTTCTCCAAAGTTGTTCCCAGCTGTGTTTATTGCATTTCACTCTAACAAGATAATACTTACTGAATTCTTGGTGTTAAAGGAAGATTCTCAAGCACATCTATCAGTACACAATCAAAGACAGATAGACTATAGCAATCCTGTCTGCTCTGCCTGTAACATGCTGAGTGAGAAGTGGTCGAATGGCATTGGGAAAACTCTTTAGAAGCCAACCAGATTTTATCATGCAGTAACTGAGCACATAGACTTGATACTTGAATTCCAGCAGCCTCAGGTTTCTACACTAAATAGATGTCCATAGACCCATTCAGGGGGATTTCATGAGAGTTGAGTGAGGTGATATGTAGAAAGTCCCAGATCCAATGTTCACTCAAGACGTCGCAAATCTCCTTGTCACAATATTATTCCTCCTCTGTTCTGTTTTGCCGGCAATGTCATTTTCAGATTTACTTCTCTTCAACTTAATGGCAGTCCTTCCTTCTTACATTATTGGATTCTGCCTAGAGATAAATCAGTGCCACCACTTTAGAGTTCACCATTCCTTCCTAACACCTAGTTATTTTAAAGCTTCCATTTATTTATGTACGTATTTATTGTATATTTAATTTGGAAACATTCTACACATAGCATTTTCTGCATACCTATTTTGTATAAAAGTTGCTGTGAACTTTATAGGTACTATAGTATCATGCAATCTTTATAGCAACTGATGTGATATTATGTACTGGAGACTCTAAGGCTCCATAGGGTAATATAATGTGCTCAGAATGAAAAAGTTGGAATCTATCTATCTATCTATCTATCTATCTATCTATCTATCTATCCATCCATCATCTATCTATCTATCTATCTATCTATCTATCCATCCATCTATCTATCCATCCATCCATCTATCTATCTATCCCACTCCTTGTCTATGGTATTATAATATATAGTTAAGGTTGCACAGCATGTGTGTTTTTTCGGTGTAATCAAAGGTGGAAAATGAAAACAGACCCAAAAACAAAAAAAAATGCACACAGTTGGGAAGTGAAACGAAGCAGAAAGGAAAACAGTTCTGCACACAGATCATCTGATCAAACCTTCCATTTGCCCCTGAAGAGAAGTGTATTTTAAGTATGATGTCCACATTCTTGAAGACATATTTTTAACACAAGACTCCATTCTCCACGGTCTTTCATTTCCTTTTTGCACCTGGCTGTTGTAGTGGCATAACCTGGGAGGTCCATCTGTTCTGCAGGTGCCACGGACAGCGCACTGCCTAGATGAGGCTCAAGCACTGCGTTCCCACAGTGAATCTTGCAGCACTGCAGACACCATAGCGTAGTAGTAGGCTCCCCGCTGCAGGCAAAGACAGCTCATCCATCCTTATCTAGCACTGGCTTGTCTGGTTGAAGAAGGCAAAAACATAGGAGGTGACAATGTGCACTCCCCTTTGGGACCTGCCACCTGCCATCCAATACTTCAATCCCACTCATACCTACAGTAATTTCCCTTTCAGTTCGCCTCTTCCTTTGAGATTCGTCAGATAAACAGTATGAGATGATTGTCCGTAACACATAGTAGGGGGCAGCCAGGCTTCCACTTCACTTGTCTCATTAAAATGAAACCGGAGCAAAGAAGCTTAATTTAACAGAGATTCTTGGCATCAGCATAAGAGGGTTTTTTTTTTTTTTTTTGTTGTTATGGTTGTTTTTTAGTAAAGGAAGTCTACTTTCTGAGGAACACCTTAGTAACCCACATGATAGACACACACAGGTAGGTTTTACACAAGTTTCTATGTCCACAATTTTGCATAATTCCCAGGTGTTTGGTTTTCCTCATGGTTGTGGCCTCACCGGGTGCAATAGCATCATGTGTGCTTCCCTGGGAGCTTTCCCATGCTAAAGTTTCCCAGCTTGGCAATAATAGGGTGCAAAGGCTTTTGCCTTAAGGCAACTGATTCTACCCTGTACTTTGCCCTGGACCTGAATGATTCTCAATCTGCAAGCACAATGAAAATGGAGGATTAAAAAGACAAGGGAAGAGAAGAAAGATTCAGGTAAGGCAGAGGAAAAAACAGATTAGAGAGAGACTCTGGGAAAGGAAAAGGAAAAGAAACACAGACTACTCACAAAATGCTACTTGAAAATCAGACGCTTGATAGAATCATGGTCACAGTTCTAACACAGCACCAAGGAAGGCTCACAATGAGGTCTATTTTAACTGTGAAATATGTAGGTTCGGGAAAGATGTTTCTTTTTCTTTTTGTAAAGAGATGAATGCTGTGCAATGGATGTTTTTCTTCCCCTTCATGTTAACCTTTGTGGGTAGCTTCACCACAAATCACGTGAAGTTATAGTTATCAACCATATCCAATTAAAAATGCTAAGCCAGTTTCATCTGGAAAGAGACACTATATATATATATATATATATATATATATATATATATATATATGATAAATTAGTTATTGTCAAAGAGAGTGCCACCTATTACTGTGCTTATACAACAGTGTCATCTAGTGGACACTGGTCAGGCAAGTTGTAAGATGATTCCTAAAGGGTCTTATTTAAAATGAGCTACTCTTAAATGAAAATATGCTTTGTGTCTTCAATTTCCTGAAATTAAAGCAATTGAAATCATCATTTCTGATCCAGGCCATTATTTCAATTCCTTTTCTTCTTCTTCTTTGTTTCTTCTGGAAAAATCTAAGGGACCGAGAACTTTTATGCCTGCAGAAAGAAAAAAATAATAATTTTAAGATAATTTCTCTCCTGTGATAGCAGAGAACAAAAGAAAATAACGAAATGACTGTAACAAGTGGATGTCAGTGCATATATAGAAGCTAGGGAAGGGATGGAGGCTGGAAGACTGGTGGGCCGGGCTCTAATTTTGAAATCTAAGTGAATTACAGCTTCATCAACCACAAAACAAAGGAAGTAGCCAGGATTTTGTTGTCTTCTTTCCACAGATGTTGCCATCTTCCCCCAGTGTCTTTTTGCTACATGGTGTGCTGAAGAGATGGCTCTTTTGAAACAGAATTCTCCCACAGCCCCTCTTATTTCTCTGAAGGCTTAGATGTCATTTGTTTTGCACACCCGGTTTCCCTTTTATGAAGCCACTTTCCTTTAATTCTTGTTCTCTTAGAAGTCAAATATTGGAGATATATAAATGAGTACCATAATGTATTCTATAGTTTTTGAGTTTCTCTATACCATTTATTAAAAATGTGGAATCACCACATTTGCTGAAAAAAATGCAAGCTGGACTTTTAAGGATGTCATCAGTATAAGCATAGATGATTGTTTAAAGGACCAGCTCATGCGATTTTTTCTTATTCAGTAAGTGATCATTAGGAAGCACTCATACTAGTGTCTTCTATATTAAAATCCTTCAAAGGTGGGGTATTGATTTCATGCGCGCGCGCGCGCGCGTGCGTGCGTGCGTGCGTGCGTGTGTGTGTGTGTGTGTGTGTGTGTGTGTGTGTGTGTCTTTCAAACAAAGAGGGAAAGAGGCACATAAGGCTACAGAGAATTCCACATTTTCTCTTTGCTCACTATGTATCTAAGTGCGTATTCCACTTCCCCTCAGTGATGTATTGGAGCCACTTTGAGTATCACGAGTGGCATCTTCCTTTTAGTTTTAAAAATGACAAAGTGAAGTGGTAGAGGGGATGGTAGGAAGTTGATTTCCCTTCAATGTGGAGCAATGCTTTTCACCCTGTATTTTAGGGGGTTTAAGGTGCTCCCACGATGGAACACTTACCGTGATAAAGCATAATGGTTAACATCTAGGGGGATGACTTTTTAAATTGTATCATACTCTGGTGTTGCTGCCACAATGAAGGCTCTTGCCTGACAATACATCCTTATTATCAAGAAAGGTCTGGCGGAGCTAAGCAGTGATGTGTAGAAGATCACTACTCCCTATTCGTTGAACAGAAAATATTTATTACTTCTCAAATATTAGCATCTGACATTTAATTTTTAAACTGGGTGATATATACAGATTAAGCAAAACTTCAACCTGCATCCTGGATGTAATTTTAATTAAATATCAATTCAAAATTAGAATGTTGTTGGTATATCTATATAGTATATTTGCATGGACCTTAGCATGATTTTTATGCAAACATCACTAATTATCCATGGTATAAACATGTCATATTAAAAATATCTTGCATGTTTAGGCACATTATTAGGTAGAGAAATGCTGACTTTTTAGGTAATGGAACATGTGAGCCAAAGTAGTGGACATTTCCAAGTCATAATGACTGCAAGTTAGATCAGCAAGTTACATTTGAATAGACAAATGAGAGGCAAGGGCTGGGTTTGACATTTCATCTGAAACCTATACCTTCCACCAGCTCTTATTGAACATTAACGAGAATTGACAATAATTTTATATGAATTAAAAATCAACAAGGGTGTGGTGAAAGGAGATATATGCATGTTGTATAATGTTGCAATTTTCTGATGAGATAAACTACAAACTCCTGGAAAGTAAATGGTAATGCTATATGTAACTAACAGTTCAGTTTGATGAGATCGATGTCCGGGAGAACCACCTGACCACTTATCATATGAACAAGCCCAAAACTGAAGGATCTCTATACCTGTGGAAGCAAGCAATGTAATAAATTCCTGGAAAACAGAGTCTAATTAAGGGCTTTTTAGGGCAAATGAAAATCAGGAGAGAGTAATTTATACCATTGACGTCAATATCCTCTTATTTTCCATATCTATTTTGGGTTTAGCTGTAAGCCAACACTAAAAACACAGACTTCTCACTGACAATAAATGGAATTTCCTTGATGAATGTGGAAATATTCTCAGGAAACGCATTCCCACCCCGTGCACCTTAAAGTACTACACAGAGCAAATAACAGAAGTGGTCAGCATTCTGGAGATCAAGCCGGAGGCTGGGGAGATGTCTCAGCAATTAAGAGCACTGACTGCTCTTCCAGAAGACCAGGGTTCAGTTCCCAGAGCTCACGTGACATCTCACAGCAATCTGTAAACCCATTCCCAGGGTATGAGATGCTGTCTTCATACCTCTATGGACACAAAGCAGACATGTGGTATGTAGTCTTATTGTAGGCAACACACACACACACACACACACACACACACACACACACACACAAAATAAAAATTACATTGAAAAACGAATTTCTTAAAGGAAACTGAGCAGACTGCTAGTGTCTTAAGAGAACACTGAGTACCAGAAACCCAGGATTTTAATAAACTCTAAGGCATCCTCCTGTTATCTACTTGAACTACAGACTTCTTGGAAAGGTGGCAATGGTTGAGACATCCTCATCCATTCTAGCCCAGAGTGCCCTGGAACTAACTATGCAACCAGCTGGATTTGAGCTCAAAGGGATCCTCCTGCCTCAGTATCTCAAGTTCTGAGATTACAGGCATGAACTACCATGCCTGGGAAAAAGAAAGAAAAGGAAAGAAAAGAAAAGAAAAGAAAAGAAAAGAGAAAAGGAAGAAGTGTGAGAGGGAGAGATAAAAGAAACAGGAAGGAAGGAACAAAGGAAGGAAGGAAAAGAAAAAGAGATACTTATATATTATTTTACACTCAAATTATCTCTTTATTTTGTTTTATTTCTAAAACAGTACATATAACTAATAGCATCATTTTTAACTTGCATGGAAACAGTTGTTTTTTAAGGAGCATACTCTGTGTATAAGCCTGCATTAACTAACTAATATGAGATTTTCATAGTTTTATAGGTTAAAGCTGTTCATCTCTAACAAATGCTATTAACAATGTAAGATGCGTATCATTGGCAGTAATTATTTTTACTTGTTACTTGTTTGTTGACACAGGATCTCACTTTGTAGGCAAGGCTGGCATCAAATTTCCTTTCCCCCATCTCAGCTTCGAAGTGCTGAGAAATGTTGGTTAACTTTTATATAATTATCATATTAATTCTGAGTTCAAAGTAAGATTTTTAATACAAATGATACACTATTTTCCCTCATACAGGGCATTTTGATTTACAAGACATGCTAGTTTAGTTTTAGAAATAAATGATCCCAGTATTTAATAGCCTACTCTTTGATTTACATTTTCAATTAAGTCGTCACTTTCTCTTTAAGTAGAAATCTGTTCTTTATCAATTATTTATGCTCTAGGTGGATACAAGGATTCGTACAATTGTGATTTAAAATATATACTTGTAGAAATTAATAAAGAGATAAAAGACCATTCTATTATATCCTTTCTCTTTTGAAACAGTCTGAATATGTACACTAAGGTGAGCTGAAACTTGAAGAGATCTGCCTGCCTCTGCCACGTGAGGGTACCAGATACATAGCTAAGGCTTATTTTGAGAGCAAACTTTGAATTTTAAATGGTGAATATTAAAATTATTGAAGAACAGGTTATGAAATATAATAACAAAAATTGTCACTTCTCAGTGACTGCTGGGAAATTCAGTCATTCTTATGTTTCAGTTTACTCATTCCTTCAATGATGAATTTAATGACTTATGTGGATAGGTAGCCATTATTTAGCTAGGACCCTTCATTAATCTCCAGGTAGTAACAGACCCATGGGAAGCACACATAAGTCAATACATGGACCTAAACGAATTCAGTGTTCTCTTGTCCACAGAGTCGGGGGCATTGTGGATGGAGGACAGACTTTCTTAGCTCACTTTACTACTCTGGACACACCCAATCTTGCCAGAACTGTTTTGTTCATAATATCAGTCTGAAGCCAGTGAGGCCCGTATCACTGATTCTTTCTAGATTCATGTCAAGAGTCATTGATAACTCATGACATAAACAGTATTCGTTTCAACTCATTAGGTATCTTGATTGAGTTCTGCCAATGGAAGCAATATTTTTGATGTGTAAAGTTTGAAAATTATAAATAAGTTCTAGGATGAAAATTTGGATGTCTGGGAATGTGGTTTGGTTAACAGGATACTTGCCTAGCATGCACAAAGACCTGAGTTCAGTCCCCAGCATCACATGAAGCAGGCATGATAGCATAAAGCCTGTACTCTTCACATCCAGGAATTGAGGAAGAAAGGTGTCAATGCTTTAATACCATCTTTGGCTATGTAGAAGTTCACTGGATGGCATAAGTCTACTTACTATAATAATGTTCATCAGTCTACTTAACAATGGTCTATGTTGCATGCCAAATAAATGAAAAAGAAAGTTTGGATTGCTATAATCTAGTTCCCAGTGAATCATTGCTTATTCGTTATTTTACTTCTCTGTTTTATACTTTCTCTTATTTCATACATACATAAACTAAAATACAAATATATTTAGCAATATGTGCATTTATAACTTTTATATATAAACTTCAAATGTTTTGTTAAATTATACCTTATAAAATATGTAAATATTTACATTTTCAACATAATTCTCATTTACATATTTATATTTTCCTCTATTCATATGTACAGAGGGATATAAAGGTATATTTTATCCTTACCTCAACAGCACATAAACACACAATTTTTGTATGCTTTTCCGTAATTTAGAATCTATTGTGAAACAAGCTCTTTCAATGTGTCTTTCAAGCATGTCTTCCCTGATAGAAATACTAGGAGAGATTATCCAAAGGGCAGGGAGGAAGCACTCTCTCCTAGGAGTCCTGGGTGCATTCATTTCCTGACTCAAGGGACAGGAGCTCTGGGCACTCTGTGCCATTACACTGATGCCTGCTATCATGTTTCCTGAAAGCCAGAGCTCAGCTGCACATAGTACTCTCCTTATCGTGCTTTAGGGATGCCCAGGAAAGTCCACCACCCCTATCTACATCATACTTAGGTGGCAACAGAATTCAGATCTCAATCAAAGAGTTGCTCTTTTGAAATTAAAGTATATTTTTCCACCTAAAAGCTGTATGTTGGACATGTCAAATTGAAATACAAATTACATCCATTTTTTTCATTATATGTCTGTAAAATGAATAATATATTCCCAGTATTATATAGAAGAACATCTTTGGTTTCCTTTCCCCAGCTGACATTTTAATGTTTACTTCCACCCAAAAGAAAGAACTAACTTTTGCAGGTTGGTGAAATGGGAGAATATTTGACAATTTCTCTGATAATATTAGAAGCTTATTTAATTGTTCTATTAAGCTTAGCTCTGATGCTTTACAGTGTCAAATATGGTACCCTGGATATGAAGCACATTCAGCTAATTTCACGTGGTGTACCTATAGTGATATATACATGCTGATTAGACTGTTTTCTACTGTTATAAAAATATTTAAGGTTGGATACTTATATATTTGACATGCCCAATATACAGAGTTTATAATTTTGAAGGTTATAAGTCTAGAACATATGACTCTGCCTGATGACTTCGTGGTTATATCAGGCTGTGATACTATCAAGAGTATTTTCAAGAAGGAGAGATTGCCTCGGAAGATGAGAAGCCAGAGCATAGTCTTCATTCTTACAATAATTCTCCCAGTAAATGACCAGAGTCCCATGAGGATCACTTTAAACATTTCCAAAGAGCAATGCCTCAAATATCTTTGAACTAGATGCCTCTTACAACCTTAGGAAACCTTCCCTGGCTGCCTGATCACACTGAAATATTGGCTTTGGACTCAACTCCGAGATTTCCCTCTTAGAAGGTGGCTAATCTTAGCTTTATAATGGTTTCTCTCACCAGTGATGAGCAAAATAAAGTCGATAATAGTGTCTGCTCTTTAGAGTTCCTTGGAAAGAGTTTGGGGTCAGAATAAAATTTCTGTTCCCAATGATGGATACAGGATCTAACTGAAGTGGTTGTAACTAGCTTAACTGATCATCTCCAAAGGGAAGGTCCATGTGCAAATCAATAATGTAAAGTTGGTTATTGTCTCTCTGTGTTCTTCTCTGTCAGAGACATTAGAATTCGGTGTTCACGTCCTACGATTTAAACGAAGTTCTGATACAGCATATTTCCGCTTAGGTTTAAATAATATAGCCCAACCAAACGTGCCTTCATTTTCTCGAGAGCCAGTGTCTTCATAGTTTTCGGTTCAGCCTGAGCGTTCTTCACAGAGTAAGTCTAGTGTTAATCCAGGAATCACAAATTTCCTAATCTAGCTAAACAGAAAGAGACCCCAGGCTTTCAAAGAGGTCTCAGGATGGCACCTTTGCATCCTGGTCTCTGATCTTGCCGGGGTGGCTTCACTGGAGGCTACCACAGTCTTCCGTGGAGGAAAGATGCACGGAGCCATTTCCATGACTTCACGTTTGTCTTCACTGCAAAGCACCTTTCAGCGGGATTCTTTTTAGACTCTAATGTCACAGGGAAGCCAACAGAAAAAAAAAGTTCCAAGGAAGAGGATTGCCATAGCAACACCCTACATTTCTCCTCAAGTTTGGTCTTGTGTGGATCATCACATTAAAGCTTGTTTTTTCAGCTTGGTGAAAGCCACGGCTGTAATCTTCAGTGTGAAAAATCTCTTTGGCCCATCCAGAAGTTAAAAATAGGAAGGAATCATTTGAATTATTTCACGAACATAAAAATGTGGGACTGCAGTTCGTCCGCAGATGGAATTAACTCACGGAACGCCGGCATTTGGGACCACTGGCATTTCCCCCTTATGGTTTCAAATTGGATTCGCTTCTTGTCATTACGACTTACTATTTGTTGAGTGCAGACCAAATACTCAGTTTTAAGCTAAACAAAAGGTAGAGCACTCTTTTCCTTCAAGAGCACAGGGTAAAAATAAAAGCACAATATTGAGCCTGGACAAAGTGTGTTCAAGAGAGAAAAAAAGAGACACAGATGGAGACAAACAGAACAAGAGAGAGAGGGGGAGTGTTTGGTTTTGATAGCAAGAAAATTAGTCTATTTTAGGTATGCCCCAGCCAATAAAAGACCACATTTAAGAAGCTTTAGAACTAGAGGGTGTCTCTTCATGGTGAATTGACAGTGTTTTTTAAAAAGAATTCTAGGAAAAAGAATACACATTTAGTGAGGGTTTTTTTCACATTTTTTCCCAAATTGCACGTTAGTCCTTGTTTGAAACCTTTTTGTATCAAATGCCTGACAGAAAGTAGGATTTCACAGACACGGCAACTGCGAATATTGGGGGAGACCTATCAAATGGATTCTATGGTGGTTCTTCCAAAATTCAGACACATTCTTAGTCCAAAGAAGTCTCAAATTTATTGTTACACTTTCTTTGTTTTCCCTAATGCACTACATAAAACTGCACGTTACAGATTAAGGTTGTACATAATTGTTAGTTAGGAAAGCTAACACTGCAAATTAATAATAGTGAAAATAATACAGTTTGACACTTTTCCAAGCAACGGGGAAAATTCCTTGTTGTTATCAAAGCATCTAAACTCAAATTACAAATACAAATGTAAAGAAGAATTCAGTATGCAGCGGTCATAAAATTATGATCTGGAATTTATAGGAATCCATGAAGAATATGAAATATGACCCTGTAGAAATGCATGATTATATCAGTTGGCACAGCTCTTTAAATAAAGATTTTTAAAGTACTTAACAGTCCATAAAAATACATGTATAATTAACATTGATCATTTTGAAGCAGACATGGGTGGAATTTATGTCTTGTTAGTATCATCTGGAGTGAGGGCTTTGGTTTGTTTTATATAATAAAAGAGAGTCATTATTTTTAAATTGCAAATGTTCTTCCCCTGGCCCTGAAACAGACAGTCACGCAATTGACATATTTTCACAGCCCTTGGCAGTGATACATGCAATTTTAATCATGGATATTAATTCCCTTCTTCAAGCCACTAGCCCACCCCTTTAACTACTCTATTACTTCAAACTGCTATTTATTTCATGCCATGAGCAGTGACGCCTGAAAATTAAACTATAGATATTTATTATTTTTGCTCCTTTTGCCTCAGTGCATAAAATTTCCACTCGTACATTGTTAAGGGGTAAAAAGCTCATTGCTTCATCATGGGTTTAGCATCCCATGAGCTCCATGTTGTTGCAATTGAATATTATGTGGGTTTGGCATAAAGATATCAGCTAGCATAGATGAGCTACAATAACTGGTGACAGAAAAGGTGACTACACACTCCCAACAACTTTACAATAGACTCCATTTCTCCCGGAAAATCAGTATGACACACAATAGCCTCAACTGATATCACCCGAAAGTCAGGCACCTGCAATGAAAGAGTGGACATTCGATTGTTTGCAAAAGACACATTGGGTTGCAAGGTATTTGTCAACAATTGCTCTGTCAAAAAGTCTTTATATTATAAATTGTCTACCTCGGGGATATTCTGATGGGAAGTCTGGCTTTTCCCCAAAATAACCTTTAATTATAGTTATGTTTTCTTTTTTTCTTTCTTTTTTTTTAATCTTGACATTCTCAAAACTGCCCTCCTGGCTAGTCTTCAGTAAGTACCATCTGTAAGTTTTGATCACAAAATAACTGGTCCTAGAATCTGCCTGGCTAAAAGCACTGCGAGTCATTTTGGGAAAAGTCAGGCATAGTCAATTTTCACAGTCTTGAAACTTGAAATGATTTCTTCTAGCTTTCGGGAAAAAAAAATTCTGGCATGAAATTCTGTGTTAGAAAATTTCAAATAAGGATAGAGGAGGAAACTAGAATGCATGTAACAAATAGGAGGAAACTACATTAGAAAATGGAGTGTTCTAGAAACAGAACTTGTTGAGAAGAAAGAAATTTGCATCATTCTCATCAGAGTTACGCCTAATTATTTATATGTAAAGTTGGATACATCTGTGTTTCAGAAGCATGTGCAAGAATCAAAAGAAATGGATATTATGTTAATTATTATAAAGGAATGGTGGGCAGCCTCCTTGAACTTAACCAGTGCCTTAAAGAGCTAAGTTATCTCTAAGAACAAAACATGGAGTGGAGCATTCCATGGCCCACACTCCAGAACAGGCTAAATTTCTAGCACCTGACCTGGGCTACTCACCTCCACACAGAGATGTTTATCCAGAAGTTCCTTTTTTTTGAAAAATTTCAGTTACTTTATTTTTGACAAAGCCATTTCTCAGGAAAACGGTAAAGTGTCTGTTGATACCAGAATTGAAAGGAGAACTACTGTTCAGATTAAGCTGCTTCAGGTGCCTTTGATATTAGTTCCCCTAACCCCAGAATTAAACTAAACATGGAGTCTATTATCATTTCAAATCATCAACTATTTTTTTCTCTAGTGTCGTCCTAGAAATATTCAGTCCCAATTCAGGTGCCAATGCTCAAAACTAGGCATATTCTACCTTCTGGAAATGAAGAGGTTCTTATAATCTGTATCATCTAATATCAGGAAATGCTTATGAGATATTAAAACTTGACTGTACCAAGATCCTCACTACAATCAAAAGAGCTGTGTCAGAAATCCTTTGTATGTCACATCATTGGCTGACCTCAGTCTCCTGAGGTCTCTCCAGATCCTTCTGGAAATGCACAAAGACTGCTAAGATCACCATCTCTCTTTCTATTGAATTTCTTTCTGCCATCAATAACTATGATAATTTAAAGACATGGGCAGGGGCGGGGGTTGATCACACTTACTCATACCTATCTTCAACTTCCTCTCATTTAAACATGTGTCAACAGAAAAAAGTTGGTTATCATTTTAATAATATATGCTACACTACTAAGAATAATTACTGTATAGTTAGTTTTTACAACTTTTTGGCATCTTGCGACCTATTGGCTACTACACTGAGCAGCAGTATTCAGGATGTAGACACCTGTCATCATTATCATCATCATGAATCATCATAGATATCATCATCTATAATGTTTATTGACTATTAAACTGGACATGCACTCTCTATTTAAATTTAATAAAACACTTAAATTTTCTTAAATAGAAGTTCAAAAGTGTATAGTAAGAAGATCCTCCATTCAAATCTATCCCATATGCTACAATTCAGAAGTTCCTGAATAATATGTAATACATTTTGAAATTCCACACAACTGCTAAACTACTCCAAAACTTTTATATTTGAAACCAAGTATATAATCTGATCCATTCTAGGCCTACTCTCTAGTCAAAATTTCAATTTGAACCCAAACTCTCTGGTAATCTCTGCAGTCATCTCTCAAGAGAGCTCCCTCTACTGAAAGGACTCTCAAATACTATCTCCCATCATTCTCTATTTATTTTACTTACAATTAAAGACACAAGAGAAATTCATTCACATCACACAATAACACATCTCCCATCTTATGGGCTCCAGCCATTTTCTGTCCCTTTTTAGCTGTCCTTACCTCTTTCCTGTGGCAACAAAAGTCACCACCCCTTGCCTTTGTATGAGCTGGACACTGCACACCAGGAAATCTCCCCACTATATGAACTCTGAAGGCTGTGCCTGCATCTCAAGTGGCTTAGAATTTTTAAGAGCAAATCATTATTCTCCCTAGAAGAAATTATGGCAAATACAATTTTCTCTTCTTCTCATGTGTAATTCACTCAAAATTATTCAAAAAGTATGAGCATTTTATATTCTGAAAATGTGCATAGAACATTGCTTCAAAGGGGGTTGAGGGGAGAAGCACATTTGTTTTTAAGCTGTAATGCCCGTAGAATTTTCCACACATTCACTTCTAATCTTCTGTTTCTCCAAGATGAAATTCTTTACAGATGCAGTAATAAAATTAACTAACCAGACAGTCTATAACAATTACTGCTAAAAATCTGTACGATTTACACTTGTACTCCCCCCAAAGGCCATGTGAACATTTTTAGATAAAACAATATATACCTAGTTTTTGCTTCAGAGAACACGAGGCTGGAGTCTTCCAAAACAAGCCCTTCTCTGAAATCCATTAATTTAATTTTGTTAATTTAATTTCACCAGCTGTAGCATGAAGCTTGAGAAATAATTAGATAAAACTAAACAAAATGGCATTCTGGCTTCCTTTGTTTAAAGAAGAACAACAAAAACAAAAACTCTTCTCTTAAAATCCAACAATGCCTCTAGTCTACACGTTGGACTTCTGTGTGGTTCTGATGAATATATAAACCATTCAGTGCAGAGCATATATCCCTAGACAAAGAAGCAATATTGTTTTGGCCTGGTGTGAAAACTGCCTGCATTATTATCAGCACTGTGAAAGGCCACACAACTTAGCATTTTTTCAAAAGAGACTAAAAGATACTTAATCAGTGCTGATAAATGTGGGAAAAAAAGAATGTATGCTAATGCATTTTATGCTTTAAATAGCGACTCTCAACCTCTTCACCCATTCCATTGGTCCCTGAGGGATATATATCTGCTGCTTCTGAAAGCCTTCCCCATGTGAGGAGTCCCATCTTTACTGAACAGTAGGGACCTGTTTCTATATTGCTTCCACAACTCTACACCTTTAAACTGCTCTTTCTAGGACTAATGCTGCCCTCCAAAACTTAATTGGTTGGAATCCTGTGTTGGCTCACAGGAGCTAAAATGTGTGCAGGGTAAACCACTCACCCATTAATTTTTCCAAGGCATCAAGGCATCATTTAGTACCTGGAAAGAGGTAATTTAGCACATGGTGCTTTGGAGGAGCCACTGACGGAACAGTTTATTCCTAAGGAGAGTGTAACTCACCCTGGTTCACTAGAGAAACAGCCTCCTATTATAATCAGGATTATTATCCCCCATTTGCTCCCGTTTTCTGACTGAGGCTCCCAGCACCAGCTGGAGGCCTTATTTATAAATAACCTGTACTGGAGAACACCCGTGATGCTCTCAATATGAAAGCACAGACACACAGTTTATCCTTGGACATATTATTATTTTATTATTATGTGATGTGTATTCGGTGCATTTTCTCCAGAGAGTTGAATGCATTTCATGAAGTTTAAATAACCAGTAGGTATAAATCTATGCCACTGCCTGTAAGTTGTTTAATAATAATAAACGACAACTCGAGGGCAGAGAGCTAGAATTATTTATTTATAATTAGCACATGAGAAGGAAAGGACATTTCAACACTGAGGAAGTACTAATTTGAATATCTTTCATTTTTTGTTTACTATGGAATTAAATAAATTTGTGTGTTCAACACTTCCATTTCCCAGAGTAAAATAGTTTGCTATTGTAATGACTACTCACTCAATAATGATATTGATTAGCCCACTGATACTGTGTTTTAATGTACAATTGCATATATTGAAATCTATTTAGCTTCATTTGTCTGGGCCAGATAATTTTAACTTTTCATAATCAACCTTTCTTTGAAATTTTACACACACATATCACACAAACACACCGCGCGCGCACACACACACACACACACACACACACACACCATACATCACACAGTGTGTGTGTGTGTGTGTGTGTGTGTGTGCAAGTGCAAATGCTTGTGCACATGAGTCCATCCCTATTGTCTTCTGCTCAGTGCCTTAATTCACGGAGGGCTTCTAGTCCACAGGCTGCACTGTTCTCTAATTCCTGGCTCCCCATCCTCCTTATTCATTATTTATTTCCAGGGTTTCCTGAATCATGTTCTTGATACTTTAAATTTATTCCTCAACTGACACATCATGAATACAACCATCTTCTTCCCTAATATCTCAAAACGATAGTCAAGCATACATCTAGATTGTACAAGGATTGAGAATAATAATTGTGGAACTCTACCCATGGCAAAAAAAATACAATTCAGATGAAGTTAAAAATCCCCATCACCACCAACTTTCCCTCTGCTGGGAATGTCTAACCACATTCCCCTCAGTTTCCAGGCACTAGTATCTTGTCCTATAAAATGTTTATTTCCCTCTTACAATTCTTCTCAACTGGATTTCTATGTACACCTTTCATAGGGCAATGCCAGTTCGGTAGTATGAAGTGTATGGTATATGATGGCCCCACAGACATATTCTGTTATAAACATAATACGAATACATATGGATAAAAGATTTCTTCTATTTCTCTTCATATCTCAATCAAGTTAAATTATTCACCTGAAACAGAATCAGAGCAGATAAGTTTTCCTCACACTTGCTCAGCAAGTGTGAGGTCTAAGCTCCATATCCAGTAACCTCACTCACACAAAAGGAAAAAAAATGGAACTTGACCCTCTCCTGTAGGCTACATTCACTGTGACAATCTTGATTTGTACCTATTATCCATAAATTATTATTAATGCTGTCTTTCAAAATCCTCCATTTGATATTACAGTTTTCACTCATATGCCTGAAGAGCATTTACTCCCATGTAAATTTTGCAAAGTCTTTTAATGCATACAGTAATAGATCCAACATGGCACATAGGTCAAATAACAGCTCTAAGTGATCTGACAATGTAGACAACACGTAGCAGTTTATTGTTCACCTAGGCTACTTGGGAAAATGGCTCTGTGAACGCCACTGGTTATTTTTATATTGTCATTTATATTATTTATTATCTCTCCTCTACTTCATCCCCAGCTCCGAATGTTCTCATTCAAATAAATTAGTAGATGTTTGTAACCTCATCCCAGAAGCATAGTCCCAGCTAAGATGTTGACAGATTCTTTCAATCTTACACATGTACCTTTCTCCCCCTTTGCAATGAGTACCAACAAGCCAGCATCCAATCCTGTAATGATCATCAGCGTCATAGCATTTTCCTTTAGCCTGCTTCAAGCTTAGTGGTTGGAACTTTGGACCTGACGTGGTATTGTGAGGATACGGTATTGGGAATGCTTGGACTGACAACTCTGTAGATTCACTGAAGACCTACTTTATTTCTTTTAGATCTCCACTTTGGCAACCTAACATATAGACTCTTATATGCTCTCATATACATAAGACTAAAGGTTTTAAGGAAGGCTAAAAAACAATATTCATATCAGGTTGACTTTAAGCTGGTTATTTCCGGACTTACAAATCCAATATTAGGACAAGAGCTTCTTACTCCCTGGAAAGTAGAGTCACCATCACCTTTATCTTCCTCCTTGTTATCTCCCTCCAATCTCTCTCCAACAAATCCAGTTTCTAATAAGTTCATAGAAGGAAGCATGGATTGCATATAGGAACTCTTTAACCTGTTATTAACAAGTGCCTTTGCTTTAAGATAGGAAAGCCCTTGTCAGGAGAAAGGGCTCAGCCAAGAAGACCCCCATACTGCTACTCCAAATGGACTGATTTTGGTTCTTAGCACTCAATTTAAGGGGGATCAGATGCCTGTGGCTTCCATAGGCACCTACATTCTTGACATGCGCACACAAAGACACACAGAAACACACAATTAAAAATAAATCTTTTTATTAATCATTTTATTCATTTACATTTCAAACGATATCTCCCTTCCTGGTTACTCATTCACAAACTGTTCAACCCATCCCCCTTCTCCCCCTCCTCTTTCCCTCTATGAGAGTGCTTCTCCACCCACCCAGGATACTCCTGCCTCACTGCTGCTGTACTTGATACCTACGCTGGGGTATCAAGCCTGCACAGGACCAAAGGACGTTTCTCGCATTGATGTCAGATAAGGCCATCCTCTGCTACATGTGTATCTGGAGCCATGGATCCCTCCATGTGTACTCTTTGGTTTGTGGTTTAGTCTCTGGAATCTCTGGGTGGGAGATTCCACTCAGATGAGTTGATATTGTTCTTCTTATGGAGTTGCAATTCACTTCAGCTCCTTTATTCCATCACCTAGCTCTTCCATTGAGGTCTCCCCGCTCAGTCTGATAGTTGGCTGTGAGTATCTGTATCTTTATTGGTCAGGTTCTTGTAGAACCTCTCAGGCAACAGCCATACCATGTTCCTGTCAGCAAGCACTTCTTGACATTAACAATAGTGTCAGGTTTGATGTCTGCAAATAGGATGGATCCACATATGAGATGGTCTATGTTCTACTATGTTTATAGCATCCTTATTTATAATAGCCAGAAGTTGTAAACAACCCAGATATTTCTCAACAGAAAAATAGAAAAAGAAAATGTGAAGCATTGACACAATGGAGTACTACTCAGCTATTCAAAAATAATGACATCATGAAATTCGCAGGCAAATGGATGGAACTAGAAAATACCTTCCTGAGTGAGTTATCCCAGACCCCAAAAGACAAACATGGTATGTACTCACTGATAAGTGGATATTAGCCCAAAAGTTCAGAATACCCACGGTACAACTCACAAACATATGAAACTTTACAGTAAGAAAGGCAAAAGTGGGGAAGTCAATCCCACTTATAAGGCAAAACAAAATAATCATAGTGGTAGAGGGATGTAAGGACGTGGGAGGGAGAGGTGAGAGGGAGGGAAATGGAGGAGTATCAGGTATTGGAAGGACAGAAGTACAGAGCATTATGAAATTGAATAGAAATATGTAGCAGTGGGAGATGAGAAACTGGAAATAGCCACTAGAAAGTCCCAGATTCCAGAGAAATGAGGGGCATCCAGGACCAAATGGTGATGACATTAGCTGAAATACCCAACAAAGGAAAGATAGACCCTGAAGAGACCACCTCCAATAGATCGGCATGGCCCCCAGTTGAGGGATGGGGTTGACCACACATCTCAAAATTATTAACCCAAAAATAAGTTTTTTTTTTAAGAAAAAAAAATTTCCTCTCTTTAGTGGCCTGTGGGAGTTTGGAGAAACACTTCCAGGTATAAAATATCCTTACAGAACGACGTTAGTCATTTAGAAAACAACTGCTTAGGATTTCCAAAAAATTCACTTTTTATATGACTTATCTGAATATTGAAAGTATATTTCTTTGTTATCATCCCTCCCTTAAGTTGCATAGCTTTTTTCTGTACCCTCTACCCCATCATCTCCACTGTGGTCAGAGATCTGGAAGGTGAGTTGTTCATTATGCAATTCTGGTTCTAAATCAACATACATTTCCTCTACTGGGTCTGAAGAAAGAGAGGTACCTCCCAAATTGTTACTCTTTTTAATTTTTTATTATCATTGTATCTATGTGGAAGTGCATATGTGCACAGGCATGTGTATAAGTGTGAACAAGTTTCTGGAATGAGTTCTCTCCTTCTGTGGGTTCCAGAAATCAAACTTTGGTTCATTGGGCTTTGGCAATAAATACCTTTGTTTTCTGAGTCATCCCAACAACCTTGTTTTCTTCTAAAAAAAAGTAATTTAGAAGTACTTATTGATTTAACTAAAATAAAGATATATTAATTTTCCAGACTCACTTCCAATTCATTAAATTTTCCTGCCACAAATGGAGGCACTGTCTCCAAAAGTCCTAGCAGTTATGATATGCAATTGTCCAAAAAATGCAAAAAAAAAAAAAGCAAAATACAGCAAACCAGCAGCCAACATCAAACTAAATGGAGAGAAACTTGAAGGAATCCCACTAAAATCAGGGACTGGGCTAAGTTTCCCACACTCTCCCTACCTATTCAATATAGGACTCAAAGTCCTAGGCAGAGTGATTAAACAACAAAAAGAGCTCAAACGGATACAAACTATAAAGGAAGAAGTCAAAATATCACTGTAGATGATATGATAGTATACTTAAGTGACCACAAAATTCCTCCAGAGAACTCCTAAACCAGATAAACAACTTCAGCAAAGTGACTGGATATAATATTAACTCAAACAAATCAGTAGCTTTCCTCTACTCAAAGGATAAACAGACTGAGACAGAAATTAGGGAAATGACACCCTTCACAATAGTCACATAATATAAAATAGCCTGGTGTGACTCACACCAAGCAAATGAAAGATCTGTATGACAAGAACTTCAAGTCTCTTAAGAAAAAAAGAAGATCTCAGAAGATGGAAAGATCTCCTATTCTCATGGATTGGCAGGATTAATATAGTAAAAAGTGTCTATCTTGCAGAAAGCTATCTATAGATGCAATGCAATTCCCATCAAAATTCCAACTCAACTCTTCTTAGAGTTAGAAAGAACAATTTCCAAATTCATTTGAAGTAACAAAAAAAAAAACCAAGAATAGTGAAAACTATTACCAACCATAAGAGAACATGCGGGGGAATCACCATCCCTGACCTCAAGCAGTATTACAGAGCAATAGTGATAAAAACTGTATGGTATTGGTACAGAGACAGCATTTTCAGCAAATGGTGCTGGCTCAACTGGAGGTCAGCATGTAGAAAAATGCAAATCAATCCATTCTAATCTCCTTGTACATTTACACAATGGAATAATACTCAGGTATTTAAAACAGTGACTTCATGAAATTCTTAGGCAAATGGATTGAACTAGAAAATATTATCCTGAGTGAGGTAACCCAATTACAGAAAAACACACACAGTATGCATTCACTGATAAGTGGATATTAGCCCCCAAACTTGAATTACCCAAGATACAAGCCACAGACCACTTGAAGCTTAAGAAGAAGGATGACCAAAGTTTGGATGCTTCAGTCCTTCTTAAAAGGTGGGAAAAAATATTCATAGGAGGGGATATGGAGACAAAGTTTGGAGCAGAGACTGAAGGAATGGCCATTCAGAGCCTGCCCCACATGTGGCATATATATATATGCACCAAAACTAGATAAGATGGATGAAGCTAAGAAGTGCATGCTGACAGGAACCAGATATAGATGTCTCCTGAGAGACATAGCAAGAGCATGTCAAATACAGAGGCAAATGCTAGCAGTAAACCATTGAACTGAGAACAGAATCCCCATTGGAGGAATTAGAGAAAGGATTGAAGGAGCTGAAGGGGCTTGCAACCCCATAAGAACAACAATGCCAACCAACCAGAGCTCCCAGGGACTAAACCACTACCCAAAGAGTACACATGGACTGACCCATGACTCCAGTTAAATATGTATCAGAGGCTGGTATTCTTGGGCACCAAAGGAAGGAGAAGCCCTTGGTCCTGCCAGGGTTGGACCCCCAGTGTAAGGGAATGTGGGGGGGAGGGTAGAAGGGGTTGAATAGGAAGGGGAACACCCTTATAGAAGAAGGGGAGGGGTAGGGTATAGGGGGCTTATGGCCATGAAACCAGGAAAGGGAATAACATTTGAAATGTAAATAAACATCCAATTAAAAAAAAAGAAAAGAAAATATCATCCTGAGTCAGGTAAGCCAGTCACAAAAGAATACCCATGGTATACACTCACTGATAAGTAGATATTAGCCCAAAAGCACAGAATACCCAAGATATAATTTACAGACCAAATAAAGCTCAAGAAGAAGGAAGACCAAAACATACTTCAGAAGGGGAAACAAATACTCAAGGGAAGAATAGGGAGACAAAGTGTGGAGCAAAACTGAAGGAAATGCCATCCAGAGACTGCCCAACCTGGGGATCCATCCCATATACAGACACTACTGCAGATGACAAGAAGTGCTTGCTGACAATAATAGCCTGATACATTTGTCTCATGAGAGGCTATCCCAACGTATGACAACTACAGAGGCAGAGACTCAATCCAACCATTGGACTGGGTAAAGGGTCCCCAATGGAGGAGTTAGAGAAGGGACAGAATGAGCTGAAGGAGTTTGCAACCCAGAGGAAGAACAAGAATAACCAACCATATCCCCCAGAGCTCCCAAGAACTAAACCACCAATCAAAAGAGTACACATGGAGTGAACCATGTTTCCAGCCGTATATGTAGCACAGGATGGTTTTGCTGGACATCAATGGGAGGAGAGGCCCTTGGTCCTGTGAAGGCTTGATGCATACTGATGTCCCAGTGTAGGGGAATACTAGGGCTGGGTGGTAGGAGTGTGTGGGTGGGTACAGGAGCATCATCTTAGAAACAGGGGGAGGGGCAATGGGATAGGGGGTTTCTGAGGGGTAACCAGGAAATGGGATAACATTTGAAATGTAAATAAACCAACTATCCAATAAAAAAGGAAAAAATGCAAAACAAAGCTAGGCTGCTGGCTAACATATTAAATTAGCAGTTATTCATGGAATGAACATCTCATAAGAAAACCTCTGTCTCTCTCTGTCTCTCTGTCTCTCTCTCTGTCTCTCTGTCTCTCTGTCTCTCTCTCTCTCTCTCTCTCTCTGTGTGTGTGTGTGTGTGTGTGTGTGTGTGTGTGTGTGTGTGGCACAGGGGTGCTTGTGCACATGCATGAGAGATGGAGAGAGAGAGAGAGAGAAAGAGAGAGAGGGAGAGGGAGGGGGAGGGAGGAAGGGAGGGAGAGGGAGAGGGAGAGAGAGACAGTGTTTTTTTAATCGTTATTCTTCAATTGACTGGAACATAAATCTTCTGATTCTATTTATGGCCTTCCCAATTGAAAGGGTCAAACACGAGGTCTGATGTACTAAAATTCTCTACCCCATTCATTTAGTAGATCTACGGACTGGGAAGATAGATGGACTCCCCCCCATAGAAAGTTTCCTCCAAAATTAAAGCCTTCCATCTTAGACAGAAGCTCATTAAAACAGAATGTTTGAAGCTGGGCAGGTGAAACAATAGAATATTCTGCAGGGAAGGGAAACATTCTACCCTACAGGAACATTCATTAAGCTCAGAACATAAAAAACCCAATAACTTTAAAAAGTCACTGAAATTGACCAAGTACAGTAGGCCCCTCTCTTTCCCAAGCATATGTAAGCAGTAAGGTATGCTGACAGAGGGAGTCCAACCTAGGCAAGCTTCCTTGAAGAAATGAACCATAAAAGCCACTTAAGAGAAGCAGAGATCAGCGACGTTTTCTAGAAAAGCCTCAGACACATGAGCTATCTGAAAGAGAGAGTGAGCTGTCCTGCAGGTTGTTTCCAGTGATTCAGGTTTCCAGCTTTCATTAGATGTCATCAATGCTTGTGTGGACTTTGATGATGTCATTGCCATTGAATCCTTTCTCTTCCTATAAGTAGCCGCTCACATACAGCTCTGTTTTTTTTTTTTCCTTTTTTTCTTTATTAACTTGAGTATTTCTTATTTACATTTCCCTTTCCCGGTTTCCGGGCCAACATCCCCCTAGCCCCTCCCCCTCCCCTTCTATATGGGTGTTCCCCTCCACATCCTCCCCCCATTACCACCCTCCCCCCAACAATCACGTTCACTGGGGGGGGGGGGGTTCAGTCTTAGCAGGACCAAGGGCTTCCCCTGCCACTGCTGCTCTTACTAGGATATTCATTGCTACCTATGAGGTCAGAGTCCAGGGTCAGTCCATGTATAGTCTTTAGGTAGTGGCTTAGTCCCTGGAAGCTCTGGTTGCTTGATATTGTTGTTCATATGGGGTCTCGAGCCCCTTCAAGCTCTTTCAGTTCTTTCTGATTCCTTCAACGGGGGTCCCGTTCTCAGTTCAGTGGTTTGCTGCTGGCATTCGCCTATGTATTTGCTGTATTCTGGCTGTGTCTCTCAGGAGAGATCTATATCTGGTTCCTGTCCACCTGCACTTCTTTGCTTCATCCATCTTGTCTAATTGGGTGGCTGTATATGTATGGGCCACATGTGGGGCAGGTTCTGAATGGGTGTTCCTTCTGCCTCTGTTTTAATCTTTGCCTCCCTATTCCCTGCCAAGGGTATTCTTTTTCCCCTTTTAAAGAAGGAGTTAAGCATTCGCATTGTGATCATCTTTCTTGAGTTTCATGTGTTCTGTGCATCTAGGGTAATTCAAGCATTTGGGCTAATAGCCACTCATCAATGAGTGCATATCATGTATGTCTTTCTGTGATTGGGTTAGCTCACTCAGGATGATATTTTCCAGTTTCAACCATTTGCCTACGAATTTCATAAACTCGTTGTTTTTGATAGCTGAGTAATATTCCATTGTGTAGATGTACCACATTTTCTGTATCCATTCCTCTGTTGAAGGGCATCTGGGTTCTTTCCAGCTTCTGGCTATTATAAATAAGGCTGCTATGAACATAGTGGAGCACGTGTCTTTTTTATATATTGGGGCATCTTTTGGGTATATGTCCAAGAGAGGTATAGCTGGGTCCTCAGGGAGTTCAATGTCCAATTTTCTGAGGAACCTCCAGACTGATTTCCAGAATGGTTGTACCAGTCTGCAATCCCACCAACAATGGAGGAGTGTTCCTCTTTCTCCGCATCCTCGCCAGCATCTGCTGTCATCTGAGTTTTTGATCTTAGCCATTCTCACTGGTGTGAGGTGAAATCTCAGGGTTGTTTTGATTTGCATTCCCCTTATGACTAAAGATGTTGAATATTTCTTTAGGAGTTTCTCAGCCATTTGGCATTCCTCAGCTGTGAATTCTTTGTTTAGCTCTGAACTCCATTTTTAATAGGGTTATTTGTCTCCCTGCGGTCTAACTTCTTGAGTTTTTTGTACATTTTGGATATAAGCCCTCTATCTGTTGTAGGATTGGTAAAGATCTTTTCCCAATATGTTGGTTGCCGTTTTGTCCTAACCACAGTGTCCTTTGCCTTACAGAAGCTTTGCAGTTTTATGAGATCCCATTTGTCGATTCTTGATCTTAGAGCATAAGCCATTGGTGTTTTGTTCAGGAAATTTTCTCCAGTGCCCATGTGTTCAAGATGCTTCCCCACTTTTTCTTCTATTAGTTTGAGTGTATCTGGTTTGATGTGGAGGTCCTTGATTCACTTGGACTTAAGTAATTCATTGCAAGTAGATCACTGTAAGCCACTCCTCAATGAACTCATTGGTTCATCAAGCTGGAATTCAATGGTATCCATGCTTAGTCTGCTACTGGGTCCATGTGTAGAGTGAGTACATGTTTCTTTACATCTCCCCAGAAACAGTGCCACAGAGCATTGGATGAACAGTAATTTTTAGTCACTGGAAGTACATTTCAAAGGACACACATTTAGAAATACTTGAAAGAAGCAGTAGGAGGGAAAAGCACTTCTAAATAACTTAATAGTTATATCAGGCTAATCTGTGACCAGGTGGCTTGTAATAAGCTATGTTTTTCTTGTCTTCATGCTTTTAAATATAAGAAGGATCATGGTCTCCTGTGCTTTATGCCAGTAAGGTTAAAAGTCTTTTAAACCTCAAAAGCTAATTAAAATGAATGAAGTGTTATAAAATATTATATTTGATGCTAAAATTCATAAATCTGTGGAATGATCCCTCACATGTATTTCTCTTTTTTCAAACTCAGAGGAAGAAGTATTACTGTCTTTTATTTACTTTGCTAGGTTTCTTCTGTTTTCTACAGTGCAGGACATAGAATGAGTGTAGACAGTTGGTCTGATGCTGCTTGTATTCAAAGGCTAAATTCTGAACCCCAAGATCTGACTGCTCCAAGAGAAGTGGATCCCTACCTATGTCGCGGTTTATAATGTAAGCTTTTTCCCTCACGTTATTTCTGGTTAGTTAATAAAGACACATACAGCCTGGGCTGGGCAGAAGAGAGGGGAAAGAGTGAAGGTTCTAGGGCTTGTGGTCAGAGGCAGGGACTACAAGAAGAGAGGAGAAGGAAGAGGTCATCATAGGGTAGGGGGATCATGAGAGAATGACCATGAGAACCAGCCTCTAGAAGGACCAACACAGTTGCAAATGATATCTCAGTGTTCTTGACAGAAAATTACAGAAAAGTAGATAAAATAACAGGGTCAGCATCTGCCCAGATCTAATGCTTTAGGTCTTATTATAAATGTAAAGGGTTTTGTCTCATTTATTTGAAACTATATTATCTAAGGTGAGGTAGAAACCCCCAGATAATATTTACCACAACATGAGTGTAAGCTGGCGTTCTATTTGCTGTGATAAAACACTAACTAATGTCACCAACAATAACCCACGTGTGACAACAGAGCACTCATGATCAAGCCAACCTTTATCAGCACCTGTCTTCCCTACTTCATTTGGCATTAAGTTCAAACCATGAGAAAAGGGGTGAAAAATCACAGAATTATACTACAGGCCTCAAGTTTTATGTCCGTCTTATACTGCAAAATAGACTCATTGCATCACACTGATCCCCAAAGCCTTAACTCATTAGGGCATCAATCTAGACAGCCAAATTTTCATCAGAATCAGATATGAGTCAGACTCAAGTCATAATTCTTCCTGGAATAGACACCTCTTTAGCTATAAGCTTATGAAATTAAGATAATCTTGTTTCAGAATATAATGGTGAGACAGACATAAAATAGACGTTCCTATTCCAAAGGGGTGAAATAGCACTCGCACAAAAATAGAACTGACCCCTTCTAACTGGAAAATCCAAGACGGATGAAGCATTAATAAAATTATGGACTTTGTCTCCGTGTTCTGCATCACAGGCACAGAGAGGCCATAGTTGAGTTACTAAGGATTGGTGCTAAGCTTGCTTCCCCTGTCACTTTGGGACGTTTGATCTACTCAACAGTTCCAACATCCTTATTCCTGCACCTTTCCTAGGCTGAATTTGTTGCTAATTTGTCTTCTGTTTCTTTGGCATTGGGGAAATTGCCGCATTTCTGTGTTATTGTTCAACTGATGATACATTTCCATGTCCTCACTCTTGTGGTCTTGCTGAATATCACCCTTGTGAAAGCTCTCCAGTGATCACCTTGTGTAGTCTCTCCAGTGACAATTCTCTACCTGGTTTTCTTGAGTATCAAGTAAATTAGTAAAATTCTAGGCAAAGTACCCACACCTTTTGCATTATGTATACCTTCAAGGTAAGCACCACCTAAGTTTAACTGAGGTCTAGTGCTTATACTTCATGGAGTACTGGCCATAACTACACATCAGTCCATCTGAGCTATGTGTAGGGTGGTGCTTGATGTCTATAATTCAAGGATTACAATCCTAAGGTAAAGGTAAATAGAGAATGAAAAGGCCACTGTGTACTTCATTAGAAACAGCCCATTTGTGGGCTTTAGACGATGTGATCTACCATTAAGATCTTTGAAGTGCCTTCAGGATTTTTCACCAAGTTTATTTTTTTTAAAATATGTATTATTTATTTTACTAGTTCTTAAAATTAACATACAAAGTTGTGGGTTTCTTTGACATTTTCTTTTTTTTTAATTCATTCTTCTCTCATAAAATAAGTCCCAACTGCAGCTTCCCCCTCCAACAACTCCCCCAAGTTCCTCCCAACCACCTCCCAGTTCCCCCTGGATCTATCCCCGAGCCCCTGAAAGCCTCCCCATTTGCCCTGAGGAGAAAATAAGCCTCCAAGTAGCAACAACCAAACACAATAAAACAAGATATAATAAGACAAGGCACAAAGCCTCACTGGGTTAAGGCAACCCAGTAGGAGGAAAAGTTTTCCAATAGCAAGCAAAAGAGTCAAAGATATCCCCAGTCCCACTGTTGGGAGTCCCACAAAACACCAGGCTAAAAACCATTATCATATGCAGTAGATCTAATGCAAACCAATGCAGGCTCTGTGATTGCCACTCTAGTTCCTGTGAGGTCCCATGAGCCCAACTTAGACATGCTCTCCCAGTGTCTGGCTCCCAAAATTCCTCCTCCTGTTTTCTGGTTGGGGCGGGGGTCCCTGAGTTCAGAGGTGAGAGAAAGTATGGAGACCTTCAACCCTGGGGCTCTCTTTCTTCCTAATATTTGCCTATAGATCTCAATATTCACTCCCATTAGCTATCAGTGGCTTTGTTGACTGCTAGACTAGGCACTGATCTATGAGTGTAGCAGAATATCATTATGAATCATTTCATTGACTTTTTTTCTGTGTTGTTTGTTTTTAGATCCACCGGGATTTTCTTTAATTATTAAATAATGCTTTTATAAAATCTTTAAAAATTCCATACAATGTATTTTGAGCATATTCGTTTCTATTCCCACAACTCCTGTCTGTTTGTCTGTCTCTTTCTCTCTCTCTCTATCTCTCTCTCTCTCCTCCCTCTCTCCCTCCCTCCCTCTTTTTCTCCCTCTCTCCCTCTCCATATATATATATATATATATATATATATATATATATATATATCACTCATTGTATGCACTCACTGATAACTGGATATTTTCCTCAAAGCTTGAAATACCTAAGAAAATATTCACAGATCATTTGAAGCTCAAGAAAAAGGAAGACCAAAATGTGGGTGCTTCATTCTTTCTTACAATAGAGAACAAAATACGCACATGAGGAAATACAGGGACAAAGAGTGGAGCAGGTACTGAATAAAAGTCATCTAGAGACTGCCCTACCTGGGGATCCATCCCATATGCAGCTAACAAACCCAGTCACTATTGCTGATGCCAAGAAGGCCTTGCTGACAGGAGTCAGATCTCAGTGTCTCCTGAGAGGCTCTGCCAGAGCTCTACTGATACAGATGAAGATGCTTGCAGTTAACCATTGGACTGAAGAAGGGGACTCCAATGGAGGAGTTAGAGAAAAGACTGAGGGAGCTGAAGGGGTTTGCAACTCCTTAGGAAGAACAATATCAATGAACCAGACTCCACTAGATCTTCCAGGGATTAAACCACCAACCAATAAATATATATGGAGGGATCCATGACTCCAGCCCCATGTATAGCAAAGGATGCCATTGTCCAGCATTGATAAGAGGAAAACCCTTGGTTTCTGTGAAAGCCCGTTTTCCCAATGTAGGCTAATGCCAGGACGCTGAGGTTGGAATGGATGGGTGGGATTGGGAATATCCTCATAGAAGCACATGGAGAAGGAGGGGGGAAGGGAACGCAAGGATAGGGGATAATATTTGAAATGTATATCCATAAAATATCCAAGAAAAATAAAATTTAAAAAATGAATATGTTTGGCCCATGGAAGCAGCATTATTAGGAAGTATGGCATTATTGGCAGAGCAATAATCTATAGAGAAGGGATGTCACTGTGTAGCCAGGGTTTTGAGGTCTCATATATTTTCCAAATCTGGCCAGTGTAATCTAGAACCTCCTCTTGGCTGCTTATAGATTTGAGTCTCCAGCTGACTTCCTTCAAGATGTATCACTCTTGGCTCATCCAGCAAAAAGACTGCCTGCATGATGCTTGCCACCATCATGGTAATGGACTGAATATCTGAAAGTATAAGCTAGTCTCAAATAAATGCTTGTCTTCATAAGAGTTGCCTTGGTTGTGTTGTCTCTTCACAGAAATAGAACCCTAAGACAGTTATCTACAGAGAAAATTGACTATCATAGATGATTGGAATCACTGGGAATTTAAGTCATCTAATTTCCACTAGGTAATTCTTAGATTTTTATTTGTCTTTTGTTAGTGTTCTATCCTGCCTTCAGACAATTCTAATTTCCTAATATCCAAATATGCTCCTTCAAATAACTTGTTTCTGGCTTTTTCTATTTCTCCAATGTTGCTGTTATTTGAACTTTTCATCATAAATAAAAAGATTAAGTCAATTTTGAATATCCAAAACCTCAGTTTTCTCTCATATACATTTTTTTAGCTAACTTGTCAAAAATGATCTTTATCTAGTGTATTATGGTTGATGCCACATGATGTCTGTCTTTCTGCTCCTCCACCATTAAGGTGTTTAGAAAGGGGTCCTGTTCTAACAACTTCATGTTGAAATTCCAGCATAAGGTATTGTCTGCTGTTCACGATATATGGTTTTGTTTTGCTTTTTTATTCATATGCTATTGGTACGTCTAATAAATTCTTCAGGAAAACTACAATGATAAAACTTGTCTACCAAACCTAGAGTGATGGCTTAGTGGTCAACAATACTGGCTGCTCTTCAAGAGGACTCAGTGTTGGTTTGGTTCTCAGCACCAACGTAACAGTGACTCCAGTCCCAAGGGAAAAGACATCCTTTTCTCATCTCCATGGGCATCAGGCTTGCAAGTTGCACACAGACATGCATATAGGCAAATACTATACATATAACATTAAAAAGTGTTCTTTCCAAGTAACTAATGAAGTTTCCTCAAATGCCTATTAATCATGTGAAGCATGAAGTTTACATCACTACCCAATTTAAATATTCACTTATAGTATTTTAAATTTAGATTCAAAATTAAATATGCATTTGGATTACTACTGCATCAAGCAGCACAACTGTAGTACTTTTACCATTTATAGGAGCTATTACTTTGGTCCACATTGTAATTTGCATTACTTTGTTAGTGCCTGTGCAAAGACCATGTATCTTGCTGAAATCCCTTCTGTGAACTGCACACCTCTAGACTCTCTCAGAGTATTGTTTAGGCATTTACTTCTCTTGCTTCAGAGCCGTGCTTAGTGAACTTTCACTCTCTTGCTGACATCTTTTCTTTTTTTTTTTTCGGAGCTGGGGACCGAACCCAGGGCCTTGCTAGGGCCTTGCTCCTGCTAGGCAAGCGCTCTACCACTGAGCTAAATCCCCAACCCCGAGATATATTTCTTTTTTTTTATTTTTATTTTTTTTATTAACTTGAGTATTTCTTATATACATTTCGAGTGTTATTCTGGCTGTGTCTCTCAGGAGAGATGTACATCCGGTTCCTGTCAGCCTGCACTTCTTTGCTTCATCCATCTTGTCTAATTGGATGGCTGTATATGCATGGGCCACATGTGGGGCAGGCTCTGAATGGGTTTTCCTTCTGCCTCTATTCTAAACTTTGCCTCCCTATATTCTCCCAAGGGTATTCTTGTTCCCCTTTTAAAGAAGGAGTGAAGCATTTGCATTTTTGTCATCCTTCTTGAGTTTCATGTGTTCTGTGCATCTAGGGTAATTCAGTCTCCCAACCAAAATAGCCCAGGACCAGATGGGTTTAGTGGAGAAGTCTATCAGCGTCTAATACCAACACTCTTCAAACAATTCCACAAAATAGAAACAGAAGGAACACTACCCATTAGTTCTTTGAAGCCACAATTATGCTTATACCTGAACCACCCAAAGACCCTACAAAGAAAGTTAACTTGAGACCAATTTCCCTCATGAATAACCATGCAAAAATTCTCAATAAAATTCTTGCAAACTGAATGCAAGAACCCATCAAAATGATCATTCACCATGATCAAGTAGGTCGAGCATATTCAAACTACTGCATTCCACTCCTTTGCCCCCATAGGTTCCTTCAAACATATGAATCTGTGGGGGCCATACCTAGCCGTAGCATAATGCAAAATACATTTAGTCCAACTTCAAAAGTTCCCATCGTCTCTAGCAGTCTCAACAATATCTAAAAGTCCAAAGTTCAAAGTCTTTTCTGGGATTTAATCTCTTAACTACAATCCTGTATAAAGTCAAAAGACAAATCATATACTTCCAACATTGTAGGATATACATTACCATTCCAAGATATCATGCTGAGCAAATACTGGACCACAGCAAAGCCAAAGACCACCTGGGTAAACTCCAAACTGCATCACCAAGCCTGATGTCAGACAGCGTTTAGCTTTGTTTATTGTAACACAGTTTTGCTCTTAACTCATTCCACTCCCTGTTAGCAGCTTTGCTCAATAGGCATCCCATGACTCTGATGTCTCTAACATCTTGGGGCTACTTCAACTTCACAGCTTCTTGTTCCAATGTCTGGGGGCCACACATGATTGTCTGGGCTCCTTCAAATGGCTTGTGTTTCTTCCCTAGCTCTGCCCTCTGTAGAACACTAGGATCTGACTGATTCCACTCCATTACTGCTGCTGCTATTGGTGGTCATCCCATGGTACTGCCATCTCCAGTATGCTGTATCTTCTACTGAAACTAGGCTTCACTTTCACCAACAGTCTCTCATAGACTCTCTTCATGGGGCCAAGCTTCAACTTCTCCTAAGACTTTAACTGCCACTGAGGCTGCACCTTCATGAATGGCTTTTCCTGGCTTCTCGAAGTGCCAAGCTTCAGCTGCTTTTCATGAGCCCTTCATGCCTTCAAAACCAGTGTCACTCAGATGATTCTTACATGTTACCAAGTCCAGCTGCCAGTAGGAGGTATGTCTCTGGAATACAGCTTCTTTGTGCTCTCTGAAAACACTTTCCACAAGATTTTACCTCAGTGATGATGAAGATCTCGTCTTAATCATTGCTAATTTCTTATCCCTAGCTAACCAGCATCAATTGTCCCAGTAACTACTTCTATTCTATAACTCTATAACTCTAAAGTCATAGCCACGTGGCCAAAGTTGCCAAGTTCTGCCATTTTCTGGGGCTGGAGAATGGCCTCCTTGTTCTATTATATATCTTCACCACTTTCTATATTTGATGATTCCCTTTACTGCCTAAAGTTGGCTGTCCTGAAACTCACCCTGTAGCCTGACTTTGAACTCAGAGACACTCCTCTGGCTCTTGAGTGCTGGGATTAAAGCTGTTTACCACCGTGTCTGGATCTAAGCTTTACTTTATTAGGAAATTTCTCTGTACCAGGCTGGACTGAGCTCAGAAATCTGCTTGCCCCTGTCTCTGAAATTAAAGGCTTGCACAGCTATGCCTGGACCTAAGCCTTTCAAGGCCACTGTTACTCAAGATCTAAAAGCATGTGTCTTCCAGCCTCAAGATCTGGTCACAGGTATGTCCTCCATTTCTGGATTGTAGTTCATTCCAGACATAGTCAAGTTGACAACAACAACAAAAAACAAAAAACAAAAACAAAATAAAAAAACCCACCATCATACGAACTAAGACATGATGCACTTGCCTTGATTTATTCATTGAAATACTCAACAGAAGCTGCATATTGTACACAAAGCAGTGTTCTGGATACTGATTATTCTGCTTGCATGGGTTATGGTTAGTGGACTTAAGATAGAGCCTTTGGTAAGAGGAGGTCTCAATTGAAGATTTGCCCCTATCAGATTGAACTATAGGCAACTCTTTTGCACAATTTATTCATTAGTGATTTTTATGGAAATGCCCAGCCCACTGTGGACATTGCATACCCTTAACATAGACCCTGAGGTACATCAGAAATCAAGCTGGGCAAATCATGAGGCGAAATCCATTAAGCAACCCTCTTCCATGGCATTGGCTTCAAGTTTGATCTCCACAAAATTGAGATACTGCCCTGATTTCTCCCAGCAGTGGAGTTTGACCTGAAAGTTGAGATGAAATAAACACTTCTCTCCCCAAGTTGAGTTTGGTCACGGTGTTTTATTGCAGCAAGAGAAAATTAACTAAGACATTGCTGAAATAAGATTAGCATATTTTAAGGGGAAAATTCATTTTAGACATTGACTTCCTATAATGAAATCAGCAGGGTGACATATTAAGGGATAATTGGGGGCAAATGAATCTACCATCTATGTTAAAGAACATTGAAGGTAATAGAAAAATCATTTGGTAGAGAGATTCTAATATGTCATGGGGGCACGGTTGAAACAAGAAGAGTTTGGTGGCTATGACACACATAGAGGAAAGACAGACAAGCTTAAAGTCTGGAATTTGAAATAAGAAAGGCAACAAGGCCTATTAAAAGAAAATATGGGGGGTTGAGGATTTAGCTCAGTGCCTAGGCAAGCGCAAGGCCCTGGGTTTGGTCCCCAGCTCCTAAAAAAAAGAAAAGAAAAAAAAAGAAAAGAAAATATGCCTGTCATCAAAGTAAAACTCAGAATTGACATCATTGGTCAATGTTTAGTGATAAGATACACCCTACCTTGCCAATCCACACAGAATGTTTTGGCCTTTTTCTTCCTATTTTAGTGAATCATGCTTTCTTAGCTATGCTGACCTTTCTAGGCAGGTCAAGTTGCTTCTTATCTACAGCCAGAACAGAATAAATTTATCCTTTATAGACAGGTGCAACCTTTATTTGTCTGTGTTGGCTTTTTTTTCAAAAGAACGAGGATGATGTGGGTTCTGAAATTAAATAATGATGAAAATTCAAGAGAGACAACTATAATTAAAGAAGATATAAACTTGAAAAAATTCTGAGGTCCCTGAAAGATAAGATCCCATTGTGTACATATGCCAAAATTACTAGGCCATTCATCTGCTGATAATCCCATGCCATGTCTACTGTGGTGAATATCTGCAGTATTTTGACTTCAAATTTTCCATTTAAATATTCATACGTTTTTGGGATAATCTTTTTATTTTTCCCATAGTGAATAGTGGCTTCAATCTCATTGGCAGAGAGGAAGAATTCATTTTCTCTGCATCCTCACTATCATTGGTAGGGAATCTGACTCGAATATGTTATATTGATGTAAATTTTCTCCATATTTTGATTGGAAATTCCTCTTTTGAAAAACCTGCCCAATTCACTTGCTTTCATATTAATCGAATTAATGTTTTAAGTTCTTTACACTGTCTAAATATTAATCCCCTCATACATATGCAATTGGCAATACCTTCTCCTTTCTTTTAGAATGTCTTCATTATGCTATCTTTTTTAACTGTGTAAAGGTTTTGGGTTGCATGTAAGCCTTGTTGGTTCTTGCTGTTATTAACTGAGGTTTTAGAGACCTTTCTAGAATATATGCCTTCAACTGTTTTGCATATACTACCTCAACCAATAACAGCATTGGACGCTTTATATTGAGGTCTACTTTGAAGTTACTGTTTATATTCTTCTGCATGTGGCTTCATTTGTTAAGGAGGCTCCCTTTCCTTCTTCTCTGTTACAAATCAGATGATTGTAGATGCACAGCTTATGTTTGCAGGCCTTCCATTCAATTCCATTAGTGTACACATCTTTTGTGTGCATCGTGTTAATTTTAAATTACGGCTTTATAGTATAATTTGAAATTAGACCACGCATGCCTTCGAGAGTGTTCTCCCTACGCTTCTCAGGACCATCCCCCTTCCACGTGAACTTTAAGACAGTTTCCTTTTTCGGGTTCTATGAAGGAAGCCATTGGAGGTTTGGCAGTAACTGTAGTGAATTTCTGGCTTCCTTTGCACAGTTATCATCATTTCCCTAGTTTAGTTTTGCAAATCTATGATCATAAATGGGTTACTGCCTTCTAGCGTCTTCCATTTCTCTTTTCTATGTTTGAAAGCTGTATAGAGGCTTTTCTCATACCTTGGTAGCCTTGCTATTGGTTTTTACTATACTGTGTTGGCATTGGTTTGACGTTATTGTGAAGGTAAATTTTTATTGATTTCTTACTCTGCAAATTCATAACTGGTGTATTGAAAGGTTATTATTTCCAATATTGGTTTTGAGTCCCAGAACTGTGCTTTAAGTGTTTGTATGATCTGAGAATTGTCTGAGTTTATAGAATCAATTAAGTTTATGATAATATCTTTTAATTTTATGGTAATATCATCAACAATAAGGATAATTTGATTCTTTCCTTTCCTATTTGCAACCTTTTTGGTTCTTTCTTTTGCCTTATTGCTTTAGCTCACACCTCAGGCCTTGTGTCCTGTACATCCCATATACAGTCACCAAGCCCAGACACTACTGCAGCTGCCAAGAAGTGCATGCTGACAGGAGCCTGATATAGCTGTCTGCGGAGAGACTCTGCCAGAGCCTTATAAACACAGGGGCAGATGTTCATGGGCAACCTCTGAATTGAGAACATGATAACCAATGGAGGAGTTAGAGAAACGACTAAAGTAGATGAAGGGGTTTGCAACCCATAAGAAGAACACAATACCAAGCAATGAGACCCCCAGAGCTCCCAAGGACTAAACCACCATCCCAAGATAACACAAAGATGGGTCTATGGCTCCATCTGCTATGTAGTAGAGGATGGCCTTGTTAGGCATCAAGGGGAATAGAGGCCCTTGGTCCTGTCAAAGCTTGATGCCCCAGTGTAGGGGGATGTCAGGACAGGGAGGTGGGAGGGAGTTGGTGGGTAGGTGAGGGAACACCCTCACAGAGGCAGGGGAAGAGGTGGAATAGCAGGTTTCTGGAAGGGAAACCAGGAAATGGGATAACATTTAAATGTCAATAAAAATTGCAATTAAAAAAAGATGAGAATAATGGAAATCATCTAAAGTCTAAAATGAATAGAAATAAATTAGGAAAACCCTGGGGTAGGGGGTGGGGAGTAGAGACCATTGTATCATTTCTGGTTTTAGGGGAAAATATCTCTAAATTTCTCCTATTAATTATGACATCAGTTAAGGTTTTGCCTCCATTATTTTGAGATATGTTCTTTTTCTTAGGTTCCACTGAGTGTTCATCCTAAAATGATGCTCAATTTTCTCAAAGGCCTTTGCTGAGAGTTCTGTAATTTCCACCCTGAGTTTATGTATCTGTTATGTTATATTCATTTTAAACTATCATTGAATCACTAGAATGAAATCAATTTCAACATCTTATACAATCCTATATGATTTGTTTTAATGTATTGCAGGGTTCATTTGGGAAATGTTTCATTAAGAAAAAAATTACATGATCATCTCATTAGATGCTGAGAAAGCATTTGACAAAACTCAACATCCCTACATGGTAAAAGTCTTAGAAAGATTAGGAATTCAAAGCCCATACCTAAACATAGTAAATGCAATATACAGCAAGCCAGTAGCCAACAACAAACTAAATGGGGAAAAACTTGAAGCAATCCCACTAATATCAGGGACTAGACAAGGCTGCCCGTTCTCTCCTACTTATTCAATATAGTTCTCAAAGTCCTAGCCAGAACAGTCAGACAACAAACGGAGGTCAAAGGGATACCAATTGGTAAAGAAGAAGTCAAAATATCACTACTTGCAGATGACAAAATAGTATACATAAATGATCCCAAAAATTCAAACAGAGAACTCCTATACCTGCTAAACAACTTCAACAAAGTGGTTGGGTATAAAATTAATTCAAACAAATCAGTAGCCTTCCTCTACTCAAATGATAAGCAGACTAAGAAAGAAGTTAGAGAAATGACACCTTTTACAATAGTCACAAATAATATAAAGTACCTTGGTGTGACTCTAACCAAGCAAGTGAAAGATCTGTATGACAAAGAAAGAAAGAAATTGAAGAAGATCTCAGAAGATGGAAAGAGTTCCCATGCTCATGGATTGGCAGAATTAATGTAGTAAAAATGTCTATTTTGTCAAAAGCAATCTATGGATTCAATGCAATCCCCATCAAAATCCCAACTCAATTCTTCATGAACTTAGAAAGAGTAATTTGCAAATTCATTGGGAATAACAAAAAACCAAGGATAGTGAAAACTATTCTCAACAATAAAAGAACTTCTGAGGGAATCACCATCCCTAACCCCACACTGTTTTACAGAGCAATAGTGATAAAAACTGTTTGGTATTGGTACAGAGACAGGCAAGAGGATCAGTGAAATAGAATTGAAGACCCAGAAATGAACCCACACACCTATGGTCGCTTGATCTTTGACAAAGGAGCCAAAACCATTGAGTGGAAAAAAAAGAGCAGTTTCCACAAATGGTTCTGGTTCAACTGGAGGTCAGCATGTAGAAGAATGCAAATTGATCCATTCTTATCTCCTTGTACAAAGCTCAAGTTCAAGTGGATCAAGGATCTCCCCCTAAAAACAGACATACTGAAATTAATAAAAGAGAAAGTGGGGAAGTGTCTTGAGCACATGAGCACAGGGAAAAATGTTCTGAAGAGTACACCAATGGCTTATGTTCTGAGATCAAGAATCGACAAATGGAACCTCATAAAATTGCAAAGCTACTGTAAAGTAAAGGACACTGTCAACAGGACAAAATGACAACCAACACATTGGGAAGAGATCTTTATCAATCCCTACATTCAACGGAGGGCTAATATCTAATATATACAAAGAACTCAAGAAGTTAGACTCAAGCGAATCAAATAACCCTATTAAAAAATAGGGACAGCGTTAAACACAGAATTCTCAGCTGAGGGAAATTGAATGATCACAAAGCACCTAAAAATGTTCACCATCCTTAGTCACCAGGGAAATGCAAATCAAAACAACATTGAGATATCACCTCACAACAGTCAGAATAGCTAAGATCAAAACTCAGGTGACAGCAGATGCTGGTGAAGATGTGGAGAAAGAGAAACACTATTCAATTGCTGGTGGGATTGCAAGCTGGTATAACCACTCTGGAAATCAGTTTGGAGGTTTCTCATAAAATTGAACATACCACTACCTGACAACCCAGCTATACAACTCCTGGGCACACATACAAAAGATGCTCCAACAGATAACAAGGACACATGTTCCACTATGTTCACAGCAGCCTTATTTATTATAGCCAGAAGCTGGAAAAAGCCCAGATGTCCTTCAACAGAGGAATGGATACAGAGAATTTGGTACATCTACACAATGGATTACTACTCAGCTATTAAAAACAATGACTTCATGAAATTCTTAGGCAATGGATGGAACTATAAAATATCATCCTGAGTGAGGTCACCCAATCACAAAAAAAAGCACACATGGTATTCACTCACTCATAAGTGGATATTAGCCCAAAACTTCAATACCCAAGATACAATTTTCTGACCACATAAAGTTCAAAAGAATACAGTCAAAAGTGTGAATGCATCAGTACTTTTAAGAAGAGGGGACAAAAATACTCACAGGAGGAAATATGGAGACAAAGTGTGGAGCAGAAACTGAAGTAAAGGCCATCCAGAGACCGTCACATATAGGGATGCATCCCCCACACAGTCAGCAACCCCAGTCACTATTGGAGATGCCAAGAGGTGCATGCTGACAGGAGCCTGACATAGCTATCCCCTGAGAGGCTCTGCCAGAGCCTGACAAATAGGGATGCTTGCAGCCAACCATTGGGCTGAAAACGGGGTCCCCAATGGAGGAGTTAGAGAAAGGACTGAGGCAACTGAGGGGGTTGCAACCCCATAGGAAAAACTACAATTTCAAACAACCAAATACGCCAGAGCTCCCAAGGACTAAATCACCAACCTAAGAGTCACATGGTGACCCATGATTCCAGCTGCATAAGTAGCAGATGATGGCCTTGTTGGGCATCAATGGCAGGAGAAGCCCTTGTTCCTCTGAAGGCTTGATGTCCCAGTGTAGGGCAATTCCAGGGTGGGGAGGTGGGAGGGAGTGTGTGGGTGGGTGTGTTAGCACCCTCATGGAGGCAGGGGGTAGGGGGATGGGACAGAGGGTTTCTGGATGGGAAACTGGGAATGAGGTTAACATTTGAAATGTAAATAAAGAAAATATTCAATAAAAAATCCAATAAAAGAAAAAAGACAATATTCAACAAAATTTTTAAAAGAATATAAAGGGATTATAAGATGGTAATAAAAACCACTTTGAAATCTCTGCAAATATTCACATGAAGATGACAAAGCTATTAGGAACTCAAATAAGTTTTACTTTTAATAACTAAGGAAAAGGCACAAGTCCCAAAGTACCAGTAAGTGGACCGAGCCAATTATAGCCTCGAGATACCAACATTTATTGAGTTAGTAAATCGCCAATACTTTTTGGCACTTAATATAAACTTACTATTTGAAAATATGCCCCCAAC
The DNA here is from genome assembly GCF_021556685.1 of Rattus norvegicus. Classification (NCBI taxonomy): domain Eukaryota; kingdom Metazoa; phylum Chordata; class Mammalia; order Rodentia; family Muridae; genus Rattus; species Rattus norvegicus. Next base: position 208,188,679 of record NC_141535.1, on the reverse strand, counting down.
AAGTGTGATCTATATATTTATCTACATATAGCGCAGAATCCTTTTGTAGAACCTTTTCCTTCTTGTGAATGATCCTCTAAAACTAACTTCATCTTTCATTCTTCATGAAGACATACCAGTTGGCTGGAAAATTAAAAGTTATTTCCTGAAGAAATTGATGTTGCTGGCATATGCCTTTAATTCCAGCACTCAGAAGGCAAGGCAGGTAAAAGAAAGAGAGAGGGGGGGCAGGGAGGGAGGAAGGAAGGAAAGAAGGAAGGAAGGAAGGAAGGAAGAAAGGAAGGAAGGAAGGAAGGAAGTAAAAAAGAGAAAAAAGTTTTTTCAGGGAATTCAGATTACTGTGTTTCTTTTGATTGTGCCTTTATCTGGTTTTGGTATCAAGGTAATACAGGATTTATAAGACCACGTTCAACAATGTTTATTCTTTTTCTACTTATGAGATGTTTTGAGGAAATTTGCTCTTAGTTCCCTTTTAAACAGCTGCTGCAATTAAGCTGTGACTCTCCATAATCCTGGGCTTTTCCTTGTCAGTAGACTATTGCTATTTTCATCAAATTGCTTGTCATAAGATCTGCTTTGTATTGTTTATGTTGCCTTGATTTAATTTTGCTAGGTATTATGTTTCCAGGAATTCATCATTTACTTCTAGATTCTTCCACATAATTGGAATATATGTTTTCAAACTATCCCCTTATGATCTTCTGAATTTCATTTGCATCTATTAAAATGTCCTTATTTTCATCTCAAATTTTATTATATTGAGTTTTCTCTTCTTCTGGTTATTTGAGATGAGTGCTATCAATCTTTTTAATCATTTCAAAGAATCAATGCTTTGTTTTGTACCTCCTGCAATTTTCTGTTGCACAGTATTTTCCTTCCCTTCTTTGACCACATTGACATTTGGTATTATTTCATTAATTACTAAGGTTTTGCGCATTCTTTTTAATCTTTCTCAAACTGTTTCTAAGTAATTGTCTTAAAGTTCTAAGATACATTTCTTATCATTTAATTCTACAAAAGCAATTTATAAAAAAAAAAAACAAAGACTTTACATTTGTTGGGGCCAAAACAGTAACAATAAAAAAAAAAATCACAGCCAGCACTTAGCAGACTAAAAAGAAGATCTTTATTGCCTGCACGCAGGAAAACATACTCTCTTGAGTCAATGATAGGGGGAGGCATGTATTGGAGGCACCTACATTTACTCATAATGGGGAGGCTACAGTGCTGTGTTTGCTCAACTTTCCACTGAGCACTCTCAGTCAGGATCAAACTGAGAAGGCCTCGATTCCAGGATGATGACGTCCAGTGTGCATTTATCCAACCTCAAAAACACTTGATTATAGCTCATTTTTGTTCTTTAACTTTGCTTACATAGGTGGTAAGGGATAGTTTCCAACTCATATTCAATTTCTATAAACAAAACAAATGTTTATAAAGTAATATAACTTAATATTTAAAATGTTCAGGATCCAATTCTAGTAAAGCAGGAGAAAAAGTTCCCTTACAAAGAAAAAAATAGACAATAGATAACAATTTGAGAAGATATAGTCAAAGATTTATCAAAGACTTTTGATATAGCTTTTGCAAGTAGTCTCTTGAAAGTACAAATTAACATGAGACAAAAAGTAGAAAGTTTCATAAAATAAAAATAATATATAAAAAGGAAACATAGGAAGTTTAACATTTTAATGAAAAAATAAACAGTGTTTGTAAAACAACTGTTAGTAGACATTGAGGTCTGGGAATAGATCTGGTTTAGCTTTCTTTCAAAGTTGTTCTTTCCTTTGTTTGCAGAGGCATCCAGGCTGCAGTTTCCAACCCATATTCACTGCAGTGTAGTTCCTAAAACTATTTCCAAAATGTTGGCAACCAGATCCCAGTCCTGTGAATGTGCACCACTCAAATCCAACCAGAAGTTCAAATACCAGCTCATGAGGTAACAGAATTTTCTTCTCCCTTTGATTTTTCTCAACATGTTACTTAAATTTGGGAAAAGGCAAAAGTATAAAACCCGAATACCTGATTTCTACATTAAGAGACCCTGAAGTGGGGACACACGAAACAGACAATTTTTCCTTTCAGTAAATAGTAGTTAATGTTGAAACTTAGGCTGGTCAAGATGCTGAGAACAAGTTGACTGTTGCATACTTAGTCTTTTCCGTTCCCTCCTTCTAGGCTCAAGGATTATTATGGAAGAGGAAATGGGAAGAGTGCAAAGGAATGAAAGCAAGGACCATAAAAGATTGTTTATGGGAATGACATGGTACTTATGAAACCTCAGAAACTGAGGGTTTCTACACAGGTCATGTAAAGCAGTGAGCTTTTAAGTATCCAGTCATTGATGGGGGTGGGGTGGGAAATAAGGAGTTGAGGATTGGTTGGAGAGATGAAGTCAATGTCCTTAGGGATGGATATCTTGAATTGTGTAGCTCTATAGCTATGCCCATGTTAGGGACCCAGGTAATGCTCAGTGAGTCTTACATTAAATAATCAAAACACATGAAAGTGAAATTGGAAACACAATGGGAGAAAAAGGATGTTGCTGGGAATTGGGAGACTAAGAGAAGGTGGTAAATAAATGTGATATACATATATATGACATATAGATGACATTTTCAAAGGACATGTTAACTTAAAACTTGTTTTAAAAAAAATCAGAACAAAATTTTAGCCACTCAACATACATGGATACATCAATCCATTAAATCTACTAGCTACATTTCCATTTGTTTTCTCCATAATGTGGGTTCGTGGTTGAAGGCTGAATTTTTCACTGTGCTCTGGCATTATAACATTCTTTCAACTAGAAAAATGAGCTCATATATCAGAAAATGGATTAAAGTTGAAGAAGAAGAAAAAATAAAAGATTCAGGATCCCAACAGCATGCTCTGGTGAAAACTGAGCATGAAAGAGAAATACTAGGAATTGTGAATCAGTCTGTCTTGTAAAGGGACTCAAAAGTGTTACACAAAGACTTAGTGAAAAGAAGGCACTCTCTGTGCCAGCTGAACATTCTGCCTGTGGAATCTAATGAATGGTTATTTTCCTCCAGATGTTTATTCTAAAACAACAATAAAAGTTACTGATCTTGAATTCTAGGTTTCTATTGTTATCATGCAATCACAGTTTTATATAGTCTTATTTTTTAACTTAATTTTCTCTAAATCTGCAAATAACATTTTAACAGAAATATTTCTTGGGTTTTGAAGCAAATCATTCGTTACTCTATAACTAAACCTTCAAATCAAAAGCACCAAGTTTTCTTGGGTACTCATGTGATATGTGAGGGATTTTTCTGTGGATTTATTTTTAAATTATATCCCAACAATCTGTTTTTCATTGCTAGGTTTCAGAATATCTCTAAGGAGAAATAAAGTAAGCCTTTGCAAATAACATGTATTTTTCTGTAAAGAATGGGAAAGATTGTTTTTTACAATGATGAGATGAAATCTAGCTTACAATGTCCCTAAAAATGCCTTTTTGGTTTTTCTGCTTCACTATTTTTCAAATAAATGAAAAAGCATATTTTTCTTAAATAATAACATGCTTCCATTGAATTTCAAGAAAAGGGGAGGTGTTCTATTGATCTTCACTAGACCTTGTTATCATGATGAACTGTCATTATAAGCATCAACCATGCAAGGAAAGGATAAAATACGTTGGGACCTAGTCATGTTTCTCAACATCAGAGTAAATCAGAAGTTCACATTCTCATGAACCTGTTCTGTACTGTATAAGCATGAATCTCAGTATATCCCCATTGTAAGCCTTTATCTTATTCTTGGTGCTGTCTTATATTTGCCTCCATATATCAATAAAAGCATCTAAAATAGTGCTGAGAACATCTAAGTACCTTTGACACTTACATCAAAAATTTTATATCATCAATGCAGACTCTGTGAGTATCAAATCAACTTAAGATAATATTTTGAACATGCAATGTCAGAAACATATATGAACATGCTTATGTCTTTCTAGAATTACAATAAATTGCTATTCAATAAATTTATGTGGTGAATTCATATGGCCTCCATTCAGCAACTTCTATGGTAATCTAGCTGAAGCAAACACAGTCATTTATTTAAATTTCAATTACTACTATCAATTCTCAGATCACACATCACAGAGTAAATATTTATGTACACTGTAGTAACAACAAAGATTCTAGAATTAAGGAGCTTCAATGAGGACTAGGGAGCCAAAGATGAACAGCGTTCATTTCTGTATTGATAAGATAAGAGACCTGACTAGGTTGCAGAGAAGAAAACGCTCTTGTGAGTCACAGTAGTGTGACTCACAGATTCCAATGTAGAGCTGCATTGCTAAGTCCAGCTAATGAAGCCAGATGAGCTAAAAAGCAAAAGAAGAGATGGCAGGTCTAGACTGGCTCCTAAATTCGATAACAGGCAGAAATATGAATAATCTATATCAACCGGCCAGGACTGAATCAAGTTTAAGCTATTGGGACAGTGGGAATTTTCTGCTTGTGGGTCCTCTTGCACATACTGGTTGTAATGGTAAGGTAATGGACATGATTGCCCCTGCAATTCTTAGTGGTACCTCCTTATGGGATCCAAGTGAAGAAACCCTTGGTTTGATGAACTCAATAAGTTCTTGAACCTGGTTTCTCTGGCATTATTATAACATGCCCACATACGCCAACACTCTCAATTCACACCCGTAAATTTTCAAAAATGTACCCATTCTACTCGCAGGAACAAGTTTTCTATCTTTCTGTACTGTATGGCAAGTGACCAAGTGTAAGTCCTGCTTCTTTAAAAAAAAAACAGAATCTCTCAGTGCAAAGTACAGTCTTAAAAATAAAAATAAAACAAAGGACACTTTCACATACTGTAGCATACCTTACAAGAGGGAACAGAAAAGTAAGTCATTCTATGAAGCTTTAGAAAGAAGGCAGCATTCTTACACTGGGGCTGGAGATGTGGCTCAAAGGGTAAGAGTACTCACTGCCCTTGCAGGGAACTGGAGTTCTGTTCAGATCTTCTTACATGGTGGTTCATGATCAACTGTAACTACAGGTCCAACAGTGTCTTCTGACTTTTTCAGGCACGGCATACCCATGCAGTATATATGTGCATGCAGATAAAACACTCATATACATAAAATAAAAATAAAATTTCAAACCCTTTATTTATTTCTGTTTCAGAAATGTATACCTATACCCAACACTCACAACTGAAAAAAGTCATTAATTTTGTGTTAATTAAACAGACATATTTTAAGTACCCACAAGAAAATATTATAACCTTTAGAAACAACTCAGTAAAGTGTTAGGTAAATATAGCTGTCAAAAGAATTCACATTCTAGCTGCTGACCTAAGAAATATGTTATGAAATATTATAAAATAGAATTTTTAAAATATAAGGGATTGAATCCAGGTCCTTGCTCATAGTATACAAAATGCTCTGAACTTTACCCTCGGCCCTTGCTTTATGGGACAGAATATCACTATGTAGCCCAAAACATCCCCTACAACAATAAACAATAACAACCGAAAGTATCCAAAACAGTATGCCTGATAAAAGAGTCTATCCACACATGACCACTTACTGTATGATTCCACTTATAAAAAATCGAGAATAGAAAATGTGCCCATAGAGACAGGAAGTTGGTCAGTAGTTGCCTGGGATTGGGAAGAACAATAGGAGATGACTGTAAGTGACACAAACCTCCTTTGGGGGAACGATAGAAATGTCCCAAAATCAAATAGCGCTGATAGATTCACACACTCCCTTCCTACAGAGCTGTATGCCTAAAATCGAAAAGGTTGGAGCTAGAAATATGACTTAATAGTCCTCACTGCTCTACCAGAGAAGCAAAGTTCAGTTCTAACATTCAGGAAGCTCAAAAAATGTCTGTAAACTCCAGGTCCAAAAAACTAATACCATCTGGCAACTACACAAACACATGCAAATTGAGCAAACTGAGAGAGAGAGAGGCCTATGAATTTCATAGCATGTAAACTATTCTTATAGCCGTAGTAGTTTTTAAAACAAACTCATGTCCAAGATCCAGAAATGGAACCAAATATTAATAGTTACCGAAAAATTTAATCTTGGAGGTAAAGGGAGAAAGGATTCATGGCTGACTCTGAGATGTTCTGACATGAAACCTGAAGGAAAGCTTGAAGTATCTAGTAACCAAGCACAAGATATCTTGTAACTAGCATCAAGTATCTAGGAACTAAACATGAAGTACCTAGGGACTAAGCATGAAGTACCTAGGAACTAAGCATGAAGTACCTAGGGACTAAGATGTGGATAGTTAAATTAAATGAGTAGAAAAGTTTGAGACGGAAACTAAAAACTGACCATTGTGTTTTTCAATGCTGTTGTCATTGTTCTTAAGGTAAGTTTCTTTGTCAGAGTCTATGGTGAAAATCCAAGTTGGAAAGGTTCCAGCAGAAAGTAAGATGGGAAATATACTGAGTACAGATAACTTCCAAGTTACACTTAGTTCCTAATATGTCTGCCTTCATTTTCTTCATTTTCTTAGTTTCTGCCAAAACTAGGTCATGTGCACTAAATACCATATGAACTCTGAATGCCCACACACATAGATCACTTACAATAGGTGTTCAAATACTTTCTCCTGAGCTCAATTCATATTTTTCGGTGGTATATACCTTTTTAAAAAATTTTATTGGTTATTTTATTTATCTACATTTTAAATGTTATACCACTTCCAAATTTCCTCTCATACACACCCTATCTCATCTCCTTTCCTCCTGCTAAAAGAGATGTTAAGTTGGATATGTCATTCATAACCAATTCCCTTTTCATAATTTTAGGAACAGATGTAATATTATATCCTGAGTTTAGATATAGGGATAAAATTGAAAACAGGAACACACCCTTCATTATATATAAATAACTCATGTTTTACCCACTGTGTATATATGTGTTACTCAGTGCACTGCATGCTTTAAGTATACAAGTGGCATTTTATATTTTTCTCAATAATTGATTCCAAGAGAATTAAATTTTATAGTAAAAATAGAATTTTGTTATGTGTGAGTCATGACTCACCTAATAAAAGCAGAAGAAAGGGAGGCCAGAAAGATGGCTCACAGTGCCTAAGCACTGCTGCTCTTTCAGAGGATTGGGGATCAGGTCCTATGGTGTGAGAGGAGGTTTAAAGGTCCAAGGAGAAAATTGTGAACACGGAAAAATTATCTTATAAAACAGGCGATAAATTACCACTGCTTATGAGCTGAAGACACACATTTTGACACTTCGAGCACCACAGAGTACACATTTCCACATACTCAATACAGCAATGTTGGGATGTGAAAATAGGAACATCTCTTCCTAAAAGGATACATTAATCAGACATCCAATTTTGCTGCTCCACTGACCTTGAACAAGTACCACAGGTTTCATTTACAGGCAGTGCAGATTATTGCACTGGTATTGTAATGAGTTTTTTTAAATCTTAACAGAGATTTTTTTTATGTGTTAAAAAATCTTTAGAGGTGCAAAAATTATGACAGCAAATGACAAATCTCAAAGCCAGCATGTGTTATGCTGTAATATTTAATAGAAAGTTCTCCTGGCACTGTGACAAATGATAAACCACTCACTGAACATCAGGATATTAAAGTGGAGGGCCCTTTGAAGCTCACCAGAGTGACTCAAAGTGTGCTACCAATAGAAAGGATATTGAGGCCTTGGCATTTGACCACATAAAATACGGCTAAGCAAATTTTCCTCTGGTGGAATATTAATAGGGCAATGCCCAGGGAGGATAGGAAAAGTCATGTTCCCCACCATAATGCAAGAAAAACTAGTTTAAAATTAAATTCCTCTCCAGCTAATCTTCACCAGATTTACTCTCACACACTAACCAGGGGATTCTGGGAAGTCTATGCACTGACATGAACCAATTTACTGACTTGGACTTTTTTTTTCTCACAGTGAGTTAACTTGAACATTCTATTTGCTACCAAAGATGTCGTCACCTTCCCCTTAGCCTTATATCAAGCAACTTCTTGTTTGTCAGGGATATGGCTGTCAGCTGGCCTTCTCCTCAAGCCGGTGTTTTCTTTTTCAAGCCCATGCTCACCTGTCTTTATTGCTGAGTCATGCCTCCAAGTCCTGATGTCCATCCTCCTCGCTGAGATTGTCTTGTCCACTCCCTAGTTCATCTGTTCTCAGACATTTTTCCTGCCATCTCAGTTGACCCCAGGTTTCTCTCAGAGTGCTGTCCAAGTGTTGAGTTGTCTGATAATATGAACAAGAATTCAAATTCCTGGTACCTTCCTGCTTCTAGCTTTTATCAGAGCAAATAATACTTGTCCAGCAGGGTGCCTGTGTCAGAATGTGCTATTATGCCAAGCTTTCCTTTGACTGTGTTAAAGACTTACAGTATTATTATGAATGGAGGCGGGAGGAAGGGATGGTAGAAAACCAATAAGTACATTCCAGAAACTCGTTCATTTGTTCGTTCACAGAGAAGGCCTCTTTGCCTTTAGAATTTACACTTCGGAGAAATATTTTGAATTAAAACTCAGAAAGTTTTTACTTCCACAGGCCTCATGTTTTTCCTCTTTAGTCATTAAAATGCTCGTCATCTAGCTCTTGTCCCAATACCTTGGGCCCTTTGACTCTTGTGTCTGTAGGACACAATCCTGGTGCTCCCTCCATTCTACTCATTACTACTGCCTGTTATTTTGCTTGTAAACTTTTGATTAGATCACTGGTCCATTATCCATTGCCTTTGCATATTTACATCATTTTCTTTCTTTACTCTTAGCAGGAAAGCAAGAAGAACTGGAAGGAATTGTATTTGATAGAACAAGAGGCCTCAGTCTCCAATTTCTAGACGAGCACATAACCATGAGCCTGAAACATGTCCCCATCATCCTTATTTAGTTTGAGAAAATTAGGAAAACCAAACAAACAATAGTTCTCAACTGCAATTTCTTCAGTTGTGAAAATTGACTGTGTATATTTAATACTACAAAAAGTATTTAAATTATAAATAGATTTACCATGATGAAAATCAAAATAATTAAAACATAAAATTTTACTTTTATTATATACCTTCTCTTTAAAGTATAATTCTATTAAAGTAAGAAATAAAGAAAAATTTCAATTGACCAAATTTATCTTTATGAATGCTATTATTTTCATTAAAGCTAATATTATAACAGCATTTATGCCGGGACAGTTTTATGTGAACTTGACACATTCTGTAGTCATCTGAGAGGAGGGAACCTTGATTGAAAAAAATGCCTCCTTCAGATCAGGCTGCAGGCAACCATGCAGGGCATTTTATTAATTAGTAATTGACGGGAGGGCTCAGCACAGTGTGGATTGTACAATTCTGGGTTCTATAAGAATTCAGGCTAAGTAAGCCATGAGGGGTAAGTCAGTAATCTGCATTTCTTCGCAGGATTTGTATCAGCTCCTACGTCTAAGTTCCTGTACCATCTGACTGTCTGTCCTGACTTCCTTTAATGATGAAAATTGAGGTAAAAGTAAGCCAAATAAAAACTTTCCTACCCAAAGTGCTTGGGTCATAGGGTTCTATCACAGTAAATCTGACTCAGACAGGATTTGATAACACATTTCTTATAAATCACTCTGTAACAAATGATTTTATCGTGAACATACAAAAATAAGGATTTGAGAAAATTTTAATATATCCCTTCATAACTTTAATTGTGAGATGGTTTTGTGACTCAATATATTTTTCAGCTACTGAGTGACACACTCTATAACCTTTTCAAATCTTGATGAAACTCTAGAAGTTCCACAACTTTTAATTAAATTTTAACGCTTACACATTTCCAAAAGTACATTTTAAATGTGAGCTATTTTTTAGTTATTTGAATTAATAAGAATTTTTTGAACAGGGCCTAAGGCATTAGGTTCCAACAGTGAACAGAGAGTTACACTCTTCTGTGAAGCTTAAGTAGTTGTTGGATTCCAATTTAGTGATAACAACAAAGGAGCAAGCATAAGCAAACAAGAATTGTGAGAAAAACGCATAGAAGAAGGAAGGGAAGGAAGAAGGAAGAAATGAAAGGAATGGAATGGGAAAGAAAGTAGGTATGATATCTGGTCTATAGAGGGGGAATACATAACTTCCCAGGGTGTGGCATCCATTTCTCTTGTTATTAAAAAGGTATTAGAACCAGTGGGGCTTTGCCCTTTCAAATCACTGAAGCAATAGAGAAACAGCACAGCAGCAGCTACACAGCATTAGTGCTGGGCACCCCCAACAGAGCCTAAACATAATTATAAGACATTTTTGAGATATTTGCTCAGCATACAAAGCCCTTTTATATTGATCTGGCTGAGCCCAGGATTTAGCTCACATTAGTAAGCCAAGATGCTATTGTCCTGGAATTCTTCAGATAATGTCAAGGCCAAGTCCAAATGTCTCTCTATGTGCTTCGAAATGAACTTCAAAATAACCTATTGGGAAGCACTTGAGCTTGAAGACATTTGAAAAGTTTAGGCTCTGACAGGGCTGCCTATCTGCGTGCTCTAATGTCGTGATTAATCTGGAGCTTGGAAGCCTTCCTTGCCACTAGTTTCCCAGATCCAACATAGAGAATTTCCTAAGTCTTTCCAATTCCCCATGTAGTAGGCAGGCCACCTTCTTCCAAGATATCCTCATATAAAAACATCCCTCAATCTGTAATAAGACTTGGTTTTCCCCTACTCTACCCAACCAAATGACCTTTAGTACTATAGGACATGCTCAATGTGTAGTTAGTGTGTCCATCTAAAGATGGAGGGGATCAGTATGTCTTAGAGATTGAGGGCATCCTTTTAGAGCTTTGTTCACAGCATTCTTCTCTTGGTGAACATTATGAACCTACATAAACCTTAACCAGGATTTGTGAAGTCATTAGATCATCTCATTTCCAACATAGAAAACAGTAGGTTTGCTAAAGCAAAAGTGATAAGGGAAACGTTTACCAAGAAGGCAAAGATACTAAAATAACATTTCTTGGCTGAGCATTAGGAGCTAAGATGAGCAAAGAATGCTGAACAGTAAGGATAAGACATATTAAAAAAAGAAATAAAAGAGAAAGAAAGAAAGGAAGGAAGGAAGGAAGGAAGGAAGGAAGGAAGGAAGGAAGGGAGGGAGAAAGGAAGGAAGAGAGAAAATCACCTAAAATAGTATAACTTAACATTGGCAGAAATTGGTTCAACACTTGTAGGCATAACATTTTTGCAGCCTATTTTAATAAGGGTTCAACCTCTCTTCTAGTCCAATGCCCACCAGAATTATTAGGAAACAGAATTAGACCTGTTTAGAAATATTTCTTTGAGGGTGAGTCCAATCTTTGTTGTCGGGGTATCACCAGTTCAGTCTGGTAATGAACACCAAATATGAATCATCAGCTGCAGTCCAGTTCTCTGGGCAGGAAGACACCATGCATGGACCAGCAGTTGCAGTTAGAATCCTGAAGAAACCACAAGGCTTGGCAACCAACCCGAGGCTGTGGAAGCAGCAAGAAGCTGCAGAAACCTCATGAGAAGTTCTTTGGTGAGTTTCTCTCTGGCATTACCACAAGCAGAGCTCAGCGATGTAAGGTGAGTGAATACGTGTCTGTTATTAGTGAAGAATCATAAGGCAGAGCAAAGCAAACCAATGCTTGAGCTCCCACTGTCTGGGAAGTCGTATTTATTTTTCTTCATCATGCATCCTTTCACGAGTTTGCTATAGCAAAGCATCCTTTCAGCTGTGTCTGCTTCAGGAAAACATTCTTTCACCACTGTTCTCCAGCAAAGCACCCTTTGACATGACTTTCCAAAGAAACTTAGAAGTTTCCACTTCAAACACTATTTTTTAAAGTATTGTTTATTAATTCACTTTACAACCCAATATCATCCCTTCTTCTCCTCCCAGTATTCCTTCATGCAAATCCTTCCCCAAGATCACTTTCCCCTTTGCACATCAAGTCACTGCCACACTAGGCGAATCCTTTCCCACTGAGGCCAGACAAGGTTATCCATTTAAGGATGTGGGATCCATAGTCAGGCAGGCAACAGACTAGGGACAGTCTTTGCTCCAGTTGTTGGAGGACTTGCATAAAGACAAAGCTGCTTGTCTAATACATATGTGCAGGGGACCTGGATCGAGCCTGTGTTTACGTTTTGGCTGGTGATTCAATCTCTGGGAGCCCCCAAGGTTAATTGACCCTGTTGGTCTTCCTCTGGAGTCCCTGTCCTTGTTGTGTTGTTCCTCAGTCCTCCCAACTCTTTTGTAAGACTCCCAGAGTGCCATATAATGTTTGGGTCCACACTACTTTTTTGGAAAAGAGTCCTTTCCACAAGAAAGTCCTTTCTCATACTTTTCCATTTCTTTTTTTTATCTTTATTAACTTGAGTATTTCTTATTTACATTTCCATTGTTATTCCCTTTCCAGTTTCCGGGCCAACATACCCCAACCCCTCCTTCTCCCATTCTATATGGGTGTTCCCCTCCCAATCCTCCCCGCATTACTGCCCTCCCCCCAACAATCACGTTCACTGGGGGTTCAGTCTTGGCAGGACCAAGGGCTTCCTCTTCCACTGGTGCTCTTACTAGGCTATTCATTGCTACCTATGAGGTCAGAGTCCAGGGTCAGTCCATGTATAGTCTTTGGGTAGTGGCTTAGTCCCTGGGAGCTCTGGTTGGTTGGCATTGTTGTTCATGTGGGGTCTCGAGCCCCTTCAAGCTCTTCCAGTCCTTTCTCTGATTCCTTCAACGGGGGTCCCGTTCTCAGTTCAGTGGTTTGCTGCTGGCATTTGCCTTTGTATTTGCTGTATTCTGGCTGTGTCTCTCAGGAGAGATCTACATCCGGCTCCTGACGGCCTGCACTTCTTTGCTTCATCCATCTTATCTAATTGGGTGGCTATACACATGTGGGGCAGGCTCTGAATGAACCCTAACCCTAACCCTATTTTTCCATTTCTTAAGAAATGGCACCTCTTCCTAGCCATGAATTTTGCTGGTTGCTGGAACACAGGGGATTGTCTGTTCTGCAGCCCTGGCTCTATGGCTTCTGTCCAGGAAACTGCATGAATCTCATTAACTGATGATACCTTTCCAATGAATAACCTCCTAAACACGCAAAGCTGAGTTGTGCCCACCTCAGGCAGTTCCCAGACCTTCTTTAATCTGTGTGTGCCCTGCCTCTCGCTCTCCTGCCTTTTCTTATTATGATACTAATATTTTCCAGTTGACTTTTTTTATTCATTCCCTGAAAAATGTTTCCTTGTTCATATCTGATGTCCTTTAGTTACTGTTCCTTCTGAGACATTTTTTAAAGAAGTGGGTTAGTGTATAATATTTGTTAAAAGAGGTTTCAAATTCTCAATTATGACCAAACTGAAGTCTCTAGTCACTTTTGACAAGAATGCCTTTCTATACAGTCTATATAGTATACACCAGCAAACATCGCTAACCCTTTCCCCTGGGTGTCTTTCCAATTTAGGTCTGTTATCTTGACATTTAAAATCATTATGCATTCAGTTTTCTTAAATATGACGTTTATGAAGTTTTCTAACTGGCCAGATGGTCCCTACTTACTCCTGAGCCTTACTTCATAATTTTTAGAGTAAATTATCTTAAAATAAAGCAATCAAAACCAACAATTTATGAATATGCTACTGTCCTTTTTAGTGTCACTAAATGATTCCCCAACTTTTTAAGCCATTTAAGTCTTACACATTTAGGCACTGTTCTGTATGGTTCGGATGAAAGTCTATGATAGCTATGCTTTTGGTTTTGAATGAGGGGCTGTACTAAGCATGTATCAAGCCAAAATAAAAGGAAAAATAGCAAGTAGCAACTGGATAACAAAACATGCATTCAGTGCAACTGAGGGAGAAAGGAAACATTGCCAGACTGATGCTCACAGCATCCAGCAGAAACAACTCAGAGAAACAAACAGCCATGCTGGATGTCCTGATTAAAAGCTCTGTGCAGAATAGTGAGGTTATTTTCCATAGCTGAGCTTCCAGCTTCTCAATGCCCCGGCATTTTTTACCCCATAGGATAATAAACGTCAGCAATCTCCATTAGACGTAGTTTACCTAAGAGCTGTTCTCAAGGGAACAATCTTTTAAATTATTTCTGTGGGTTTTTCTTCATGCTCAGAGTACCAGTTAAAATAAAACTAACAAGTCTTTGGTTAGATGATACACTGAGACTTCATCATCGAAGTTAAAGCACAGGATGCATGAGGAGTCAGATTTCCTTTCAGACAATATGTGCCCATAAAGCATCCAGACAGATTTACATAAAGGAGTCTTGAGTGTTCGTGTCTGGATCACCTTTGATATGAATTCAAGAAACTTATCGTAGCATTCACTGACCATTCCGGACTCAGGGTGGCATGCTAAGCTGTACGCCTAGAGTTTGTAGTCTGCTCCACTATGATTCTCATTGTTGAGATATAGTTCCTGGGATTGGGGATTTAGCTCAGTGGTAGAGCACTTGCCTAGGAAGCGCAAGGCCCTGGGTTCGGTCCCCAGCTCTGAAAAAAAGAACCAAAAAAAAAAAAAACCAAAAAACAAAAACAAAAACAAGAAATAGTTCCTTCAAGATTTACTTAGTCCTACCTGTGACTTGTTTCCCATAAGAAGTTTGATTTAGTCTACTTTCTTTAATGACCCTTTTAGTAACCATTAAAGAGCACAATGGTTTTTTTTCCCCTTTCTCATTTTCGGAGCCAGAGGTTTCTTAATCCAGGAATGGGAATTTTACAGGAGAGTTGAAATAATCAGGCTTGAGTCCAAGACACAGGGTAAGGTAAGTCCATTTTCAGTAAGTTAAAGAAAATATGACAACTTACCAATGAAAGATACAGTGGAGGCACTTAAAGATTTCCACTGAATGTCCCCGGAGCTTCTTCAGTTTAAGTTTTCAAAATGAGCTTCTTGAATGTTCCATGCCAGAGCAACTGAGCTAACTTGAGATCTTCCAACACATCCTGCCCCCTGAATTCTCTATAAGCAAGGAAAGCGCATGTATGTTTGTAAATATATGAGCAAGGCCATCTTGGAAAGTAGGTGTCACACTAGATGGGTGGGCTGGCTCTGTTTTACTCACAGAACTAGGAAAGAATGGATTATGCTAGACAAGGCTGACTCTTACCTTGTCTAGAGCAAGAAACTTAGTACAAAACTATAAAGAAATGCCATAGCTATCACCATTTTCTACCATAAATCTGGGTTACAGGCAGGTTGTTTCAGTGTATAAATGATCAGAACTCCTGACAGGAATGAACATAGTCATTTCCTGCTTGTAGAATGCTGCTTCCTTTTATGTGAGAAAGAAGAAAAAGAACTTATAATCATAAACCCCATCATTTCTAATTTCTTGAGAGAATCATGTAAAAAAGAGATGGTATCCCTTCCAGACCTAATCGAAAGAATTTAATCACCCTACACTCTAAAGATATAAATTGTGATTTTTTTTAATGTGGAAGAAAGCTCAAACTTTTGGGGTTAAATTGATGAAAACTTATTGGTCATTAATATCCAACTACTTTAGCAGAGGAGATAAAGTTAATTTTTTGTTGAGAGTATGTATAGATTCCTAGATAGAGCATTATCAACAGCAAAAAGAACAAGTAATTACTGAGAAACAAGGAACTGTTCCTTCAACAAAGAATCAGATGTTGGATTTAAGCAATAGACTCCATTTGAGAAAAGTGTACCCATTAAAAAATCAATACTTCTAGTTCTAGGAGTTCACTGCAAATGTTTTTGTATCCTGCCAAAAAGAATTAAGGACTTGGGAGCATTTTGCCTGGCAAACATTTTAAGCTCAACATTTGTCAGACTTTCAAACCTAAGATGTTGGAAAGAAAGAAAAGAGAGAAATAAAGAGAAGGGAAAAGAAGAAAGGAAGGAAGGAACAGATATCTCTAAATATTGATTAACAAAGGCATTACAGAATCAAAATATCATTTAATATGGTAACCATAGAAACAGGCATGCCTATGGTAGAACTGCCTAGGTCAAAAAGGAGGGAGGCTATTATTTACCAGTGTGTTTTTCTTTGCACACTAGAGAATAAATAAAGCAATAGACATGGTTTTCTAAATAATACAACTGAATGAGTTCCTAATACCAATTGGCACTGATCCTTCTTTGGAGTAATTTTTTGAAGGGTTGGCTTCCTAGAGGCTTATTTATTATCCTACTGGCATATTTGATTGTTCTGCTCAAAATCAATGACAGTTTAGCATCCCCCACAGGGTTTCAGCATTTCTATTTGAAACACAGAAAAACTGAACCAACTACAAGCATCAAATTGTATTCATAATCCCTATCTGGAATAATTTTGCACTAAGATAAAGAATAAAAGAGTTTGATTCTCTCATGAGGCCCCACCCCTCCCTGGGGAATCCACAAATTGTTCATGGTTGTTGGGGAAGAATGTCACATTTTTCCTTAGTGGTGGTATAGGTTCTGGTGAATGAAGTAACCATGCTCCTAGAAGCAACCACAATGAAACACATTAGTTCACAAAAAACAAAACAGGAGACTTGAAGGTGGACAAATTGGAAGGAGGAAAAGGATTAGAGAGAGTGGGAGGGGCCGAGAATGGCTAACAGGGTGAATATGACCAAAATACATTACATGCACATATGAAAATGTCAAAATGAAATCAATTAAATGAAATTAATCTATGATAATAAAAAGCATTTAGAAGTTGTTTTAATGTTAATTAAAGTTCCTTAATTTAAAACTAGAGATGCAAAAAAAAGATACTTAGTATCAGTTTGAATGTGTCCATTTTATCACTCTGCCTACTGTGTATCAACAGAGTATGAGGACATTTTTATATCTTCTTGCCCTGTGATATTACAGAATAGCAAACCAAGCAGAACGTAAGGGTGAACTATACATAGACCTTGGAGCCATTAGGGGAGAGACTTCGATGGGATTCTCCCCCCAGTTCCGGGATTAGTGTATTCCAACTGGACAACTACCTGAATCATTAGTTTATAAATATAACAGGGTTTTTAGCAGTCACAGTGATCTCTACTCTTTGTAGATTTAAAAATAAAGTTGTAGTAATCCTGGAGAGTTTGCTGTGGAAGGCGAGGAGACTAGCAAGAGGAGTGCTGACAATGGTGGGCGTGGCCACTTGAGTTGTGCACCAAGCCCCTGCTCCTTTTCCTTTACTGTTCATCATTTCATTAACCTGAGTTCAACGCGCTTGATATACTTTTCTATCTTTTTCTTTCACATCCCTACCTAATGCCTATAGATTTATTAAACTTGCTTCATTTCAACACTCTTTCCCTTTGCAGGGGGCTTTTACTTAGACACTAGAAAATAAGAGTGTGAATCCTAACATCAATTTGGTTCCTGATCAAGGTCAGACTTGAAAGTCATATCAGCATTACTTTCTTTGTCTTTCTCTTTCTTGAGCAATTCTCCCGAGACAACTCTTTCTTGAATTGCCTTCCACTAAACAGACTTCTAAATCATTCTCTTGATATTGAGGGCTGCATTTTGAAGACAAGAAAATGGCACTGATATTGATTTGTTGATCCACTGGATCTTCACTACCACATACTCACTGATCATGATGAATTCCAAGGATACTCTTCATTTGACTGTAGCTATTCAAAGAGTAGCATGAGCAGGAAGCCAAGAGTGGCATGGGGTAACGCTGGTGATACTACTTCTGAAATCATACACTGTAATCCTCAGTTCTACGGCTGAAAAATGGAAGACTTGGGGTTATATGCCTGAAGATTCTTGTCTATAAAGCAGCAATAATGGCACCCAAGGGTGCATCCATTCTAAGAATCATTAGATACTCTTGAAACTACTGTTAAAAATTCCTCCCAGGGAGGAATGCAAAAAGGAGCATTTACTAACCCCAACTAAGCCTGTATTTATAATCTATTTTAAGCCCCTTAACAAACGTTAATCTTTCACTTGTTTTAAAATAATTCTCACCTCATAAAACCTAGAATCAATACAGGAGAGAATGTAGAGAAAATTAAATGTTTGGATTCCAATTAGCCTCTAGAAAAGCAGTGATCTGAAGTGCAAGAACACAAAAATACTATATTGAAATTTCAAACACTTTTTCCTGCAGGCACAAAATCACAAATGCATGTAGACATCATCATTGCAAAGCAGATATATGCATTGTGCCTATTGTATATATGTGCAAAGTGATGTTCAGAAATGTTAACTAGATTGCCCAAGATTATACAATCTATAAAACTGTGCGAGCATTCAGAGGCTGAACTTAGGATATTTTGTGTTTAACCTTTTCTAGGATCTCAACTTTGGGCTCTTGGAAAGAGTATTATTCAAGGAAATCATTGTGATTTTATTTCTTGTATAATATGTCTCCTGTGCTGGTTTCAGTGTTGTGACCTCCAGTTAGACATTTCAGTTAGAGACTCCAGTTAGAGACTCTGCAGAGTTGTGCAGTGTCATCCATGCATATCCACATCCACATCCATGTCATGGAAAATACCTTACCTAATAACTCATAATGTTATAAATCTCAGAAACCCAATACGGAGGCTTATACATGGACACTTCTATGGGATTCTAGTTTGTTTCAAACTATGGTGAGTTTCCTTTTTAAAGAAACTGAGAGAGTACAAACAATTTTCTAGAAACTAGGTAGTGAGGAAGACACCTGTTCTTTCCCGTGCTAAGAAAAATGTCTGCATTTTCCACATGAAAAATTTAGATTAGCTTAGGACTCGCCATTTGTGTTTTGACTGCCATGAAGATCAATTTACGGAATCTGGCAGCACTGCAACTTCTACATCAGCAGACTAAACTCGTCCTTAACCTTATTTTAATTCTTTCTTTGCAGTTTCTGGTCTCACTAGTGTTTCATTTTACAAACCACCAATTTATATACTTCCCTGATATGAGTTTCTGTAGTATTCATGGGAGAACAAAGCTTAGATTTGTGTGCAAAAGGAATATGCAAAACTTCAATCCAACTTCACCACAACGGCACTGTGTAGACCTCATACACATTGCTAAATGCATTCTCGTCCACGTTGAACCTTGATATATCAGACATCCTACTCCCCTGAATATATGTCATTTTATCCTAGAAGGTTTAGCCCTAACAGTATTCCTAACAGACTTTATGAAGATTTGTTATAACATACACAGAGTGAATAAAATAAAAATCCTTGGCCCTTTATTCTCTCCAAAACTCAATCTTAGTAGTTCAGAGTCTGGTACTCTTCAGATCACTGGCAAAGGCAATGTGTAAAAGATTACATAAAATGATAGTAAGTTTTTACAGAGAGTATTAATCATCCTAGGGATGTTGAAGCAAATACTGATTAGTAACAATGTAGGACAAACACTCACATTTTCCTTACAAGTATTGATATAAGGGAAATTGCTAATGCTTTTGCATTTAAAATATCAGTTTATATGTGTTAATAAAAATTGAGGAACTTTCCATTTCAATCAATGCAACTTCTTTGTGTTTGAAAGAATGAGTCATGTTTCATCACTTAGTCACCATCCTCTAGGAGCTTTTAAAGTTTGAGAAAGTTGTTCATATTTAAAAAGAAAACTTAGATGTTAAGAATATAGCTACGTGTTAGAATATTGGCTCCAGGTGCAAAGCTCTGGGTTCTATCCCTACACCTAAATTAAAAGGAAATAGATAGATGGATAGATAATAGATAGATAGATAGATAGATAGATAGATAGATAGATAGATAGATGATAGCACAAAATGTTTAAAGGATTTGAACATGGTAATGTAATGCACTAGCTTGAATATGAGTGTATGAATCTGCCTACACACACACACACACACACACACTTCTTTCAAACAGACAGGACATTTTGATAAAAATTATTATGTCCTAGGGTACATAGTAAGTTTTGATAAAAGCCAAAGAAACTGAGTAATTGAACAGAGATCATAGGGTTTCCAGAGACCACAGAGCACCACCACCTAGTACTTCCAGAAAATTAAAACCCATCTGAAAGCTATAAGATTTTATATCAGAGAAAACATAATAAAAACTAGTTTAGATCCTTCTACTAGAGGTTGGTAAATATTGAAAACCAAGCAGCAAGAAAATCATGCATACTAGTTGTTATATATTGATATGTTTTTAAGGTTTACTGAGAAGGATAATATTAAGTGATCTCATTATAGATCCAATAGGAAGGAAGGAACTTTCATGTACTTTGAGAAATATTATAGTTTTTCCAGTTAAATACTATGCAATGTATTAAGAAATAAAGATCATGAAGAAGACTAGTGAGTAGAATATATATGAAAGACTTTTTAAAATTTTTAATATAAACTTTTTTGGAAGCCTTAGGATTTTAAATAGTTTTTGAAATGTAAACATGCATGGTTGATTGAAGTGACACAGATACAATTAAAAATGACATAATAATCATGAACCGTGTGCAATGTCTGTATTTTTGTGGAAAAAATTGTGGAAAAATGTCAAGCCTAACAAAATGCTTACCAGAGTATTCAGTAAAAAGATTGAGAAATTACAGAGAGAGCAAATTCAAATTCTGTAAAATGGAGACAAGGGGAATGGGACAAAACAGCAGCAGAAACACTGAATTCAAGTAACGATCAACCACAACAGTATGCAAGTTAACGTTAATTCAAGGTTTGTACCAAGAAATTTAGACATTGAACAATGTTGATGATTTTTAAATTCCAGCGTGAGACACAATCACTAAGAATGCTAAATAACTCATCGTGTCCATATACTAAAACTAGAATTTCAAAATAAATGAATTGAAACAGGCCTGGCCTTAATGGGCCAACTGACAGTTCTAGCTGAAGGCTTTTTAAGACCCCGAAATTACTGATAGAACAAGTGGATATGAAGTCAGCTCCCACCCCTACCCCAGAAGCTTCCTTCAATTGACAGTCACTCACAAATGAAAAAATGTCTTCTCTCAGATGGAGTCTCAATGGGTCTACATACACTCTTAAAGACAGTCCCCATGGCCAACTGTAGGTGGCCAACACACAATGAAATTAATGGCATTTTTGGAGGTTCTTTGTCTCATAATACTTCGTCAAGGATTGATTTTTTTTTTTGGTCTTAAAGGTCCTTTGCATATGTATATTATGGTTTCTTGTTTTGTTTTTATGACCTTTCTATGTCAACATGTCTGTCTCTGTGGTTGTATGTTAAGCTTTTCCTTTGGATCATTTTCCTCTATTATTTTTGTTTTAGTCTGATCACTGTATTTTAAACTAAGTTATTTGTTATTATTATGTTTATATATCTATTTGTATCCTAATGAAAGGGAGAAAAAAAAGAATGTGGGTGTGAGTGGGTGGGGAAGTGGGGAGGACCTGGGAAAAGATGGGGGAGGAGAACGAAAATAAAAATATAATGCATTTTTAAAATCTATTGTTGTTTTCTCTGCAATTCTGTATCTGTACTCCATTCTCTGGGTCACAGCTCTTCCTGTGTCCTTTGATGCTAATAGGTAGGCACTTGGGACAACTAGGTGAAATGCTCACACTTCAATCCCCTCACTGCTTGGTTCCCAGGCAAGCATAACAACCATGAAGTCTGCCCAATCTATTCTCAGCTCCATCTTCTAAGCCTGCTTCTACCTTTAATCCTGCATCTGTGCTCCACTTGCCAGGCCACAGCACTGCTGATATCCCTGGAAGCCTCCTGCCACCCAGGACAACCAACTTTTCCCTGGAATACCAGTTCTACCTAAAATTCCAGAGGCCTGCTGCCATCAGAGACTACCAGGTCAGCCAACATCAGGGATAAGCAGATGCCTAAAAGTCAACAAAGGAACACAAAATCATGAATTTTGCAGACAAATGGATGGAACTTGAGAATATGATCCTAAATGAGGTAACCCAGAGCCAAGAAGACACATACATTATGTACTCACTTAAATGTGGACTTTAGCCATAAAGTGCAGGATACCATGCTACAATCCACAGACCCAAAGAAACAGGGCAATAAGGAGGTCCCAGGCTAGGATGCTAGAATCATTCAGAAGGGGAAACTAAATGATCAGAAGTGAATGGAGATAGGGAATTGGGTAAGAGAGAGAGGGTAAGGACAGGAACAACAGGGATAATGGTCAGATGTGGGGAGATGAGGAGGGAGAATGCTGGGAGTGAGAATGGAAATCTGTGGGAGTATCTCCAGACTAACTGGAAGGCTGGAATGGAAGAGGTATGGAAAGTCCACAGAGAACCCTAGTTGAGATTTCTACCACAGGAAGATGTAGAGACTGAAGTAGCCACCTCCTGTGGCTAGGTAGGTCTTTCAAAGGAGGAAGGGAGACATTAATCCATCCACAAAACCTTCAAAACAAAATTTGTCTTGCCTACAGGATGTGCATAGACACATGAAACAGACTGGGGAGAATGGCCAGCCAATGACTGCACCAACTTAAGAACCCTTCTATATGAGAAAGCCACTAACCACTATTAATGATACTCTGCTATGCTTGTAGACAGGAACCTGGCATAGCTATCTCCTGAGAGGCATAATCCAGAGGCAGAGACCCACAGCCAAATATCAGGCAGAGCTAAGGGAATCTTTTGGAAGAGTGGGGGATAGAATTGAGCAAGCCAGAGGAGTCAAGGACACCACAAGAAGCCATACAGAGTCTATTAACCTGGGCCCACTGGGACTCTCAATGACTGGGCCACCAACCAGGTAATATCCAAGGGCTGGACACAAGTTCCCTACACATTAGTAGCAAATATACAACTTGGTCCTCATGTGGGTCCCCTGACAAGTGTTACAGGGGCTGTCTCAGTCTTCTCTGCCATTAGATTCCCTTCTCCTACCTGGACTGCCTAGTTGGGCCTCATTGGAAGAAGATGTATTTAGTTCTGATGAGACTAGATGCTTCATTGTGGGGTGGAACCTAAGGGGGCTCCCATTCTCTGAGAAGAAGAGGACATGGCAATGGGCAGAGGGATTTGTAAGAGTGGAACTTAGAGGAGGGAGAGGGTGTGTATTCAGGAAGTAAAGTAAATAAAAAAGAAATTGTTGATAAAAAATAAAATACCACAGTACTGATAAATCACAACATAAAATAAATCTTAAATATACTTTTAAGTGATTAGTAAATACTGGGAGAGAGTTGTTAAATATACATATTAAATAGGTTAGAAAATGTGTGTGATATGAATGAATATTTTCTTTCACCTATGTAGAATTCTCTCTTAGTGGGAGCTTATTATATGAAGTTAATGGATTATTATGGATAGGACTTTGACCATATTCTGTGTAACTTCTTCCAGTGTCCTTATCAGAACATAATAGTGCAACTTTTGTGTAAAAATCATTAACAATATATTGTCAATAAAAACAACTTTTAAAAGTATTAAAAATTATAAGAGGAGTTACAGAAAGGACTGAGGGAGTGGAAGGGTTTTGCAACCCCATAAGAAGAACAACAACCAGACTCCCAAATATCAACCAACCAGACTCCCAAAGCTCCCAGGGACTAAATCACCATCCAAAGAGTACACAGGGGTGAACCCATGGCTCCAGCTGCATATGTAGCAGAAGATGGCCTTGTAAGGCACCAATGGGAAGAGAGACCCTTGGTCCTGTGAAGGTTTGATACACCAGTGTAGGGGAATGTTAGGGCAGGAAGGCAGAAGGGAGTAGGTAGGTGGGGGAGCACCCTCATAGAAGCAGGGGTATTGGGGATGGGATAGCAGGTTTTTGGAGGGGAAACCGGGAAAGCGGATAATATTTGAAATGTAAGTTTAAAAATATACAATAAAAGAAAAAATTAATTAACTCATTCAAACATCAGTAACAAAGCAAAAGAAGTTTATGACTCTATCAGTAGACATAGCAACCCAACTATATAGGAGTATTTTCCAACATACAAGATATGGATCTGTAGACAAACCTAAATATATTTCAAATATTAAAAATAAGCAGGTATGTTTTCTGATTGATTAGTCAAAGGGTACTTGTGGGACCAAGGGTGTAGCTTAGTCTGTAGAGGCCAGTGAGGATGCTAAAACTTACAGTTGATTTCTAGCTCCACATGAACCATGCAAACCAACAACAGGTAAATATCTGTAATCCCAGCACCCAGAAGTCAGAATCAGGAGGATCAGAAGTTCTAGGTCATCCTTAGATACACAGCAATTTCAAAACTAGGCTGGGTAACACAAGACTCTATCTTGAAAATAAATTTTAAATTATGTAAGAATTGAAAATTTGATAACATTTAAGTAATTCACAAAGGTATTTATATAATAGAATCAAATGAAAATCAAAACATATGAAAATGTTGGCTGTATCAAAAGAAGGTCTCATAGGTACATTTATAGAATCAATATTTAATGGATATAAATATCATATCCATGTTTTAATGTCTCACCACAGGAGACAAGGAAACAACCATTTAAATCCAAAATGTCTTCTATAAAAGAAACACTACTTAAATGTATATGTGTGGGGCTGTAGCAATTGAGAGCTTAGCAGTCGAGAGCATCAACTACTCTTACAGAAGGTCCAAGTTCAATTTCCAGGCTCTCCATGTTGGGTCCCAGACATCTGTAACTCCAGTTCCGGGGGTCTGATGCCCTCTTCTGGCCTTCTTGGTTCCCAGGAACACAAATGATACACAGACATATATGCAAACAAAACACTCATACACATACAATAAAGATAAATATATGTAAAATCTCAAACGTTAACATAGTCAATCAGTTAGCGTATTTATTTTACTCAGCACACATGCAGTTCATTTTATAGCTTCATAGGGAACAGAAGACTACACGGACCATTTGGTTTAAAGAACATGTTTCTAGTATGGATACAGTATGAGTCAGGTAAGGTATGGCTGACACTAGAGGTTTGTAGAGCCTCACAGCAAGCAGCGATATAGAGTGTAATATAACTATGTTGGCCCCATTCCACCTTTATGTGGATTTTACATGAATATTGTCCCGGCATCAGCAAACCCTGCCTTTTCTTTAGTCTTCACCTTCTCTAGAATGCCCATGTGATCTATCTTTAGATATGTATACCTACTTCCATGAAACCTGTGTGTCAATACACATGAACACCTACACCCATCTGTGTGTGGTCTATGTATGCCAGTGTGTGTCTGAGTACCCTTCCAGCATCTCCCTGCCTAATGGTTCATATGCTCATGAATAGAGTATGTCTTGTCTTATCCGCTCATGACTTCTTAAAATTCTTTCAACCTTTTTGCTTTCTGTGACCGTCCTCTATCTGTAGCATCAGAGCTTGGGCTTCACGAGCCCAGGTATCTTGCCTCAAATTCTTGCCAATCATCCTGCTTCAGCTCCCATGTTTTGGTTACATGAATTCCTTCCTATATAATGAGAGTTTAGCTCAAGCAACCAGTTAATTACTTAGCTCATAGAATAAAATAAAATAAATGTAGAAAAAGTAAATAATTAAAATGGCCAAAGAAGCATCCATTTTTTAAACAGTTGGACAAAAAAAAAAAAAAAAGAAAAAGAAAAAAAATAAAGAAAAAGAAAAGCATGAATTATAAAAAAGACAATTAGCTAACATATCTTGTTTTATTTATTGTTTAAAAATAAGGTCTAGGTTGGGGATTTAGCTCAGTGGTAGAGCGCTTGCCTAGGAAGCGCAAGGCCCTGGGTTCGGTCCCCAGCTCCGAAAAAAAAAAGAAAGAAAAAAAAAATAAGGTCTAATTTTTCTGGTCATAAAATGAGATCAGAGCTGGAACAGTTTGGAGCATTCTTCTGAAGTTTTGAAATTAACATAAAGGTTGGAAAGGAGAAAGATGGCGTTGATGATGGGGGAGGATAATGAAAACCCATTTACACTAACCACCCAACTCCGGGGATCAAATTTCTGTGCAGCTAAATTCTAATGAAGTACTCTGTGAGCAGGTATGATCTGACCGACTGGCACATACAAATACATGGGAAGCCCTAGCTATACGTGAACAGGAGTCAAGTGTGGAAATTTGGTTCCTTAGCAGACATGAAGTTCCTAAGTTCTATTCCTGTCCTCTGATCAGGAGATGTCTGCTACCTGGCCTCTCACTAAGAATAGCAGTACTTTGGCTTCTGGATATCATCACTCACTGGGGTGCTTCAGCCTTTATGTGTGACACTGACACAGTACACAAGCACAGCATGAAGACGAGCAGACAAGTGCTTTTAACATCACAATAGACAGAACAATAAAAACTCCAGTTTGTGAGGAGGGACAACTACCACTGATTTTATGGTAGGAATAATAATAATAATAATAATAATAATAATAATAATAATAATAATAATAAAGGAATGAAAGAGAGCTTAAAGGTTAAAAGAATGTACTGATCTTATAGAGAACCCAAGTTCAATTTTAACCACCCAGGTCAGCTAGCTCACAGCTGCTCGTAGCACCAGGTGAACTGACACTACTGGCCTCCAAAGGCCCCCAGTGTACACCTATTGTTACACAGACATGCACACATATACATAATCAAAATTAAATATTTTTCAAAAACATATCTGTGAGCTAAGGCTCTAACAAGATGAGGAGTGGCAGGGGAGTGAGAAGGATATGTCGCTTCCATACAATATATGAGAGTTATAGTCATTTAATTTGAAAATGAAACATAATGAGACTTTAAACCCAAAGGCAGTTATGACAAGATAAACCAATTATAGCCACTTGATCTCCCTGAAGCCCATGTGACCTTTTGTATTAATCATATGCAACATATGGGGGAAAAAACATGGGTTAGGCCAGAGTGGGTTGAAAATTTTAATCTTGTGGCACTGATGTATGGCTGCTGGCCTTGTGTCAATGGATGATGAAATCCAGTCTCTTATGAATACCTGGGTCTGAGGTATATTTCTCAGAACTAAGAAAAACTGTTATTTCATATTGAGTCCCTCACATATCCTTTTCCCTGGCTTATATGCTGTTTCTCTATCAAAATTCTCTAAATCCATGGTCGTAAAAGATTGACCAAACACAAAGCACTCGAGGATTGCTGCAGTGTGGTGATTGCAAACCAATAAACACATTGCCTCAGAAGTTAACTGGGATGTTCTTCAGGAATAATGCTTATTAATGCAAGTACTCCATATCTCTAGAGGAATAGGTTGTTGTCAATCAATTTGGTAGCTTTGGGGTAAACTCCATACAAAATTTCCCATGGCTAATAAAATAAAGTGGACTCTATTTTAAATAAAACAAATCCATTCCTCCTCTCCTTTCTTTACAAGCTGTTGGTTAGATAATCCTCCAAAAGGCCAGCCTTTTCTCAACTACCTTCAGAATTGTGCGTACCTAGGCAGGCTATGGTCTGCCGTGGTGGGAAATCACTTTGGCACTAGATTGAGGCAGTGACCTGGTCGCATGCACCTGCAGTCAAGAAACAGAAAACAAACTGTTTTCTTTGCTAACTAGCTTACTCATTTTTATGTAGTCTAGGTCCTCAGCTTAAGGAATGGTGCCAGTCATTAAGGGTAGATCTTCCCACCTGAGTTAACCTAATTTAGATGATCCCTCACAGACATGCCCAAAGCCTGTTTCCCAGGTGAGTCTACACCCTGTAAATATAAAAATATTAACCATAACTGGGAAAATACCACGTTCATGGACCTTGTCTTTAAGCTCTTTTCCTACACATTCTTCTTGCTTGTTCTATGTGAAATCTAGATCCTTCATGGTGTGCTGGGCTGCTTTCTCCCATACATATATCATGTACCCCTGGAACAGGATTCCTGTTTCTCAGGCATAGTTTAGATGATTCCTTTTTCTTCACAGAAAAGGAAAGTTTGAATTTTATAATATTTTATAACACCATCCATACCTGACCTGTGCTCCAGTCATCTGTAAATGCCCCCATGGGTGAATAACTCATTCGTTCAGTATTTCTGCTCTTGCCTCAGTTGTTTTCTCTAATGCCACTTATGTCTTGGTAGCAAAAATTTTAAGAATATATAAGTAATGTTCTGTATGTGAGGAGCTCTGGTATTTATTGACATCTTTCTCAAGCTCCATTGACTGCAGCACAATTTCGGTGACTTATACATTGCTTTACAATGAGTCTCAAACAAAACACCCTACTCCTCAGGTACCACCTTTTATATTTGGAGCTCCCTGTCTTAGCATATGGACTATAACAAATCCATTAAGGGAAAATAAAAAAAAAACTTCAAGAAACTACTACAATGGAAGTCACACAAAGTTAAATGCAATTAAATTCTAATGCAAGAGAATTGTTATGACAGAAGAAGAGGAGGAGGAGGAGGAGGAAGAAGAAGAGGAAGAAGAGGAGGAGGAGAAGGAGGAAGAAGAAGAGGAAGAAGAAGGAGGAGAAGGAGGAAGAGAAAGAAGAGGAGGAGGAAGAGAAGGAGGAGGAGAAGGGGAGGAAGAAGAAAGAGATAGAAAGGAAGAGGATGAGGATGAGGATGAGGAGAAGGAGAAGAAGGAGGAGAAGGAGAAGAAGAAGAAGAAGAAGAAGAAGAAGAAGAAGAAGAAGAAGAAGAAGAAGAAGAAGAAGAAGAAGAAGAAGAAGAAGAAGAAGAAGAAGAAGAAGAAAGGGAGAAAGAAAGAGAGAAAGAAAGAAAGGAAGGAAGGAAGGAAGGAAGGAAGGAAGAAAGAAAGAAAGAAAGAAAGAAAGAAAGAAAGAAAGAAAGAAAGGACACATTGGTAAACATTTAAAATATGCCACATGCTTCCTTCAAATTCAATGTGATAGCAATAGATACTTTAAACATAAAGAAGATGTAAAAAGACTCTTCTTGCCAGGTGATGGTGGCCCATGCCTTTATCCTAGCACTTGGGAGGCAAAGGTGGGCAGTTATCTGAATTTAAGGCCAACCTGGTCTACAGATATGATTCTAGGACAACTAGGGTTACACAAAGAAACCATGTCTTGAAACACAAACTCACAAACAAAAGATGATTGTTTATTACCATTTCTTTGAAAGGTAATGAAGGATGTCTTCCAGGAAAAATAACTTATAAGAGAAAAAACATTGGCTCTTGAAAATAGAAATTCAACTCCAGCACAAATAGCTTCCAAAGGAGTTTCTGTAAGATGAATCCAAAGAAAGACCACTTTAGAGCACAGAAACAGTAGGCTCTTTAAGATACTCTCTAGAGAGAAAAGGACAAAGACAAAAATAGAATTATAGAGTGATTGCATTTGGATATACATGAAATTTATTATATCAGTACAAGTCTACAATAGATGCAGAGAATAGGGGCGTTTGAAAGGGAATAATTAGCACACTGTCTCTTGTCCTCAGACACACTAGAATAGGGCATCGGATCCCATTACAGATGGTTGTGAGCCACCATGTGGTTGCTGGAATTTGACCTCAGAACCTCTGGAAGAGCAGTCAGTGCTCTTAACCGCTGAGCCATTGATAAGTGGCTATTAGCGCAAATGCTTGAATTACCCTAGATGCCTAGAACAAATGAATCTCAAGATGGATGACCAAAATGTGAATGCTTCACTCCTTCTTTAAAAGGGGGAACAAGAATACCCTTGGCAGGGAATAGAGAGGCAAAGATTAAAACAGAGACTGAAGGAACACCCATTCAGAGCCTGCCCCACATGTGGCCCATACATATACAGCCACCCAATTAGACAAGATGGATGAAGCAAAGAAGTGCAGACCGACAGGAGCCGGATGTAGATCGCTCCTGAGAGACACAGCCAGAATACAGCAAATACAGAGGCAGATGCCAGCAGCAAACCACTGAACTGAGAATAGGACCCCCGTTGAAGGAATCAGAGAAAGAACTGGAAGAGCTTGAAGGGGCTCGAGACCCCATATGTACAACAATGTCAAGCAACCAGAGCTTCCAGGGACTAAGCCACTACCTAAAGACTATACATGGACTGACCCTGGACTCTGACCTCATAGGTAGCAATGAATATCCTAGTAAGAGCACCAGTGGAAGGGGAAGCCCTGGGTCCTGCTAAGACTGAACCCCCAGTGAACGTGATTGTTGGGGGGAGGGTGGTAACGGGGGTAGGATGGGGAGGGGAACAGCCACACAGAAAGGGAGGGGGAGGCGTTAGGGGGATGTTGACCCGGAAACCGGGAAGGGGAATAACAATCAAAATGTAAATAAGAAATACTCAAATTAATAAAGATGGAAGAAAAAAAAGAAAGGGAATAATTAGCTCTGTAGGTATGCAGAATAGTAACAATTATACTGAGAAAAACATAAGCACAATGACAGGCCCCATGTCCATTCAACAAGTAATATTTACACTGACACAATGCAGTGGATACTTCCCACCATAGTCATCAGTATCTTTAACATAATTACTCTTGGAGAGATAAAGATACACAATCTTTATGTAAACTGCCCTTCTTCATCTCTCTCTTCTTCTCCAAATTAAATCCTCTGTCTCATCTCCAGCTCAGTAGAAGACTACTTCCTGCAGCCTCCCCTCCTTCCCTATCTCTATCCTCAGAGCACCACACGGAGTTTCTTCTCAAACCTTCCTTCCCATCAGGCATTGCTTTACCCTAGCCCCCAACTTCAGCAGGCATTTCCTGGGAACCAGATAGCTAAACCTGCCAGAGAAGCAAGTAAGCCAAAAGCAGGTGGGTTAGCTTCCCATCTTTATCTTTCTCTCATATCCATATCCAATTCCCCTATTATGGGTCAGCGTGTGTATGGAGAGGGGGGCATAGTATAGTTTTAATAGCTTTAAAGATTTTATTTTAAAGATTAAAATGTTTAGTAGACCAGTTTTCATGGTAGCATTTTTGATAATTTATTTATTTATTCTGATCAAAGCACCCCTCTCTCCTCTCCTCCCAGTCTCACCCCACACCTCCCTTTCCTTATTTCCACAACCTCTTCTCCTCAGAGGAGGGAAGATCCTCCAAGCGTACCGCCCCATCCTGGGACATCAAGTCCCAGCCAAACTAGGAGAATGCTCTCTCACTGAAGCCTGAATAGGCAGTCCAGCTAGGGGAAGGGGATACACTGGCAGACAACAGAGTCAATGACAGCCCTCCCCCACCACACACACACACACACACACACACACACACACACTGATTATTAGGAGACCCACATGGAGATCAAGCTGAACATCTATGTTTGGGGTGGAGAATAGGTCCAGGCCCTACATGCTCTTTGGGTTGTGGTTCAGTCTTTGTGAGCCCCCATGGATCCTGTGTTAGTTGACTCTGTAGGTTGTCTTCTGGTATCTTTGACCCCTCTAGTTTCCTCAATTCTACCTTGCATTCTTCTACTAGACTACCAAACAAGTTTGGCTGTGGATCTCTGCATCTGTGCTTCTGGTTAAAGCCTTCCAGGAGACAGTTATGTCAGGCTCCTGTCTACAGGCATAGTAGAGGATCATTAATGGTGTCATGGGTTGCCACTCTCCCATGTGACAAGGCTTAAGTTGAAATAGTCATTGGTTGGCCATTCCCTCAATTTCTGCTCCAGCTTTATCCCTACATTTCTTGTAGACAGAACAAATTTTGGGTTGAAGGTTTTGTGGGTGGATTTGTGTACCCTTCCCTCCACCAAAGTCCTGCCTGCCTACAGGAGGTGGCCACCTCAGATTCCATACTTCTACCCCTGCTGCTAGGATCCTCAGCTAGATTCACCAACATAGAATCCCAGGCCAATCACATTTAATCTCCAGCATCTGTGGCCTCTCCTCAATCTCTGCCCCATTCCCAGGGAACTAAGCAAATCCTAATGGATCATCTTGCTTTCTTCCATCGTGTGGATGACCTCACAAGTTCCCCTCCCAATCTTCCCCATTTCTGTATCTCAATACCAACACCTGGAAACACATTTTATCCAGAACTCCCAGTGGCCATAACAGGATGAATTTCCTACCAGGAGACACACAGCCAGTATACTATCCTAAGACCCAAAGAGGGGAACTGAGACAAGGAATAATGATAAGACCAGATATCATTATATCATATACTAATCATTATAGAGTATTATAACAATGCCAAACCCAGATGCCTAGACACCAGTGTATAAACAAAATAAATAATAGCCCGGACAATGTGCCTCCACTAGAACCCCACAACTCCACCACAGTAGACCCCAAAATATGCAACAGAGCTGAAGCACAAGACAAAGACCCTAAAGTAGCATTTGTGGATATGATTTTGCTCCTTAAAGAAGAAGTAAATAAATTATTTAAAGAAATCTTTGAAAACATAAACTGACTTTGGAAGGAAAAGTATAGAACAATGCAAGACCCAAAATGGAAAATAGAATCAATGGAGAAAACCAAAGTGAGGAAAATTTAAAAATGAAAGATTTAGAAATTTAAACAGGAAGGAACCTCTAGGCAACAGAAAAAAAAACTAAACAAAGAAATGCTGGAGTTAGCTGATGTTTTATAACTCAAATGAACTTGACACCTCATGGAACTTTCTCCAAAATGACTACATACTAGAAGACTAAGATAGTTTGAACAGATACAAGAAAATTGAAATAACTCCTGCATCCTATCTAACCATGTCAGTTTAAAGCAGGAAAGCAACAATAGAAACAAAGAAAGTTTATACAAGCTCATGGGAACTGAAAAACTCACTACAGACTGACAAATGGATCAAGAAAGACTGGTCTTTCTAGAATTAAATAAAAATGAATGCTCGACATACACAAACTTACAAAACACGAGAGAGGTGATTTTATGAGACAAATTAATAGCACTAAGTGCCTACAAAAAATGGACAGCTCTTATACCAATAACAACACAACTGGGAGCTCTAGAGCAAACAGAAAAAAATTCACAAAAGGAATAAACAGGAAGAAATAACCAAACTCGGAAAAGACAGGAATAAAATAGAAATAACAAAATAAATACAAAGAATCAATTAAATCAAGAGTTATTTCTTTGTGGACCAAGAGGAGGGCAACATTTGAGATGTAAATAAATGAAATAATTAATAAAAATAAAATAAAATTATAAGTATCAAATAAAGTTTATCAAGCCAAATGGACCAGGGTCAGATTTTCGTACAGATTTAATACAGAATTTCAAGAAGACTTAGTGCCTTACTGTTCAAATTATTTTACAAAATACAAACAGGAGTATTGTCCAGTTCACTTTTACAAGGCCACAGTTACCCTGATACCTAAGTGATATAAAGATCCCCAAATGAAAGAGAGTCATAGACCAACTTCTTTTTTGAACATCATAGAAGAAATCTCAATAAGGTTCTTGCAAATTGAATCTAAAATACATAAGAAAGATTATTAGCCATGATCAAGTAGGCTTTACCCCAAAGACACGGGGATATTTCTATACATGTAAACCACTAAACTTTCAGTTTACAAACTGGAAGACAAAAATCACAGGATCAGCTCTTTAGATACAGAAAATGAATTTGACAAACTCTAAAGCCCCTTATTGATAAAAGTCATGCTTAGATCAGGAATACAAGGGGGCATAATAAAGCCCACAACCAACATCGACTTAAATGGAGAGAAACTCTAATAAATTTCACTAAAATAAGGAATAAGATAAGGTTGTCTATTCTCTTCAGACCTATTCAGTATGGAACTTGAAGTCTTAACTAGTGCAACAAGACAGCTGAAGTAGATAAAGGGGATACAAATTGGAAAGGAAGAAGTTAAAGTATCTTTATTACCAGATGATATAATGCTGTACACACATGTTCCTAAAAATTCCACTGGGAAAAGTTTATAGCTGATAATGCTTGAAGCAAAATGGCTGAATAAAAAAATAATCAACTAATGAGAATCAGGACCCTGTTATGACAAATGAACTGAGAAAGGAATTATTGAAATGGAACTTACCAAAATAGTATCAAATAACATAAAACATCTTGGCTAACACTAACCAGGCAAGTGAGAGACTTCTATGATAAGAACCTTAAAACATTGAGAAAGAATTTGAAGAAGATAGAAGATGGAAAAATTCCCATGCTCGTGAATCAGTAAAATTAAAACAGTAGAAGTAGCCATCATACAAAAGCAATCCAAAGATTCAATGGTTTCTCCATCAAAATGCTAAGCTAACTCTTCAGATACCTTGAAATGACTATTTTAGCATCACATGAGTATGAGGACAGGCACATGCATGCACGTGCACACAGAGAGAGAGAGAGAGAGAGAGAGAGAGAGAGAGAGAGAGAGAGAGAGAGAGAGAGAGAGGAGAGAGGAGAGGAGAGGAGAGGAGAGAAGAGAGAAGAGAGAAGAGAGAAGAGAGAAGAGAGAAGAGAGAAGAGAGAAGAGAGAAGAGAGAAGAGAGAAGAGAGAAGAGAGAAGAGAGAAGAGAGAAGAGAGAAGACAAGGGCAGCTAAAAATATCCTCCAAAGAACTGATGGAAGTCTTGGCACAAAAACAGACACCTTAATCAATAGAATAAAATTGAAGTCTCCGACATAAATCCACAAACCTGTGGACACCTGGTTTTTATAATGAAGTCAGAAATACACACTGAAGAAAAGTCAGCATTCAATATGGATGGCTATATGTAGAAGAATCTAAATAGATCCCATCCTGCACAAAACTAAACTCCAAATGAATCAAAGACTTCAACATATTCTTTAACATGTTCCTTAAGAGATGAGTGGATAAAGAAACTGTGGTGCATTTACTCAATGAAATATCTCTCAGCTATTATAACCATGAAATTTGGTAAATATATAGAAACATCACCATGGAAGATATATATCCTATATACTCACTTGTATATGGATATTATCTAGGTCAATGAAAACCAAGTCACAATTCCTAGAAACAGAGAGGTGACTTATAGAGTAAGAAACTAGGAAGGACAGATAAATCTCCCTTGGAAAGGGAAAAAGATAGGTAACTATGGTGGGCATGGAGGAGGCTGAAACAGAAAGATCAACTGGGCAGGAGGAAGAAAGGAACAAACAAGGTAGGAAATATGGGAAAAGACACCGAAAATTAATGGTCATTTGAGCTCTAGTATGAAAAACTAATAGCAAAGAAGTTCCCTAAAGTATATACCTATATAATGATGATCTAAATGAAGTAGACAAATATTGAGGCAGACAGAATCCCAACTGGCTATCTCTTGTCACCAAATGAAGCCTCCAGTATAGGAAATCAGTTATATCTAAATAGTAGTTGTCCATATTAGTCGCAGGGGAATGCCAAACAACATAGGATGTTGCCAAGACTATGGGTTGCTCTCCATACACTGACTCATTGCTGAAGATAATGTTTATATAATTCACTGAATATGGAGAAGCCAAACTGGTACCTACATAGAGCCTTGATGCCTACAAGCTGGAAAGAATTCTGTGTGCTACCAATGGAGAAACTTCAACAGCAATCAGGACACAAAATTTGTGATTTACAATAACGTCCTGCCTGTAAGATCCACTGGTACAATGGTGGCACAAAGTTTGTGGCAGGGACCAACAAATACCTGATTTGTTTTGAATACCACTGTACAGGGTGGAACCCATGTCCAACACTGCTTGAACAGCAAAGGACCTAAGAATAGATAGCTCATGGACTTAGGGTAAAACCAAATACTACTGTTCAAATAAAAGAATGTAGCAATTAAATGATTCCTAATGATTCCATGCTATACTCATAGGCCAGCCCTCATCAGAGAAGCCTCCTGCTGCTGTAGATGGGAACAAGTACAGATACTCACAGCAAGACAATATGAAGAGAGTGAGATGCTAAATGCAGTGTCAGCTCTAAATGCAAAGTCTCCATCAAATTCCTCCTCTTAGCATTCAGGGAACCCCATAGAAGAGGAGGCAGAATGAACATTAGAGCCAGAGAATGTCGACAACATCAGGAAATCAAGGCTCTTTAAATCAACACGGTTGATGGGCACACATGAACTTGCGATGGTTAAGTAGTATGCATGGGATTTGCATAGGTTTGTACCATTGGGGTCCTGGAGCAAAAGGAGAGGCAGATACTTTCTCCCATGCCTAAATTAAAGGCCATCTCCAACTGATAACCTCCTGCAAATGAAAATGTGGGTTCTCTGAGGGAATTTCACTGGAGAAACAAACTGCACTTAAGGGTAGGCTGCATCCCCAGAAGTAGACAGCCAACAGTAAAGGAGCTCAGTGGCATTTTGGAGATTCCTCTCTTTATAATGTAGTGTCAGAGCAGTTATTGTTGTTTGAATTTTATCTTATTTGTTTATTTTTATTTTATTTTATATATTTTCTCTCTTTTAACTCTATAGTTTCTATGCACATAATATGCACAGTCCATATTATGGCTTCCAATTTAATGTTTTTGTGGGACTCCTGAGCATGTAAACAATGGTTCTGTTTCCACATCTCTTTCTTAGGCCTTTTCTTGGGCTCTTTTTCTTCTGTTTTTTTTTCTTCCTATTTTTATGTATTTGGCTATGTTTTATTTCATTATTATATTAATTTGTTATATAATTATATTACATTTACATTATATAACTATAAATATATAATTATAAATAATACATAATGATAGCTATATAATTATATGATATAAATATATTATAATCATCTGTTTATAATATGATTATATTATAATAATACATGATAATGATATAATTATTATGTAATTAAATTATTATTTCTTAGAAGGCTGTTTTCTAGTGAGAGACAGAAAGTGGATAGATCCACATATGAGAGAAGCTGGGAAAAACTGGGAGGTGTAGACAGAGGGAGAAATAGACTCAGGATATATCATGTGAGCAAAAATCTATTTTTAATAAAAGAAAACAAAGAAAGATAAAGAAAAGATATGTCAATGAGAATTAAGAGAATTAATATGAAATTAAATTAATAACACATCTAAAAGATTAATCCAAGGAATAGCAAAGTACATTATTTACAAATAGGAAATGAGGAGTTA
Source organism: Rattus norvegicus (assembly GCF_021556685.1). Taxonomy (NCBI): domain Eukaryota; kingdom Metazoa; phylum Chordata; class Mammalia; order Rodentia; family Muridae; genus Rattus; species Rattus norvegicus. The sequence continues at coordinate 208,151,848 of NC_141535.1, read as the reverse complement.
GAAAAAAATGACCGCTTCTGGACAAGGACTGAAGGATGGTTCCTGTGCTTTGCTATGGGTCATTTAATACTAATCTAACTTGGATAATTTTAATAAAAAGCACACTTATTGTAAAATATGAATATATACATCCTCATTATAAGATACTTCGAATTTTTTGAATATCAGATCAGTACAATCAAAAATAAAGAAGGTGCTTTGTGCAGCTTCCTATCGACCATCAGTCATCAATTTGCTAGGTAATGCTCCCAATTGTATGGAAATGCATTGTAATGCACTGTCAGAGAGTTATCAAAAGCCCCTGGTTTATCTGACTCAGCATTGAGAATTTCTTAACAGAAGCTGACTAACTGTGACAGCTTTCAGGCAGGGCTGTATGGCAGTGCCCTTCTTAATCCAAATGGGTGATGTTATTTATTTGAGGAGTTGGACTTTTTTTTTCCTCACTAAAGCAAGTGTCACCCTTTGTCTTAACATTATGGACCGTTTCTGCAAAATGGAGTATCCTGGACATCATTGTGATATCTGATTGAGAGTGCAGTCCAATGTCTTTTGCATGTGAGCTTTTTCATCAGCTTTAGAAGCAATGTTTACTGGTGCTCACTGGGTGTTGCCTTTCCCAGTGGACTGCTGATGCATTGCTGTGTTACTGACGCTGACGCTGATGGGGTTCTCCACACAAACGTTGCCCTTTCAGCACACCTTACTTTCCTTCTTCCAGTTACAGTATGAGTAAATTCATCATTTCTGGGCATCTGAAGAGGCACCACACCGGCATGTAAAACCTGAGTGACTCACATTAAGCACAAAACATGAAGGTGAAAACCAGTCTCCTTTCCAAGTAGCCATAGAGATTGTGTAGCCTGCAAAGGTCAAAGTGTTCTCTGGCCCTTTCAGAGGAGAATGTGCTGGCATCTGCTCTGCGTTATTGAAGAAACCATCATCATGTCTCTTTTTCTCCTTTTCACCCACAACCAGTAAATTCTATTTAATCAAGGACTAAGTTTTATATTGTCCCTGTTACCTATTACATCACTTGACATAAAAAACCACCTCTCATTATGTCTTCATTGAACATGTTTTAGTTATTTTGCCATCATGCTGTGAAGCATATCTACCATGTATCTACCTTGTTTGCATCTTGCTGTCAACTTCAACTACCCTGTCACTGCCGATGATAGTCTTTGTTGATATCAGAACCCTGTTTCTTTGAATTTCCAACATGGACTGAAGACCAGTGAATCCGTCATAAGAATCCTTCAGTCCCTCAGGACCAGATTGGAAGTGCTGGGGCCATGGAGTAGGCAGCTACCTTTTTCTCTGCCTCTCTGGTTTGAAGACAAGCAGCTTTGGACTAACCAGGCCATATTGTATAAGCCATTCTAATAAATTGGTGTGTGTGTGTGTGTGTGTGTGTGTGTATACATAGGCATTATAAAAATTTTATTCCTTGAGAACCCTGATTAATAATGTATCATCATACTTCATAATAGGTATGTCTTAAAAACACAAACTAAGCAAAAGCCATTCTTTCCAGTTACAAAAAGCTATTATTTGCTCGATCTATTTTCTTTCATGTTCAAATATGATTCTTTTCTTCAGTAATATTTCTGCTTACTTTTTCTATCTCTTCCTCCTACTATCTTGGAAACACTGTATACCTATCTTTTTCAAATGTTAAATCCGGTGGTTCTGTCTTGCAGAATAGTCATTGTTCAGGCCCTCCCCACTGCTGCGACTACCCTCACACTGCTCTCTGATTAACTTGGATACATCTGGGAGAAACAGGAATTGCGACCACCCTGTGCTCTCCCGTGGAAAGTGCAGTTTGTCTCCATCCATCTACCTCCTCTCTGGTGTTGGTGCTTCCCTCATCCCCTGGCTATTGGACCACCCTTAAGAAATAAGCCAAGTGGGATCTTGCTTAAGCAGTGAGACCCTCTTATTCATGGAATTTGCACTTTAGCACACTGGCTTGCCCCATTGACTTGTTTAACTACAGTAAGAATCTTATGGGAGATGTACTATCCCAATCCCTACTTTACAAATAAGAAAAATGTCATTCAAAGAATTTCACAAGCTTGCACCTAACTGATGGCTGGTGAGGCTGGACAGCATTCCTGCTTTAAAACCCAAACCCAGAGGATAATCAATAGAGCTCTTAAAGAGAATGAAATCAGACAAATGGAGCTAATTTCACACAGGCCATGCTCAGAAGTGATGAATATCTGTTGTCTACAGCAGAAACCTTACTCATTTTCCTTGTGATTCTGTGTTCATCTTCCAATTACTATTCTCTAAAGGCCAGTGTTTTGCTCTTTGGTTTATCTTTCCTATATTTCATGTCTGTTAATATTTTCTTTACATATCTTTGGAAACATCAATTGGGCTGCAAGTTATGCCATGAAAATGTAGAGTCAATGTTTTCTTCATTTTTAACATGCACATGTTCAATTTTAACTAACAAATGAAATGTGTGTGTGCAATACAGTGTGATACTATATATGTGTGTGTATATGTTGTATATGTGTATGTGTATGTTGTATGCAATGTTGTATATGCATGGGTACATAACCTGTGAGGGATCAAAATAATAAAATAGTTAAAACAATTAAAATGACAGCAAAGATCAAAAAGTCACTATTTGATATCTAATATGATATAAATACTACAGTTATGAAATAATGAAACAAGAAAAGGACTCAACATGAGGAATACACAGACATCTGTGAAACATCAGAGAGCCTGAAGACGGACCTGAATGGTCTCATCAGCTGACCCTTGTGCAAAGAGGCAAAGGGTCGTGCAATGGAGGAGGCAGTCTTTGCAAAAGTTGCTGGATTTATCACAGGACTTCACATAAAAAAGTGAATCTGAACCAAAGATCAATAGCAATAATTAACTCAAAATGAAATCATAAACAGGCTATATAAACTAAAAACACTAAAGTTGTAAAGCTGTAAAAAGTATCCATTTTTTTAGAATTGAAACGAAGAAAATAGTCTTTAAGAAAATGGACATTATCAAGATTAAAATGTTGGGCAGCTTCTGATAAATGTACCAATAAAAAGCTAACAATGTCATTTCATTATCCAAATGAATTGAAATGCTTTGTTCATATATGAATGTTTATAAGTTTGTTTATAGAAACTATATTTTCATATTCACAACCATCTAATGCTGGAAACTGCACAATTGACCTCCAGTGGAATAACAACTGTTACATCACATGCATGCAGAGGATCGTAGACATGTGACTGGGGAGGGGATGAGCCTCTGGGATGTTAGAAGGCTGACCCTTGTGCCACTGAAAACAAAGAACTAAAGGGACAAAATTAAAGCAATCGAGGCTTGCCAAGCAAAAGGAACTCCTAGCATTAATAAAATACTAAAATAATCTAAATACTATTAGATTATTACAGAAAATACAACACAAGTAATAAGAACTAATAACATGATATGAGATTATAACTTGAAATATGAATAATACCCAGAAGCTTCCATTAAGCTAGTGAGGAGTGTTAACTAATGGTTCTTTTAAATAAACAGTAAACATTCTAAACACGGCCACATGTAACACTTCCAACCTTGCTTTGACAGAAATCAATATTTTACATAATTTGTGGGGTTTTTTTTCTTTTCACACAGGTTCTCACTATGTAGCCCATGCTGACAGCAAATCATGATCTTCTGGCTTCAGCCTCCTACATTCTGATACTGCACATATGATTATATGCATGGACTTCCATGCTTGACACAATCATGATTTTGACTATAAAATAAATGCATAAGGATTCAGAATATTCATAAATTATTTGAGTCGAACCTTTTCTCCAAACATGGAAATCATGTACTGTTCTGTTTCTTTTAGACTTGTGAAAGGAATGAGGGAAGAAAGGAAAGAAAAGACGAACAGACAAGAAAGCTGGAGGCACATAAGGGGACATAGTACAGTTCCTTTAATTGTTTAGAGAAATTTGATACAGAACTCCTACTTTCCATTAACTATTTGGTAGAATTTATTAGAAAAAGAAGCAATTGGATCTGAACTTCCTTTGTAGGATGGCTTTTAACTACGAATTCATTTTCTTTGACATCAGGCTGTTTTTCAGCCTATGCACTGCTCTGTCAATTACAGACTTTCTGCTTCATCTAGGCTGTTAGTTGGCTTATCAGAGTTTCATAAGATTTGATTGTAATGCATTTAATAACTAGAGGAGCTGTAATTCATTCCAGGCTACTCCCATTTCTAAGGTTGGTAATTTTTTTCTTTCTGTTCTTTTCTTGATCAATCTCAACCTTTCTAACTAAATTATACCATTCCTTATTAGCCTGAGTTTCATTTTCCATTTTTTCAAATTTTAGGTAAGAGCCGACTTTTTTCTCTTCCATCATAAATGTTTAGTGATATCATTTTCCTCTAAGCACTGTATTTGCCTCATATCACCAACATAGTATATTATTTATTTTTATATACTTTCTATTGGGTATTTTATTTATTTACATTTCAACTGGCCCCCTTCCAGGTCTCCCCCCCCACAAATCCTCCATCCCATCCCTCTCCCCTTCGCTTCTGTGAGGGTTTCCTCCACCCAACCACTCATTCCCTCCTAACCTCTCTAGCATCCCCCTACCTTGGGCATCAAGCCTCCACAGGACTAAGGGCCTCCCCTCCCACTAATGTCATATAAGGCAATTCTCTGCTACATATCTATACATCCCTCCACATACACTTTGGTTTGTAGTTTAGTCCCTGGGATTTCTGGATAGTCCAGTTAGTTGATATTGTTCTTCCTATAGGCTCAGTCTGATGGTTGGCTGTATCTGCATCTGCATTAGTCATCTGCTGGCAAAGCCTCTCAGAGGACATCTATACCAGGCTCCTGTCAGCAAGCACTTCTTGGCATCAGCAATAGTGCCATGATTGTGTGTCTGCACATGGGATGGATCCCTAGGTAATGCAGTTTCTGGAGGGCCTTTTCAATCTCTGTTCTGTTTATTTTTTTGTCCCTGCATTTCCTATAGACAGAAACAATTCTGGGTAAAAATTTTTGAGATGAACCACATTTTCTGTATCCATTCCTCTGTTGAAGGGCATCTGGGTTCTTTCCAGCTTCTGGCTATTATAAATAAGGCTGCTATGAACATAGTGGAGCATGTGTCCTTGTTTTATGTTGGAGCATCTTTTGGGTCTATGCTCAGGAAAGGTATAGCTGGGTCCTCAGATATGTCCAATTTTTGGAGGAAACACCATACTGATTTACAAAGTGGTTTTACCATCTTGCAATCCCACCAACAATGGAGGAGTGTTCCTCTTTCTCCACATACTCACCAGCATCTGTTGTCACCTAAGTTTTTGATCTTAGCCACTCTGACTGGTGTGAGGTGGAATCTCAGTGTTGTTTTGATTTGCGTTTCTCAGATGACTCAGGGTGTTGAACATTTCTTTAGATACTTGGCCATTTGATAATCCTCAGCTGAGAATTCTTCGTTTAGCTCTGAACCCCATTTTTTAAAATAGGGTAATTTGATTCTCTGGAGTCTAACTTCTGGAGTTCTTTGGATATTTTGGATATTAGCTCTCTATTGGATGTAGGATTGGAAAAGATCTTTTCCTAATCTGCTGCTTGCCATTTTGTCCTATTGACAGTGCCCTTTGCCTTACATAAACTTTGCAATTTTATGAAGACCCATTTGTCCATTCTTGATCCTAGAGCATAAGCCAATGGTGTTCTGTTCAGGAAATTTTCCCCAGTGCACATGTGTTTAAGGCTCTTCCCCACTTTTTCTTCTATTACTTTGAGTGTATCTGGTTTGATGTGGAGGTCCTTGATCCTCTTGGACTTGAGCTTGTACATGGCAATAAGAATGAATGAATTTACATTCTTCTACATGCTGACCTCCAGTTGAACCAGTACCATTTGTTGAAAATGCTGTCCTTTTTCCACTGGATGGTTTTAGCTCCTTTGTCAAAAATCAGGTAACCATAGGTGTGTGGGTTAATTTCTGGGTCTTCAATTCTATTCCATTGATCTACCTGCCTGTCTCTGTACCAATATCATACAGTTTTTATCACTATTGCTCTGTAATACATGTTGAGGTCAGGGAGGATGATTCCCCCAGAAGTTCTTATTGTTGAGGAGAGTTTTTGCTATCCTGGGTGTTTCATTATTCCAAATGAATTTGCACATTGCTCTTTCTAACTCTGTGAAGAATTGAGTTAGAATTTTGGTGGAGGTTGCATTGAATCTGTAGAGTGCTTTTGACAAGATGGCCATTTTTACACTATTAACCCTGCCAATCCATAAACATGGGAGATTTTTCTACCTTCAGAGATCTTCAATTTCTTTCTTCAGAGACATCTTGTCATACAGATCTTTCACATGCTTGGTTAGAGTCACACTGCGGTATTTTATATTATTTGTGATGATTGTGAAGGGTGTTGATAACCTAAAATGGTACATATTCACAATGGAGTACTCAGTTATTAAAAATAATGACTTCATTAAATTCATAGGCAAATGGATGAAACTACAAAATATCGTCCTGAGTGATGTAACCCAATCACACACAAAAAAATGCATGAGATGTACTCAGGGATAAGTGGATATTGGCCCAAACCTTAGATTACCAAGATACAATCCAGAGACCACATGAAGCTCAAGAAGAAGGACAACCAAAGTGTGGATGCTTCAGTCCTTCTTAGAAGGAGGACTATATTCACAGGAGGAAATACTTAGACAAGGTTTGGAACAGAGACTGAAGGGAAGGCAATCCAGAGACTGCCCCATCTGGGGATCCAGCCCATATACAGTCACCAAACCCAGATAGTATTGCTGATGCCAAGAAGTGCATGGTGACAGGAGCCTGATATAGCTGTCTCCTGAACGGCTCTGCCAGAGCATGACAAAGACAGAGGTGGATGCTCACAGCCAACCATTGAACTGAGAATGGGCTCCCCAATAGAGGAGTTAGAGAAAGGATTGAAGGAGCTGAAGGGATTTGCAACCCAGTAAGAACAACAATACCAACCAACCAGAGCTCCCAGGGACTAAACCACCATCCAAAGAGTACACATGGACAGACCCATGACTCCAGCTGCATATGTAGCAGAGGTTGATCTTCTTGGGCATCAGTGGGAGGAGAAGCCCTTGGTCTTGCCAAGGATAGATGCCCCAGTGCAGGGGAATTTCAGGGTGGGTAGTTGGGAAGGGGTAGGTGAATGGGGGAACACCCTCATAGAAGCAGGGGATGGGGATGAGATAGGGGGGTTATGGACAGGAAACCGGGAAATGGGATTACTTTTTAAATGTTAATAAAAATAATATTCAATACAGAAAAAAACACATATAGGAAAAGACATTTGAGAGGGGTGAGTAGCTCCATCCCTTAAATGGGGGCTGTGCCTATCTACTGGAGGTCTCTACAGATTCTATCTCCCCTTTGTTGAGTATTTCTTCTAATGTCATCCTGGTTGGGTCCTGGGAACCTCTTGCTTCCCTGGTGCCTGGAACTTTCTAGTATCTACCCCCAGTTTCTCACCCCACCCCCACTGCTACATATTTCTATTCATTTTCCTGACCTTCTATATTTCTCTTTTGTCTCTTCCCATACCTGATCCTTCCCCCACTTTTTCTTATCAGCTACAACTTTACCCCTGATTTCCCTTACAGTTTTGTGACTGAGCAGTAAGTCACTTCAATGTGTGTTACGTAGTTCACATGATGGTTAACTTTCTATGTTTACTTGGATCCAATTTTGTAAAGCATAAAGCATTGTCTGATCAAACCCTGGTATTTGTGTTTTTCAGATATAATTGACATGAAAGAAAACAAACTCTTTGGCATATGAGCGGATTTCACCTGAAAGAGAACAACCTCTTTGGTGTAATATGATTTCACATGATCAGATGATATCTCTCAAAGGAAGAACTTATTTCAGATTTCACAAGAGGGATTCTGTTGGAATTTCGCCCTTGAGATTGAAAATTGACTTCTTCTGTAAGCTACTGCTCATTGCTCTCTCTCCCACTGATTCTCTTTCTCTGGGAATTGTGAGGAAAACAGTCTTTAGAGGCTGAGAAAATGTGTGTGATGGCACTCACCTTTAATCCCAGTGCTGGGTGGGCAGATATGGGTGGATATCTGAGGCTCACTGCTCTGCAAGTCTTGCCTACCCTGAGCTCCAGGAAAATAAGATTCTGTCTTAGAAAATAAAGTGGACAGTTCTGTAGAAATGATCCCTAAAATATGACCTCCACACACAAATGCACACATGCGTATATGCTCCCTTCTACACATGAACAAACCACATACATGAAGATAAATAAATGAAAAAGAAAGACTTTTCAAACATTTGGGGATACTTAAAAGATCTTGCTATTCTGTTGAATAGTTAATTGTGCATTCAAGCAAAATATTTTATGTGATTTTTAACCCTTTGAAATTTAGTGAGACTTATTGACCCATGGGAGTAAATATTAAATGTGCAGTTTAAAATAGACTATTCTCTTATTTGGAGGTAGAATGTTCCAGAAATGCAATTGATGTCAGCCGATTGAGGTGCTTGGTTCAACTTTCCTTGTTTGTATTCCTTTGGGATGTGCTGGGACTCCAACCATGGCTCTGAGCATGTCAGGCAGACAGTACACTGAGCGACATGTCTAGCCAACCATGTAAAATATTTATCTTATTATCTTCTCTTTTTGAGATAGGAACATGAACGTTTAGTACTACAATTATAACTTTGGTTATTTCTACAGTTTTATTAATTTTTCTTTTATTATTTTCACATTGCTGTGGATAAATAAAATGTTTAGGGATATAGTGTCAGATTTGGAGTTAGCATCTTTATGACTATAAAACAACTTTCTTTTCCCATGATAATGTTTTTATTCAACTAAGTTCTACATTTTTCAAATTAAAATAGCCCTTCCAGCTTCCTTTGGCTGTGCAGTGTTGGCTTTATATTTGTTCCTTCTGTTCTCATTATTCTCCTAGTTTGCCTTTTCTCTGAGTGTTTCCAATTTATGCATTATGAATATTTTATTCCACTTGGTATACGCTAACATATTATCTACAACTCGTCTGTGTGTGCATGTGCGTGTGCATGTGTATATTTGTGCATGTGCATGTATGCATGTGCATTCGTGTGCCCTTTATGTCTGTGACTTATATCTCGTATGGATGTATAGGTGCTTATGAGTGTGCACGCACATCTGTGCACTTGCCTTTGGAGGCTACAGTACAACCTTGGCTGCCGTTTCTTAGGTAGCATATTTATATACATTATTTTATGAGATAAGGACTCTCATTGGCCAGGGCCTTGCCAAATAGAAGAGGACTGATGGCCAGCAGAGGGATTTGCCTAATTGTACCTTGCATCTTCCAGCCCTGGAATTTCAAGCACTCAACGCTCTGTCCCAGGGATCAGGTCCCTCCTCATGCCCACAGGATATTCACTGTATTAACTGGGCTACATCTTCAGCCCCTTTAGGTTTGTTGTTAATTATAAGGATCCATTTAGCACCAACAAAATATATTTATTTCTTGCAGATTTATTCGGGTAACATTAAATCCAACATAAACTGAGCCTGAGTTTCTTACACCAGTTTCCTTTCATTTTCTTCCTCCAGCATTTGTATTTGATAATATTTCCTTTCCATGTTGTAAGCTCCTGCACACAAATAACCCATGCCTTCAACATGGTGCATTCTGTTCTGAAGCAGGTTTTCATGGCAAGATATTGTACTGATGGATGGTCAAACTGGATCTCCCCCCTTTAGATAGGAAACAATGACCTCTCCTATTCATACCTAAATAAACCCCCCACCAGAAAAGACAAACTGAGGTTCCTAATTCTTTTAGCAAATGATCTTCCACTTGGACGTAACTATTGGGTTAATGTAGAGTTTGATCTGTTTTGACAACCTTCAGCTGAGGGGTTTTCCTTTGTTTTTTTTTTCTTTTGATGACAGTAATCAATAGACAAGCTTGCATAGGGTGACCTTGTATGTTACTTGACATTTTGTGTGTTATCGCTAATAATTAGTAGGTGATTGCTACGAGCATGCCGTCCTTGTCCTTTAATATTAAAATCTCTATATTATAAAGCACTTAACGTGTCACCTCCTTTGCATCTTAATGTAATCCACACGATGGCTATGGAAATTGTGGGCAGGCCAGAATATCTTGGCTCAGACACTTGATAAATTAGTTCACGTCCTCTGGAAAAAATGGATATAATCACTGGCAAGTACATGGCATAGCTCAAGTAATGAATCATTGGACTCATTAATTATTACACGAAAAGACAATGAAATACATGAGTAAGTGAATAAATCATTCCAGAATCTTAGCAAATTAAAACGTAACTGAATGGCATATGCTGTGCCACAAGAGGCAATTTTAACAAGGAAAGTGCAACTTAGAGAAAAACCATAGAATTTCATTGAAAGATGCACGATATGATCCAAATAAAGGTTGCAATGACCCACAGTCTGCAGTTATTTGAGCCAATGTCTTTAAGGTAGCAATCCTTTATAAATTTACATATTTCTGTTTATACCCATATAGATAATGTACATGGTGAAACAAAATTTTAATTGCACAAAATCATAGAAACTGCACAGGAGAGAATAAATATATGACGATTTTTAAGAAATTGGCTTACTAAGAAGAATTAAATAAATCTAGATAATAACTTGGAAAGACAAATGAGCTGTATTTGATTGAGCACTTTATATTCACACGTATATATTCATAAACCAGTAATAGCATATTCCTCATTGAAAATGGATATGTGTTTGACTGCATCTGTTTATGCTAGAGAAAACTTGGAAAGGTTATAGATCAAATTATCTTCAGCAATACATACTGATGATCTATATGGCAAGACTCGGTGAGATATTTAAATCACTGCTTCATTAAATCCTTGGAAACATTCGCTGGCATTGCAGCGAGTGGCTGTTCCCATGGTCCAGGTTCAAACTCCTGCCATAGAGGATGAAACAGCAAGCAGCAAGACTTTCAAAATAACTTCTTGTCCTTATTTGCCTTTCTCAAAAAATGTGAGGGGGGAAATGGAGCTCGAAATCACACTCCCTGTAATCCCGTATGCTCCACTTCCTCACGCACAGACTACTCACTCCTTCAGTACTCACTTCTTTGAACCTCTCCCAGACCCAAGCCGAAAAGCACAAATCTTGGCCTCTTGCTCACACTCACTCTTCACACCACTCTGTTTCACCAAGCCAACAAAGGAAAACTCCAAAAGCTCTTTAACCAAATGCAACGTTACTTAAACCAATTCCCTCGCTCAGAAATTTCATAGGAGACACGTATTTCTCTCGTGTATTGACATTATCCTTCTCAAGGGACACCTTATGACCAGTGACTATGTACCTTCTAACACATCCCACGTTCAACAGCAATACAAAAGAGAGACAGTCATAAAGTACAATAAACCATCTACCACTAGGTTTTAACAATGCTTTGGGGCTAGAAGTGATGGCCCCCTGCCCACTGATGGCACCACCCACAATGGACTGTGTCTTCCCTCATCAAGCATTTATAGAGAATACACCCCTACAGATATGACCACAGGGCAGTTTAATAGAGACAATTCTTCAAATGGGAGTCTCTCTTTCCAGGTGACTCTAGTTACTGTTAAGCTAGCAAAAAATGTAACTAGCTCAGACCATTTCTCAGAAAACAAATACATCAGATGTTTAAATATTTTGAAATTGCTTTCTTATTTATAAAGAGACACAGAAGAAAAACAGATCTGTCAATTCATCTATGACTTCAGGAGACAACATAAATGTTTGAAAACCCACATTGCTGGAGAGAGGATCTACTTCAGCAGTGCCAGTGGGGATGTCAATTGACTGAATAAAATTCTCAATACAAATTTCTCTATTTTAATGTATGTGTCACTTTACCATAGGGAGGCAAGATAGAGAGAGAGAGAGAGAGAGAGAGAGAGAGAGAGAGAGAGAGAGAGAAAGGAAGATGCAGCCAGAACATCATACTGCCATCTGCAGCAGAGTGAGGTGTTCTCAACAGGGGCATCCACTTGTGTGAAGACAGGATTCACAACTGAGCCGTAGTAAACAATTTCAGGATGAACCAGTATAAAGCAGACTGGGAGTTTCTTAACAAGAGCTTTTTACACAGATTTAAGGGTGGAAATTAGTAGAAAAGAGAAGCACACTGGAAATGAGGTTTGTGTGTGTGTGTGTGTGTGTGTGTGTGTGTGTGTGTGTGTGTGTGAGAGAGAGAGAGAGAGAGAGAGAGAGAGAGAGAGAGAGAGAGAGAACCAGATGTATAAGTTAGTAGAAAGAGAAGCACACTGGAAATGAGGGGTGTGTGTGTATGTGTGTGTGTGTGTGTGTGTGTGTGTGTGTGTGTGTGGTGTGAAAGACAGAGAGAGGGAGGGAGGGGGAGAGGAAGAGGAGGGAGAAGGAGAGAGAGATGGGGAGAGAGAAAGAGAGAGAGAGAGAGAGAGAGAGAGAGATGATCAGATGTCATAACAATAGATTTTGTGGCTTCTGAAGTTATATACTAAAAGGTCACTAAGCAAATATGGCTTTTAAAATCCTCTTTTATTTTTGCTAAAAAATGAGATCATAGGGTAACTTGGGAGGTGCTCCAGATAGAATTACAATCTAATAAGATAAAACTTTCAGTCATAAATGTTCCAAAAGAGAGCTTAAACATGGCTTTTGCTATATAGTTAAAGCATGATTTTCCTTTTCCTGCGGTTCCTAGAGAATATAAGTTTCTAGTCTGGAAGGACAAAGGCCATGCACCTTCTCCCCGAGACTTCAAAGTCTAAGTTTTTAGATGTTCTTTATCTTTTCTCATTTTACTTGGAGGTTTTCTTCTGAATTCATGTCTTGTCACATCTGTGTGTCAGTCCTTCACCTTTCTGCTAAGGTCTTGGCTGGTTCTTCCCAGTTATTCCCCTGACCTGTCAATTTGATAGGGACATGCGAGATCATCTGTGAGTTTATTTATATTGTCTATTTTCATCTTACTTTTGATCAACAAATACTCTAATTTTCTCGGATTTTTATCCTGATACCATTTTAGCAGCAGAGCTGTGTAAGCACAGTGTAGCTAACGAGAGGTCAAGGATGGTGCTAGCTTCTCCTAGAGATTTATCTTTGTTCACCTATCAATCTGTTTGGGAGATGTGAAGTGGGAAACCTGTTTTCAATTTGGGGGAATAATACCTAGCTTTCTGTTTATCTTTGTTCCTTGGAGGAAAGTGCCAGGTTTCTCATTCTTTGTACATTTTTGAGTTAATCTTTCTCTCTCTCTCCCACCATAAGTTCGCTGGAATTCCGCAGACTCTCCACTGGTGCTTGCTGTCTGACTTCTTCCTCTTTGTTGCAGCTTCCAAACAAAGCTGTGTAAGAACAGTGAGGCCACATGCTCAATTGGCTCCACTGCACATGTCCCTTGGAGGTCATACACTTCCACTTCCTGGATGCCTTGCCACTTTATAATGTATATAGATATTTCTAATGTTTTCTTCTCTTAGTCTTTCTGGGTATTCATTTAAGTAACATTATTCTAACATATATTAGCTGTTTATAGGCGAATTAGAAATTTCAAATAATTAGAGCTTTAAAACCAGGTATTTCTTGACAGGAAAGTCCACAACATCTGCCTTAACAACCAGAGTAACTGTGTCCCCTAGGATCCAGGGATGCAGGAACCCCCACCCAGCCAGTGGCACTGGTTCCTTCTGGTCTGAACCAGCACCTGGAACAGACCTTGGGTGCCAGCTCCCAAGTCCCACAATACCCAGAGGAACCTACCCCCAGGTGCTCTAACATGCACAGGATTACAGGTGAGGAGGCCACAACAACTGCCACAGCACCCGGAGTAACTGGGTCCCCCAGGATCCAGGGATGCAGGAATCCTAGCCTCGTGAGTCCCATGGGATCCTTCCAGCTTGCACCTGTGCCTGGAGCAAACCCTGGGCTATGGCTCCCCACCCACACTCCTGAAACACCCAGAGAAAACTTGACTCCCAGGAGTTTTGACACAACAGGATCTCAGGATCACAGAATACAGAATCAGAAGGTCACAGTGACATCTGGAGTATAAAGAGTTCTAACACAACCAAGATTAAAGAAGGGACAGGCTCCAGTCAGAGACAGCAAGGACAGGTAACACTAGAGATAACCAGATGGCGAGAGGCAAGTGCAAGAACATAAGCAACAGAAACCAAGGCTACTTGGCATCATCAGAACCCATTTCCCCAATGCAGCAACTCCTGGATACCCTATCACACCAGAAAAGCAAGATTCAGATTTAAGAAATCACACCTCCTGATGATGATAGAGGATTTTAGAAAGGACATAAATAACTTTGTTAAAGAAATACAAGAGAACACAGGTAAACAGGTAGAAGCACTTAAAGAAGAAACACAAAAATCCTTCAAAGAATTACAGGAAGACACAACCAAACAAGTGAAGGAATGAACAAAACCATCCAGGATCTAAAAATGAAAATAGAAAGAATAAAGAAAGCACAAAGGGAGACAATCCTGGAGATAGAAAACCTAGGAAAGAGATCAGGAGTCATAGATTCAAGCATCGCGAACAGAATACAAGAGATAGAAGAGAGAATCTCAGGGGCAAAGACATTACAGAAAACATTTACACAACAGTCAGAAAAAGTGCAAAATGCAAAAACAACTCCCAAAACAACCAGGAAATCCAGAATAAATTAAGACCAAACCTAAGGATAAAAGGTATAGAAAAAGACAGTGAAGATTCCCAACTTAAAGGTCCAATAAATATCTTCAATAAAATTATAGAAGAAGAAACTTCCCTAACCTAAAGAAAGAGATGCTCATGAACATACAAAAAAAGCCTATAGAGCTCTAAATAGACTGGACCAGAAAAGGACCTCCTTCTGTCACATAATAATCAGAACACCAAATGCACAAAACAAAGAAAGAATATTAAAGCAGTAAGGGAAAAAGATCAAGTAACATATAAAGGTAGACCTATCAGAATTATACCAGACTTCACACTAGACACTATGGAAGCCAGAAGATTCTGTGTAGATGTCATACGGATGCTAAGAGAATACAAATGTCAGCCCAGGCTACTACACCCAGCAAAGCTCCCAACTAACATAGATGGAAAAACCAAGATATTCCATGACAAAACCAAATTTACACAATGTCTTTCCACAAATCCAGCATAACAAAGAATAATAGATGAAAAACTCCAACCCAAGGAGGAAAACTACACCCTAGAATAAGCAAGAAAGTAATCCTCTTTAAACCGACCCAAAAGAAGATAGCCACACAAACATAATTCCACCTCTAACAACAAGAATTACAAGAAGCAACAATCACTTTTCCTTAATATCTCTTAACATCAGTGGACTCAATTTCCCAATAAAAAGACACAGACTAACAGACTGGATATATAAAGAGAACTCAGCATTTTGCTGCCTATAGGAAGCACACACCTCAGAGACAAAGACAGACAGTACCTCAGAGTAAGAGTAAAAAAACTGGAAAAAATTTCCAAGCAAATGGTCCCAAGAAACAAGCTGGAGTAGCCATCCTAATATCAAATAAAATTGACTTTCAACAAAAGTTATTTTAAAAATAAGGAAGGACATTTCATACTTGACAAAAGAAAAATCTACCAAGATGAACTCTCAATTTGAACATGTATGCTCCAAATGTCAGCAAATGACAAATCTCAAAGCCAGCATGTGTTGTGCTGTAATATTTAATAGAAAGTTCTCCTGGCACTGTGACAAATGATAAACCACTCACTGAACATCAGGACATTAAAGTGGAGGGCCCTTTGACGCTCACCAGAGTGACTCAAAGTGTGCTACCAATAGAAAGGATATTGAAGCCTTTGCATTTGACCACATAAAATACGGCTAAGCAAGTTATCCTCTGCTTAGCGAGGATAAAACTATCCAACGGGAAAAAAGATAGCATGTCCAACAAATGGTGCTGGTTCAACTAGAGGTCAGCATGTAGAAGAATGCAAATTGACCCATTCTTAATTCCTTATACAAAGCTCGAGTCCAATAGGATCAAAGACCTCCACATAAAACCAGATACACTGAAACTAATAGAAGAAAAAGTGGGGAAGAGCCTCAAACACATAAACAAAGGGGGGAATTTCTTTGAAAGAACACAAATGGATTATACTCTATGATCAAGAATCAACAAATGGGACCTCATAAAATTGCAAAGATTCTGTAAGACAAAGAACACTGTCATTAGGACAAAATGACAACCAACAGATCAAATACATTCAATTGAGGGCTAATATCCAAAATATACAAAGAACTCAAGAAGTTGGAATCCAGAATCAAATAGCCGTATTAAAAATGGGGTACAGAGCTAAATAAGGAATTCTCAACTGAGGACTATCAAATAGCTGAGAACCACCTAAAGAAATGTTCGACATCCTTAGTCAACAGGGAAATGCAAATCAAAACAACCCTGAGATTCCACCTCATACCAGTCAGAATGGCTAAGATCAAAAACTCAGGTGACAAGAGATGCTGGCAAGGATTTAGAGCAAGAGGAACACTCCTCCAATGTTTTTGGAATTGCAAGTTGGTACAGTCTGGAAATCAGTCTGGAGGTTCCTTAGAAAATTGGACATAGTACTACCGGAGGACCCAGCTATATCACTCATATACCCAAAAGATACCCAACATATAATAAGAACACATGTTCCACTATGTTCATATCAGCCTTATTTATAATATCCAGACCTGGAAAGAACCCAGATGTTCTTCAACAGAGGAATGGATACAGAAAATGTGGTACATTTACATAATGGAGTACTACTCAGCTATTAAAAACAATGACTTCATGAAATTCTTAGGCAAATGGATGGAACTAGAAAATATCATCCTGAGTGAGGTAACCCAATCACAAAAGAACATGCATGGTATGCACTCACTGATAACTAGATATTAGCCCAAAAGCTTGAAATACCCAAAATAAAATTCACAGACCAAATTAAGCTCAAGAAGAAGGAAGACCAAAGTGTGGCTGTGTCAGTCCTTCTTAGAAAGAGGAACAAAATACTCATATGAGGAAACACAGAGACGAAGGGTGGAGCAGAGACTGAAGGAAAGGCCATCCAGAGTCTGCCCCACCTGGGGATCCATTCCATATACAGTCACCAAAACCAGACACTACTTCAGGTGCCAAGAAGTACATGCTGACAGGAGCCTGATATTGCTGTCTCCTGAGATACTCTTTGAGAGCTTGACAAATACAGGGACAGATGCTCTCAGCCCATCTTTGAACTGAGAACTGGGTCCCCAATAGAGAAATTAGAACTGGAGCAGCTGAAGGAGTTTACAACCCCATAGGAAGAACAACAATATCAGCCAGCGAGACTCCCCAGAGCTCCCAGAGACTAAACCACCAACCAAAGAATACACATGGAGGGAGCCATGGCTCCAGCATCATGTGTAGGAAAGGATTGCCTTGTTGGAGATCAATAGGAGGAGAGGCCCTTGGTCCTATGAAGGCTTGATGCCCGAGTGTAGAGGAATGCCATGCCAGAGAGGCAAGCAGGAGTGGGTTTTGGGGTGGGGAACACCCTTATAGAAGTAGAGAGGGATGGGATAGGGGGTTTCTGGAGAGGAAACCGGGAAAGGAGGTAATATTTGAAATATAAATAAAGAAGATATCCAATAAAAGAAAAGACAAAAGAAAAATTAGGTATTTCTCTCTCTCTTTCTCTTTGTTTTAGTATATATTTGACACAGTTGTTTCTGTACTGGGGACTGAATCTGGTTTCACTTTCATACTAGATTAGCACTCTACGATCTGAGCCACATCTTCAATCACCAATAAAAATTCCATAGGTATGCAGGTTTCCCATTATCCTTAGGTAACAATAATGAATTAAATTTCTCACTTATATATGCTATAAAAACCCATCTAAAACTTGTCTTTCAGAGGAATGACAAAATTTGCATACAAAATTAAAACCAAAAGAATGTAGAGCAATGAAAATCAAGAGATAAATGTTATTCAAGAATATATAGCTTGGATAAAAAGAATAGGGATAAGATTTATTTGTTGACAGATTCTGAGATATTAGGTAAGGGAAGGAAAGAAACTTGTGCAATGTCAGTGATGACTATAGTTACTGAAATACTAATTATTGGGCCACTTTTACTGCATGGGTGATAACAGTGTGAAATTTCTACAATAAAACAGAAAGCCTGTAATTAGACATGGAAGCCATACAACATCAAGTTCCATCATTTCGTTCCAAATAAGGTGGCATAAGCCATTGAAAGAATGAATTAAATAGCTTAGTTAAATCATAACCATTAATTATTTCATTAATTAATAGCCATTAATTAATGAATTAATTAATATTATGAGTCCTTTCTCTAGCTTCTGAAACCTCTCTGCTGCTTCAATAATCAGGTGGTTCCTCCGTTAGCTCTTCTCCAGAACCACCAAGAAAGACTATTGATGAAAGCCTTATTAAAGGATGATGAATTCCCTGTGGTGGGAAAGGAAGGCATTAGCAAAGCTTATCATAACTCTGTAGAACATGACAGTACCAAGTCGGATATTGATAAAACGATATTGATAACGTAAGTTTGCATCACATTACAAACATTTATTTTCGCAAGTGAAGAGTGACTTATTTGAAGTTTTCCCCTGTATGGCTTTTTCACGATTGTGCTAAGACGCTTTCCACGTGGAAGAGGCGAAGAGAATTCATTTTCCAAACACGAGCCAAGCTTCTTTAATAAAGAATGACTTCACATACATTCAAATTTCAAATAGGTATAATGGCTAACTGAAAACTGAAGAAAAATTAGAGGTGGTTGACTCAGAAACAGCATGAGCAGAGTGTGTGACAAAAGATTCCCTCAGATGTGTGTACGGGAGGACTAAGATGAGGGTGAAGAGATCTTCCAGCCCCAGCATCGAAGTGTGTCCCAATTACACGTTCATATAGGAGATGAAACAGTTCTGTTTGAGCTCTAATGAAAAATCTGCAGTCATGTTTGTAAGTGGACAATCCAAACCAAATTGCCTTCCTATGGGATGTACTCAGGCTTCCTTTGCTTTGTCTACTGCCACTCTGCTAATACTTCTACGTAAGAACTAGGCTTTCAAAATCTTAGAAGTGAATTGCTCAGCCACATCTCCCAGGGAGCATTATTTAAGGCATTTATGATTCTACTAAGAGAGGAGAATGTGAAAGTCCTTCTTAATTTTCAGGCTAATATTATTTCATCAGAAAAACTTTTAGATTTACTTTCCAAATTATTTTAGATTCTCAGACTAAATATTTTGATATTAGTTTATCTAAGGTCAATCAAATGTCCATCAAAATGCTGAGCATATTTCTTACTGCTTTTTTTTTATTGGAGAGTTTATCGATTTGCATTTCAAATGTTATTCCCTTTCCTTAATCGCCCCCTCTCCCATTCCCCTTCCTCTGCTTTGTGAGGATGCTCCCCTTCCCACTCACCCACTCCTGCCTCAACACCCTGGCATTCCCTTACACTTGGGAATCAGGCCTTCACAGGACCAAGGGCTTCTCCTCCTATGGATGCCAGACAATGCCATCCTCTGCTACAAATGTCACTGGAACCATGGGTTTCTTCATGTGTACTCTTTGGTTAGCAGCTTAGTCTCTGGGAGCTTTGGGAGATCTGGTTGGTTGATATTCTTCTTCCTATGGGGTTGTAAACCCCTTCAGCTCCTTCAGTCCTTTCTCAAACTCCTCCATAGGGTCCCTGTGCTCAGTCCATTGGTTGGCTGCAATCATCCACCTCTGTATCTGTCATGCTCTGGCAGAGCTTCTCAGGAGACATCTATATCAGGCTCCTGTCAGCAAGTACCCCTTGGCATCAGCAATAGTGACTGTGTTTGGTAGCTGCATAAAGGATGGATCCTTTTATTGCTTTTAAAATTTAAGCAGATACACAGAGTATATAAGTTTTATTTGTGTGTGTGTGTGTGTGTGTGTGTGTGTGTGTGTGTGGTGTGTAACTAAAGACATATTTTCCTACTGATTCAACTTTTAAAATTTCACAGCCTTAGCACAAGGATGGGCTATCCACAGATGTCCCCGAAATTTCATGTCTTCAAAACTTAGCTTCAAAATAATTTTACTGGCATTTGAACATGAGGGTTTGAAGGGTAACTAGAGGATATCATCCACGATAGAATTAAAGCTTTGATCTAAATTCCAGGCAACGCTGACTTGAAGTGAATAAAGCCAATGTAAAAATGCCATCATACCTTCAACGTTTGGGATTTTAATGTGCATTACAACTTAGAGTTAATAATTTATCATTTTATTTCCTACCCATCTGACTAATTCCTAATTAAATAAAGTTTATGATTTTGTTGTCATTTTGTTGTCATTTTGTTAGTTTTTTGTTTGTTTGTTTGTTTGTTTTGTTGCAGTAGTTGTTGAGTTTCCTATTACTTGGAACTGAATGTATGCTATTTTAAGCTTTTTTCTTCCTGCTGGCAACATGGATAAATTCTAATGCAGTATCTATAGGTCTTGACTTTGTTTTTAACCTAGAGAAAAATAAACGTTCTAATTACTCCCCAAAATTTTAATATAGAATCACAATTCTATCAAGAATGCAAGCATTAGAAGTTAAAGTAAGAAATCCCAAGTCTCTCATAAGTTCACATTAAAACAGATTATGTGGAAGCACAAATCTAAAACTTTTGGCTATTCTACTCCAGATTTAGATTTTAAACTAATGGAAGCTTAATCTAATTTTAAACTAATCAGAAATTAAACTAATGAAAAAACAATATGATAGCCATGAGGTTGTTTTTGTTTGTTTGTTTATTGTTTCGCTTTTTTAGTTCCTGGCTCTAAGCAAGCAATTGATACCATCCTCTCTAAGTCTCAGAGGACATTTCTGAAGAGAGATCAGAAAGAATGTAAAAGCCACAACAGAGAAGGGCAGTTAAAGGACACCTTTGGGACATAACACAGCCAAAGCAAGTTATACACTTTTAACAACTATGGATGACTATACTAGGTGTGTACCAGAATAGGCCTTTCTACATTCAGGCATGGTTGGATGGATGAGACAATGAAAGGTGGGGTGAGAGGATCATTGCATTTCGTTGTGTGCCCACTGGTGAAGAATAGTCCCCAATAGATAGTTCCAAACCCATGGTCACATGGAGAGCTCTAAATAAACTTAGTTGTTCACTAAAAAGACAAGAAGTTGGGGGAAGGACTTATAGGAAGAAGGCTGATAGGGAGGGAGGGTGACAAATGGAAAGTGATAGTAGACAGAGAGTACTCTGTGTGTGTATGTGTGCATGCACGTACACGTGTGTGTGTGTGTGTGTGTGTGTGTGTGTGTGTGTGTGTGTAAATGTCAGAGAGGATACTTAATTAATACAAAAATTCCTTAACCACTTAACTGCACGCATTCATCCCACAGACATCTACTTCATACCCGCAATTAACCAGGTCCTATATCTGGCAGAGCAAATGAGACATGTCCTTGTAGACCCCTCTCTAGATTAAGAACTGGCTAAACAATTACATGGTTGTGACAAAAGCTAAGCAGAGAAGAAACAAGACAAAAAACAAAAAAACAACAAAAAAAACCCCAAACAGCAACAACAAAAGTGAGAATGGATAATGGTGGAGAAATGGAAAGAATGAACTCAGGTTAGAGGATGGGGGTTCCTCTCAATCAAACCAGCATTGTGCTGAGTCACCAGGACCTGAGCACCATTGTGGGCATGATGGAAGGACAACTGAGATGAGTCTGGAACTCACTGAGTAGGCCCAGGGAAACAGTTTGCACTGGGTTAGACACTATCCTCCCCCTGTGCCTCCTTAGTTCAATTGCCTCCTCACTTTTGTCCTGTAATCTCTTCTGCCAACAGCCATCAGCACAGAGGTAATTTTCTCTACTTCACTCTGCTTTTCTTTTCCTTTTTCCTTGTTGAAAGATTCCAAGCTGGCATCCAACTCATGATCCCGCTGCTTCTGCCTTTCTTCAACAAAAACCGGCATGTGCCACCACGAATACAAAGACAAATACGATCAGTGTGCTGCTTGGTCTTCAACAGAGAAGTTTCCTCCTACCTGGAAATAGATAGAGATCCACAACTGAACAATGTGAAGACCGAGTGTCCTTAGAACACCCAGTTGTAAATGAGGTATCTTTACAAACTTGGGCCTCAGGGAACTCTGCTAAGGCCTTCCAGCAGCAGTATAAGTGATATATGAAGTCTTAGAGACTGTGGTATCATGCACAGGGTCTTCACAGGCTCAAGCCAGATGGAATTCCAGCACTCAGATGGTGAAGCAGACACAAGCCCCAATCTCTAACCAAGAATCTATCTCCAAATGATAATTACTCACGTAACTCAAGAAACAAATTGTTCCTTCATTTTCTTTTTTCCACATCAAATTTCAAATATCACTTAAAAAGAATTTATTTATTTCTATTTAATATGCATTACTGTTTTGACTGCATATATGTCTCTAAGAGGGTATGAGATTCCATGGAGCTGAAGTTACAGACAGTTGTGACCTGCTATGTGGGTGCTTGGAATTGAACCCAGGTCCTCTGGACGAACAGGCACTGTCCTTAACCCCTGAGCCATCACTCCAGCCCCCTTGAATATCATTTTTGATACTCACATTTGGACACCAATATGTATGGGGATGAGGGGGTCACAGTACCATGACTTTTTTCCCTGTGACAGTGAGATCTTAGATATAAATATGTGTTTCTCATAACTTATTTTTTGCCATTGCTTCACTGAAGAAATAGAATGAGATAATTATGCTTGAATGTATATTCGACATAAATGGTTAGGAGGAGGGAGTTTCCATTTAAAGTTTATGATATTTCATTAGTTAGATTATCAGACATTTTGCTGTGATCTAGAACTGGGTAAAATTCTAACTGGGGACAGGTAACTTTGATTGTCAACTGGACCACACTTAACATTACTCAAGAGGCAATCTAAGCATGTTTCTGTGAGGGTATTCTTAGAGAGTTTTAACTGATATAAGAAGACACAACCTGAATGTGAGGGGTCACACTCCAAAGAGGTCCCAGATTTATTAGCAAGGAGGGAGAGTAAGCTAAGCAGCCACCTCTCCCTGTTTCCGGACTACAAACACAACATGGCAGCTGACTCTAAAAGTAAAACAAAATAAGTTCCTTAAGTTGCTTTTGTTGGATATTTTTTAACAGCACGGAGAATAACCAGGGACACAGAAGGATAAGCAACAAATTAAACACCACTATCAAACTGACACACAGAAAACTATTCTGATTGGATGCAAAACTTGGGTCTTCTATGCAGGTTTTAAGAAGGTGGGAATAAAAGCATAGTGTTTTATAGAAAGGAAAAAAATAAGCAACAAATTTCTGTCATATCTTCGCAAAGAAAAATTCTAGCTTTGTGTTGGTATTTGATAATAGATATTCATTTAAAACCCTCATAAATGAACATCAAATCTTAGCTTTGCCTTTGAGAAATAAATTCATTTACTCTAAGCCTTATACAAGCTTTTGTATCCATTTGGTTTTGTTCCATATTCCCCCTTTCTCCTTCTAGAACAGCCTACCATTTTACTTTGGACAAAAATCAATCTTGTTCTGTAATAGAGAGACAATCTATATACTTTGTATAAATAATTTATTGTGAATCTGAGGTTTGAAGTTAGCAAAGGATGTTGGAAACTTTTTTACACTGACATGATATCCATGCAACATAACGGAGGTTGAAATAAAAGTCTGGCAGAGTAAGTTTGCATTCTTCCGTTTCTGAGAATACAAGGAGCATCCAGGCTTCAATATAGTGGAAAAAAGAGTCAGATGTGGTGATGAGATGGGAGTGATCTAAGGTGAGCTGCTTTAGGGAACCCCAGTTTCCTAAAGAGGCTACTGAATTTCTTAGTTGCTATTGGTAAAGCTTATCTATTTAAAAATACTTTTTACATTTATTTATTCTGTGTATGGTGGCAGGGGAAGGTGTCATGTCTATAGCAGTCAGAGGAAGTACTCCTTGCAGGAGCCACTTTTCTCCCTCTGTCATGTAGGGTCCTGGGATAGAAGCCCAGGGATCAGTCATAGAATTAAGTACACTTACCTACTGACCCACAGTACCAGCCCTGAAGATGTATCTTCTTTTTTAAATGTTAAACTGAATCTGTGACATAGTGTGTCATGTTAAATGAACCCAGTGCAGAAGGAGAAGGATAGAATTTTACAGAGTAAAGGTTACCTATGGGGTAGTATAGAGTAATGACTGATTGTCAAGGGGATTCCTACGCATTCAGGGAGCTTATAAAATTTCCCTAATTCCTAGATGAGAAGATCCTAGAAAAATATTCACAAAGAAGAAAAATTTTATATTGTCATAAATAATAAGAGAGGCATGCTACAGCAGAAAAGTGTCCCCAGACTAGATTGGAGTATCCATGACTCATCACAGTGATCTTGATGTATCTGCTCAGTGAAGGATATGCAGGTGTGAGAAGCCAGCATGAATTCAGGGACAACTGGTAAACCACCCAAAGCACAGTATTGTTAATGTCAAATAAAAACACCAGGATTTAGTGAAGCAAAGAGGTTATTTCAACGGATTATTTAAAGATATGATGGGAAGTGAGGATTAGAGCAATAATGAGAAAAGATAGTTTCATAGGAAGAACATTAACTATGAAAGATCTGCAGTATGTGAACTCAAGTTTTAAAGTATTAATTGAGTGTTCTACATGGGAAATGGTCTTCAGACAGCTTTGTTAATCTGAAGCTCAATAAGAAATCTCAAAGTATAGATTATTATTTGTTGGCTTGCAAATTAATTGAAACTCTGAATGATTGGCATAATTGGGGAAGAATTCATAACAACAGAAGAGGGTTATGGGAACAGAGGACATCCTGTGTGATAATATATTGTTGGCATGGATGCAGCCATGTCAAAGACTCCAATTCCTCAGATCCACAGGAGTGGCAATGCTTTCCTTGGATGAGGCTAAGAGGAAGTTCAAAGTCTTCCTCTGCTCCAAATACAAGGAATGATTGACCAGAAGCAACCATAGCTCCTTCTAAATGACTGCAACCTGAGACTGCTCTGCTACAGAAGCCTCCCACTGACATTAGTCAATGCCGCCTCCTTGCCTCATACAATTTATGTACTCAGCACTCACAATTAACATGCTGGGTTTCTGAGTTTTGAAGTAGGTGCCCTTCAGGAAAGCAAGCACAGCCCACCTAGTCCAAGCTTTTCTGTATGTGTGCCTGAGATTTCTTCAGCATCTGTAGTTTCCTTTTTCCTACGTCATCCAAGTAAGGTTAACCAGGGGAAGGCATTTAATGGCAGAGGGTAAAAACTGAAATTCTGAGGAGCACCTACGTTCAAGGAAGTGTGAGGATGAAGGGCCTTAAAGAGAGCAGCAAGGAGTCACTAAGAAATGAATACAAAAGTTAGGCCAGTGTCCAACAATTCCAATTAAACAGATGCTTTCAGAAAACAAAAAGAAATGTAAATTTGTAGAATAAGAATAATGAACAAAATTCCAACATTGATTACTAATAAATTTATAATTCAAGACCTTGACTTGACTTGTAGGCCAGGGAAACCCCAATGTTCCCTTTCTATCTCCCAGCTGGCCATGCAGATGGCTGGAGTTACTGTAAAAGATGTTGACCAGCAGGAGTTCCTCAGAGCTTTGGCAACCTTCCTCAAAAAGTCTGGGAAGCTGAAAGTCCCCAGAATGGGTGGACACAGTTAAGCCTTCCAAACATAAAGAGCTTGCCTCCTGTGATGAGAAGTCATCCAACACAGGCTCTAAACAGGAGCTGCTTCCACACCAGGGCCTCTGTACCTCTGTGGTGTGCAGGGGTTGATTCCATGACCAAGATCTACTGAGGACAGCAGAGAAACAGTGTCAGGCCCAACTATTTCAGCAGAGGCTCCAAGAGTGTGGCCTGTCTGGTTCTCCAGGCTCTAGAGGGCCTGAAAATGGTGAAAAAGGACCAACATGAGGGCTGCAAGTTAACATCTCAGGGAGAGAGAGAGAGAGATCCAGAGAGCATTGTCAGACAGGTGGCAGCTGGCAACAAGAAGCAACATTAGAACAACAGATGATGGGTTAATAAATTGCTTCATTCATTAAAAAAGAAGAAAAGAGAGAGAGAGAGAGAGAGAGAGAGAGAGAGAGAGAGAGAGAGAGAGGGAGGAAGGAAGGAAAGGAAGGAAGGAAGGAAGGAAGGAAGGAAGGAAGGAAGGAGAAATTGTAATGCAGATATCAAATGCAATATATTTTTAAAAAATTAGAAAACTAGGAATATGACCCCAGATATCTCAGGGAAAGTGGCAGTGTGAGTAGAAAATACTATGCTCTTGCCCACAGTTGTGGTCCCAGATGCTTCAAGTCATTCTTTAGTAATTAGTAAGTTTATGAACAAGCTGCTCCATCATCATTGCATGTCATTGAGCAAATGGTCTCCCACAGTGGCTGTAAGCAAATGGTATATCAGACAATTAGGACTTGGAATTTTGAATGATTGAAGTAGAAAATTTGTTTCTGGTTAACCAAAAAATGTGTATTCCTAACCACCCATAAAATCTACATTGGGATAAATTTACTATAATCCTTCATAGTCTATAATTACATTGAGGAAGTTCTATCACTCTTACAATGGATTTTGCTTTTCTAATATTTTCCTGAAACTAACATTTATTTTTCTGAAGAAAATTTCAATTTTTACTAAATAGTTGTCATAGAAGGCAATGTGAGTGATACCAGATTTCTACAAAATAATTAAACAAGCAATCCAAATTTTACTTTATTCATAACAATAACAACAAAACAATAGCACTTCCCCAGAGTTGTGATGCTAAGGATGACTTTAAACATAGACCTGTTTGATCAAATGTGTATGGACGATTTGTCATTAATGCTTCCCAAAAGGTGATGCATTTTCCTGGTTTCCAAAGAAAGGACAGATCAACAGCATTTGCTTTTTTGCTCCTTATGTTTAAAAAGTCCCACTAATGACTTGTTCCTTGCTAAATCCAACTCTAGATAACATATAACAGTATAAAAAATGTACTCCCAAATAAAATTCTATCATGCCCTTCCTGTCCAAGGCAAGTATCCATTGCTCCACTCTAGTTAAAAACATGCCTTTGGAGTTTCTCTCATTATCTCCTTTCACTGAAGATTTCTGGAACATTTTCCTCTCTATTTCCATGTCTTTCCACATTCTATTGCCTCACCTACACGACCCACTTTCCCCTTCAAGTTTAGGTCTCGAGTCTATTTTTTCAAGATTCTTTCCAAGATCCCACATACGAGCCTGAAATGAGGCTTCCTTTGGGATCCCTCTGGGTACCTCCTACTTATGCATACAGTGCAGATCACACTCTATTATCGTTGCCTCTTTACCCGTCTAGAATGCAAGTACTGTGAGCCCAATATGTATGTCTGTTTTCTTAACCATTTTACCCAAAATCAAGAATATTTACTCTGAATATTTAAGTGTATATTGAGTCTATACATATGGAATTAATCAATGTGCATACATTGGTACATCCATTTAAATACTTAGGGGAGGAGGTCTTAGACTAAGCTTCTGCCTTTAAAGAATTCACCATTTCAAATCCATTACACTGGAAGATCATATGAAGTATTATTATGGAAAGAAGATACTTTATTATTACATCTTTCATATTTTAGAGTTATCCCCTTGTATTCTGGAATAATTATTTCTCTTAAGGCTCTAAATATAAATCAGTATAATGACCAACAAAAATACCTATTTGGAGGGCTATAGGCAAAAATGGGCTGCATTGTATAACTGACTACTAGGGTAGGTTCAGATGAAGGTGATATTCCTCCTTTAACCTGAATCTTCTTTCCCCGTCAATCTGGGCAGGTATGTTCATGTGTTTCTTTAAAGAAATGATTTGGCTGAGTTGATAATCTCTACACACGAATCCCCTCCATTTCTTCATTAAAACTATCAGAGACATACAATTCTTAAAATGCATAGAAAAGGATAAAAAGAAGTATTCATCTAAAAATTACCCACAAAGAAAGTTTAAAATATGCACATATGGTAAATGTATTATAGTTTAAGTCAAATTTAGTGAATTTAAATGGTTTTTTAATATATGAAAAATGGTACCAATAAATGTTTTGACTGATGAGCATATTTCATATCATGACTTGGGCTATGATATACAACTACATATAATTGTCAAAACTCATCAGAATGTACATCTAAAATTGTAGAATATATTGAATATGAGTAATAACCCATTAAGACTGATTTAAGCATAAAAGAATATGACAGCACATATTTCCAGTAGTATGAGATTGGGTATCTCAGATAGAGTTCTTCACTGGAAAAATAAAGATGAATTAGGTACTCAAAATATATGAGACATGCATTTATCTTGAAGTCATGTGACAACCAATAAGTATAGCAATTTTGCCTGTAGAAATTGGCAAAATTTGTGTGTACTAATTAATATTGGGGGCGAATTGAAGAACCCTATATCATTTACAACAATAAATTGGACTTCCAAAGTGCTACAAATCTGCTATGAATATGTCAGAAATGGGATTACCAAATTAGCTAATTCAAAATACACATAAATTTAGTATACTTCAGGATAAGCCTGAGACTGAAAAAAAAGGGCAAGGGAAAAATGGAAACAACTTTTATTTATTTTTATTGGTTATTTTATTTATTTACATCAAATGTCATATGCCTTCCCAGTTTCCCCTCCACAATCTCCCTATCCCCTCTCCCTGCATCAGAGCTCTAGCATTTCCCTACCCTGGGTCATTCAGCATCCACAGGACCAAGTGGCTCCCCTCTCAGTGATGTCATATAAGGTAATCCTCTGCTACACATCCAGTTGGAGCCATGGGTCCCTCCATGTGTATTCTTTGGTTGGCAGTTTAGTCCCTGGGAGCTCTGGGGTGGGGGATCTGGTTGGTTGATATTGTTGTTCTCCCTATGTGGTTGCAAACCCCTTCAGCTCTTTCAGTCCTTGCCCTGAAAGAGCTCCATTGGTGCCTGAGCTCAGTCCGACGTTTGGCTGCGTACATCTACATCCATATTGGTCAAGCTCTGGCAGAGCCTCTCAGGGGAGACCTATACTAGGCACCTGTCAGCAAGCACTTAGAAATAACTTAATAGACTCCCATATTGTTCATTTCTTTTATACAACTATAGGATTTCTGATATATATAGACATGCTTAATTAAAACACTAAATACCATCACTGTTGATCCATAGATTTTTCTTATCTTATGTTGACTACCTTCAAAATGTGAACTTTATTTTCAGAATATCTTCCTACAGTTTCAAAAGGTCCCAAGGGTTCAGATGGCATTTCCAAAATGGTCAACCTCTTGATCTTTATGCTACTTCAGAGAGGGCAGAGTCTTACATGTGGGAAGATGAGAATCAACCTGTGTGTTTAAAAAGGTTGAGCCTTACTTTCTTTAGAAAATAGTACATGAAGTGATTTGATGGCAGAAGAAAGGTTAGTCAACCAAGACTAGGAAGATATTTTAAATTGGTCATCATGGGGAGAAATAATCAGAGATAGACAAAACCCACAATGGAATGAACATCAGTAAGGACATAAGTGAAGCGGCTTATGATATAGTTGTACTGCCAACCATTTATCATGCCCAGACACTCCATTGCTCTAGGATCTCAGAGCTCTTCAGGTGTTACTAATTACTCAGATTAGAGAAAACAGAGGGATGTGCAGCAGAAAAGGAGATAAGTGAGTGGAGTATTAAAGTGTAAATGAAGAAATTAGATATGGCTATTGCATTGGTTATATATTAGAGAGAAGGGAAGAGAGCCATGCCCTGGGGGCCCAGTGAATGACAGAATGAGCTCATAATGAATATTGGTGAGAATAAAACAGAACAGGACTGGGGTTGTAGCTCTGCAGTAGGATGTTTGCTTGCTTGCCTCAATGATAAAGCTCCTTAGTTCAATGCCTGGTACCATACAGAAAGAAAAGATTAGACCAATAGGAAATTCTCCTTAGACAACACAATGATTGAATTAGATGAAAACATAAACTTTTAATAATTTAAAATTCCTTACAAATCAAAGATCATTAACGTGCCCTTCTTTAAATTTTACAGAAAATTCAAAATTCTTTGATGCATTTGAGAAAAGGCTAGGATGTTTTTGAGTATGTATCTTTTTCTCTCCTCTCTTTTGCAAGTCACAAACTTTTAGTGTTAATTTCATGTGCACTAAATATATAGAAAATTTTTTATATTATATATATGTGATACATTCATGTTCTCAAACTTGACTTCACTTGTACTATTTGCATTAATAATCACATTTGATTCTCATTCATGAATCTATCCTCTGTTCATTTCTTAAACTTGCTGTGTTGTTCCATTGTAGGACTAGCTATGATTTCACTACTGAATTTCATCACTCCTTTCATTGGACAAAATGGTACATTTATGCATCAGTGGTGCCTTTCTGTATATATCAGAATTGATCCAGTTTAAGAAGTAAACAACTGTATAAATTGCAATTATTCAGATAAAGTAGAATTAGACTTAAAAGTACTGGACAGGCTTGAAATGAAAGATTATCACTAGGCTTTTCAGGAATGCCTCTCAAAACAACAATAATAAAACCAACTGACCAATTAAAACTTATACTGTACAGAATTTAAAACAAAACAACACCTCCCACTGGTTCCACCAAAAGTAGTGCTCAGTGTGTAGGAAGCTGGAGAGTGGGCTCTGGGAGACTGCTGCTGTGAAATCCATTCAAACAGCAAAATTGCATCTTTCTACAAGTTTTCTCAAGCAACGAGAGGATGGCTAGAGACATGGCTCAGGTTTTTACAGCAGAAGACCCAGGAGGCTCATAACAATCTGTAACTGCAGACCTATGAGCCCTTGTAGTGGATTAAATACATGTGCTCACCACAGACTCATGTGTTTGAATGCTTGACCCATAAGGAGTGGCACTATTCAGAGTTACACCCTCCATAGAGGAAGTGTGTCCCTGTGTGGCTGGCTTTGCAGTCTCTGGTGTTCAGGCTAAGCCTCGCTCCTTCTGTAGAACCATCCAGTCCTCCGGCACCGTGTCTTCTTTGGACATTCCCATGCTTCCAACCAGAATGATGATGGAACTGAACCTGTGAAACTATAAGCAGCCTCAATAAAATGTTTTCTTTTGTAAAACTTGCCTTGGTCACGATGTCTCTTTGTGGCAATGGAAACCCTAAAATAGCCCTCTTCTGGTGTCTATGGACATCATACACATCTCCATACAAGCACTCAAATATACGCAGGCAAAACCACCAATATACATATAAAATAAAAGTAAACAAATCTTTAACATAAATAAACGAGATGAAGGAGATAACACCCTTTTATACCTTCCAAATTTAAATGAATGCACCTTATTTATTAATAATATTGTGTCAGAATTCTAGCTGCAACAGTCCACAGCTTTGCTTTCTAACTTTTAAGAATAAGTGATAAAGTGATATTTATCTTAATAACTCTGTGTCTACCATATCAAAATCCACTGATGTTCATTTGAGTTAGTACCAATTCTTTCCAGCTATAGAAATGTGGTAGGGGACTCATTCTGTTTGTCCATCTATTGTGTGTGTGTGTGTGTGTGTGTGTGTGTGTGTGTGTGTGTGTATGTGGTGTCTGTTACAAAATGTTTTGTTAAATTATACTATGTGAAAAGAATTATGAAAGCATAAGTTCCTGTTTTCTTTTTCTGGATAACTGTATGAATAAAATTTTAATTTATTTTGTAAATTTCAGCCAAATTTGGCATGTGTTTGAGGAATTTGTACATATTTAAATTTTTTCTATATTTTTCATGAGTTCAAAAAATGTCTGAATTGGATTGAGACATAAAGTCCAGAGCTGGAGATAAAGAATTTAGAGGCCATCATGATTCTTAGATTAATTTAAGAAATAAAATCTGTCAGATTTGAATATGAAGGAAATGAATAATTATGGAGTTGATAATACAGGTCAATAACAGAGCACTTACTTAGTGTGTCTGAAGATCTAAATTCCACCTGCTGGGAAGCAAGGATAGAGGGAAAGAGGAGGGCAATAAGGGGAAGGGAGGGAGGGAGGGCAGGGCAGAGATAAGAACTGAAGGGAGGGAAGGAAAGAGAGTAGAAAGATTGGAAGAAAGGGAAGAGCATTAACTTTATTACAACAATAAATCAAGAAGAAAAACAAAGAAGAGGAAGAGGAAGAGAAGAAGAAGAAGGAGGAGGAGGAGGAGGAGGAACAGAAAAAGGAGGAGGAGAAGGAAGGAGGAGGAGGAAGAGGAGGAAGACGACAACTACAAAAACAGTGAATACTAGAAGGAAGAGTGGAAAAGGAAGAAAGTATTTCACTAAAAACAGGTAATGCATACTACATCCAAATGACATTAGCCACAGTGGGATGTGGACATGTGTGGTTATGCAGCTCATCAATGTCCTTTAGGCTTTTGGGAAAGGCTGTGTGCTAAGTCTGAAATAATTTTTCAGGTCACTGGGATTGTCATAATTGCATAATTTTGGATACAGCTATTCAAAAGAGATATAAACTTATTTTTTCATTTAAAAAAAAACATGAAGGTTTTGCCTTAAAAGACCAGATTCTTTCATAAAAATCTGGATCAATATTCAACATAAGAACTTTCATTTTTTCCAGAAGAATAAAGTCAAGGTTAAAACCTTTGCTGATTATTTATGAAAATTCAGCCTTGTTGCCTGTGCTCTCAAGATATTTTAGCATTTACTGGACATGGCTTATTTCCCCCTAGAAGGCTCTAAAAGTAGGAATTAATTATCTATGTATGTTTTTCTTCTTATTTATCTAGTTTTGATAAGCATTAGGCGATGAGAAGGAACTTTGAGGAAATAATCTACTGGTATCTACAATATGTATTATTTTCCTCCATGGGGGTCTTGCCTGGCTTCAGAAGGTGGTCTCCTCAGGATCCATGTACCACTGTTAGGCATCTAGGCTAAGGTCATCTGCGTTGACTCCTGGGAGCCTCCCCATCTGAGGTCTCTAGGACTTCCTAGAGATTCTCCACCCCCACCCTTGGCAGCCACATATTTCCATTCATTCTCCTGGCCCTCTGGGCCTTTCTCCTTATTCTCCCCATACCTGACCCTGTCCCCCTATTTCCCTTACACTCCCCTCTCTCACCCAGTTCCCTCTCTCCCCATAACTATTTTGTTCCCTCTTCTAAGGATCTGGGCATCCTCATTTGGGCCTTTCTTCTTGTTTACCTTCTGTGGGTCTGTGGAATGTTTCATGGGTACTCTCTACATTTTTGGCTAATATCCAATAATTATCACCTACAAAACTTTTGACCCCAAATTTTTCCTATTTAAAAGAAATGCACAGACAAAGATGGAGCAGAGGCAGAAAATAATGGCTGACTGGCCCAACCTCATCCCATGGCCAGGCACCAATCCCTGACTCTATTGGTGATGCTCTGTTGTACTTGCAGAAAGGAGCTTAGTATAGCTGTCCTCTGGGAGGCTCTACCCACAGCCAAACACTGAGTGGACTCTGGGTACCCCTATGGAAGATTTAGGAGGAAGGACTGAAGTCTCTGAAGGGTATGGCAACACCACAGGAAGTCTAACAGTGCCAACTTATCTGGACCAACAAAAGAGCATATGCATCCTGGTTCAAGCTACGTATGTAGCAGAGGGCGGTCTTTTCTGACATCAGTGGGAGAGGATGGGCCTAATCCTTCACAGATGTGATGAACCAGGGTGAGGGGGATACAAGAATAGGGCACCCTCTCCAAGGGAAAGGGGAGGAGGATAAGAGAAGGAGCTATGGGAGGGGGAACTGGGATAGGGAACAACATTTAGGATATAAATTACTTAATTGATTAATAAAAAGCGGGCAAATGTATCATTTTATATACCTGATTAGTGAGCACTCAAATGGAATATTTTCAGGATTTTGCTCAAAAAGAGAGTTGTTTTCACAGACATTATCACCAAATTTTCTGAGTCAATTTTTGAGTCATTTTCCTTTTATGCCCTTTGACCATGCAAATGTAACAACTGAAACTGTATAATTCATACCTGCTGTTTTTCCGTTCCCAAACAAGTGAAAAGCCAGAAGTACTGGTTCTATTCTATTCAGTCCTTCAACTGATTAAATGAGGTGTATCTCACCAGCAGTGGATGGTGGCAATTTGGTTCACTCAGACTACAGCCTATAAGTATCTAAGAATGAGATGGGTTGACATAAAATATTAAAAATCACTAGTATGCAATTGCCTGGCTGTGATCTCCAATAATGTTGAATAGAAATCAGAGAGCTTTATTCTTGGTTTTTATCAGAGTGAGATTTTGTTAAATGCTTTTCATCATGAATACATTGGGATTTCCCCAGATTTTCCTAAACTGATGATTGGGTCTTTGCCCTCAGAGTATAGAACTATTCAATGACTATGCAGTCTGAGAATGATGTAATCCCTAATATTTTTGACCAGCTATATAGCCAATAGGACCATCCATCTATAGAATCTGGGCAAGGTTCCCTAAAAAGTTCTGCATGCCTAAAGCCTTGCATATTTAAAGTTTTGGTGTTTTTCTATTCCACAAGTAGAATACACAAGTTTAGGATAAAAAAAGTGCTGGGGGAAAAAGTTCTCTCCCCAGTGATTCACTGGCAAAATGTTGCTTCTTGTTCTCTTATCTGCCTTGCTAGAAGAAGTCTAAGTTACAGAGGGAGAAATGTTTCTGCCAATGAACCCAACAATGACTCCATTGAGTGAGGGGTTAAGATTTCATCATGCTTCTCTTGAACCAGAAGGGAAAGAAAGAAGCTACTGTGTTGACTGTTGTGGTTGATACCAATGAAAACGCCAAAACACAATTAACGGTTCTCCAGAGAGTTATAGTGGAGAAGAGTAGAACAGTGAAGTGGGAGTACCTGTGCTGTAGAAAACCATGGCCATATACAGAGAAGCTATGGCCAAAGGAGCCTTCCAAAGATAAAAATGAGGAGGATTACGTCAAACACTTTGAAACAATTCTCTTAGGGCACAATCATTAATAGTAATGGTGCTATCAGTTTGAGGTTGAACAGAGTGTTGCAAAGCATGTTTTTGTCTAGTCATTTTTTGATGAGGCTGAGCAAGCCTCTATGTCTACTGGTGGTTTTGATCACCTTTTGTGACAGCTGCTATCATGTAATCAGAACCTCCTGGGATTCACTTCTTTCTATACTTAGGTATTTACTTGTTTTATTAGAGTCGAGACAAGTGCCTCAGTTTTGATTTTACTAACTATTATATTAGTAACCAAGAGGAAATTAGACTGTGCCACAATATAATCAAGGAGTAAAACAAAAATTACACCTAGGAGACAAAGGAATCTTTGGGGCATATACAACTAATATACATTAAAGATAATTAAGGTCAATTATGATAAGGAATTAATAGAAAATTACAAGTCAAAGCTCATAAGAATGCTAATGGTCTAGCCCAGTCTGGTATGAAGACATGGGTCACATACAGAAGTAAAATGATATTACCAGCTGAGGCACTTGCTTAGGGCAAAGGGAAGACAGAATAGAAAGTGACAGAGGTGTCACAGGGTAATTGTAAATATGAGTTGTGAGTGACTACAGAGTAATGACAGAAGTGTAGAATAAAAAATAAAGACAGTGTGGACTATAACTTTCATGAATATTTATTATTTTGTTATGAATATATTATATGTGTCAAACGCAAATATCTTGGCTTTCTTTTTTTTATTCTTTTATTATGTGATGTATTGGAATTTATTGCAGCATTTGAAAATCAGCAACTTTTTTTGGTATGGATTATTTGAGTATATGTCTCCCAAAGAACCACGTGTTAAAGCCTTAGTTACTGTTATACCATGATGTTCTATCTTTCCTCAAGCAGAACCATGAAACAAAATAGATCTTTCCTCCTTATAATCTGATTAACTCTGGTATTATATCATGGCAAGTATAAAAGCAGTAAAAAGCTGCTTAACACACTCATCAAAGATAATAATCATCACTACTTTAGATTGGTTGGTTCTTCTTTCCAGAGAAAGTCATTAGTGCATTTACAGTTGTATTTGGGATAGTTGTAGCATATGAGTGAGGATCACGACTGTATTATTATCTGTATGAATGAATTAAACATGGGGTAAGGATATATTTAAAGATGCCATAGAGAACCACTGATTTTCTTCCACACTCTCAGTTCTTTACTTTGACCAACAATAATTTCAACTGCACATCAAATCAGTTCAATTATCTAGACACTATCAAGTGGATATTCCACAATTGGATGTAGTTGTGAAACCAGCCAGAGGAGAGTCAGATCCCACAATACTTCCCCTGTCTTTGCAGATGCCCATTGCATGATGTCCTTCTTCAGATAACCCAAAGCATTTGCCCAGCTCAACTGCCATCAGAAGTTCTCCTGATGCTATTCTTGGTTTTGTGAGTTTGATAGAATGGCTAACAGAAGTGAGATAAACAGCCTAGTTATTCTTGATATTTTATAAAAGAGATGACCTAGAAATAGCTAAGTGGAAGAGGGTAAAGCCAACGTATGTTAGAACACCTCTCCCTCAGCAGCATTGAGCTCATTCTTCCTCTACATGTTCATTAATTCAAAAACTCCCAGAATCTCACCCTTTAGGTTTTATATAAACTTTTATTATAGAGGTGTGGTCAATTAAATCATTATGCACTCATAGTTAGGTGGATCTCTGGGCAGTCTTCCCTCTCTAGAGACTGGGAGGCATGGTTCAAAGTTCCAGCCTTCTAATCTTATATCTTTTTCCCCTGGAAACCATACTTCATACATGCAAAAATTGCCTTATAAACTCAAGTGTGGTTGAAAGGAGATTATTATGTATTACAAAATATCTTTCTTTCACCCCTACCACTCACTATTTTCCTAGACAATTACAAGGACTTTTAAAGTTCTAGACAGAAGTCCTGAAGGCCAAATATGCTTTCATGTTTATATCGCAATATCATCACTGCCAGGCTGACAAAGATGGGATTTTGGATGACTATTTATGCTCCTCACTTGACTGGATCATGAGGTGCCTAGCTATCTGGTCAAACATTAGTCTAGGTATTTCAGAGAGTGTCTCTTGATGAACTTGACATTGAAATTGGTCACATGAATTAATCAGACCATCCTCTGAAATGTAGATCTCACCCAAACTGTTAAAGGCCTGAACAAAGCCATAGTCCACCATGGAAAGGGGTAATCTTCCTGGCTGACCTTAAGCTTGAACACTGGTATTTTTATTTAAGTTTCTGCCTTTTAACCCAAACAGGTATAACTGTTGCTGAATCTGAGCTAGAGAATAGGATATTTATTAATTTTTTAAAGTTTTATTAATTATTAATATTTGTGTGCATGTGTGTGTGGGTGGGGGAGTTTGTGCAGTGCAGATGGGCATTCTCATGCCCTACTGCACACATATGGAGGTTAGAAGAAAACTTTCTAAACTTCTCTGTTCATATCTTTGTTAACTGATCCATCTCACTGTCCCCTTATCATTAAATATTTTGTGTTTCTAGTTTGTCAACTGAAGAGATTGGAATATATGAGCTTTTATAGTCTTATAAACCAATGTTTTTATAAAATATCTCTTTACATCGATAGGTGGAAGATAGAGGAGAGGTAGAAAGATATATACATGGATACATAGATTATACACTGTGCATTATAATTCTATTTCCTTAACCCTTACGAAATATTTAAGGAAATGAAATTAAGGCCTCCCTTACCAGAAGATAACAAGTGAAACCATATTTATAGGTTGCTTGATTTTAAAATTGAAAGTCCTAGATTCACTGAACTATTAGAACTAATAACAGAATAACGGAAGTGCTAAAAATTAGAGGAAACAAAAATCAACATCTTAAAAGTCTCATTTCTATATAATAAGAGTGAACAACTGAAAAATAAAAGTATGCATTGCAATTCCACTTTCATTGACGTGACATGGATAAAATACCTGGGAACGAGCTTAGTAAAAAGACAGAATATATACAGTGTGAGACATCAAAGGTTTTTGAAAGAAATTAAGCGACTAAATAAATGGAACACACTGTGTGGGGAAGGGAAACAATATTAAAATGGCTTCCCCCTCAGAGTTCAAAAGACTCAAAGCAATCAACATCAAAAGCTCACCCATGTTTGTTTATTTGTTAGACATTGGTAACTAATTCCTACTCAGAGGAACTATCATTCAAGCTCTAAGATTCAAACCCAGTGATCCTGAAAAGCATGACATTCCTATTTTAAAACTGCATTCTTTCTAAAGTGTTAACTCAGTCTGGTATCAACAGTGTAAGGGTCTAAAGGCTAAGTCTTCTCTGGCTCAGAGATGAATGAGAATCAAGGTCCAAGTCATTCTGACACAGAGTCTTATTGAGCGCTGAACCTGTGAAATCCAATACCTCCTGCACTTCTGAAATACCGAGGCTGACAGAACGGCACAACCGCTGCCATTTAAAACAGAGAAATAAGAAAGCAGAGAAAATTTCCACACAAGTAAACAACAGGCCCAGCAGTATGACCCTAAGGCTTGATCAAAACCTTTGACATGATCCTCCAAGTCTTGCTCCCCTGGATTAGTGCTTAGCAGTCTTACTGGTTGTAGTCACATCTGCTGTTCTCTTAAGCCATAATCCTAGGCCATTGGTTGGACTAATCTGTGGCCATGAAATTGGGCATCTTTACATGGCCTCACTGGATACTGTCCTACTTAGAAGATAATGTTTTGGGGCTGTTTTGTTTTGTTTTGTTTTCCAGTATACCGGTGGTTCTCTACCTGTTTGCTACAGTTCTCCGAGGCATCTCTGGATATTAGATACAATTGCCCAACAGCTTACTTAGGTACTTGCTCTATGAATCTGCATCTACAGCTAGAGTTGCACTTATGGTGAATACAAAGTGAGGCCCCAGAACTGAATACAAACGTCTTCACAAGGACAGCAGCTGGGGCAATGGCACTTCCTTTTGAGTAAGGCTGCCCTCAAAAATCTTAAACTTGACACACACACGTGGAAAACCTTCTACAGTGGCCTTTGGAAGTCTTCTGGGTCATGGCCTCTGTTCAGGAAAATAGATCTTGCCTTCTCTCCAGATTCCTGACTGGTTTTCCCAGTATCCCAGTAAAAAGAAGCTGGTTTCCATGAGATCCAGACCCACGGGATTACCATCTAATTTGTCCTTATTCTTTATACTTTCTCAGGAAGTATTTCTTGGTTGTTGTTGTTGTTGTTGTTAGTGCTGTTTTGTTTTTGTTTGACTTCTTGTTTGTTTAATAGAAAAGCTAAAATTTTTCTACACTTTTCTTTTGTGTAACTGTTCTAGGTCATCTTTCTTCCCATATTCAAGGATAAACCACCAGGCCCCATTGATTCTTTCTTTGGAAATCACCCTTGCCAAATGTTTCATTTCATTTCTCATGGGGTTTTCAAAGTGTTCAGCTATGTTTTTGCTACTTTATAGAAGACTGTCCTCTGCTTTCTAATAGCATCTTCTCATTTCTAGCTGAGACCCTGCTCCATGAAGATGTTTACTATACGCACATCCTTCCTCTCCCGAGCCCTCCCAGCCCAATCATTTGGAATTGCTGATTCACAGCCATTATCTTTCTCAGCTCGGTCATCAAGTCTCTTTCAGTGTCTGCCTTTTACCCGATTTCAAGGCAACTTCACATTTTTTATGCATTTTTTATAGCAGTAAACAGCCTCATGACTAATAATTTTCAGGTTATTATGACAAAACTATCAGGGACTGGGTGGTTAATAAACAACAGAAATTTATCTTTTATAGTTCTAGAGTCCAAGTCAAGGTGCTGGCAGACAGAGTATCTAACAAAGGCCAACTTGCTAATTAACAAACTTTCACGAAAGGGCTACTTTTGGAAATACAGACAGACATATCTATGTCTCTCCATAACATCAGAGTTTATTAAACAACAAAAAAAAATTCATGAGCTGTATCATTTTGTGCCTCTAATTCATCAATTACTTTTCATTTAATGTGTTAAACATGATCACTGGCAATCACACGTTCATTTTTTTCTAATCTTAATTACTAACATTAACTTTCAGATTACATGTTACATTTCAGGAGATGCCTATACTCATGTACACACACATGCACATACATGCATATGTAGAATAGAATGGCTGTGAAAGGATTAAATAAGGTTCAGTGTTCCAAGAGGGCTTCCCTAAGGCATCAAGCTGATACAGTGGCATGAAGAGTCATGGGAGCTGAGCCTTGAAAACAGCATGCTGAATGACAGAATGTCACAAAAGACCTACGAATTTCTTAATTATTTATTTCCTGTGGAATGTGAAAAATGGGCAAATTTAGAGATTTAAAAATTATATTTTCAGCTCTAAGACGTGCACCTAGGAGTTCATGGGGATGAGTGTTATTGTAAGCAGAGCCTTCCTTTGGGCATGATGAAGAAGTTCTATAATTTATATTGTTGGTGGCTCACAAGCAATGATTGTAAACCACTGAGCTGAGCATTTTAAATAACAAATCACATGCTGTAGAAATTAAACTTCAATATAGATATTTTTAGAAAAGAAAAGGAAACCATCGTTAGCCTCAGTTTTATGATATGCTCCCTCTCTGTCCAAGAACATCTTCCTTCAAGGATCTCAGTAGAATGTAAATCAATACCTTGACCACCAGAATATTTTACAGAAATCACTTTGCCAACTTTAAGCAAAGAAAATATCTTCAAGTGAACTGCCGATTACTTTGACACTCAATAAAGTTCTGATGAAAGTCTTTTTTCTTGCAAGAAGAGGCTAGAAAATAACGGAAATTTGTTTTTGTTTACAAATAAACCAGCACTTTACAGACAAACTTGACAGCATCAAGCTGTTGCAAAAACCATTGCGTTCGCAGAATGGGGTAACATTCATTGAACAATGATCAAGTGTCTCTAGAAGTGAACCTACGGTGTTAAATAATGCTGGCTTCCAGTTCTGACTGATGGTCAGCCTGAGTCCCACTTTGATAACAGGGTTAAGATGGAAGGCGACCTCTTTGATCATGGAATTACAAACACAGTCCATGCTTGGTGAATTTTCCTAAGTTAAAGATGCTTAAAATAATACTTATTATTTCCCAGTGTTTTTATTTGTTGCAAAAAAAAAAATGACAATTTTTCTTTTGCACTTTCCAGCCCACGACAAGACTAAGGAAAACCTTTTGAAAACACACATTTGAAGTGAAAGCTACATGGCTTGGGATTCTAAATGCAATTACAGGGCAAACGTGGCAGCCTGATACTAGTACTTAAGTCAATAACGCTAGCAGTAAAAGCAATAAAACAATTAAGATGTAGATAGATATTAGTCCCTGTGTATTAGTTACTTTGATCTTCATAACCTTTGAAGTA
This sequence comes from Rattus norvegicus, assembly GCF_021556685.1. Lineage (NCBI taxonomy): Eukaryota > Metazoa > Chordata > Mammalia > Rodentia > Muridae > Rattus > Rattus norvegicus. The sequence continues at coordinate 208,110,322 of NC_141535.1, read as the reverse complement.
TCTATTATTAACTATCCCAACTTTGCTGATGAGAAAATTGAAGTTAATAACTTGAAATACATGCCTGAATTCTCCAAGCCAGTGAGAAATTTCATGTAAAGAACTGTGTACTTTCAGATAATTGGGTAATAATCACAGCTTTGAGGTCATAGCCCCTGTATTAGCTTGTCTTTGCCTCCTGTTAAGCACCTAGAATTAGCTGCTGAAAGGTTACAACTGTCATTCGTGCTATTAAAAACATTCTTGACTCACTGCCTGCTGAACACACAGTGACACTGTACTTCCTAGCTCTCTTCCTATTCAGTAGTGCCACGTGATCTGTCCTGGCCAATGATTGAGTCACTTCTGAGTCAGAAAGGGTAGATGGAAACTGAAGCCCACGTTAGTGTACTATGAGGGATACAGTGACTACATCGCTCTCACTTTCATTGATCTATCATGGGCCCATGTGCTCCACCCACATGAAGTCATGTATGCACATGTAACGCTAATGCTTGGTGCATACTGCACCTTCGTACAACCCTGAAAGGAGCAGGAACACTGTTCGCTAAGCCAGTTCATAGTTTTTGTCCATTGTAATGTCTAGGCTATGGAATGTATGATGAACTGATTTCATGCCTGTGAACCCATGGTGACTCCCCACGCTGTAAAATGTGCTTTTGGATCAGATACAATGTTATAGGAAATGCTAGCCTTGAGTATGCTTAAGGCATTGCAAGTATGTATCTATTCATGGTGATGTCAGCAGAAATACTAATGACAGGGGAAACATAATCATATCTGGAATGTGTGCATTTTGAGTGAGCATGATTCTCTACCCAAGCCTCAAGAACAGAAGTCCAATGTCATCAATCTGCTGCCAGAAAGGAGATGCTGGCTTCTGTCTGGTGTACCAGGCGTGCTGCTCCTGGGAGGGTGTCATTATTATTAGTCTGTGTTGTTGGCAGAAGAGACATGCAACAGTAGAACCTGGCAGGTCAACACTGGTGAAGAAATTCCTATTTTACTGGACTGCACATGAGCTCTGTTTTGGGATAGTTATCCTGGAATGTGTAACTCTGGCTACCTTATCTTTGAGTCATCTTGACAATGTGCAGTCCTCTGGGTTGTTTCACATGCAAAACAAAAAAAAAAATAGCTTAGGTTGTGAACCTTCTGAATGGACTTCCTTTGGATCTCTTCACCAATGTAGGTTTCCATTCCTTGGCAACTCCACCCAATCATTTGAAAGTAGCCATGAGTTATGGGTTTTAGGCGTTATCTCTGAAGGTAGCGTATACAACCAAATGGCATACTAGAAGAGCAGTTCTCAACCTGGTGGTAGCGACCCCTTGGGGGCCAAAGGAGCATTTCACATAGTCTGCCTAAGACCATCAGAAATATTAGCTATTTACAATCCAATTCATAACAGTAGCAAAATTATAGTTATGAAACAGCAAGATAAATACATTTACAGTTGGGGGGTCACCACAACATGAGGAACTATATTAAAGGATCACGGCATTAGGAGGGTTAAGAACCACGGTACTAGATGCTTTGTTTCCTAGGGGGTGGGACTTCGTAATGGTCCTCAGGTTTACCCCTCCATGGGGCTTCTATCTTTTTCTTCCCCATTTTAATTGGTACTGGCCCGTTAGGAAGAATAACAACCATGCTAATATTCTGGGAAATAAAAGGACAGGATGGAGACAGTACCTTCATTTCGATGCCACAACTCAAAGTTTTGGGCCTTGCTAATTTAATGGCTTTAGAACAAAATAAGAATTCCTCCATTAAAGAATACTGCACCAGTCCCATTTAACGGGGAGCAGAGAGTTCAGGAGTCTAATGGAGCAGATCCTGAGTGAGGCACACACTGGACAGGATTCACAGAGGTTTTCCACCATTTCAGCTAGCAACTTTAGTCCTGGGTAGCTGAGGCGTAGTGGACTTGGATTTTACATTAAGGTGGGGCTGAGTCTCAGAAGAAAGGTGGTCTCCTGTTGGCCAGTGCGAAGGGTAAATCATAGTACACTTTTCCTATTTTCTCTAATTGTTCTCCCCTTTGCCCACCTCTTCATCTTTGAGGACAAGGATCAATATGGTTTTCCCTGCCTTGTGAAACTGCATGATACCTTGAGTCAAGCATAGGGCATAAAGAAATAGAACAGTGGGGCCATTTTTTCTTTTTTTTCTTTTTGATCAGATTGATAAGATATAATTGCCTACCTAAACATAAAAAACCCTGTTCACATCCATCCCTTAAGAATATTCATAACAACCTGTAAAGGTACAGCATGAAATTTTAACATCAGTCTCCATGTTCTCTCAAAGGCTTCTCTGCCTCCCATTCCAGTTTCCTCCTCTTCTTCTTCCCTCAAACTTTTCTCCCACCATCCTTCCTTCTCTTCCAATGACAGGCCTCATTCTATCTTGTACCTGCCTCACCGTAACATCATCCCATATATCACCCTTTTTGTCTAATTAAAAAAAACTTTTCTCTCAAATATAAGCTGAGCACAACTATTATCATTTTGTAATTAAAAGCATAAAGTATATCTAACACCCAGTCCAACACTTTATCAGTTAAACAGAACATTTAGTTATCCATTCCAGCTTAAGAAAGGCTTAACATCTATGTTCTATCTTGGCTAACTTGTAAACTATCAGATAACTTTCCAAAAAAAATATGTATTTCAGAGTTAAACAGCCTGATAGGCTATGAGAGTCTTCAACCCCAGCAGAAATCTGAGAATGACCAAATATCAATACACATAGGAATCCTAACATGGCTTCCAGAACTGAGAGGTTGTAGAGACAAATCTCCACTAGCACAGTCCCCTGTTAGCAACATGTGAGCTCAAGTCTTCAGCCTTCTGGCCCAAAATCAACTGACAGACTCTTGAAATGCAGATTTTGAAGGGCTGATCACCCTGTCTTGGCAGGACTTATCAGTCAACTATTCTGCATAATCTGTCCTTTTCTGGACAGTATTAGTCTGCAGATGAAACAGGCAGTTTTGTTCAGTGGCTGTCTAGCCACAAAGGATTGCCTCACCTGGAGGTAGAGATGGTCAAATTCTTCATTAAATCTACCAAAGTGGAACAGATATGCCTCAACAAAAGATAAATAACTTTAAATCTCAAATTTTGTGGATTTCTGATGGTTTTGAAAAACATCTATATAAGGTAATCTGGACTGTTGCCTTTAAAGCTTAAATATTATCTTAAAAGTACTCTCATAAACTCAGAGACATGAATTTGCTATTTGGCCCTTAACTCTCATGTGTAATCAACTGAGAAGTTTGTAATGACCTCAATAGAAGGACTGGCTCTAAACCTTGTACTTTTAAACTTTTTTGACAAATAAATTCTACACCAAAGCAAAGATATGATTGTAACCTAGCTACCAAATGAGATTATGACTGTACAACTCAATCTAGCTAATTCCTCTCTGTTAAATTAAAACCATTTTTAAATTCCTCATAAAACAACCTTAGAATAACCACTTTCGGCCCCCCAAAAGTCCAGGGAATTGGGGCGACGACTCCTCCATAACTTCTTCAAGCTGTACATGTGTGTTGAGATATCTTTGGGCGTAGGAGGTAGGAAGAATGAAGCAAATGCTGTAGCAGATGTGTCCTGACTGGACCCAGCTGAAAGCCCTTGAGACCAGGAATCCAAGTAGGCACACTCTGCAAAATACAACTCTGTAAAGGGACAGCGTGGAATCTTAACATCAGCTGCTATATTGTCCCCAGCTACTCTCTCCAGGGCCATTTTTTCAAAGGGAAAAAAAGCATAATGCTGATTATCAGGGACATCCATGTCCAAAGCAACATGGGAAGATGGCTTGGTTGCTCAAAACCAGGCAACACTCCCCAAAGTGTTTACACTAATGCACAGGGCATATTTTAGGCTGTGATCTGAGCTGTGCATCTGCCATTAATTCTATTGACCTTTCAGAGTCTGTTTGTGTTTTTTTTTTTTTTTTTAATGTTGTCTGGGTAATTCTGTGAGTCACAGTATCATTAATAGTTTCCCGGTTCAAAGTCTGAAAATTGGAAACTTCAAACTTTTCTCTCCATAGCTACAGTGAGATTAGAAAGGAAAACATAAATTGTGTTCTTTGTAGAACTCAGCAAAGAGTCATTTTGAATGAGTTATGTCTGGAAAAGTGCTTTACTAATATATTTCATGGTTCTCGGCCTAAAAACCATTACCATTTGTTTACTAAAAATATAAGACATGCAATCTATATGATAAAACCAAAGAGGAAATTGGAACCAGACTGTCATTTCACAAGCCTTACTAAAATTGACGGGAGTATAGATAATTCCTGGAAGACTGGCAGCATACGGTATTTTGGGGACAGAAACCATAAGGCAAAGAAACAAATTTGTATATTTAAGTGGCCAGTGACCAGGCTGGATGCTATGTGGGTCATATCCTGAAACACACAGGAGGTCCTTAAATAGTTAAAAGGGAATATATTGGGGAACTGTCTCAACCAGAAATAAAAATAATTAAATCGGGAATCCTTTTATCTGTTCCTCCCACCCCATTTTTCTTATTTCAACCTGTGTTAAAATCAGCTGGCCTCAAAGTGGAAGTCCTCTTGCCTCAGCCTACCCTGTGCTGAAAGAGAGGCCTGCGCTCCCATACTTGGCTCTTACCCGAGTCTTCATTTACAAATTTTAAAGAGAGAAGAAAAAAAGGTAAGGCCAAGGGGAATAAATAATAAAAATGGAAGCTATTTTTAACAAATATCAATTTGTAATCAATTTTAATCGATTTGTACTCAATTTTTGATTAAGTTTGAATCTATAAAAACCAAGCAACGAACAACTAAATCGTTTCAGCTTTGCACTGTGGGAAAAGGCATGCAAGATTGTTTCTTTCTCCTTGTAATACCCAGGGCTGCTGGCAGTCCTTGGAGCTTGGAAACATTCTTGCACATTAACTTCAGGAAGAGTTCCAGGAGAAAGCTATATTAGAAAGTAGCTGAAAATAATTGTTCAGCCTCAGCTTCCTTAACTCGACAGTAAAAACCACCGCAAAGTCCAATCACTGGGTCAAGAAAAAAACAATCAATCGAAAACCAGGAGCTTCTGATGTCTTTAATTTTTGCATCAGTCTCTGTAAAAACAGACCTGGGAAGGGGGAAAAAGTCACAACCCAGGAAAAAAGCACTTTTGGGTACAGGAAATCAAGCTGGTTCTGCTCCTGGTGTATATGGATCCTGCCACCTCACACACAAACCTGGTAGCCCTTAGCTGTGTCAGCGCGAGAACGCCACCTCCTGTCCTCTGGGTCTCCATTGCCCACCCTGGCGGGGTTCCTAGAGTCAGAATTTCAAGCCCAGCTGCTGATCAGAGCCAGGTTAGGGTTCGGCAGGCCCCACAGCTCTCCCGCCCTGCCCGGGCGCCGCGGGCTCCCGCAGTTCCGCGTCTGCGCACGGCCGAGGGGCAGGAGCTGGGCTGGCCAGGGAGGCGCAGGGCGCCTCGGGAGCCAATGGGCGCGCGCGGGGGAGCAGGGCTGGCGGCGGCGGCCGGCTGGGCGCGCACTGCCGGGATGGACGGCGAGCGCCTGGCGTCGGGCTCCTCCGAGCTGGCGGTCGGGGAGAGCCCGCGGGGCGGCGCCCCGATCCCGAGTGGCAGCGGCTCCTGCAGCCTGCTGCAGGCCGATGTGCTGGATCTAGACGAGGAAGAGGACGACCTGGAGGTGTTCAGTAAGGTGAGGGCCGGGGACGTGGCCGTGGCCGTGCAGGGGACTGTCTGTCCAGGGAAAGTTCCAGGGTGACTCAACTCTCTGATGGAGCTGGGGACAGTACACCCAAGCCTAAACCAGTGGTTCCCTCCTCCTCACTTTTATCTTACCAGTGTCAGGGCCAAGGTTCATGGAGTCGGAAAAGTTCTGATTTTTCCCCCCCCTTCGTCTTTCCGTTTTTCCTTGCTTGACAGGGACATTCCTTACCGTGGGCGGGTGGCCTGAAGCTACTCCTTACCCTCCAGGCTTCTTGACAATCCTAAAGTCTAGGAGAGCGATTGCATTAGTGCAGGGAAGTGGCTTTTGATTTACTGTTGTTCTCTGTAAATGGGAGAGTTGAGTCACATTCTATGGAAGTCTGGAAAGCCGTGACCATTGGGTGTTAGGAATCCTTTCTGGATTGAGAAAGTCTGACCTCCACCACAGGCAGAGCTGAAGATTTTAAGTTGGGCAGTTACTCTGGTCCAATCCTCAGCTCCAGTCTGCATATTTCCTTCCCATTTGCCTTGGAATTTGAGCCTCAAAGGCGCTCCCTGACTAGTGTTACAATTAGACAGAAATGGACATATGGGCGATAGTGGTAGACTTGGTGTAAACTTGTCCTTCCTGAAAGTTGGAAACAAAAAAAGGAAAATAGCTTTCTTGTGGCACAATCCAGTGTCACTGCATTTTTTTAAAGGTGCTCTGCGGGAACATTCTATCAACGATTGAGGCACCTGTATTGTAGTAACAGGTTTCCTTGAGAAGTTAAATCAGCCCACCAACTTAAAACAGTTAACAGAAGTTAGCAAGTAACCAAAGCGCTTGGACTCCAGGGCTGAACTCACAAACATCATTAGAGCATTAGAACTACCCCCATTAGAGCATGTGCGGTGATACACACAGTTGCATTCTAAGTAGACAGTGTATCAGTGATGTGTGCTTAGCTGTTCTTTCTTATTTAAATTATTAAATGGAATTATTTCATGTTTAGCTTCAATTCTATAACATTTTAATATCTATTTGTTTGTGTTGGTGCATGCGTGAGTGCCTGGGTGCGTGCACGTAATTGTACACAACTGGAGATCAGAGCTCAGTCTACATTCCACCTGCTCCTTCCACCATGTGAACTCGAGAGGATTGAACCCAGGTCAATGGGCCCCGTAGCAAACACCTCTCCTTACTGAGGCATCCACTGTCCCCAAACTGCTTTTTAATTTTTCTTCATTATACTCATACTTTATGTTCAGATCAGTGTGAAATTAAACAAAGTTGAGAATGGAGATTGGAATCAAAGTTGTCTGGAATTGCTGCTGTAAACTCTGAAGGTAGCCTCTTTCCCTAGCTTCTGTATCCTAGGCCTCCCCTAAAGAATCCCCATCATGGTGAAGCCCTGTGCTCAGAGATGGATCTGAGATGGTAGAGCTATTTATTTGCTTGGGACTATGGGATTGCTGGAGTTCTAGAATGTCTTGATGAGAAGGAAATGGCAGATTGAAGCCATAAGCCATTTGAATGCACATTCTTCCTACAGTGCCTAAAGCAGTACCAGAATAGGGGAAATCTCAGGAATCCAGGTGTTTGTTTTAAAGGTTATTACTGGAAGTCATACACTCCTCAGCCAGCTAGCTGTACTAGTGGTTTTGTATTCTGAAAAAACCTGGGTTTCCAGACTTTGTGTGTTGCGGACATGTACAAATGTTCCTATCCTACTTGTTGCTGCTTAGCGTCTTGTATTTGCTGCCTAGAGAACATTAAGAACTATGCCCTTAGACGTTGGGAAGTATACGTGTGATACTGGTTAAAGTCTAAAGAGAATACAGAGCTGGAAAATTATTCAGTTACTCCCAGGCTTATTCCAAGTTGTTAAAACTTCCAACCATTAACCACGATTAGACAAGCGAAATGATGAAGGACTCCATTGGCCCAATTCTTTCCATATTCCTCTCCTCTTCTCTGGAGCTCCACTACTATGCAGCCTAGTCCAGGATGGGGTCTACCCAGGAGTTATGAAGCCAACTCTCACCATCCCATAGTGCTTTACAATGCGTGTCATTGACATTTATAGTCATATTTTCTCCGTAGACTATTTGTGAATCCATACCTGTGTCCCTTTCAGGTCACCTTAAAGAATAAATACTTTGACCGATGAAAACATTTTCCCCCCACATTATATTCTATACGCACGGCAAATACATGGTTCTCCGTAAGAAGCACTAAGTATTCTTGGGGGAAACATGCAGTATTTGTTTCTTCCTATCACAGTCTTGAAGCCTAGATGGCAAGATAGACTGACACCAAGCGACAAAATGCACCAGGAGGAATAGAAAGAAAAGCAAACTGGGTTAAGTTTTCAAAAATCCACAGGGAAGTAATTGATCTCAAGTCTCAAAAAGAGAAAGAAAGAAAGAAAGAAAGAAAGAAAGAGGGGGGAGAGAGAGAGAGAGAGAGAGAGAGAGAGAGAATGTGCAGAAAGTCTTGATTTAAAAGAGTAAGTAAAGGAGAGCAAAGAACATAACCAATGGCACAGGCAATAAGATAAAAAGAAAATAATATGCAACTAACGGCAATCCTATAAAATTTGTTTTTGAACTTGGCTACAAGGAAATGAAAGAAAAATTATTAACTGAAAGAAAAGAAGCCAGTTCCTTTTTTTCTGGCAGATATAGACACGTGTCATACAGGTGTGTGGCTTGTATACATGTTTACATGTGCACTTGGGGACCTGAGGTTGACTTCCGCGGTATTTTCCTTGTTCACTCTCCACCCCATATATTGAAACAAGGTCACTCAGTGAGCCCAGAGCCGGCATTTTTGCTAATCTGGACAGACAACTTTCTTCAGGGGACTCCCTTTTTCTGTCTCCATGTTGGAATTAACAGGCTACTTCCTGTTAACTAATTGGCAGGCTACTTCTAGCCCCACCCAGCCTCTTACTTTGGTTCTGGGGATCAGAGCTGTAATAATCGTGTTGTGCAGCCAGGACACTGCCTGCTGAGGCACCGTACAAGTTCACATTCTTTTCTAGGGAAATAATGAACATTATTTGAAAATTATATATACACATAAAACTGTCCTTATTTTATTACATACCATCACATCTACTTACTTTGGATATGTAGGACTTGTACCTCCAAATACAATAGGTAAATCTATTCTAAAAAATAATAGACCAGGGCTGGAGGGAGGCCTCAGTGGCTAATAGAGCTTGGTGCTCTTGTGGAGGTCCTCAGCTCAGTTCCCAGCAACCCATGGGGTATATCACCTGCCACGTGCATATAATAATGGGGATAACCCATGTGTATAATCACTGGAACCGCAGGACAACCCAGCCTGGATGGGTACCTCCACATGCTCACACCCACATACAAGCATATGAATTTAAAATAAAAAGTCCTTCAAAATGGACCATAAAGAAGTTTTGAAATATGAGGACTCGGAACAGTTCTAGTATCAATCTTTTTCAAGGCCACAGAATAGGTCATTTTGTGTTTTGTTTATAAACTTCAGAAAGGCCTGATCCATAGAAGCCAATATATCTTCTATGAATATGGAAAATTTTAGATTATTTCATGGTTAAATAGAAGTTAAAAGGTTCTTAAGACCATATGAAAACCACATCAGTGACAGAGGGTTATGCTATACTAGTCAACTAGTCTATCATATATATATCTATTCATGTATATATCTGTATAGATATATAACAGCTATATCTATAATATCTATTATTAATATTGTTTAGTATATTATATATTGTATACCACATATTATATTGTATCATTCATCATATTCATTATATTATATATTAATTATATGTTATGTACCATATACCATATATTCTACAATTTATTATTTATTATATAATTACATATTATAATTATATAAATATATCTATATGCATATATAATGTATATAAAATTTGGAAATCTATGTATTTCATGTTTGTTTTTTCAATCTCTGTTTTGTGTTAGATGCTCTATTAGTAATTACCCTGATAAAAATCAGAATTTTCTTTAATTCCTTAAATGATATATTAGTGCAGGGATTACGTATAGGATTTATGGTCTTCATTAAGGCACAAACAAGGTCAAACAAGATCTGGTGAAGCACTGATGGGAGCAGAAATCGCTGTGCATTGCTCTGCTGTAAAAAGACAAGGTGTGGAGACTGTTGAAGGCTAGATTTGTGGGGAAGGGGGTCAACTGTACTTACAGAGCATCCCAGCCACTGCCTGCAGGGTTGAGCAAGGTATAGAAACTACATGGTGCAGCTTTCTGAGTTCCCCTTTACCTCATTGGATAACATGCTCATGTTTCTCCCTAGGGAAGCTGCCATGGGGCAAGCCTTCTAGCATACAGCACTTAGCAGGAGCCTGAGGTTGAAAATGAAGGCTAACTACCTTAGACCAGACAGAGTACGGAAAGGCAGAGAGTAGCTTCAGATGAAGATTACTACTTTGTATCTCTCAGTTCACCTGTTCGTCTATGATGCAACCTACTTTCTATCAAGCAAGGGGATCTGTGTCTCTTTCCTGGAATCTCTGTGTGGAGAGGGAGTGACTCTCTTGACTCTCTCTACCGTATGATAGAAATGTTGCTTTACTGGTTCCAAGGCCAGTCCATAAAACTGACCACAGGGTCCTCTTTGTCTAGAGGGACACTGTCTGAAAAGTCCATCTTCAGATCTGCTATCTGGTCAGAAACAGGGCAAGGCAAGAGGCTTTATATTTATATAAAGGGCTTTGGGCGGCAAGGCAAGTATTCTAGTCTTAGTCTCGACCTGGCTTGTTCGCTCGCAGTAACACCTTTAACAATTGCCAAGTCTGTGAAATGTCATTAGCATTCCGTCTTAACAACTGTTAGTAGTGGTTTTGGGAGCAGGCTGCGACACTTAGACACTTAATTGGACTGAATGTTAATCAATGAGGAAGATTCTGGTTGTCGTTGTAAGTGAGAATACAGCCAAGGCAGAGTTTTAGTGGTTAGGACCTCCATTACCTGTATTTGAAATCCTGGCTCCACTGATTGGAAAATTAGCAAATTGTTTCTCTGGGGAAGGTCATTTGATGGCAGTGACTCAGATGAAGACAAACAGTAAATGTGAGGATTGGGAGAATGTCTCTGTCCCTCTTAGGCTGAGGCCTGTTTCTGTATTGTGGCTCCAAGAGAGGAGAGCAGTGGGGAGGAGAAAAGGACAGAAGGAATGATGGGGGAGAGAAGGAGGGAGGGAGTGAGGGAGGGAGGGAGGGTGAATAACTGTAGAGCTGATTATTTCTGTTCCACCCACTGGAAATTCCACTCTGCAATCACAGCTCTCTTACGTGGGAAGTGCTCTTATATATGATTTTCTAAATGAAGGCAGGAAAGGAAAAGTATGAAACCCCACACTCTCCATTTGAGTTAACATATGCCACCAGTCGTAATATTAAAGGAGGAAACATCAGACCATGTTGCATGCGACCTTTTTATAGGACTCTTTTATAGGTAAGCCTTTCATGTGGATTTTGGTGCCTGGAAGATCAATGCAGACAAATTACCACAGTAGTGCATCTAAACAAATGCTGCTTTCTCAAGGTCACAAGAAGCATTTGCTGTGCTGTAACCTGAACTGTCTGTGCCTCCACTTTGACAGGGATTTGGGGAGGCGTTGATAGACTTGTGTCAGAAATGGCAAAGAACTACTGTCTTGCCAAATGAGGATGCTCTATACATTCTCTGGGAAGCTGTATTAAGGTAGAGCCTGAGGAGCTACTGAGGCTTATTTCTGAATCAATGCCATCATCTTCTGTTGACACTGGCCCTGACAGAAGTTTGCTACACTATTGCTCTCCCTACCCCCACCCCACACATCAAGTGCGCTGAAGGTGAATAAGCAATGGTACTTAGTAAGGTTGTGCTTGGGTGACTGTAGCTGTAAAGAAATTCTTCTGAAGAAAGCAAGGTACTTTAGCTCAGGAAATACTTGGGCTTATTCTTTACTCTTTATGAAGAATCATTGTGGGCTGGGTGAGTTAAGTGTTTACAGTTCGAAGGCCGGAAGGAGGACAGTGGAGTGAAAAAAATCAGTGAAGTGTCCTTCAGTTCAAAGTTGAGTTTTGTAAGTGTTTGCTCCCATGGGAAAGGCTTTCCCTATGGAAGTGTTACAAGGCTAATCCTGTGGGACAGGTGTGTGTGTGGGTGGGGCAAGTGGGGGTGGGGGTGTTTCCCAATTTAACTGTTACAGAACTGAAGGTATCCAGGCAGAGCCAAGGAATACCACAAAATCATACTACACAACACACACAGAAGAGATTCACTGGGAGGGAAAAACACATGAAGATTGTCTACTTGGGGGAGAAGCAGCAGAGCACTGACCAGGGACAGGGTCAAGTCCCTGGAGCTCCTTAGGGTAGGGCCTAGCTACCCACTCAGATAAGCTATGGGTGGAAGCTAATAGCAGGAGTCTCCTAAGGCACGACTTGGCAAAGGCAGTCTCTGCCCACTGCAGAGAAAGTTGTCCTCCACTGAGTCAGGAGGTGTGAATTTGGTTTCCTTGATGCAGTTTCTGAAATGAGAAGGCTTATACAGTGCCAGTCCTGAGTCCTGTCACTGAAATTTTTAGTACATGCTGGGTGACTAATCCTACCAGAGGAAAGCTGGATGTGGCTCTTGAGCTGTCCTTTCCAACCAGTAAGAGGGGATTACAATGGAATTTTAACATGCTAAGTCAACTGGATAGACAGTGGAAACACATCCAGCTGTGGTTCTGTGTCCTCAGTTTCCTCTTTCTCGGGATGTCCTAATGTCACAGGCTGGGAGGATGAAGGAAGTCTGGAATGAGTAGGGTCTGAAGGAACCCAGGCAAACTGGGAGTGAGTGAGGGTAGAGGTAGTGAGAAAGAAGGCCTTCTCCAAGAATGTCTGTGTTAGACTAAGGCCTTCTCCAATGATCTTCAGTGGAGCAGCTCTCTTAGACTATCTTAGCTTGTGCTTAACTTTATTGGGGTGAACCAGGGATATATAGCTTAACTTTGGGGAGTGGGAAGAAAATTTCAGGATGAATGAGCTAATTGGCTGGAGTTTAAAGAACTGGGAATGCCTCATTTGCATGCACGGGCATTCCAGGAATCCCAGGTACTTGTTGGGCAGGTTCTTAGAGGATGGAGGGTTGAATTTATAGATTTGCCAAGGACTACTCCTTGACCTTCCCCAGGTAGAGGGTGTGAGTGGGTTGGGCTCCCCAGACAAGGTCAGAAAATGGGGAAGCCATGCTGGTAACGGAGTCCTCCTTTTGGCCCAGAGCTCAGAGGAGATACCTGTTATGATAGACTGGGACCTTAATTAGCAGAGGTTCCCCACACCCGTTCATTCAACATAAGGCCCAGGGCTAATACTATTCTCCATTCACTGATTCTCAATGTTTTGTTGTTGTTGTTGTTGTTTTAAGGGAAGAAGGATGTCTTTTGGCTCACAGATCAGGAGGGGATGAAGTCTGCTTTAGGGTGGGAGGACATAGCATCTGCAGCATGAGGTGACTGTTCTCACTGTGTCTAATCGGGATGTGCAGACCAAACTCTCCTCTTTTCCATTTAATTTTCTGCTGGATGTGCCTTAGATCTTGAGGAATCCAGGATACAATGCCCTGTATTTACCTTGTATTTACAAACCACTCACTCAACATGTGTGTAAGCAAAAACATGTATGTATATGGATGTACCAGGTTGACTCTGGGAGTCATCCTTCATTGTTCTTCCACCTTATTCCTTGAGATAGGCTCTTTCAGTCAAACCCTGAGCTCACTGATATGGCTACCCTTTGCTAGCCAGTTTGCCTTGGGGATTCCCTGTTTCTGTTGAGATTACAGCTGGACATCTATGCCCACCCTTTATTTATGGGGGTTCTGGGCATCTGGACTCCTACCTTCTCACTTACTTAGTCACTGAGCTATGTCCCAAGTTCAGTTTTCTTGTCCTGCCTTTAGAATTACTGCTGCATTATACTCTGACTTCCCCAATCTGAGTAGTTTCTTATGTGCTATCTTAGTTAAGGTTTTCATTGCCGTGAAGAGACACCGTGAGGAAGGCAACTCTCATAAAGGACAGCATTTAATTGGGGCTGGCTTACAGGTTCAGTGCATTATCATCAAGCATCGTAGGGTCCAGGCAGACATGGTGCTGGAAAAGGAGCTGAGAGTTCTACATCTTGTTTCTAAGGCAAACAGAAGACTGTCTTCCAAGCAGCTAGGAGGAGGGTCTCCAAGCCTATTCCCACAGTGACACACTTCATCCAACTAGGCCACACCTACCAACAATGCCACTCCCTATGGGCCAAGCATATTCAAGCCACCACTTGTGTTTACCACTGAGAATGATTGATAGAGCCTTTACTCCCCTCGCCTCATGCCTCCCTTGTATTGGGTGTGCTACTATACTACACATGGGTACGTGGCCATGTTCCTCATGATCGGGGCATGAATTAGTTTTGCTCTCTACCCCTGTGTCTTGATGATCACTTGCACATCTTAAGAGTTGCTTTAAAATGCAGTGTCTTAGAACCATTGTTGAAAGGATGACTGAGACGCTTCGGTACAGGATTAGCTGGTGCTCGTCTATGTCTGCTTCCTCACCATTCGTGAGCTGACTCTGATTTTTACTTCTGGGTAATTATTGTTGGAGCAAGAAAACACAATTCTTCCTGCAATTTGTGCTGCAACTTAGAACTACATCCTCTCAGAGTTACTCTTCTTCCCATATATATAGTTAATTTCTTTCCATTCTGTGCTTTTGGTGACACTTTTGTGAACACCCTAATATCAATGAGTTCTGCCTCATAAATAGATAATTTTTCTTCTCTGTAAAGCCTTTATTGCTTGCATGTTTCCAATAAGCTAAGGTCATTGAAGGTGGGAGACTAGGACAATTAGATACAGAATGTTTGGTATTTAGTATCTGTTTGTATTAGCTAATGATACGGGCCTTGACATTTTTAGATTTATAGGCCCAATTATTAACAATAACTTGCTAACAATCTAGTTCCAGTAAAGTCAGTTTGCATGATATTGCTTTTCCCCCCTCCAGTCCAGATAGGAAACTAAATAGAAGGAAAACAAATTATTCTTCATCAGTGGTAGGTAATGTTATTTCCACATGACCGAGAGCTAGCTGGGTTGAGCCTGGATCCTGGTTAAAGCTGCCTCTTTGTATTACATGGAAGGAGACAAATCCCAGGTGCACAAATGACAGGAGAATCATCAACAAACTCTCTGTTTTGCAAAGGTAAGACACTAGCACCTGACTCAGGGGGCTGGGCTAGAAGGCTGGAAGGTAACTCTGATGGAAAGGGATAAAATGGTAAGAGGTGCATACTTTATAAAGCGAAGTTTGAGGTTGGAAAA
Source organism: Rattus norvegicus (assembly GCF_021556685.1). NCBI lineage: Eukaryota > Metazoa > Chordata > Mammalia > Rodentia > Muridae > Rattus > Rattus norvegicus. Next base: position 208,095,225 of record NC_141535.1, on the reverse strand, counting down.
CCAAGTGCAGAAAAGGACAGAGACTTCTCCAGCTGTGGTCCTCAACCTTCCTAATGCTGCGACCTTTAGCACAGTCCTTCATGTTGTGATGACCTCCGGACATAAAGTTATTTCATTGCTACTTCCTAACTGTAATTTTGTTACTGTTATGAATCATACTGTAAATATCTGATAGGCAGGATCATCTTGGGTGACCACTGTGAAAGAGTCATTTGACCCCGCAAAGGGTCAGGAACCACTGTTCTACAGGGAAGGGGATAGCAGCTCCTTTAAGTGGACACTAATATCTGTCTGTATCTTCTTGCTTGGGCACAGTGTAGAAGATGGTCACAAATACTTTGGGAAGCTGTTCACAACTTTTTTTTTTACTTCAGTGTCTGAAAAGAATATCTTCTTCTCTATAGTTTTATGTTGTTATCCTTAAGGGACCTAGCGGTATCCCTGACACACCTCTCTGAATTGGCGGCCTGTTGCAGTTTTTCAACTAGGTAGAGTGATTACGAGGAAACTCAGATGCAAGGCTGTTTGGAATCTACACGCTTCATGTGTCTGTTTATTGGTACTCTGTGCATTCCAAAGAAAATGCTCACATAAAGTTAAGCATTGGCTTCATCGCCTCAGATATATATCTTAAGGTTTCTCTCTTAGTTGTTGGAAAAAAATCATGTCATGGAAATACATAGCCTGTTTTGAACAGAATATTTGATTAATTCTGGTAGTGTATCTGCCAACCCTGATGGACAACACGGTGTTATCCATAGTGTAGATCAAAAGGGGAAATAAAATTATTAGCAGATACATTGAAATCAGTAGAACACTGTAAGATCAGAAAGTTAAGCCAGTAGTATTAAAAATTAAAAAGGATATTTTAATCAATTTATAATTTCATATTATTATTATTGTGTGTGCACATGAGCGTGCATGCATGTGATGACTGTAGGTGCCCTTGGTGACAAGAAGAAGGCTTTCAATCTTTTGGAGCTGGTATTACAGGCAGTTGTGAGCTGCAAAAGTCAGGGCTGGGAACTCATTTGGATTGGGTCATCACCTTCCACTCTCCTGCCTCAGCTCTCCATATCTAGCTTAAAAAACAAAAATGTGCTGAGCAATGTCTACCAGTCCTTTTTTAAAATTTTTGCTTTGGGAAATACTAATACACGCTATGCCATCTCTTTAAGGACCAACTGTGCTGAGGTACCTTTTACATAGATTAAAATTCACCCATTGTTGTGAGGGAGATAATTCCTTAAGGCAGCTAATTGAGTGAGACAGTGATTGCAAACGAGGCAAAGGACATTATCCTGTCCCCAATAAGATCTATCATAAATCACACCAAACCCACCCACTAGTCTACTACGTTTTATCTTTATTAGAAATTAATCTTAGAAATTTCCACTATGAGTGGAACCATACCCAACACGAAATTTTTTTTTATCGGCTTCTTTAATTGGCAAATTCTGTTTTGTTTTATTTTGTTTGAGCCAGGGTCCTTTATATGTCTCAGGCTGGCCTCAGACTCTTAGTCCCCTGTGTCCTTGCCTTGGGTGCTAAGGTTAAAGGCATGTAGCTCCATGGCCAATGTACTGTGATATTTTTGAAGTGCGTTTTTGTTGTATTTTTAATCATAATTCAAGATTATTTACTTTACTATCAATTTAAATTTTTCTTAGATTTCGCTTTGTCTGAGGCAAGTTCTCACATAGCCCAGCCTGACCTTGAACTCATTGTTCGTCTCCCTCTTCCTTGCTAGAATCACAGGCCTGTGTCTTGATAAGAATGGTGGACATGTGTTTTAAGACTGAAAACAGCTTCATTATTTAAAAGTGTGGACAGTATAAAGTCTGTTTCTAATTAAAATGGAAACCTTGCTATTTGTGACCCAAAACATGCCAAATTCTTGGCAGATGAGTCTTCAAAAGAGAAAAACAAAAGGAAAGAAAGAAACAAAGAACCCTAATTTTTTTTTTTACAAAGACTCAGATATTTATAGATGAATGTTTGTCTTAACTCTTGAGCATCTTCTGTTTCCCCTGGACTATGCCACTGTACAGTAATCCCAAGGTCTCAATGGTTTACTTACACTGAACAGTTACTTCTTGCTTGAGACCCTGTTTGCTGGGCCTGAACTGTTGTTCTCTGCTGGGCTCTGAGTCTGCTCCACAAGTCCTCTTCATTGTGAGTCCATGTTAAGGAAATGGCTGATAACTAGGACAGGCTGTTCTTTTGTTAGAGGGAAAAGAAGACGTACTCTGATGACAGCGGGCAGTGTTTCTGGAATCTTCTGTTCAGGTGCATCCTGCTGTCCAAGGCAAGTCTCTGGTCAGACGTCTTGATTGCTTTTCCTTTGTCAAAAAGGTTGTACAAATTGCCAGGCAATTAAAAGGTGAGATAGTCCTCTCACAGGATGAGTCCTGCTACCTCTGTCTGACCTTGGCCCTGTAGAAAAGTTTTAGGCAGTTAATGCACTGCTGGGTCTTTCTGAAGCAAGAAAATGAAATTTGTAATAAAGCATTAAATATTTTTAAAAAGGAAACACTTTCTGTGAGAGAATCTATCGCAATTGAGGTTAAGTGTAGCTGCATTTGGTTTTAGGATTAGTTGCTTGTAACTGGCTAATGTCCACACCTAGTCCCAGCCAGACCATCCAGAAGACACAGCCTCTCCGCAGGGTCCTGCAATGAGATGAACACCTCGAGGTTGGATTTCAGGGACCGTTCATTCTGGAGTTCTCTTCTCTCTCTCAAAGACCTACAACACAAAGATGTGAATACCTAAAGGTCTAACTCGGTACATTTTCAACTCTTTTTTGTTGATTATTCTTTCATCAAACCCATCATCCATCCCTCCATCTCCTCCTGGCTGCACCTTTAGCATTTACCTCGTTCCTGCCTTGGGCTAGTTGACGACACAGTGACGCCTGAGTGTCTCCTTAGAGCCCGCCCCTTCCAAGACAGCTTTACAACATTCTTCCTTCCTGCACTTTCACCCCCTTTCCCAGCAAGGCTCATGGTTCACTAGAACCTACTCCTTTCTTCATTGACACTGATTCTTTCTCTCTCTCTCTCTCTCTCTCTCTCTCTCTCTCTCTCTCTCTCTTTCATCTTCTGGTATTTATAGACTAAGTGTGGCAAAGTAATTGAAATGGACCTCAAACTCAAGTGCTGTCCTCCTGCCTCAGCTCTCCAGCTGCTAGGAATAAAGTTGCATGCAGCCATATCTGGTTTAAAACAAAACAAAACAAGATCATCGACAAAGCTTACCTTTATCTCACAGGCAAAAGTTCTTGTTTTTCTAGAGTTTATTTACTGTTTATAAATAAATGTAATACTTCCTTCCCACCTACCCAGCTAATACACAAACTCCATGGGAGCGGAAGTGCCCCAGTCCCCACCCCTGTTGTGTCTTCCGCCCAGTGCCACACACAGAATCACATAATGGGTTTTTGGTGAACATTCATTAATAAAATAGAACCATGATAGTAGGTGCTTTATGTATTTGTTGATAGTGACAATAGTCATAGGTTAGTTCTGTAAAGTTTAGTATTCTGATACAACATGAAATCTGGATGGCAGTTAAATCATACTTACCTGCAATGGGTTGTTGAAATAATTAAGCAAAATAATACTCACAACTATTGCTCCTGCTTGGGAGGCTCTGTGTTCACCATGGAGCTAGGATGGCTGCTTTTTCTTCTGTAATCATCTACTTTAGATTAAGGAGACCTGCAGAGGATCATACAAGCATGTTTCCATCTTGCTGGAGCTTGAGTATTTTTTAAAGAGACAATATATTGATAGTGTAGGTTGAGATATGAATTAGTTCAATACTGGATATATAGCAAAACTTTTCATGTACTCAGAGGAGGCTCTGTGGTATTAAAATACAGGATGCAGTCTACGTTTAGTTTGGAATAAATATAACGTATATTTCTCAATTCTTATTGAGAAAGATACCAAAAATCTGTAAATGTCTTCTAAATGCTGCACCTCGTGCATAATTCCTTCTTTTGAGAGAGTCATTAAATACTGAGTGTGTCTATCTGAATTGTCTGTTGACTTTTCTGGTATGTGATAAGCATATATTAAGTCTTCCCAGAAATGGTCTATAAACATGCGCTTTCTAGGCCTTTTGCCTGGAAATGTCTATCTAGCCACGTCTTTGTTCAAGGGACTGGTTTTAGTTAATTATGTTGTAAGATCCACTTACCTAGGACTTACGAGCAGGCCCTGGAACAGTTCTGCCTACATGTCCCAGTCTCATGTGCCACGTTGTATGTCTGTAGGATTCGTGTTGCCAGCCTCCTTAGAAGTTCTAGTTAGAGAATTTTTCCTGTCATGCTCCGTGCCCAGTTAGTCATCGCCATATCCACACAGAAAGTTGGCTGGTGTTTCCTGTATGCATCCAGTCCCCCCAGACTGGCATTTAAAAGGCTGCTTTGGAAGCCTTGTTATTATGTGCAGTCTTAGCATTCCTGGTGTAAATAGCTTTGAAACTATAAAGTAGTATCTGTTACTGAGGCACACACGTGGATGCCAATCATTAAAAAAAAAAAAAATCCTAATTTGTGTGTGTAAATTTCATGAGAATCCTGCAAAGAAAACAAATGGATAATTTTTCCTCCATCACGACCATACTGCTATTCTACTTAAGTGTAGCATTTTTAACTTTTAGGAGGAGTTTTGTGCTGAGGGTAGAGCTAAGTGGCTGAGCGCTTGCCTACTGTAAATAATGCCATGGGTTCAATCTGATCACTACAAAAAGTAAAAAATAAATTGGAATCTGATAGAGCCTCCCACTACATTTTAAACATAGACAGTCGACAGATCAGGTAGCTCTTCGCAGTGTTTATAACAAAAACAAGGGTAGATATGGTTGGACTTATTTTGTAAGTAAAGTTTTACTAGAGCACAAGCTCACACAGTCATTTATGTACTATCTGTAACCAATTTCACATTGTAATAGCCAAGTTGAGCATTTTAAACAGAGAACAGAGATCCTAAGAATCTCCAAATATTTACTGTTTGGTCTGTTAGCACAGATAATGCACGTAACACCTTCAGTCAGACACTGTACACGTCACATTTATTATGTATTATCTTCTTGCTGCCCCTTCATGATTCAAGATAAATTATAACTTTTCTGAGAGTGTGCAAGTGAAAACTTGAAGGTCAGAAAAGTCAAGTAACTTGACCATGTTCACCACTCTCATGGAAACTTGAGTTGAGGTTAGCTTTTCCCGTAGATTTTTTTTTTCTTTTAATGTACTATGTCAGAAGCTTTTTGGTGTCGTTATAATGTAACACTTGAGACTGGCCAGTTTATAAAGAAAAAAATCATTGCTGTAGAAGCTGGCTATTCCAAGATGAGAGCCTCATCTAGTGAGGACATCTTGCTACTTCAGTTGGTGATGGGGATGGAGGGAGAAAGCTGGCATGTGACAGCCAAATGCAGGAGGCAAAAGATGAGTCTCTTCTAGCATCCTGCTTTACAGAGAACGGTATAGCCCTGTGAGTACAGGAAATCTCCCGATAGAGCAGTGGACTAGTGAGATGGCTCAACAGATAGAAAGACTTTGCTGTTGACGTCTGATGACTGAATTCAACCAATCAGGGCTCACAGCGGTCCTTGACATCCACCCACGGGCCCCACCCCCACAACTCGTTTTAACCTTGTTAAAATGAGTAGGTATGTTCATGGCCGTCCTATTGTGTGATTTCCAGGTCCCATAGGACATTTGTCAAAGACGGCAAAGGAGAAATTAAACTTCAGAAAAGTCAGGATCCCACTGCCTTCCATTATCATTGCACTGGTAATTAATTCTCCGCAGGAGCTGGGATGGAGACAAAGCAAGCTGTAATTATATAGCGTGCCCCCCGCCCCAGGAGGGAAAATTGTGTCAAGTAAAATTATGCAAAAATGTCTTTGTTCAGAATGTTACTGTAGGGTATACAAAGCTCAAGGAAGCACAGCCATATCCAAGGCAGCACTGTTAAGAAATTGAAAGATAAACTGAACTGAGGAATGGGTAAGTGAGTTGTGGTATATGCATACGAGGATGTATAAACTACCGAGAAATAAAAATTATGTCAAACAAGATTAGGATGTTGTGTGCTCCGTTATAGAGAACGGCCTCGGTAGCGTTTCCTCCAATCACGTCTTCGACGCTCTTCTCGGGCCTGTCTCATTTATTTTTATTATTATTATTATAAGCAGGCAGATTGGAAGGATTTGTAAATCAAAACACAGCTGGCGAGCCTAAATTTAGGTCTATCAAGATGAGTGTCCTTCTTTACAACAGCTTCTCAAACTCCTTCCACTTGACATTGCGCGTGGTTTTTTTTTAACCAGATGTCTCTTGGTGTTCGTGTTTCTCATGCCTCAGCGTTTTCATTCGCATGGCCCTTTCATGCCAGTATTCTGATTTATCACACTTCTCACACTGATTTCTCTTCGCCCCTGTACTTGTAAAAAGAAAATCGTTGTTTGGGCACAGATGGCGGATGTGATTTAGCTTTATCAGAATATTCATGGTATATTCATGAGAGATCAGAGTAGCTTGTTAGTAAGGGATATTAAGAAAGGACACCTCTCCCCCAACCCCCCAGAGAGTTCGCATCTCACCTTTGTATGTTTTTCTCTTGGTTTTTGTCTTCTGAGCATTCAATCACTGAGGTGCTCTCCTGGATTTTAAGTGTCAGTTGCGGGTTTCATTTATTTCGGTTGTAGAGTTTAGAAACTAGGAGAGAGACAGAGACCCCTAACCGGAGTTGGGGATTAACCTACAAAAAAGGAAAAACACAGAGTCAGCAACTGCATCCTCATGTGTCTTCCTTCCACGCTTGCCTCGGCCCTCCAGTGTTCGCTTGCCTCGGCCCTCCAGTGTTTACCATGTACCTTGGCTGGGTCCTCCAGAGTTTACTATGTACAAAGGTAAAAGTGGAAACACTGTATTAGTTCGCTAGCGTTGCTAACAAATGGTCAACAGCCTGGGCGTGCCAGCAACAAATGGGATACTTCAAGAGTAAGACTTCATTCCTGGGCTCTAAGGGAAGGACCTATCCCAGGCTCCTCGCCTGGGCTTTATCTATAGCTATCTCTGTGTTTCTTCTTTTTCCCTTTTTTTACTTTTCTTTATCTATTCCATCTACTTTTCCCCATTTTACAAAATAACTTTTACAAGAATATTGAATAATTATATTCAAGTAGGTGTCACTTTAATGAACTTATATTACTTTTAATGATTTGTTTTTTCCTATTGTAATTGTGTGTGTGGAGGGTGTTGTGTGTGTGAAGGGGTAGGGAGTGGTGGGGGTATGGTAAGGGGTGTGGGTTCCTGTGGAAACCAGAGGTTTTGGATTCCACTGGAGCTAAAATTATAGGCAATCCTGAGCCACCTAATGTGGATATGGCATCTGGACTCAAATCTACAGGATCAGTGCAGGAGCTTGAGTCCAAATGAACATATTTAAAGAGGTCTATAAAGGCCTTGTCAGGGCTAGAGGGATAACTCAGTTGTTAAAGTGCCTGGATCTTAGTTTGATTCCCACAAACCCATGTTTACTAGACAAACAAACAAAAATAAATAAGTAAATAAACAACAACCAAACAACAACAACAAAACAAACAAAAACAAAAAGAAACAAACAAAAATCCAGGCCTGGTTACATGCATAGAGCTAGGGAGATACAGGTTGATACCTAGGCCTTGGTGCTCTCTGTTCAGCCACCGGCTCTGAGACAATGGAGATGCTGTCTAAAAGGAGATAGAGAACTCCTGAGGAATGATACCTACCCTCCTCTGTCCTCCACATAGTCACACCCTCAAGCAAATTAGCACCCCACGTAAGTGCACCCACACATATATGAGTATGCACGAACACAGAGGCACACAAAGACCCTCTCATCAAATCAAGTCACATTCGAAGGTTCTAGGTGGTTTGTGTTAGAGGGCACCATTGAACTGAGCAGAAACACTTATTGAACCAAGAATAACTACAGGGAAGCCTGCATTTAATTTGTGGGTGATTTTGCCATCCGTGACATTGATTTCAGAAGTCACTTGAATGTTCTCTGTCTTGCTTTGGGGTAAAGACAGAACACAGTGAATTTCTGCAATATATCTGGCGTTCTTCTTTATTATATATTCAGATCTCGGTTTTCTTGTTTTCGTGTATGTGTTTTCATTGAATTGGCGCTGAAAAGAGTATTAAATATAATTCAAGTATAGATTTGTTACACAGATCTGTTCCCATGTCTGGGGGAAAAGAAATCAAAAAGATATTTTTCCAATGCATAAGAGACTAAGGTAGTCTTGAAAAACTGTAGTTTTCTAAGTTGAGAGACAGGAAGAGAGAGAGAGAGGGGAGGGGAAAGAGAAGGTGAAAAACCGTTGTATCAAGGATCCACTTTTCAAACCCACCAACCACAGAAGGTTAAGTGACTTAATTGCATCTGTATCTCGTTTCCCTCAGTTATTTATGTCAAGGTACATTTTTAAGTAATGTCATCATATTTTCTTTCCTTTTTGTGGAGAGAACAAATCTAAAACACATTGGATTGTTGGTTTTATTGAGGTTTTGAGAATGTTTTTGAGGGATTCATAGTAATTTAAATCCTTCTACTCAAATCACCCATGTTGCTAAATATTCAGCCTGTAATTTTCTTCCTTTGCTGGATATGGAAGCATATTTTTATGACATTACACGGCATGCATCAGAATTGTGAGCCTTCATAAGCCAGCCCAGATTCTTCCCACTCTACAAAAGGCTGCATTTGGAGCAGAGAAAATAGAACACAAAATGACTTAGTAGGTAAAAGAAGTGGGCTGCGGTGAACAGTGTGGGTGGGCACGAAGAAGGCTGGAGCACAGGCTTGCATGCAGTGTCAGGGAGATTTAAAGGACATTTGCCTACCAAATTAAAACTGGTCAGTTTAGAAAATTACTATTGACATGGGATGGCTTGTGAGAGAAATTTTTGTGCATACCAGTGGATGTTTGCTTGGGAGCTCCAGATTCTGTTAATGGCTTCCTAGGAGTCTGTTCTGTAGCATCCCGTATTTCATTTTAGGCAATTATCCTCTTTTTGTCATTGTTACAAACTTTAAAATTATGTATTGAGCCATCTAGCATTGCTGAGCTGAAAAAACATAAAAGAGACTGTAGTTCAAAATCTGTTAAATGGACTTAGGTAACTCTCTCTAAACTTACTGTCATGTGTCTTACGGCTTCTGAACATTAGCACATACGAGGTTGACTGTTGGCATTTTAATATAATTTTCTTATTCTAAAATCAAATACATTGATTTTTAAAATATTTGGAACAGAGAAAGTCCCATAGGAGAAAATATAAACCGAGAAGAACAACATCTTTGTAAGGGAAGGACAAATTTTAAGGATCCATTTCTTTCCAACTCACCAACTACAAAAGATTAGATGAACCTTAGTTAACTGGGATGACGTGAGATGTCTCAACTTATGCAACATCGTATGCTAACTTACTGTTTTTTCTGTCTGGTTGATAAATGTTCTCTGTCCCTTCCTTCCCACCCCCCTTGTTCTATTTCCTTTTCCTCGATCAGGCATATAATAAACATTGGCATTCAATTGGACACAGGCTTTATAAACTGTTTTTTAAGTAACACCATGGTATTTTTTCTAACTATTACATCAGGCAGGAGAGAAGGCTCAGGAGTGAGGAGTGTTTAGTGGTCATACAGAAGACCCAAGTTATAGTTCCAAACACCCACATGGTATGGGGCACAACCACCTGTTACTAGAGCTCTGGAGGATCTGCCAGCTTGTAAAGACTTGTGCAGGTCCCTGCGCACATGCACGCACACACACACACCACACACATACACACACACACACACACACACCACACACACCACACACACACACCACACACACACACACACACCACATACACCACACACACACACACCACACACACACAAAACACACACACACACACACCACACACACACACATACCACACACCACACACCACACACACACACCACACACACACACTATATATATATATGTGTGTATATATACATATATAATTTATTATATTTATATATAGAAAATTATAATAAAAATAGGTGTTGAAAACATACAGAGCATTATTTTGGATCATTTTATTATATTCTATCATGTAGGTACAGTTTATTATATCCTATTATAGAGGTGGAAATTATCTCATTAAACTTTTCTTTCAGGGAATTTCTTCTGTCTGTATTTTTGTGTATCTGATGAACCATACAATTTTCCCTTTACTACTTTGCTCACATACTGCCTGGCAGGTTTGGTACCCTGGCAGGACTACTCTGCTTCGGGATGGTGTTTTGTTTTATTTCATTTTATTTTTTCTATGTCCTCTGATGTAGGAAACAGAAAGTAGAAAATGGTTAGTTATTGCCCCACCCCACCCCCAGCCTCACCAAAGGGTTGCCAATGTTACTTATTAAGATTTTACCTTCATAACTCAATCCTGCTTCTTTTTTTTTTTTTTTCTATTCTTTTTTTCGGAGCTGGGGATCCAACCCAGGGCCTTGCGCTTGCTAGGCAAGCACTCTACCACTGAGCCAAATCCCCAACCCTCAATCCTGCTTCTTAATATTGCTGCATTAAGGAGTAAGGTTCAACTTGTATTTTAGAGATAATGCAAATTATTCAAAGGTAAGGAATTCTTGAAATACTATGACTTTTTTCATCATTTTTAAGGTTGAATTTATGAGCACACATGAAAATAAATGTTTAGTATCCCTATAAAAATACTTACTAAACATATCTAACTATGGGTCCAGAAGTGCTTTTTTGCTTTTACCATATTTTATTAATATTAACATCTCAGAAATTAAAAATTATTAGTTTCCTCTGAAGTCAGTTTTTATATGCGTGTGTGGGTTACATTTATGTTTTTATGCACACACACATCTATCTATCTATCTATACACACATACATACATTATATATATACATATATATAATACATATATATACATATATATATATATAATACATCTGTGAGGAAGAGTATCCATTATATGTGTGTGTGTGTGCCTAAGTCTCCACCTTAGTTTCTGAGTTAAACTTTCATTGAACTTGGAATTAATTATTAATCTATTAATCTATTAAATTAATAGATTAATCTATTCAAATAGGATGGCTGGCCAGTCAACCCAGAGAATCAACCCTGTCTGCCTCCCTGGTCATGAGATCATAGATAGGCACCCCCACACATGACTTTTATGTGCTTCAAGGGGATCTGAACTCATATCCGCATGCTTTGCAGCAAGCCCCTTCCCAACTGAGCAATCTCCCCAGTGCCGGATGTTAACTTTATAAGTTCTTTGTTCCTTAGGATGCCTCACTGATGGACATGAACTCATTTAGCCCTATGATGCCAACATCCCCTTTGTCGATGATAAACCAAATCAAGTTTGAAGATGGACCAGATTTAAAGGATCTCTTCATTACAGTTGATGCACCAGAGAGCCATGTCACTACAATTGAAACTTTCATCACTTACAGGATCGTAACCAAGGTAACTTCTGAGTAAGCAGAATACCATGTGCTCTTTGAGCTTCTGAATACACTTCTTGATCTTACAGTTCAATGTTGCAGAATCTTGTTCATTGAGTTTTCTTATGAGAGCCATATGGGGCAGGAGATTTCATCTGACATACCTTTACTTGGTTCCTATGGAATTCGATATTTGAATTGACTTTATAAAGTGACCTTTTCAGTTGGACCACTAAGAATAAGAAATTTCAGTTTTTATCATAAAAGTGACAACTAGCCTGGTGTGGTGGGCCATGCTTTATATCCTAACACTGGGAGGCTAAGTCAGACAAAGCTCTAGTTTAAGGCCACCCTGGCAAGGCAGAGTTCAAGGCGAGCCTGGGCTTCATGAGACACTATCTCAAAAGAAACACTCCAACTAAGCTAAATAATTAGATTAATTCCTTTGGAAAAGAAAAGTCTTGTGTTTCTAATACAGAGAACAAATCACTAAAACCAGGACATGGTAACATTTTATAGTGATACTGAGGATTTTATACTGAGGATTACAAAGTGTAATACTGTTTGTTCCTTAGATAGAATAAACTGCCACAGTAGCATGCAGGCAGAATACTCATTCAACAGTACAAGAGAAACTGATTCGGAAAACCAAGTTTGTCATTCTTTACAAAAACAAAGAAAGCTAATGTTACACAAAACACAGCTAAATATAGTCTGTTTCATTAAGTCCATTTCTTAGGGGTAATTTCTCTCTGCAAGTTAAATATCATTTTGGGGGGGAAGTTTCACCCATCACCAGTTTGGCTCTCTAGTGCGGGAGAGCATCTCCTTAGCTGAGGGGGTTCTGAACTGTGCCTCTGCAGTCTCATCTTCCAGCACAGTCTCCACACTATGGCCCCGTGTTCCTGAAAGCGTATATTATATATGGAATCTCTTCCCTTGGCCCCTCCTTTCCTCCAGTGCGAAGTGCAATCCCTCAGAGCCAGGTCACGTGACCTCAGGTCAGGGCCAGCTCTGCACACAAGAATCATCTCTTCTACTCTCGGGCCCCTCCCTTCTCTGCTCAGGTAGAGCTGTTTCTCTGCTGGATTACAGGTCCCTCTTGTCCCATGAGCCCGAATACGCTTTTCTGTCTGTCTCACAACTCCATCTCCGAAGATGGAACGAGTGTCTCAAAACTCAAGGCGTTAGCTGCTTGCCTAAGAAGGCTTTTCTGGCTGCTCCGTGCCTCCCAGAGCTGCTCTGTTCTTTCAAAGGAACCCTTAGAAATGTAAAGTATCAAGTTGTTACAGAAATGAAACCGAAAATGGATGCTCAATTCTAAGCCACATAGTTCTTAGAGCTAAGGGAGAGAAAAAAAACAAACAAACAAACAAAAAAAAGAACAACAACAAAAAAAAAACAAACCAGGCATTTTCAGTAGATGCTAGCTGGTTCTGGAACTCAGAGCAAACATTGCTCTGAGAATCGACTTAAGTGAAGTAATCAATGGAAACCATTTAGCTATGCGTAGTGAGCATCAGTAACTGCCATCCACCCAATAGTAAGTGGAAAAGTGCATGTGGATTTGTATTTATGTTCAGGGAGTGTGAGCTTTTTAAGAAGGTTTTCTTTTGTGTATGTATGTATGTATGTATGTGTGTGTGTGTATAGATATATAGTATATATAACATATATATTATATATATAATAAATTTATTATATATAAAATTTATTTTTATGTACATTCGTGGTTTGTGTACATATATGTCTGTGTGAGGATGTTGGATCCTGGGATTACAGACACTTGTGAGCTGCCCTGTGGGTGCTAAGAATCGAACCGGGATCCTCCGAAAGAGGTTAAGATGCCCTGAACTGCTGAGCCATCTCTTCAGCCCCTCAGGGAAGGTTTTTATCGTTCCAAATTCAATTCTCTGGATCTATTTAATTAAACTCTAATTATTTCCTTGAATGAGTGAATAAGGTCTTTGTCTTTTTGTGGTATCAAGAGGGGTTTCAGCAAGAGAAAGAGTTGAGTGGAGATTTCTTACCTTTCATATGTCTTGAGCATTTTAATCAACTTTTTTTTTAAATCAGTTTCTTAATTTTTAAATAAGTTGACAGTAGTAACTTTGAAGATGTTTGTAGAAACCTGAGTAGATTAACATAAGAATACTGCATAGAGCAGACCCAAGGCTCCTGTGTGTCCTCCCCTAAGACTGCCCGTCCTCACTGGATCTGTGAGACAGTTTTTTCCTTGTCATTTGAACTCCTCAGAGATAACCGTTCTTGAAATCCCATGAGATCTGATTCTGGTCAGTGACATACAGTGAATCATCTATATTGATATCATAGTTTAATCTACTTCATTTAAGCTAATTTAGCGTGTCAAAGGTGAGCGGGCATGAGTGCATGTGCACGATGTCGCCACTGCACATGTGGATGTTAGAGGACAACTTGAGGTAGTCCTGGGATTGAACTCAGGTTGTGCGAGTTGGCGGCGGGTGTCTTTCTCTACTGAGTCCTCTTACTGTGTTCCTCCATCATAGTTAAATGGACTGCTTTTGTAGTAGTAATGATAACGATGACGTTAGGATGTATGATCCAGATGGCGTCAGTGATGGGGACTCTGAGTGAACACTGAACCACTGTTTACATTTATTAATGACAATGACATTGGAATGTGTTTTACCAGCTGACCTCAGCAGTGACCTCACTGAGTGGCAATGCTTTAAACACAGTCTACATACCTGAAAGCAATTAGAGAAGTTACACATTATTCCTTGCCCTCACTCTCTTCTATCTTAAAATGAAACTCAAGAACTCCGTAAGAGTCGTAAAGCATAGTCGTCCGCAGAGCTAGACTTATGCATAAAACATTTACTTTCTTACACCTTTTTCCATTACATTTTTACCTGTCTGTGTTTGGATAAGGCACACTTGTCTATCACATTGTTATAAACTAAGTGCCCCTTCTGCTATTACTTTTAGCCTACTAACTGTACATAGATACAGTGAATGCACATTACATATACAAAGATATAAACATCTGTTAGATGTAAGTTGTGTTATCAAAATGACTTCTTTGTGGTTTGCTTATGATCACTCATTCATGCAAAAGTTCATTCTATAAAGATAATTTTTGAATATTAGTATCGCTCAGAGTCTTATGTACTAAGACTCTATCTCTGGTCAGGCCACACTTGATGCATAGAGATTTCTACTTTCAAAATACAGATGATGGTGGACAATACAATGATGTTAATTACTGAATATTTATTTAATTTTAAGTCATATGAAGGGAGAAACAAACTAGTTACAAACATTGGGCGTGTGTGGATAGCTTCTCTGAGAAAGCCCTGCTTGATTTTATACAGAGTTTCTGGCCAGGCTGGCCATGAAATCACTAGCGGACTAGGATGAGTTGACCAAAGTTGTCTGCACTTCCTGGGTGCTGAGATGACTTGTGTACCCCAGTCTACCTGGTCTATGCAGTGTCGAGTATCACATCTCATGCAAGCTAGACATGAATTGAAATACATCCTCAGCTCCCGTTTCAGTTTTATAATATTGCCATTCATGCATACTGAGGTCTATAAAGATATATACATACACAAAGTCACCTGTACACACCAATAACCCGGGCTTAGGATCATTTCACAGTAATCCAGCTATAAGGTATATAGGGTGAGCCCCAGGACTCCCACATTGAAGACATCTGTTTCATTAGAAAAGGACTTTTACTCTTAAGACGGACACTTTATTTTTTAAACTTACTTTACATCCTGCTCATTGCCTTCCTCCTGGTCACCCCCCTCCCGCATTCCTCCCTCCCCACTCTCCTGCCTCTCTCCCCTTCACTCTTCCCTGGCAGATCAAGTCTTTGTGGGTCTAGGTGCATCCCTTCCCACTGAGGCCAGACATGGCAGCCTAGCTACAATAACACATCCCACACATAGGCAACAGCTTCTGGGATAGCTCCCACTCCAGTTGTTCAGGACCCACACGAAGACCAAGCTGCACATCTGCTACACATGTTTGAAGGGTCTGCACTTTGGTTGGTGGTTCAGTCTTAGAAAGCCCCATGGGTCCAGGTTGGTTGACTCTGCTGGTATTCCTGTGTATTTCTGTCCCCCGCTGGGCACAAAATCCTTCCCGCTATTCTTCCATAACATTCTGAGGTGATTTCTTGGACGAACAGCTTTATCCTTTGGACATAGAGATTACTTTCCTTTAGGGATTATGGAATAAACCTAAGATTAACTGTGGTCGTTCCTCCCATATTCTCATCATGAAGCATACAAATGGCTGATAGTAGGTAGGCAGCAGCTGCTGTCCTCCACTGAGGAACTGAGTATTAACATTCATGTACCCCGAAAGCAGTTTTGTAAATCTTCTGAGCTCAGAATACCTGCATTTGTTGAACAAAATGCATTCATAATATTGCCTCCGTAGCCATGTGCATTACAGATAGAAACATTATTGATTCTTGAAGCACACTCTGTCCTTTCTTTTTGGATTTGTCATCAAACCCAGTTTGTCTTATGACTATGAGTTAGCAAATATGACTGTTGTGGGATGGTGACTCAAAAGTCTACTGTAGGGAGATTAGTCATCATCTAAGCTCAGATGACTCTATCTGCTTTGCTATTCGTATCCCGTGCAGGAGGAGTATAAGGTCCTGACATAGAAAGAAATAGAATATTCTACTTAGATTTTAACTCATGTTCTATCTTCTTCAATTGTTGCTATGTACTACAGAATTCCTTTAAGCCAGTGACAGAGTGAAGAGGCCAGAATTAACTGGTTTTTTGAGATGGTTTAGCATCTTCATGCTGGAATTTTTTAACAGATTGTTTTGTGTTTACTAAAGACTTGGAAGCGGCTGAGAGCATATACAGCTGAATCACATGCCCACTGACCATGGCTTGAATGCTTTCATTGGTATTAGTGGTCACAAATGGTCACACCAGTTTTTTGCTTTGGAAGTTGTTCATGAACCTGTTCACAGTGGCTGGTGCTCAGTCCCATGGAGAGTGACTAACTGATGATTTGTGTGTGTATATGCAAGCACGATGTGTATGCATACATACATCCACATGTCAGTCAGTGTGTGTGTGTGTGTGTGTGTGTGTATGTGTGTGTATATATATATATATACATATATATATATATTGTTAAACATGTTTTTACTGGATGTAGACTTTCTGTTCTTACTGTTTCCACATCATGTGTCATTTTGTAAAATGACTTCATTTTTTAGGTGTTTTGTGAACATTTTTCTTAGGCTGCTGCATCTGATGTATCCCCACCTTTTCCAACTGCAAAGAGAACATTTACCAAGATACACTGTCTGATATTGTAAATATCAACTCTTAAGGATGGTGTACTTTCCCAAGCTTCTTAATACTTTCTAAACCATTAAAACTTTACCCTGGGACATAAACTGCTTAATTTTCAAGTGGTTCGCCCGTGTTGGTAGTCGTTATTTTCTGTGATAGGAGAGAGGTGTGCAATATTTTACATTTCATTTCATCTTTACTCCTGCAGGAAAATCTCAACCAAAACCTTACTGTATATAATTTTTTAACATGCAAAAATCCAGTTAAGTGAGGCATCGGTATAAGAGGTAATTTTCTCACGAGATGTTAAGTATGATTTAGAGAAGTGCCACTTTTATCTCGGCCTGAGGTTTAAGCAGAAGCTGTGAGGTTGATATTGAACCCATGTCCTTGCTGCATGAATTGGCACAGATTTTTGGTTTACTAGGAGGAGGGGACTTAACATACTTGCTAAAATATTAGGAGTTTAAGCATGGAGCTCAAGGGAAAAAAAAAACTCCCCTAAGAAATAACAGGAAAAAAAATCTTTTCACATTAAATATCCATTAATTATATTCTTTTGGAAAAAGTGGCAAAATCACTCTGAAAAAAATGTTAAGAGTTTTTACATACCAACAGCAGATTTTAGTGAAAGCAGTTCACTTGAACACATTCCAAGAAAACAGTCTTCTCAGTTATATTCAGGTTATTTTTCAGATTTTAAAAATAGAACTTTCCTCAAATTCTGAATTCTAATCATGTCAAGAAAAAGAATAATGTTTGAAACCTACATTCAGAGCACACTTTCTAAGCGAGAAAGCCACGCCAGTGTACTAGTAGTCAAAAGCCTGTGGGAGCCAGATGGCTGTTGGAAGACAGATTTTTCAGTTTCGACTTCAGATTTAAGCATGGTGTTTTGCTTTCTTTGTGGAAAAACCGGAAAGTTCGCTTAATTTCATCTGCTGCATGAATAGATGGCTGGAAAAAGAAAATACAGGCTGACAAACACTGAATAATTAAGATTCAAGTTTTCTTAGAGACCTATTTTTTTTCATAATATCTAAAATAGAATTAAGCAAATGTCTTCTGTCTTATACTGTATGGGCTGTTATGTTTTTCTGCTTCTCTCAGACATCTCGTGGGGAGTTTGATTCCAGTGAGTTTGAAGTCAGGCGACGTTACCAAGATTTCCTTTGGTTGAAGGGGAAACTGGAAGAAGCTCATCCCACTCTCATTATTCCCGTGAGTTTATAAGGGTCTGTGGATCTTGTTTATCATGTATACAGTATTTTAAAGTGTCTAAATCATAATCCCAAGCATAATACCTTTAAATCCGCTAAATTTCGCTTATCTTGGGCACATTTATTTTCAGTTTAATTTAACTATAGTTTTTTTAAAGTATTATAACATAGAATGATATTTTATTTTTCTAGACTAGCTTTATGTGTTTTAATATATTATGATACATTTATTTATTTATTGTGGGGGTAGCCCAGGTATGCTGTCATGCATACGGAGGTCTCAGACTACTCAAGGGACGGGGAATTATCCTTCTACCATATGTGCCCCCCAGAGATTGAGTTCAGGTTATCAATCAGCCTGACCAGTAGGGGTATTATTTCCTTGGTGAACCATATTCCCAGTCTGCACTATGGACTTTTAAAAACTCATTTTTATTATAAACGAGGAGGTATTCAACTGATCTTCAGAATTCTTTGCAACCTGGTATGCCATGTTATATGCAAGATACTGGGTTGTTTTGTTTGTTTGTTTTTCTTTTGGTTTTTGTTTTGTTTTAATTTAATTGTTTTTTGTGTGAACATGCTCCTATATGCAGGTCAGAGGACAACCTGTAGGATTCGTTTTTCGCCTTCTACCTTGTGGATTCTGGATACCACACTCAGGTTGTCAGATCTGACAGCATGGGCCTTTATGTGCTGGGCCATTTCATTGGCTGTTGGACAGATGCTTTAAATAAATATTTTATTTTATTTTTAAATTGGCACAGAGAGCCACAGGGTCCTAAGAGCATTTGCATACATACTTGGCTGCTCCCCACCACTCTTCTGTGACCTCTGCCCCCATATATGTTTGTATCTGCCTCTGTCTCTCAGTCCCATCTTCATCCTCCATCCACTGCCATGGACATACATGTGTTCTCACACAGTTGATTTTGTTTTTGTACTCAGCCATTGCCAGAGAAGTTTATTGTGAAAGGCATGGTGGAACGCTTCAACGATGACTTCATTGAGACCCGCAGGAAGGCACTACACAAGTTTCTGAACAGGATCGCCGATCATCCAACTTTAACATTTAATGAGGATTTCAAGGTTTTCCTCACTGCAGAAGCCTGGGTATGTGGCTCTATTTTACATTCGTAAGGCCCTTGAGAATCTATGAGTGCAGCAGACTGTATATTCCATCTTTCTGACCATTAAAAATTAGTCTACGGTGACCTTGAAGTGTTTTAGTGGATTGTTCTAGAAAATATTGGTGAAATATTAGAAAATATTTTAGGTATATCCCTGGTGCCAAATCAACATGTAAACAAGGTGTAAATCTGTTGTCTCCTTCATGTACACGTATCCTTAGTTCTCTTAACTTTTATTCAATGACAGGATGCTCTTTGCATTGGTCTTGCACGAATATGTTGTTCTGTGTATGTAATGTTTGTTGTATGGTGTGTGTGTGTGTGTGTGTGTGTGTTGTGTAGGTGTATGTGCCCATTCTTGTGTCAACGTATGCATGCCAGAACACATAAGTGAGGGTCAGAAGACCCAAGAAGTCATGGAATGACCCTTTCACAGAGGTCACACATCAGACATCCAGTGTATCTGACATTTACATTATGTTTTATAACAATAGCAAAATTTCAGATAGACAGTAGGAACAAGAATAATTTTATGACAGGAGGGGATCACCACAACACGAGGAACTGTGTTAAATGGCTGCAGCATTGGAGATGTTGAGAACCACCGATCTATAACCTTAGAAGCTCGTTCCCCAGAGTATCGTGTGTGTATCACACCCAGAACATGTTACATCAGTGACTGCACCAACAGCTCGGCAGATACAGTTTGTGCTGCCACTGATAGGCTATGCTTTCTCAGGGAGGTCAGGGCGCTCCTACATACATGGGTTGTCTGATCAGTGAGGGGTTACTTTTTGGTCACCAGTGCATTTTCATAAGACCTTTTGGAGAGAAAACCTGTAGGAAGACAGACAACATCTTATTCCACGTTTGGGTACATGATATATGGCTTATAAACATACAAATCAGGAGTTATTTTTACTCACAGATTGTGTATCTCCTTCCTCTGTGTTTTGTTCTCTAACTTTTGTTTGATCCCAAACAAGCCTGTGTTTTCACAGATGCTGCCGTGCCCCCTCAGAACTGCGTGAGCCCTGTTGTGTGTTTTGTTGTTTGCTTAAGCACACTGTATTTCTCAGGGGATGATTTTCGTGGCTGCGTATCTGTTTCTTTTTTACAATCTGTAGCTGTCTCTCCCATGTGTACTCTGAAATAACAAGTACATGTCTTATTAAAGAGCTTTCTCTGCACACAGCCAGTCAGTGGAGGTGGTGTCCCAGTTTACCCACTCCACTTGGCTCAAGAGCTGTGCTCAGAGAGTCTGGTTATAAACTAAAACGAGAACAGGACGGAAGCAGAGTGTGTCCTGTGCAGGAATGGAACCTCTGAAGTGAGCTTGCTGTGATCCCCTCACCCTCCTGTTGCTTAATTGCTCTCGGACCTTGAACAAGTTACTTGCCATGCCTTTCATTGCCCCCATTTTCCTTGGGAAAGTGAGGAAAAGAGTAGACTCTGTCATGGGTTTGTTGTCAGGTGTGTGTGTAAGGCTGCGCCTGTAGTTATGGGGACACATCAAGCTGTCAGTAAAATCACCTAGGAGACTTGGAGAGCTAATTAAGGCTTCCACTCTTGTCAGTAGTAAGTGGGTCCTAGGAAATGTTCTCTGGATCATTTGTATATGCAATCTCTTTTCTAAACTATAGATCAGGGACTGGAGAGATGACTCAGTGGTTAAGAACATTTGCTACTCTTACAGAGGACCTCAATTCAGTTCACAACTGTCTCTACTTTCAATTCCAGGGGACCTAACACCGTCTTTTGGCCTCTGGGGGCACTGCATAAGTGTGTTATGCTGCCTCCATACAGACAAACACATACACACACACACACGCA
Organism: Rattus norvegicus; assembly: GCF_021556685.1. Taxonomy (NCBI): domain Eukaryota; kingdom Metazoa; phylum Chordata; class Mammalia; order Rodentia; family Muridae; genus Rattus; species Rattus norvegicus. The sequence goes on along the minus strand of NC_141535.1, from coordinate 208,074,192 downwards.
CGCACGCACGCACGCACACAAAATAAAAATGAATATAAAAGATATAGATTGCTTATCACATCTTCTTAATCACTGATCTCATTGATTTGTCTTAAACATTTATGCTCTGAGGAAAGACTGTCCACGTGTCTCACATGAGCTCTTTGAAATGGAATATTGTACCATAGAATGGGATGTAGGAGGATGATACCTCTACCCCCAGTATTCAGGTGCTTCAAAGGTGAATGAATGCTTTAAAAGACACGTGCAAGTGTGTTGTCTCCATCTCTGCTTTACTGCGGCTGGGAATGCTGCTGACTGACTTGCTGTATTTATTTCACTCTCTGTTTCTAGGAACTCTCTTCCTATAAGAAGCAAGGGCCTGGCTTGCTGAGCAGGATGGGGCAGACAGTCAGAGCAGTGGCGTCTTCTATGCGAGGAGTGAAGAACCGGCCAGATGAGTTCACGGAGATGAATAACTTCATTGAAACATTCAGCCAGAAAATAAACTTGATAGATAAAATATCTCAGAGGATTTACAAGGAAGAAAGGGGTATGTCACTAGAGATGGGACATACAGATGTTCATCTCTGTCTCATCTATACTTTGGCTGCTGTGGTGTGGTGTGGTGACACTGTTAGGATTTTACTTACGCATAATGGTTCATGTCCTGACATCCATTGCAAGGGTTTAAGGAACCAAGGAGTTGGCTCTGGCTTGAAGGTACTTGGCCTGCTCTCTGATATGAGGACTTGAGTCGGATCTCCAGCACCCATAAGGAATGCTGGGTACTGCAGCAGGTACCTAGCTATCCAGAGCTGGGGAGACAGAGCAGGCAGCTCCAGGGTTCATTGTTCAATAAGACTTCGAATCACTGAGCCTAATGTCACACTGAAGGACCCTTCTCATAAAACCAAGTGGGCAGCTCCCAGGGGACAACAGACAAGGTTGTCTTCTCACTCAGCCCCATAACCGCACATGCATGTATGAGCGCCTGTTTACACAAACAGATATGTACATGCACGTGCACACATACACACCCTTCCCACACATACAGGCTCATTCATTTCCTTAGCAATGACTGTGAGGTAGTAATGGCCAGTCCCCGTTCGGTTTCATGGAGCTGTATCTGTCCTAGCTTCCATGCATAGATCACGACATGGCAACAATGCCAGCCCCCGAGCTTGAGATTCTCAATTTAGTTTATCAAGTTGGTGTCAAATAGTCAACATAGACCATCTCTCAAAAATCAAAGATTGGCATTTCAGGAATTGAATTTCAGCATCTTACTGGTGGGGAGAAGGATGTGGTCTGTCCTATTATCTGCCTTGTAAAAACCATGCTAATCTTTAGCCTTTAATGATTCTACTCCAATTGCTTAATGATATTTATTTTCTAATTTGAAAATTGTAAAGGGATGGGAGAACCAGCAAACATGTTTTTAATACATGTTGGTACTGACGAGGAAGAGCCAATTACAAATAGAAGGCACCCTACCGCTGCCTTGTTTGTGAGTTTGTAACTTGTCTCTATCACTGAACTGGAAGTTTTATTTCAGCTCTAGTGTATACTATGTAGGTAGCAGCCATATGATAGAAAAAAAGATCGACTCCTTGAAGCTGTCCTCTGACAGTGCAAACTGTGGCACATGTGCTCTGCCCCTCCCCATACATGTAAATGTATGTAAAAGAGGGGAAAGGGAGATTAGAAGTAGGAGAGGGCTCAGTGGTTAAAGTAAGTGCTGTGGAGGCCTGAGAAACTGAGTTTGAATCTCCAGCAATTATGTCAACTTTGGGCTCAAAAGCACGCATCTGTAACCCCACAGCTGAGCAGCAGAGGGATGATCCCAGTGGCTCCCTGGCCAGTCAGCCTAGAACAAAAATAGGGGAACCCTAGATTCACATCTCTGGAAAGAAAAGGTGAAATGCCAAAGAAGAAGACACCAAACATAAACCACTAGTCTACATGTGTAGACACATGGATAAGCACACTCTGACCTCTTGTTTCTAAAGTGAATGCATCTGGCCCAAACTTGGAGACTTCTCATTTTATAAGAGCAGGAGGATAGAGGGAAAGCTGGGAAAGAGGAAATCATGATTAAACTGTACAGTATGAGAAACATTAATTTAAAAAGAAAGAAAAGATGTGAAACATACTTAACAGAGTTAAAACCAGGATTCCTTTTGGTATTTTGAAATCTAACTGGTGAGGGGCATTCAGAACCCTATCAGGAAATTAGTTTGAGAGAGGTAAGTAGTGCTTTCCCTTTGGATGGTTTTCATCCACATGTTTGAAAAAAAGGAGGGGGGCTCAATTTCCTTTTCTTTTCTCTTTCCAAATGTATTAAATTTATTCTGCATAATGCTGCTGATTACATGTTGTTTCTCTGTGCTATGGAGTGAAGAAGAGATTACAGCTGCCCCTGCCCCAGACCTCACAGGATACCTGATACATATATTACTAGTTGAATTCCAGGGGTGCTTACTAAATGTTGATGTGTAGGTGTGGTTTGAAAGCTGTGTAATTTTAAGAAGCCTCTGTAGTAAAAATAGCTGCCTACGGAGGGCCCATCAGCGCACACACATACTGAGAACGGAACTGTTGAAATTCTTTTTTTCTGTTTTGGGGTCATTAATCTTCAACAGAGATAAACCTGGACTCTGAAAAGTAAAGTTAAGAACCTGGGATAAAACTGTTATCTTCATGAGACAATCTTAACTTCTTGAGTTCCCTTGTTTATAGAAAGAATTGGGCCGAGTTGTAGCTTTGAGTGGCAGAGTACATTTCAGTCAATTATACTGTGTGGAAAGAAGGTGAACTGCAGAGGGTATCATTGTGTGTATGGTGATTGCCGGAGAGTAAAGGAAGAAAGCCTACAGTTTTGCTTAGGTTAGTGGGTAGTAATTACTCTTGAGGAGTTTGTATAGTTCAAAGAATGGAAGTAAGACACATTTTGTTTAGAACCTTGGCTCTACATACTTAGATATAATATCTATACGTAATTATATGATAGATGGAATTTCATAACAGCCATGATGGTTGTATAACATCGTTTTCCAAGCTAGGATAATAGAAATGGAATCCAATTTTGTTTACACTTAGTTGCACTTCTAAAGCTGACTTGTACAATCTGCAAAGGTTGGTTAATTAGCGAAGGATAATGTAAGCATTTCCTTATATCCAAGTGTAAGAACTTATAGGGAATGAGACAAAGGCCTTTCATGTTATCTATGATGTGGGAATTTTCAAAAACATTTTATAGAAGCTGGAGAGATGGCTCCACAGTTAAGAGCTCTGACTGATGTACCAGAGGATGTGGACTCAGAGCACCTGGCAAATCTACCTTCAAGGGTCCCAGCTCCCTTTTCTCCTCACTGGGGGCACCTGAACATGCACACACTCACTTACTGAACCAAAGGAATATAAATAAAAAGAAAATCTATAAAAAATGAAAACTGACAAAGACATCTCTTTCGTAGACTATTTTGATGAAATGAAAGAATACGGCCCTATTCATACTCTATGGTCCACCTCAGAAGAAGACCTGGTTGATACGTTGAAAGGCATTGCCAGCTGCATTGACCAGTGCTGTAAGGCCACGGAGAAGCGGATGTCTGGCCTGTCCGAGGCTTTGCTCCCTGTCGTCCATGAGTATGTGCTTTACAGTGAGATGTTAGTGGTAAGACACTTTAACAGGAGTCTCAGTGCTATTCACTTCACGATGCTGTCTCTGTGTTTCCACCACTCTTTCCTGTCCGAGTAGGATGTTTTCCATGTAGATGCCCAAGAGATATCTGTTCCCTGTAGTCATGAATCAATGGCTGAGAGATCTCTTAGACAATAACTGGGATAATGAATAGAAACACCAACAATCTATGTCGCTGTCTTCAACCGAAAGCATCCTCAATCCAGAGTTACTTAAGTGACAGTCTTCTAACATTTAGTTTTACTTTAACACATGTCTTTTTATGCTTTATAGATTTACTACCTTGAGAGCTACTTTCGTATATTATTTATGATTTTAAAACATATTTCATATGTACTATGTATATATTATGTAGAAAGTGATTGAGTAGCGTCTTGATATATGTATGCTATGCCTTCAGGCTGCTTCTGAAAGGAAATCTTCCAGGATAAAGCGTTCTCTTACAGCATGTTGAAAGCTTTTCATTTTTTATATACTCATCGAACATTCTTCTTCCTCAGTTCAACTTAAGATTTCCAGATACTTGCCCTTGTTTGTTCACATTGTCTTCAATGACAGTGGTTTTTGTCCTGCATTGCCCTGTGCTCTCAGTATGCATGGTCCTTCTGGTGCTTAGTCTTTCAGGGGTAGTTGGAGGATAACATTGGAAGTGTATAGCATATATTCCAACATAGCCCCTTCTGCTTGAAATTGGAGCACAGCTGATTTAAGATGTTATACACCTTGGTTACTAGTAATTTTTTTAATTGTTTCTATCTTGGTGAGAACATAACCATGTAAGCATGAGTTATTTCTCTTGTTTCTCGTGTTTAGGCTTTACTTGAGAGTCATTAGATCTTGCATCAACTTTTCAGACTTTTGATGTTACCTGGATTCTGAGGAGTTTTCTATAAACAAACACTCCTTGCTTCTCGGAGACTCTAGGCTTCATGGTTGAGAATTCTTCCTCTCCATCTGTTGCCTCAGCTGTGTCTCTTGGTTTTCTCTTATTAGTCACCTCTCCTTGTGATCCTTCATGGAAATATGGTTTGTCTGTTTTCTTCCATCAGTTCGGCAGTACTTAACCCTATGTTATGTCAAGGTAGACACCATGAAAGCAAAATCCTATGCAATTAAATCTCTGGAAAAAAATCATAATGGCCACTAGAAAGACCTATTATATAGTTCCTTGATGGACTGAATTTATTTTATAGATAGCTAGGGTATAATCACTAGTTTTATATTACATTTTTGCTTCTGTTTCATATTGGCATATTTTCATCTGAGTTACAATAATCACTAATGATACCTTAATAAATAATGATTAAAATTGTATGATCTTTACTGGCTATCTTTTAAAATATATATTTATATTAAAATGATTTATAAATTAATGCACAGTATAGAAGTAGACCATGAGTATATAGGGCTTAATGGTAGTATGAATCATTGAGAATAGAGAAAAGAAAATGTGTCTTGACATTAATCCAAGTAAGGTGATATAAAGGAATTTATGACAATTAGTTGAATTTTCTACTGTTTTTGCTGAGGTTAGGGAAAATGTTAATGTCTTTTTAAATAATTTTTGTGTCTTATATAGCATACCTTAATTATGCAAAATTGGTGTCATTATGATGTCTTCATACTTGTATATATTTTTATTACCTGCTTCCACTCTGGATGGCAGTCTTCTTCCCAACTTCTTCTTTCCTGCCTTGTTTATTGATTAACTGAATGACACACTAAATTTCATTGAGCTGCTTACAGGATCAAGGGTGTGGTAGCTATAGAAACAGGAACAATTTATCAGTGGCAACACCACTGAAGAAAATTTCTCTCCCTGCCCTAGCAACTATTAACAGCTTATAGATTCTTATAGACACATGGGGCCTCATGATCTCCTTAAGTCTAGCAGCTCTTAACAGCTTATAAATTACCAAGGAGAGGCAATTCTGCTAGGAGAGAAACTTGATTCAATATGTCTCTGGACACACTTTTAACCCACCCCTTCCCAGTTCCCCTTGGAAGGCTCCAGAGCCTTGCTCTTTGGCTTCCATGCACCTTGAGTCTAGCTGCTTCCTTCTATAAAGAGTCTCTTCATGAGCTGCACCTCTTCTGTCAATGGTTGGCTTCATTTCTTACCCAGAGTCAGTTTTAATATTCCCTTAATTAATATTGTAAAGCCTGTGGAAGAAGACTACAGGGGACTAGTACTCATGCCTCAGATGTTAAGTCTAAATCTTATAAGACAATTGAGTTGCCTAAAGAAAGGCAATGGAAAAATGCATTAAAGGCGTAGATGGGTGCTATATTTCCATGGAGTCTCAAGAGTGTTTTAAGGTAAGAACATGAAACATGAAGTTATAATTATTCAAGAAAACAACATTGAACCCCTAGCTAACCCAAGAAGCCATGACTTCTCATCAAACCTTAGCTAATGGGTGAATAGTTATCCATTTTTAAGTCATGGTGAAATTCTTAAGGTGGGAATTTATGTTCCAGCTCTCTGATTTTGGGCTGTAATTACGGGTTTGATTATCTATCCTTTTTGGGTCAAAGGAGATGCTCCACAGATTGTATTTCCAAGTTAGTGACTCTGATGACCTCTCAGGTGTCCTTGTGGATGATGGAACATGTGTCTCTGTTGCACTCACTGATCCTTTTTGCTTATTTGTTCTACTCTGCTCTCTCTGAAGCCTTTGCCATCAAATATTAAGCATGCATGTAATGCTTGAACTGGTAAAATGTGCACTGGGAAACCTAATACAAAATGTATAAAAATAATTTTAAATATTTGATTATAGTTGAGAATTTAAAGAGTAAAGAAACCTCTATAAAAAATATTTTGATTTCAAATGGCTGTTTACGTCAGAAATACATTCCTGATGATTATTTATATTCTAAAATATTAACAGTTGTTACGGGCAATAATTACAGCAAACCCCAACTTGATTTATCCTTTTGTTTTGATATGAAGGGTGTTATGAAAAGAAGAGATCAAATCCAAGCAGAACTGGATTCCAAAGTAGAAGCTTTGACCTACAAGAAAGCCGATGCTGATCTGGTATGTCTTAAGTTTGTTAACAGAGTCATGTAGAAGCCACTGTCGAAAACAATGAACTAACAATGTAGAGCTTCCCTGTGCGGGTACTTCTAACTATTCAGTAATTAATACTCTAAAAATCAATAGCATACTATTCTTTAAGTCTTCAAGCTTGGAATTCTTGTTTTTCTGCCTTTCTGACCTGCGTTGACTTGAGCTGTGAGGAAATATGAATCTGATGGTTTCAAAAGACCACACTGACGTGTTTGGAAAAGGTAGTTTACATCATATCAGGTCAGTACTCAGCGAAAAAATTCATACTGTGCAAGTGTCTTGGCAAATAAATTCCTTTTTAAAGTTTAATCCTTTCCTTAAAAATATGGGAGGTTTCACTCAAAATTGGATATTTTAATGAATTCTTATGTTTTGCTACTATGAGGAAATATTGTCAGTTGTGATCGATTTTTTTTTGTAGCACCTCCCATTTTCTGCTGGAGTATTCTAAATTAATTGAATTTCTGACATTACATTGTTGGGTTCATGGCATTGTAGTATTTATATTTTGTTGCATTTAAATATTCCAGCTCAGCATGACCAGAGTAGAATTTCCACTTAACTTTTACAATTGAAGAAGGCTTGGATGGGAGAGGTTGCCTAAGCCTAGCTGCTGTTGAAACACAGCAGGGCTGGAGGAGATTCTGTTGTCTGTCATGGTTCACATTGCTTCAGAGGGAAAGCATAGGAAGAAGAATTGAGTCATCCACATCCTTTACTCAGTGAAGAACACTTTCTTAGGTTAAAGAAATACTCAGATGATCGTTGATTAGTTATTGAGTATACTCAGTCAGGTTGTTGGTGGGGAGGAATCCCGAAGCCCTCTGTGTACTATTGTAGCCTCTTCAACTTGAGCCTCCTCAACTTGACCTGGTAGTGTTTTTTGATCCCTTCTTCTTTCTTGCATTAAACACTTTATCACATAAAATTTTATTTTTTTTAATTCCTTCAAAATCTCTTGCATCCTCTCCATGCCCCAGCCCTGCTTAGGCTCCCCTCCGAATCTCCCTGGCCGTTATCTAAACAGTTTAAGGGCAGGAATTGGCAGTTTGTTCACTGAGTGTTCCCAGGCTGTACTGTGTGCTTTATGCTAGTCATTCAATAGATAATTAATGAAACAGTAAAAATCACGATGACCACTTTGATCCACGAGAGCTTGCTGAAGGCTAAAATCAAGAGGTCTCTACAAACTCAGCTTTGTGCAAAACAGACACTTTATTCAAATCTGACTGGGGACTTTACTCACGCCTTATTCTATATGTTTTCCAAACTGGAATTCAGTTGTCTGAGTGGAATGTGAGTGCGGAGTGGTGGGCAGAGGGGGAGACAAGCACCCTTACAGGAGGGTAATGGGATATAGACATGGAGGAGCTTAGTGACCAAAGGAAGAATTATATTTTTCTTGACATAACGATAAAGAGAAATGGAAAAAATCAGCCTTTTGTATTCAGGCTTGTATGTTTTGTTCTCTTTTGAGACTGCTAGATGGAAAGAAAGAGTGGACACGTATGCAGAAATTTTAAATACATCCTTTGAACATTAGCGTTCATTTTCCATTGGACAAATTATTTTAGCAATTATTAAGACTAGTGGTTTGACAAAATTTACTTCCTGAGTAGATACTAGAGACTTTAAAATTCCCAGGGAACAATAGCATAGATTATAAAAGCAGCATTTGTTCAATATGGCCCACCCTCCTGTATTCTGTTTTTATTTTTTAAATTGAAGTAATTTGATTGATTTCTGAGCATGTGAGTGTGTGAGCATGTGTGTGTGTTTGTGTGTGTGCATGTTTGATGTCTATTGTATTAAAATCCTCATTATTATGAAATTGTAGAAATTTTAAAATTTAATTATTCCATTATATGCCATAACATTTGAAATTAATGTTTGAAGCAGTCATATTTAATGGAAGCATCACAAGTTTTCTTTTTAAATTAATGTATAACCGTGACAGGTTTTAAACTTGTATTTTTTATCGGTTTTACTCCTCAAAGCAGACCTGTCTTATAATTCATAAGATTACTATGATGATTTATAAAGTTCCCCATTTTCAAAGGGTGTGTTTACGTGTCCTTTCATTCATCACATAGATATGCCCACCACAGTCATGTGTTTTATACAAAGTAAAATCCCTCTGTGCCATGATGCATTGTTAGTAACCTTGCAGAATCACCCACAAATGAGTCTGCCATGATTGGTCGCTGAACAACTGAAAAAAATGTTGCTTGGAAATATGCAAGATGGGTGTCACCATGGAAACCTGCCCTTGTGAGGTCCTTCTAAGGAGCAGGCCTTTGCAGTCACCATGGCGACCCTGGCAGAGAACTGAATATAGCAATCTGCTTGGTTGTTTACCATGGCAACTGAGATAGGGCCACTTCGGAGACAGCACTGGGGCCATTTCTATGGAGACCTCCTGAGGCTGCCTTTGGAGGCTTTATCAAACCCACATCATCAGGATAGGATGTCCCATGCACACCCAATAAGCAACAGTAGGCAACTTCTAATGATAAGCTGGGCAAAATGATTCCGCTACCAAGTGTTCAAAAATTAGGAGGATAATAATGACTCCATAGAAAGGCGACAGCAAAGTAACACACTGCTATATTATGCTGAAAGCATCAGGTGGCCTTTATCTGGGTTGCGCGGTACATCAAACCAGCCTCTAGTTATTTTACGTAACCTGTAACCATATCTGGGAGCTAAGTAATGACAGGACGTATGGCCACTTTTGCTCACCACAGAGCTATGTCCACCACAGGCATACGTCTTTATATAATCTAAACCTCTGAGTGCATTTTTGCACTTACCACCCTGGTTATTGTAAAACGGCAAAATTGTTGAGTTTGTGGTCTGTTGTCCTTACCTTGAAGCAGCAAATGAATGGTTTCAGAATGCCCTCTCCTTCCTAAAGGCGGAACACTCTTCAAATTCAGGTCAGCTTGTTTACTGAAAATTTTGTTGTTTATGCTTTGGAATTTGATAGACTTACGCACAAATACTAGCTCACAGACTTATGAACTGTGACCTAGGACACATTTACAACGTCTTATAGCCTCCTCTTACACTGTGTATATTTGCAGAAATTATTAGCACTTTTGTAATGGGCTTGCTGAAAGACTGGATGATATGATGCTAAGAAATTGCTTATATCGTAGCACGCACATGGATGTTTTTGCTTGCCACTATTTTGATGCTATGTAGAGAAGAGGTATTTGTGTTAGGTTCAGAATAATGACAAGTATGTGTTCACTGTTGTGCAGGGAAAATACTTATATGCGAAATGGGTATTATTAAAGATAGTAGAAGTTCAGAAAGCACATGAGATTGAGGAGCTGGGTGGGTCTGTGGAGTCTATGGTGCAGGGAGCTGGTGGAGTGTAGTGAATGGGGGATGGAAGCAGTGAATGGGGGATGGAAGCAGTGAATGGGGGATGGAGGCAGTGAATGGGGGATGGAGGCAGTGAATGGGGGATGGAGGCAGTGAATGGGGGATGGAGGCAGTGAATGGGGGATGGACGCAGTGAATGGGGGATGGAAGCAGTGAATGGGGAATGGAAGCAGTGAATGGGGGATGGAAGCAGTGAATGGGGGATGGAGGCAGTGAATGGGGGATGGAGGCAGTGAATGGGGGATGGAGGCAGTGAATGGGGGATGGAGGCAGTGAATGGGGGATGGAAGCAGTGAATGGGGGATGGAGGCAGTGAATGGGGGATGGAGGCAGTGAATGGGGGATGGAGGCAGTGAATGGGGGATGGAGGCAGTGAATGGGGGATGGAAGCAGTGAATGGGGGATGGAAGCAGTGAATGGGGGTGGAGGCAGTGAATGGGGGATGGAGGCAGTGAATGGGGGATGGAGGCAGTGAATGGGGGATGGAGGCAGTGAATGGGGGATGGAAGCAGTGAATGGGGGATGGAAGCAGTGAATGGGAGGTGGAGGCAGTGAATGGGGGATGGAGGCAGTGAATGGGGGGTGGAGGCAGTGAATGGGGGATGGAGGCAGTGAATGGGGGATGGAGGCAGTGAATGGGGGGTGGAGGCAGTGAATGGGGGATGGAGGCAGTGAATGGGGGGTGGAGGCAGTGAATGGGGGGTGGAGGCAGTGAATGGGGGATGGAGGCAGTGAATGGGGGATGGAGGCAGTGAATGGGGGGTGGAGGCAGTGAATGGGGGATGGAGACAGTGAATGGGGGATGGAGGCAGTGAATGGGGGATGGAAGCAGTTGGGCAGGGAGCCTTTATCCTCAGATAAAGGGGAGGAAACCCCACATTTTGATCATTGTAAATCCAAAGGGATCTTGAACTGAAGTGTTAGCAGTAGGTTCAGGAGAAGGGTTAACTGGAGAGAGGTAGATGGAGAACAGATTCTTTATTACCTCATACCCATAGATGGGAAGATATACTATTACCTTTCCCATTCTAGCTGGTGAGAGGTAAGTGGTACTTATCAACACTGAGAAATAAGTAAAGAAGAAACTTAGAAACACGCCACTTCAAATCCCAGTAAGGTAACCTTTTGAGAAGAAGTAGATTCAACAAAATTCTGCCCAACGTTTGTTGAGTACCTATTGTGAGAATGTCTGTCCAGGCAGGAGAGGGACAAGAAGGGAGGTCAAAAAGATAGGTCCTCATATATCTTACATGTTAGAAGGTAGGGTAAACAATAATCCAAAACAAAACAAAAATACTCACTTAAAATTATCGTTTCTCCTGATGTGAAGAAGAAATACAGCTGGTCATATTTGGACTGTGTTGGGTAGGAAGAGCTCTTTGTTAGTTGATGGGTTATACACAGTGAAGAGTGCACTTTGGGGGGCTGAGTAAGTAGAAGGAAGTAATTAACATTAATTGTGAAAGCAAAGGCCCTCAGAAGAGGGGACTTAAGGAGGAATCTGAAGAAACCAGATTCAGACATGTAAAATTGATGTGACTATTTGGCATGAAGGTGGATACCTTTAGTAGTGAATTATACAAACAGAAGCTCCATGGGTTAGAGCTGGTGTGTATCTAGAGATAGTATTTAAAAATGATTAGCAAGGGGATGGCATTCAAAGTCATGGGATGAGCTGTGGTCACTAAGAGGAGAGAAACTAATGAAGGAAAATCCCGGCCTTGGCTTTGACATACTCTAAAAGATCAATGCGAATGGAAGACCCAAATAATGAATAGGTAGCAAGAAGGAAGAGAGGAAATTTATACAGCTTGACTTCTGGTAGGCAATCAGTGGATAAACGAAATAAACAAAGCTAATTAGGACCATTCAACATTTTAACCAATTTCCTGCCAAGATCTTCAAACAATTTGATAGGGAATAATTTATGTGGATATAGGTTGCTCATTTCGTGATGCTTTGAGTGGTGTTCTGTGCCCTAATAGAGAAGAACTTTAATGAAATAGAGACATCACATTGAGGAATAAAGAATGAGAAGAGATATTAGGAGAATTGGGATATTAGGAGAAGAAACGAAGCTCTGTGGGAGCTAGTGTACTTTGCAGCTTGGTTAAGTTTTCAGTCAGAGCTTCTGTTTGAAAATGCTTATTCACTTCCCCACCTAACTGTAAAATAAATAAAGTTCATCTGTTGTGCTAAATATGGCTGCGTATCCTTTTTATTTTTATTTTTATTTTGGAATGAATGATTTATAGCTTTCCACTCAATGCAGCATTCGGATATAAATGAATATGAATACATTTGACATTTAGCAATATGTGCATAGACTGAAATTTGGATCTAGATATAATGCCATAGCTGTTTAGCATTATATTTATGTGAGCAAAAAAAAATACATTTTCATAAGATAATGAAATACGAATACGAATTTGCATATAGCCGTTTTCAGTAGCTCCAAGCAGATACCAAATTAATTCAGGCTGGTACTTGCTCTGTATGACTTGCTATTTTTGAAACAATGTTTTACTCTCATCCTCAAATGGTGGTTATTAATTTCCAAATGTTCTTAGTGGTGTGCTAAATCTGCACAAAGGAAGATTGCCTTCTCTCTGATTCTAGAAAGCCAAGGAGATATGAATATTGATCAACTGAGCTGTCACCAAGACAGGAGCCAGGAAAGAGCACCTTCTTGGATATTTGCTGGCTCACCTCTCTTCCTTGACAATTTAATTAAGTTTTTTTTTCATGTGACTTACTCTGTTTGAGTGCGTATATCAGTATAGCATGCTTGCATCTATGTATGCATGTATCTATGTGTGTGTAGATACACATATATGAGTGGAGGCAGGAGGATCATGATCATTGTCTTCATTGATTGCTCTTTATCTTATATATTAAGACAGAGTCTCTTACTGACCCTAGAACTTACCAAACAAAGTAACCAGCTTGCTTTGGGATCACCCATCTCTTGTCTATCTAGTGTTAGCCTTATAAGTGGGCTGCTACCCCATCCCATCCCCCACCATTCATGTGAGGGTGGAATCCGACCTGTGGTCTTCACACTTAGATAGCAACATCCCCAGCATGATTCTTTTTAATTTTTCTCATATTCTTGTGTGTTTTGAAAGATCCACAGGCAACATGTATGCATGAGTGTCTACTGGAAGGGAAGGAAGTTTCTTCCTAGTATATTTATTTTTATCATTTTATCCTAAATGGCATGCCACAACTTTTTTTTTCAGTATTTGGGGTCAGTATTACAGAAAGAAATCGTATAATCAACCACAGTGGAAATATGACTTCCAGAATTGACTGATTTCAGCTACCATACATTCCATGAAAAAGCAGTCTTCTCAGAAAACAAAATTAAAAAACTAGTAAGTGTACCTCCTTCCATACAAGTAGGGTAGCAGCATCTTGAACTCACACATAAAGAGCTGAGTGGAAATGTGGGATCAATGAGAGAAATGCTGTAACAAAAAAGGTCCTCATCAGCCAGAAGAATGTATCAGGGATGCCATGGATTCCTCTCCATTCCAGTGCTCTTTTGCTAAACTCCTCATTCATGGATTCATTGCCTTTACTTAAGTGTGTGTGTGTGTGTGTGTGTGTGTGTGTGTGTGTGTTGTGTCTGTGTGTCTGTGTCTGTATGTCTATGTCTGTGTCCATGTCTGTCTGTCTGTTGCCTATTTATAGAAACTCATAAAAGACAGTTTTAGAGAAAATAGTAATGAGTATTTGATTAAAAAGATGGTGGAAGTAATCCACACGCAGGAGGCTGTTGAGCATGAAATTGCTACATGAACATTTCTCTTTGTGCCTCTAGCACTTCTAATTCGCAGTCCCTGTAAAGAACTTTAAGATAAGGCTTTGATTCCAGTCCAAGGATTGCCTATGCTGGTTGAGAACACAGCATTTCCTGACAGAAGTCATGGACTGATTTTGTAGTTTAGGGCAAGTTCCTTAAACTCCATTGTATGTCCCTCAGCTACCAGAGAAGTGAGGGAGAAGTACCTTCCTAGAATACTGCTAAGCCAACTTACTAAACCCTTAGCCAGTGCTGACCCAAAGTTGGCTAGCAAATTTTAAAATGTATTTGCCCTTCTTCGGAGTGTACAATGTGCTTTTTCATTCTTCTGTATCAAAATGTGGAGGGTGTGGAAGTGGACTGTTTGCTTATTAAACTTTCACATTGCCCAAACTCCAAAACAGAGGAAGAAAGAGGCTTGGGGGTTAGCACCGTGATACAACACCTGTCCAGCACCAATTTTTTGATTATTTTTTTAAAGGGAGGGAGGCAGCATTCAGAGTACTAAGCAGTGTATTAGACACTCAATCCAGCGGAATAGTGCTCTAGTGAATATCTTAATGCATCTGGATTTATACAGAAAATATTAAAGTTGTGTTTGAGGAGCATGGGAATCATTTGAGCTAAGCCGCACTTGGTCCTCCTGTATCATTAATGTACAATGAAGGCCGTTTGAAGATGTGCCACGATTCTACTTGAGCTGAGCATTGGCAGCACTGAGACCACTTTATTGTTTTCTCTTCTGAGGACCCATGAGAAAGCTTCCATTTCCTCCTGGCAGCCGCAGTTGAGCCTCCTGTGTTTTGAGTAGTGTCTTCAGTTTTCTTAGGTCTTGACTTGGCCATCTGATCTGATTTCTTCTCTCAGCCCACTCGCTAGCTTCACTGCCTGGATGCTGATCTGTCCATTCTGAGGTGCCGCTGTCTGGCACTTGTTTCCTTTGCAGAAGAGATGGCCACACAAGTGGCTTTACCTCCTCTTATCTCCATGCTTAATTTCTTTTCCACTGTTGTCGTTTGAAAAGGATTTTTCTTTTGTGTATGTGTGGGGAGGTGCCTGCACAGGCAGGCCAGAGGAGAGCATTAGCTCCCCTGGGACTGGAGTTAACACATGGTTGTGAGCCACCTCATGTGGGTTCTGGGAACTGCACTTGGGACCCCTGCAAGAGCAGTGTGTGCTTTTGAGGGCTGAGCCATCCCTCCAGCTCCTGTACTTTGGTCTCTTCCCACTTACTGGTTTTAAACCAGTAAAGTCGAATGTGGGGAATCATGCTAAATCCAACATGGAGCATGTGAGACAACATTAACAGGAACTAGAGGTAAAACTCCCAAATCTACAAAATCTACAGGACCAGCCACGTTTATTTATACTGTATATTGCAAACCAATTTTTTTAAAGTTACTTCTTTTGGAAAGAACAGACATCAGCATTTCATCTGCAAATACAAACATAAGCCCTGAATGGCTCTTTTCCCTTTGACCCAGAAAACAGGAGATACTTTAGGGGCAAAACAAGAAAAGAAGTACTTCTGAGATCTTGCCAATGAAATTATGTATGAAGTAACGGTTTATTACTCTGGTAGGGCAGTGGGGGAACATGATAGTGTTCTAATGGCCTCAGTGTGTTTGTGTTGGAAGAGAACAGGAGGATGGAGAAGGCTAGCACATACTGGAATTGCTGCTGCTGCTGCTGCTGCTGCTGCTGCTGCTGTTGTTGTTATAGCTCATTTTCCTAGGGACAAGCTTCAGTTCTGCCTTTCTCCAGGCTCCTTTCTCTTCTCTGTCTTCACTACACCAGGAAAAGTAACAGATGGGTTAGTAAAAAGAGAAGTTGGAAATTCTAGCCTTTTTTTTTTCCCTTCAGTATTTAAAACAATCTTCTCTGTCTAGTGTTTGGCTTTCTGATTTTCTTTGTGGGCACCTCCTGCCATGAGCATAACCGTTTAAACAGCTGTCCTATCCAGACAGTCAACAGAGATTCCATTTTTTTTTTAAATTTAAACATTTTGTTAATAAAGAATGTGCCCTGAGGGTCTGTCTTACATATCTCTTTCACTTCCAGCTCTGCTTGGACACTCAATAAATATTTTATTATGCTTACAGCAATAGCACACAGGGAGCCAGAAGCCTGCAGAGGGCTTTGATTCACTCACCCTTAACTTGTAACCTTAATTAGACATTAGCCATTCTTTATCTATGAGCACCCGGAAATAATGCTTCCTTTAAAGAAAAGTTTACTTTTGAAGAGTTCAGTTTTTTTTTTTAATCCACAACTTTGGGCAATGAGCATTTGTCTCAGTAAATACAAACATGTGGACTATTAGATGAATCACAGTAATATCCTCACATACATCTTCTGAAGTATGAACAACTTTATTATTCATTAATACTGAAAACTTTTTAAAACTGATGCCTGTAGGCTTAGCACTGGTGAGGCTGGCTCAGGGAGCTCAAGTTCAAGGTCTGATTTGGGCTTCATGTGTTGAGATCCTGTCTCAATGGAAGAAAATTGCTAATAGCTTTTGTTTGTTTCCTTGCACACTTAAGTTATCTTGGTAGTAAGCGAATCTTGATTTCTTATGAATTTGCAGGCTTTGGGTAATAAGCCTTTGTTTCTACTGAATCATCCAACTGGGAAGAAATTCATGGACATGGAACAAAAATATTCATAGGAGGAGATATGGAGACAGAGTTTGGGGCAGAGACTAAAGGAAAGGCCATCCAGAGACTGCGCCACCTGGGGATCCAGCCCATATACACACAGCCTCCAAACCCAGATAATATTGCTGATGCCAAGAAGTGCTTGCTGACAGGAGCCTGATATAGCTGTCTCCTGAGAGGCTCTGCCAGAGCATGGCAAATACAGAAGCAGATGTTCACAGCCAACCATTGAACTGAGAATGGGGTCCCTATTGGAGGAGTTAGAGAAAGAATTGAAGGAGCTGAACTGAAGGGGTTTGCAACCCCATAAGAACAACAATACCAACCAACCAGAATTCCCAGGGACTAAACCACCATCCAAGGAGCACATATGGACAGCCCCATGGCTCCAGCTGCATGTGTAGCAGAGGATGGCCTTGTTGGGCACCAATGGGAGGAGAAGCCCTAATGATATTTAAAAAATAGATGTTTCCCAGCTTGTATTGTCATTTTACTGAGGTACTGCCACACTGATTTCCATAGATAAGATTACTTTTAGTGGTTGAGATACCCTGAATTACTTCTGCCTAAATTTGTAGGTTTTAATTGAACTGTCTGTCTACACATCTAGTTGTTCCTCAACTCATCTATTAATCACCTATAACTGTTTTTAGATAACCATCCAGATTTGCCAGAGCAGCCTATGGCCTAATACTATTTTCTCTGGTGATTTTTTGATGCTGTCTATGAAATATACCTGTGTGTGTGTGTATGTGTGTGTATGTGTGTGTGTGTGTGTGTGTGATTATTCAACTAGTGTGTGTGTGTGTGTGTGTGTGTGTGTGTGTGTGTGTGTGTGTGAATGTGCATGTGTACTTATGTGGAGACCAGAGATAAACCTCAGATTTCATTTCTTGGGAGCCAGTTACCTAGATTGTTTGAGAGGCTTTCACTGGACTCTCAGTCTCCCTGATTTGGCTAGGCTTATGGGCCAGTGAGCCAGGGATCTATCAACACAGTGATGATGTCACTTAAGTGCACCACCACACATAGCTTTTAACATGTCTGGCAAGCACTTTCCTGACCAAGCCATTTCCTCAGCTCCCTACTTTAAATGCAGTTCCTTTAAGACCTTGATCTCTGGATACCATAGCAGTGGCAAACAGCAAGCTTACTCTTTCTGCAAATTACCTCACAATTCAGGTATTTGAATATAAACTACTCTACGGACCTGAAAATATTCTTACTAGAGTTTGAGTCAGACTGATATCGCTTTCAAAGTATTATTCCGTCATACAGAGTGAGGTGATTGAGATACCTAATAATACCAGAGGATTTTTAGGAAGCCAATGAAAGCAGTGCTCTTTAAGAATGCTTTTGGGATGGAATGCCTTCTTACTGGCCTGAACATATTGAATATTGAAATAGGTATTCATGATCTTCCAGAGCTGTACTGCCCAATTTGGCATACAAGAGACAGGTGCCATTGACATAAAAGTTGAGTAAATTAAAATTAAATCCAAACCTCAGATTCCTCACTTTCACTAGCTGCATGGCCATAGTTGCCTGTGGCCACTGCTGCCATCCTGTGTGGTTCAGAGTAGAGCATTACTCCCTGTAGGGTGGCCTATGGGACAGCCCTGTTTTCGAGTGTGCCGTAATTCTAACAACTGATTGTAATCAAAGGGAAGTCATTCTCATGAAATACTAGCTCCAATAATGATTCAAATAGGGGTGACGGATGTCTAGAGACACATCTGGGGAATTTGCTTAATTGAAGTGTAATTTATATGCAGTATCAAAAAGCATAGTTACAGTGGCGATCAATCACCAGATTTTTTTGGGGGGCGGGGAATCTACACTGGCTTCCCATCACTATGACAAAATATATGACGTTTAAGAAAGAAAGGCATATTTGGGGCTCATGGGTCTAGAACTTACAATCAGACACTGATAGGCCTTGCTGTTTTATTTTTGGACCCCTGGTGAGTCATTACGTCACGGCAGTAGCATCCAAAGCATGCTGCTTGCCTCATTACCATGGCAGTAGAACAAAGAAGAGACGGGCATCCTACAGTTCAGACTTGGGCATAGCTCCAGTGATGTAATACCTTAAAGATCCTACTGACTTTCTATGGTGGAATCCAAGCATTCCCTGTGTGGCTCTTTGGGAAATACATTCAGACCTTCCCCATGCATTCTATCACCTAAATACCTTTGACCATACCATGCAGTACACGTTCACTTAAACCTGTGTTTATTTATCTGTACCTGTCTAATCCTGCATTCAGCCTCTTTCATAAACAAGTTCTGATTAAGCTAAATGAAGATGGAAATTCCTCCGTGCAGCACCGCGAGCTGTCCTGTACCCACACCTGCAAGTTCATCTACCCCATCAGAGGTCAGAGAGCCTGGAGTCTGGGCAGTCGATTTCTTTTAAAGGGTTTTATAAATGGACTGCTGGAAGCCTTAGAAAGAGAAGAAGCCTCGATGTCTCTCCGCTTGTTTGAGGTGCTTGCCCGTGCAGAGGATTCAAAGGGGACCTCATCATTTCCTCGAATTGTGCTATTTGAGTAATTGGCTTTCTGTGCCTGCAGTATACCGAGAAGCCAAGCCGTAATTACTATTTGAAGGATGCTAATGCTGATGGAGATGCTGGCTTCAAAAGTGATTCAGCAATGGGGTTTGTGGGTGCTTCCAGACTCAAGTTGTCATTTTTAGAGAAGCCATTGTGTACTATTGAACACGTTACATTTGGATAATAAATCTGCAGTAAGACTTCAAGGAGCGAGGTTTCAACTTCTTGAGAACAGTGGGAATTATAAAGTATGGTAAGAAAGGTACTACTTAGCAACCACATGTGTGCCTCTACAGCATTGTATAATCAAGCATTTAATTTCTTCAGACACATCTTACCTCTCTTTATGAATCAGAAAATAATACAATTTTATTGTTAAGAGCCCTCTTCTCTCTCCCCTGCAATTTAATTAGTGCTTGTTAAGGGGAGGTAGCTGTCAGATTAGAATTTAATTTTTTGAGTTATCTATTGTCTTCTGATAGAGTAGCAATCTAAATCTTTTTATTTAGGTATGTTATTTTCAAGAACTTTTCCGGATGATAATTTCCTCAGCTTGTCTTATTGTGAAGAGAAAGTTTTAACATTTGAATAAATTTGAGTGGCTGGGCTTTTCCTTTTCCATAAAAGGAAATAACAGAGAAGTCATTTAAAAAAGAAAACAAAGATATTTTGAGTAAGAATAGTAATTCTCAAATTAATATTATTTTATTGAAAATTTGGTGTTATGTGCTTTTATGGATAGGATCGTTCACATTTTAAGTTTTTATGGTAATTTCAGGTATTAAATTTTTTCTTAGAGAAATAATAGGAAAGCAAGTCAAGCATTTCACTTCTCCCAAGATTAATCCTTCAATCTACAATTTCCTATAATTTCCATGTAACAAAATGGAGATGGTGTAAGTCAAAATGTATCACAGCCATATGCTGAGCACAGAGACAGTGGAAGCAAACTAGTCTACTGTCCTTCCTCCCCCAGCAAAGGACACACTCCTTATGAAGTTTCTATAGCTTTGAGCTTTCGTGTAATGCTTGGCCATGAATTGTAAGACTGTCACAGGCATGATGAGAGAAACTGTGTTATTTTATCATATTTTTAACCCAAACTGTAAATAATTCTCTTTTACAAAAATTTTCTATTCTAATTCCCTTGAGAGTAAGGGGAAGTAAGGCAGCAGTAGATCTACCCTAACTTGATGACCACCTCGGACTGAAAGTAGTGGTTCAAAGGGAATTTGGCCCCATGACAGAGCTTACATACTAATAGTAAAGTACAAGTAAACTGAAGGAATTGTGGTTTGATTGAGCATTAATTGTTATAGGGCATTGGCTGGAGGTGAAATAATTCACCCAAGAGTGATCATAGTAGAAAAGAGATGTTTCCTCCAGTAACCTGCAGGGCAGCAATGGGCAGGGCTATCTACAATCTGTCCCCGTTTCCCTGTGAGTTTCATCATTCAATTCATGGCATGCAAATTAGGGAAACCATGTTTGTCTGTGGGAGGGCACTAACCCTCTCCCCAGTCTCATTGGTTAATTTGATTATCTGCTCATTCATGTCATTTTTCTGCTCAAAGTTTGGGTAGAATGAAGCTCTCGTTTTCTTCAGTGGTGTTGTCAGAAGTGGTTTCTGAACCAGGCTCATACCTGAAAAGTCTCTCATAAAAAACTTGTGCCCTTTTGGGTTTTTCTTTTCTTCTCTTTCTCCTTTCTTCTCCTTCTCCTTCTCCTCCTCCTCCTCCTCCTCCTCCTGCTCCCTCCTCCCTCCTCCCTCCCTCCTCTCTCCTTCCTTCTCCTTCATCCTTTTTTCCTTCTTTCTTCTTCTTTTTTCTTTCTTCTTGCTTCTGCTTCTGCTGCTTCTGCTTCTCTTCTTTTTCCAATTATGCCTTTTACATTAAAGAAATAGTGGGAAAAGATAGAAATATCAATTTTTTTAAAGAAGTAACACCATTTAGAATGCAAAACTGCTCTACAGAGGATTCTATGAGGACTAAATAAGCTGAATTAAAGAACTCCTAGGGTTCAAAATTGAATAATTAATTCCATTCTATTTTTTCTAAGTCTCCTTTTCTATAATTCTATATGGTTTAAATACGCTTTTTCTAAAAGACGTTTTATATCTTTAATCAGCTGTACTTTTATTGCTTTATTTTTTTAATCTATTAAGAGAAACACCAGTATATGTAACCATGGAATTTTATTTATTTATTTATTTATTTATTTATTTATTCATTTATTTATCCTGAAACATAATTACTTGCTAAACATTTCTAAAGCTAGGATTCCAAGTTGCCTTAAAACCACCAAACAGTTAAGAGGGGTGGGAACAAAAAGGGAGAATTTAGATTCAACCTAATGAAATTTACCTTTACTCAGGTAATTTCTAAAGGGTTTTTAATTTTAGTAATTTGTTCATTGATTTTTCTGTGTGGACATTCTTAGCAGCACTGAATACATATCAGTTATTCTGTGTAGTTTATTCAATGATGATACCTTATACTTACTTTTTCATTTGTTACTAGGCTGACAAAAATCATGGTGATCTTTTTAGCAACAGAAAACACTTGCGTTGTTCCTGGTTCTCAAGTAAATGCTTTCGAACTGTTTTCTTCACAATGATGATCCTGTATGTCTTAGTTTCTTTCCTATTAATATGAGATGACATCATGACCAGGGCGAGTTATAAAAGAAAAACCTTATTAGAGCTTATGCTTTTGAAGGCTTGGTCCATGTCCATCATGGTGGAGTGTCTGGCTGCAGGCAGGCATACATGGCCTTGGAACAGTAGCTAAGAGCTCATATCTTGATATACCAAATGTGGGGGGAGGATAGAGGGAGGAAGGGAGGGAGGGAAGGAGGGAGGGAGGGAGGAAAGAAAAGCTGGGAGGTAGGGAGTGAGAAAAAGCATATGTGAGTGTGTGTGTGTGTGTGTGTGTGTGTGTGTGTGTGTGTGTGTGTGTGTCTATATATGTGTATACCTAAGTACAACCTGCTCAGTCTGTATAATGTAACTTGTATGTGTGGTTTCAGGGCTGCCCTTTCGTTATTGGATAACCAAAAGCTCTCCCATTCTCAGTGTTCCTTAGTTACCTGTAGTCCTCTGTGTAGCATTGAGGTCTCGTGGGCTTTCCCCATCCATGTTAGTGGTTCTATAAGTCAGTGATGCAGTGAGGATAAGAAATGTTTGCTTTTAATATTGGACATTATAAAATCAGGACTCAGTGGTTAAAGGTTTAATGATTTAATAGTCAACAACAATGATTCTCTCTTAGAGAAGCAAATTTAATTTCCCCTACATTATTATTTTTCCTTATTTTTAATTGAAGATAAATTCTTCTTGTGTACATTATTACATCTTGACCAGAGTTTCCCCTCCCTCCACTCCTCCCAGCTCCTCTCCTCCAACCCTCTCCTCAAGATCCATAATGTGTTAATTTCCCTTCAAAAGAGGGCAAGCTTCGAAGAGACAACAACGGAAAACAAAATAAAATACAATTAGATAAAGCCCTCATGTTGAGGCTAGACAAAGCAGTCTGCTAGCAGGAAGAAGTCACAAGAGCAGGCAAAAGGATATTATTTTTTAATAATGATAGACCACAGGTATTGAAGAAAGTTGGTCCATGAAAGTAAACTGCAGGGAAGACTCTCTCTCCCTTCTCCTCTCTCCCTCTCTCCCTCTCTCTCTTCCCCTCTTTCCCTCTCCCCCTCCCCCCTCCTGCCTCTGAGCATAAGCATATACAAATGTAATACACCTGTGAGCAGCCTAAATAAAGAGGTCTTCATTTCCACAATGTAGTTTGTGAGGACTGCGCTTAGATCATGAGCCTCTGCAGCAAGTGCTTTCCTGAGGAGCCATCTCATCAGCCCTGAGATTTATTCATATTTATCTATCAAATATTTTGACAGCACTATTGTCAGTCAAGGTAATTAACTCCTCTTGAATTATGATGCTAAAGTATATGTATATAACTCACATTTTCTTCTGACACATACTTGACAGTTATATATAGTTCAAAGTTTGTGTATTGTCAGAACAGTTTAGTTTCTGTCATGTACAGGATCCAGTGTGCATCCGCCAGTAAACCTCAGACACACCAGTGTCTGATGCAAACTTTGCATTTGTTAAAAGCTCTCCAGCTGTACGCAACTGTTTTTCTAATCCTGTACTTGTAACGTACTTGTGCTAGGAGTATGTGTGCATGTATGCAGGCATATGTGCCTGGATACAAGTGACTTAGGGTGTCCTGCCCTATTGCTCTCTGTAGCATCTCTCATTGAACTTACAGCGAGACTAGCAGCCTTTAGTCTCCACCACCTACAACATGAGCTTGTCTGGCCCTGCCCTGCTTTGCTTTTTACCCCAGTTCATGTGCTTTTGCAGCAAATACTCCCTTCCTTGAGAACTCTGGTTTTTTAAGTTTCACATGAGTGTCTCCACTCAATCCAAGCCTGTGATGCTACCTGAGACCATGGTTGGGTCCTATCCTGTGCTGTCACTGGGAACTATGTCTTAGTTCATGGCCCTGCAGCAGCAGGGGTCTGTTACCAACAAGGGACAGGTGAATGTCTCTGGTCTGGACTGACGTCAGTAGACATCTTTAGGGGGAGATAAGTTGCATTCAGATGCATGATTTGAAACACACATACACACACACACACACACACACACACACACACACACACACACACACACGCACACTAAATAGCTACAAAGTTAGAAAACGAAGAAAAAAGCTTGGGTCCCAGGCATGTTGATAGCATATTCCATAAGATCCCGTGGCGTATCTTTCAGGTATATGCACAGGAGTGGTGTACCTGGATCCTCAGGTAGTATTATGTCCAATTTTCTGAGGAACCACCAGACTGATTTCCACAGTGGTTATACCAGCTTGCAATCCCACCAACAATGGAGGATTGTTCCTCTTTCCCTATATCCTTGTAAGCAAGATGCTCCAACGTAACAAGGACACATGCTCCACTATGTCCATAGCAGCTTTATTTATACTAACCAGAAGCTGCAAAGAACCCAATTGTCCTTTAACAGAGGAATAGATACAGAAAATGTGGTACATTTCCACATGGAAATACTACAAGCTATTAAAAACAATGACTTCATGAATTTCTTAGCCAAATGGATGGAACTAGAAATATCATCCTGAGTGAGGTAACCCAATCACAAACAAACACACATGGTATGCACTCACTGATAAGTGGATTTTAGTCCAAAAGCTCAGAATACCCAAGATATAATTTACAAACCACATGAAGCTCAAGAAGAAGGAAGAACAAAGTGTGGATGCTTCAGTCCTTAGAAGGAGGAACAAAAATAATCACAGAGAATATATGGAGACAAAGTGTAGAGTAAAGACTGTCCCACCTGGAGGATCCCTCCCATATACAGACAACAAACCCAGACAATATTTCGAATGCCAAGTGCATGCTGACAGGAGCCTGATACAGCTGTCTCTTGAGAGGCTCTGCGAGAGCCTGAAAAATACATAGGCATATGCTCTCAGCCAACCATTGATCTGAGAACTGGGTCCCTAATGGAGGAGCTAGAGAAAGACGTGAAGTAGCTGAAGGGGTTTTCAACCCCATAGGAAGAAAAACAATATCAACCAACCAGAGCCCCCAGAGCTCCTGGGGACTAAACCACCATCCCAAGAGTACACAAGGATGGACCTACGGCTCTAGCTGCATATGTAACAGAGGATGGCCTTGTCAGGCATCAACGGGAGGAGAGGCCCTTGGTCCTGTCAAGGCTTAGTGCCCCAGTGTAAGGGAATGCCAGGGTGTGAAGGTGGGAGGGGTAGGTGGGTGGGTGAGGGAGCACCCTCATAGAAGCAGGGGTATTGGGGATGGGTTTTTGGAGGGGAAACTGGGGAAAGGGGATAACATTTAAAATGTAAATTTAAAAAATATCGAAAAAAAGGGAAAAGAAAAGATCCAGTGGAGTGAGTGCTGCTTTCTTATTTTGTAGATTATAGATTAGGAAATTTACCCTGTGAAGTTCTTAGGCAGGACTGGACTCCTAGAACCTCAGAGCCTTGTGCTTTAAGTCATTGGTCCCTCTTGTATGGCTATGCAATTTTAAATTTTAGACAAAACTCGAGAGGATGAAGTAAAACTAACTTGCTACATGCTAAGCAAGTCAGCCAAGTGAGGTAGACAGTGAATGAGGAATGTCAGCCCTGTAGCCAAGCGCATGTCTTCAAGGGTGGGAATATTATCAGGGAGGCAGGCGCTTCACCCGCCCAGCACACAGACACCTTTCTCCCTCACCCATGGGAAGCGCATGAAGAAGCATTATGGTAATGATGTCATCCCATCTGAGTTTGATTACCTCTGATTGTTTACTACTTACTTGTGTTTTCATATACCTTAATTTCATCACGTGGCAATTTGGAGACATATTGAATCTCTATGGGAAAGAAAGGTATAATGTGGATAGTAAGTCTCTCCTAGAATGCCGACTCCCAGTGACAAGGACCTTTCATTTGTCCTTGATCCCTTGATTTGGGTGGACCTATGCCTCACTCATGGTAGGTACTTTAAAATAAAGATCTTTATAGGAATGAACATTTTATGCTAAAACCATTTTTTTTATCTCTTGTTTTTAAAGAGAGTAGGAACCCGCATTTTAGCAGCAAACGTGCTATGAAGAGCATGGATAAAAGATCTATATCTGTTAGTTGTACTTACGTGGATATCTGTTTCATAAGTCTTTTTTAAAATGTAACAGGGAATTAAAATTTATAAAAGCCATTAGTGAAAATTATTCAGATTCTGTAGACTTCTGAGTTAGTTTCACTTCAAACAGGATTAGGATTTAGGGAAAGAGACTAAGGGTATTTAAGGGCTTGGGAGACAGAGTGCTGCAAACATTAATAATCGTTAAAACAACTTAGTGGACCACAGTTGTGGAAATGCTCCCATGAGACCATGAAAAGGGAGGGCCGGCGTTATGTTTTTGTAAACATGGTTAATGTGCTAGGATTCATCCACTTTCTTCTCTCCACTGTGAATGACACACAGACCTTACACCATGAGGAGCAGGAGGACAATACTGTACCAGGGTTTGGGGGAGCATTTCTTCCTTAGTCACTGGAACCATAGGATAATCCTCCAGACAATCTTAGGTGGATTCAAAGAAATAAACAGTAATGTCCAATCCAACAAGTTAGTGAAGGGATTTTACAACCGGGACTCATGCAAACCTCAAGCATGTTTTATTTTCTCCATAAAGGCTTCCTAGTACATCATTAATAAATAATTAAATTTAGTCATCAAATATATACTTAATTTGTAATATGGTGATAAAAGTGGTTGACTTGGAGTCTGTTTTTCCCTTTTATTTCATTTAACTTTTCTCTGTGACTTTGTCTATTCTCAGGTATTAGCAGACTTTAGTTTTGCTCTGCATGAATAGTAATTATCAAAAAGAATGTTCCAGGTTTGGCACAGTTTGTTCATGCTCTCTGTCAGAAGAAAAAGGATTTTTTGAGTGAGTGAAAACTGCAGTTTAATCCCACTTCATTATCCTAGTGCAAAGAGCTCCAAAATTTAAGAATCCTACTTTAATTGTATGTCTCATGTGCCTCAAGAAATTGTGGGTTATTATATTGGTTTTTATTTCTTACATCTACTATGTGCCCTGATCATAGTATAATGTATTGATTAACTAAGTGAACAGAGAGCATTATATTTTTTTTAGTGTATGCTTTTATTTTGTGTGTATGGATGTTTTTCCCAAACGTATACCTATGTACTAATTATATTTCTTCTTGGAGTTCCCTGGGACCAGAAGAGTATCTAGGATCCTCCTGGCACTAGAATTATAGAAGGTTGTGAACTGCCATGGAGGTGCTGGGAACCAAGCCAGGTCCTCTGAAAGAGCAGACATTGCTCTCAACTACTGAGCCAACTCTTTATAGCCCCCTATATGCTTCCCAAAGTTGATTAAATGAGCTGCTTCTGAATTCTCT
The DNA here is from genome assembly GCF_021556685.1 of Rattus norvegicus. Lineage (NCBI taxonomy): Eukaryota > Metazoa > Chordata > Mammalia > Rodentia > Muridae > Rattus > Rattus norvegicus. The sequence goes on along the minus strand of NC_141535.1, from coordinate 208,047,031 downwards.
AATCACACACACACACACACACACACACACACACACACACACACACCCTCTTCTCTTTGGAGTTTTGTTCTGTTTTGGTATGAGAGAAGGTCTCGCTGTGTAGCCCATAGTATCCCTGAATTCACTGTGTAATCCAGGGCAGCTTGAAACTTGTGTCAGTCCTCCTGTATCAGGTCTCTAAGTGCTATAAGGAAAGGACACCGTGAAAGCAATGAACTAGGCTACTCTGTGGGTAGAAAGAAATGTTTATTGGGAGAGCAAACTGCCAGGCTTCGTCAGAGAATAGAGGACAACTAGTGGGGGAAGCCTTGTCAGTATTATGAGAAAGGTGGCGTGGAAGGTAGGGAGAGAACAGAACAGCCTGAAGATTAGCATGCGGACTTGTTAGGGCTGTTTGGCTTATCCAGGAGCTAGAGGCCTTTGCCGAAGGTAGTTGATGATCAGGATGATAATGGAACTAGTAGCTTTCCTGGTGAACAGAAACAGCCTTTCTGTTTATCTCTTAAGAGCCCTATCTGGGTTAGGCCCAGGCCTTCATCTAAGACACTGTCAGCAGCACTGCCATTTGTGAGGGACAGGTGTCGCTTGGACCTAAGTGCTGAGATTACAGGTGTGTACTACCATGTTGGGATTCTTTTGGGACTTTGAATAGACAAGGTTATTTTCTATATTTCCTATAACCTAGTGACTATGCATAGAAGGCTTCCTAAACTTGTGTACATTTCTGAAATTGGATCAATTCTATTATAGGTTTATCAGATTTAATGATTCTCTTTCATTAAATGTGAATATTGTTCAAATTACTTAGAAAAGGTAAAATGTTTACAATTTGATATAACCCGCATACTGTAACAATTCAAAATAAATGATCATATCAGAGGTTACAGTCAACAAATAGAACCAGTTTTATCTACTTGTGAATTTTAATGATATGAGCATATATTTTATAGAACCAGTGTTTTGATAATGTACAAATGAGTTCTAGCACTCTGTGCATATTGTTGCTAATTCTAGGAAAAATTATAACAGCATTCAAGAGTGAAAGTACAAAGGGAAAAAACATGGGTAATGGCCAGCTTTCCAACACTCCTCCAGAAACTTCTATCCATAGTCATGCAGCCTTTTTGCTTTGGGACAATGATGAGACAACACCATGTCCTGAGGAGGGTTTCTTACCTATGGCAATCGAGAAGGAAGGGGAGAAAGAGCTGGGACAGAGGTTCCAATATCTGCCTCACAGGTATATCTCCATTGACTTACCTTCTCTTTAGCCCCCAACCCAAGGTTCCGCCACCTGCTAGTAGCACTAGAACTGGTGGCTGCTTTAAACCATGGGTGTCTTGGGGATGGTTCACATCCCAGTGGTAGCTCTTCTGTGAGGGAGAAATGTCTCTTCAGAGTGAAGCAGTGCGTCTGCTGTTCTGCCATGTGAAGCCCTTCTCTCGGTAGTCTCTGTAACGGTTTACCCCCGTTTCGAAGCTCTGTTATTTTACCGCTTACATATTTGGTTCTGTGGAAATACAGTCAAGGTGGCAGTTCACACAACCTGTCACTTGCCAGCTTGACAAAACTGCCAGAATTAGTACCCAGCGTCAGTCTGGAAATTTCAAACTATCAATGTAGTCTTGAGGTTGCATATCTTGAGTGCTCTTGCCTTACCAACATGGGATTAAATAAAGAATTATTTATCATCCTTTTGTAAATGAATGGCTTTTAATAACTATCCAACACAGTGACACTGGAGCAAGAGGGGCTGTTAGGAGAATGGCCACATTGCTACTGTGGCCTTGTTTCTGTCGTCCCCCTACTGCACTTCCATTTCTCATTCTAAGCCACTTAGTCTTCTCTCCTGGTGCCCATACTAACCAGTCCCACTTCTGCCTTCTACCCATCAGTCTCTGCTTTCCCCTGCTACCACAGGCACCTGTTGGTTGGGCTCTTCCAGGAACTCTGTTACTCTCAGGCCTCCCCACCAATCATCCTTAGGAATCCAGAGCCGCCCCCCTGCTAATCCACCAGTCTGATGTTCCTTCCAGTTCTAGGTCCCAACAACAAAGAGCCACCTTCAGTTCTTCTGAAACTCCAGAGTAAGGGTGTGTCTGGGAACCTGTACTTGCTGTGCACTTCACGGAAATGTTCCTCACACTGTCTTTAACTGATTGCTTTGCACTCCTCCTGTCAGCAGGGGTTTCCTGGGGACTACTTCTCCTACTCCCCATCTATTAGCACCTCACATAGCGTAGCCTAATGTGTGCTAAGTGAATAGCACAGAGTGGGTGGCTGAGTGAAAGAGAGGAAGCCACACCTTCTTTGTTCTTTTGCTTAATAATTTTCTCAGTCCCTGTTTCCAACCCACTCTTTTCCTGTCTTCTCTCCCCACTCCTGTCTCTTTTAGCCACCATGTCTGTTCTACTCAGAGCACAGTATTGACTGCTTCACTATTTACCCCTACAGAATCCATTCACACGTAGCCCATAATACCTTCCAGTCTGCTGTCTACTTCCCCTACCGCATCTTTTACCTTTCTCCTTGTCCACTCCAAACTCTGCCACCGTGTCTTCCTTCCTTGTCTCACTGTGCTCATGCTGGGTTTTCACCTAGGTCTGAGGCCCCGGGAGTAAATGGTCAACATGGCACCTGCCCTACAAGCAGAATTAACCTTCTATCCTGTATCTTTAAATTCATGTGAATACTTCCTCCTATGATGTAATACGCTCGTTCTTTTACTCAGGCTTTATTCTGCATACATGTATTTTTATAGAAGACAGTCTTTGAGAACGAGAACTGATTAGTTCCCCTATGACCATCACAGGAGAGCTAGGCCAATGCACGGTCATGCTCTTGGCATACAGAGAACACAGACTTTGATTTGAAACCCTGTTAAGTCACAGGTCACTGTAGTCTGTGTTAGTCCTTTCTTCCAGGTTCCCAGCATGTAATAAAACCCAATTTACAGCATGTTTATGTAGATTAAATGTGATAATATATGCAAAGCCTATAAGTTAAAATGATAGCCAATGGCATAAATGCAGTGAGTGTCCATTAGTGCTATTTTCCTATTGCTGGAGGTATATACTGTTAGAAGATCTTGTTTTGTCTCCTAGTATTAATGAGTCTCATTTAACTCTATGGCTAATTTCTAGCTGAACAAAAATGAAACTAGAAGTTATCCATTAGCTTTACTATTAAATATAAACCTTTTCTCATTATCTTCCAATATTGGGTTAGCACTTTTTTTTTTTTTTTTGGTCTTAGAACATTTTGCCGGTAATTGCTTGCTTTTTAAAGTTTCACCTGACAGAGGACCAATTACTACAAGTGTTTGTGAAAAGAAAAGTTAGGAAAATATTCAGTTCTCTCCACCCAGCCTTTTTACACTATTTTGCAATTGAGGAGATTAAATGAATTCCAAATGGTTACTGCTAGCAGAACCTGCTGTTTGTTAGTGCCCAATAGACCAGGACCACTTGAGGGGTTTCCTTGGCCTCCCCGTGTGTCTCTCACACATCCTATTTTCCTAAATTTGTTAACTTTTGTTGGACATCCACGTGCTGTCAGAATTCAGACAAATGGCAGACTCAGAATAGCTAGTCTTTGTAACAAGGCAAGTAACAAGAGCCTGGGATTGGGGCTCAGTTTGTAGAGTGCTTGCCTGGAGTGCACAGAGCCCTGTGGGGTGCTTGCCTAGAGTGCACAGAGCCCTGTGGGGGGCTTGCCTAGAGTGCACAGAGCCCTGCCAGAGAGCCTGAGAACTGTATAAACCAGGTGTGAGGATAGGGAAGGAAACTAAGGCAGCAGGAGGTTCAGAAGTTCGAGGTCATCCTCTGCTTTGTATTGAGTTTGAGGCCAGCATAGATAACATGAAGACCCAGTCTCAAAAAAGCAAGTGAGAAAGCCAACTTAGGAGAAGAGCATCTCATGTGAGGCACTCATGAAGCGCTAGCATGAAACCGCACACACCATTCTTCGACTCGGGTGTCTGGTGCCTCTGATGAAGCAATGTTCTTTTGAATTAAAATCACAGACAGATCACTCACTGTGCAGAAATATCCTCATTTTTCCCTTTTCCAACTGAAATAATCAACTCATCAAGGACAATGACAACAACAAAAGGCAGCAAGGACAATGTTATGAATCGATCATAGTTATTCCAAGCATATGTGTCATCCTCCACAAAGGCAATGACAGAGTTAGAAACAGCACTGGTCATTGAAGTAAGACCCATGCATCGACTGAAGAATGACATGATGCCAGAGACCAAAGTACCAGAAGATGACAGGATGCCTATGTCCACTGTAGCAGCCAATGCTAATGGTGCGATATACTTGGTAGTGCTGGTCAAGAGCAAACATCCAATAGGCTGATTGTTAGACACTCTATAAGTCAGTGTTTTGCATTTCATGTGCTATTTTTAATTCCTATGAAATGAATGCTAGTTTTTTTTATGTTTGTGTTATGGATGGAGGAGTTAAGACTTCAACCAAGAGACTTATGGTATCACATAGCTCATAAAAGGTAGTAGCAGGATTCAACCTGAAGTCAAACCCACCCCCAACCCTCTTAGTCCTGATGCTACAGGGAGAGACTCCTGACTTTATCCCTGAGGTCAGAAGACAATGTCTCTTTATAACTGCAGCATTTCCTTGGACAGAGCTGGACCATCATCAACCCATCTCTGTTTAAAGGGTTTTAATGCGGCAGCATAGAGAGTGACAAATGACAAGTTTTCTGTACATTGGTTATAGTAGTGGTAACATTTTAACTTTTACAGAAAAGACAAAATATAAGAGTGGAATATTGTGATTCCTGAAGTCAGTTTCTAGAGAACCCTCAGACCAGCCGTTCCATGAAAGTGTATAGTACTGCACAGACTGTAAAGCTAAGCAGGAGAGAGTTTGGTCACACTTGGTGGGTGGACCCCTGGACCCTAAATATTTGTTTAAAATCTGTATGGCTTTGCCGCTGGGAAGGCTCTAGCCTGCAACTCAAAGGAGTAAGGCTAACAGCCTCAACACACTTCTTCATGGGCATGGATCTTGCTTGAGGTTGGTCTTTTAACAACTTTACTCCAGGCTCTAACTGCTAGCATCACTGCCTGTCATTATTAGCTATTCAGTTAGTACTCTGCTAGCCATTCTTCCTAAAAGAACACAGCGGCTCACAGAGTGATAGTTCTACCTAAGTAAGCAAACAAGAAACCAACACACCAGGAATCCTACAACTAAAATCTGTAAATCTCCCACTGGGGATATAGGATTGTCTACATACAAAGACGTGTGTGTGTGTGTGTGTGTGTGTGTGTGTGTGTGTGTAAAATCAGTTCTTTAGGAAAATTAAGTTTAAAATCACAAACACAAAAATAAAATTTGATATTAAAAGAAAAAGTTAATTCAAGCATCGGTGATAATATTTTTCACACTTTAAACATTTGCAAATAGTCATTTCTTTAAAATAAGAAATGCTTCTGAAATGATGTCCCTTTATAAGTCAGTCTGACCACAAATGATGTCAGCATGTAATGTCCCTTTTAAAACATGAAAAAGGTGGTGCCATTAACCTGAGAGGTCACCCCTGCTCACATCTGTTCACTTTGCTCAATAAACCCCAGAGCCCTTCTATGGATGGCATAGCTATGAGATCTGCTTTCTGGTACTTCTCTCACCACCTAGAGGAACTTCCTCAGCTTTTTAAATCCACCCCAGCCTCCTGCTTCAGGAATGTCAGCCATATGTCCACCCCCAGGTCCATGTCTGATCCATGCCCTCTGCTGCCCAGACACCTTTAACCAAGAGGACCCCATGTTTCACTCTCAAATGTCAGCTCTAACTCTAATGGTATTTTCTTACTTAGATTTCCTTTGGTCATCGTGTCTAAAATTTCAGTAGCCTAGCATTTTCTCTCTGGCATTGGGCTTCATTTTCTACTCGAGCTGTTATTATTATTTTATTATTGAGTTGATGGTTCATATTTTATTTATTTTGCATATAGTCTGTCTCTCCCCAAGAGAGAGTAAACTCTAGGAAAAGCGAGAATTTTTGTCTTGTATCTTCAGTGCTGAATCCTTCAGCCCCAGAGGCATGCCTGGTGCAGATGAGACACTTAATAAATTATTCTGAGTATATTAACAAACACATACATATGTGAAAAATGTCTCAATGTGCTCAGTCTGAAAACTAAAACGTGGACAGCATGCTCCAAGTTTGGTGGGGATGAGGAGAAAAATGTAAATATTGCACTAAGCCTGTGTCATGGAGGGTGGACCAAGGGTCAGGCATGTTTAGATTATGAATTTGCTTGTGTTCAGTGTCCTAGATGGTTTTATTTCAATTTGACAGAAGATTCAGCTGTGTGCTGGATAGTTTTATTTCAGCTTACCATAAGATTCAGCTGAAAGACATTTCCTCAATTAACGGTTAGTGTATGAGGACCCAGCCCATTGTGGGTGGTGCCATCGCGAGCCTGATGGTCCTGGGTTCTATAAGGAAGCTGGCTGAGCAAACCATGAGGAGCAAACCAGTAAGCAGCACACCTCCATGGCCTCTGCATCAGCTCCTGCCTCCAGGCTCCTGCGGTAGTTGAATTACTGTCCTGACATCCTTCAGTGATGGACTACAGTGTGGGAGTGTAAGCCAAATAAACCCTTTCATCCCAACTTGCATTTTGGTCATAGTTGTTTCATCGCAGCAACAGTAACCACAAACGAGGAAGGAAAAGTGTATAGGTTAATCCCCAGGGCCAGCATATTTGAAAACATAATCTCTATGGCTCTGCATGTATAGGTGTTTAATTGTGACTGAGAAGCTGAAGTGAAGGGCATCTCATATCTATTGACATAAATTTAAATCATCACCATTAATGATATAGATCATGAGGATAAAGTATAATTCTTGTGGTATTCAGTTTCCTTTGTTTCGTAAATAGTGAAATTGAGGCGTAGGGTTTGATATCTATGCAAACTGAAGCACTCATGAGGCAGACTAGAACTGGGCAGCAGGGCCTACGGAATGCAGCCTGCTTTCTTGTTGTGACTACTGTGCCTGGTCAGTACTTATGACTTCCACAGGGCAAACAGGGGGAGCTATTATTAACCTTAATGTAATGGTCAGACTGCATGGAGTCAGTGACTCCTCCACATGGCCAGACCACACACATCCACTCACCTTTCTCTGTGGTGTCTTCAGCTTACAGAGGAAATCGGGAAACTTGAAGATAAAGTGGAGTGTGCTAATAATGCCCTGAAAGCAGACTGGGAAAGGTGGAGGCAGAACATGCAGAATGACCTCAGGTCAGCATTTACAGACACGGCCGAGGAGAACATCCGCTACTATGAGCAGGTAAGCCCGTGGTTCCTGAAAGCACTCCCTGGTTAAGTGGACTCTCCGCTGTCCACCTGCTCTGTTGAAAGAGGCAGGAAAAGAGTCTGATGTCACAGTCTGAAGCCTACTTGGTGACTCCATTCTGGTGTGTCTCTCCCTCTGTTGATTGCTCCAGAAGGATTTGCAGTCCTCAAAAGAGGGTCGGATGTTTCTGATGATGCCCTTAGTTTTCCCTTTCCTATGTCTATCTTATAAAGAATTTGCAAAGGAAGAAAAACAGCAGACATTTAACGGAGAATCAATCCAGAGCTGTCCCTGCACTCTGGGACACTTCTATCCCACAGCTACTTAAAAAGCTACTTACACGGGAGGAGCAGCTGATCTAGAGATCTACCTATACAAAACTAAAAAGCATTTGGGGGAGAGCAGGCCATCCTTTGTTAGCATTTTTCTCTTTGAATAATCATTTTGAATTTTGCAACTAACTGTCCTAGAGGTTACTTTCTCAAATGAATTATACAATGTTATTGCTTTTCCACCCAACGTAGTCTAAATATACTTTCCTGGAAGAATATTTAAAATACACTAACACTGCCTCTGACAAAAATAATAAATATATGAAATTGGTAGATTAGGGAATTTATACTGTATGCTACAATAATTATCATCTTATAGGTAGCTTAAATTCAGTAGTTATATCTTTTGAAAGATGAACTAATATGAACATTTTCATAAAATAGGAATTAAGTGCACATTTACTTTTAACCAAGCATTCTGCAGTAACCCCGAAGAGGGGCACAGCATGTACGACAGTCCTTTTTTCATAGAGTGATGCCCAGTATAGGAAATAGTTAAAGGCAGGCATCCTAAAAACCGTCATGCACGTTCTAGTATAGAAGTACATAGCGGGGAATCTAATCCAATATAAAAGAGATGCGGTGATCCTTGGAGAATAGTTTGAGGCTGAAACGTGAATTTCAAATAAGACATCTCTACTTGAAGGTGTGAGAGACCAAAATCCAGGTACCAAGTCTCATGGACAAGAACTTGGTAGTAAGGGACTTGTTCAAGCCCTTTAGCTGTGTGGGAGGAAGAAGCAGGGCAGCATGAAGATAAAGATTAGGCTGATGAACATGGTATCAGTTTAATCTCATCATTCCTTCTATGAAGGCTAATGAGTTTTCCTCTGATGATGCTCTTTCTCTCTCCTTATTGTCGGTCATGCATTCATACCCTTTAAGTAAGCCAAACAGCTAACATGTCTGTAAACCTCAGGTTTTGAATGGTCTAATATACTTCACCTTAATGAAGTCCTTTGTCCACATAAAGTGACAGTATGACAACTGTTTACATCTGCAGTGGTCATTACTTCTCCTTGTTGTCCAGCCCGGGCATATTTTCATTATAGCATCTTAGTGACAGTCAGCTGAGAAAAGGCCATAAGCATGCCTTCTAGAGTTGGACAGTGCACAGCAGTGAAGGGTGTGCCCTTTCCCTGCACAGAACCTAAGTTTGGCCCCCAGCAGCTATGTCAGACCACACACAGCTGACTGACAGTGGCTGCAGCACCAGAACATCCAATGCCTTCTTCTGCCGTATGAGTAACACACACACACACACACACACACACACACACACACACACACACACACTAAAAAATGGAAATAAATCTTTCAGAAAAAAAAAGAAAATGCCTTAAAAATGAGAATATATATACCTATTCATAGTGAAACAAAAAGCATTAAGATATTAAAATTATATGACAAATACAATCAATTTTTTTAAAAATGTAATTCCTGATGACTTTTCTAAGTTGGGCTCTTTTGCTTGGTTAGGTTTTCTTTTATTTATTTGCTATTAATTTGAGGTGTAGTCTTGATGTGTATGTAACCCTGGCTGTCTTGAAATTTCTGATGTAAACCAGACTAACTCATCCATATCTGCCTGCCTCTGCCCCTGCCCCTGCCCCTGCCCCTGCCCCTACCCCTGCCTCTGCCCCTGCCTCTGCCCCTGTCCCTGCCTCTGTCCCTCTGCCCCTCTGCCCCTCTGCCCCTCTTCCCCTGCCCCTGCCCCTGCCCCTACCCCTGCCTCTGCCCCTGCCTCTGCCCCTGTCCCTGCCTCTGTCCCTCTGCTCCTCTGCCCCTCTGCCCCTCTGCCCCTCTTCCCCTGCCCCTGCCCCTGCCCCTGCCCCTACCCCTGCCTCTGCCCCTGCCTCTGCCCCTGTCCCTGCCTCTGTCTCTCTGCCCCTCTGCCCCTCTGCCCCTCTTCCCCTGCCCCTGCCCCTGCCTCTGCCCCTGCCTCTGTTTGAGATTTGACATGACATCTTACATAAATGTGTATTCATGTTATTTTTGTGCTAAAACTTGGTTTATACACAGGCATTACTTCCTTGAAAACAGTTAAATTAACATTAACACGTCTAGTCACTGCAAATGTCACTCATAGAAGTTCACCTCACCCTGTTGTGTTTCTAACTCTGCCCCAAAGGGAAGTATATTTCTGTTACTGAAGATACAACTTGTGCTCTGTATCTTGGATGTGTTGTTTGGAAGAACAATTGATTTTTGTTACTATAACTTCAAAAGACCCTGCTCTGGATACCCCTTGTTGTTTCGGTGACAACTTTTAACATATCTGGCACATCAGTCCACCAAGGCAAGATAAGGAAGTTGGCACCCTTGAGTGACCAAGAAGTCTTAATTAGTAGAAAAGCTGCAAGGGCCTAAAGATCAGCAATGTGTTGTCATCTGTTAGCCTCAGACTGTCTCCAACACAGTGAAAAATGAAGGGTGTCATGATCTTTCCGTCCCCGTTTAATTTAATCATATCATCACAGAAACGCCTCCTTTTTCTTTAACATTCACATAGCTAACTCCCCAAAGGGTCTGTTCCTATGGCAAAAGATAAAACAGAGTTCACACATCTGCCTTTGGATTTACCTGTAGGAAGGGAAATGATCACAGCTTGGATAACTTCAAATTTAAATATCAAAATGACAGAGGAAATGGAGATCACACATATGCACAGTGGGTCTGAGTCAGACACTACCCATTGCCATTCTGAAATGCCACGCTTAGGTTCCTGACTCTCTGGCTAAGGGATGGATATACAATGTTACTCCATTATTTTCCTCCCATGAACTCACACCCCACTTCCACAGTATCGGCATGCATTTGTTTGTGTAGGGGACCGGCCCACACAGTATCTGCTACCAATTCCACTGCTCTGAGAACACCGTGAAGTGTGTGGACGCAAACTAAGATGACAAGGACATCACTAGGGGATGAGAGATTATGGGAGTGCAATCATGTGGGTGCTGTGACCTTGACTGAACCAATATGAGACAGGACGTGGTGGTGCAATAGCATATAAACAAATTCCTACTGATGTGGCAATGGCAGGGATATTGGAACAGTACACTATGGCATGTGGAATTAAGTGAGTGGATGTTTTTCACTGTTTCTGATTATCCTCAATGCTTATAGTGATAGAGAAAAAGCTTCAAAGAACATTGGTCCTCGAGCAAAATGGTGGATTACAAGAGTGCATGCTTCCGAATGCTTTGTTTTGCCATCTCTGACTTCTCGGCTATCCCACCTCCTCTTACACATGAGCATTCCGTACCTCCTTGAACTTCGTTTCAGGGTAGCTTTAGAATGGCTCTAGGTTTGACCAAAACTGTAAGAGAACAGTGACCTTTTCCCCAGTAGAAACTTGTCTAGTGACCTCACTGTGAATTTTAAGGATGTTACAAACAGCCCTGATTTCTCTACAGTTCTGCAGATGGCCCTTTGCTTCTGGAAATGTCTTTGCTTCTTTTGTGTGTGCTAATACACCTAGAGCAGCCTGACTGGAATAAACAGGATAGGGAATTGACCAGAGATACCTGGAAGCTGTGTTGAGGGGTGGACTTAATAAAAGGAACTGGATTCTAGGGCATCTGTAGTTCACAGACTGTTATGGTTTTTGGTTTTGGGTTTTTTTTTTTTGTTCCTTGTTTGTCTTTTTATTTTGTTTTATTTTATTTAGTATTACTAGTAAGTGTATAAAAATCATTATTTTGTCACCTAATGTTCTATTTAAAAGAAAAGTAATACATACTTACTGAAAACTACCACATAGAAATTAAGTAGTTATCCTGAAGTAAAGAAGACAAAAAGTTAATAAACCCATCTTCTACAGAAAAGTAGATACTAGTATAATTATAGAAAAATAATTGGCTAGCCCAGAATTATCATACTGATTAAATAAAGGTTTGCACAGCCCTTTTAGGAAGTGCCCACATGAAATATATTACTTCTTCATTTGGGGCCATGAGAATTAAAATGAATGTATTTGGGGTTTTTTCCATATGTTTCAGTTGTTTTACATAATTTTTCAATTAGTCATAATTGCCATGTATTTGTAAATCATGCAATTAGATATTTACTAATACTTAAAATGTGTGTATTTGTTTCCATCGTAAGTAATACTATCAAGCCAGCGGGCTGGTATGTGTGCGTGAGGGACACGGGGAAGGAACAGGTACTTGTAAGTAGGGAATGAGAGAGCCAGGAAGCCATCATGGACTTGAACATGCTGATACCTGCCAGACATAGGTCAATGGGGAGCCATGTGTCTATTTGGTCAGAGATAAGGAAAATGACTCTTCTTTGCATTCAGGACCCTGTTTCACAGTTTCCTGAGCAATCAGAAATCCTTCTGTAGTCCAGCTTTGCCAAGGACCAGCCTCAGCTTGTGGAGGGGTTCAGAGAGAAGGGCTGCCTGGGATCTGTAAAAGAATGACTCGACGTCAAACCCTGGATCCAAGCTGATGGGATGGCCTGTGTTCTGCTTGCTGTTTAGAGACTGTCCATGGCCTGCTTGCTTGTGTGTCTGGCAGTTCTCCAAGCACTTCTCCCTTTTTTTTTTTTTATTTTTTTTGGTTCTGTTTTTCGGAGCTGGGGACTGAACCCAGGGCCTTGCGCTTCCTAGGTAAGCGCTCTACCACTGAGCTAAATCCCCAGTCCCCACTTCTCCCTTTTTATCCTACAAAAATATTCTCTGCATAGCATATCAACTCCTGCAGAACCCAGGGCCTGTCTTTTATTTTACATATCAATCAGGCCACTTACTGCAGGTTTACTTTTGATTATCTTATGAATCAGCATCCTGTGATCCCAACCCTTTGATTCTTAGGAGAGAGAAAACATACGTTTTTTTTTTTTTCTTAACCTTGCAAAAGAATTCAGAGATTTGTCTGCCTTTGTGTAGCACTGAAGATGAGCTAGTTGGGTGGGGCCCTTCCCTGAAATTACCATTCCTACCACACCTGGACCAAACGAACCTCCTAGGTTGACCTGGAACTCAGGAATCTGCCTTTATATCTTTCTGACAATTAGGCTCATAGTGTAGCTGCCTTTGTTCCTTTAGATTTATGAAGCCCCTCATAATTCATATTGTATCCTTATAGTTTGCATAGTTGAAAAAATATATGTATGTATATGTACATACATATACATATATATGTATACACACATATATGTATATATATATTGAGCTCCTGTATTTAGAGCTCTTTTCCATAGACTTAAGGCCTGCCCTGAAAGTCCCAGTATTTACCATTTTGATGGGACATAACCACACCTTCAACCCCTGGACTGGAGCTGTCCTTAATTCTCCTGGAGTCATTAACAGGGAGGACATTCCTCAGAGGAATGCGAAAAGACACAAACAAGCCTTATGCCCACAGCAGCCATAGACACGTATGGAGGCTCAATCCAAGGCTCTGTCCCAGGGCCAAGGACCATGTCACTCTGTCCCCACCAGGGCCATGCCTGGCTCAGCACAACTTGAATTGAGCCCAGACTCAGTTTTGGAAGAAGTTGGTGGACCTACCCTTTTGGGGAGAAATGGTGTATTCTTTGGACTTGACACCCGTACCAGCAATCCAAAGTATTTGCAAGGCTACGACAGAAATACTTAAGCACTTGTCTAAATTTCTCTTTTTAAGTCTTAAGATAATATTAGCTGTTTAAAATTTGGGTGATATGAATTTTGAATAACCAGAATTTCAAGTGCAGGCAGGGAACAGGAGGGAGGATCTTAGGGAATGTGAACAAATTGGAAATAACAATGGAAATGAAATGTACAAAGAAAATATTTTTTATGCTAACCATAAAATAAATAAAAAGAAGCAATTCTATAATTATCAATAAAATATGTACAAAAAAAGCCACAATGAAACTCAGTCCTTTGTATACTGGCTTTAAATTAATTTAAAAAAAAAAAGACTATGATCAAACTGATGTGTATGGCACTGTGGTAGATCTAACTTTAAGCTTAAATCTTTTTCATATAGTTAAAGTTTATTATGGAAAAATAATATGCATATTCACTTTATTGATATAGCTTTACAGTTTCTTCCTCTTTTTTTGAGACAGTGTCTTGTTGTGTATCCCAGTATGGCTTAGAACTCTCTCCGTAATCCAAACCAGTTTCGGGATTATGGCGGTCTTCCTGCCTCAACCTCTGAGTGATAGAATCACACGCAGGCCTCGTTGTACCTTGTGCTGATATTTCAAATGTGTCTTATTCAATCACTTGTAATGGACAGACCTATAGAAAGATTTTGGGGCATACTGGACACCACAAATATTTGAGTTCACATGTACATCTTGGAAGTAGGAAAGCATTTATGGAGAAGTGCATTTTCTGGGACATCCATGAAAATAGAAAAATAAATATCTTGACAAAGGCAAATCTCTATCCAAATGGGCACTACTGCCAAAGATTTTCTGAAATCCAAATCTAGTTACTTGTGATCCATTTAAAAATTCCATGCCTGTACAAAAAAATAACTTAGGCCTTCCTCTACAAACGAATAGACAGACAGACTCCCAGGGTTCTGAATGTTCTCCAAATGTAGTTACCTTTATTCCAGAATGCAATGCAGCCCTTGTTATGTTTGGAAAATAGGAGCCTGCAAAGGGTTGCCTTTACCTCAGTTTTACACCACAGACTTGACACATTTTTCTGATGCAGGGGCAGGGCAGAGGTGGGGAGGGGATGCTGAAAACCAGCCTGGCCCAAGATAGAATAGCTCCCAAGAATTCTGATATGAGGTGGAAGTGTATTGATTATAATTATAAAATTGCTACCTAGGAAAGATCCTGATCCAAATTTCTGTCAGAAATTTTGTTCTTTTCGAAGCTAGAAAATCAGAAAAAAAAAATTACTTGAGTAAAAGGAGCAAGGAGAGCAGCCTCCCAAAATTTTATTCTAACTAGCACAGGAGGAATGTCATCTTCATCTGCTGTCAGCCTAAGGATAAAGTGACTTTTAAATCCAGGAGGAAAAAGCAAAGGAGGGAAACTCTAGCCATTTTCATATTCCCTAGAGTTTAGTAAAGTGGCTTGAAAATTTATAGAAAATCTAGTTACACTTTCAAAGTCACAGACTTTGAAAGAGGTTGTGACTTCAGAGGAGTGCAGTTCCAGAGAGAGCAGCGTGACTCATACGAAGGAATCAAACGTGATTGCACCACGGACCGCGGACCATGAAACGTGAAGATGTGAGAACAGCACATTTAAGGATGAATCCAGAAAAGAATGGAAAGAGTCACGGGTCACATTTCAAGAGAGAGTGAGGTTTGAGGAAGGGGAGTTGAGAAACTTCCAAATAGTACCAGAGTCAAGTATGTGGACTTTCTTTGAACTAAAGAAAGGAAGAACTCATATGCTTATAAAGTTATTACAATGAATCCCGGATGGAGACAGCCTGAAGGGAGAAAATGGCTGCTTGGTTGCTGTTCCGCTCTGTGCTCTCAATCAAGGAGGGAAATGGAAATAGGATGGGTTTGCCCATCAGAAAACCAAAACCAAACAAAGGTGCATTTAAAGAGGTTAAATGAAAACCATCCATTCCACAGAAAGGCAAGGCTGGTTATGTTAATTTCCTGCGGGGTGTTATGAAAACCCTTTACCCAGCCAAAAAGCAGTTACAGCCTCAACTGAAGCTTTTAATTCTAAATTGATTCTTAGTAGGGAGATTGACAGGTCTTCTAACCACCCCCTTTTCCCTCTCTGGATGACTGTGAAAGTTAACTCCAGAAACTTGGAGCTCTGACACCTGTTTCTAATTAATGTCCTCTGCCATTTGGATGGGTGTCATACATAGTCACCAGCACTGCTCAGCTCTCTCTGTATGAGTCACCTTGTAAAGACAAGGGTGGACATGGGAGAAACTTAACTCATGTAGAGTTTCCCCTGTGATTTTGAACCTAAAGAATGCAGGCAGTTTTGGATTTCCTTTTAAAATCTTGGGGCAAAGATCTAATAGGTAGCGTATATTAAATCGTTAAGTTTCTTTACATATTGGCTCTCTCTCTCTCAGGCTGAATCTGAGTAAAGAGACACATTTTTTAATAGTCAATCTCACTCTCACTCCTGCAAAAGGAAAGCGACAGCATAGAGAGTGGAAGAAGCCAAGAGCGCAGTCCCGAGTGACTGTGTATTGCATGTTCCTCTCAAGGACCACAAGGCCTCAATGCCAAGGAAGTGCCAAAGCCTTCCCTAGGTAAAACTCAACAGGAATAGCAAAGATTTCCTGGTGTTGGAGTGGGCTGTTGAGTTCAAGCAAATGTCCTGTGTGTACAAAGCCTAACCCCAGCAGCTTCCTCCCGCAGGGGTTTCCACCCTGAGACTGCTGCTTTGGAGACCGCCTACTGAGATGATTAGTCAACACTCTCCCCTTTGCCCTCCATAATAAACGCACAAAGAACTCAAGTCGCTATGATAGTCCTGTCACTCCATTGCAGTGATCACTACCCCCAGCCCAGCTTTTCTATGTGTGTCTGTCCTTCCTTGAGTCACTCATTACCCCTAGTCAGGGTTCCAGGACCAAGCTCTAGAATTGTAGCATAGCCAAGGTAGAAGACTCTAGAATGGTCTAGGACTGGGAAGTTGGAGTTCATATCAAACTGGGCTTTTTGTTTGTTTGTTTCTTTGTTCCATTTTTAAAACAAATTCCTAACAGTTTCTAACATCTGACACATAAGAAAACAAATCTCTTAATGATAACAAAACAATTCATTAAGGAAACAACTCTCAGTGTCTTGGCCACTGTGGAAACTGTCTCAGAATATCATTATACACTATAGGACTGAAGTGCCCATGCCCGTGTGAGAGAGAGAGAGAGAGAGAGAGAGAGTGTGTGTGTGTGTGTGTGTGTGTGTGTGTGTGTGTGTGTGTGCGTATGAAGGAAGGGAGGATATTGTTTTTATACTTTTTTTTTTTTTTGTTGGAGCTGGGGACCGAACCCAGGACCTTGCACTTGCTAGGCAAGCGCTCTACCACTGAGCTAAATCCCCAACCCTGAGGAAATTGTTAAGTATGCATACCCACTTAGGCTAATAGGCTCAGAAGATTATAATTGTACTCAACTTAATCATTTTTCATGCCAGTTTAAATGTTTTAATCCATTGTGCTCTTGTGCCTTTCTAATTTTCTCTCTTAGCCACCAGAAGACACTACCAGAAGCCAAACAATCTCAGGGTTAGGAAATTCAGGATGAGTCTAGTAAGCATCCAATTCACATAAGTGTGGTCACATAGGTGTGGTAGAAAACAGCTACTTCTTTTTATCTCAGTGACATGTGATGTCCAACTATTAAATAACTAGAAGCTCTTTCCTAATTTTTTAAAAAGATCAATATTATTAATTGTTTAATAATTCACTCCATCATCCTTTATGTCATCTACATCATAGAAAACAATTTTTATCTTGTGAGCAATCAGTTCTTATTTCAAATAAAACCAGACGTATGCAATAAGAATGAATAAAGCAAGAGAAGAAGAAATCCTATTGCCCTAGGATGTTAATAAGTCTGTTCTTACTGTTCAGAGGCTTTATAATTGACTATAGATCCCAATTTTCAGTGCGTGATTTATTTGTATTTTTAATTATTTTGAGCTGCTCATTGGAGGCAATTGCCATAGTATGTTCTGCCCTCTCCCTCCCTGTAGTCAGAAGAAAGACTACAGGGACTGAAGCTGTAGTAGATACTAAGGAACGACCTTAACAGCTAGGAAAATGGTCCCTGGAAATTTGGTATAAACAAAGAGAAAAGAATTATAAACTGAACTCAAAGAAATGTACATTTAATATTAAAGGGTGGCCAGGTGTGTTGCAGTATAATTGCAGTATTTTGGGAGACTGAGGCTGAAGAAATTCCAAATTCCACGACTTCCATGGCAGCCTATGCTGCATGGTAACTTCCAAGGTAGGCTGACTTATAAAGTGAGAGTCTCTCTGAAAATTAACCAAAAAAAGGTGATGATTTATATCCACATTTCTATCCAAATAGTCCACATCATTGCTCATTGCTTTACATAACTGCCATTTTTTTTATTTTGTCTCATATAATTAGAAAACATCTTTGGTATATTGGAAGTTTCCGCTGTCTCAAACTTCTATTAAAATCGTCTTGTCACGACTTTATGTCCTGTAATATAATTGTTTCTCAGTTATCCATGCTAATGAAAACCAGTTTATGTGTGCAATAGGGAGGTAAGGCATAGGCACCTGCTTTCCCCATACTTTAAACCAGGCATGCATTTCTGAGGCTTAGTTGTTTAGAGATTTAATAGGAAGAGATTAGGAAGGATTAAATACTTTAGAACATACAAAGAGTATACACAGGGATATCACATCTTAAGGGAATCAACTGATGAGAAATTTAGAATTGGCTGTCAGCCTTGCCACTCACTGATTATAAAATCGTAATTGTGTCCTGATGGTGCTCGTTGGCTCATATATAAGTGAAAAGCAATAATCTTCTCCTATGTCCTATAGGGCACGCGTGGTCACACGTACACACACGCACTCATGCACTCAATCATGTACATACACGTGAACCATAAACCTATAGGAGAACGGAAGAAGAAAGCATGGGAAATGCTTTAAAATGAGCTACCAAAACATTTTTATCATTGTGCTCTGATCAATTATTTAGTGAGAGGAGGGGGAGTGTTTTCACTGTCACTACTTGTAGGCTCAGTATATGGTTAACCAAAAATCAGCTTGAAAATGTAAGCTTGGGAAATGACCACTTTTAAGCCGATGAGCCTCCTGTAGTTGGCTGATTACATCAAAAGCAACACTGGAGTGAGGAGAACACACGAGTTGAAAGAGTATGAATGCAAATTCAGGCACTTGGATTAGTTTCTCAAAGAAATATTTCAGCTGAATAAATAATACCTGAGGCACCGTCCGTCTTTATCAGACTTTGAGTTAGGCATCCACAGACTACTACAGAATAATAAATAAGTGGGCCACAAGATGGCGTCTGTAGCTAATGAGTCTTTACTTTAACCCTTGCAGCTGTTAAGCTGCCCACACAGATTACATTGTACTGGTAGAAAAGCAGCATATAAATCCTGTTATTCTAAAGTTGCCGTTATTTCTAAGGTTAAAACGTGCAAGATAGCTCTCAGAATCTGGATTTAGACTTTTTCAGAAGTGAGGTTCCTCTCCTCCTTTCTCTTCCTGTTGGTTTGGTTTGGTTTGGTTATCATGACTGTTTGTTTGTTTGTTTGTTCTCCTTTTCGGCAGTATGGGGAATTGAACCCAGGGCCTTTCACATGCCAGGCAAGTGTTCTCCCACTGAGCAACATATGCAGAATATTTGAATAGCTGCACATTTTTAATTTGAAGCAGACTCACTGGCTTGCCCAGCCTTGGCCTTGAACTCACTCTTTGATCCATCCGTTCTTTGAAGTTGCAATCCTCCTGCCTCAGATTCTCAACTAGATGATATTAAGTTTTTTGCCACCAGGAATTGCTATTCATTTTTTTGAGCCTGAAACTGCAATATAGAAAACAGGTTTCCAAGTTGTTAAACGAATGAAAGAAGAGCAGCAGGACTGAACCGGTTAGTGAACCAGTAAGGAAGCAGTCAGCACATCATGTAGGCTAACACTAGCAACTATGGTGATGACTGAAGAGATGTCTCATGTGCCTATTGATCTTACTTTTGTAAACCATATGATGGTAATTATCCTGCAAATACCAAACCCTTTGGGGTATGTTTAAAAATTTATGGTCACCATATTTCATAATGTCTCTAGGCAAGCAGAACTAGACAATATTGTAAATCTTACGGAATTCCATTCACCAACTTCTTGTTAGCCTCAGTCAGACCCTGGAACCTTCCATTTTAGTGTAAACCCATTTATTCTGTAAGTGGATGAAAAAGCCAAGCAAGACAGAGAGTCACAGTGTGGCATAGACCTCCTCGTGTTCCACCAGGTGACACAATTTCAGTATCAACTCGTAAATGCAGACACTTCTGTGGAAAGCTGTTGCACCTTGGGAACGTTACTGTCATCATTGACTCTCTTTCTACCTTGATCACATCTGTCTGCAGGATTACAGTGCACCTGGGAACTATGGAGACATTTGCCTGTTCTGGTAGCAAAATGCCATCACCTCTGCTGAAGCAGCAAGAGATTTGCTTTAAAGCCAAAAGTCAGTTTGGGAATCAAAACTTATGTTCCTAGCATCTTTTGTTCATGTTTGGCCCCATTTCCCAGCTACTGTCTCTCAGAAGCTTTAGTGTTTGGCCTTTGGCTATAGAACAGTCACCTGTGGAGAATACTTGCTGGACTTTCAGTGGATTTGTAGTGAACCTCATATTCAGTTCCACCCCATCCTGGCTAACACACATCCACCAATGGTACTTAACTTTCCATAGTGTGGATCATTTGCTCTGTGCCCTTGGGAACACACAGCACAGTGTCCTGTGAATCAGTTTTTTTGGTTTTGTTTTTAATATTTACTGTTTCACATGTGTGCAGATGTGTGTGTGTGTGTGTGTGTGTGTGTGTGTGTGTGTGTGTGTGTGTGTGTGTGTGTGCACTAGGGCATATGCCTAGGGAGGTCAAAGGATTACTTTAGGAAGCCAGTTCTCTCCTCCTGACTTTGATCTGAGGAGACAACTCATGCCAGCAGGCTTGTGTGGAGTGTGCCTTCGCTCTCTGAACTGTGTGGCTCCCAAATTCATTCTCTTCACTAAAATGGAATTATCTGACCCCAGCAGAAGCTACTTAGAGGAAAACAATGTGTGACACTTAAGAAAGGAGAGGTCTGTGCTGCTGTAAGTTATCCAGCAGTTGTATAAGAAACTCAACTTGGTAAAGCTAGCTGATACTGCAAAGACTAGGCCAGAGAGGCTGCCTGTGGTTAATGTAATTTTTAAATATATTTTATCCTCCTTCTGGTTTTTAGCTTGATTGATAGTGATGATGGTTTAAAATGTAAAGAAGTAAATGCTTAATCTCAATTTAAACCCCAATAAATAGTAACACCTTATTTACAAAGCTAACTTACAAAGCAAATACCACTAGGTTTCGAGACATGGGTGACTTTATCCTTAATGCTTTTCAACCATCACAATACTGATTATGGGAAATGCTCTTGGTCTTAAGCTGCTTAGCTGTGCTGTGTGAACTGCCTGACACTTGAGCTCTTAAGTTGTCTAGTCCAAAAGGAAGTGAGAAAGAATAGCAAGAAAGGAGACATGCTAGGCCTCAGCGTTTTGATATTTCTAGTTCATTCATTTATGTGTGCAGCATTTGAGTGTGTGCATGTAGAGATCAGCGGACAGTTTGTGGGAGTTGTTAATCTCCTTCCCCCATGGGAATCTAAGGGAGCGATTCTCAACTTGTGACTTGAGACCTCTCTAGGTACCTCTATCTCCAAAAATATTTACATTATGATCCATGACAGTAGCAAAATCACATTCATGAAGTAGCAATGGAAATAATATTATGCCTGGGTGTCACTATGGCATGAGGAACTGTATTAGGAAGGTTGAGACTCCTGATCTAAGGGGACAAACCCAGGTTGTCTAGCTCTGCAGCAAACAGCTTTATCCACTGAGCCATCTTGTCCCTGTGTTTTGTTTTTTAGAAGAAATGTATAGATTGACATGATGTCATGTTATCAAATAACTCAACTATTACCCCCACGTGAGTGGGAAGGGATAATTAACTAAATATGTTTACTTAAAGTAAAATAATTAATAATTAATAATATAATAATAATTTGAAAAGAGGACCAGAAAAAATGAATTAACACCTAAAAGCACTTGCCACCAAGCCAGGACCCAGACATTATAAAGAGAGAACCAGTTTCCACAAGCTGTCCTCTGCCCTCCACACATGTGCTCCACACAAAGTAAATAAATCAACTAATAAAAGTGATGGGAACAGGGTAAAAGAATTTGAAAATCTCTGAAGAGATCGGATGGCATCCTGAGTCACATAGATCAAGACCCAGAACTGTCATTGAGTTTAAGCCTGTGCCGAAACGAGGCCAGAGGACATGAGGACAAAGCTTAAATTTAAAAACTAGACAGCAAAGGAACCCAGGAAAACAGTTCATGAGAAAGGGAGAATGCAGACTTTATGTTAATCAACATGTTCACCAATAAATTCCTTCTTCATAGCCATCTGCATTTACTAAGTGTGTTACTGTATTAGCTGAACGCCCGATGTTTCTAGACACCAACATCTTCAGTGGTAAATCTACTACCAGAACTAGAGCATGGTTAAGAAATACACAAAGAATCACCTTCTATATACGCAGATTTTAGTATGCTTTTTTCTTAAACATTGATCACTCTGATGCCTCCTATACTTTCTTCCAACCTCTCCTTCCAAAGAGCCCTTCTTCTACTGTGTAAAAGACATCTTGCCATGTTTGCTAGTGACTTGCATACTCCGTCGGTGACGTAGATCTGTCATTCTCCATGTGCTGATGCATAAACACTAGCTATGGTCTCCAGAATATTTGCGGTGCTTCAAATATACCTAGGTTATTCAAACCCCAGCTTCCTCACTTACAAAATAGAGTTGATGATAGTAATGTGCACTCAAAGAAAGCATGGTGTATAAAACAGCCATTGTAATGCCTTTTGAATATTCATAGCAATGTATGCAATATTGACTGTACATCTTACTCTACTGTTATGTGATTTTTCAGTAATCAAAATCCATAAAATCTTTTCTCTGTCTCAAGTTAGAGGATGGCAAGGAAGTTACTCAATAGCTAATATCTCTTTACCATGTGTCCATGTCCTTAGTGCTTCCATTACAAATAAATGGTAGTTCATTATACTACTTCATATAGATGGCGAGTAGTATGTCACAGCCATTATTAGACTGGCTTAGTTGAGGTACGATAGGACGGTGACTGAAGAGAGTCTGTTTGAGGGCCAGTGTCATTCTCAGTACAATTCTGAGTCTTTATTTAGCATGAATTCTAAACAAAGAAAGCTGTTGGAAATTTCATGTTGACATTTAACCTGAGAGGTGGTCAGCTTCTTTAAGTGTTAGCTTGGCTGTGTTGTTTAAAATGTGCTATTTATCCAAAAGCAGCAAACACTTTGGATGGTTCTACATGGTTAACAGGTGCTGGTTATGGGTGACCTCGCTGAGAAGGGACAAGAGCTCAGCAGAAAGGTCTTTAGGGAACATGAACTCTCCCAACCTATGGATAAGGTTGTGGATCGGTTTTCTCATTGTATTCATTTTTCATTTTTATACTAAATTTGCTGATGGAGATCTGAAACTGAATTTAAACTGGAAAGAAAAATATATTCCTACATAACCAATATGTATTGCATATATGCATAAAAGGTAAACTATAGGATTTTTTTCTTACAGATTTTCTTTCTCAGATGTATATACTTTCACATCTATTTGTAATTTGCTGAGAATTTTTTATTTAATTGGGAATAGAATAGGCTGTGAAATTTGGCAAATGCTCTTGGGTACTGTTGCCATGGAGATGATGTTGCGTTTGATATGTTAATGATGTTGAGTGTTGATCAAACCTTGCATTTCATGATAAAATCCACTTGCATATTACATATAATTCTTTGTATAGATCACTGGCTTTTCTTTGCCTTTTGAAAAGAGATTTTGCATCTACATTTCTGATTAAAATCGGTTTTTAGTTTTTTATTTCTCCTACAATGTCTTCAGTTGAGTTAGCTAAAAAGCTTGCCCGGGTCTCCAGTCTTCCCTTTGTATTTGTACTACTTTGCTTTGCTGATCTTTGCCTTCTGAGTAACTGACCATGGCTACATATCATCTGCACTTCACTGCAACATCATAAAGCTTGTGAAATTTCCTTCTTGAAGTCAGTAGGATCTGAGCTAAGAATGCCTTGCTATTCTTCACTCTTGATAAATCTTGTCATCTTTTCTTTGCCATTTTATGCTGTGGGGAATCGAACCTAGAACCTTATACATGCTAGACAAGTGTTTTACCACCAAGCCCTATCACCCTACCCTATCTTCCTTTTTTATGATCAGTAGGTCAATTTAATAATATTGCTAGCCTTCTCAGAGATTCAACATTGAGTGTCATTGTTTTTTTTCCTCTATTATTTGTCCTATTGTCTTGTTTTGATTCCCACTCTGGTTTGCCCACACAGATACACAAATGCACATGCATACACATGCTACAACTTACCTTGACTTTAGTATGTTTGTTGGGAGGTATTTGTTTGACTTTTGCTCTTTTGGTTTTTAAAGTAGAACCTAAATGTATCAATTGATGACCTTTTCTTCTTCTCTAATATAGGCAATTAATCTTTTTCTCTTTATTCCCTTAGTGGTATTTAGTGGTATATAGGACTTTTTGATATATTGTGAATTATTTTTTATTCTGTTAAAAATAATTCCTTACTGCCCTTTTTGTTTTCTCTGTGGTCTAGGAGTATTTAAATTTCTCCTATTTATATTACAAATACTCAGGGGTTATCATGGGTTTCTCTAATTGTTTTTTTTTACTTAATTCTACATCATTCAGTGATCAAAGTTCATGAGACCTTAATCTTGTATATACTTGTATATATTTTTTTATAACAGGGTCTCATTCTATATCCTAGGCTGGCCTGAAACTCATGATGTAGCCAAGACAAAGATACTAACAATGAGTAATACTCAAGCATCAGTCTCTTGTGTGTTGGAATTACAGCTGTGTGCAACCACACCAGACTATTGAGGCTTCTCATATGGTCCAGAGTATAGTGCATGAAAGAGATGTCTTTTCTGGTTTTGTTTTTTAGATATGCATTAGGTCAACTTGATCTATCATGTGCTTCAAATCTATATCATTTTTTTTCTGTCCACATGTTAAACATAAAGGACCTGAAAAACCAATCATATATATGTTTACCTTTCTCTTTGTATTGGTATGTTTTGGTTCAAACCTACAACTTCTACTCTTATAAAATATCAACTTTGTCTTGATAATGGTCTTTGTTCTAAGGACTTCAATACTAATATAATATTATTATTCAACCTTTTCTTTGACGTGTGTTTTATACAGACATACACAATTCTTTTTCATTTTTCATTTTGCCATTATATTTAAAATACATAATAAATCTAAACATGCTACAGGTGGGTATTAGTTTTCTGTTTCAGCAGACAGTCTATTCATTTTATTACGATGCACACTTTGTAGACATTTACATTGACTTGATAGGATTAGGTTTGAGTGTATTATCTTACTGTTATTTTTTTATTCGTCCTGTTTCCATTTTCTTTTTGGCTTTGGGGATTAATGGACACTTTTATATGATTTATTTTTCCTCCTGTTGGTGTACTGTGTATTTCATTGTTCTCTCATTTTAGTGACATTTTAGCCATTAAATATTGAATTTCAACACCCAGTCCTAGCACATAATAAAACAACTGATAGCATTCTCAGAACTCTTGTGCTAGATGGGGTGCATGAAGTGAATGTCGAGTTATAAACATGTATGTTTCATACTTAATGTAGTAGATCCTATGGCCTCTGAGCCTGTTTGTATAAGCACCAGGTCTAGATGCCAGCGTGCAACCTTTTAAGGTCCAGATGAGTAACTGAGTTTTCTTTTCTCTCCTGTCAATGGGATAACAATGCACTGTCTTAGCAAAATCTTATTTCAGCCCCAGATATAGTTTCCTCTTGTTTGTCAATAGTATCGCTCAGGAAGAATTAGAACACTAAGCCAGAGAGATGGTTCAGTTGGCAAAGTGCTTGCTGCACAAGCTCGTGTACCTAAAATACCCCATGGAAAAAGCCTGGAGTAGAGACACAAAGCTGTTATCCTAGTACTAGGCAGGTGGAAATAGAAAATTACCCAGTACTTGCTATCCTGACAGTCTAGCTAAGTCAGTGAAGTCCATGTCCGATGAGACATCCTGTCTCAAAAAGCCATTTACAGAGCAATTAAAACACACACACACACACACACACACACACACACACACACACACACACACTGAGAGAGGTGGGCAGGATATCAAAATATCTGAGAAATGACAAATGCTCTCTGATGGAAACAATGGAGCAGATGGCTATGGGAATGTGTGAACTGGGCTGCATTAGGAATTATTTTAACACTGACCATCAACTACCGCTAATCCTTCTCATGCTGTTTGCATCATACAGTGCCTTGCTACATGGGAATCATTCCTCACATCACAGACTGACCTCCCGTTGGAAGAAGATCCCGAAGATAAACTTTGATCCTATGGAAGACTCCTGTTTGATCTTTGAGAGATAGCGTCTATCAACCAAAGTTATTTTTTTCTGGATTGGCTGTGCCCTTTATAAAGAGGATGAAAAATGATTTTGCACTGTCTGGAAAACCAACCATATAAAAACTCAGGTATTCCAGGTCATCAACATGAATTTGTGATATAAGTATATCTATCTAGATATATAGGTCTATTATGTGATATATTCTACAGATCTACAGATCTGTTATATAGATAGATATTTATCTATGTCTATGTGGATAGAAAGATATTTAGTGTAATTGTAATTATGTTGTTAAATTTATGTGCCATTAATTACATATAGAGGTTTTTTTTCTTAATATTTTACAGTGGAATATTAAATTTTTCAATATGTTGCAAAGACTTGGTTTTAATAAAATCTTTAATAAGAATTGGTTGTCTATGATGTGTTCATTTTCTATCAGAGATAAATCTTCTGAAAAAGTTATAATGTTAATTATGTGTTATCTAGCATATTATGCATGTACTTTAATGTCATCATAATTTACTTTGACATTAAGAATTTGAAGTAAATGTAAAAAATTATTAAACATGAATAACAATTGTTTAAAATTTTATTAAATAAAATGGTGGTTTTCAACAATGTAAAATTTTTCCAATCACATTAATATATTCTCTTTTTTGTAAATTTTTGCATATCTTTACAACTTATATCTGGCTTCTATTTTTAATGCATAAAGGACCTTGAGTCTACCTTACAAAGCTGTGCTGTGAGTGCTTGTGGTTCACAGTGATGAAGAATGTTCACGTGTGGATCTGTGTTTCACCCCACCACTGGGGTGTCAGAATACCACTCAGGGAAGCTAGGCTATGTTCCTTCTTTGTCACTATCCGGGTGTTGGGCTCAAGGGGCACACCAACCCACCACTCAAGGAAGGCAAAAAGCAGCCTAAGATTGAGCCCCAGCCTGTGGTTCTCCGGGTGAGAAACAGACTGTGTTTCTCAAACTCCTGGGCACCCAGATGCTGCTGGAAAACTCATGGAGTTGAGAACAGGGCCCGAAGACCAGAGATGAGCCCAGCCCAAGGTGGGAGAAACCTATCTTAGCTCATGGTGTCAGGAACTCTGAGGGGCCTTCTGCAGGAGACCGAGTAGCCCCGCTCAGTAATGAAGGCTTAATATCCCCACGGTGGTCCTTGCAAGGGAGACAGGCCTTGCTTGCCCAAACTGTTTATTCATGGTGGAAGGGGTCCATACAACTCCTCAGGGTGGACAAGAGATTAAATACCTTTTGCTGGAAGGAATATCCAGGAAGGGAAACTTATTGGCTAAACCCTTGGGCCAGCCCATCTAGATTCCTCATTAGCATGGAGAATTCTAGGCTCTATGATTTGTGACCAGTTGTCATGGTCCTCTTAGTGGGGTGTAATGGTAGGTAATGTGCTCCAGGACAGGAATGTGGTTGGGAGCAGATTCAAACCCCTACCATTCTCAGTTATTAGAATCATTGGGGTTCCTTAATCTGCGTGACCTCACTGGTCTTCCTGTCTGGTGACGCGGCTCCGCTTGCCCCATATTCATGTGTATTTTGCAGTTAGCACAGGCCATCTTTCAGAAACCAGTTGCCAAAGGGCATGTTTTCTTTTACTTTCCTCAAAGCAATTAGTTTTACAGAAAGCAAACCATGCTTTGAGGGGATCTTCTAGTAGCTATTACATGGAATGAATGAAAATCATAATATACTTTATAAACAGCTATTTTAAATATTTCCAATACATATAATCGCTTAGAGCAGGAAGTTCAGTTCTACCTAAGGAGTCCTCTGCCTACTTTCATTTCAGCTCCCTGCCAGTAAACTAAATCATTTTACTGACTGATCAGTCAAAGCAGATTTGAGATGGGGTCTTGCTGTTATCATGGCTGACCTGGGACTTGGTTTTATAGGTTAGGGCATCTGAATTCGGGTAAATCCACCCATGTCTGCCTCCCAAGGACTGGATTACAACAGTTGGATGCCCGTCTTCCATTCACAGAGCCCCAATTCAACCATTAGCATCACATAAACTTGTGAGGTGGCAAAAGTTATCCCAGTGCCCAGGCAGGAGAATTAAGGCTTTCTTCAAAGGTAACCAGTGCTGGCTACACAGCAAGTTTGAAACTAGCCTTTGCTACATAAAATTAGATATATAATATATAATTAAAATATGAATAATTATTTGAATAAAAGTGCATATGTACAAAGTCTATGTATATGTATACATGATATCCAGATGAGTATATATGATGTATATATGTACAAATTTATTTGTGGGAATGAAGTTGCTTGGCAGGCCAGGGCATAATGGGGAGACAAGGCCAAGGGAGATAACTGGGAGGTTTAACTTGGAAGCACTGCTTGGTCTCTTCTGTTCACAGATAAAGAATCCCATGTCAATGGCTTATACTTCTGTTTCTATTTATTTTACTTTAGTTTTTCAGACTATGTCTTACATTGTAGCCCAGGATGGTCTGGAACTCAGAATTAAGTGAATAAGAAATATTATTTGGTATGTTTTTCCAATACCAGACAAACACAAAGTTATATCCCAATTCATATCAACTGAGATTCACAATCTTGGCTTAAAGTGGAGTAATAGCTTCCTGCTCACTGGTTCCCACTTTGCACAGGGAAGGAAAGAGATCGTTCCTTCCAGTGTCAAGTCAGTTAAAAATCCCCAGGTCCAAGCTGGTTTGGAATGACCCTTGTCACCAGGTCATTCCTTGTGGATAGGAACCAAGGTCAGTTCATCCTTCTAACTAAACACATCAGATAGGAGTATTATGGCTTAATTATAGAAGTGTTATGGCTAAATAAAAATAAATGTATGGTTTTCAATCAGACTACATGACACATATTTATCATCCAAAAGAAAGGGCATCCTTGCCCTCAAGAAAGAAGAATCCTGGGCTGGGAGCAATGGCTCAGCACTTGGGAGCATTTGTTGTTCTTGCAGAGCTCCAGAGTTAGGATCTCAGCACAATAACCCATACTGCAGTTCCAGGGTACCCAGCACCCACTTCTTGACTCAAAGGGCACTAGAAACACCCCTGCTGCACTTGCGCAGACTCTGGCAAATACTCAAGTAAATTGGAAATTAAAACAGAAAACTAAAAGGGTAAAGAAATTACATTGCATGTCCACAATACAATTTTAAATGAATGTGATCCTCATAGAATTACCATACATTTACTTAATAAGCACTGCTCTTATACCTGCTGTAACAATGGCTCTTCAGAAGATGTGGAGGAGAGATTACAAGTGTAAATAAGCCAAATAAGCCATGAGTGCGGTACCTGCAGTTACGTGGAAAGTCAGTCATAATTTTGTTGGTTAAGAAATAGTAGAGGAGGGGAGAGAGACCTCACCACCTGATCAGGTGGGCACTCCTGAGGCTGCAGAGCGGAGGAGACCACCAACACTGCCCACCCCTGCCCACATCCCTGGCCCAAGAGGCAACTATATAAGGCCTCTGGGTTCCCGTAGGGGAGGGCCCAGGAGCGGCAGGACCCCTGCGCCTGAGACACCGCCGGAACCTGAAGGAAACAGACCAGATAAACAGTTCTCTGCACCCAAATCCCGTGGGAGGGAGAGCTGAACCTTCAGAGAGGCAGACACGCCTGGGAAACCGGAAGAGACTGCACTCTGTGCACATCCAGACGCCAGAGGAAAACACCAAACGTCATCTGGAACCCTGGTGCACTGAGGCTCCCGGAAAGAGCGGCGCAGATCTTCCCGGTTGCTGCCGCCGCGGAGAGGACTTAGGCAGTACCCCACGAGCAAACTTGAGCCTTGGAACCACAGGTAGGACCAACTTTTCCCCTGCAAGAAACCTGCCTGGTGAACTCAAGACACAGGCCCACAGGAACAGCTGAAGATCTGTAGAGAGGAAAAACTACACGCCCGAAAGCAGAACACTCTGTCCCCATAACTGGCTGAAAGAAAACAGGAAAACAGGTCTACAGCACTCCTGACACACAGGCTTATAGGACAGTCTAGCCACAGTCAGAAATAGCAGAACAAAGTAACACTAGAGATAATCTGATGGCGAGAGGCAAGCGCAGGAACCCAAGCAACAGAAACCAAGACTACATGGCATCATCGGAGCCCAATTCTCCCACCAAAGCAAACACGGAATATCCAAACACACCAGAAAAGCAAGATCTAGTTTCAAAATCATATTTGATCATGATGCTGGAGGACTTCAAGAAAGACATAAAGAACTCCCTTAGAGCACAAGTAGAAGCCTACAGAGAGGAATCGCAAAAATCCCTGAAAGAATTCCAGGAAAACACAATCAAACAGTTGAAGGAATTAAAAATGGAAATAGAAGCAATCAAGAAAGAACACATGGAAACAACCCTGGACATAGAAAATCAAAAGAAAAGACAAGGAGCTGTAGATACAAGCTTCACCAACAGAATACAAGAGATGGAAGAGAGAATCTCAGGAGCAGAAGATTCCATAGAAATCATTGACTCAACTGTCAAAGATAATGTAAAGCAGAAAAAGCTACTGGTCCAAAACATACAGGAAATCCAGGACTCAATGAGAAGATCAAACCTAAGGATAATAGGTATAGAAGAGAGTGAAGACTCCCAGCTCAAAGGACCAGTAAATATCTTCAACAAAATCATAGAAGAAAACTTCCCTAACATAAAAAAAGAGATACCCATAGGCATACAAGAAGCCTACAGAACTCCAAATAGATTGGACCAGAAAAGAAACACCTCCCGTCACATAATAGTCAAAACACCAAACGCACAAAATAAAGAAAGAATATTAAAAGCAGTAAGGGAAAAAGGTCAAGTAACATATAAAGGCAGACCTATCAGAATCACACCAGACTTTTCGCCAGAAACTATGAAGGCCAGAAGATCCTGGACAGATGTCATACAGACCCTAAGAGAACACAAATGCCAGCCCAGGTTACTGTATCCTGCAAAACTCTCAATTAACATAGATGGAGAAACCAAGATATTCCATGACAAAACCAAATTTACACAATATCTTTCTACAAATCCAGCACTACAAAGGATAATAAAGGGTAAAGCCCAACATAAGGAGGCAAGCTATACCCTAGAAGAAGCAAGAAACTAATCATCTTGGCAACAAAACAAAGAGAAGAAAAGCACACAAACATAACCTCACATCCAAATATGAATATAACAGGAAGCAATAATCACTATTCCTTAATATCTCTCAACATCAATGGCCTCAACTCCCCAATAAAAAGACATAGATTAACAAACTGGATATGCAATGAGGACCCTGCATTCTGCTGCCTACAGGAAACACACCTCAGAGACAAAGACAGACACTACCTCAGAGTGAAAGGCTGGAAAACAACTTTCCAAGCAAATGGTCAGAAGAAGCAAGCTGGAGTAGCCATTCTAATATCAAATAAAATCAATTTTCAATTAAAAGTCATCAAAAAAGATAAGGAAGGACACTTCATATTCATCAAAGGAAAAATCCACCAAGATGAACTCTCAATCCTCATCTTTGGTTGGTTTATATACAAGTGTGCAATTTCTAGGCTTGAAAGTAAAATGATGCTATCTGGTGCTGGATAGAGGAGCCTTATTTTTTATTATGGCAGCTTGCTATTTTTGTAACATGGTGATTTGGTTGAACACAATAAAGTACAGTAGTAACTGATCTCCCCTTCTTCCTGGATGAGTGAGGAGATGATTATATGTTGATGTCAGCATCCTTGAGCATATTCAGATGAGCTTCTGCTTCTGTTGAAAAGGATGCTGTGTTTGATTGTGGTCCGAAGCTTTGAAGCACTACTTGGCATCTCCTTCCTTGGAGGTCTCACTGCTTAAACATAACAGATTTGATAGCTTGTTGGTAAGGTGAGGTCCAGCTTGTCTCCACTAGGTCATCTTCATGTGAATCCGGTGGTTATACGGTTTTGTTCTAGGGATATTTCATTTTTTTAATAACGGTTTTAGCTGACATTCATGGAGAGAATGAATCCTTAGAACTGTGCCACTAGTGAAAGGAAATCCTGTCTAGAGTATGTTTCTTTACAAAGCTGTGTCACACCATCCTTTGGGCCCTCTGCTGGAAAAGTAGAATCAAGTCTCAAATAATGCCTTTTAAATTGTATCCTCTAGTATTATAGATGTAGGACAGTACTGTATCATACCTCTGTGGATGTAAAATAGCTTGTACCTGCTTTATGATACGTAGTAGTGACCGTGCTTTATCAGAGCTGTTTTTAATGATGTTGCTCAGAATGTTTTCTTTCCAGATGATGATTGAGAAGCTAATTTTAAAAAAAATGGTGCCAGGTACCACAAGAGTAACAGAACTGTGCTGTTTTCTCGGGTTTTGTTTTATTACTTTTTTTTTTAATGGAGTGTGCTGGATGTCTCTACAGTTTTGTTCAGATGACTGCAGAACCTGGAAAAGCTATTGCTGCTGTTGATGCATAACACACTGCTATTATTAGTCTTTTTATATAAATATAAATATATATACAGATATATAATTTGAATTTTTTTGAAACTTTAGCTGTGCTGTCAACTTTGGAAAAAAGTATCCCTGTTTGCTGTGTTGAGTTGGCACTGTACAGAAATTAACAGCCATATTGGTCTAGAAATGTTGAACTTAAGTTTTTTCCATTTGTACAGGGGTAACACACTGTATTAAATATGTAAGGTCTTAAAAAAAACTTTTCAAAAAGGAAAAAAGGATCTTATTTGGAAATAAAAGACATCTGAAATATGGAGTGCAAAAGTACTCTAGTAAAAAAAAAAAAAAAAAGACTGTAAATAGCTGTGAGAACATCCCTGGAAATTATTCTATATATGTCAGTAGGAACAAATCTAAAAAAAAAAAAAAAAAAAGAAAGAAAGAAATAGTAGAGGAGTGTGAAATTAGAGCTGTTAGTGTGCACATCTGTGTTAAGAATAACCTTTACATTAGATTTGATTTAACATGAGCTCAGTATCTGAAATGCAAGCCTGTACTAACTACTGAGCTGAGATTCCACTGAGACGCATCCTGTGGAGAACATAATGAAAGACAAGGCTGTGGTCTTGTTAACAAGGAGGTTGAGCTGTGATTATGATACCATGAATGAAATAAATAGACATGACTACACCCACCCTTCCCTAAAGATCAAGATCAAGCTGGTATTTACAGAAGGTTCAAAGTCATGACATTTTCTATGGTTTAGAGACTTCTTTCTCTGAGTATCTTAATCTAGGCTAGTGCCTAGCAGTTTAAGAGCATTTGGTCACATTCAGGTAAGTGTTTAAATAATAGTAACATGAATCAATCGATTGCTCAACACCACAGTCATGTGATGTTTTGACCCCTTTTACAGCCCACTCAAGTGATATGAGATAGAGCTGGGCTCTGTTTTGGATTTTGGAAGCAGTTGGTTTTAACACATTGCAAATGAAACTTTCATAAACACTACATTGCACAGAAACAAATCATAGCTAAAGTGGTAGCATTGTACTCATTTATATCCTTCTATGTGACTATTCCCAAAGGACTTAATGTAGCACCTTCTTGTGACCTATTTTTAAGTAGGGGGTCATCTTATTTCCATTGCTTTTGAGGATAAGGGGGACAATCAAAGATTTCCAACAGCTGTAGAGGCACAAGAGCAATCCTGGTATGCTTTCCAATGTATCACAGTTCCATCCCTCAGCTGAGCCTGAAAGTTGAGCACAGGAGGAAATACTTGAACTTTGTCTTTTTACTTGTCCACTTAGTTGAATCGTCCATCCTAGAATCATGGTCTTTAAGAGCCAGGACCTGTTATTATTTATATCAAACTTAACAGATGAGAAAACTCCAAGGGTATGAAGCCCCTACGAATTGTCATTTTATCAGTCCTTGCCCATTCTCTGGTATTGCCAGCATCAAGGCCCCTCCTCATCACACTTTCAAAGGCTTTCTAACATTTAGACTAGTAGTCATCCAACCGCAGGGTTCTGACTCATTTCACCCAGGAAGTTTTCCATGCTCTATCATATGGTAAGAAAATTTAAGGATGATGGATGTACTTTGGTATTCATATAGCAAGCCTAACTGTATGGGTGAGTTTTGAAATTTTTTCTTTTAAAGTCCTGAGTTACACTGATTCTAGAATATAGTAAGAACTGCTGTAGTATCTTTGCCTGAAAAAAAAATATGTGTTTATAGGGCCACTTTGACAAGACCATATAGTCCTCAGATATTTGGGCAGTTGCTGTGACTATTTCTGTGAGTATGTGGGCAAATTAATTTAAGACTGCTTCTTTTTTTTAATTTTTATTTATTTTTAAAATCATTTGCTTTACATCCTGCTCACTACCTCTCTCATGGTCACCCCCTCCCACAACCTTTCCTCATCCCTCCTCCCCTTCTCCTCGGAACTGGTGAGGGCCCCTGGGAATCCCTATACCCTGACACTTCTAGTTTCTTCAAGACTAGGCACTTCCTCTCCATCAGAGGCCAGACAAGGCAGCCCAGCTAGAAGAACAATATCCCTCCTACAGGAAACAGCCTTTGGGATAGCCCCTGTTCCAGTTGTTTGAGACCTACATGAAGACCAAGCTGTACCTCTGCTAAATGTGTGGTCTAGGTCCAACCCGTGTATATAACTTGGTTGGTGGTTCAGACTCTGAGAGTCCCAAGGGTTCAGGTTAGTTAACTCTGTTGGTCTTCCTGTGGAGTTCCTATCCTATTTGGGGCCTGCAATCCTTCTCCTTACTCTTCTATGGCTATTGGTGTTTGTATCTGTCTGAGTCAGCTGCTGGGTGGAGCCTCTCAGAAGGCAGCATGCTCCTGTCTGCAAGCATAAAAGAGTGTCATTAATAGTGTCAGAGATTGGTACTTACCCATGGGATGGACTCAAGTTTGCTTGGTTATTGGTTGTCTATTCCCTCAATCTCTGCTCCATTCTCCTGGGCCTGCATTTATTGCAGACCAGATAAATTTTGGGTTAAAATCTTTGAGGGTGAGTTGTTGTCTCTATCACTTCCCCTGGGGTTTCTTTCTGGCTACAGAAGGTGGCCTCTTCATATTCCAAATCCTCAATGTTTGTGAGTCACAACTAAGGTCATGCCCATTCATTCTTGGGTGCCTCCCTTATCCCAACTCTGTCTCATCCTGGAGATGTCCCCTGCCCCACCTTCTCATTCCCATCAGTTGCAGATTTCCATGCATTTTTATGGCCATCTAGCCATATCTCCTGTCCCTCCCCTCACCTAATACTGAACATACACACACACACACACACACACACACACACACACACACACACCCATTCCCTGTCAGGAGCCATACTAGGTCAAGCTAATAACTAGTTGGTGAAGTTTCTGAGATGGTCTCCTTTGGATTATAATATAATCTGTGACAGATTTGCTCTTAGGAGGCAAGGCTATAAGAGAATTCATTTTAGGGAAAAAATTCCTGCTCTTAATATGCTTTTCCTGTTATTAATAAGCATATATAACAAAACTAGGTTTTAGGCCACCCCTTTGGAGCAGATCTCTGCAGATCTATGAAGATGTACTGTCTTGTAGTGATGTTATCCAGTCAAATAGATGACTTCTTAAGTCTTAATGATAATCCTCTAAGAATCAAACCTGCAATGAGAACTCTGCCAGTTTCCCAAGTGTCATCTAATTGCTCTTAGATAGTAACCAGACTTTCTTTTAATGAGAGTACATTCAAAGATGTTGTAAAACAATTAACAAAAGGTCATAAAAAGGGAACTAATGATTTAGTGTAGATGCTAAGACAGAAGATAAAATATTGATTAGGGGATTGGGGATTTAGCCCAGTGGTAGAGTGCTTGCCTAGCAAACGCAAGGCCCTGGGTTCGGTCCCCAGCTCCAAAAAAAAAAAAAAAAAAAAAAAGAAAAGAAAAAAGAAAAAAAGAAAAATATTGATTGGGTTTATCTATACAAAACTTCACTAATAACCTAGTTATGGTTTAAACCTTCAGTGAACCTGTGGAGCTGTGACAGGTGATGGACATTTAGCCAGATAATTACTCCTAATGGTTATGCATACAAACATTCTCTGTTGTAAACTTCTTTTTCCATTTATAATATGACTTTTTGTGTGAACTTGTGATGAACTTTTCAACATGTGATCATGCATTCTGATATATAAGTACCAAGGACGAAGAGATGAAAGTCCAATAGAAAAGAATATTTTCCCTTAGAATAATTTTCCCTTGGTAGAATTTTTTGCCTTTTCCCACTTAGAACAATTTTTCCCTATCCCCACTTAGGATCTTTCTGCTTTTCTCCTTAGATAGCTTTCATAGGAACATTTTTTTACAAGTTAGTAATAAATGCTATAATCACATTTTGAAGTGTCCCTTTTGTAGTCTGAAAGTTAGAGCCTCTGTGCAGTTCCTGCTGAGATAGAACAAAGACCACATTACTTAATCCCCTGCTGTTAGGCTACAGGTGTCAATCTTCTAAACCAGCAGCCTTTTACCCTCAGAAAAAGCCAGAAAGTTTTTAGGACTTTTTAGAACTTATCACCATTTCAGTACAGTTAGAGAGCTAG
The DNA here is from genome assembly GCF_021556685.1 of Rattus norvegicus. Lineage (NCBI taxonomy): Eukaryota > Metazoa > Chordata > Mammalia > Rodentia > Muridae > Rattus > Rattus norvegicus. The sequence goes on along the minus strand of NC_141535.1, from coordinate 208,010,581 downwards.
AATGCCCAGAGATCCTCAGACTTTAAAGCCACTCTAGAGCCCCACTCTATGCCCCCACCACTTCCCTCTCCAGGCCAGGAGGCTCCACACAATTCCCCTCCCCATTTCCTTCCCTCACAATTTCCTCCCTCCATCTGCCTCTTAGGATTATTTTATTCCCCCATCTAAGTGAGATTCTAGCTTCTGTGCTTGGACCGCTTGGACCTTCCTTCTTGTTTTGTCTCTTTTGGTCTCTGGAGGTGTACCATAGTACCTATATTTTATGGCTAATATTATAAGTGAGTACATACCATGCATGTCATTTTGGGACTGAGTTACTTAGAATAATATTCTTGAGTTCCATCCATTTGCCTGGAAAATTCATAATGTCTTTGCTTTTCATAGCTAAATCGTATTCCATTGTGTAGATGTACTACATTTTCTTTATCCATTCTTTGATTGAGGGACATCTGGGTTGGTTCCAGTTTCTGGCTATTACAAATAAAGCTGCTAAAAACGTAGTGGAGCAAGTATTTTGTGGGAAGTTGGAGCATCTTTTGGGCACATACTCAGGGATGATATAGCTGGGTCTTGAGATAGAACTATTCTCAGTTTTCTAAAAACCTCCAAATTGATATCCAAAGGTGGTGTAAAAATTTGCACTCCCACCAGCTGATGAAGTCCCTTACTGAAGATGTCCCTTACTCCACATCTTTGGCTGCATGTGCTAGCTCTTAAGTTTTTGACCTTAGCCATTCTAATGGATGTAAGATGTAACCTCAGAATTGTTTTGACTAGCATTCCCTGGTGAATAAGGGTGTTGAACACTTTTTTGTGTGTTTCTCAGTCACTAGAGATTCCTCTGTTGAATTAGCAGTGTACCCCATTTTTAATTGGGTTACTTGGGTTGTTGGTATCTAACTTCTTAAATTCTTTGCAAATTTTGGATATTAGCTGTTAAACCAGCACCATTTGCTGAAGATGCTTTTTTTCCTACAAAAGTGTCTATTGTATGGTTTTGACTTCATTATAAAAAAAAAAAGTGTCCATAGGTCTGGGGGGTTATCTCTGGATCTGAGATTTGATTCTATTGACCAATGTGTCTGTTTCTGTCCCAAGAGCATGTAGTTTTATTACTATTGTCTGAAGTACAGTTTGAGGTCAGGGATGGTGATTCAACCAGAAGCTTTTTTATTGTTCAGAATTGTTTTCACTCTCCTGGGGTTTTTGTTTTTCCAAATGAAGTTGAGAATTGCTCTTTCAAGCTGTGTACACATTGTGTTAGAATTTTGATTGGGATTGCATCGAATCTGTGGATTGCTTTTGGTGGAATGACATTTTCACTATGTTAATCCTACATCTCCATGAGCATGGGAGATCTTTCCATCTTCTGAGGTCTTCATCTTATAATTCCCATCATAACATGAAAGTAATACAATCATGTACTGAAAAGAACAAGTACTATTACATTCATAGTCAAGAGCCGAGAAGAATAAAACAATGCACATATTCGTACTCAGCTTGCTTTCTCTACTCTTTGGTAGGTCAGGATCCCTTGCCAAGGGAATTGTGCCTCCTATAGTGGGCATGTCTTCCCAGCTCAATTTAAGTAATCAAGAAAATTTCACACAGACATGTCCACAGAGAAACCTGATATAAATAATGATGCTCTTGCTAGATGATTTTATTTTGTGTCGATTTGGCAATTAAAACTATCATTTTCTTATCTTTGCATCAATAACAATTCCCCTATGTTTAAGAATGTATTGATGTTTTTCTTCACATGCCTATTAGTTTGTATAATGCATTTATGTTTACCCAACTATGTAATTATTTAAAACTGTTCTATTTAAATTACAATTTAAATCACAATTAAATATGCTCCAAAAATTGGACTACCAACAGTTCTAATTTGTATTCTCTTAATGTAAGTCATGGAAAGTGATGTGATTTTACTTTTGAAATCCTAAAACATGACCATGAAATCCTTTCAAAAGATGCAAAGAGCAGTGCTTTCTTAATTGTATGGGACTCCTACAAAAACATGCAATTTAATAGCTAATCAAAGCTTGTTCAGTAAGGCATTTGATAATTATACATCAAGATCTTCTTTTACTTGAAGAATCATCATGACTGGTTTTAAGAATAAAGTGTCATTTGTTTACTTGAACAATCTGGAATTCCAAATCATCAGAAGCACTCCACATTAAAATATCACCATTTACGCATCCAATAATTCAATAATTCATTAGTTCCATAAATATCCCTCCACCAAAAGATCCTAGAAATTGTCATCGGTGCTGCTACGAACAATAAGTTTGTATTAATGAAGCAGCCTTGAACCGCCCCAACAAAGTCAAACATCTAATGAAGACACAAACATCCAGCAATCTGTAATGAATGAAACTCAATTAATGTGATAATTTGTCTCTAAAGTTGCCTTTTAAAGTGTCAAGAATGGGGTGGCTTAAGACAACAATCACACAATAATTGGAGTGAAGGGCATGAGATCAAAGTACATGGAGAGACACGCCCTGGCTTATGACTCTGACAATGACCTAATTTGTGATACTCTTCATCCCTTGGCTTCTAGGTGCATCTCTCCAGCACATGACCTTCCTTCTTTGTGTCTCCACACCATCCTTCCTCTCAGAACCTCTCTGTTTCTAAATTTCTCTATAATGAAGGCACTGTCAATTGTAGATGAAAAGTCTGTTGCTAATGACCACACTTCAAGTCGATCGTTTGCTGAAATAAATTCATCCTGAAGCATTAGAAGTTAGGACTTCATCATATCTTTATTTAGAAGCATACATTTTGCCCTGTGATGATACATCATAACCAGACATAATATGTTTTGGACTCAGTGGGAGCACTAAAAGTAACCTGGAATATCGATTTCACACTAAGTGAATGGAGCAGGACGAGTAAAGGAGCCACAAAGTAAGAACCAAGGACCAAGAGCAAAGACGTAGGCTGGAGAGGACAGAAACATTACATGCAAAGGCCCTGTGGTGGGGAAATCTTGATTGCTAGAAAGAAAATAAATAAATAAATAAAAGTAACAACAACCACAACAACAAACAAGAAAAGCAAGCAATCAGCCAACAGCAATAAGCCTAGTGACAAACTAGAGGACAGGAGCCCAAGATGAACCAGTAGATCTTGCTATACTTCATTCAGGAATTGTCAGCAATTACCAAAAGTTAGTTAAAGATACTCTGTCTACAAAGGACTCAACCAGGATGAGTTTTATTAGTACACATCAGCAAGTAAATGATGCATGGCACAAAACAGTGGTTCTGAACCTCTCAGTCACAATCACTTTGGAGGTCAAACAATTCTTTCACAGAGGTCTCTTAAGACCATCAAGAAATACAGATACTTACATTATGGTTCATAAAAATAACAAAAATATAGTTATGAAGCAGCAATGAAAATCATTTTGTGCCTGGGTACCACCACAACATGAGGGACAGCATTAAAGGACTGTAGCATTAGAAAGGTTGAGAACCACTGGCATAGAAGGAAGGAAGCTAGAAACAAAAGCAGGGAAAGAAAGCCAATATAAATGTGAATACCAGTAACATTGTAGGCAACTCAGAGGATCATAACCTGTGCTCATACTCAGAATGGTTTATACTAGCAAGCCAGACTGATCATTAAGCTGTCTAATTACTGTAACAGTGGTTGATGGGTAGTCACTGTCATAGTTCTCCAATACACTAGTGGAACCTTCCCTAGAAGGCCCCAGAGTTTCAGAAATAAAGAGTATCTCATGATTATGATTATGAGCCCAGGATATCTTGCATCAACTCTATCACATGCTTTTCTCTATTATGATTGGGACATCTGGGATGTGCACTTCACAATAAAGTTTCAGATATGATGGGCAGACATAAATTTAAAGAGACATACCATGTTTTTATGTGCACACATATACATGTATGCAATTATGTATGACTTTATATACACAGCAATATTTTAAATGTAATTAGTGTAAGCTCAAACTTTAATTACCTCATGTACCTGTCTTCGATATTCTCTGACACCTTAACCTTTACTGAAAAATTAAAAACATTGACTGATAGAGGATGTTTTTGGAAGATAAAGACCAATGTAGCAGGAAATTTGTTTGAAAACATAGAACAAAGGAAAGAGAGAGAAAGAGAGAGAGAGGGGGGAGAAGAAGGAGGAGGAGGAGGGAGAGAGGGACAGAACGATGGAAGAAGGAAAGAAATGAAGGAAAGAAGGAAGAAGAGAGAAGAAGACAGACATACAGACAGGAAGACAGACAGGTAGACAGGCAGGCAGGCAGAGAGGTAGGCAGGCAGGCAGGCAGAAAGCATGCCAAGAAAATGCTACAGTTAGCCAAGATGGAGGCTGGTAAGTGTCCCATACATGTGCATTTTTATTCTTCTGAAAATTTCTCGCTGTTGGTGAACTCTTCTGTATGTCAGACTCTCCTCAGATTTACAGAGATTCTCCTGCCTCTACTTTCCGAGTGCTAGAATTCCAAGTATGTTCCACCGCACAGTCTATATATGCAAGGTACATTAATTACCCCTCCTTGTTTAGTTATCTTTGCACCTTGGAAAATTAACTCACTGTAGTCAGATTTCAGAGACATAAAAGATTATGACTTTAAAGAGGGGAAGAGAAGGGGAGACAGGAAAGTAAGATGGCATTTTAAAAGGAAGGACACTTCCACAGTATTCGAAAAAAATATGCTTAGGAATCAAGTATTGAGGAACTGATTGCCTAAAATCCTGCCTAGATCAGAATCTGTCTTAGATATTCTCCTGTAGGCCCAGGCTTAAGGTCACTGTTTTACATGTCCTTTTATGCCCCATTCTCTTCACTTGACATCCCAGCACATGGACTTTCTCGCCACTTTCTAACATCATTCTATTTAGAAATTTCCCTTGAATTTCTTTGGCTTGATAAATTGCTCCCTTTGCCTTTTAGACTGTACATTCTTATGTCTTACCTGATCATACCTGACCTTTGAAGTGTCCTGCTTTCTCCAAATATTACTCTATATCCCATCTCCACAAGGCACACCATAGCTGGGTTTATTTGTGATGATGTGTCTCCCTGTAGCTTGATTCTGCCCGTGGAGATGATCATATAAGTAAAAACCTTACAATAACAATACTTACTCTCTAATTCTTGACCACAAATTTTCAACGTCAAGCTGTACTAGTTCATGGGTACTGGAGGAAATAGGAAAGCAGTCAATGTGGATCAGAGACAAGGAATGAGAGCCTGGGGCATTACTAGGGATTAATGCTGAAGCCTATACTGGAGATGACTGAAATTGCTACTAAAGGCCAACAGAGAATAACAGAAGGGATTTGCTAGAGTATAATATAAGCAATCAGTCATACAATACAATATCAGTAAATTATTGTTTTAAAAATGAAGGAATGGGTCTTGAAGAGATGGCACCATAATTAAGAGTCCTGCCTGCTCTTCCAGTGAACCTGAGTTGGATTCCAAGTACCCACATAGTGGCTCAAAAACATCTGTAACTCCAATTTTGGGGGATCCAACACCCTCTTCTGGCCTCTTTCAGCACTATATGCATGGGGTATACTTATATATATGAAAGAAGAAGACCCAAGCACATAAAAGAATTAAATAATTTTAGAAAGAAAATGAAGAACTAATAAAAGTCAGGATGGATGTAAACAGAGTGAACCACTGCATAGAGAACACACAATGGGTTTGCTGAACTAAGCAAGTAGGAAAGGAACCTCCTTTCCTACATGTCTTTGTTTGCAACTACATGGCCAGGATTTGCTACAGTTAAATGACTAGTCTATACCACATTTAGATTCAAGTGTGGGTGGAGAATTCAATATGCGATGGTACACACAACTTCCATTGACTAAAAACAGAACTCTGGAATTCGGAGAGAGTAGTTTAAACAAGGGATGGATTGTGCAGCTTTGAAAGCAAGATGGGTGATTGACAGTGTATCAGACTCCATGATGGACAGTGCGTAGATGCCATTTCCCAGCCCTGTGTGTCAGCTGCACATCAAAAAGCTGAGTATTATGGTATGCCTCTATGCGTGGGCCCAGACGTCACATGTAGCCTGGATTGCCTCCAGATGCACCTACTGATTCTTTCCCCCATTTTTCAGTTTATTAAAATTGTCATGGGAGTCACTTAGTTTTGCTTTCATAAAGGGTTTAATGGAAATAACTCACAGAGTAACAGCAACAGAGATGACACTTGTACCTTCCTCCATTTTTGTCTTAATTTCTCCATTTCATGTCCTCCTCTTGCTGTTGAATGCACACATGTATCTCTGTCTCCCTGTAGACCGTCCTGCCAAAACGAAGTCAAATTCCAACATGGCACGAAAGGGTAAATCCTGTTACAAAGCAATAGTTTTGGGTTTTTTTGTGAAGGTGAACTTTTTTGTTTAATTATTACATTACAAATACATAAAGAACTCAAGATGGCTTGATGGCATAATTTGCATCCTTTGGTGAACTGTAAGGTGCTGAAATAGAAAATGCAGCCAAAGAGCTGTATTTATCCACTTCCGAACTTAATGGCCACACTTTTCTTTTTACCCAGAAGGTTTTACTGAGATCCTTTTTTTTTTAAAATCATAGCCGGTGAGACTCTCTGAGATTTTTCTCAGAAATACATGACAGTCAGCACATGCTCTCCTTAGAATGCAGAATGTTTCCCCTCCCAGGCAAAGATTGCACAAATACCAGAGGATCCTTTGCTGAGTGATTTAGTTTTAAGGGGTTAAAAAAATAGTAAAATTCTCCTGAAACAAATGAACTTTATAATCTTTTCCATCTGAGATCCAGAAAGTTTCAGCCATGACACGAAATTCTAAAGGCTACAGGGGGACATGAAAAAGAACAAATTCCGGGGCTGAATTTTCAAATAACTTATTTGCAGGGTCACAGCCAAGCTTGTCCCTGGTGGACTGGTGCCCCGGGGAGTCACACACTATCCTGTCATTTCTCAGAGGTGGCTTTACAAGCTCCGCTGTCACTGTCTTCAAAGTCCAATTGAGTTTTCCACAAATGATCTTTGTGTTTTCCTTTTAGAACAGGTTTCATACATTATCTGCTGCATCTTCTTTTCCTGTATTGGAGAGCAGAGTTGGACTTAGAGATGTTATCGTCCTTGTGTACTGTCATCGGCTCTGCTAACATCTTCCTCCTTTTGACAACTTCTTAAAATACCATGTATGTCCTGACACCTCTGCTAACAGCACACAAGCTTTGGATGCCAGACTCCTTCATCACCTCAAAGATGGACAGATAGATATTATGTCCAGAGTTCACTTGTACACAGGGGAGATACCATGCTCCTGTCTCTCAGTCCATTTCCATGCAAAGTAGCTTTATAGAGATTCAAATTAAAGAAGACCTACTTGACAGAACACAGGAACATGACTTAAACACAAATACTCTTCGTAGGGTTATGAAAAATTTTGACTTGCTATTTTGAACTACATACGTAGGTGGAGGTCTACTTAGTAATAGATTATAAATCTTTGGTATATGGGAAGAAGATCTGTACACAGTTGTACACATTAGAGTAATTTACAGAAGTACAACATTTAATTCCATTTTTTTCTAATATAAAATTTCCCTTGTAGGATTGGGAAATGGCATGGGGTAAAAAACATGAGGACATGAGTTCAGGTGCCTAAAACCATCATAAAAATCCAGGCATGACCACATGCATGTCTGTAACCCCAGCACTGCTCGTGAAAGGGGACAGGGAGGATTGCCGAAGCCTGGTGACCACCAGCTTCTCTCCAGGTTCAGTGAGACACCTTTTCTCAAGAAAACAGCAGAGAGTGAATGAATAGGACACCCAAAGTCCTTCTCTGGTTTAACCCTCACTCTTCCATGAACACAGGTATTTTTAGTTCTCTTCTGTCCATAACTAGCCATGTTCTCCTTACCTCAACTTTTCACAAAGGGTGCCTCTCCTCCCCTTCAAATGTTCTCTTCATTTTCAGTAAATTACAACTCCAGCCATTACTGCTAAAGACTTCTCCAAAGAAACATTTGCAAAAACTTCTAAGTCGAACCTGTCCTCAGAGGACTTTTGGGAAGAAGCGTCTCTGGAAAAGATGAGAACAATGATCCTCCTCCTGAAACGGTCTAGAGTCCCAGTGCTCATCCTGGCCTCACATTTTTTGCATCTTGGCTAGCAGTAAAACTTCACTCTACACAAGTCAGTCTGGACTTCCAAGTTACTGGGAGTTTTTTTCCATTTTTTTATTGGTTATTTTAATTAATTACATTTCAAAGGTTATCCCCCTTTCCAGTTTCCCCTGCACAATCCTCCTATTCCTTCCTCCCTCTCCATGCCTCTATGAAGGTGCTCCCCAACCTGCCCACCCAGTCCTGACTCAGCACTCAAGTGTTCCCCTATCCTGGGTCCTCAAGCCTCCCACAGACCAAGGGGCTCCCCTCCCAGTGATACCAGATAAGGCAATTCTCTGCTACATATCCAGCTGGAGCCATGGGTATAAATGTACATATTTTCTGTATCCATTCCTCTGTTGAAGGGCATCTGGGTTCTTTCCAGCCTCTGGCTATTATAAATAAAGCTGCTATGAACATAGTGGAGCATATGTCCTTGTTATATATTGGAGCATCTTTTTGGTATATTCCTAGGAGTCCTCAGGTAGAACTATTTACAGTTTTCTGAGGAACTGCCAGACTGATTTCCAAAGTGGTTGTATCAGTTTGCAATCCCACCAGCAATGGAGGAATATTCCTCTTTCACTACATCCTCGCCAGCATCTGTTGTCACCTGAGTTTTTGATCTTAGTCATTCTGCCTGGTATGAGGTTGAATCTCAAGGTTGTTTTGATTTGCATTTCTCTGAAGACTAAGGATTTTGAGCATTTCTTTAAGTTCTCAGCTATTTGAGATTCCTCAGTTGAGAATTCTCCGTTTAGCTCTGTACCCCATTTTTAATAGGGTTATTTGGTTCTCTGGAGTCTAATTTCTTGAGTTCTTTGTATATTTTGGATATTATCTCTCTATCAAATGTAGGATATATAAAGATCATTTCCTAATTTGTGGATTGCTGTTTTGTCCCAATGACAGTGTCCTTTGCCAGACAGAACCCATGCCTCTGGCTGAGTGAGGGTTCCTGCGTTGTTCCTGGATCCCGGAAGTCCCAGTTACTCCTGGCATTGGGGTAGATGTTGTGGCCTCACCTGTGATCCTGGACATTTCAGAGCACCTGGGAGTCAGGCTCCCTCTGGGTTTTGTAGGAGTGGGTACAGAGCCAGCAGCCCAGGTCTGTTCCAGATACAGGTTCAAACCAGAAGTCACCTGTGCTACTGGCTGGGTGGGGATTGGGAGTTTTTAAAATTTACCTGATTAAACAACATTTTCAAAAACAAAACAAAAACAAAATAAGAAAAAAGAAACCTTTCAATATATTGCTATTTAAAAAATAACTGCCAAGATGATTCAACAGTTATGAGCATGAACTGTTCTTGCAGGGGATTCAGTTTGAGTCCCAGCATCCTCTTGGCCTTTCACAATTATATGGAACATTAGTTTTAGGAAAACCATTGCCCTCCTCAGCTCTCCAAAGAGTCTCTAATGGCATGCATATACTCACACACAGGCCCACATACACACAGTTAAAAAATAAAAATATTTTAAAACATCTAAATCATTGCTCATGTTCATCTTCCTTTTAAAAAATGACAATATTCACCTACAGCTCAGCATCTCCTAAAGTTAGACAATCTCAAAGAGATTGATCAGCAAATTGATTACCAATTATTGAACACCCAGAGTGCTGAGCATTATCAAAAATGACAGAAGACCCTAACATCAGATTTTACATGACATCTATGCACTTCCCTAATTAATATCTAAAAATAAAGTTAACTTGTAGACTCAGATTATTTTTTAACATCTATGTGAATTTGCACAGCTCTATTAACAACTCTGACTCTTAATGTTTTAAAATACCATTTTCTTTTCTTTATTACTTTTATTTTTTTATAGTCCAGTCATTGCCCCTGCCCTAGTCCATCTTCCCACAGTTCCTCATCCCATTCCTTTTCTCCGCTGTCTCCAAGAGGATGCCCCAGCCCACCAGGTCTCCCCACTCCCTGGGGACTTAAGACTCATGAGGGGTATGCTCATCTTCTTTCACTGAGGCCAGACCAGGCAGACCTCTGCTGTATATGTGTCAGGGGCCTTGGACCAACTAGTGTGTGCTGCTTGGTTGGTGACTCAATGTGTGAAAGATCTCAGGGTCCAGGTTAGTTGAGACTGCTGGTCTTCCTATGGGATTGCCCTCCTCCTCAGTTTCTTTCAGCCTTTCCCTAATTCAACCACAGGGGTCCCAGACTTCAGTCCAATGGTTGGGTGTATCATTTTCTATGAAAATATTATAAATATTTCAGTCTGCTGTGGCTTCCATAACAAAATATAAAAAAATCTGTATGGCAGAAGTCCAAGATCTGGTGACAGCAGGTTTGTAGTCTTATAGCCCTCACTGGTTGACCTCAAGGATGACCATCTTCTCATTGTGAACTCAAATGACCATTGGTTCTCAATTATACAAAAAAAACCCAAAAACCAAAACAAATAAACAAACAAAAAAACCTTGTTTAATAGAATAATGAGAACAACCTCAGTGGCGGTACCTTCAAGTGCTTAACCAGGGTCTCCAGGAGGCTACAGCACATATCCATGGTTACTGATCTTAGAAGATGACATTTCTTCCATGGGCTCAAAGCTCAATGGGGTGCAAACAGCACTATAACCCCCATTTCTTCTTGTTCCTGTATCTATTCTGTTTCAAATCACAAAAGGTTCCACTGTGGCATAATACTCTTAGTTTCAAATCAAGAAGCATTCTACTGGGCCCTTATACAATGGTTCCATTGAACCAGGGATGGGGACAGCTATTCAGAAACTTTGTGCTTTTTACAGTTCTGAACTCATACACAGAGGAGGAGCTACTGAATCTATGTTAATGACTAATCACAGTTCCTAGGAGAGATTGGATTTCTTGTTTTCTAGGAGCACATGGGCTTCCTAGAGCGCTTCTTACTCTCTCCATGGCCAGTGACCAAGCTCAACATAAAACTCTAACAAATCAATGCAAGAGGACTCCTAATGACTCAAAATGACCATTTGTGTAACTCTAGCAATGACTGAACTTTACCAGCTTACCAGGGTTTCCTGAAGGCACGAGGAATACATAATTTGTAGAAGAAACTGAGTAAAACAAGCCACATTATTGGTATATAAATACAGACTGCAATTGCTGTAAATATTTTTGTTAAATGTCTACCAGTTCATACATCTCTATGTGTATATATATATATACACACATATATTATGTATATTATATATAATACATATAAACATATACATATATATAATAGAATATATATGTAAATATATTATATATTATATGTAATACATGTTATATGCAGGGCTAGCAAGATGGCTCAGTGGTAATAGTATGCATGGGCTAGCTTTTTGTCAACTTATCGCATAGGAATGTGGGAAGAAGCTACCTCAACTGAGAAATTCCATCAGATTTGCATGTGAGCAAATTTGTGGGGAATTTTTCATGATTGATGATTGATGTGGGAGCTCCTAGCCCATTGTGAGTGGCACCATTCCTGTGCAGGTGGTTCTGAGTTGAATAAGAAAGGAGGTTGAATATGTCATGGAGAGCAAGCCAATAAGCAACATCCTCTATGCTGTCTGCTAAACTGACATTTCTAGACGCCTGGCTTGAATTTCTACACTGACCTTCCTTCAGAGTGGACTATAAGCTGTAGGAATAAATAATTTTTTACTCCCTAAATTGTTTTGGTTGTGGCGTTTATCACAGGAACAGGAAGCGAGAGGACAAGATGCTTGCTGCTGACCTTGACAATCAGAAATTGATCTCCAGGACACACATGGTAGAAGGACAGAACAGATGCCTGTAAGTCACCCTATAAGTTCCACACGTGTACTTAAACATATAAATACATAAATAAAAATAAATACATTTTTGGTTTAAAAACATGGAAGGAGAATATGTTTTAAAAGTTCATTTATCTTCAAAATGACTGTGAAAACATTTCATATGCTTAGAACTTTTGAAACATTTAATGTATGTTGAAACATATCAGGGTATTAAGGCAACTCAAAAATGTAGCTATTGGTTTATTTATGATATTTGCCTCTATATCCCATGGTTCTGTATCAATGTACTATTTTATTCAATATTAGAAAAAAGTTTTGTATATGTTTCTGTAAGCCACTGTCATTAATGGAAGTGTTAATGGCAGAAGAAAGGGGGACATTTGTTCTCAGGCATTCACTGGCTTACACATTTTGACTAAGCATCGGGCAAGAAATAAGAACATCAAAACAATGCTCAGCAATCTAAGACAGAACACGAATCAACGCTCTGTATACCTCCATGAGGTTTAAGAAGGAAAAGCATAGAACCGACCTAAGACAGGTATACTCAGCTGGAGCACCCTTCATTAAATAAAATGAAAAGGGGGGAGGTCCAGAGTACTTCAAGGCCAGAGAGCAGTCTGTATGCTCAAGGTCAGAGAGCAGCCTGTGTGGCAAAGGTCAGAGAGCAGCCTGTGTGGCAAAGGTCAGAGAGCAGCCTGTGTGGCAAAGGTCAGAGAGCAGCCTGTGTGGCAAAGGTCAGAGAGCAGCCTGTGTGGCAAAGGTCAGAGAGCAGCCTGTGTGGCAAAGGTCAGAGAGCAGCCTGTGTGGCAAAGGTCAGAGAGCAGCCTGTGTGGCAAAGGCCAGAGAGCAGTCTGTATGGTCAAGGTCAGAGAGCAGCCTGTGTGGCAAAGGTCAGAGAGCAGCCTGTGTGGCAAAGGTCAGAGAGCAGCCTGTGTGGCAAAGGTCAGAGAGCAGCCTGTGTGGCAAAGGTCAGAGAGCAGCCTGTGTGGCAAAGGTCAGAGAGCAGCCTGTATGCTCAAGGTCAGAGAGCAGCCTGTGTGGTCAAGGTCAGAGAGCAGCCTGTGTGGTCAAGGTCAGAGAGCAGTGTGTGCAGTCAAGAGGAACTCTTATCTATGCTTAGTCTGTAGAGGAACTTTCTCAAGAAGAGCTTTGTTTGATGAAATGCTTATAAGCTGGAGCTGCAGAAATAAACTTTGAGTCTTGACAAGGGGAAAAAAAAAACAGAAAACAAATGAAAATGGGTCTGTCTTACTGTCCAAGAGACAGAGAAAGAAGGAATAAGGGCAAACACTTTGACCTTTTAAATGTATCGTTGTTATTTCTTATTAAAACAGATACAATTTACTATAGATAATTTGAAAATAAAAATTTAAATCGCTAAAAACCACTGCTCAGAAGACAACAAGTGCCAGAGACTTAAACCCGAACATTTCAAATAAGAAGACAACTATGTGATTTCACATTCCTGACTCATATTTACATTATATTTGAGAAGGCTTATTCTAATAGATATTTTTTATAACTTGCCTTTAAACAGTTATTATCATAGTAGGTCTAGACAATAGATGTATAATTCCATGCATAGAGTGTTTGTGATATAACATACAATATCCTTCACTTATAATGATGTAAATGTTTTTGTCCTTGTTGGGAATTATTGTATAATCATGACAATAGTAACAATCACAGGCAGACCAACCCTTGTTCAAGTTAATTATTCTGTTGAGCATTAAGAAATCTTCCTTGAAAGTAGACAACAACGAGTCTAATGTATAATCTTGTTGTGAGTGGGAGGTTATACACCCAGAGATCTGACACCTAGTTGTTAGAAGATCAGGAAAACGCAAAGCTCACTTGAAAGGCTAATTGTATTTTGTGTCACATGTGGCACAGCAGTGGAAGAGAGGCCCACTGTGTGGAGAGCACTCCTTCTGGAGGATAAGAGCCATGTGTTTCGCCACATAACCAAGCAGATTTTACAGAAAAGAAGGAACCTGTGTCCATCTTGCTCACCTTCATTCTTTTATGGAACTATCCATTCACCAAAAGATCTTTAAGAAGGAGTGAGAGGGAAATCAATTCATACACATACATTATTCTTTGTTCTAGCAGAAAAAGACACTTCAAAAATTATTTTTTGTGGCATATGCATGCATGAGTGTGCGTGCGTGTGCGTGTGTGTGGTGAATGTGCAATCACCTGCACAGGCCAGAAGGTGGGTCAAAGAGCCTGGAGCGTGGAGTTCCACACAGTTGTCAATCACTCATCATGGGAACTGACATGCAAACTCTGGTTCTCTGCAAGAGCACCAAAGGCTTTACACTGCTGAGCTTCCTCTGCTGCACATGAGGACACATTTGACATTGAGGTGATGAGGTGGCTCTTGGAGTTTCCTCTCTTAGCACTTCATTTCCCCCATTCAACTGCTATACTGAGTTTTTAGAAAATGCAATCTCCTCCATTTGAAGATATTTCTGGGTCACTGTCATCTCCACTACACTAACCTGAACAAGCCAATGATTCTATTTCCAAGCCCATAATCCTTTAGGAATCCTGTGACCCTAAATAAATCTAAAAGAAACTTGGTAGCAAGATAGTATTGATTGCTGCATGGAACACATACAATGCTTCACACTGGTGTGTGACAACATCTTCCATGGCCGCTTCAATAAATCTGTAAACAACAAGAAAGATCATTTCTACCATGGATGCTAGCTAGTGGCAAATACATATAAAGAAGCAAAAACTGTTGCAATCCGCTTTGATGTTTTTTCAGTAACAATGATTTTTTTTTGGACAGGTTCTGTGGCCAGCAGTTTGCAAGCAATCAATCCTCACTCCATATTATGAGCCAGGATAATCATGGACAATAAAACAGCTGTATGATTTCATCTATCTATGTGATTCAGTCCTAAAGCTCTCCCCAGGACCTCTTCTTTCAGCTGCCTTCTTTCGTCTAGTTATCCAAGAGTTATGATTTGCTGTTTGATAAACAGGAATTTTACATATCCCTTAATTGTTAGACTCACCATGATGAGTAACAGCAGAGTGCCCCAGAAACACCCCTTAGTCAAGTGTCAGCCTCAGCTTATCAAAGCAGAACAAGCCACAGCTTCTGCCACCACAGACTATAATTCTCACATCTAGAATCCCTGTATTGCTGCAGCGAGCAGGATGAATGTTAGTATATTGGGTGATCACTTATGGAAGACTTTCAGGACTACCGATGGACGACGTCCCCTCTACTCACTAAGGAGGACAACCTGAATCTCTGAGAAGTCACTTCCTTTTCTGAGATAATTTCACAAGTAGGATACAAATTGACCTCTGAAGTATTTCCTTACTTCACAAGGACATAGATCCCTAAGCTATTGAGATTGTAGGTGACTTTCATGCATACCCAAGCCTACAACTTGCATCATGGTGTTTCCTTCCTAACACTCAGTTGAGCCTCTATAGTCTCTTTCTTAGCAGAACCTCAATGAGGGGAAATATTGGAATAGTGAATGTGTATTCTCCGTGCACTTTTAAGTCACGAGGTGTTGAAAATGCTCAAAAACTGTTTGTTTTCATACTTAAGCTTTGTCAAGTCTCTTAAATCCTTTATAAACAAATTCTTGCTATAAAGAAGGAGGTTCAAGTAGGCACATTATCACTGCAAGGCTAATTGGCATTTCAAAGCAGTAAGTGTCAAGGTATGCTTTATAAATTCAAAATGGGAATATACTCTAGTTTAATTCCCTTTGCTGTGAAAAAACAGGCACCCAAAACAAAATAGTGGTAGGGAGGGTGTGCCAATCTGAATATGTGGAGGCTACAATTTGAATGTTAAGTGCCCCCTCAGAAAGATTCATGTTCTTGCTTCCCACTATGATGTACTGTAAGCCATGTGAATGACAAAGCCTGTCTTGACCATTATTGTTGATTTTTTATTTTACCAGCATTCACATATGTATCCCCCTTAGGTTCCACTCTTGGGCTCATAGTAGACAGACTCATGACACAATAAACATTTTCTTGGGCAAATCATTCTTCAATACTGGAGGTATTTAAACCATGGAGAAATTCCTAAATTAATAAAATTCAAAGACTTTTGTAGAAATAAATTTTCTCCTTAAAAGACAACTTTAGAGATATTTGTGTTTTTTTATGAAGAGAACTTGGAAACACAAAATAAGGAAAAATTATATATACTATTCTCTACCTCCTTTAAGTCTATGATTTAGATATGTCTAGCATAGCTTGCCTTCTACAATTATATCTATATGTTATAATAGCATAAAGTGAGAATATGTCTGCCCAAAGGTATGGCGGAGAAGGTTTTTATTGAAGATATGAGGGAGAGTACAGCCAGAGGCATCTGGAAGATTCCAAAGCAGGGAGAGAAAGTAGTATCTAAACATAGACATAATGAACTTGGACACAGGGGTGATGGAGGACCGAGAGAGTGTAACAAATGGACCAAGAGGGAGTGAAGAAGGCTGGGATGATGTAGAATTATATAGGAATGACAAGATAGAGAAAGAGAAGCCCATGAGCTGGAGAAGGTTAGGGTAGAGGACAGGATAAGAGCTGAGAGGAACCACAGGTACTGAGTGAGCCTGGAGGCCAATATGCACTTTGATAGGCTAATAGACATCCTAGATAGCCATTGTTCCAAGTTTCCTTTGGACAGACAATAACACTAGTGTATAGAATTCAAAAGGAAATGCAGGGACAAAGAGTGGAGCAGAAACTGAAGGAAAAGCCATCCAGACTGCCCCACCTAGGGATCCATCCTATCTGCTGACACCAAACCCATACCCTATTGCTGATGCCAAGAAGTGCTTGCTGACAGGAGCCTGGTATAGCTGTCTCTTGAGAGGTTCTTGCAGAACCTCACCAGTACAGATGCAGATATACACAGCTAAACATTGGACTGAGCGTGGGGACCCAAATGGGGAAGTTAGGGCAAGAAATGTAGGAGCTGAAGGGGTTGGTGACCTCATAGGAAAACCAGCAATATCAACCAATCAGAACCCCAGTGCTCCCAGGGACTAAACCACCAACCAAAGAGTACACACGGGTACCCATGGTTCCAGCTTCATATGTAGGAGAGGATTGCCTTACCTGGCATCACTAGGAGGAGAGCCCCTTGTCTCTGTGGAGGCTTGATGACCCAGGATAGGGAACTCTGGGCAGCTGAGGCAGGAGTAGGTGGGAGGGTTGGGGATCAGCCTCATAGAGGCAGTGGGGAGGAAGGAGGGTATAGGGGACTTGTGGAGGGGAAACTGGGAAGAGGGATAACATTTGAAATGTAAATAAAAAATAACCAATAAATAAAATACTTAACGATTAAAAAAAGGCCCAACAGTGTATTGTAACATGCATTTTACGTCTGTTCACTACATCTCTACGTGAAGCAATAATTAAGAGGGAAGTCTTACAATTTCTCATGTTCAGCTTTCATACCGAAAAGCTTTAAAGTCATGTCTGTATTAAAAACTTTTTATTAAATATTGATTGCGAGTCAGGTGGTGGTGCTGCTGCATGCCTTCAATGCCAGCACGTGAGGCAGAGGCAGGCGGCTCTCTGAATTCGAGGCCAACTTGGGCTACAGAGTGAGTTCCAAGATGGTCAGGGATACACAGGGAAACCCTGGCTCAAAAATCTATATAATAAAGTTTCTTGATAGAGGATTAGGGTTAGGCCTATAGTTATAATATACATATACACATGCACATACATATACACACATGAACATACATATACACACATGCACATACATATACATATACACACATGCACATACATATACACACATGCACATACATATACATACATGCACATACATATACATATACACACATGTACATATATATACATATATATATTGTATGTGTATGTGTATCATGTTTCTTAACCTGCTAGTATTTGACATTTACAAGGTTTTAAGTAATTTACTGAAAAAAAAACTCTCTTTCTGATTTAAGGCTTTATTAATTTTTGGTGATCCATTAAGATATAGTAGAGCAAAAAACAGAAACTCAAGACAGAACCTACAGAGGTTCAAAGGAGGGAGAAATGGCAGTAGGAGTTCCAGGATGGAAAACATAGTTCAAGTGGAAATTTTCTCTACAGTATTTTTAATATTTTGATTATGATATTGAGAATGGACTGGCCAGAGTTCTGATGGTGGAATAAAAACGCTAACAATCAACTTAAAAAGAGAAAAGGTTTATTTCTTTGCTCTGGTTTTGGAGATTCACTCTGATGGTGACTTGCAGTACTGTTTTGGGCCATTATGGTAGAAAGTGCATGGGAGCAGAGAGCAGGGACGGGGTGGGGACAGACGGGGCAGTGTTAGGGTTTTATTATCTCCTTCAAGAGGGTGGCTCAATGGTCTAAGTCTTTCCATGAGTTGCAGTCTAGGCACTAATATTTATCCCATGAACCTGTGGGGGATGCTCATATAATCTTTAGTAGAGAGAAGAGTGGAGTGGAATTTTATTGTATGTGTTACCCTGTGGCCCTCTCATGAGCTTGATGTTCTTTTCTCCTCTACTGTCTTCTGCACTTAGCAGTGCAAGCTGAACCACATGTTTATATGCAAAATAAAATAATGATCTATTGATGTGGAATAGGAAGAAACAACCACATGGCCACTTTGTTGCTTTGAATGGTATTTGTTGAAGTGAGAACTCAATAATGACAATTTTAGTTCTTTAATGTGCGTATTCACAGGGTTTCTTACAAGTATAGTGGTGCGTACCTTTAATCAGGAGACAGAGGCAGCTAGATCTCTGAATTGGAGGCCAGCCTGATCAGTCAGTTTCAGTCCAGATAGGGAGATTCTGTCTCAAAAAATATTAGCAAGGTACACGTCTTAGTCATGGTTCTCTAGAGTCACAGAACTTATGGGTAGTCTCTATATAGTAGGAGAATTTGTTGATGACTTACAGTCTGCAGTCCAACTCCCCAACAATGATCATCAGCAGCTGTAAATGGAAGTCCAAGGATCTAGCAGTGGCTCCATCCCATGAGGCAGGGAGGCAAGACAGAGAGAAGCTCTTCCTTCTTCCAATGTCCTTATGTAAGTCTCCAGCAGAAGGTGTGTTCCAGATTAAAGGTGTGAACCACCACGCCTGGGTCTGGGACTTGCTTTGTCCCAAGTGACCTTGAACTCAGAAATCTCTTTGCCTTAAAGCTCCTGGGATTCATAGCCACCTTACCTCTAGATCTTCATACGAATATCCAGGTCAGAAACCTCCCAGCATCAAGATCAGGATCAAAGGTGAGCCTTCTAATTCTGGATTATATTTAATTCCAGATATAGTCAACCAGGAATATATAGTCAACTACAGTATACTTTAAGATAAAGAGAGATTATAAGTACATAGAAAAAAATCTGTAAGAGTTAAGATCGTTTTGAAATTGTGCTGTTATAAATATTTGGAAAGACATAAAAGTTAATGGCCACAGAAGTAGGAACATTGAGGAAAAAATAAAAAGATAAATTGAAAAATTTTCAGAGACAAACCGAAATAACATATCATTGGTAATAACATTATATTGATTTCTACACAAGTAGAATTAAAGCATATTTACTCTGGGCCTTCTCTGGTTGGTGTTATAAAATGTTTAAATGTGCAAAGTGGCTCTTTTAGTTTGTATAACTCAGATACAAAAATTGACTGTCTAGAGAAATATATGGTGAAACAAAGAAAGAAATACTGTGGTTCACTTTAGAGTGTGGTAAGACCTTGTCACCACCTAGACAGGGAAACTCTTAAGAACAATTGGTGTTTCATATTGAGAATGTGGTGGGAAAGCACTCCTAACTACTAATATCATTATTCTAAGAATAAAATAGAAAAAATCAGCAAATACAAAATGACCATTTCCTCTCTTTCATTCCCTGACATTTCCAATCAGGCCTCACATAGGGATATTTCCAATACCACCAGTCAGCTTCTAAAACTTTTCAGTATGACAACTGAACATGAGAAGTAATAAGACTTCATTCTTAATCATTGTTTCTTACAGAGCTGTTTTGAACCAGACATAAATGTGTGTTACAGTGTACTGTTGGGGCTTCAGAATGTGTTTGCTCTTCACGCAGGAAGATATATGAGTTTGGATTTCCAGCTCCCATTTAAAAAGAATAACTTTGTGCAGTGACATGTGTCCATAATACCAACACTGAGGAGGTAGAAACAAGTATACGCCTGTAGCTCACAGCCCATACAAGCTAGTCATTCCTTCCTTTAGCTCTGTCAGGTTTCAATATGAATAATAATAATGGTAGTGGTGGGTATGATGATGATGATGATGATGATGATGATGATGATGACGATGATGATGATAATGTGAGGAACTATTGGGGAAGACACCTAACATTGACCTTTCACAGATGTGCATACATATTAGCACAAACATATTGAAGACATATACATCCATATACCATAAACACACACAACCTCCATATTTATACCATGAGATCGACTTGAATATCCTCTGCTATATATTATAAAGCTCATACTTGCTTTATGTGCCAAGAAATGTATAAATGTATTAGTAAATTAGTAAAATTAATTAATAAAACTATACTACTGCTATTTCGTAAGTTTCCAAATCCCAATTGTGCAATGCAGCACCCAATTTAAAACTGTTATTAATAACAGACCATTTTCTCAGCTTTGCCCAGTACTATTACCATTGAGAAAGCTCAAAATATGTTTGCCCTTATGTGGAAAATTGAAAGCATACCCGGACTGCAAGCCGAACCCAGCATTTTGTAAAGTAGACTGACATCTTCCTTCTAACACAGTGGTTCTCAAACTTCCCAATCTTCTGACCCTTTAATATAGTTCCCCATGTTGTGGTGACCCCAACTATAAATTTATTTTCATTGCTGCTTCGTATCTGTAATTTTGCTACAGTTAGAAACTTTAATATAAATATTTTTGGAGGTAGAGGTTTGCATAAGGGATCATAATCACAGCTTGAAGACAATTTCTCTAGCGTCTTCTTCCAATCTCCATCTGAAAAACCGCAACTTGAAGGTGCTGTAGTAATGCCTTCTCCGAATGATGCTGAAGACCACGACATGTCAGTGTACTACAAGAAACGGTGACAGCCTCTTTCCCTGAGTATGCCAATCATAAAGTTGCAAACGGGAGCTTTTCAAATAGAGGTGAAGAAGGTTCCTGCAGCACAAATTGATCTACTAGAGAAATGGACTCTTCACGAATATGCTCAGCCAAGAAGCAGAGTTTTCCTCATTTTGCTTGAGCATATTATTTAGATAGAAGACACATAGCAACTACTCAGACAGACAGCGGGTTACTTTGGAGATGCCCATGACTTTGCGTGGGGTGGAAGCAGAGGCGGTTGCTCACATGTCGTAAAAGCAGCCATCAAGTAGGTGAGTTCCGCCCTGCATTCTATTGTCACCAAGAAGCCCCGTTATTAAGATTGAAGCTCATAGTCATAAAATGGAAAGTGAATACCGAAAGAGAACACTGGCAGAGCTCCATGCAAAGTCAGCGACAGCTGAAACAGTATGAATATGAAATTTTCATAAACTCTACGGCACGAAGGCAAGCCAACCTCCTGTGAGGATCGACTTAATAATTAGTACAGTGAACCGAAATAAAGACTTAGAAAATGAGTTCAAGTTCAGCGCCGATCAAGAGGTCACAGAAGGCCTGTCGAGCTATTTGGTCACCAAGTCTTTGAAATGTCTGCTGTTAAAAATCTTACGTACCAATACTCATTATGAAACAAGACAAATAATATAGATGATGAGAAAATATCTGTGCAGGGGCAGTTCTAAATTTGAAAAAAGTATAATTAATATTTTGTCTGTTAATCCTGCATTCCTGAAAGATGCTGGACTCTAATCAGTGTGCTTCCAAACCTTGAGACATTTGTACATTTCCAATAAGTCTCATCCAGTTGCGGTCTTCAAGAGAATACTAAGACTTGTACTGGTTTTTCCTTTTCTGTTTTAATTAAAGCTATCCCATGTATAGCATCCAGGAATTGATTAAAAGATGTTCTGTCTTTATAGTAGCATCTTTGGAGAAATTTCTAGTATTGAATGAATTTACTTTAGTGGGAAAATGTATTAGGCCAAAGAATGTTTTTATCAAATGGAAGAAACTCTTCCTTTCCCAACAAATGATAGCAAACAGATTGCATGAGAGACAACTGAGGCCCTGGATCCTCTGAAAATGAGGACAGAGAAAGTCTGCCCTCAAACTGTGTTGGATACCTGGAACACATACCGGTTGTAAGATGGCAGTAACTTCCTCATGATCTCAGATAAAGAGCTGTCCGTTATCATAAAGGCCTTATTGTTTCCTGGTTCTCATTTTCTCTATTGCAATTCTTTCCTCTTTCACATAGGAAGATACATGGGACAAGAATCCATAGGGGACTTTGATAAAGGTTTATACTCTTGCAAAAAAAAAAAAAAACCCAATCAATCAACCAATCAATCAAAAGCCCAGTAATTCCTGGGTCTATGGGCTAGTGCAGAGGTAGGGGACAAATTGGAAAACATGCCCAATGAAAATACCCTGAAACTGAAAAGTGTAAAACTACCCTTGGTGCTTTAACCACGACCACTATTTTCTTCTCCTTCCTTGCTATTGGCCAGTTCACCTTCCAATCTATAACCTAACTGCCACTCAGGATAAAAACCTAAGTGTCAGGATGGTGCTGGCCAAACACATACTGTGATTCATACCCAGACTGTGAGTTTGGTGATGGCTTATGAAGTGTTAAAAGAATAAACTCAGCAGGGCTCCTTCCCAACAGATATGGTTATGAGTCCCCTCAGAATATGCTAGAAGGTCTCATCCACCTTACAAGCAAATGTTCCCATTGTTCTTTTCTCAGGACTTATATTAATGAGCTACAGGAAAAGAGATATAACTGCTCCTCATTTACACCTTGCTAAGTAGCCTTGGTTTCCATGTTGAGAGGCCTTGTACTTCTGTCTTTGGAAAACATGTTCATTCTTTTCTCTATCCGTGACGGTTTAAAATGTGTATTATTGCTTAGTTTACACAGGACTTTACCTAAGAGTTCCCAGAACATTTCTCCTAATCAGAGGTTAAAGTGATTAATAGTACAAATTGGTGCTAATCAATATAGAAGAGTTGCTTTCCATTTAAAGTTCCAGTAGCCTCTGGGAAGACATTTGTGGTGTCTGTGTAATGTCATTTGTATACACTCTAAAGGTCAAATCATAACTCAGACCCTGTCGAGTAGGCACCATGAGCCATGTCTTTCTCCTGAATAGATAATTATGAGCAAGACGGTATCATCTACAAAGGATATAGACAATGAACACATTATTTCTCTAGAAAACAAACAAACAAACAAACAAACAAACATATCAGAAACCTAGAATACACCACATTCTTGTTGAGCAGTAATTAAAATCTAGACTACTTCCGATCCTCTGCTTTGCCTTTGGTGAGGCCAGTAGCTCAGTTTAGCTAACGTTTGCACCAGCATTTTCTAGTCACCGAGAATGTGAATTTTGTAGTCTTTTTCATCCAGTGTGATGGTGTTTTCATGCAATGTGATAGTCCTCTTCATAAATAATCATAGAAAGTGACTTCTTAAATTATAGCTTACCGCTTCTTCTGTCGACCAAAGATGTTTCACAAATGGAAACTATTAATCAAACCACAAGTATCATTTTATTATTGAGATGTTAAAAAGTCTGAAATGATGGTAAAAATCTTATCATTTCTTCTGTGTTTGCTCATTTCCTTGAGATTTCAGAGGCTAGCCTTTACATAATTACCTTCTGAGCAATACACTTTATTTCTAAGAATTAAGAAATGTACTCCCTCTACTCCAAGGGTGGCGTTTCAGTTTACAGATGTGCTGAGAGAGCATTGCTTCTGCAGATTCATACTGGTAGGAGACATGAATATTTCAAGATCATATTCAGATTGTCTTGGGGGGAAATTGTAATCTGGATCCCACAGCTGTTGCTAAGTGAAGCAGTGGGGTTGTTTTTCCTTTAGCTAAACCAGTAGGGGGTTCCCAAATCCTGTCTCTACTGCTGGATACCCTCTGCATTTTTATTACTCACTATAACTTCAACAACTGTGTTTGCAAATGCAGGGGTTTTAAAATCCACTTATAAATTATTTATGTCTTCATCAACTGGGAATCATGCTTATTCATAGGTTCTGTGGGAGAAAATATAGAGTATTTGGACGGTACTAGCTTTTTGAAATAAATTTCCAAGATCTGATGTTAAATAGGCTAACTTTTCTGAACATTGTTGGAGGGTTTAGGGTGGTTTCATAAAAGGCACTGTGCACACATGCTCCTGAGTGTGAGAACAGGATCCCTGTGCTCACCTGGCTCACTTCTTTTGCATGACGCTCCTTCAACATTTGACTCTAGACTTCAAGGCCGGCAGGTCCTATGGTTGTGAGGAGTTGTGAACTATGGAAGGTAGAAATCATCACATTGTAAGAGAGAGACTTTTCTAAAATTGGATAGGCAATGAGGAGCTAATATTTGATGCCAAATCATCACTATGCACCTGTTAACAAAAACACTTATTTGCATATAGTGGAGTCTCTACAAATATTTGCCAGTTTCCTCATATCTTTGGTTTTTGTTTTGAGGAATCCTTGGGATTTGTTTATAATGCTTTTGAATGACAAGTAAGCATAGAGGTATATTAACAATATGCTGTTATACATAATAAATGTACTTGCCTGCCACTTTTTTTTATTAACTTGAGTATTTCTTATATACATTTTGAGTGTTATTCCCTTTCCCTGCCACTTTAATTTTCATGGGACTTGCCTTAGAAAGAGATAGACACATCACGTTTTGCCCTAATGATAGTCTCAATATAATCTCAGAGGAGACATTGGACTTTTCAGCCATATTCTTATCATTTCGACCTATTCGGTAAACTTACTGTGTGTGTGTGTGTGTGTGTGTGTGTGTGTGTGTGTGTGTGTGTGTGGTGTCTGTCCATATGTGAGTGTGTCTATACATGAGTGGAGGCCAAAGGTCATTAGATGTCTTATTCTGTGGCTTTGCATTTTATTGTTTAAAACAGCCTTGTACTGAATCAAAAGCTCACTCGTTGGCCACGCTAACTAGCCTCAGGGGTCCTTCTTCTCCACCTCCCTAATGATGGGATCACGAAAGCGTGTCATGATCCTTGGCTTTGTACATGGGTGCTGGGGATTTGGACCAAAGTCTCAATACTTACAACACAGCACATTATCAAGTGAACCTTCTCCATCCGTAGTTCTGATGACTTCTTGTTCCTAAAATGCACATTGCCTCACTTTTCTGTTGAATAATGGCACAAGAATGAATTCACGGTTAAAACTTCCCTGTGGTCTAAAAGGTTGGGTTCTATGTTTTCAAGTACACATAGCGCAGCTGATAGAGAAAAGGAATCGTTTATTTCAGTAGCAATATCTTTTCTTTGTCAAGCTCTGAATGGGTTTTATGAAGAGGATGAGGAAGAGGAGCTGGGAGAGAGCATGAGGTCATTATATACTCATATACATATGCTACAAAAAGCTATTGTGAACATATGCTGCCATATCCTCAATATTTCTGGTGTTTTAATTCAGATTAAACTTGGCTCTTATCAGGTTACTAACAGACAGAATGTAACTGCAATATTGGACACTGTAACATCTTATCCAGTCCATCTTATCTCTTCTCAGCCTGCAAAAAGACAGGGACAGGACACCATGCAACCTTAATCACAGGGCGGATGAATCAGCGGCAAATGGATGTTCTGCTGTGAGATGTTCTGTTCCGCAGAAAGACGCAATGAGCTCAAGCTGCTTTGGAGTAATGTTTCAGAGTGTGGTCTTGTAAACAGGCCTGAAAATAGCCAGATTTCCCCCCCTAAGACTGTAAATTCCTGTAATTAAGATATACTTCAAAAATTAACCCTAAAAGAGCAAAGCTTGGAGGGTGGATTGGCTTTCTGTGTTGAATTTCTAGTGGGAGGAACAGAGCACTCTGTTCTCAGGAGGAAGCAGGTCATTAGAAGAACCACATCTAAATGCTGTGTGTCAGAAATGAGAGGAAAATGGAGTTTCCTTGGTGCTGAAAAACCATATAATTATCTGGGACAACAAGCATTGATATTTATTGTAGTGGGATGCAAGGAAAATACCGAAAAACAAGACGCCTGGTGTCTCTGCTCCACATCTGCCCAATTAATTTGGGGGTAATTTTATCATTTGATTCTACATGAAGCTCCTCCCGGTTGCTAAAGTACCCCAGTGTATACCAGATGTCAGGCCTTTAATGGGGTCTCTGAACTTCAGGGTGGGTTTGAATGCAGGTGTTTAATGCCTGCCAGGCCTCTGGACAAATCCACAAGGGGATGTTTTTTGGTTTGCAAGATGCAGAAGACTTCATCCATCAGTAAATGTTAAGGGCAACTCTAGCCACTAGGAGGAGCTGGAAGCTACTTCATCCAATGCTTTACTTCCCTTGAGGCTGGTCTGGAAAAGGAAACAAATGAAAGTACTGGGTGGGAGGCTGAGGAGTTAGAATTCTGGAAGACAGGATTAAGTTTCCATTTTTATGACAGGTAGGACCAGTGATAGTGTGCTTTGCTTAACAGAGGATGGCTAGAAGCTAGGTATTACAGTGGGACAAATAACGAATTTCTACTAAGTCTTGTTTTCTACACTTCTGGCATTAAAAATGACATCAGTAATTGTTATAAAGTTTCATGAAAATAGAGACAAAATAATCCACAATGCTTGGCTTCATACGTGGGTGCTGAAAATTTGAACTGAGGTCCCTGATGCTTGCCCCACAGCCCTTTATCAAATGAGCCTTCCTCTCCCTTTAGTTTCAATTTCTTGTTCCTAAACCATGTTGCTTCACCTCTCTCTTGAATAATGACACAAGAACGAACTCATAGTTTAAAAAGTTACCATCACATCTAGTATGACATTTAAAACTATCCCATCGGTGTATGTGTGTGCATAATTGTGTGATTATGAGTGTGCAACTAAAAGAAATTCAAATTATTTACATATCAGATTATATATATATATATATGTGTGTATATGCATATGTGTATGTGTGTATGTATAGGTATATGTGTATGCATATATGTATAATATGAAATTCTTTTATCCTCCCCTACTGTGTTCCTCCCAGGAATTAGAACTCCTGTTTTGATTCTTAGACTTAGACCTTGTTTTTCCTTGGAAAAGTAGTTCAGTCTAAGGTTTGAAGCACAGGGATAGAGCTGTAGGAGATACATATATATATATATATATATATATATATATATATATATATATATATATATATATATATATAAAACCACATTTAATTAGGACTGGCTTACAGGTTCAGAGGTTCAGTCAATTATCCTCAAGGCAGGAACATGGCAGCATCATAGCATCCAGGCAGGCATGGGGCAGGAGGAGCTGAGTTCTATAAGGAAGCCAGGAATAGACTGAACATCCTCAGGAAGCTAGGAGGAGGATCTCCAAGCCCACCCCCACAGTGACACACTTCCTCCAACAAGACCATACCTTCTAGTAGTGCCACTCCCTGGGTCAAGCACATGCAAACCATCACATTCCACTCCCCGGCCTCCTTAGGCTTGTTTAAACACGTGAGTCTATGGAGACTATACCTTATCTTAGCATAATAAAAAAGCACATTTAGTTAAACTTCCAAAGTCCCCATAGTCTACAACAGTCAATAATGTTAAAAGTCCAAAGTTCAAAGTCTCTTCCAAGATCCATCTAATCACTTAACTGTAATCCCCGTATTAAGATAGGCAACCAACTGGGCAAACTTCAAGCTCTGCCATTTCCAAGTCTGATGTCAAAGCAGTCTTCAGATCTTCAACTCCTTTCTCATCTTTGTTGACTGCAACAAATTTCTTTCTCCTGAGTTGGTTCCACTCCTTGTTAGCAGCTTTCCTCAGCAGATAGCACATGGCTCTGGCATCTTTAATATCGTTGGGTCTCCAAGGCAGCTTCAATGTTACAGTTTGTTTCAATGTCTGGGATCCACACATGATCCTCCAAAGGGCTGACTTCACTTCTCCAGCTCTGCCCTCTGTAGCAGTTTAACTTCAGGTTGATCCACACTGCATTGTTGCTGTTGTTCTTGGTGATCATCCCATGGTACTGGCGTCTCCAATACACTGGGGTCTTCTGTTGCAGCTAGGCTTCACCAATAGCCTCTCCTAGGCACTCTTCATGGTGCCAAGCCTCTACTCCTTTGCCTGACCCCTTCAGTCCTGGTCCATCAATTGCACACCTTCACCAATGGCCTTGCACGGCCTCTCACAGTGCCCAGACTCGGCTGTTCTTCATGACCCCTTCATGTCTTCAAAACCTATACCACCTGGATGACTCTTACACATTACCAAGTCCAGCCACAGCATGAGGTACAACCTTGGTATCTCTGGAACACAGCTCTCAAAAGACACTTCCCAGAAGATGTCACTTCAGTGATGCTGATCTCTTTCTTAGCTCCAGCTAACCAGCATCAATTGTCCCAGTGGTCTCCCTCTCCTCTTGAATATAAAGCCAGAGACACATGGCTGAAGATGCTGAGTTCTGCTGCTTGCAGGAGCTGGACCATAACCCCCTTGTTCTCTTACATTTCTAATTCCTTCACTGCCTAAAAACTTGACTGTCCTGGATCTTGCTCTGTAGATTGACCTTGAGTTTAGAGATCTGTATGCCTGTCTCCTAGGATTAAAAGTGTGTACCACCACACCTGGATTTAATTTTTTCTTCACCTAGAACTTGCCCTGCTCAAGACTGGCCTAGAACTCAGAGATCTGCTTCTCCTTGCCTCCTTGGATTAAAGGTTTGTTCTAAGTTGCCTGGAGCTAATTTCGCTAGGTGGGATCTTGCCCCAAGGTCATTACTTCCTTAATTCAATGTAATATTCTTGAACACAGGATTCAGCTCCATTTCACTTCCAGGTGTCCCTTTAAGGCTTGAACAATATATTTTTTTTATTTCTTTTTTTTATTAACTTGAGTATTTCTTATTTACATTTCGAGTGTTATTCCCTTTCCCGGTTTCTGGGAAAACACCCCCCTAATCCCTCCCCCTCCCCTTCTTTATGGGTGTTCCCCTCCCCATCCTCCCCCCATTGCCACCCTCCCCGCAACAATCTAGTTCACTGGGGGTTCAGTCTTAGCAGGACCCATGGCTTCCCCTTCCACTGGTGCTCTTACTATGATATTCATTGCTTCCTATGAGGTCAGAGTCCAGAGTCAGTCCATGTAGAGTCTTTAGGTAGTGGCTTAGTCCCTGGAAGCTCTGGTTGCTTGGCATTGTTGTTCATAAGAGGTCTCGAGCCCCTTCAAGCTCTTCTAGTTCTTTCTCTGATTCCTTCAATGGGGGTCCTATTCTCAGTTCAGTGGTTTGCTGCTGGCATTCGCCGCTGTATTTGCTGTATTCTGGCTGTGTCTCTCAAGAGAGATCTACATCCGGTTCCTGTCAGCCTGCCCTTCTTTGCTTCATCCATCTTGTCTAATTGGATGGCTGTATGTGTATGGGCCACATGTGGGGCAGGCTATGAATGGGTGTTCCTTCTGTGTCTGTTTTAATCTTTTCCTCTCTATTCCCTGCCAAGGGTATTCTTGTTCCCCTTTTAAAGAAGGAGTGAAGCATTCACATTTTGATCATCCGTCTTGAGTTTCATTTGTTCTAGGCATCTAGGGTAATTCAAGCACTTGGGCTAATAGACACTTATCAATGAGTGCATACCATGTGTGTTTTTCTGTGATTGGGTTACCTCACTCAGGATGATATTTTCCAGTTCCAACCATTTGCCTACGAATTTCATAAAGTCATTGTTTTTGATAGCTGAGTAATATTCCATTCTGTAGATGTACCACATTTTCTGTATCCATTCCTCTGTTGAAGGGCATCTGGGTTCTTTCCAGCTTCTGGCTATTATAAATAAGGCTGCTATGAACATAGTGGAGCACTTGTCTTTTTTATATGTTGGGGCATCTTTTGGGTATATGCCCAAGAGAGGTATAGCTGGATCCTCAGGCAGTTCAATGTCCAATTTTCTGAGGAACCTCCAGACTGATTTCCAGAATGGTTGTACCAGTCTGCAATCCTACCAACAATGGAGGAGTGTTCCTCTTTCTCCGCATCCTCGCCAGCATTTGCTGTCACCTGAGTTTTTGATCTTAGCCATTCTCACTGGCGTGAGGTGAAATCTCAGGGTTGTTTTGATTTGCATTTCCCTTATGACTAAAGATGTTGAACATTTCTTTAGGTGTTTCTCAGCCATTCGGCATTCCTCAGCTGTGAATTCTTTGTTTAGCTCTGAACCCCATTTTTTAATAGGGTTATTTGTCTCCCTGCGGTCTAACTTCTTGAGTTCTTTGTATATTTTGAACCATATATTTTTTTATTTTTCCTCTTTCAACTTCCCTTTTTTCATTAAAATGCTCTTCATGAGATTTAACCAGAGAACATAGTCTATGATGGGCATTTCTGAGACTTCCTTTGTCAATGCTATTAATCTGAGTCTTTTCACTTTAGCCTCAGGCCCACTCTTTAGACAAGGGCAAAAAGCAGCCACATTCTTCACCAAAATACCACACAAACCATCTTTATAGCACATACTGAAATTCTTCTCCTTTGAAACCTCTTGGCCAAGCCTGCACAATTCAAATCACTCTCAGTAACAAAGACTTCTGCATCACTACTAAGGTAGCCCCTTTAGCCCCATTTAAAGCATTCCACTACTTTCCAAATCCAAAGTCCCCAAATCCACATTCTTCCAAACAAAAGCATGGTCAGACCTATCACAACAATACCCCATGCCTGGTACCAACTTCTGTCTTAGTTAGGGTCTTGTTGCTGTGAACAGACACCATGACCAATGTAAGTTTTACAAAGGACAACATTTAATTGGGGCTGGCTTACAGGTTCAGAGGTTCAGGCCATTATCATCAAGGCAGAAGCAGCATGGCTGCATGGTACAAGAGAAGCTGAGTTCTAGATCTTCACCCAAAGGAAGCCAGGAATATGTAGGGTCTTTTAAGAAAAAAAAAGGATCATTTATGTGTTAACATTTCAAATGTTATTCCTCTTCCCTGTGCTTTTCCCCTCTCCCATCCCCCATGTTTGTGCTTGTGTGAGGATGCTGCCCCTCTCACTCACCCACTCCTACCTCAACATCCTGGTATTCCCCTACACTGGAGAAAAGAGCCTTCAAAGCACCAAGAGCTTCTCCTCCCATTGATGCCAGAGCTGAATCTTAATGTCACCTGCCATGGCTTCTCTCCCTCTCCCTCCTATCTCTTACTTCCTTCTGTTCCAGTCTCCTCCTCTTCCTTCAAACTTCTCTCCCGCCCATCCTTCCTTCTCCTCCAATGACAGACCTCCTTTTATCCTGTACCTGCCTCTCACCTGTATTTTACAAATTCAATGGGGAGAAGGTTCTAGTGAAGTCACCTGGTTCCTGAGTAAATGACAAGGCAGCTGTCCTTGTGGCAGTGGAATTAGCATCAAAATGCAGATAACTCCAGGGCAAACCACAACAGCTCTTTTATTCTGATGATCCACCAACCTCAGTCACTTAATCTATACTGTTCACTATAGACACATGATCTTCATCATTATGCTATAATGCCTTACTATTGTGGCAACCACACACGCGCGTGCACAAGGACACACACACACACACACACACACACACACACACACACACACACATACTACATGAGAATACACCAAGCCTGAAAATATGATATGTTTATCATTGTGAGTTTTAGCACTAATTTCCTTGTCATTCACTTGGGAATAACATATATATAATTAATGTCAGTTTGGTTTTTTTATTGTTTTTGGTTTTGATACAGGATTTCACATAACTCAGTCTACTCTCAAAATGAATATGCAGCTGTGGATGACCTCAGACTTCTAAATATAGGCCTCTGCCACCATGGCACTGAGTTTTAAAATGAGCCTATTCAGGGAAAACACATTGACTAGTGTAAGTTTTGCTTTCAAGATATGGTAGATTTCCAGAAAGGAATGAACCTTTACCTTAATGTAACCCCCTTTCTTCCACCCTGGCTCCAGCATGGTCCCTCTTTTTTTGTCCATCCTTAGTATCACCACATTCTGTATTATGAGAGCCAAGCTTCAAATATGTCAAATATCAGATATGAAATATAAATCAGTCTGGTCCCGTCCCACAGCTTCCTGCTCCCAAATCCCATGGGAGAGAGAGCTGAACATCCAGAAGGGCAGACAATACTAAGACCTCAGGATAGACAGACTGCCATTTCTGCTCACCTCTGCCCACATCCCTGGACGAAGAGGAAACTGCATAGTGCCTCTGGACACAGGAATATAGGAGCAATCAGCTGCAGGAACCCTCGGTCCAGGTCTGAGCCCAGAACAGAATTGAACTGGTCAAACAGCTCCCTGCACTCAAATCCAGTAGCAAGGGGGCAGAGCTGAACCCTCAGAAGTGTGAACATTCCTGAGAAACCAGAAGAGACTATTCTCTGCCCACATTCCAAACTCAAGAGAAAAACACCTAGTGCCATCTGTGCCCCCTGCACACAGGGACCTAGGAGCAGTAGGACCAGGAACCTTCCTGCTGCTGCTCTTGCCAAGACCTGAAAGCCAGCCACCAGGAGTGACTACACACCTGAGAGCAGAACACTCTGTTCCCATAACTGGCTGAAAGAAAACAGGAAAACAGGTCTACAGGTATGCTGACACACAGGCCTACAAGAAGGTCAAGCCACAATCAGAAACAGCAAGACAAGCTAACACCAGAGACAACCTGATGGCGAGAGGCAAGCACAAGAATCCAAGAAACAGAATCAAGGCTATTTGGCATCATCAGAGCCCAGTTCTCCCACCAAACCAAATAATGGATATCCAAACACACCCGAAAAGCAAGATTTAGATTTAAAATCACATTTTATCATGACGATGGAGGATTTTAAGAAGGTCATAAAAAGTTCCCTTAAGGAAATACAGGACAACACAAGTAAACAAGTAGAAGCCCTTAAAAAGGAAACACAAAAATCTCTTAAAGAATTACAGGAAAACACAACCAAACAGGAGAAGGAATTGAACAAAACCATCCAGGAGTTAAAAATGGAAATAGAAACAGTAAACAAGGCACAAAGGGAGAAAACCCTGGAGATAGAAAACCTAGGGAAGAGATCAGGAGTCATAGACGTGAGCATAACCAACAGAATACGAGAGATAGAAGAGAGAATCTCAGGAGCAGCAGATACCATAGAAAACATCAACACAACCATCAAAGATAATGTAAAACAGAAAAAGCTCCTAGTCCAAAACATACAGGAAATCCATGACACAATGAGAAGATCAAACCTAAGGATAATTGGTATAGAAGAGAGTGAAGACTCCCAAATTAAATGGCTAATAAATACCTTCAACAAAATCATAGAAGAAAACTTCCGTAACCTAAAGAAAGAGATGCCCATAAACATACAAGAAGTCTTCAGAACTCCAAATAGATTGAACCAGAAAAGAAATTCCTCCCATCACATAATAGTCAAAACACCAAATGCACAAAACAAGGAAAGAATATTAAAAGCAGTAAGGTAAAAAAGGTCAAGTAACTTACAAAGGCAGACCTATCGGGATTACACCAGACTTCCCACCAGAGACAATGAAAGTCAGAAGATCCCAGACAGATGTCATACAGACTCTAAGAGAACACAAATGCCAGCCCAGGCTACTATATCCAGCAAAACTCTCAATTAACGTAGAGGAAGAAACAAAGATATTCCATGGCAAAACCAAATTTACACAATATCTTTCTACAAATCCAGCCCTACAAAGGATAATAGATGGAAAAGCCCAATGCAAGAAGGGAAATTACACCCTAGAAAAGCAAAAAAGTAATCTTACAACAAAACCAAAAGAAGAGAAACATACAAATATAATCCCACCTCTAAATACAAAAATAACAGAAAGCAACAATCACTATTCCTTACTATCTCTCAACATCAATGGACTCAATTGCCCAATAAAAAGACATAGATTAACATACTGGATACATAAAGAGGACCCAGCATTTTGTTGCATACAGGAAACAAACCTAGAGACAAAGACTGACACTACCTCAGAGAAAAAGGCTAGAAAACCATTTTCCAATCAAATGGTTAGAAGAAACAAGCTGGAGTAGTCATTCTAAAATTGAATAAAATCAACTTTCAACCAAAAGTCATCAAAAAAGATAAAGAAGGGCATTTCATATTCATCAAGGGAAAAATCCACCAAGATGAACTCTCAATCCTAAATATCTATGCTCTAAATGCAAGGGCACCTACATACATAAAATAAACCTTACTAAAGCTCAAAGCACACATTGCACCTCACACAATAATGGTAGGAGATTTCAACACCCTACTCTCATCAATGGACAGATCATGGAAACAGAAATTAAACAGAGACATAGAGAAACTAACAGAAGCTAAGAACCAAATGGACTTAACAGATATTTATAGAACATTCCATCTTAAAACAAAAGGATATACCTTCTTCTAAGCACCTCATGGTACCTTCTCCAAAATTGACCATATAATCAGTCACAAAACAAGCCTCAACAGGTACAGGAAGATAGAAATAATTCCTTGCATCCTATTAGATCACCATGGACTAAGGCTGGTCTTCAATAACAACAATAACAACAGAAAGTCCACATATACCTGGAAATCGAACAATGCTCTTCTCAATGATCACTTGCTCAAGGAAGAAATAAAGAAAGAAATGAAAAACTTCTTAGAATTTAATGAAAATGAAGGTACAACATACCCAAACTTATGGGACACAATGAAAGCTGTGCTACGAGGAAAACTCATAGCTTTGAGTGGCTGCAAAAAGAAACAGGAGAGAGCATAGCATCAGCATCTTGACTGCACACTTAAAAGCTCTAGAAAAAAAAGAAACAAATACACCCAAGAGGAGTAGAAGGCAGGAAATAATCAAACTCAGGGCTGAAATCAACCAAGTAGAAACCAAAAGCACTATACAAATAATCAACAAAACCAAGAGCTGGTTCTTTGAGAAAAGCAACAAGATAGATAAACCCTTAGCCAGACAAACCAGAGGGCACAGAGAGTGTGTCCAAGTTAACAAAATCAAAAATGAAAAGGGAGACAAAACAGTAGAATCTGAGGAAATTAAAAAAATCATCAGATCCTACTACAAAAGCCTATATTCATAAAACTTGAAAATCTAGAGGAAATTTTCTAGACCAGGTACCAAAATTAATCAGGAAGAGATAAACCATCTAAACAACCCTATAACTCTTAAAGAAATAGAAGCAGTCATTAAAAGTCTTCCAACCAAAAATAGCCCAGGACCAGATGGGTTTAGCAAAGAATTCTATCAGACCTTCTCATACCAATACTGTCCAACGTGTTCCACAAAATAGAAACAGACAGAGCTCTACCAAATTCTGTCTATGAAGCCACAATTACTCTTATACCTAAGCCACACAAAGACCCCAAAAGAAAGAGAACTTCAGACCAATTTCTCTTATGAATATCGACGAAAAAATACTCAATAAAATTCTTGAAACTGAATCCAAGGACACATCAATATGATCATCCATCATGATCAAGTAGGTTTCATCCCAGGGATGCAGGGATGGTGCAGTATATGGAAATCCATCAACATAATCTACTATATAAACAAACTCAAAGATAAATGATCCCTTCATTTGATGCTGTGAAAGCATTTGACAAAATTCAACACCCCTTTATGATAAAAGTCCTGAAAAGGACAGGAATTCAAGACCTATACTTAAATATAGTAAAAGGTATATACAGCAAACCAGTAGTTAACATTAAACAAAATGGAGAGAAACTTGAAGCAATCCTACTAAAATCAGGGACTAAAAAAGGCTGCCCACTCTCTTCCATATTCATTCAATATAGTTTTTGAAGTCCTAGCGAGAGCAGTCAGACAACAAAAGAAGGTCAAAGTGATACAAATTGGAAAGGAAGAAGTCAAAATACCATTATTTGCAGATGATATGATAGTATACTTAAGTAAGCCCAAAAGTTCTACCAGAGAACTTCTAAGCCTGATCGACCACTTCAGCAAAGTGTCTGGATATAAAATTAACTCAAACAAATGAGTAGCCTTCCTCTACTCAAAGGATAAACAATCTGAGAAAAAAATTAAGGAAACAACACCCTTCATAATAGTCCCAAATAATATAAAATACCTGTATGACTTTGACCAAGCAAGTGAAAGGTCTGTATGATAAGAACTTCAAGTCTCTGAAGAAAGAAACTGAAGATCTTAGAAGATGGAAAGACCTCTCATGTTCATGGATTGGCAGGATTAATATAGTAAAAATGACCATTTTACCAAAAGCGATATACAGATTCAATGCAATCCCCATCAAAATTCCAATCCAATTCTTCAAAGAGTTAGACAGAAAAATTTGCAAATTCATATGGAATAACAAAAAACCCAGGATAGCTAAAACTATCCTCAGCAATAAAAGGACTTCAGGGGGAATCACTATCCGTGAACTCAAGCAGTATTATAGAGCAATAGTGATAATAACTGCATGGTATTGGTACAGAGACAGGCAGTAACAGTGGAATAGAATTGAAGACCCAGGAATGAACTCACAACTATGGTCACTTGATTTTTGACAAAGGAGCCAAAACCATCCAATAGAAAAAAGATAGCATTTTCAACAAATGATGCTGGTTCAACTGGAGATCAGCATGTAGAAGAATGCAGATCGATCCATGCTTATTGCCCTGTACAAAGCTTAAGTCCAAGTGGATCAAGGACCTCCACATCAAACCAGATACACTCAAACTAATAGAAGAAAATGTGGGGAAGAGTCTCAAACACATGGGCACCGGGGAAATTTTCCTGAACAGAACACAAATGCCTTATGCTCTAAGATCAATAATCGACAAATGGAACCTCATAAAACTGCAAAGCTACTGTAAGACAAAGGACACTGTCATTAGGTCAAAACAGCAACCAAGAGATTGGGAAAAGATCTTTACCAATCTTACATCAGATAGAGGGCTAATATGCAAAATATACAAAGAATTTAAGAAGTTAGACTCCAGAGAGCCAAATAACCCTATTAAAAATGGGGTACAGAGCTAAACAAATAATTCACAGCTGAGGAATATCGAATGGCCAAAAAGCACCTAAAGAAATGCTCAACATACTTAGTCATCAGGGAAATGCAAATTAAAACAACCCTGAGATTTCACCTCACACCAGTAAGAATGGCTAAGATCAAAAACTCAGGTAAGAGCAAATGCTGACGAGGATGTGGAGAAAGAGGAAAACTCCTTCATTGTTGGTGGGATTGAAGACTGGTACAACTACTCTGGAAATCAGTCTGGAGGTTCCTCAGAAAATTGGACATTCCACTACCTAAGGACCCAGCTATACCTCTCTTGGGCATATACCCAAAAGATGCTCCAACATACAACAAAGACACATGCTCCACTATGTTCATAGCAGCCTTATTTATAATAGCCAGAAGCTGGAAAGAACCCAGGTGCCCTTCAACAGAGGAATGGATTAAAAAAATGTGGTACATCTACACAATGGTGTACTACTCAGCTGTCAAAAACAATGACTTCATGAAATTCATAGGCAAATGGATGGAACTAGAGAATATCATCCTGGGTGAGTTAATCCAACCACAGAAAAACACACATGGTATGCACTCACTGATAAGTGGATATTAGCCTAAAAGCTCGAATTACCCAAGATGCAGTGCATGGACCACATAAAACAAGAAGGATGACCAAAATGAGGATGTTTCACTCCTTCTTGAAAAGGGGAGCAAAAATATCCATAAGAGGGAATAGGAAGGCAAAGTTTATAGTAGAGACTGAAGGAATGGTCATGCAGAGACTGCCCCACATGTGGCCCATATATATACAGCCACCAAAACTAGATAAGATGGATAGAGCTAAGAAGTGCAGGCTAACAGGAACCGAATATTGATCTCTCCTGAGAAACACAGCCAGAATATGTCAAATACAGAGGCAAATGCTAGCAGCAAACCACCGAACTGTGAAAAGAACCCTGTTGGAGGAATTAGAGAAAGGATTGAAAGAGCTGAAGGGGCTTGCAACACCATAAAAACAAGAATGCCAACCAACCAGAGTTTCCAGGGACTAAACCACTACCCAAAGACTATCCATGGACTGACCCAGGACTCCAACTGCATATGTAGCAAAGGATGGCCTTGCTGGTCACCAATGGAAGGAGAAGCCCTTGGTCCTGCCAAGGTTTGAACCTAAGTGTAGGGGAACATGGGGTGGGGGGACTAATGGGAGTGTGAATGGGAGGAAGGGAACACCCTTATAGAAGGGGAGGGGGAGGCGGTAGGGGGCTTTTGGACAGGAAACAGGAAAAGGGAATAGCATTTGAAATGTAAGTAAGAAATACCCAATTTTAAAACAATGGAAAAGAGAAATAAAGAAAAAAGAAAAAAAAGTGTTCTTGAATTCAGTTTGCAAGAAAAAAAGAAATATAAATCAATGTTCACTGTATATAATGCTTTAGTATTTTTCACTGTTGATAAAAAACATTCATCCATTGTCAAATGCTTTGATTAAAACCAACATGAGTGTACTGTTCTGCTAATACAAAAACCATGACTCATCATAGATGATAAAGTCTGAAACCAGCAGGAAGATGTCCCACCATCTGTGTAAAAAGACTCAGGTTCAATGCCATTTGATGCTAGCTTTTCCTGGAAATCCTTTCCTAGATGATTTCTCTTCTAGTTTGGCATCTCTCCATTTAAAATGAAATTTTGTGTAAAAATTTAAAAGCAAAGTAAAGCATGGCAAAGCAAAACAAGCAGCAAGCAAACAAAGTAACCCTCCCATGTCTTCAGGTGGCAACCACTCTGAGACTGGGCAGTTGACAGGCAGCTGCCTGAAGTCCACAATGAAAGCTAAAAGAGAACGCCAATAAGCCAGCATAAGAAAAAGACTTAACTAAAGCAGTGGCTCTCAACCTTTCCTCTTAATATACCCACAGCCATAAAAATGTTGTCGTTACTTCATAACTATAATTTTGCTAATATAGCATAAATCTGTTATTAATCATAATGTAAATACCTGTGGTCTTCAATGGTCTTAGGTAGCTCCTGAAAAAATGATCATTTAAACCCCATAAAGGGGTCCACAAATTGACAGTCATTCTTTTCTTTGTTTCACACATAGAAGATGATCAACTATTATTTATAAAATGAATTAACTTTCCATTTTAAGATTTTACCTGACGTACATTCACTTGGAAATTTACTTTGTTGGAAGGTTTTCAGTTAGGTTAATAGCAGAGGATGGAGGTAAAAGTATGTTAATCTGACATGAGAATAATTATGAGAGAACTCTGAAAACCTAGTTTTCATTCACATTGTCCATTTTCCTAAGGGTTTTGTTCACCGCTGATGTAACTCTGGGTCACACCTGCCTGTGTCTGGGCAAATATGGAATAAATGTCACAGGATGTAATAAAACACACATTCTCTACTGTCTGAAATATAAATGATTATTAACTATGTGGCAGGTTATAGGGACACAAGTAAATGAGACATGGAGTCAACTTGCAACGGCTTTTCCATCCAAAAAGATACTGGGGGTTAATAAATAGCAATTAAATATTAATGATTTTCTGATGAGAGGAGAAAATGAGTGTCCTATATAAAGGGAAGGAATGATTTTCATCTTAAGATTTTTGAAGACATATCAGAGTAGATCTTCTAACATACTTAATGAATATGAAAATATGATGGGATGGGAATGTAGTTCAGTGGTACTGTATTTATGTAACTTGCACAGAGTCCTAGAAGATATAGAACACAGAGAGAGAGAGAGAGAGAGAGAGAGAGAGAGAGAGAGAGAGAGAGAGAAAGAGAGAGAGGGGGGAGAGGGAGAGGGAGAGGGAGAGGAAAGGAAGAGAGGAAGGGAGGGGAGCAAAGAAAGGAAGAAAGAGGAAGAAAGGAGAACAGAAAGAAGGATGAATAATTGCCTAGATTTTCTATATGATTATTTTCAACTTGAAATACTGGAATGTGATTAAGTTGTAAAGTAGAACTCTCCATTAAATATGTTTACTATCTCCAGGAATGACGACAAAAGCCTTTCTGCTGCAGAATTGGGTCAAGCAGACTGTGAAGGGATTCTCTGTGACTCCATGAGAAGTGAACAGGCATCGATGAAGCCCTATGAAGGACAGGATGGCTCATAAGAAACATGAGGCCATAGCTTCATTTGCAGGATTGACTAATTCATGGGCTTCTTTTCAGATGCCGCTATCCTGTGTCTATGGCTATTGTTAGTTCCTTCGCCATGCCCTTGGATCTTATGTGTCCGTCACACACCTCCACATTCCATCAAACCTTCTGAATTTCTTCATTTTGATCTCCCCCTTTTGTGGAAAGGAGCATGTCAATAACTTTTGATCAGCCATCTTGCATTTTGCGGTTGTGTAATCCCCATTTATGAAACATTATCTTAGAAATCTTGAGTTTTTCATGGAAATTATGACTTTATCATTCATCTTCCTCCCCAGCAAATACTCTAAGGTAATTGTCACTTGCTCAAAGCTGGGGAGATTGTCCAAGCAAAATGAGACTGGAATTATAAACTTGTGACAAGCATTTAGTTAATTAAAATATATCCTGATAGCAAATAAGTAATCAAAGTTGAGTGCTTATTTTTATTGTCAAATCTTTTGGAGAAGATAATTAAAGTATTGTCTTATCCTTTGTAATGTCACAAGTGCTTTTTTATTGGGCAATATTAACCTTTCTGATCATGTTAATTCAGCTCATTTTATAAATACATTTTCTAAATCCATGTAGTGGAATTTTATATTGAATGATATTAAAATGAATAGACAGAAAGAGAGAACAGGAAATCTTCTACACTGTGACTCTTCAGTTCTCTGATTTTTCATTGAATAGGTTCCTTGCCTTTAGTGGCCCAGTAACTACATGGCAATCAATTCAGACTAACACTACAAATAAATCTAATTGTAACCATTGCTTTATTTTTTCTTACCAACTGATAATGAAGGACTTTCATTTCTAACTATTGGCTTAGCCTTCTGCCCAAATTAATTCTTACAGAGACAGAAACTTGGGTTATTAGATTGGGAGTTGAGATGTTCCTTGGCATCTATAGTCAGGGAACAGAAAGCAGAAAACTTTGAGGATTAGTTCTACTGATCCAAAATAAGGGCTTACGGAAGTGTTTTCCAACTGGTCTCACCTTACCAGTGGGTAGTGATACAAGTGTCGCATTTCATTGAAGTGTTGAAGAATTGCTACCAGACACAGTCTCTGAATTCCATACTGCCATGGCTCGTGAAGACACTTCCACTGTTCTTAACACTCTTTCTGAAAGGTTTTCATCACCCTGTATTGGAAGATACCTCTTGTCACTTCACCAGTACTGAACATAGATATTACCACCTACTGACAGGAGTGTAAGATTGTGAGACCAGATACACAGATCTTTGTAAACATAACCTATCACATCCCAGGCTCTTTTCACAACAATTCACATTGCACTGAAAATCAACCTCTATCCGTCCCTGCTGTAAGACTCCCAGGTCTCATTTATTAAAACATCTACCTCACATCAAATATGGCATCATTTAGACCAGGAGGAGGCTTTTCTGGGTTTGTTCTACAAGAGTGTCTTTTTTCTATATTCCTTCCCGGTTTAAAGATCTGAGAACCAACAGAGACAAATTACCTGTGTCCTCCAGGTCCCCTCTTCAATGGACAATCCTAGAACTGGATAAGAAAACTGCTAAAAACTTAAGGGACATGATAGATGTAAGCTCACTGCTGGTTTCTCGGATTCTGAAATCAAGGGAGGCACAGTGTGCCAATTCCTTGTTGGCCTCTGGTTGTAGTTCACAGTATCTTTGGGGTCTGTCCTCTGACATCTTCATTTGTGGAAGAACAGGTCTGCGGTCTCAGTTAGGAAAATTCCCCAGACTGCTTCCTGTATGAACAAGTCCTAACTGTAATGACTTCTTGTGCTTTGTATAATCTCATGTCACCTACATGAGAGATAATTGTGTCAAAATGGTTTTCTTAAAAATTGTGACACATTTTCCTGTCTTATTGAGCTTCACTCTAATACACAAGTATGAGTATCACTAACATTGGTCCTGTTATCTTCATCTCCATGGCAGGCAGCCAAAAGACAAGGGCTTCTAAAGTTCTACAAGTCTTTCATTGGAACTTAGAATCCACCACGTGTTTTCTTAAGATTTTGGGGTGTCTTTTATTTAAGTGTATTTATTTCTGAAGCACTGTACTAAAACTTTCTGAAATGCCAACAACAAAGTTTACCAGTGGCATTACACTTTAATACAAAAATCACTTGCCATCTGCAGAAACTGGGGATGAGAAATGATTTTGTGTTCAAGTGTGGTAAGTCCTGATTCCTGACACAAAAGAAGCCAGGAAGCAATTTTAATGTTGTGCCTGGAATTCTCAGCTGAAACATTATGCCCAGGAAGCCTACTTTTTAGTTTTCACATTTTAGTAGGTAACTGTATTACCAAACTTTCAATCTCTGCCTAACACTGAAGACATTACTAGAGCCCTGTAATGCCATTATTGTTTTTTCTTAAGTCTCCATGATTAAGCTGTGGGTTGTGGAGATGCTATTAACAACCTCATAGAGTTGTTTTGAGATTTTTCTAAAAGATTCAAGCTCCATCCAGCTTCAGAGACTTCTATGACTTCAAACCTATACCACATGCTTTCGGTTTAGATTCAAACAGGACTATTTCTAAGTATCAAATGATAGAACAGATGTTCATTGCTTCCTAACAAATTATGTACATCATGAAGCCTAAAAAGCAAACATTAATTTTGTTCATAATTGGGAAATGTGGGAAGAGGTAACTCATTTTTCTTCAGGTTGTGCCATAGGGAACCATTGTTTTATGATGTTTGACTCATTAAGGCTTAAGCTTAGAGTTCAGAATTGTGTGGGCTGTGGTCTCACATTTTCTGCATAGGGGTCTTGGCACCTGCTGCTTAGACTTTCTCTGTGCTCAGAGACAAAGAATTCTTAGGAAGTGGGTGTTAATGGGCGGGATGGGTTTGGAATCTGAACTCAGATGTCACATGCTATGACTTTAGCTGCAATCATTGGATGAGTATTCTCGAGATCAAATGATAGACTGTCAGATATTGCTACAGCTGCAATTGGGTAAACCACCCTGCTCCAGATAATATTTCTTACAAAAGTTCCCTGTTTCTAAGGCCTTAATGCATCACTTGTGTATGCATACTTTTAAAAAATATTTTTGGAAATTTTTATTGATATGTATATATGCTTTGTATATTGAAATTATTAACTTGCTACTCGTCATTTTTAAGATGTTACATTATGGGCAGTTTATTCATTCAATAAACATTTATTGAACACATAATAAGAGTCTTGTATAAAGCAATGTACAAGTCGGATACACATGCTGCCATGGAGCCAAAACTTCAGAGGATGAAACTAACAACAACAATAACAAGAACAACCACCAAAAAACAGAAAAACCCAAAACAAAAGA
Organism: Rattus norvegicus; assembly: GCF_021556685.1. Classification (NCBI taxonomy): domain Eukaryota; kingdom Metazoa; phylum Chordata; class Mammalia; order Rodentia; family Muridae; genus Rattus; species Rattus norvegicus. The sequence continues at coordinate 207,966,993 of NC_141535.1, read as the reverse complement.
AATGCTGTTTTGTCAATGAAAAGGTAACATTTTTTTCTATCTTATGTTCATTTTGAATAAAATAGAAATATAAAAAGGTATCTATTCTATAGTATGAAAGATAGCATTGCCAATACTTACCCTCCAAAATCTCTTTATATGTGGATTCCCATGGTTTTTTAAAGAACGACTCTGTTCTTTAAAAAGAACTGTTCTTTAAAACACCTGTGTATCCCAGGTTGTAAGCTGGAGCCTCACCATATAGAGACTTTACCTTTCACCTCCTGTTTGCTATATATGCAAAAATTAATAACTTCTGAATTAAAATAAAAATGCTATACTTACCCCACAGTATAAGGCACAACTATATTCTAATAAGATATTTAAAGAATTTTCCAAAAGTCAGTAATTAACATATTAGTTTTTGCAAAAATTAGACAGTGCCTGGTTTTCAATATTTGTTTAATGGATAGTTTCCTTTCTTTTTCAATAATGGTGGTGTTTATTTGGCCTTCCCAAGAGATGAAGTGGCCACGAGTACTTTATTTGAAACTGTTCTCCACGAAGTAGAATGGAATACTGGGAAAGGAGATGGGGTTGTGATGCTACTTGAGGGTTTAAAGTGGATCAAGTACACCCTTCTGCCCAGTCACTTCTGCTGGGACAGACTGTTAACTAGTCTGCTCCCTGGAAGAGGCTATATCCCGAGGCATAACAGAAGTTCCACTACACTTCAGAGCATTTGGTAAGAATCCTCCTGAAGTCTCACAGGTGCCACTGGGAGCCCAGTGGACTTGGGGGTCCATCACACACCCGCCGAATACCGCTCCACTTCTGCCAGGTCCTTTCTGCTGAGACAGACTGCTGGCTAGTCTGTTCCCAGGAAGACACCATGTCATGAGACATACCAAAATGCTCCCAGGAAGACACCATGTCATGAGGCATACCAAAAGAACCGCTCTACTCAGAGCATTTGATATCATAGCCTGAGGCATCCCAGAAGATCCACTGCACCCAGGACACCATAGTTTGAAGGCATCCCAGGAGTTCCTCGGTACACAGGGCAACTGGGCAACTGACACCACAGTCTGAAGACCTCCAGGGGGCTCTGCAGTATGCAAGGCAACTGGCCCAAAAGACTAAAAGCCTCCTTGCAGTTTGGCTGAAAAAGGGGAAACAGAAACCACAGTCTGTAGCCACCCGTCCTGGAGAACAGGTTCACACAGGACAACAGTTTGACTACTCCTCTGAAGACCCAACAGTCTGAAGCCCTCTCAGGAGAGCTACTGCAGCCAGGGCAATGAATCAGCAGCTTCTCTGGCCCTTTGAAGACCCTCCAGTTGGAAGGCTCCAGAGGAGGTCTGCTATAGCCAGTGCCACTGACCTACCAGGAGACCTGTAGTAATACAGTGACAAAAGAAGCAAACTCCAGACAGAGTCACCCAGACAAGCAAACACCAGGGATAACCAGATGGCTAGAGACAAGCACAAGACAATAAGTAACAGAAGACAATATATGTGGGCATCATCAGAACCCAGTTCTCCTACCACAGCAAGCCCTGAATACACCAACACACCTGAAAATCAGAAGGCTGACCTTCCTATCTTATGAAGATCATAGAGTCTTTTAAGGAGGATATAAATAACTCACTGAAAGAAATACAGGAAAACACAGGTGAACGGGTAGTAGCTCTTAAGGAAGAAACAAATAAATCCCATAAAGAAACAAAGGAAAATACAATTAAACAGGTGAAGGATTTGCATAAAGTGGTCCAAGAGCTAAAAGTAGAAGTAGAAACCAAAAAGAAAACACAAATGGAGGCAAACCTGGAAATGGAAAACCTAGGAAAGAGGTCAGGAATTACAGATGTAAGTATCACCAAGAGAATACAAGAGATAGAAGAGAGAATCTCAGGTGTAGAAGATACCTTGGAAGAGATTGACACAACTGTCAAAGAAAATTCAAAACATGAAAAACTCTTAACCCAAAACATCTAGGAAATTCAGAATACAATGAAAAGGCCAAATCTAAGAATAATTGGAATAGAAGAGAACAAAGATTCCCAGGTCAAAGGACCTGAAATGTCTTCAAGAAAAACATAGAAGAAAAATTCTCCAGCCTAAAGAAAGAGATGGCCATAAAGAAGCCTACAAAACACCAAACAAATGGGACCAGAAAAGAAAATCCTCTTGTCACATAATAATCAAAACACTAAACATATATAACAAAGACAGAAAAGCTGCAAGGGTTTAGGCCAAGTAATATCAAAGGTGGAGCTGTCAGAATTACACGAGGCTTTTCAACAGAAACTATGAAACCCAAAAGAGCCTGGTCAGAGGTCATGAAGACTCTAAAAGAACACAAATGTCAGCTCAGGCTACTATACCCAGAAAAACTCTCAATCAACATAGATGGAGAAACAAAAATATTCCAGGAAAAAACAAATTTAAACAGTATCTTTCTATCAATCCAGCCATATAGAGGATCTTAGAAAGAAAACTCCAACATAAGGAGGGTACCTTCCCCAAAGAAAAGACAAGATATTAAGCATCTTACAACAAAGCCAAAAGGCGAGAACCACAAACACATAAAGCCACCTACAAATACAAGTATAACAGGACCCAAAAGTCATCTGTTTATAATATGTCTTGATATTAATGGACTCAACTCACCTATAAAAGACAAACTAACAGACTGGATATACAAACAAGATCCAGCTGCATACGAAAAGCATACCTCAATAACAAAGACACACACTATCTCAGAGTAAAAGGATGGAAAAAATCTTCCAAGCAAATGGTTCCAAAAAAAAAAAAAAAACTGGAGTTGCAGTCCTAATATCCATTAAGATAGACTTGCATCCAAAAGTTACCAAGCATGATGAGGAAGGACACTTTATATACAACAAATAGAAAAACTCACCAAGAGAAAGGCTCAATTCTGAACATCTATGCCTCAAGTGAAAGGACACCCACATTCATAAAGGAAACTTTACTAAAGCTCAAAACACACTTTGACACACACACAATCATAGTGGGAGACTTCAGTACCCAACCTTCACCAATGAACAGGTCACTGAAGCAGAAACTATACAGAGACACAGTGAAACTAATAGAGGTTATGAACCAAATGGATTTAATAGAAATCTATAAAATATTTCGCCCTAAAACAAAAGAATACACTTTCTTCTCAAATCCTTATGGTTCCTCCTCCAAAACTGACCATATAATTGATCACAAAACAACCCTCAACCAATACAAGAAGATTGAAATAATCCCACGAACCCTATCAGACCACTATGACCTAAGGCAGGTCTTCAATAACGGCAAAACCAACAGCCCAAATACATGTGGAAACTCAACAACTCTTTTATTCAGTGATAATTTGGTCAGGGATGAAATAAAGAAAGAAATTAAAGATTTCCTGGAATTAAATGAAAATGTTGACATTTCATACCCAAATTTATGGGACACAACAAAAGCAGTGCTAAGAGTAAAATTCATAGCACTAATTGCCCTGGTAAAGAAACTAGAAAGATCTTACACTAGCCACTTCACAGCTCACCTGAAAGCTCTAGAACAAAAAGAAACAAACTCACCCAAGAGGAGTAGAAGGCAGGAAATAGTCAAACTCAGGGCTGAAATCAACCCAATAGAAACAAAGAGGACGATACAAAGAATCAACAAAACCAAAAGCTAGTTCTTTGAGAGAATCAAGAAGACAGATAAACCCCTAGCCAAATTAACGAAAAGGCCCAGAGGCAGTATCCAAAATCACAAAATCAAAAATGAAAAATGAGACATAACAACAGAAATAGAGGACATTCAAAAAAATCATCAGATCCTACTACAAAAGTCTATACTCAACAAAACTGGAAAAACTAGATGAAATGGACAGTTTTCTAGATAGATACCACATACCAAAAGATCAGGTAAACTATCCAAACAAGCCCATATTTCATAAGGAAATAAACTAGGGCCAGATGGATTTAGTTCAAATTTCAAAGAAGACCTGATATGATTATTCCTCAAACTATTCCATAAAATAAGAACAAAAGAACATTAACAAATCCATTCTATGAAGCCATAATTACTCTGATACCTAAACCACACAAAGACCGAACCAAAAAAGAGAACGTCAGACCAATCTTGCTTCTGAATATTGATACAGAAATGTTCAATAAAATTCTTGCAAACCAAATCCAAGAACACATCAAAACCATCATTCACCATGATCAGGTAGGCTTCATCCCACTGATGCAAGGTTGGTTCAATATACGAAAATCCATTAATGTAATCCACTACATAAACAAACTCAAAAAAAATTCACATGATTATTTACTTATATGCAGAAAAAGCATTTGACAACACCCCTGTATGTTAAAAGTAATAAAGAGATCAGGAATTCAAGGTCTATACCTAAACATAATAAAAGCAATTTACTGCAAACCAGCAGCCAATATCAAATTAAATGGAGAGATACTTGGAGCAATTCCACTAAAATCAGGGACAAGACAAAGATGCCTACTCTCCCCATATCTGTTCTATATAGTAATTGAAGTGCTAGCTTGAAGAGTAAGACCACAAAAATATATCAAGGGGATACAAATTGGCAAAGAAGAAATAAAGGTATTACTATTTGCAGATGATATGATAGTATACATAAGCGGCCCCAATAATTCTACCAGAGAACTTCTCCAGCTCATAAACAACTTGAGCAAAGTGGCTAGATATAAAATTAACTCAAATAAATCAGTATCCTTCCTTTATATAAATGATAAACAGGCTGAGAAAGAAATTATGGAAACAACTCCCTTCACAATATTCACAGATAATATAAAATATCTTGGGGTAACTCTAACCAAAGAAGTGAAAGATCTGTATGACAATAACTTCAAGTCTCTCAAGAGAGAAATCAAAGAAGTCCTCAGAAAATGGAGAGATCTTCTGTGCTCATGAAATGGCAGAATTTACATAGTAAAAATGACCAACATACCAAAGGCAATCTACAGATTCCATGCAATCCCCATACAAATTTCAACACAATTCTTCAAAGACATGAAAAAAAAAACACTTCTCAAATTCATCTGGAAAGGCAAAAAACCCAGAATAGTGAAAAAAATTCTTAACAATAAAAGAATGGCTAAGTGAATCCCCATCAAGCTCTACTACAGAGCAATAGTGATAAAAACTGAATGGTGTTGGTACAGAGACAGACAGGTTGATTACTGGAAGAGAACTGAAGACCCAGAAATAAAACCACACACATACCCACACTTGATCTTTGACAAAGTAGCCAAAAATATAAAACAGAAAAAAAGAAAGCATCTTCAATAAATGGTGCTGGTCTAACTGGCCGTCTGTATGTAGAAAAATGAGAATAGACCCCTGTTTGTCACCTTGCACAAAGCTCAAGACCAAGTGAATGAAGGACCTCAACATAAAACCAGATACACTTAACCTAATAGAAGAGAATGTGGGAAAGAGCCTTGAACTCATTGGCACAGGGGAACATTTCCTAAACAGAACTCCAGTGGCTCATGCTGTAAGATCAAGAATTGATAAATGGGACCTCATGAAACTGGAAAGCTTCTGTAATGACATAGTCAACAAGACAAATTGGCAACCTATAGATTGAGAAAAAATCTTCACTGACCCCACATCTGATAGAGGGCTAATATCCAAAATAAATAAAGAATTCAAGAAGCTAACCACCAAAAACCAAACAACTCAATTAAAAAAATGGGTTAAAGAACTAACCTGAGAATTTATAACAGAGAAGCACCTAAAGAAATGGTCCACGTCCTTAGTGATCAGAGAAATGCAAATAAAATGACCCTGAGATTCTACCTTGCACCAATCAGAATGGCTAAGATCAAAAACACAGGTAATAACACATGTTGGTGAGGATGTAAAAAAAGAGGAACACTCCTCCATTGCTAGTAGGATTGCAAACTGGTACAACCACTCTGGAAATCAATTTGGAGGTTCATCAGAAAATTGGAAATAGACCTACTTAAAGATCCAACAATACCACTCTTGGGAATAAATCCATTAGGGAATATGCCCTACCATGCCACAGGGGCGCATGTTCCACTATGCTCATAGAAGCTTTATTTGTGATAGCCAGAAGCTGGAAACAACCCTGATGTCCCACAACAGAAGAATAGATACAGAAAATGTGGTTCGTTTACACAATGGAATACTACTCAGCTATTAAGAATGAGGACATCCTGAGTTTCGCAGGCAAATAGTTGGAACTAGAAAATATCATCCTGAGTGAGGTAACTCAGACCCAAAAGGACATGCATAGTATGTACTCACTAATAAGTGAATATTAGCCAAAAACCCCAAAAGTACAGAATACCCAACATACAGTTCACAGAAGTCAAAAAGGTCAACAAGCTGAAGGGCCCAAGTGAGGACGCCTCAGTTCCAATTGGGAGGGAGAAAAAGCAACCACAAGGGGGGAGGGAGGGAGGGAAAGGGAAAGAAAAGGGGAAGGAAAGGGGAAGGAAAGGGGGTGCGGTGGGAAGACAGGGGATCATGATCTGATATTGGGTTGAGGAGGAATGGAAGCTGTAAGGGCCAGCAGAAATATTGTAATCAGGCAAGCTCTGGAGGTAGGAGGTTGTAAGGAACCTCCAGAATGTACCAGAGACCTGGGAGGTGAGAGACTTTCATGACTCAAAGGTGGGGGAACCTAGATGAAATGCCCTACAGTGGGGAGAGGGAACTTGTAGAGCCCACCTCCAGCAGAAAGACAGGGCATCAAGTGAAGGCTGGGGTTGCCATCCCACAGTCAAAACTCTGACCCATAATTCTTCCTGTCTGAAAGAACTTCAGGGAGGAAACAGAAGTATCTGAGAAAGGAAGGTTGAGAGACAGGCCCGAATGGGGATTCAGCTCAAGGAGAGGATCCAATGCCTGACACCATTATTGAGGCTATGGGACGCTCACAAAAAGGGACCTAGCATGACTGTCCTCTGAAAGACTCAACCAGCAGCTTAAAGAGTCATATGCAGATATTTGCACCCAACTGATGAGCAGAAACTGCTGACCCCTCTGGTTGAATTAGGGTGAAGGACCCTAGGGGCTTTTGCCAGCCTTACAACCCATCCACCTCAAGTCAAGGCTAGGCCAGGTTCCAGCTTCCTGCCTTGTGTCAAGGCTAGGCCAAGTTCCATTATCTACCCACAGGAACATTCTTGAGTAGAAAATTCTCAGAATGTACTGACTGATGCTTGCTAGGCAATAGATTTAAAGGTTAATATGCTTAACCAATAAGTGTGAACTGTAACCTTGCCAATGTAACCTGTGCCCCTAAAGAGTATAAAAACTGTGTGTAATAGCCAATCGGTGATGCCTTCTAGTCACTTGCTTTGAGGGACTAATTGAAGGTTTATCCTGACATGCTGCATCAATATGGGTCTCAGTGTCTCACTCAGGGGCATCCTGAAGTAAGTACCACTGACTGAGGGTCGGGGATTTTACAGAGAAGAGCTGGAGGCATCTGAGGAGGAGGGAGACCCCATAAAAGGACTAGCAGTCTCAATTATCCTGGACCCCTGAGCTCTCTCAGATACTGGATCATCAACCAGGCAGCATACACCAGCTGATATGAGGCCCCACACATATATAGAACAGAGGACCACCAGGTCTGAGTTCATTCAGAGAAGATGCACCTAACTTACAAGAGACTGGAGGCCTCAGGGAATTTAAAGGTCTGGTGGGGTGGGTAGGGTGGGGAAATCCTTGTGGAGATGGACGAGTGGGGAGGAGGTATGGGATGTGGAACAGTTGGAGGGTGGACTGGGGGTGGAGGATAAAATATGGAGTGTAAAAAATTAATCAATAAATTAATTAATTAAAAATTATGTGGACAAGTACAATGTTACTCATTGAGGCTATAGGGTTACACTTCAGAATATCTTAATTAATATGTGAAGACACTGGTATGTCAGACCATATTTTTATTGGTTATTATATTTATTTACATTTCAAATGTTATCCCCCTTCCCATTTCTCCTCTGAAAACCCCACATCCAATCCCCTCTCCCCTTGTTTCTATGAGGGTGCTCACCCACCCACCCACTCCAACCTCACCACCCTAGCATTCCCATATGCTGGGGCATCAAGCCTTCACAGGATCAAGAGCCTCCCCTCCCATTGATAAGGCAATTCTCTGCTACATTTGCAGCTGGAGCCATGGGAACCTCCACATCTACACTTTGGTTGATGGTTTAGTCCCTGAGAGCTTTGGGCAGGGTGGGGAGTGGAGGTGGGTCTGACAGACCATTAATTCTAGCCCCGTCTTTATTGAGTGGCCAACTGGAGAGAAGTAAGCACCTGAATATTCCAGCCATTCCTCCACAGAGGTGTTTGCCAGAGCCATTAGCATGTGAGTGCATCACTTACTTGGCTGTGATGATCTCTGTGGAGGGCACAGATATATGAAGGATTTTCTGAAGTGAATGAAAATTGAATGAAAACAAAGGTAAAAGAAACACTTTGCTGATGAGAAAACAGAAACAGAGCAAGGAGAAAGGTACCAGCTGATGGAAGAAAAACCAATTCTCTGAAAGATTTTAAAAGTATATGAAATCAACAACAACTAACTGTGATTTTAAGCATCAAGTAACAAACAGAATTAAGAGCTTGAAAATACTTAATATTTAATCTGACAGGAATATCTGACCAAGGACATATCTGATTCAAAAGTGATAAACTTCAGTTAGGAATTATCTTGCTACAAACAGCTTCTTAAAATGAAATGGAAAAGTGCTAGTTTACTGACAATAGATTACAAGAATTCTAACATAGTGAAAACACAAAATGCAACAAAAATCTTTCTTCTTCCTCCCCTTCCTCCCACCCTTCCTTCCATCCAACCTTTCCTTCCCTTTCTTCCTCTCCTTCCTCTCGTCCTCCATGCCTTCATTTCTTCCTCTCAATAAAATGTAGTGAGGTTCTGAAACCAGTCCACCTCAATTGTGAGAAAATATGAAGACCAAAATGTTGAAATCCTCTTTGGTAATTCATTTTTCTTGTCTTCCTTTGTCTCCATACTAATGTACAATATAAAGAGTGCTAACATACATGGCCCAACACACACGCTGCCTTCCACAACTTTCCATTTTCTTTTATGTCATCCTGGAATCTCTAATGCTAATGACTTTCTTGTGATGGTTGTCTGTCATTTAATATCTGTGTGACCTTTAGAGACAACAGATACACTTTTATATGAGCTATAAGCTGTCATGAGTTCATTTCCATTCAGGATAGGTTTCCCTGTGAATGATAATAAAATTATCTTAACAAACATACAGAGTAAAATGAAATGTCAACTTTTAGCACGTACTTTTCCTCCATCTGCCAGAGTGATTTTAAATACCATCTCTAAAAAGTAAAGAGGTACTGGTGGGCCTTAGAGTGGGTCTTGCACACTGCACAGGGCTGGTGGAGACGTGTGGATTTTCAGTTCTGCACATTAGCTCAGAGGACCCTTACTCTGGTCTGGCGGTGGCTTTAGACTGCATATGGCAGTAATCCCTGGTCCATCTGTGTCTTTTCTCTGCCTAGGATAAGCTGTTCAGCTGCTATGGTTGAACAGTTTTGCTCCATCCTTCCTCTCTGAAAAAATTCTTGAATTTTGCATCCTGCTACCCAGTTGGCAGATGTTCCACTTCTCAAGAGAATGCTGCCTCCCCTCTCTTCTTCCTGTGCTGCTGTGATACTTAGCTGCAACACAGATTTGAGAGGTGGTGGCAATTGTTTGATGAAATATGGATATATGTGAGCTAGAATAAAGATAAATTCATTCTTTTATAATTCATTTTAAATATATATTCCGTGAAATATATTTAGGGCATATTCTTTCCCCTCAATTAACTCATCTCCACTGTACTAATTTCCTATTATTTCTCTCTAAAACACACACACACACACACACACACACACACGCACACGCACACGCACACGCACACACACATCCAAACCAAAAGGCAAAGAAAAAAAATCTGGAATCTGTTTTGTTTTAGCATAAGGCCTGCCCTGGGATATGGTTAATACACTCAGTGCCACTCCATGGAAGAAAACTGATTTCCCCTTTCTCAGCAGCTGTCAATTGCAAATAACATTTGAGAATAATTGCAAGTAACTTTCCTGAACAAGTCAAACAAACTTGATGTGGGATATCAGCAACCCATCAATCGTAAGTCGAGTACTTCAGTCAGGTGGCAGGGCAGTTTTTTCTTCATATCACTCATTAATAATTGCTTAATGTGTATTCCCTCCTTGCTTTCATATGTGTCCTCCCATTAGTATCTAAGATTTAAGAAGGCAGGGAATCTGCTACTCTGCTTCTTTGATCCAGAGATATTTCTAGAGTTTTCCATCATAGGAAGTCCCCAATAAAAAAACTATTGAATAATTGAATCAATGTCATCTTGCTGCTGATTGATATTGCCTCTACACTTCAAAGTGTATCTTGGTAAAAATCAATAAAGTGATGTTGTGGTTTGAGTAGGAATGGTCCCCATAGACTCATGGATTTGAAAGCTTGGCTCATGGGGAGTGGCACTCTTAAGATGTGTGACCTTGTTGGAGTAGGTGCGACCTTATTGGAGGAAACATGTCACTGTGAAGGCAGACTGTGAGGTTGATCTCTTAGGGCACACAGTCTCTTTCTGCTGCTCTCGGATCAGAATGTAGAACTCTCAGCTGCTGATTTGTACCATGTCTGCCCGAATGCTGCATGCTTCTTGCTGTAATGATAATGGACTAAACCTCTGAAACTGCAACCCAGTCCTAATTAAATGTTCTTTCTTATGAGAGTTTCTGTAGTCATGGTGTCTCTGTGGTCATGGTGTCTCTGTGGTCATGGTGTCTCTGTGGTCATGGTGTCTCTGTGGTTATTGTGTCTCTGTGATCATGGTGTCTCTGTGGTCCCAGTGTTTGTGTGGTCATGGTGTCTCTGTGGTCATGGTTTCTCTGCAGTCAGTGTCTCTGTGGTCATGGTGTCTCTGTGGTTATTGTGTCTCTTCACAGTAATGGAAACCCTATCTAAGACAAGTGTATAAGAACAGTGCCCACACCCCTAAGATTTATCTAGAGTTGCCAATGAAAACTTTCCTGAGTAGTTTTTATATTACCACTGTAGAATCCATGGAGTTTAATCCATGAACAAATCACAAGTGTGTACTACTTCACCTCCCACAGAAAGTCTAGAAGTTCTAGTCCAGTTCTAGAAGGCAGCACCCAAATTCATCTGAGTTTGAGGCAGTGAGGCATGAGATCCCATGCCTACATTCCAAATTTGGTAAGTGTAAATCCAGAATATAGTTTCAGAGTCTCCAAAAAGTATCAGGATGGCTACAGGAACACAGATATCGAAAGAGAAAGTATGTGCTCCTGAATCAGGAGCTATGAGAACAGAAGAAAGAATGACTGAAGAAACACTTGAGGAGTTAAGGAAGTTTTCGGTTTCAGGAAGGCATGATGACGTGTACATTGATTTAGTTGGTCACAACAGAGATCAAGAAGTGACAAATGTGGGTCTATGGAGAATGCTGGGTGAGTCAAAGCACTTGCCACAAAGTGTGAGGACTAGAGTCTGGATCCCTAGAATCCTCATCAACCCCAAGCAAAGTTGATAACTACTATATATCAGTCTTCAAAACCAGAAACAGGGTATCAAGCTGCCTAGCTAGACTAACACAATCAGAGCAATTGGTGAGCTACAGGGTCGAGAGGGAGACCACGCCTGAATATGTACATTGAAGAACAAGCAAGGAGAGCACTGCATATTAACCTCTCGCATATCTAAGGGCTCTCTAATGCCATTGGAATGTCTTGGCCATTTTTGTCATCACTGTGATAACATGTAAAAGCAACTGAAAGGAGAAGACAATTCCTGTGTCCCGATGTTCAAGGCTCATCCATCAGCTGGGAAAGCGACGATGGTAAGAGAAGCTTCAGGTTGTGTTATGAGAGGCCACCTCCTTCCACCTTGGCCAATCAATAAACAAAGATCTTATATGCCATATCCAATAAGCCTTGCCCTAAAGCTGTATGTCTGCCTCCCAGGCTCCATGTCTAAAAGGCTCCAACACCTTTCAAAACAGCCAGGCTAACTAGGGACCAACATGTGTGAGCATGTAGGGAGAGCTTAACATCCAAACTATACAAGAAACATTAATTGGGCTTCCCAGAAGCCTTGGAGAGAACCATTCATCCTTGTAAAACAACTTCCTCCAGAGCAATGTGGCTTTTTTTGGACACTGTTTCAACCCCTGTTAGGCACACTATGCTCCCCATGACACTCTTGCAGTGTTCAATCAAGAGCCAAATTTGCTACTATATAATGCTGAGTTTGCAATAATTTAAACTACTCATTTCTGTCTTGATGGCCTTTTGGTTTTAATTCTATTATTTAGGGACTAACAGAACAAATCTTGTTACTTTTACACATAACTAAGTTCTCAAAATTCTAGCAGACTGTCCTCATTTCCTGTTTGGGGAGTGAAATTAACTCCAGGGACTATATCAAGCAAACCCTGATGACTCCAGTGTGATCATGATTCAGTGTCTCATGATCCAGAGAGGATTGTGAAAACTTACTTAATTCTCAACACCTTAGAATTCCTTGCTGTAATTTATGTCTACTTTTTCTGAAACATGGAAATGTCAAGATCAAATTTTCAGGAAAGAGAGGAGAGAGAGAGAGAGAGAGAGAGAGAGAGAGAGAGAGAGAGAGAGAGAGAGAGAGAGGATGTAACTTGTCCTTAAAATGACACACCCTTCAGTCAGTATTCTGGCTATAACCTAACTGCAAAGAACTCTGGGAAATTTAGATGTCTGAATAGCTCTCAATGCATTGTCTACTACATGTTTTCCTCATATCTTTTTAATTTTTTAATTAATTTAAACTGTTTATTGGCTCTTTAAATAACTTTCACATCATACACTCCATTCATCTCCCTCTCTCCTCCACCTGCCCTCCAGCTTTTTAACCTCCTCCCACAACAAAGGAAAATAAACCAGCTTGTAGAAGTTGTAATGTGTCATAGTATGCTCCACAGTGTACCCTTTCCGCCACACTTCTTTGCCTACAAATAGTCATTGCAGTGCCTCGTTGGTCTGGTCCAAGACCTTTGGTTTCTGCTATCTTATCAATACTGGGACCTCTCAGATAACCTATTGCTACTCTGTTTCATGGAGATCCTGTAGTTTTAAATCTGTAGGTTTGGCCCCTTCATGTACTTTATCAGGGTACATGTTGAAGTAAGCCAATTCAGAGTCCTGGATCCAGGCCTGAGAGGAATCTAAGCTGGTTAGCCTGCTGGGTCTCCCACTTTCATGCCATGAGGGATGGCTCACTGGCAACCCAGTGAAGGGCATGACCAGTTTTCCTACTCTCATGACCACAGCTCTTCTGCCTGACAGTGGTGACAAGGGATGAAGGAGGATGCGTTTCTGTCTTGTCTTAGTCACTGCATGGTAGACAAGAAGCAGGACCAACTTTCCCAAGCTTACTCCTTCAGGGTCTGCTCACCTATTCCCTGCCACCAGGGTAATCTCTACTGTGTTGCCCAGGGCCTGATCTCCTGAGTGGTATAGCTGGTGCGGGGCAGGGACAGTTCTTCCTCTCTCAGGAGACCAAGGCTATGTCTTCTGCCTGCCAAAGATGGTGGGGACAGAGAGGGAGGAGTATATCTCATCCTCATGCACTACACCAAACAAGAGATGAGTGGTAAGGCCAGCTCTCCCACATATCCTGGGGCTGGCCTACCCATACCTTCCACAATGTGCAGGGGACACTCTCCTCAGTTTGCAGCTGGCTAGGGGTAAGGTAAGCGCTCTTGCTTTCATGTCCCCAAGGGCAGATCTCCCATGATGCCCAGGTGAAGGGTGGGGCCAGTTCTGGACAGTCTTCAGACTCAACATGTCCCTGGGCAGCAGCCCAGATGAGGGACCCCTCTCTGTCCGTTGGTGGTAACAGACCGTGCTGATGCAGGGCGATGAGCCCTGATATGGCCCTTGTGACAGCACAGGCCAGGAACCACTATGTTCCCAGGTGGCATCTCTAGCTACTCACACCAGGCTATTCCTTACGAGCCTTTGGTCTCTTACTGTGCCCAGACCCTCTTGTTTCTCTTTCTCTTCCATTTCTCCACTGCTTAATTGCTCCTCTTACCGGTGACTAGAGTCTTTGCTCGTCAGGTTGTCTCAGGAGTGGTCTCAGGAGTACTGTACTAGGCAGGCATTGCTTGGGCATAGTCTACCTCCCAAGCCATGTGCAGCATCGGACTGGTGGTCATCTCGGACTAGCTCCCTGTCTGGGCCTCATGATGCCATTTTGGTGTTTATCTCAGGCTTACTGTTCACTCTGACAGCCCAAGTGGTCCCATGGGAGGGTCCCTTGTCTTGGGTCCTTCTATCCAGGGCTTGAGGTTCCAGGAGGGACAGGTAGATAGGATATTAGAGAAATGCAGGAAGAGTGTGAATTCAATGCAAGTGGAGATGTTTTAGACACTAGAGAGGTGCTCAGTGGTTAGAAGCATGCATTCCTTCGGTAGAAGGGCTGACTGTGGTTCCTAGAACACACATTGAGTGGCTCACAACTGCCTGTAACTCGAGTTCCAGAATCTACTGGCCTTGGCAAGTACCAGTACTCAAGTCCACCCACCTGCACACAGATAAACATATACTCCCACATGTAGAGAGCGGCGGCGAAACAAAGATGGCGCCGACATCCAGCCTTGTCTGGATATAAACGACTTACTGCGCATGTGCCGGCTTGTCCCCTTGCTAGGGCTCCCTCTAGTGGTGAACAGCGGTACTGCACATGTGCGGTTTATTCACCAGGTGTTAGTTGACCGTTAATATGCTAATGAGGTGATTCATTCTCCGCCAATCCCTGGAGGACAAGTAGTGGGGTGATCCAAGCCCCACAATCCCTGAAAGATAATTAGCATACTGCTGTCTATATAAGCCGAGCGATTTTGCTGCTCGGGGTCCCTGTTCAAGAGAGCTGTAACACTAAGAGAGCTGTAACACTAAGAAGAGCTGTAACACAGTAAAGGCTTGTTCGCAGAAGAATCCTGTTGCCGCGCGTCGTTCTTACTGGCGGGACATTAGGCGCGCGACAAGTGGTGCCGAAATCCGGGAACCAACATCGCCAGTGCCGAGGGGACCCTTCAGTGTGCTGAAGAGGATTCAGAACTGTGAGAAGGTAAATTAAAAGGTAAGCTTCGAGAGGCATGCCCCTTTTTTGGAATAGAGCATGTCAGAAACGGAGCAGAGTGAGAAATTAGGCTTCGAGAGGCATGCCCCTTTTTGGATTTAAGAGAGCATGTCAGAAACGGAGCAGAGTGAGAAATTAGGAGCGCGCAAAAAGAAAAAGGTTACTAAAACAAAAGTGAAAGAGATACAAAAGGCGGAAGAAACGCTGCCAGAGGAAAAAATAGGTATGCCCCGGAGGTCCAAGTACAAGTCATCCGGAGAGGATACTTTGTATCCATTAAAAGAATTAGAAGCCTTAGAACTGGCTGGCAGTGACTCTGAGCAAGAGTTGTCAGAGTCCGAGGAGGAGGAATTAGAGGAAGAGGCAGCCATATATAAGGAAGAAAGATATAGGCCTAGGTGGAGAGCCACTGTGAAGAAACCTAAAGTTATGGATCCTTTGTGGGCAAGGCTGGTAATTTTCTTTTTTTCTTTGTGTGGGATAGAGAAGCCACAGACAGCAAGCTTAAGCCCGGACCAAAACCTCTTTGGCAAATGGTCCCTGCCTGCTTAGAGGATAAACAATGTGAGGAAGCTGTTAGGACAGGTCAGAGGGTCCTTGCAGAACAACAAGAAAGTATGTCAGAGGGAGAAAAGGTCTCAAAAGAAAAAAAGAAAAGAAAAGGAGATAAAAGGAACAGAGAGAAGGCAGAGATAAAAAATGGGGTCAGTGCAGCTTTTGTTGTGGCTCAAGTTGAGGCTATTGCTAGGTATGTGATTAGGCTCTGGAAACCTCACAGAGTCATACTGATCAGATTTGATAGAGGTAGACCGCCTGAAAATTTATTCAGGAGAATCAAACAAAAAGATAAACTTGAGTGTGCCTACTTGGATTCCTGATCTCAAGGAGATTTAGCAAGTGACAAGGTGCTTCTCTTAAAAAAGCAGTTTCAATCAGCCCTTGGAGCCTTGCACCTGTAGCTAAGATATGTGTAGCCACTTCAATTTTGTTTTCTGATTGGTTTTAAATGTATAAATATTCTCTACATGCCTTGGTTATGGACTATTGGCTTTTAACTTATTGGATATGGTTTAAAAAATGTAACATTGATAACAGAAAGTTGACATAAAACTGGTAAAATTTAAAATATGCTCATGTTTCTGTTGATACCTGTTCCGGTATTATACACGCTACTCTGATGACTGGTGAAAAGACTCGTAATGCCATTAGCCATTGCTTAGAGGCATGGGCAGCCTGGGGAAAGCCTGATAGTCTCAAGACAGACAACTGCAAACACTGCAAAGTCCTTTCAGGCATTTTGCCAGACAATGCAGGTCAAACATACTACAGGATTGCCATACAATCCCCAAGGTCAAGGAATTGTGGAAAGGGTTCATCGTACCTTAAAAGAGCTTATACAAAAACAAAAAGAGGGAATTGCCAGCAGCCGAACACCAAAAGAACAACTTTCTTTAGCTCTTTTTACTCTAAATTTCTTAATTTTGGATGTGCATGGCCGCTCTGCCGCAGATCGCCATGCTGCTACTACACCTATAACTAATGTAGAAGTAAAGTGGAAGGATGTCTTAACTGATGAATGGCGTGGCCCAGATCCCGTGATTTTGAGATCTAGGGGAGCGATTTGTGTTTTTCTGCAGAATCAAGAAAATGCAATTTGGGTACCTGAGCGTTTGACTCGAAAATTGCCTTCTGCTCTTCCTGAAGATGAGACTACGAACCCTACTATTACTACTGGGAATGGTAATACAGGTTAATTCGCTCACCCTGTGGGCTATTGCCAGATCCTGGCCAGTACCCATGCCAGTTCATAGTAATTCTACTGTTTTGAGAATAAGACTGGCAAGCATAATCTCTGACCTTGGTTTCAATGGGTGCTGTCCAATGAGCAAGGGGCATATACATCCCTGACCCCCTTTGCTAGGTTGATGGGTGAGAACTTCGTGCTGTATAATGTTTCAGCTACCAGAAAAAATGATACCAGGTTGACCAATATTCAATATAATAACCTCTTGTCAGCAATGGTGCTTTAAATTGTAATAGCTCTGATGTAGTCTGCTATTTAGCTGAATGCTGGGATGGCACCAATGACACCGCAGTGATGGTTAAGATTCCCTCCTTTGTGCCAATCCCAGTGGAGGCAAACCCAGATAGCTTTCCTATTCTTAATTTGCTGAGAGCCAAAAGAGATTTTGGAATTATGGCAGCCATAATTTCAGCCATTGTGCTGTCTGCTGCTGCAGCTACCACAGCTGCAATCGCTATGACCAATCAAATACAGACGGCTGAGACTGTCAATCAGAACTGCAGTGGCGCTAGAGATACAAGAAGAATTTAATACCCATTTGGCATCTGGCCTTCTATTAGCCAATCAAAGGATAGATTTAGTTCAAGAACAATTGAAGCACTGTATCATAAGACACAGCTGTCTTGTGTTTCCTCCCTTAGAGGTTTATGCATTATTCCTTTGCGAGCTAACTTTTCTCAGAATTTTCAACAGAGCAAAGAAATCTCGAATTATCTGAAAGGAAACTGGTCCATGAAAGCAGAGCAACTATCAAGACAATTGCTGATGCAGATTGCTGTCCTTAACAGCACTAGGCTGGACCCCATCACAGTTGAAGACTTTACCTCATGGATTACCAATGCTTTCTCCCTTGTTAAGGAGTGGGCGGGCATGTTTGTCCTGGGGAGTTATTGTCCTCCTGGGATGCGGAGTAGGTCTCTGGCTTATTGGCTGTTTAAAAAGAGAACATGCTAGACACAAAGTGGTTGTTTACCAGGCTATGACCACCATTAAAAAGGGTACTTCTCCCAACATATGGCTGGCCTCTTTGAAAGATCAAGAGTTCGCCCTAGATCATTTTTGTCACAGTCATGTGGAGTCATTGTATCCAGGGACGGGCAACTTTCCTCGAACTCGGACCAACCTAAGACACGGGGCCCGGTGGCGATAGGGTAACTCTATGACGGGTAAGGCCGAGTTTGGATGAGAACGACCTAAGACAGGAGCAATGACAAGATTGACGTGACACCCAGATCTAGACCAGTCATTTTATTAAACAAAAAAGGGGGAGATGTAGAGAGCGGCGCGGCGAAACAAAGATGGCGCCGACATCCAGCCTTGTCTGGATATAAACGACTTACTGCGCATGTGCCGGCTTGTCCCCTTGCTAGGGCTCCCTCTAGTGGTGAACAGCGGTACTGCACATGTGCGGTTTATTCACCAGGTGTTAGTTGACCGTTAATATGCTAATGAGGTGATTCATTCTCCGCCAATCCCTGGAGGACAAGTAGTGGGGTGATCCAAGCCCCACCAATCCCTGAGAGATAATTAGCATACTGCTGTCTATATAAGCCGAGCGATTTTGCTGCTCGGGGTCCCTGTTCAAGAGAGCTGTAACACTAAGAGAGCTGTAACACTAAGAAGAGCTGTAACACAGTAAAGGCTTGTTCGCAGAAGAATCCTGTTGCCGCGCGTCGTTCTTACTGGCGGGACATTAGGCGCGCGACACCCACAAATAAACATACACACACTCAGATAAACATACATGCACACAGATGAACATGCATGCACACAATGGAATATTATGTAATAGAGCAAGTCAACCTGTTTCATTCAGAACTCACCATCACTGGGGATTCTGCCTCACAAGAGCCATAACAAACTAGGTGTTTTCAATTCCCCAGTGTAAATATTCAAACCTCTAATTTGGATTTCAGCAAGACACCTTGACCAAAAAAAAGTTTTTCTTTCCAGCCTAAAAGTTTAGTTACTTGAGCAATCACACTGTAGACTTTATTTTATTTCTAGCTGTGGTTAGTTTGATATATAATAAATTATTTAATTAATGGCAACTTTGAACCCTAGAACAGCATGACAATACAATAATGTTTGAGAATGGGCTTTGCAGTACAAGCAGGTAATCCCAGAACTCAGGTGGCTGACACAAGAGAGGAGGAACGAGAGAAGATGTCGCTTTGTTTTGTTTCAGATTTATTTTCATTTTTTATTATGTTGGGGGTTGGTGTAAGGGGCATATGGACAAAAGAGTGTTCTGGGAGGTCAATGGTGTGTGATGTCTTGGAGTTGCAGGGAATTTTGGCCATCGGAGCCCTGTGCTAGGGAGTGAAGTATGAGGTCATTAAGTGCTGAACTGTCTGTCCAGCCACACTTTTGAGAGCTTTAAGACACCCTGGATTACATAATGAGACTCTGTCTTCATAAAACAAACAAATACCACATACATACACACATACCATATACATACATAGCACGTACACACACACATACGTACACCACACACCACATAAACACACACTACACACATAGATATACATATCCACCACACACACACACACACACACCACTACATACACCCACATCACATATATACACACCACACACATACACATACATATATACACCACATACACACACATATATACACAGCACACACCACATACAGACACTACACACATAGATACCACATACCCACACATGCACACACACAATACACACACACATACACATACACACACACACACAGAGAAAGAGACAGAGAGACAGAATTTGAAATCATTAGTATCAAAAGAATAGTTAATGTCTCTCACATTATTTATCTAGCAATTCCTCCATCTGGTAATGTTACTCTAGAGTATAATTACAGCTTAGCATCTTTCCTTACCACTAAGAAGGAAAGAAAATATCTATATGAAATCAGTGAGGAAGCCACATGGAGACTGTTACTGAGGCTCTTCAAGATATCAATCCAGCAAGTTGGCAAGAAAAGTATTAAAAACATTGTGTTTATCTTTGGAAGATGGAATGAGGTACAAATCTCTGAAAGTAAACTAAACACATTTTCCCAGAGAAAACTGCAGAGTACAGTGCCCATCGAATTGAGAACGTGGTCCCCAATGGAGGAGTTAGAGAAAGGATTGAAGTTGCTGAAGGAGTCTGCAACCCTAACAATACCAACCAGCCAGAGCTCCCAGGCACCAAACCACCATCCAAAGAGTACACATGCACAGACCCATGGCTCCAGCTGCATATGCAGTAGAGGATGGCCTTGTTGGGCACTAATGAGAGGAGAAGCACTTGGTCTTGCCAATGCTGGACCCCCAGTGTAGGCGAATGTCAGGGAAGGGAGTAGGGAAGGGGGTGAATGGATGAGTGGGGGAGCACCCTCATAGAAGAAAGGGGAAGGAGGATGGAACATGGGGTTTATGGATGGGAAATCAATTGGGGAAAAGGATAACATTTGAAATGTAAATAAAAATCCAATAAAAAAGAAAAATGTATAATTTCATTATTAAAAGCACACATCAACTTTACATTTTCATGGGGTACATAGTGAGTTTCAAAGGTCTCTATGATGTGCAATGATGACCTTGGGTATCTATTATTTCTTTGTGTTGAGGAAACTTAAAGTTCCCACCCACTTGCCACAGATATTATCTTTTTTGACATGAGTGAAGAAAGAGAGAAAACTTTCTTCTTTTAGTTTGTACATCACAAAGAATACGGTGGTAACACCTAAACAGAAGGTACTGTTGACCCCACTTTTAATACAAAACCAGAGCTCCCTTGGTCATCACTGAAGCAGCAACACTGCTGTGTATGTAAGAACAGAGTTGTTCAATGGATCCCTTATGTACCTGGCAGCTTCTCCTAAAGACATCTCCACAGATAAGGAACATTGGCCATTTGCCCCCAAGAGGAGCCATATTGTGCTTGGATAGTTAACACTGATAGTTCAGTTCCGGCAAAGAAATGGACGGCTTCCTGGGAGCTGAGAGCTGCCGCTGTGCAGAGATTCTTGTGAAATTAAGATTAGCCAGCCCCACTGAGGAGGAAAAGCCATTTTCATCCTCACACCCTGAGATCTTAATTTTCCAGACAAGCCTTAATAACACTTTATACCAGGAAGCAAAACTACACATTGCAATTCTTTCTCTTTTTATTCCAGTGATGTTATATTAAAAAAAAATCAAACAATGTGGCCACTGATATTCTTAAACTGTTCTAATTTTCGAAGTGTTCCACACTGTAGATATTTAGCTTTGCAACGACAAGGATCTAAAGAGAATTGGGGGGAGGGATTTGTCCAATAAATACTCAAGTGTCAAAACAAAAATAAATCATATTTTATATTGTATCCATCAGATAGTTCTCATATAAATTTTGTGATGTTAGTATTCTAGGCTTATAAAGGCAGTACTGTGTTTGCAATAAAGTATTAGAAACCTTTAATTTATAATAGTACCAAAATCCATATGAAGCATACATTTTCATATAAATAAATGTTTAGTAATAGTAAATCCCTCATTCACTTGCTATTTTAAAAAACCATATTCAAAAAACATGTTACTTCCATATTTTGCTATTAAATTGTACTATATCAACTAAATCTTAATTCAAAATGTCTTCTGATATAAAACTCCTTTTTTTGAGAAAATAATTGTTACTGGGTTTCATTTGTTGACAAACTAGCATTTTTATGTTTATTCTAATATGAAACATATGCAAACATTTCATTGAAGTTATTTTTTTATTTCATTGGTTTTAATGATCACCGAAATACTTTATGTAGAAGATAATCCTTTGATCTTCACTTCATCTGAACTTGTGTGACAATATTTACTCTCCGGGATTTGTAAGAACAAGAATGTGTTATTTGTAGTTTTGGGTCTCATTATTGGAGAAAAGCGCCACTTCTGCATGACAGCTGAGCATTGAGAACGCCGCCTGCCTGGATCTCTGTGCCAGCAGTTGGGTTACCTGCTAATTGGCATTCACTCTGTACTTTGCTTTCTATATAAGAAAAACACACATCTCCACGCTATTGAAATCAGCCAGTCTTCATGGGAAACCTGATCATCATGGAGCTGGTTCAAAATTGCAAGGAAGTACATGTGAATGCATTAAGTAGAGTGAATTTTGCATAAAACAATTAAATACAAATAGACAAGGATTACAAGTGAACATGCAACAAACACATCCAACTAGGTCATTAATCTTAAGATAGTCTGACACTGTTTCTATTTATAAAATTACGTTGAAATCTCTCAAAGGATCGTTGTTATTCTTTTTATAGGGTTCAGCAGTATAGTCTGGTGTTTCTTGTTGTAAATAATTCTGAAAATGTAAAGATACAACCAGAAAGGCGATTGCAAAATGGCTGCGATGTCCCTTGCACAGCTGTGGGTCGTTTTTATCCTTTCTTTAATACTTTTTTCTTTCTCTTCATACTGGTTCTACTCACTTGCTCAAAAACAAAATTCTTCATGAGCGTCCTGACTAAACTATCAAGTGCATGCAAATTAATTTTACACTTGTAAACAAACATTAAACTGTGTATAATAAGCATCCTGAAGAGATTTCAAACAAAATAATGTCATCAATGAGAAGGAAGACATTGAAACACACCTATCTGCTACCAAATGAATAAACTGAATATGAATAAGTACATATATTTAAGTACTTTAAAAAGTTTCTTCCTAAGCAGTGTTTTCAATTTTAAAACATCTATGTTAAAATATCATTGCCTATACAGACGTAAATCACATGTCATGTTAATGACACTTATGACCCAAGCTTCTTGGTTCCTCTGTTACTGCTGATTAGCAATTGAGAAATGGCTAGTAATTGACAAATTTTTTATTTCATGAGAGGAATAAAAGTTCTCTCCCTAAATCGCATTTCCTAAAACAATGGGAAATACTTGTTATTGAGATGTAAACACCGTTGTGTACTGAATGTCCCGTTAAGTTTTCAGCTTTCGTAACTAGCTGTAGACCTTTCATTTCAAAAGGCAACATGGTCTAGTTACCAATGGCAGTGGCAGCTCTCATTGTTGGGCAATATTTGATAAACATCTTCCTTTCAAACATCAGAAGTTGAGAGCTAAAAGGGGCAGCTCAGAATGTAAGAGTACATATTGGTCTTCTAAAAGTCCCAAGTTCAGTTTCTCACACCCACATCAGGAGGCTCATAACCACTTGCTTCTCCACTTCCAGGGGACCAGATACCTTCTTCTGGCCTCTGCAGACCTCATGTGCACACATGGAAAGACACAAACACATCCCCCCGACACACACGCACACCCCCCCCCACAATTAGAAGCAAAATAAAGAAGAGAAATTTCTTTTAGTTTACTGTAATGTAGTAACCACATACATTATACTTTCTGCAATGAGAGAGAGAAAACCATATTTAAGAGTATGCTCTGCTTTTGCCTAGGACCCTAATTAGCTTTCAAGGGTCCAGGTTGAAAAGTTTACGATTTACTTGTGACTCTAGCTCTGGGAAAATCTGGTGTTTCTGGCCTTATCGGGCAGCTGCACTCACCTATTTGCTTGTGTGTATACAAACACTCACATACCAAAATAAACAAAAATAAATAAATCAATCTTTAAAACATTTTCTGTTGGTAATCAAATGGATATTAGAAGTAATTACAAACTGAAAAGAGAAAAGACAGCCAAATTGGATTCATAAATGATTAACCTGCAAAGACACTAGGCCCTGCAAAGAACTGGTCTTTTATGAAACACACACACACACACACACACACACACACACACACCACACACACATGCACACACACAACACACATGCACACACACTTGCACACACACAACACACATGCACACACACTTGCACACACACATACACACATACACAACACACACACACACACACACACCCATGTGCGCACCAGGGAAAATCAGAAGGAAGTGTGGCCATTATTAAATACACAGAGGAGGTGGGACTGGGGGTTGATCAGCTCCGGTACTACTAAGCATCAGAATAACATTGCGCACATAAAAGATTCAGAAAGGAGGCAAATCACCGCGCTGGAATGAGCAGTCAATAATATGACAACTATAAAAGGCCCATTTGGAATTCAGAGATCAAAAAATAGTTGTAGTCTTTGCAGTCCCATTAGGAATCAGCCTGAAACCACTTCCTTCTTTATGACAACATTCAGCTGCGTGCTTTAGATCTCTTCAACAGAAAGCATAACTAGCCTCCACAGTGCCACACTACCTGCCAAGAAAGCAATCCATCCTCCTGAAGCCCCGGTGACAATATTCCTCAAAGCTCGGTGAAAAATAAAGGCGCTCGAGTGTTGTCATTCAAAAGAGCGCCCCCCCAACCTCCCATTACAATCCTCACTGGCAATCCTGAGGGAAAGGCACCCAAAAGAATCCTTGGCATCAAATTCAAAAAAAGAAAAAGAATTAAAACAAAAAGACAATAAATACTACCTGTGGAAACTGACCTTGTGACTCGTCAAACAACACCAATTGTGGCTTCTCATGTAAGCCCAACAGGAGACCTCAAAGACTCAGAAAGTGACACCCAGGGCTTTGATTCACTGCCCAGTTAATGCCCAGTCTGTCCTTACAATAATTACTGTTATCACATGTAAACTAAATAATCTCTGAGGCACTGAGTAAATAAATCTGATAATTACAGCGATACAGAGGAAAGCAGGGCTTTTATTTTCTGTCTCCTTTTTACACCTTATTTATCGCTTTCATCTACTACTTTTGTTATGTTTTAGAACATTTATTGGGTGTGATGCATGCCACGGCATATGTGCACGGAGGTCAGAGGACAATCTGTGGGAGTCACAAGCCTTTGTGAGCAGTGCACCCCGGGGCAGATGGTGCTGTGTATAGTTACAAGAACAAAAGAAAACAAAGCCGGGAAGAGCAAGCAGTAAGCAGCACTCCGCCATTGCTTCTGCTTCCGCTCTTGAGTCAATGTTCCTGTCCTGAGCTTCTGCCCTGACTTCCTTAGATGTTGGACCGAGATATAGAAATGGAAGTGAAATAAATGTTTCTCTCCCCAAACTTCTCATGTTTGTGGTGTTTTACCGTACCGATAGAAATGTTGACTAAGGCAGAAATGTACATTTTAAAAGATTTATTTTATTTTTAATTACATATTTGTGTGTGTCTTTGTGTGGGTGTGTGTACGGCATGCATGAGTAAAATCCCCCAAGAAGTCCAAAAGAAGGCAACAGATTTGAGTTGGAGTTACAGATGGTTGCGAACTGCCCAGTGTGGGTACTGGAAACAAACACAAGACTCCAGCAGGGCCAGTATGCTGTCCTAGCAGTTGGGCCCTCTCTCCACCTCATGGAATATACAGTTTTAGTTGCCTAGGTGAGTGAGGACATGGGGACAGGAAAAGTGTTTTGAACTTGGCAGACTTTTGATGACTGATGAGTGAAACCCCAGGTAAAATGGAAGAGAGAGAGAGAGAGAGAGAGAGAGAGAGAGAGAGAGAGAGAGAGAGAGAGAGAGAGAGAAAGAGAGAGAGAACCAATCAGTTGAATGAGAACACTTAGTGACAAAACATTGCATTGCCTTTATATCTGAGCTTTATCGAGACCATGTATGTGTCTTTTACTGTATGTGTGTTAAAATGGAATTGCTGCCACATCATTGTTTCTTTTACTGCATCCAGCTCCCCATGTCCTCCTCAAATAGTAGTATAGAACATAAGCCTTTGCTAGCTACCATCAGGATGCTTGCACACTTTAGGTTGATAGCTCTCATTCTTATACATACCAGCTTAGGTCAGCTATACCTCAAAACCTTGACTTCTGAACTTAAAGAGGCAAATTTAGTGCTAATAGTTAATATTTTTAATGTACACTAACGTATTCTATGAGAATTAAAGAACCAACACACTGTAAGAAAAAATATTTTTCTTTACTTAATGAAAGTTTATTGAATTCTCATATGCCAAATATTCTAAACATGGCATAGCAAATAAAACAAAACCTTTGCCTTCATTGTCCTTGTGTTGTGATATATAGATAAATCATAGAAAAATAAAAAGCATAGATATTGATTTAAGCGATAAGAAACAAAATGCAAAAAATAAGAGAAAGCTAGAAGAGATAGATGCAGTGGTTTTAAATGGGGTACCATTTGAAAAATTGTCTGGGGAAATTAGTGTTCTGAGTCTCTTTGGTGAGACCTTTCTGGACAAAAAAAAAAAATCAGGTACAATTTCAACCTTAAACTAGAGAATATCCAGGGATAGAGCCTGTGGGGATTTGTAGGTCCTTGGTAAGCACTTGAATTTTTCTATATAAAAAACAGTATGATACATTGTATAGAGATTAAACAATAAACTGTCTAGGACAGAACCCAAGAGCCCAACAGGAGACAATGTAATAATTCAAGTGAGGGATATTGGAAACGTAGGTCACAGTGGTTAAAGTGAAGGTGGTAAGAAATAATTCAGTTCTGCATAGATTTTGAAGCAAGAGCAAACATCTATTTAGACTTGTGACAAAAGATAAAGATATCATCCAAGGTGATTTCAATGTTTTAAAAGATCAGAATTATTTAGGACAGAGAATCTTGTAATATCACATCAAAATGCAAGCAGCAAAAATAGATAAAACTGAAAGGAGAAATAGATAGGACCACATTACAGGCAGGAATCTACACTCTCCTAATAATAACTGATAGAATTAATGAACTATAAAATTAATAAGCACACACATATTGGGCAGTGTTTCTAACCAACTTGGCAAAATTAATATTAATAGAATGTATAGCAAACAAATGAAGAATACCAATTTTTTCTATAATTACATAAGGAATATTCCCCAGGGTGGACCACCTGTTGCACCATAAAAATAATTCTCAAAATAGTTAAATATTTTGAGATATTTTATTCAGCTTCAACAGAATTAAATTAAGACAAACCATGAAAAGATATCTAGAAATGTCCTCAATTTGGCAATGTTGATGTGAAACATGGTTCTAACCCCAAGAAAAATAAGGGAACATATTATAGGCCAAATATGAGTAGCTATGACCCCGGAACACAGAATCAGGTTGCCCAAATTATTAAGCTAAATTATTTTAATATTTTACAAGGTTTAATAGTCATTGGACAAAAGAAAACAAGGATCAAGATCCTTTTTCCAGGTATATTTAAGGGAACGTTATCAAGAACCATAGGGGAGAAGCTAAAAACTAGCACGTTTTTTCCTATGATGGGTCCGTCTTGGACTAAAATCCATTACAGATTTCCAACTAAAGGCAAGGACCATGAGAACTTCATTTTAGAAAATATTCCTGTTATTAATATACTTTTCCTCTCATTATTAAATAGACACACACATTCACACACATATATCGCTAGGTATAAGCCCACCCTTTTGAGGTGACTTCTTAATCTAGTTATTATTAAGCCCTTTTCTGATAGTCAAAACTGCAATAAGAACTCTGCCAGTCTTCAAGTGTCAAGAATTAATTGCTTCTGAGATAGCAAAAAAGTATCTACTACACAGAGCATATTCAAGGAGGTTGTAAAACCATTAAACAAAGGTCATAAAAGGGAACTATCGATTTACTATACATGCAAGGACAAAAGATAAACTATTGACTGGGTTTATACAAAACTTCACTGACACTTAGTCACAGAAAGTTTTCAACTCTCCATTAACCTGCAAAGTTGTGACAGGTGATGAATGTTTAGCCAGATAATTACTCCTATGGATATGCATGTAAACATTCTCTGTTGTAAACTTCTTATTCGATTTATGATTTGAATTTATGATGAACTTTTTACCATGTGATAATGTATTCTGAAAAAGGTATAAGTGCTGAGGACAAAGAGAGAAGCCTTATCCCCCTTTTCTTAGAAAATCCTTATCCCCCTTTCTTAGAAGCCCTTTTCCTCTTTTTCTTAAAGAACTTTCTTAGGAACCTTTTTAAAGAGAAATAAAGACTAAAACACTTTTCAAAGTGTCCTTTTTTTCTTCCAGCAACTTCACCTAGCAGGGCGGCAGTTAAAGCTGCAGAGTTCATGTGGAGAGAGAACAAAGGCTACAACACTTAATCGCCTGCATTTTAAGATGAAGTTCTGGACAGTGACTCACCCCAGAGCAACTCAGAAGGCAGGTCAGCTGCTGAGGCAAAGTGACTTAGACTTGAGGTATATAAATATTTCATCTATGGCAACTCTAAATATCTTATCCCCAATGCTGCCTCTAGAAGAACCAAGAACAAGAAAAAAGCCTGCCCCAGAAGGAGCACTAAGAAAGTTGGGCACAAAGAAGTGAAGAGAACTACTATAAGGGTTCCATGTTGTCTAATGACATCCTTAGCTTTTAAGTTAGGTTTCAAATGATAGTCGTGTTCAAAATTAGTTTGTAAAATTCAATGCTTGTGATAGTTACAACTTCACAATAACTGTAGTAGAGGAGTACATTCTTAGTATAAAAACGGATACATATAAACATTGAACATTGCATAATTAGTATACTGAATGGAGAACTACAAAATGCGTTTCCTTGATACTGGAAAAAAATACACTTGCATTCAACATTATACTGTAAGGTCCAAGTGTTCTGTATAATACATAGACAACCTCTTTCAATACTTTTTCACTCATGAAAGTACATACATATGCATGTAATAACTAGAGGCTATAAGTTGAGTCAATTAACAAAAGCACTTTATTAATTTGCTAGCAATCGATTAAAAAGAAACATGAAATAAATTTTTCATAGAAAAACGTTGCTACAACATCATCTGTGGAAGGTATCTAACAAGATAAAAACACATAGGCAGCTTTGACAAAAATGAAAGCCTTATTACACACTTAGTACAATGAAACTTCTCCTATAAAAAATTTAAAATAAGGATGTATAGATATTGTGCTCATAGAATAGAAGGTCCAGTACTGTCCAGTTGTCAGCTTAACACACATTTAATTTACTTTAAAAACAATCTCAGAAACAACTTAAGAGAAAGTAGTTTTTGGTTTCAATTCCAACTTATAGTCCATCATTGAGAAGAACTCAAAAACCAGCCAGTCCCATCACATCCCCAGTGAGCTGGGTCTTCCCATTTCCATGAACTTAACTACAACAATCTCCTCAATACATACCCACAGGCCAGAGGAGGGCAATCCTTCTTGGGACTCTTCCCAGCTTACTCCAGGTTGTGTCACACTGACAATTAAAGCTAAGCATCTCTGTCAGTCTGAGATCATCCTATTCTTTATGATCGGTTCCTCAAGAGCATCCTGCCTAATTCATGTGCAACTGAGCATAAATGATTTTTGTTTGTTGAGACTTGAGTCAAGCTCCAGTAGGTTTTAAACTGAGTGGAAAATATATACATAGACACATTTTTATCTGGAAGTTGGGATTGCTTTAATTCACGTATTTGCTTAATCCCTCAAAAGTTCCACTCAGTCGCTCTATCAACTTAGTTGCTAGAATGGATGGTCAGGATTTGAGAGGAATTAAAGGGCAAAAACTGTTCTTTTCGGTTCAATGAATTCTCGGGGATGGAACTCTGAATTGCCCAGGAAAGAACTATTTGTGTTTCTTAAACTCAAATATTTGAGTTATTTTTATAATTTTATGCTAAATCCATTTACTTCTTCAGTTTTCGTTTCTTTTTTCCAGTGAGCAAGGGGAAATGGCTTAAATCAGAATAGCTGCTCTAGTTTCTAATACCAGGCCCTTCTTCAGGAAGTTAAGAAGCTTTGAAGCTCTGAGAGCTGGCTCATTACTGACATGGATGGTTGTGGATGGACAAAAGCCCTATTTGCCATGCCCAGGGGGAAAAATCCTAAAGCCCCAGACATTTTGGCATAATTTTTTTGACTTTTCAAATTCTCCTCTCAGAAGAGAACATGGACTGACGGTAGTAGGAAAGAAATGTTCCAGGTGTGTATTTCTCATCTGGCTTATTTACTTTTGCCTTTTGAGTCAGAGTGAATGACAGCTGGCCTCACAGGATAGAAGAGTCTATAAGCCTAGTCTTTATGTCGAACTTTACTATTGATCTTGGAATGACACCTAGAACATATTTATTTGTAGTCGCCTGGCTTCTTTCACGAAAGATGAATTTTAGAGTAGAATAGCAATATATTCCTCTAATTCTCTTGCCTTCATATGATAATCCATTTAGTAAATATGAATTCATACTACTTTAATGTAGAAGAGGAAATCAATACAATTCTAAATGGCTCTGCTCAGGCTCATTTTTCAAGTTATGTCCCTTGGTTTGGTTGGAAAGTGATGGCTTTTGCACTGCCAATGTGCAGTGAAACCATTGCTTCATGATTGGGTGAAAAAGTTAATGAGATTATGCAGTCAGCCACCAATCATCTGTGAAGGATTATCTCTTCTCAGTAATATGTGGTTTGCTCTCAATGTTTGGTTAACTTTGCTATTATGATTGAAAGTGTCTGTCTTCCCACTCAAGTGCAGGATGTTATATGTTACTATCAAGCCCTTGTAACACTATCTACTGGTTTTGAAATTGAGTTTGGTTACCATATCACCTTAAAACCTGTTGTTACAACAGTTGCATAACTATTTGCTTGTGGTTACAATCTCATTTTTGGACCTTAACTGTGGGAATGTGGAGGTTGGGATCTTTGGGTAGTTTCAGACTGATAGTTAATCTCTAACCTGAAGGGAAAGACCCAGACACTTCTCAGAGTCATTGAACTAGAACCATTTAGTAGTAAAACAGAAGTGAGAATAATTATCCAAACTAAATATTGTTTCCATCTCCAACAATAGAGAGTTATAGCACAAATTTTTCCCCAAAGTCATATACAGTGTGTCTCTAAACTCAGTAACTAATTTCTTTCTGCCCTACCTTTTGTAACTTTTATAAAAGTTAAAAGGAATCCTACATCTGACACTCGGATAATATCCAAAATTTACAAAGAGCTCAAGAAGTTAAACACCAACAACACAAACCAGTTCAAAATGGGGCATAGAACTGAAAAAAGAATTCTCAACAGAGGAGTCTCGAATGGCTGAGAAGCATTTAAAGAAATGTTCAACATCCTGAGTCATCAGGGAAATGAAAATCAGAACAACTCTGAGGTTCTATCTTGCACCCATCAGAATGTTTAAGATAAAAAATTCAAGCAATCGCATATGCTGGTGAGAATGCAGAGCAAAGGGAACACTTCTTCATTGCTGGTGGAATCATAAACTTGCACAACTACTTTGTAAATCAATTTGACGGCGTTTTCTCAGAAAAAAGGGATACTTCTACCTCAAGACCCAGCTAGACCATTCCTGAGCATGTACCCAAAAGATGCTCCAACATTCCACAAAGTCGCTTGCTCAATGATGTTCACAGCAGCTTTATTTGTAATAGCCAGAAACTGGAAACAACCTAGATGTCCCTCAACTGAAGAATGAATGAAGAAAATGAGGTATATCTACACAATGGAATACTATTAAAAACCAAGACATCATGAATTTCGCAGGCAAGTAGATGGAACACGAGAATATCCTCCTGAGTGAGGTAACCCAGTCTCAAAAGTACATGGATGGTCTGTACTGACTTATAAGTTGGTATTAGCCATGAAATACAAGTTCCATGGTACACATCCACAGACCCAGAGAGGCTAAACAAGAAGGAAGGCCCAAGCATGGATGCTTGAATCTTACTTAGAAGGGGGAATAAAATAGTCCTAAGAGGCAGATGGAGGGAGGAAACTAGGAGGGAGGGAGGGAGGATGGAGAGGGCAATGGGGTGTTCAGGATCAGGTGTGGGGAAGGGCAGGAGAGACGGCCATGAAAATGAATCGATAAATGCAACTGATGGGGACGAGGAGGCAGGGGGTATCTCCAAGTGGAGACAGAGAACTGGGATAAGGGAGATGTCCAAGAATCAATGGGGGTGACAGCTGTGACTCAATACATTGGGGATATGGAACCTGAAGAGCCCATTTCCTGTAGCCAAACAGGAACTCCAGTGAAGCAATAGGGATACCAACCTGCCCCCAAAACTTTCAATCCAAATTTATTCTGTCTCCAAGAAATGCAGGCTCAGGGGATAGGCAGGAGACCAAATATTGGCCCAACATGAGACCTATCCCAGGGGTAAGTTTCAATCCCTAACACTTTTAATGATACTCTGTTATGCTTGCACACAGGATCTTGTTGTCCTCTGAGAGGCTCTGCCCGACAGATACACAGCCAAACAGTGGATCGAGGTTGAGAACTTTTAGGATCAAATAGGAGGCAGTATTGCGGGCCCGCAGGAGATAGGAACTCCACAAGGAGACCCACAGAGTCAACTAACCTGGACCCTTGGGCCTCTCAGAGACTGAACCACCAACCAAAGAATACATCAGCTGGATCTGGGCCGCCCCGCTCATATGTAGCAGATGTGCAGTTTGGCCTTCATGTGGGTCCTGAAC
Organism: Rattus norvegicus; assembly: GCF_021556685.1. Lineage (NCBI taxonomy): Eukaryota > Metazoa > Chordata > Mammalia > Rodentia > Muridae > Rattus > Rattus norvegicus. The sequence continues at coordinate 207,934,534 of NC_141535.1, read as the reverse complement.
AAATGGAAAGGGGCGGGGACAGCCCCAAAGCTGTTGCCTGTGTTAGGGATGTTCTAGCTGGGCTGCCTTGTCTGGCATCAGTGGGAGAGGAAGTGCCTAGCCTCGCAGAGAACCAGAATGTGGGGTGTACCCAGGGGACCTCCACCCACTTAGAAGAGAAGGGGAGGGAGATGGGGGAAGGCTTGTGGATGAGGGTGACAGAGAGGGAGTCAGTGAGCGGGATGTACAATCGATAAACAAAAAAAAAATAAATTAAATTTACAGAAAAGGAAAACTGGGAAGGTGGTGGCATGAAGTGTGACTAGTATAAAATTATTATGATAATATCTGCACTGCTTGACGTTAGTGGACTCTCCTTAGATAGTATGAATATTTCGATTTTTGGAAATAAATTGCCAGATACAGTTCTCCTGGAAGTTATAATAAATTTTGGCTTTTTATTTTCTTGTTAATAGACAGAATATTTATTTTGAAAATTTAAATTTTGTCCTTGTAATTTATGACTATGATGTAGCATTTTACCGTTGTTAAAAGATCTTCTTTTTCTTGCCAGGAAACGTTAGCCTTTCATTAAATTTTTAGGGTCACTTTGGTAGGTTCTGTCTTTATTTCCTGGAACCACATCTTTTTAAATACTTCAGATTTTCTTGTTTAAAAGACAAAAGTTGGGATTGGAGATTTAGCTCAGTGGTAGAGCGCTTGCCTAGCAAGCGCAAGGCCCTGGGTTCGGTCCCCAGCTCCGAAAAAAAGAAAAAAAAAAAGACAAATGTTTTTACAAAGTCAGACTACCATCATTTTTCCTGGTAACCATTTCAGGCAAATTTGAAAAATATTTTCCCCAATAAGAACCTTACACTGGGATTAAATGAGATATGTCTCAGGTTTTCTTTTGATAGCATTAATATTGTTGATAAACTGTGATCTTAGAATTTTTGTTCAAACATTTTAATGAAACAGCTCAGTTGCTCTAGATTTTTAAATGCTGCTTAGCATCAGGAGTGCCTACACTAAGATAACAGAAATAAAATACAGAAATTTCTGATTTTAGGTATAATATGCTCATGACCCCTCACAATATTTGCTGATGAGGTTGCATATGCCTCATTTTTGTATTATTGTAGCAATAATAGAACACAATCCTCAACTAAAAAGGGATAGGAGTTTATTCTGAAGTCAAATTATTATGGCCCATGACTCAGGAGTAAGCTTTAATTTACCAGAAATTCTAAAACTGAAGTGGTTTCCTGTTTTATAGCAACAGAACAAATCATAAACCAAGATACTTTCCAAATACATTGGTGGAACCATTCTGTAGGTGGACCAAAATCAAGTGGGAATGCTGGGCTGCCAGCCACAGATGGTTTTTAATGACACCCTGAGCTTCTCTGTAGGATATAAGAAAACCCTATTAAGTCAATACACTCAAAAAGACTTTGGCAGGTATAGAATGCTAGGTCAGACACACACAGACAAGGAAATCTTCTATTTGAGACTGCTTAAAGAGATTCACATTTTCTATGTCTAAAATATATATTCAAATAAGAATTCAGTCATATTTAATAAGTGAATTCATTTCATCTAGATGTAAAGTTTGCATGCTAGGAAAGCTATTGACTTGCTTTTAGGTCTCCCGCATAATCCTTATTGAAATATTTCTGGCTGTTCAAGTAACATAGCATGCAACAGGGTGCTGCACTATCAGTCAGCAGACACGCATTTGCATTAATTTGGTGTATCTAAGCTGTTACAATACACCACAAGCTTTAGGAACTAATTATTCTTGAAAGTGAAATGCTAATGGTATTTTAAAATGCTTCTTAACCATATCCACACTTTGCCCCAGTGCATGGTCCTGGTACATAGAAAATTGTGGTTAACCCCAGGTAGATGTGAGGCATTTTGATTTGGATCTAATCTGTCCTCCAAGTTCCCTAAGTTAACAGTTTGTTCACCAGACATGGAGATAGCAGGGAATGGTGCCACATTTAGGAGGTAGGGCCTAGCAGAAGAAAATGAGTTTACTAGAGGAAGTCCTATTAAATACTAATGGGGTCCTGACCCCTAATTCTCCTTTCACTTTTTGGTCACCATGAAATGGTATCTCTGTCCATCCATGTGTTTCTGGCCATGTTGTTAGGCTCAAAGCAACAGGACCAAGTGACCATAGACCAAAACCTCTAACATGACACACAACAAACCATTATTCTTTTTAGTTGATTTATGTTCCAGATAAAGGAAAACGTCTTTGTGAAGCCATATTGCCATAGTCCAGAGGAAGGAAGTCCTCAGGTACTAAAACAAAGAGCAATTTCATACACAGGAGGTTTTCTAGACAGGATCCAAGAGCAAGTCTTAGAAGTCAGGAGTGAGCAAACACTCGATTACTAAGAAAGTCTGCTAATCTCTTGAGAAATTAATTTCAGGGCCTTCACATATCCTTTCGGGCCCATGAGGCTCAGCACTGAGTGCTTGGGTACCAGGAGAAATGTGTGAAGTCGTGGGGTCCTCATGTATTACAGCTGATGCTCTACTGTGCGTAGACATGAACAGAAGTAGATTCCCAAGCCTCCTTATTTCTTCTTCCTGAAATACGTTGCTAATTCCCAGCTTTCATTCATTTTACTTTCTTGGCTGCAGTGGTTAAACCTGAGTCACTACCTTTGAGAAGTCCTTAATGGCTGCCATCGTAGCTGAAAGTCCACCGCCACCTGGTTCTCTAACATGACACTCACCTCAATACCATCCTTCATCCTCATTGTGGAAAACTTCATTCTCTGCTCTGCTGGGCGATGAACCTCTTCAAGACGGTAGCTGCATCTATTTCAACATGTAGACACAGTGAAGGCATTTGCTCCTTAAAAGAGAACATTTAGAAGCATAAACATGTCATCTAGTTATTTTTCTAATAACTCGGTGTTCTCTACTGTGCAACATAGACTAGAAAACGAAGCATGGGTAAGAAAATTAATGAGGGATTTTCTGTCACTACTCTGTCATACACAGTCGGATGGTTCTTCAAACACAAACGTAAAATAAGAATTGTCTCTTCCAGCTCACAGGAGCATTGTATGGATCGCCTGAGACATTTCTGTGAAGCATGTTGTAACAATGTCAGTGCACCGGGCATGTTCTTATCACTGGAGGGGGGCATCAATGCCATAAAGCAGATTACATTAAAATTCACTTCCAGAAGAAATAGACACAAAATAATACTTTACTTTTACTTAGTGTTGCACGTGAGTTTGGTGATGAGTTTTACTGCACATCATCCACACATAGTTACACAGCTCATGGTGCTGGAATCACAAACTTAATTCCTCGAATTAAAAATATTAGGATTTCAGGTGAATGTGCAGGAGGCCTGGTTTTGTTTAATAGATTTGACTAAAAGAAAGTCCTTTATGAATATCTTCCTTTTTCACAGATTGCAGTCTTTGGAAGATACTCATTCAAAGCACATTCTTGAATTTCACAGTAGGCTCAGGGAGGCTTTTAAGACAAAGCCAAAAAGTCAACAAGTTTGGCTTTGGCTTTTCCTGTTTTGTGTTTTGGTTTTCTTGTTTTGCTCTTTGTTGGAGATTTTTTTCCGTCTCTTATGGTATACATTTTCCTTTTACTTCCATTCACCAACTTTCTCAAGAGGAGCAGAATGGAGAAGGTAAATACATATTGCAAGGGGACTCCATTACAGGAGCTTACAGGACACAAGCTGGGCAGTTAGACAATAGCTATGCCAGAGATGTTGGGAATTCTATGTCTGCTCCACCCAAAACTAGATGCCTCAACAGCCCCAGTCTAGTGATGAGACCTCATAGGATTCCTGGAGCGCGCGGTTGCTTTCTAGGTTCTGATGGCAGTAATAGATGTGGTAGCAGCAACAGCAGCAGCAACAACACTAGGTTGAATGGACCCACCAGCAGGAAATGGAAATAAGCAAGAGGATTGCACACATTTCGCTGGGACCTTATCACATCTGGGCTACAGCAAATAGAAGTTGTTGGCCCAGTTAAGCTTCCCTGATAGTTCTCTGAAAGAGCCATTCAGAGGGATGTCTGTTATTTGATTCTGGTCCAATTAAGGTGACAATCCTCTTCGGTTTCTTTACGTTCCATCATATCCCACCTGGCATTTCCGGGACTATTGACAAATCCCACACTCAGCTTCATATTGTGAGCCTTGACAGTATAGTTGTCTTGTCTTCTCACTTAAGTGTGTCCTAAAATATTTTGAACTGTCTCATTAATTTATTTGTATATTTTTTCCAAAGAAGGAGTCATTGAATTGGTTGGTTAAAAAGAAGCTCCAAGGGAGGAGAGAGAGGGAGAAGACAGGAGAGGAGACTGGAGGGGAGGGGAGGAGAGGGAGTGGAGTGGAGAAGAGGCTCACCACTTAGAAATGTTTAGCCAAAACCATCCAATGGAAAAAAGATAGCATTTTCAGCAAATGGTGCTGGTTCAACAGGAGGTCAACATGTAGAAGAATGCAGATCGATCCATGCTTATCACCCTGTACAAAGCTTAAGTCCAAGTGGATCAAGGACCTCCACCTCAAACCAGATACACTCAAACTAATAGAAGAAAAACTAGGGAAGCATCTGGAACACATGGGCACTGGAAAAAATTTCCTGAACAAAACACCAATGGCTTATGCTCTAAGATCAAGAATTGACAAATGGGATCTCTTAAAACTGCAAAGCTTCTGTAAGGCAAAGGACACTGTGGTTAGGACAAAACGGCAACCAACAGATTGGAAAAAGATCTTTACCAATTCTACAACAGATAGAGGCCTTATATCCAAAATATACAAAGAACTCAAGAAGTTAGACCGCAGGGAGACAGATAACCCTATTAAAAACGGGGTTCAGAGCTAAACAAAGAATTCACAGCTGAGGAATGCCGAATGGCTGAGAAACACCTAAAGAAATGTTCAACATCTTTAGTCATAAGGGAAATGCAAATCAAAACAACCCTGAGATTTCACCGCACACCAGTGAGAATAGCTAAGATCAAAAACTCAGGTGACAGCAGATGCTGGCGAGGATGCGGAGAAAGAGGAACACTCCTCCATTGTTGGTGGGATTGCAGACTGGTACAACCAATCTGGAAATCAGTCTGGAGGTTCCTCAGAAAATTGGACATTGAACTGCCTGAGGATCCAGCTATACCTCTCTTGGGCATATACCCACAAGATGCCCCAACATATAAAAAAGACATGTGCTCCACTATGTTCATAGCAGCCTTATTTATAATAGCCAGAAGCTGGAAAGAACCCAGATGCCCTTCAACAGAGGAATGGATACAGAAAATGTGGTACATCTACACAATGGAATATTACTCAGCTATCAAAAACAATGACTTTATGAAATTCATAGGCAAATGGTTGGAACTGGAAAATATCATCCTGAGTGAGCTAACCCAATCACAGAGAAACACACATGGTATGCACTCATTGATAAGTGTCTATTAGCCCAAGTGCTTGAATTACCCTAGATGCCTAGAACACATGAAACTCAAGACAGATGATCAAAATGTGAATGCTTCACTCCTTCTTTAAAAGGGGAACAAGAATACCCTTGGCAGGGAATAGAGAGGAAAAGATTAAAACAGACACAGAAGGAACACCCATTCAGAGCCTGCCCCACATGTGGCCCATACATATACAGCCACCCAATTAGACAAGATGGATGAAGCAAAGAAGTGCAGGCAGACAGGAACTGCATGTAGATCTCTCCTGAGAGACACAGCCAGAATAAGGCAAATACAGAGGCGAATGCCAGCAGCAAACCACTGAACTGAGAATAGGACCCCCGTTGAAGGATTTAGAGAAAGGATTGAAAGAGCTTGAAGGGGCTCGAGACCCCATATGAACAACAATGCCAAGCAACCAGAGCTTCCAGGGACTAAGCCACTACCTAAAGACTATACATGGACTGACCCTGGACTCTGACCTCATAGGTAGCAATGAATATCCTAGTAAGAGCACCAGTGGAAGGGGAAGCCCTGGGTCCTGCTAAGATTGAACGTGATTGTTGGGGGGAGGGTGGCAATGGGGGGAGGATTCGGAGGGGAACACCCATAAAGAAGGGGAGGGGGAGGGATTAGGGGGATGTTGGCCTGTAAACCGGGAAAGGGAATAACACTCGAAATGTAAATAAGAAATAAAAACAAAAAGAAATGTTTGTCACCAGTAGGTTTAAAGTCTAAGTTGTCAATGGTGCGGTGCTGTGGGTGTAGGGTTGGCTGAGGGTGCCAGAGATGCAGCAGTGAGTCTTCTCACAGGGAGTCTTCACAGCTCCACATGAAGTGTTAAGACCGAGTAGACAGAATCCTCAGCAGCCAGAAAAGCAGAATCATTTCTGGGCTATTTATAGACAAAGATTGTTCTGTCATTGGGCACACATTTGAAACTAAGCTGTTTCCTAAGGATTGTCCCTTTCCTTTGATAGTCCTCCAGGTGACTTTTCTTCCTGAACTTATATTTTATAGATTTCTATATCAAAACCTAAAAATAATGTGAAATCACCCTGATAGTATTGTCCTTCCTAAACCCTTCTCTTCCTTTCCCAAGTTCTCTCCACTGTATGTTAACTCCATGTCATCAGATCTGCAGTCATAACAGCCTGAGACCTAAAGATGTCATGCCAGGCTTACTGTCACTCTAACAATCTTTCTGTTGCAACTGTGAGTGTTACCAACACTCATAGAAGTTACTCTTTCAAATCCTAACATTTGTTTCATTATGTGCTCTCCTCTGGCTTCATTTTTCTCTCCCCATATGTGTGAAAGCTCCACTCTTGGCTATTTCTCACTCTTACTTACTTCTACTTGGTGCCTCCTCAGGTGAACATTTTTTTGAGAAAGCCAATTAGTTGAGATGACTCACACACTCACAATTAATAACTTTAACTTGGTTGTTAATACCATTCAACCCAAACACTCAATTCCCTACTCAATTTATTCCCTGTTCTCACACCTCCTTTCCACCTCCTCTTTTCCCTCCCGAAACTTCAGACTTTTAATTCTGCTTCACTATCTTCATTCTTGGGCAGATTAAGCGATCAAAAGAACTCACCTTCCTCTCATTTGTAAACACCACGTGTTCCATCTGGTACAATAGGACTACGTATTCTTTTCTGTTAAATTCTCTCATGCTTTCCTACTTAAGGACACCATTTCAACCATTTATCCGTTTTTATATACGAATTGGTAGTTGTTTCTTATTAGGTTTTCTTCACTGATGTATTCTAATGCTATTATTTCTTCCACCTTAAAAATCCCACTCTTGACCCAACTTTTCTTATCAGATACTAGCCCTGTTTTCTCCTTTAGAAATTCTTTCAGTAAATCAAATAGTTACCTACACATTGTTTTCTAGATTCTTCTACTCTATAGCTTATTGCAGTAACATTCACAACCTCTCATTTCCCCACAACTGGGCTTTTTCAGCTCAACAGTTGGTATGTCCTAATCAGTGGTTGTTTCCAGTTTTTATCTATGGGACCTACAAGCAGAGTTAAGAAGCTGATCTTTCTGCTGCTAGAAGTGCCACTTGACACCTTGAGTATCACATTCTTTGTCTTAACACACAGGCCAGCAGAAAACAATAGTACAAGGAGGTACTACGAAGTGGAAACTTAAGGGTTCTTTGGACAGTCAGTTGTGCTGGATGATGTTTTGCTGGGGCAAACACATGAAGGAGTGTTTTCCTGAAGTGATCGCAGGTGTGAATGGGTACAGCGGACTTGTGAAAGAATGTTTCACTGAAGCAGACAGAGGAAATAGGATGTTCTGCTAAAGCAAACAAGTGAAAGGACATATGATGAAGGATGCTTTGCAAACTTCATGCCTGTATTGGTCCGCCTTATGTTGTGGAGTTGAGCTCCATTTGTCAAGACTCTGAGGACTTGGGCTGATTGGATGCACGTGCTGTCAAGTCAAAGCTGAGGCCTGGCTGTCTCCACTGTTGCTAACCTAACTCTACCAAACTGGACTGCTGGTGTCTCCTTTATTTGTGAAGTGTTTGCAAGTGGATCAAGCTGCTGTGGCCTGCCAACCTATGAACTGAGCTCCCAATTTCCATACAACACAGACAGGAGTTGCTCCAAAGAACTTTTCTAAACAGGTCCACTTCCCCGTATCCTTTCTTTTCCACTACTTTTAGTGGGTACTGAGCTACAAGAAAGTTTAAAGCATTTAAGAACCATCATTAAAAATAGGATTTGAAAAAAATTAAAGTTACAGTACTATAACATTCAAGTTAAACTGTGAGCTTTTATAACCCTTTAGTACTTTTTCTTATTTTAAGCACCTTAAAGTTTTCTTATTCAGTTAAATATATTTAAGACATTTTATAATCCAGCCAATGAGTTGACACGTTGGCCAACACAAATTGGACTCCATAATTTATTGCTGTTTAGTATTTATTTTTGGTTTTGTTTTTAACAGACAGAAAAACCATGAAGTTGAGTGGACAGAGAAGGGAGATCTGGGAAGAGTTGGAGGAGTAGAAAGAATATGATCAAAGTACATTATATGAAACTCTTAAACAATAAAGACAAACATAGAAACATAGATCACATAAAGTGTTGGGGGATAGAAATGAATTGGAAGGAATTGAATGGAAAGGTATTTGATCACTGTATATAATATATATTTAGAAATTCTCAAGCAAACAAACAAAAAAGCCCATTTCAAAACTCCGTGGTATGTTTGATGGATATCAGTACAGATACATAACAGCCACGTATGTAGTAGAGGATATCATTGTCCAGCATCAATAGAAGGAAAATCCCTTGGTCCTGTGAAGGCTCCTTTCCCCAATATAGGGGAATACCAAGACATTGAGGTGGGAGGGAGCATCCTCATAAAATCAGGGGGAGCGGATATGGGAGAGGGGGGAAAGGGAATAACATTTGAAATGTAAATACATAAGATATCCAAGAAAAATAGCTGACAATCATTACTCTTTAAATAACTTTAAATAAAGTGATTTAGGAGAGGGAGAGAGAGAGAGAGAGAGAGAGAGAGAGAGAGAGAGAGAGAGAGAGAGAGAATATTTGGGTTTCACAAACCTATGAGGGTGTATGGGTGTATTTGGGGCTATTAGTAACATCAGAGTGTCTTCCTCAATCACTTCTTAGTCTTATTGTTTAAAAGGGAACTCACTGAATCCAAACTAGGGCTAGAGGAACTGGCTTATAAGCTATAGGAATCAAGATGGTTGGTTGCAGATAAACATCACCACTTGGTTCCCCAGAACATTTTCCTGTGTGTGTTCTGTGTTCAACTTTCTTCACCTCCATGAAACTATTGATATGCTTTCTGTGACAATAAAGTACTTTGTGTTTTCTATAATCTGACATAAATAAAATACAGAGGGTGATTTATTTTGACTTGATTTCTTTCTCTGAGCATAATGATTTTCATGCTAATCTAGGCTTGTGATTCGGTTGAGTTGCTTGTTGTAAATGTTGATAGCCATTTGGAAATATCTGGTTTTAGACTATGGCAAATAAAGCTTCCCAATCATTCTCATTGTCTTGGAGAGGACACCTCAGTATATGTGGAGTAGATGCTGGGAATGGAAAAGATAGCTAGGTACAAGGAGAGTGCAGGTGCTCATGACACTGCTGAACTGTTGATCTATGTCAGGCAGCATTTTTGTTTCCTTGGCAATGATGAACAACTCTCTTTATCTAGCCACTAAGTGAAATACAGTTTTTTGCTAAGCTTTTGTTACTTAAGTGTAAAGTATTCTAATGAGTGCTTATAATGTCTCACTGTGGCTTTAATTTGCATTTCCTTAATTCCTAAGGAGCTGTAACATTTCCTTCTGTACTCATTTGCCATTCTCAGATCGTCTTTGATTACTGAGATATCTATTCAAACCATTTGCAGATTTTAATTGGGTAGCTTGTATCACTCAGTTGTATTGAGTCTGTCTTACATTTTGCATGGAAAGGCTTTTCCTTGGATAAATATCCTAAAGATTTTCTCCCAGCTTCGTATTGACCCTTCATTTCCTTAAGGACGCCTTTCAGAAAGTAAGCAGAGGAGCAGAAACCAAGACCTATGTATGTCTTGCCTGAAGTTACCCGGCTAATATGTGTCAGGTCTGGAATTTAAATTTCACTCTATTTGTTTTCCACACCAGTGCTCTGAGTTATTATGCTATCTTCCTAAAAAATAAAATAATTAATTTATATCAACACATAATGTTAATGAGTGTCTTCTGCTTTGCACACTCGTTTCTTGAGAACTGGTCTAATGAACAAAGCATAGCTTCTGTGCACTTTCAATCAAACACAAATGTGGGGAGAAAAGAAGAGCACAAGAAGATGTGGTAAGCGCTATACTGAAGCGGAACGGACTAGGACTTATTATATGCTGCTATTGAGAAGGTTCCCAAAAGGAGGATAATCCCCTTCAGCACGACCTGACATTCAAAAAGGTGTGGGAATCATTCCTGGACTGGGTTGTTTTATGTCAATCTAACAAAATTTGAAATCATCTCAGAGGAGAAAACGATTAAGATATTGCCTGTATGTGATCAGGCTATCAGCAAGCCTGTAGGATGTTTTCTCAATTAGTGATTGATGGGGGAGGACCCAGCCCATGGTAGGTGGTACTTCTCATTAGATGGTGGTCCTGATGCTATAGGAAAGCTGATGGAGGAAGCCATGTGCAGCAAACCAGTAAGCAGCACTCCTTCACAGGCTCTACAACAGCTCCGGCTTATGTTCCTGCTTGGTTTGAGGTCCTGTCTTGGCTTTGCTCAATATATTGTGATTCAGAATATTTGAACCAAATAAACACTTCTCTCCAAGGAGGAGAGGAAAGAATTTTGTTCATAGTGTTCAATTATAGCAATAGAAATACTTACCCCTAACTAACCCTAATTCTGTATAATTGGTAGCAAAGGTTATATTGCTGGGAAAGTAGTAAAATTTCCATTTTTAATATGTTCTGAACTCTAATTGTGCTATTCTTTATATATACTTCATCCTATAAACAACCATGAATATTTATCTCACCACAATAAAACTATGCTTTTAAAATATTTATTTGGGCATCTGTGAGAGTTATTGAAAGTGAGTATTGGATTTAAGGCCAACCCACTATAATTGGAGAACAGGGATTAAACTGACAGAAACTAATCAGGTAGGATGAAAGGCCTGGATTTATGAGATAATTTTAGAAAGAATGATCAATAGCTCAAATACAGGACACATAACATGCTAATCAATACAGCAAGTGAGCCAAAGTGACGTGATCTATGAGCTACAGAACTGCAGAGGCAAAAAATAAAGTACTCCACCCACTGCGTATCCGAGACTCATTATCTGATAATATGTGTCATGTGAACGAGTTGCTCAAAAGGCATAAGCTGAAAAGAAAGCATGGTCTTTAATAATGAGAAGCATAGAAATTTCCAACATTAGAAACTGTGTATCTGACTTACAGAAAAGCAAGGTTATTCTAATGTTAAGCAACAATGTCAATTTTCATGACTGCTTTAGATATTATGTGAGCCATAAGAACAGGCTATAATCACTATTAATCAGAGTAACACATGACAAGTGGCCTGGGCCACCCAGGCTAGAAAACTATGTATTCTAACCTAGAGAGGCAAAGGTCTTAAACAGCCAAAGGCTACATGTGTCTTGAGAAGAGAATCATCTTAGTTTTGGAAACCAATGCTCTCACAAGGCATTGGGTATACAAGGTTATCTTATGTAACACAAAATCATGTATAAAATTTAGGTCAAGGATAAATTTGAAATCTTCCTACAGATTTCTGGATTATTTGGTAATATGAGATGATCCAACAGCTCAAGATCAGAAATCTGACATGGGACTAATCGACAGATGTTACACTTTGTCTACCTATATACTCTTTATTCATCATTGAAGTTATATTTATATGGAGTCCAATGGACTGCTTGTTTTTCTTATCTTCTAACTCTTGTAGTATTTAAATTATAAGGCAAGGCTTATATAGCAAGTGAAGTTTCAAGTGCCAGAATACTCCATAGTTTGGTCCTATGGATATATAATTAGACCCTTAAGAGAAAAAGAAAGAAATACTATGAAATATATATTGAGATTCTTTCAGAAATGCCATTATTATGAAGGTTGAACACCTGGAAAATACGTTCAACTGAATTAGGTAAGTAGGCTTCCTGAAGAGTTACTACTGAAAATTGAAAATCGGCTACATTTTACTTTGGATCCAAAAAAAAAGTAATCTTTTATCACAAGCTCTTCTTTTCTTTCCAATTTTAACTATACTAATAGATTCTCTAGCTTTTGTGATGATGTCTCTTCAAGATATGCCTGTGTATATTTGAAAGTGTTTTACAAATTATTTTTAGTTGCTAAAAAGGAATAATTATCCCTATCTTTGATAGTTATCCTTGGTTCTAATATTGGATGCTATTAAATACTTGGGTATTGAACACATTTATCCTTTCAACAAATATTGAAACTGCTATAGAAATGGATTTGAGAAGACCTTTCTGAAGAGTGACACTTGAATTAAACCCAGCGATAAGACACTATCTTAATAGTGGTCTCATTGGCTAAGGGACACAACAAGTGTGAAGGCAGGAATGATCTTGGTTCATTCTTGAATCAGAGCTAAAGCCAGTAACGCACAGGGTCGCAGGGGCTGGAGACACAGTTCTCACATGTACAGCTTATTTCCCACGTCACATTCCTTGCATTAAGGGAAAAGAAAATAGCATCTTTCCCATTAGATAGCATAAACATTAATGTTAAGTGATAAATATTGACCAGAAGAGTCATTACTGGAGAACTGTGGATCTTCCTGGGAGAGAATTCTTCTTGGGAAGAGCAATAACCCTACTTCACCTAGGAAACACGTCTGTTCTTCCTTGGAAAGTAGGGAATGCCAAGAGGGTCCACTTCCAAATGCAGTTGAAGTCCAGTTCACACGCGGGTACTATAGGGGAGATGTTTGTTGACCCTGTTGAGGTGAATATGAACAGTTAAAGTTGCTATTGTATTTACCCCAGATTCTCTATCCTCTAACAAAGCTGTAAGATGGACCTATGGCTGTCTTCATAAAAGTCTTGCCAAATACTGTCAGTCATTCACAAGACTTGGATTCTACAATTAGTCTTGGCTTCACTTGTAGTCCTGTACTTAAAACCCAGATAGGGAAGTAGAACACAAGCAACTATTCCCTGGTGTGTGTATGAGAAGGTAGACCTGCCACAGTTCTAAAGGGTCCTGCTCTCTAGTGTTATCAAGACGGGGTCTAGCACTTTGGCCTTAGTGACAACATAATGGGATTCAGTCAGCAATCTTCAGAGAAAGGAACGCAAACCTGACTAGAGGAGATAGCCCATGGTGGAATTGTCAATATTCCCACAGGTTTTTATCATTCCGTTCCTGGGACCCAGAGTGATGGTAGTCACCTGAAGCCAAGGTAACTGGAGAAATAGGGATGTCTGAAGGATGCCAGATGGGTTGATAACGCTGTGATTGAGCCTCAGGGGCTGCTGCTGTTTGTGGCAGCAATTTCCACAGAAACTTGAGAATTGGAGGGCAAGTAGTGGGAGCATAGAGTTTGAATAGGAAGAGGTACTGGCAGATACACTTTCTGTGCTTGATACCCTGTCAGAGATGTGCTGGAGGTCGATAGATGGGTGGCAGACAGAAGTGGGATGGCTACTTAACTTTCAATTTCAGGAAAGTGGTGAATATTTTTTGTTAGAATCAAACCATGAACTATTTGGCACATTTTAAAAGAGCTATTCAATATTTATCCAGAATTAAGGCTAAATGAGAACTCGTACTTCAATTTGTGAAATTTTGCAAACATGCCTATCAGGCTTCATTTGTTTTCTAGTCGTTGGACCTTATTCTTTGGAGGCCAGGTTCTGTGCATCAAATTTCCAAGAAGACTCACTATAGTGAGGCTTAAAAATAATTTGCTTAAAACACAGCGCCACCTAGCTGGGATATTGTGACTTAACTGCTTCATGCCCACAGAAAGTAAAGGTCACTTAGGCAGTCCAAATCCTGTGTTACTGCTTAAAATTTTTCAGCATTCAGCTTATTTCACGAGCTTCTTGGAAAGCCGTGCATGCTGAATGATCATACTTTTTCATTTTTCCCTGTGGTTTTCTTCTACTAATGGAATAGGCAGCATTTATTATGTGCCTAGGTTGTGTACAGGAACTATCTCCTCTACTCGTTTGAAAGAAATGGAACAAATTCACAAGAATATGCAGCCCACATATTCTTAGGTGTATGACCTTCCACTGGAGGACAGTCCACTTATTAAGGGTATATTAGTCGGGGTTTTACTGATGTGTACACAGACACCATGACCAAGGAAAGTTTTATAAAGGACAACATTTAATTGGGGCTGGCTTACAGGTTCAGAGGTTCAGTCCATTATCCTCAAGGTGGGAACATGGCAGCATCCAGGCAGGCATGATGCAGGAGGAGCTGAGAGTTCTACATCTTCATCTGAAAGCTGCTAGCAGAATACTGGCTTTCAGGCAGCTAGGATGAGGGTCTTATAGCCCACACCCACAGTGACACATCTAGTCCAACAAGGTCACACCTTCTAATAATGTCACTCTCTGGGCCAAGCATATAAAAAGGCTCCAGCTTTTTCCTTTTAATTTTATTTTTTTTTACAGTCTCATACATGAGCACGGTATGAGTCATGGTTCTCTAAAGTAAAACAACTGATATCAAAGGGATATTTATTAGAGTGATCTAGACCATATAGTCTAGATAGCCACACAATTGTTGCCTAGCAAGAGAAAGGCTAAGATTCCATCAGTTGTTCAGTTGACAGGGCTGCTTATCTCCAATGTCCCAAGGTGGTACTGAAATTGTAAAGATTCCTGGAGCGGTTGCTGGTTTTCCTTCTACATTAGAACCCTGAAGAAATTGTAGTAATATTGCCCACATCAACAAGGCAGATGAACTTGCGTATAAGACTAGAACCAAGCAGGCAAAGTACAAAAGCTTCCTTCTATGCCCTTTTATGTGGATTGTCACTATAAGGTGTAGCCCAGACTTAGAGTGGGTCTTCTCTCTTTAAATAATTTATTTAAGAAAATTCCTGCAGGCTTTTGGCAATACTTGGGGTTCAGTTAACTTCAAAAGTAGTAAAATTGACAACCAAGATTAGCCATCATAAGTATTATTTGTATTTAAAGCATTTTCATTCATTTCATCCACTCCCTCTCCAACTCCTCCTGCATGTCCCCACCCTAGAGAAGTGGTTGGCCCTAGGATTGCCCCTCTTCTCTCCTCAGAGGCAGATCTGTCTCATTTGCAGACAACCCAGTCAGCATTCCTCCTTTAAAGAGGTATGCGGTTTATATCTCATAAAGGTCTTAAAACCAGGTCAGTGTAAAGCACTTTTAAAAAATCTGGTAATACATTCCTTCTCTCTAAAACTGCAATAAACATTACTGAAGAGGCAGAAGGAGTATAAACACCAGAGATCTGGGAGGACTGGAACCAAAAAATAACTTCTAATCATAACAGGATCTTTGTGCTCAGGAGCTCAAAGCTTTGGTGGTTGCCTGCACAAGACCTGAACAAGATCAAGCCAGTCAACATTCAACATTCTATAATGGGTAAGGGAGGACCACATGAGTCTTCACCCTTAGCTGAGGTCAAAGAATGGAGAACTCAGGAGTATGGTCTCTCATATGTTGACCCTAATCCAGGGGATACCGTAACTCAGGCATATTTAGGTAGCATTAACTGGACTAAGTGGGCTATAAAAAATAAGAAGAGGGGAAAGTGTGGATAAATATGGCTAAAATATACTGTATACATGTATGAAATATCAAGGAATAAATAAATATTGTTTTAAAAAGGAATAATTGATAACAGACAGTATAATAAACCCGAGTCGCAGGAATAGTAATATGGAATTTAGGGCTATCTGCTGCCTGTGATATTTAGATTTTCAGTAAAGAAGCTACACTGACAAGTTTCCAAAAAATTCTTAAAATTTTAATATGTACATTAAAGCCAACTTTATCTTAGCACCATTTTATATATTTTTTAAAAAATCTTGTAAATATGTGCTACATGCAATGACTCATGCTTGTAATTTCAGAATTAGAATGTATAAGGCAGAAGAATTACAAAAAATCAGCTTGAAGTATAGTGAGGCTCTGTCACAAATATATATATATACATATACATATGTATATATATATAATATACACATACATATCCATATCCATGTCTGTGTGTATGTATATACACATGTATTTGAAACACAATCCAAAAGAATCCTGTTAAATAACAGACTTTTTTCTCCATGAGCAACGCTCATGAGCATACTTCATCTTCAGCTGCTCAGAAGCCGGATGACGATGTTACTGTGTCATTGGCTAACATCCACGCTTAACTTCGATGCCCTCCTTTATGCCTCATGTCCTCATTCTGTTTCAGGAGTCTACTCAGGATAGTCTTTCAGTTACCATTTCATCTCCTTAGACTCTCATTGGCTATAATTGCTTTCCAAACTGTCCTCGTTTTAGATAATCTGCATGGCTTTGAGAACCAAGTCTAGTTAGATGAAATTTTATAAAATGCCTCTCAGTAGACTTCTGCTTGATGTTTTCCTCATGAGTAGTTAGGACATGAGGTAATGGACTATGTAAGACATCATTGCTAAAGTCCTTTCTCAATGCATATACAGTGAATCCTATAAACACAATTTATGAATAGTAATATTCCTTTTGATCACCAAGCCTAGGAAATATTTGTCACTTTTCTTCTCTGTGTGCTTATGGTTTTTCCATATCACACTCTGAATGAAATTCACTATGTGATATGTAAAGATCACACTTAAACAATGGGAAGTGATGCCCCAACAGCTCTCGTGCGAGTATCTGCTAATCGTGAGCTTATTCGGTCAGAAACATAACAGGTATCCCACAAGCAACATTGCTTTCATTGACTGCAGTTATTGCCAAATGGTTCCAATTTTCATTGATATTGGCTACTGGCAAATACAGACTCTTTTATTCAGATTTTAGTTGGTTGTTACTATTCACTCTCATAACACCCAGTATATATCATGCAGCATCTCTATGTGTGTGTGTGTGTATATATAAATATATATATATATATATTTGTATGTAAATATCAATGTGTATATAGAGAGCTCTATAATATATATAATATTAAAGAGGCATATAGATAGCTCTAATACAGTACATAATACTTATTACATATTACATATCACATATTATATTATATATTAAAGAGGCATATATATGTATATATATATATATATATATATATATATATATATATAGAGAGAGAGAGAGAGAGAGAGAGAGCTGTATGATATAGTATTCTAAGGCATTACTGAACTATGGAATATCAGAGACTCAAAAGTGAGAGGTGCAACAGGAGCCTATATGTACAGGGGAATAGCAAACCCTGTTGAAGCATTGTTAGAAATAATACCATCGACACAAGCTCCAGAATCAAAAGTATGAGTCAAGACTCAGGGTTAAACTGAACTCTACACATAAAGTACAGGATCATGGAGACTCAAAAGGCAAAGTGAAGGGACAGGTCTTGATTTGTAGCAGGCAGTGTTAGCAGTGGGGCCTGAACTGAGCTTATGGCGCTGTGATAGTCAGAAACTCTCTGCCTTTCCATATCCGCAGACACAGGGAATCATCATCAGAGGACTGGCGAGTTGTTTTCTCCATCAGAATACTATAGTGGATCATCTCCTTATGAGGTCCAAAGGAGGGTTTTACGGCCTTTATCAGTCTGGAGCATTTGATATCTTTTCATTTGTGGTTTCCCAGACATTGTTCAAATATATCTATATGCTTATACTGTCCCAGTTTACTTTGATTAGTATAGAGACACATAGTTCCCTTTGTACTTATAGGAATAACTTAACTGTCAGTCTGTGCTTCATAGATCATGGTGTTTACATGCACAGTGAGAAACAGTAAACCTGCCTTTGTATTTGCATTAAAAATTGAGACAAACGGAGCTTGTTACATGGAACTTCTGAAGACATGGCACAGCCTGAAGCCACTGCTTTACATAATACGGAGTGACTTATAGCAGAGACAGCCTGATCTTCACACTGCCTAAATCATTCACAATTAAGCTCTACAATTTGTCTATTTCCCCCTGTATTTTTAGGTATTTATCATTTATTTCTGTCACTGTGGGATCCTTAGCATTAATTTTAAATCGGAATGCATTACAATACCACGTTATTTACTTTCATTTTCAAATTGTTCTAAGTGTGGCAACTGGGAAATACTTCAGCTGGGCCCTTTGTCACTCTGTTATATGGAAGAACTACCTGAGACATGGCCTTGTCATTTGAGCAAACAGCAAAAGCAGAAAGATCGCTTCTCTGCTGCTTGGCCTTTCCCCTGAAGCAGGTCTTAGCCTCTGCTTCATTCAGAGGTGAATGCAGACTTAGAACCAGACCGATGACTCATTGCAATGAACATTTGCAAGTTAAGATGTGTGAACAGAGGGATATACCGTTTAACACATTGTGCACGCTTCAGCTTCCATGATGTGACTTTATTAAATTCATTTTTAAAATTTTACCTTTTATTTTCTTTTAGGGAACAGGTTGCAAGAGCAGAGGATGCATATGAAGGGATGGGAGATGAATGAATTGGGGTACATGATGAAAAATTCCCAAAGAATCAATCAAATGTTTTAAAAAAAATAGTGAGATGAGAGACCTCTCCACCGGTGGATGACACCATAATGAACAAATATGCAATGGATAGATGGGAAAGATAGAAAACAGCAGGGCAGTACGTGCTATGAGGAGAGAGGCAGAATGGGAAACAAGACAAGGTGGAGTATCGGACCGACATGAGTAACCTGTGCTGTCTCCTGAGGCCATGTTAGTATCCTGGTCTCTGCTTTCAGGGACCATATTTGGGTCCGAATGTCCCGCGCTATCATCTCGCCAGCAAGAACACACGCGGACACCAGGATCCTTCTGTAGCAAAGCGTTTATTGCATCTTGAAGAGGAGACACGCCACGGCCCCAGAGAGTGTTAGCTTTAATCCCCCCCTTCCTGATTGGCCGCATAACCGTGATCTCATTGGAACGCCCCGAGGTGGGCAAAGACTTGGCGCGAACACACCCTTGTGCATGCGCACTGCGTCCTTCGGGGGTGGACAACAGCTGTGCCCTGTACTAACAGACAACAGCTGGTACAGGTGGCTACCAACGTCTGAAGTCTTACCGCATCCAGGGATCTGTGTTGATGTCCATGGTCTATATTATCACCGAAGGCCATGTAGATGCCTGTGGTCTATGCCACAGTCTAAAGCCGCATTGATGTCTGTGGGCCATGCTGCCACTAGGGGCCATATAGATGTGACTGCACCAATACCTGAGGCCATGGTGATGTCTGTGGTTGGATTTCCTGAGGTGTTGTCAGAAACCGTATAGAAGCCCATGATCGTGCTCTCGTTGACTGTAAAAAGCAAGAAATCCGCTATTTTTAAATTGGGTTTTTAAATTTACATTTCAAATGTTATCCCCTTTTCCCTCCATTCAACCACCCACCCCTTCCTGCCTCCCTGTCCTGACACTCCCCTACACTGGGGAGTCTAGCCTTGGCAGGACGAAGGGCTTCTCCTCACTTTGTTGCCCAACAACTGTCCTCTGCTATATGCAGCTGGAGGCATTGATGATTATAGAAGGATAATTGAGAAAGAGGGACATGGAAGGCTTCTGTGACATCCACTATAGTCAGCCCAACCTCCATCTTCCCAAAAATGTAGCAGCCTAAACAGGAAGCCATTGAAAATAACTCTTAAAAAGTGTGATAATGTTGCTGAAATTAGCTCTTCGCAATGAAGGCTTCTGGCAGGGGTTCAGGAGGGGAGAGACTCAGTTCTAATTAAGAAGCAGACCACTGACAGTGAGTATTTAGATAAAAAACTGGATATTAAATATATAAATATATTAAATCACACACACACACACACACACACACACACACATATATATATGTATGGCTGAAGGTCATAAAATTTTGGGACAGACATGGAAAGACTGGGAAATGATGTAATGAGTTACACAATGTGAAATTCCCCCAAAACATCAATTAATATATGTTGAAAAAGAAAGAAAAACAGTAACTGACATTACTTTAGTTTGTTCTACCATTCATTACTACTCTTTGGAGATGCATAAAATATTTGAATAGAAAAAAGAAATTATGGCTGTATGCTATTGGTGAATAGCCTCTCCATTTCCTCACTTTCTTTCATAATCACCTTCAAGTTGAGATACTAAGTACCTGAAAACTTAAAGTTCTCATCTTAGTATATTATATGAGAAATATTTTGGTAAGGCAGAATATGTCAGTACCTAAATTTCAATATTAATATATTTATTTAAGACAGAAATTCTTGTTTAATAATATTAATATGACTATTAAACATTAAATAGATGGATTGGGGACATAGATCACTATCAAATAAAATCAGTTAGATAAGGTCATGCACAAATTAGGATTTGAATTAAGGTAAAATATGTTGGATGAAGACTCTTATTTTCCATGACTCTCTTAGTAAATTCATTACAGAAGTAATACTATAGAAGTACATCTTAAACATTTGCTAGAGGTAAAGAAATCATTAAAATGTATGTTTTAATCACTACAAATTTGCACACTCTACATTTCACTTTTATACATTCTTTTTAATCTCACACATTTACATACATGATTTTTACATAATAGTAATCACAGGGTATAATTTGCATATTTTAAAACTTAAATTATATCATAAACATTTTTTCACATTGCTACATAATGGGTATAATTATAATTTAATGTCTACATAGTATTCTGTGTAATTGGTAAGCCATAATCTATTTAACCACTCCCCCATTGCCATATATTTAGATTGTTTCTGCTATCATAAATAACACTGCAACAATGAACTGTGATTATTAAATTATATTACTTTTAGAGACCAGTTCACAGGAATGGAATTACTGAGTGAAGGTTATGAGTATTTTTGTGGCTCATGAAATGTAGTGCCAAATTATATTCCGCGGCGGGGGTACTGATACTGTTAGCAGAAATATAGGTCTGCATTAGTTAACACTACATCTTTTTCACATTTATGCATTTTAATCTTTTTTCCCCATGTTTCATAGTCAAATTGTTGAAATAGTCACTGTGAATCTCTTCTCATTCATGCTAATGTTGATGTTGTCTAGACTAGAGGGGGAAATAAAAGCACTTGTGAAGTATTTTTGCCTAGAATATCCACCCTGCTTCTGCCTTCTGGAGCCTGAGGTTTTGTTTTACTTTTTCTTCACATTACTTATCCAATCATACTGTGTGTTTATGTGCCTCTCAACTTTTCTGAATCCTCCAATACACTGAAAATTTTCTGGTGACAGGAGCTTTGGTTTATACAATACTATTTGGCACTTAGATCAGTGAGTGCCTGGCTCATGGTAGGGATTTGATAAACATTGTTGAATGAGGATTTGATTAATCAATTTCTGTTTATTAATGCATCCATCTGACAGATGGTCGCTGGAACTATTTAAAGATGCCTGGTTTCTCCATTCCTTCCCCAATGCTATTGTTTCTGAGTATGGATTTACTTTGTCCAATTGTCCAATGAAAGGTTAAAAGCGATAGGATTTGAGGCATGCATCAAGCTAGCCTCTTTTCCTGCCACAGCTATCACCTGTGTTCCAAATAGCATCTCTTCTGCTAGACTAGATCTCACTGTACAGCATCTATTAAATAAGCCAGCATTTCCAATGACACTTGAGAGACACGTAATAAGAACCCCGAATAATGTTCATTCTTAGAAGTTGAGATTTATAGTCACTATGCTAGAGTCTACTATAACCTGAATGTGGCAAGTTCAGACAGCCTGACCTCAATCACAGAGCTAGCAGTAGGGAAGTCATGACCCACACTTGATGTTCACGCATTTCCCCCACTATTCCAGGTTATCTTGAGGATAAACAGTTACATTACAATTCTAGGACTGAGTACCACAAACCAGGTTGCACAAACAGTGGAAATCTACTGTCTCATAGGTCTAAGCATGTTCCAAACAGTATGTGGACTGAGTATGGTAGCTGCCCTATCCAGTCAATCCTAACACTGGACAGGCAGAAGTCACATGATAACCTGAGACCTTGAATTTGAGATCAATTTGGAGAACAAAATGAGATTCTTTCTTAAAACAAATAAAGTTGGCACCATGGTTGGTTGCTTCTGAGCATGTTTCTCTCACCTACCTTCTGATGATTTATTCTACGGGCTTTCTTAAAAAAGATATTTATGACCATGATCTCTGGATTCATCTTTACATTTGCCTCCCTCCCTCCCACCCTCCTCCCCTCCCTCCCTCCCTCCCTCCCTCCCTCCATCCATCCCTCTTTCCCTCTGTATCCGTATCTAAATTTCTCACTTTTATAAAGATACCAATCATACTGAACTAGAAACATTTCCTACTATAGTATGCTATCATTTTAATCTCACTTTCTTAATTTAATCATTTTATATCTAAGCTAACTTATTTCCAAATGAGGTCACATCACATTCTGAAATGAGAATACACACACACACACACACACACACACACACACACACACACACGCACACACACACACACGCATAAATGTTCATATAGGATATTACACTAAATGTTTTTATGTCAACTTGACACAAGTTAAAGTTATCGGAGAGAAGGAAACTTCAATTGAAAAGATACCTCCGTGAGATCTGGCTATAGGGCATTTTCTTAATTAGTGAGTGATTGGGGAGAGCCCAGCCCATTGTCAGTGGTGCCATCTTTGGGCTGTTGGTCCTTGGTTTCCCCCAAAAGCAGACTGACCAAAGCATGAGAAGCAATCCAGTAAGCAGCACTCATCAGTGACCCACCTATCACTTTGGTCTCCAGGTTCCTGCTCTATTTGAATTCCTACCTTCCTGTTCTGACTTCCTTCAGTGATGAACGGTGATATAGAAGTGTAGGCCTAAATAAACCCTTTTCCTCCCCAGCTTCTGTTTGGCCATGGTATTTTATCATAGCAATAGCAACCTTAACTAAGACAGGTATAGACAGTGTACCAAAATTATGTCATAAAATACAGATTAAACTAAATGGAAGATAATTAGCTCTGTGTTATTTCTGTTAATAGCACATTTTTTCCTGGAAGTTTGTTGAATTTGGAAGATGTAAAACTAATGAAAAATGGGAATTGAAATATAGTAACATTATTTAAAACATATATATTGTTAAAATGAACAATATTAACGTTTCAATTGAACATAGCCCAGCTGTCATGTCCATATGTCTTCAGTATTTTATGATTAGGGCCAAGTATTCAGAGTGAACACAAAGACATCTGAAATGGTATGGCTATGATCCCAGCAGCCTTCACCATATGTTATGAATTTCCCACTTGAAAATGAAGACCGTCTCATTTGATTTATAATACACAAGTTGTTCTCTTATAATACAAGGCACTGAATCACAAGTTAGAGTTAGCTAACTGCAATGGTTGATATTGATTGTCCACTTGATAGGATCTTGACTGACCTAGGAGACGAGCCTCCAGGCCTCCATGTGCATCTGTGGGAGAGCATTTAGATTAGGCGAGCCTCTGAGATTGTCTGTGAGAGATTGCCTTGCTAAGTGGATTGAGATGACAAGACATATCCTAGAGTGTCATTTCCTGGGCTTGAATCTGGGTTACACAAAAAGGACGATGCTAGCTCAGCACTGAGCACTTATTGAGTTCATCTTTCTAAGGATGCAATGTGATCAGCTGTTTCAAGGTCGGCCATCTTGACTCCTCTACAATGAGAGATTGTTCGTTTGACCTGTGAGCCGAAATAAATCCTTACTTCCCGAAGTTGCTTTTGTCAGAGGATTTTATCACTGCACCAGGAAATGATTTTTAAATTTCCATAGCACTGATATTTCACGTCCCAAAAGTTCAAACTTTTAACAAAATCAATTTTAACACTGGACCAATTGTTTGATATCTATTGGGTAGCTTCCAAACTATTCTATATCATAGAATCTATAAATCTCATTTTTAATTTTACTTTTACTAGTAGTAAGAAAGAAATATCCTATGCAAGCTGGTACTATGTAGAGTAAATATATAATGATTGTCCTACATTTTATATGATTTAATTTAAATGTTAAAGCACCACCCAAAGTACCACAAATAAACTAGAATAACACCAGAGAAAAAGCTTATCACAAACCGCAGCTACTTTATTTTATGAGACAAGTAAAGTCTTTGTCATCCTAACTGGCTTATGTCTGTTTGGTTGTATGGAATCTGTATTGTGAGTTTTGATGGTTGACTTATCAATGTGGAATCAGTCGAGTAGAGAAAAATTCATAAGGAATTATCCAGCTTAGATTCTCCTGTAGACATGTCTGTGAGAGATTGCCTTGGGTGAGTTAGTTGAGGTGGGAAGGTCCACTCACTCTTGGGATCACCACTGCTGGGATGGAGGATCATATACTGTAGGACAAGGAGACCACTAGCTAAGCACTGGCATGCATATTTTCATTCTCTCTCTGTCCTTGACTTGAAGCCACGACTAGCTGCTTCAAGCCCCTGCCTCTTTCGCTCCCTGCAGTGATGGATTTTTAAGCTGGAGTTGTGAGCTAAAACACATTCCGCCTTATGCTGCTTTGGTCAGAATATTTTATCTCAGCACCGGAAATGAAACTGTAGCAGACTTCTTCGTTTTTCCATGAGCCATAACAAAAAAAAAAAAAGAAAAAGAAAAAAAAAAGAATTTTTGTAACAGTGGAAAGCTGTCCCAACACCTACCCAAATTCATGTGCAGGAACCTTAATACCAAATGTGACTGTGTTTACAAACAGGGAGTCGATACGGCCTCTGGGTTCCTGGAGATAAGCACACAGGAGCAGCAGGTCCCCTGCGTCTGAGACACCGCTGGAACCTGAAGGGACTGACCAGATAAACAGTTCTCTGCCCCCAAATCCGGTGGGAGGGAGAGCTAAACCTTCAGGGAGGCAGACACGCCTGGGAAACCAGAAGAGACTACACTTGCCCACATTACTGATTCCAGAGGAAAACACCAAACGCCATCTGGAACCCTGGTGCACGGAAGCTCCCGGAAAGGGTGGCACAATTCTTCCTGGTTGCTGCCCCCGAGGAGAGCTCATAAGCAACACCCCACAAGCAAACTTGAGCCTCGGGACCGCAGGTAAGACAAACCTTCCTGCTCCAAGGAACCTGCCTGGTGAACTCAAGACACAGGCCCACAGGAACAGCTGAAGACCTGTAGATAGGAAAAACTACACGCCCGAAAGCAGAACACTCTGTTCCCATAACTGGCTGAAAGAAAACAGGAAAACAGGTCTACAGAACTCCTGACACACAGGCTTATAGGACAGTCTGGCCACTGTCAGAAATAGCAGAACAAAGTAACACAAGAGATAATCTGATGGTGAGAGGCAAGCGCAGGAACCCAAGCAACAGAAACCAAGACTGCATGGCATCATCGGAGCCCAATTCTCCCACCAAAGCAAACACAGAATATCCAAACACACAAGAAAAGCAAGATCTAGTTTCAAAATCATATTTGATCATGAGGCTGGAGGACTTCAAGAAAGATGTGAAGAACTCCCTTAGAGAAACACAGGAAAACATAAATAAACAAGTAGAAGCCTACAGAGAGGAATCACAAAAATCCCTGAAAGAATTCCAGGAAAACACAATCAAACAGGTGAAGGAATTAAAATTGGAAATAGAAGCAATCAAGAAAGAACACATGGAAACAAACCTGGATATAGAAACCAAAAGAAGAGACAAGGAGCCGTAGATAGAAGCTTCACCAACAAAATACAAGATATAGAAGAGAGAATCTCAGGAGCAGAAGATTCCATAGAAATCATCGACTCAACTGTCAAAGGTAATGTAAAGCAGAAAAAGCTACTGGTCCAAAACATACAGGAAATCCAGGACTCAATGAGAAGATCAAACCTAAGGATAATAGGTATAGAAGAGAGTGAAGACTCCCAGCTCAAAGGACCAGTAAATATCTTCAACAAAATCATAGAAGAAAACGTCCCTAACCTAAAGAAAGAGATACCCATAAGCATACAAGAAGCATACAGAACTCCAAATAGATTGGACCAGAAAAGAAAGTCCTCCCGTCACATAACAGTCAAAACACCAAACCTACAAAATAAAGGAAGAATATGAAAAGCAGTAAGGGAAAAAGGTCAAGTAACATATAAAGGCAGACCTATCAGAATCACACCAGACTTTTCGCCAGAGACTATGAAAGCCAGAAGATCCTGGACAGATGTCGTACAGACCCTAAGAGAACACAAATGCCAGCCCAGGTTACTGTATCCTGCAAAACTCTCAATTAAAATAGATGGAGAAACCAAGATATTCCATGACAAAACCAAATTTACACAATATCTTTCCACAAATCCAGTGCTACAAAGGATAATAAATGGTAAAGCCCAACGTAAGGAGGTAAGCTACACCCTAGAAGAAGCAAGAAACTAATCATCTTGGCAACAAAACAAAGAGAAGAAATGCACACAAACATAACCTAACCCAAATATGAATATAACAGGAAGCAATAATCACTATTCCTTAATATCTCTCAACATCAATGGCCTCAACTCCCTAATAAAAAAACATAGATTAACAAACTGGGTACGCAATGAGGGCCCTGCATTCTGCTGCCTACAGGAAACACACCTCAGAGACAAAGACAGACACTACCTCAGAGTGAAAGGCTGGAAAACAACTTTCCAAGCAAATGGTAAGAAGAAGCAAGCTGGAGTAGCCATTCTAATATCAAATAAAATCAATTTTCAACTAAAAGTCATCAAAAAAGATAAGGAAGGACACTTCATATTCATCAAAGGAAAAATCCACCAAGATGAACTCTCAATCCTAAATATCTATGCCCCAAATACAAGGGCACCTACATATGTAAAAGAAACCATACTAAAGCTCAAAACACACATTGCACCTCACACAATAATAGTAGGAGATTTCAACACCCCACTCTCAGCAATGGACAAATCATGGAAACAGAAATTAAACAGAGATGTAGACAGACTAAGAGAAGTCATGAACCAAATGGACTTAACAGATATTTATAGAACATTCTATCCTAAAGCAAAAGGATATACATTCTTCTCAGCTCTTCATGGAATTTTCTCTAAAATTGACCATATAATTGGTCAAAAAACGGGCCTCAACAGGTACAGAAAGATCGAAATAATCCCATGCATGCTATCAGACCACCACGGCCTAAAGCTTGTCTTCAATAACAATAAGGGAAGAATGCCCACATATACGTGGAAGTTGAACAATGCTCTACTCAACGATAACCTGGTCAAGGAAGAAATAAAGAAAGAAATTAAAGACTTTTCAGAATTTAATGAAAATGAGGTACAACATACCCAAACTTATGGGACACAATGAAAGTTGTGCTAAGAGGAAAACTCATAGCGCTGAGTGCCTGCAGAAAGAAACAGGAAAGAGCATATGTCAGCAGCTTGACAGCACACCTAAAAGCTCTAGAACAAAAAGAAGCAAATACACCCGGGAGGGGTAGAAGACAGGAAATAATCAAACTCAGAGCTGAAATCAACCAAGTAGAAACAAAAAGGACCATAGAAAGAATCAACAGAACCAAAAATTGGTTCTTTGAGAAAATCAACAAGATAGATAAACCCTTAGCCAGACTAATGAGAGGACACAGAGAGTGTGTCCAAATTAACAAAATTAGAAATGAAAAGGGAGACATAACTACAGTCTCAGAGGAAATTAAAAAAATCATCAGATCTTACTATAAAAGCCTATATTCAACAAAACTTGAAAATCTGCAGAAAATGGATAAGTTCCTAGACAGATACCAGGTACTAAAGTTAAATCAGGAACAGATAAACCAGTTAAACAACCCCATAACTCCTAACAAAATAGAAGCAGTCATTAAAGGTCGCCCAACCAAAAAGAGCCCAGGACCAGATGGGTTTAGTGCAGAATTCTATCAGACCTCCATAGAAGACCTCATACCAATAGTATCCAAACTATTCCACAAAATTGAAACAGATGGAACACTGCCGAATTCCTTCTATGAAGCCACAATTACTCTTATACCTAAACCACACAAAGACCCAACAAAGAAAGAGAACTTCAGACCAATTTCCCTTATGAATATCGACGCAAAAATACTCAATAAAATTCTGGTAAACCGAATCCAAGAGCACATCAAAACAATTATCCACCATGATCAAGTAGGCTTCATCCCAGGCATGCAGGGATGGTTTAATATACGGAAAACCATCAACGTGATCCATTATATAAACAAACTGAAAGAACAAAGCCACATGATCATTTCATTAGATGCTGAGAAAGCATTTGACAAAATTCAACACCCCTTCATGATAAAAGTCCTGGAAAGAATAGGAATTCAAGGCCCATACCTAAACATAGTAAAAGCATTATACAGCAAACCAGTTGCTAACATTAAACTAAATGGAGAGAAACTTGAAGCAATCCCACTAAAATCAGGGACTAGACAAGGCTGCCCACTCTCTCCCTACTTATTCAATATAGTTCTTGAAGTTCTAGCCAGAGCAATCAGACAACAAAAGGAGAGCAAGGGGATACAGATCGGAAAAGAAGAAGTCAAAATATCACTATTTGCAGGTGATATGATAGTATATTTAAGTGATCCCAAAAGTTCCACCAGAGAACTACTAAACCTGATAAACAAATTCAGCAAAGTGGCTGGGTATAAAATTAACTCAAATAAATCAGTAGTCTTCCTCTACACAAAAGAGAAACAAGCCGAGAAAGAAATTAGGGAAACGACACCCTTCATAATAGACCCAAATAATATAAAGTACCTCGGTGTGACTTTAACCAAGCAGGTAAAAGATCTGTACAATAAGAACTTCAAGACTCTGAAGAAAGAAATTGAAGAAGAACTCAGAAGATGGAAAGATTTCCCATGCTCATGGACTGGCAGGATTAATATAGTAAAAATGGCCATTTTACCAAAAGCGATCTACAGATTCAATGCAATTCCCATCAAAATACCAATCCATTTCTTCAAAGAGTTAGAGAGAAAAATTTGCAAATTCATCTGGAATAACAAAAAACCCAGGATAGCTAAAACTCTCCTCAACAATAAAAGGACTTCAGGGGGAATCACTATCCCTGAACTCAAGCAGTATTACAGAGCAATAGTGATAAAAACTGCATGGTATTAGTACAGAGACAGACAGATAGACCAATGGAACGGAATTGAAGACCCAGAAATGAACTCACACACCGATGAGCACTTGATTTTTGACAAAGGAGCCAAAACCATCCAATGGAAAAAAGATAGCATTTTCAGCATATGATACTGGTTCAACTGGAGGTCAACATGTAGAAGAATGCAGATCGATCCATGCTTATCACCCTGTACAAAGCTTAAGTCCAAGTGGATCAAGGACCTCCACATCAAACCAGATACACTCAAACTAATAGAAGAAAAACTAGGGCAGCATCTCGAACACATGGGCACTGGAAAAAATTTCCTGAACAAAACACCAATGGCTTATGCTCTAAGATCAAGAATCAACAAATGGGATCTCATAAAACTGCAAAGCTTCTGTAAGGCAAAGGACACTGTGGTTAGGACAAAACAGCAACCAACAGATTGGGAAAAGATCTTTACCAATCCTACAACAGATAGAGGCCTTATATCCAAAATATACAAAGAATTCAAGAAGTTAGACCGCAGGGAGACAAATAACCCTATTAAAAAATGGTGTTCAGAGCTAAACAAAGAATTCACAGCCGAGGAATGCCGAATGGCTGAGAAACACCTAAAAAAATGTTCAACATCTTTAGTCATAAGGAAAATGCAAATCAAAACAACCCTGAGATTTCACCTCACACCAGTGAGAATGGCTAAGATCAAAAACTCAGGTGACAGCAAATGCTGGAGAGGATGTGGAGAAAGAGGAACACTCCTCCATTGTTGGTGGGATTGCAGACTGGTACAACCATTCTGGAAATCAGTCTAGACGTTCCTCAGAAAATTGGACATTGAACTGCCTGAGGATCCAGCTTTACCTCTCTTGGGCATATACCCAAGAGATGCCCCAACATATAAAAAAGACACATGCTCACTATGTTCATAACAGCCTTATTTATAATAGCCAGAAGCTGGAAAGAACCCAGATGCCCTTCAACAGAGGAATGGATACAGAAAATGTGGTACATCTACACAATGGAATATTACTCAGCTATCAAAAACAATGCCTTTATGAAATTCATAGGCAAATGGATGGATCTGGAAAATATCATCCTGAGTGAGGTAACCCAATCATAGAGAAACACACATGGTATGCACTCATTGATAAGTGGCTATTAGCCCAAATGCTTTAATTACCCTAGATGCCTAGAACACATGAAACTCAAGACAGATGATCAAAATGTGAATGCTTCACTCCTTCTTTAAAAGGGAGAACAAGAATACCCTTGGCAGGGAATAGAGAGGCAAAGATTAAAACAGACACAGAAGGAACACCCATTGAGAGCCTGCCCCACATGTGGCCCATACATATACAGCCACCCAATTAGACAAGATGGATGAAGCAAAGAAGTGCAGGCAGACAGGAACCAGATATAGATCTCTCCTGAGAGACACAGCCAAAATACAGCAAATACAGAGGCGAATGCCAGCAGCAAACCACTGAACTGAGAACAGGACCCCTGTTGAAGGATTTAGAGAAAGGATTGAAAGAGCTTGAAGGGGCTCGAGACCCCATATGAACAACAATGCCAAGCAACCAGAGCTTCCAGGGACTAAGCCACTACCTAAAGACTCTACATGGACTGACCCTGGACTCTGACCTCATAGGTAGCAATGAATATCCTAGTAAGATCACCAGTGTAAGGGGAAGTCCTTGGTCCTGCTAAGACTGAACCCCCAGTGAACGTGATTGTTGGGGGGAGGGCGGCAATGGGGGGAGGATGGGGAGGGGAACACCCATAAAGGAGGGGAGGGGGAGGGGCTAGGGGGATGTTGGCCTGGAAACCAGGAAGGGGAATAACAATCGAAATGTAAATAAGAAATACTCAAGTTAATAAAAATGAAAAAAAAGAAAGAAAGAAATGTTGAGAATAATCAATTAAAAAAGGATGGAGAAGGGAATAACACTCGAAATGTAAATAAGAAATACTCAAATTAAGAAAAAAATCAAAAAAAAAGAGAAGAAACAGGGAGTCAAGTAAAATTAAGAGGGGTCACAAAGGAGAGGCCTGTATCTCCCTGAAATCAGTGTTTGTAGTAGAGGTAGAGAGTAGTAATATCTTTGTCTGTCTCCCTAGAGAAGGCAGGTGTCATGCCCGAGAGACAGAACAAGAGGACCTGTTCTCTTTAATGTTACCTGGCAAGAGGAAAGGTTAGACATTATCAGATCAAACAAATTATTGAAGTTGTTAATTTCATGTTAAATCTTCATTGTGAAGGCCCTGGGTTCGGTCCCCAGCTCCGAAAAAAAGAAATAAAATTCTTCATTGTGTCCATCTTCTATCAGTCCTTTGAAATGACAGAAGCTGCAAAGCTTCGTCAAAACATTTGTTTGATTGCAAACTGCTGGTCTCTTCCTCCATGGAAGGGCTGAAAAAGTAGTTTTCTCAGATTGAAACCAAACAATTACCTCAGGATGGGCAGAGATGAAAGTTGTCGGAAACTGATGCTGTCGCTTTCCTTCCTGACCGTAGAAATTATAACTGATGCTCCAACACTATGAAGATCTATGTTGAGTAAAGTGGTGATTGCAACTTCCACGCGCCATTTTTTTCTGATACTTCCACAGAGCTGTCAATCAAACAGCCACTACTTCTTCCTCATCTCCTAGTACTGAAATTTTCCTGACTGCCAAGGAAAAATTGTATTCCAGTGGCCAACATATAAAAGAAGCCAGAGTGGCCAGGGAAGTCCCAAGTTTGCTCGGGTTAGGGGATTTACAAAGTGCCCTCCAGAGTCATGGCAACTTTGATACTTAGATGATCCTCCATATAGGTCATCCCCAGATAGTTTCAGATAACTCCATCCTCAGCTACTCTAGATGCTAGCAGATTTCAGCCTAGTTTGGAGGAATACCTCAGCACCCAGGACAGTAATGTACACACATAACTAGTTAGACGGCACTCCAGTTACCCTGGGCCGGTAGTAGGTGGGGGCTTCCTTTTATGCCGTGTGTCCTGGAGCAAAATTGGCCCCAGTATAAGCACATCTTGCGGTTTGTGCTTAGTTTTGGTCTTTTATCCCTCGTAGAGTTGACGGAACTGGTTGCATAAAGAACTGGTAACATTAGGAATGGCTTAGCCCTAGGCATACCCAGCAACAGTTCAGGTGAGTAGCTGGGAGCAGGGGCTGCTGGGAGGCAAAGAGCAGTGAATGCTCAGGAGCAGAGCAAGAAGGTAAGAGACTCGGAAAGAGCGCCAGACTGGAAGGCCTGCAAACATTCAAGCCCGAAGGGTTCCAGAAAAGCCACCCAGAGCTAGGAGCTTCAGCTGTTAAGGAATGAATGGTCCAGAGCAACAACGGCAATCTGAACCCCTGGGTGCAGACCTAACATCAACTGCTTCATTCTGGGTCACTGACACTGAAGGTTTTAATATTAAGAGCAAGGGTTCAGATACCCAGAACGCAGAGCTGCAGTCACAGAGGGAGCCAGAGTTTGTCTTTTTCTCATTTTCATCCAAACCCAGAGACACCCCTCAGCCAGTTGGAAGCACGAATCCTTTGAAATCAAACTTCTTATTTACAAAACATTTGAAAATAAACATCTATTTCTTTAGGCATTTTTTCACACTCTCTTATGGCATCCTGTGGTAATTCAGAAAAAAAAAATACTAGAATCAAAGCGGAGGGTCCCCAGGAGATGGTTGTAAAGACAAGAAATAATGAGAATTAACAGCAGAGGGCAGAGAGTGCCACAAGAAAGTGAATAGAAAAAAATTGGTCAAATAAGCAATCACAGCTTCTGAGATCCTTTACATCAAGAAAACGAGCTCTCTGCCTCTTTATAATTTCCAAGAGTTTTGTTGTATTAGAGCAGAGAGAGGAATGATTCATGGTCAAAGGCTAAACCGAACAATATAATTATAAAAGGCTCTACTGAAAATAGCAAGGCCGAGCTATTCAGGGAAATCTACTTTGTCTGATTCCTCCTCCTCCCCTGGCAATGAATCGTCTGGTGGCTGGCTCACTCCTAATGCAAATACTTCTTGACCATTGGCAAGACCATTATTCCTTTATTTGGACTTAAGAAAATAAACAAGCACAGAATTAAACTAATGTTAACATGAGATAGTTTCAATTGCTATCTGTTGGTGTAAAATAAATATATTTTTTAAAACGACTTTGCATAGGACCCTTTATACGTAGTGCTATGCACTTAATATTTGTATATGAGATTTTATACATGTGTATATCCATATACATACCTCTCTATTTTTCTGTATCTACATCTACATATGCATATATATGTGTGTAAAAAGACAAGGGTCCCTCACTTTATGTAGTAGTATGGACCTTAAGTATGTACATACAAGTTCAAAGCATACTGTTACTCTTAAAAAATCTTAGTTAATGCATAGAAAATTTCCCTTATACTTTTGAATGTATGAGAGAATTTTAAAGTAGTCGAGCCACTGGGCATAGTGGCACATGCCTTTGATCCCAACATGCAGGAAGCAGGAGTAGGTGGATCTCTGAGTTTGATGCTACCCTGTTCTACATAGTGAGTTCTGGGACAGCCAGAGTTATATAAGGAGACCCTGTCTCAAATAAATAAGTAGAAAGGAAGAAGAAGAAAGTAAGTAAGAAAGAAAGACTGAAGAGTAGTCAAGCCAATTTATTCAGTATTTTAAAACAGAAGCATTAAGAAAGAATTTTTGTTTGTTTGTGTGTTTGTCTTATTTTGTGTTTGCTTTGTAAAAATGTCATTGAGTAGTTCTATTAGGGACTGAATGTTTAGTTCCTTTCCACCAATTCGTATGTCAATGCTCCTGTCCCCAGTGTGAGACCACATGGAGGTGGAACGTTTGGGAGGTCACAAGTAGTGGGACCCTTCTCCTAGGATGGATTAGTATCTCCCCAAGAAGCAAAAGAGAACAGAGCTAAACTTTTTTCCTCTTATGGAAGTACTCTCCTTCCCTTCCTCGTTGTCACTTCCTGCCTCTCTCTTCAGGTTATTGCACTGAGAAAGAAACTGTTGAAGACGTTGGCCACATCAACTAGTAAACTGATTTCATAACCCAGCTCCTATAATGATGATAAATGGATGTGTATATTTTATCTTTTAACCCCCCCCTGGTGTGTGCAGGAGGAGGGGTGCATTTGCATGGTGGGAGGGTGACAGTCTCTCACTGACCCCAATGACAGGAAGTCCCAGTCATCTTTCTTCCTGTCTCCATTCCCAAGGTGCTGAGGGTACAGGGATGTAGAGGCAAGGCAAGCCCAGCCTTTTACACAGGGGCTGTGGATTTAAACTCAGGTCTGGATGTATAAGCAGCAAGTGTTCTTGCACTGTTCTGTGCCCCTAGTCCACAGGCTTGGTTTTAAACAACTTAGACTATGCCTTTAAGTACACCAGCCCAAGCTAAGGTCAGTTAGAATAGTGTTCACAGAATTCACCCTTTGTACCATTTAACTTCGCCTATGGGGTATCTTTCCTACAGTTTTCAACTTGTTTCTCTTGTTCCAAACTTTGAATTGGCTATCAGTATTTTATCTTTCTTTCAGTGTTGTATAGTATTTCAGAGAGTTTCAGTAATGGAAGGTTTTTGTTAGAAACACTACTTATAAGTTTTGTTTTTGTTTTTGGCAGTGTCTCATATAACATAGAC
This sequence comes from Rattus norvegicus, assembly GCF_021556685.1. NCBI lineage: Eukaryota > Metazoa > Chordata > Mammalia > Rodentia > Muridae > Rattus > Rattus norvegicus. Next base: position 207,899,569 of record NC_141535.1, on the reverse strand, counting down.
TGACCTCAAGGTCACTCTGTATCTATCTAAAAATGACTTTCTATTTCTGATCATCCCACTCCAGAGCACTGGGTTGATAGTCTTGTGCCTCTATATCTAGTTTATTTAGTGTTAGAAGAGGATGGCGTTGTCGGGCATTGATGGGAGGAGAGGCCTTTGGTCCTATGAAGGTTCTATGTCCCAGTGTAGAGGAATGTCAGGGCAGGGAGGTGGGCAGGGTTGGGTGGGGGGGAACACCCTCATAGAAGAGGGTGGAGGTTTCCAGAGGGGAAACCGGGGAAGGTGGATAACATTTGAAATGTAAATAAATAAAATATACAATAAAAAATGAAGCTGAAATCAGCCCTTTCAAGAATCTATAAGCAAGGACTCTGATAATGGAGTGCCATTTCCCAGCCTCAGGGACAAATTAACCCTTTCCATCCTGTCTTCCTTATTTATAGCAGTAAGCTCACCTCAATTAAGAGTGTGGGGCCGAGGTTTTTAAATCTTTTAGACAGTGCTCTGCCATTAATATCCCTGTGGCCACTTACATCTCTTGTGTCTCTAAACCTGCCTTAATTTTGACTCTGTTACCTTACTTCTCTTTGCTCAGCTTCATTCTCATTGGTCAAATCTGCTTTTAATTATGCACTTTTTAAAATGGTCCCACAACTTACCTTTGTAGTCTCTGTGCGTGTGAACAGAATATCAAATATTTAGTGAGCAATTTGAAAGAAGTGACATTATTGGTCACAAGCTCTGATGGATAGGGTTAATTTTCAACTTGATAGAATATATGATCACCTGGAAATTAGATCTTCAGACATGCTGGCAGAGAGCAGTCTTGATTATATTTATTAATGTGGTGGGATTCATTTTAATTGGGGGAGAATGGGACCTATATACATTATATGTATATATATATATATGTTTATACTTATAATGCATATAATACATATATAATAAATACACTGTAATATGTATAATACACTCCATACACAAGACTTTATAAAATGAATAAAGTTAATTGATCATTCATAATAATTTATTGTGCTCTGTTTTCTAAATGTGGATACAATGTGAGCAGTCAGTCTCTTGCTCCTGCCACCATGCATATAACATGTCTTCTTTCTTTATTATTGAGTAGGAAGAATGATGCATATAATATGTCTTCTTTCTTTATTATTGAATAGGAAGAATGATGCATATAACATGTCTTCTTTCTTTATTATTAATTAGGAAGAATGTGAAATACTGACTTCTAAATAACAACCTCCCCAAGTGTTCTGATAGTTTAAGTACTAGAAAGAAAGTAGGAGTCTGACCATTTGTGGATGTACATGTTGCCTGGTGGCATGGTTATCCTTGTTCAGTTATCACAGCTTTTTTTCTATTATAATTTTTGGAGTATCTTTATTTAACAGACTCCTCAAAAGGTGAGGAATTCACTCAGCAAGATATTCGAATATTTAGAAGTAATAGAAGTTTGTGACAAATTGAATGCAAAACACAACCTCAATTTCTCATTTGTCTTTCCATCCACCCCATTGTTAAGTCCCTTCTTGTAACTGAACTGGTCTTGGTACTTATGGCCAATTAAATGAGATGAGCAAGAGGCACTGTACCAGCACTTAGCAAGCTTCTGCTTTCTCAAGCCATACTGTTGAGGCTCCTTGGTTCCCTGACATCAGTTTCTCAAGTCTAACTTTTATGTTCCTGAGAAAGGTTATGCATGCCTTTTATGTCTATCGTTTAGTCAGCATAGGTGAATCATTTAATACACAGATCATTAAGTACAATTCTGAAAGAATGAAGGCTGCACTATGTAAATGAGGAGTTTCTTTAAGGAAACATGATTAAAATGAGGAGTTTTTGTTTCTTTAAAAATATTTAATTAAAATATATTTTATTTTCATCTCAAGAGAAAAAGACCACCAGATTTTCAACTAATGACATTCTATAAATCAGAATGAAGTATCAATGTGTTTGCATCACGCAGTGGTGTGTTCTGTGTCATCTTTCTAAAGAATGACTCAGATTTGGATTCTCATCTGAAGAGTAGAGGGGCTTTGTGTTCACTCATCCATGCTTTCTTGTTTGAAGTCCTTTGTGTAACACATTTCAAGATGGCAGCATGAATTTAAAATTAAGAACATATGAGTCAGCTCACAGGATGGGTTGGAGGAACAGGCATATTATAATTAATCAATTCTATCCTATGCATCCATTACACTAATAAACAACTATGATCTAAATTGAAGGTAACAAAACAGGAAAAATGTAAATATCCTCTTTGAGTCTTAACTTGAGATGTGGTCACTTGTAATCTGGAATGCAGTACCTCCGTAAGAAGGTTTCTTCAGAATTATAATCCATAGCACTTGAAAAGGATGGAAATCCAAAGCAATTTGTGAGATTTATACTTTCAGTGTACAAATATAATCAATTGCCACATGTTTAGGGTAATCTTTCAAAGCACACAATCAAAGTTTAATAGATGATATCCACAGGAACGGGATGAAGGATTACATTTGCATCTTAGTTCCTTGTTGTTCATTGGGAGAAAATTGGCTATAAATTACACACCTGTTTGATATCTAAAGTAGTTCCCAGAGGTTTATAATTTGTAACTATGCAGCCAGACCAGATTCCTGGCTATTCGTGGGATGTTGGGACCATTTGCTTTATCTAGAAGCTATCTACGAGACCAGTTTGGGATATCTTAAGACACTCTCTAGCCAATACGAGAACTCTTAACTCCATGCACATTAGCAAGCATTCTTTATTCCTCAACCCCAATAAACACCAACCCATGAGGAAAAAGAAATTTATTTTTTTAATTTCGTTTTTAAATTTTTATTTGAAAAATACAATACACAGCAGAGAATTCTTTCCTCCCCCACTGTTCTTTCACAAAGAAAACTATGGAAATGTAACCGAGATATTTGGCTAGGATAGATCCTGAGAAAAAGAGAGGCCCAGTTAGAAGTGGAATAGACAAACTCTCTCGAAGAAGGTTCACCTCTCTTTTAACATAAAAGAGCCTTTTAAGTTACCTTAGGCATCATCGAAGAAGACTTGTGCAGAATTTCTGCCATGCAAACAGATACTACTGAAGTTTTCAACTTCAACAATTTACACTGACCTGGGCCCCAAAGAAGCAGAATAAAAATGAGAGTCTCTATCAGAAAGACATGTGATTGCCTGCTTTTACTAGACTATGTATGTACATATTTATATATTGTTATTAGTGCTGTCTTTTACAGGTCCTAGGGATTGAACCCAGGGCCTGTGCATGCTAGGCAAGTGCTGTACCACTGAACTTCAGCTCCAGCCATTGTTTTAACGTTTTCTTAAAGGTATTTTTATTTTTAGATCATTCTCAGTAGTAGCCTCAAGGTTAAGTACTCTCTGCTGGGTTTGATTAATTTGCATGCATCTTTAATTTTTCCTGGACTTTATCATGACACAACCTTGGGTTCATGATGCTTAAATATAATAGCAGAAGGGATTTAACATTGACCCTGCTTTGTTCTTTAATTTATAACTCTTTTCTACTGGCTAGGTTTAGGAAGGTGCAAAGATCCATCACTGACTTAAGTAATGTTAAGGCCTCCAAGGGGAAAATCATTCATGTTCAGGTCCTTCTGAGTGGATATAGAACCAGTAGCCTTGAGCAACTGTACAAGCATGATCAGCCATCCTGCCTTTGCTTGACATAACCCCTTTGTTCAGCCCTAAGAAGCAATGTGCCCATTGATAATGCTTTCTAAACAATGTCTTTAAAGATTGTCAAGATATGCAAAGTTTGCTCTATACTTCCAAAAGAATTAAATTGCTATAGAGATCTGTGATTTATAGAAATGAGATTTTTAAGAAAAAATAAAAAATTTTGCTTTTAGTAGACATATTTTGACTTCTACAGGATTGAAATTGGGCAATCAAAGTCCATTTGGAAGTAACAGAGAAGCCTTTGATTTTAATTACTCGCGGATTTCTGTTGAAGTTAAGAGAGTAAATTAAATGTTTATTTGCAACTCTCAAGACTAGAAAGATTTTTTTAAAAAAATCAATTTCTGCACATTTAAGTCAAAGTATCTTGGGTTAGCTTTAAAGACTGCAGTGTGACTCATGACTTCAACCTCCTTCTTCTGAAGAGAGTGGTTTTATCTTTAACTTTCATGGTCTCTGTACAGCCTGTCCCTCAGCCTCCTTCCTGAGTAGTAGCTGAGATGTAGAGCTGAGAATCTTCATTTGGACTTCTCTTTTACCAAGAGCCTCATATCCAGATGCTAGAACTTTTTAAATAGAATTATAAATATAATCCTAAATAGCTTTGATTTTAAAAGATTCCTTTTGGGTTCCTCCATATAAGTGAGCATTTAAAATACTGCAGACCTTCTGCGTGCGTCCCCATTTTGGCATTCCTTCATTTTTTTTTTTAAAACGTAGGTAGTTTCTCAGGACCCTAAGGGCCTCTTAATGACCTCAGTGTCATGAATGTTGAGGCAACTGTGGCATATTTGAGAAAAATGAGAGTTTCAGGTAAATTTGAATTTAGATTTAACTCTTCTCTTCACTAGCTGTATGGACTGGGCATGTTATCAGTCTTGGCTTTATTTTTATCATATGTAAATAAAGTCATTTTTCAATATTGATACAGGATTGCCATGATTATTAAATGATACATATAAATATGTTTTAATTAAAATATTAGACAATACATTAATACAAAAAATACATTAATCATATTTCTAGTATCTTAATATTTTAAATTTAAATTTTATTTCATTTAAATTATTTCAGTTCTGGACCAGTAAAAATATTTAATAGTGAACCATAGTCATTCTTGAGACACTGTTAATGATGGAAGGTTATTCAATAACAAGGTATCATGACTGGATGTACCTTAATGTATTTAAATATTGCCTGCATTAAAAATGTGCAGCTCAACCATTAAACCACAACTGTCAAAGAAAAGGTCCAAATAAATAATTTTAATTATGATACATTACTCGGTGACAGTAAAAATTGGCATTTTCCCCTTTAAAAGCAGAAGCACCAGTCTTAGAATATGTAGTATGAATGGTGTTTTAAGTGAAATATAGCATAATGTAGTGAGCAAACAATTTAGTATAGGACACACTTTCTAAAAGTAAAGTGATTTCACACACTGAAATCTGTTAAAATGGAAATAATGTCATGCTGCATAATAAAAAGCCCCCAGGACTTTCAAAATCCACTTCAAATTAAATATGCTGTACTGCTGAACAGATATATGAAAAAAATTAAAAAGGCTTACCTAGCCCAAAATAGAGGGTTTCTTTTATACAAATAAAACCCATGTGGGGGTTTCTTTCCACATAGTGACGGAGATTCTTTTGAGAAACTAAAGCAACCGTTTTATTTAAGAATTGACTTGTTCATTTTGTTGTCGTGTTTTTACTGAACACCCACACTTGGTGCTGGGCTTTGTCGTGGGTGGTGGGGATACAGAAAAGAAAGCCACGGTCCTGCTCCAGAGGAGTTCACAGTCTAGTGGGAGGGGGGCAGAGAGGGCATTATCAAGTTTTAAAATTATAAAAAGTCCCAGACAACTTTATAAATTTCCCGTGTAATCAAATAAACTTTGTTATGAATGTATGGTAAAAAGGGATGACGTCCAGTGCAGGGAAAAACCGTCCGCTTCAATATCATGTGACTTCTGCAAAGGCAGTGATGTGGTTCTGTAAAAGAAAAGGGGATTCCAAAGTCAGAGTCCTGGGCAAACGGATTTAATAAAGAATTTAGCATTTCTGACAAATAACTATTAACTTAATATAGAACCACAGCCCATGTGTTTGTTGCTAAAACACAGTGTTGTTAAACTTACTTCTCTGTTACATAAGGTTAGCTAATTATATCTTTTATTTAGTATTCTTAATTATCAGAGTAGATTAAAATGTTATACCTGCTTGATTCGAAGTTAACACTAAAATTTCAGCAGATAAAAATGGCCATGGCAGACACATTAATATTCTGTTTGCTGTTCACGGAATTTCAATGTGCAAGCTGTAGTTTCAGACTAATTGCTCCCTGTGAAACAGATGGTGTGGAGTGAGGTGGGCAAGTGCTCAGACTGAAATAGCATTTGTTCGTTGACAGAGATCTACCTCACTACTTCAGTTTTGAGGTATGAATTCAGACTCCACGCTGCAAGCTGGGTTTTGTTGTTGTTTTTATTGGCTCCAACCTCAGAATTCTTTACAGCCTCCTCCCTTTAGCTTCTTCTTCTTTTAAAAAGCCATAAATATATAGAGAAGTAAGCCTTCAGAATGACTAATATCAAAATAGATTCAGACCTGTAATACACTATGTCTTAGACACTGAGATCGCTTAGTAAAACATTGACCCTGAATGATTAACCCTGATGCACGCGGGATTGCATTAAGAGAGAGCGTGGAGATCAACATCACTGTATCACAGCGACATCACAAATAGGCTCTTTCGTCACACTGCCCACTCAGAGGAGCTCTGTTGAGTTACATAGACAGAGATTCAGGCATGACTATAGGACAGAGAGTAAGCCCAAGTTGTTGAGGAATAGAACTTGCTGACCATCCATTAGCAAGTCTTCTCTCTAGTCCACAGCACAGCAGCAGGCAAAATACTGAGGCTTGTCCTTGAGTGCAGGTATCCCCTGGTACAACAGTCACTTTGTCTCCTAAAAGTCATTTCAGAGGGTGAAATTTAGAAAATTTAAGACCAATTCTGATATTCCACATGTTGGAGTGGCCAGGAGACCGAGCTCAGACGCTCCACAAGAGAGCAACTGGCCATAACCACTGAGCCATCTCTTCAGTCCAATTTAAGTCCAGATTTAATGCTCCAAGATCTATGTGGGGAAAATCTCCATTTTACTCTGTATTTCTCTCTATATATGGATTACACCCTATCAACAGAACCATGCAGCATAATCAGAATGTCATGGAAGCCAAGCCTCACTTTTATGACACTAGAATTTGGTGATGGCTTGCTATTTGACAACATCTGCCATACAGCAAATTCCTTTAAAAAAAAACAAAACAAAACCTCAAAGATGCAAAAGTAATTCAGAAAAGCATTCAGAATTGTAAGATTTCAGAAAATAAATTTTGAAACTACTAGGGGCTATTTCATGAAAGAAGACTGCATTTCGGATGGGGGGGGGACTGAACTAAGAAAACAGCAGCAGAGGAGCTGACATGGGAGATGCAGCCCTCATGTAGTTGTGCCGGGAACCTGCACAGAAGGACGCAGGTCTCTGTATTTACTCGGTTTGCAGCGCAGCTCCAACACCAGTGCGCTAATGCGCACATACGTTTATTGCCTTAACTGGAGGTGTTCACAGTGGCTAATCCCCAGTATCCAGCCGAAGAGCCGGGCAAGGCAGTCTTTAAAGGACGTCCCCTGTGAATTTTCTTCTTGATCATCTTCCATATATTGGTTTTGGAACACCTACGAAACGTGGTTTTACACGTGATTTCAATTTAACTTCTTTGCTTCTGTGAGCTTACTTGTTGCTTCAAAGTTCTAAGTTGTTACATTGTTAGGATACGCTCCATGATTAAATAAGGTTTGAAAAGCAGCCTAAAGGGATAGCATGCTCCACGACCCTCAGTAAGTTATCCTGTGACCATTTCTTCAAAACAATTTGTAAGTGAGTGAGGTCATTTATTAGAGAGAAGTGGGTAAAATTCCTTTCTTACAAGATGGCAAAAAGACCCTGTAAATTAATAAGAAATTGTAGACTCAGCATAAGTTTTTAACATAAAATGGGATGTCTTTGTTCTGGTTTATTGACTAGGGATTTGTCCTCTCAGTGAGGAAGTTGAATGGCACAGTAGACTCAGCAGGCAGAAGGGCTGAATATCAGGTGTTTAAATGTAGGGTCCAATCAAAATGGAAGATTGCCAAGCAATTAGACCATCAAAACCCCTAGCTTTCTCACCAGCAAAATACAGATCTGCTTATGAATGGATTTTTATTAATGTTAATACATTAATAAAATAATATGATACATGCATATTTCTTGTCCCCATTCCAACAATCTATTCGAGTTTATCTACTATTTATTTGTGGTTGATAAAATTCAAACGAACAAGCTAAATAAAATTAAATGTTTTAATCAAAAATGAAAAGGAAAGAAAGACAAAAAGAATTAAAAATAGTGTGTAGTTTATATAAAATTCACCATTTGTTCTTTCATCATAATGTCCACAGTTCAGGAAGCACACAACGATAAGAGCTAAATCATTTTCAAAAACCCAGGGCTTCTTACAAAAAGAATACAGATTCATTTAATGACCCAAGACAATTTATGCTCTGTGTTCTACTCCATAAGCAACAGTTTTTGATTACGGTCTCCCTCCTGTGTTGGGTGCTTGTGCCACAGGATACATAGAATTTCTAAAATACAAAATATATCATATTCTGAAACACATCTGGCACTAAGGGTTTTGAATAAAGAGTCATAGAGCCACTGTTAAATCCACCAGCGAGTCCATTGTTACAAGAATGCTGCCTCCATTTTGCTAGGGGAAGCTAGATTGGATGACATAATCATAAACATTGTCATACTTCATTCTCCTATCTGCATCTGTATTTTATTTGTTGTCTGCTTTGAGGCAGGGAATATGGACAGGAGAGAGAACAGAAAATGCCTATTGTGATGGCCCGTGCCTGTAATTCCAACCAAAAGATAGGATACAGAGTTCAAGAGTGGATGTTGCTACTTAATGAGTTCAAGATCAGCTGGGGTTACAGACGTTTCCAGAAGAAACAAAACTTCCAAACAAGATAAGCAAGAAAAGTAGTACCCTAAAAGGAGAACATGCTCTGTGATCCCCACAAATATGTCATGTGAAGTCTTCCTCCTAACAATTTGTGAAGGAAGTAAGATCATTTGGTAAAACGAGAACTTTTTTTTTTTAATGATAAAGACACTATTAGAGAGATTCAGACTTGGGGCTGTGGAATTGGCTGTAAAATTTAAAGTAGACAATTGTTTTGTTTACAGAAAGTGGGAAGGCAGGAAAATAAAACTCAGAAACGAACTTCATTGGAAGAGGACTTTTTCTTTTTTCAGACAGTTTCTGTTCCTACAGCGACTTTGTTATAGGGAAGGGTTTTGTTTTCCATTCCTTTTCAGTGCAATTAAAAGGGGCTAAAAGCTACTTTCTGAGAGACAGGGTCTCTGGAAGGCTTCCTTTGACAAGTTAATTAAATGAAGGACAGGTCTAGGTTAGATACAGAGATCAGGAGCCTAAGTAGTCACGGAAGAAGCAGCTCCCAGCTCAGATCTTTAGTGGCACTGGTGATCGTCCTGGGTTTCACGTTAGAGTTTGACTAAACACAGGCACATATCCAGAGGCTTGGATCTAATCGGTCAGAGGCCTTACTCAGGCACCAGAATGCTGAAAGGCTCTCTGGTTGATCCTAGTGTGCAGCCCTTACTGAAAACTGCAACATCGGAGGATCTGCTGACACATTTGCATTGACTCCAAGTTATGGCTTAATATCCAAATCTTCCCGGAAGCAAGATGTCTATCATCTTGATCTCCCGACCTAAGCCAAGGCCCACTGCAGCAGAAATCCCAGGGCTTGCAGCCCAGAAATTTACCAGGTTTGAAAGTGCTATAAAAATGGCCCTTGGTGGATGTGGTGGATGTAGGTATGCAAATGATTTGCCCTTCACAATTGTATCCTTCCGGTGATGACTCACCACTTTCTTATCTGTCACACAGTCTTGGCTTTATTCCCAGAAACCTATCACTTTAGGATTGTAAGCTTCTAGTTTCCCTTGTCTGTCTGACTGCAAAGTTTGACCAAGTAGATATTTCTTGACTGCTAATTCCTATATCCACTCTTGTTTGGGCTTCTATTTTTTTCCACTTATCTGGTCCCCATTTTTGATGCTTAACATCCCCTAACCTCTTAGCACCACGCACTTACTTTACCTGTTGGCAAGTGATCCTGTCTTTTCTTCGGAGATACTGCAAAGTACAAGTTGGTGTCCCTGCATGTCCTCACCTACCACAGCTCTTGGCACTGCCCTCTGTGTCTGCTTTCAAAACAATCTCCCTCATCACTCTACTGCAATCTCACATGATTGGGAAATCTACTACAGGCCTTTGACTTGGTATTTTATTCAAGTTTCATTTATTAAAAATCCTAATAGAAATCATGTTGATATTGTTAATAACTAAAACTTACCATAAGTTAATTCTCATGTTTAATTTAAGCTAACTAACTGTAACCTTGTTTGTTCGATTCCCTTTTAACCTTTAAAAATGCTCTGGATTCACCACATAAACAAAGAGTATTCCCCAACAAAGAAGAGGTAGAGGACATAGATAAAGAAGCAGATGCACAATAAACTCTTTATAACCAGTTGCTGATTAGCACCAATTATATTGCCTGTCTCCATAAAAATGCACTAGTCAGTAAAAACCCAGATGGCCCACTTTCCTTTTCCAGGTGTGTGTGTGTGTATGTAATTTATGAATGAATACAAAATGTTTATTCATAAAAATCCTGTACATTAATATTTATGTCAGCTGCATTCATAATTTTTTTCAATGACATTCAACCCGAATACCCTCTAGCCTTCCGACGGGAAAAGAAGCTAAGGTATAGTTACCCAACAGAATGCCGCTCATCAATAAAAAAAGGAAAGGAGGGAAACCAATTGACACCCAAAAAAGAGCCAGACTTCAAAGCTTACATACACCGTCAGCCCATTTATGACACCCTGGAAAAGGTAGAAAGGAGCACAGGCACAGACAGCAGATCAGTGGTTACCAGGGCTGGATGTTGGAAGTGGCCCACTACAAAACCATTCTGGGGAGATTGAAAATTCTATAGCTCATGTAACAACACTAGTTGATTGTTACATGAAAGCCTACTTTTTTCAGAACCCATAAGATTGCAAATATTAGGGACTAGGGAGATAATAAAGTGATTGCTCTACAAGATTGATGACCCAAGGTCCATCTGCAGGACCCACTTAAGAACCATCAGGTATGGTGGTGCACATTTGTAAGCCTCGTGCTGGACAATCAGAGACGGGCAGAGAGCCTGGGACTCACAGGCTAACCAGCCTAACTCACTGTCAGTTCAGAGATCCTGTCTCAAAACAGATAGATTACATCTAAGGAAGATACCCAAGGTTCGCTTCTGGTTTCAACATAAACATGTAGATATGCACCTGCACACACACACACATACACACACACACACACACACACACACACACACACACACACACACACACACACACGCATAAACATAAAGATGGTTTTACAGGCTATAAATTAGTTTTTATGCCTGAATTTAATTTAAAAAACAGGACTAACAGCCATGAGCTGTCCAAAGGCAAGGTACTAATGTTTAGAATTTGGATTTTTCGATATGGAATAATTGTTGCAACGTCCGATTGTTTTGATTCCACAAGAAAAATATAAAATAAATGTACTGGAAAGTATTCTAATAACACATTTAAAATGATCTACTTATTAGTTTGTGTCTATTGAGCTAATGAAGAGTCTGAAGAATAATATTTTCTACTGTCAGAGAGGACATAGATACATGAATTAAACGTAAAGTATTCATTCCCCATTTACTGTTTCCATTCCTATGAACTTAAATCAATACTTAACCACACAAGGACACATATCTGTAATGCTTGCTTTAGTGTTGTTAGTAACTGGGAGAAATTGGAAGAAGAGGCTCTTCTTATAATTTCTACAGATAATTTCTCCACATCCTTTTATACTATTATACAAGAGAATGGTCTTAAACTTGATCTCTGGATTGAAAAATGTGGAATATATTATCCCCAAAATGAAAAACAGCATTTTTATTATGGTCAGTTTTGTGACCCTGGTCATGTTACTTCATTATACGATGGCAGTAGGATGTACTCCAATGTTTTGTTATAGAGACTAAAATGCCATTTTATGTGTGACGTTCCCTGCCTAGCTTGAGACATCTGTTAATCTTTTATAGAACCTTAGCTTTTGCTGCTAAGTTTGATGATATGGTTGTTTTATTTATTGATTTATAACCGTATCTATGGTAACAGATGTGAGCAAACCTAATCATTTGTTATAAACCTACCTATATAAAAACCCTTGTATACAATCCCAAAGTGTTTGTTTTTATTTTGTGAGACAGGCTTTCATTATGGAGCCTAGGCTAGCCTCACAGTCTCTATGTAGGCACCATGGTTTTCTTACCTCATCCTTCAAAGCACTAATGTTACAAGGATGTGGCACCACACATGACTTTCTCACAGGGCCTTGAAATCTACTTTAAGAAAATGTTTCAAGGGGCTTGGGGCGATACTGCAGCAGGAAAAATACTTGTCATATAAACAACAAGGACCTGAGGTGGGATTCTGAGTGCCCAGGTAAGAAGCTGGGCATAGCAGGCATGTCTATTGCCTGGTGCCATGGGTAAAGAAACAGGCTCATTGGCCAGCTTATGCAGCTGAATTGACCAGATACAGGGTCAGTGACAGAATATGTCAGAAAACGATGTAGAGAACAATAGAGGAACACACCAGGTTCCCTACAAAAGTTCATACATGTTCATGCACACACACACACACACACACACACACACACACACACACAGAGAGAGAGAGAGAGAGAGAGAGAGAGAGAGAGAGAGACAGAGAGAGAGAGACAGAGACAGAGACAGAGACAGAGACAGAGACAGAGTCAGAGAGACAGAGACAGAGACAGAGAATTTCTTGCTATAGGCACTTCCTATTCATTTTGTTTTGTTTATCTGAACGCTTCCTTCCTTCTTTTTTCTACCTCCCATTTCTCTCTAACCCTTTCCCTATTCTCTCCTCTCCTCTTTTCTCTCTTCATCCATCTTGCCATTTCCTTTTACTCTTTCTTCCTTTCTTTATTATTTATTCAATTATTTGTTTCAGATTGGGTATCCATCTCAGGGTTTCAAGCACAGTAGGCAATCAACTACTAAACTACAACTTCAGCCCTGCATTTTAATTTTTTAACCAAGAAACAAGATATCCAAGTTGCTGACTTTTGCTTTTTGACCCCTTCTTTACCTAAAACAGTAAATTTAAAAGTGAGGAGGGATGTGTTAGTTTTAAGACAGTGGGCTTGGTTTACTGTCTATTCCCCTAATTATAGTGATGTTTTTCTCTACTGTAGAGTATTTCTGTAGAGTACTTTCTCCACAGAGATGCTCCACACCAAGGGGAGAGGCTGACAGCTCTGAACATCTGCCTGTGTTTGAATGTGTGTGCTGCTGGGAGAGATTGCTCACCCAGCACTCCACCACTGCACTCTCCCTCAACTAACGGCCGAGTGAGTCATATCCGCTCAAGCTATATTCGTCACCCACGATGCCATTCAAAAGTAATTCTCAGAAAGAAGCTTTTACAAAAGGCCCCTGGGAAACTGAAAAAAAAAGTCTGCTTGTCATTCTTTATCTTGTATAATACAATTCATAGATAGTGTGGAAAAGTCAATCCTGAATACACAGGCCTAAACAGCAAAAACAATCATAAGAAATTGTGACAAAGGATGTTGGTGTGTCTACTGCAGTGTTAGTGCAAAAGATCCTAATGGATGCTGCAAGTATTTTTTTTGTTTAAGGTTTTTTCCATAAAATATATTTTTATTATGTTTTCCCTTCCCTCATCTCCTTCTAGATTCTCCCTCCTTCTCCCCCTACCTAATTTTATCCATCTGTCTATCAATCAATCAATCTATTATCAATCATCCATCTTTAATAAAAAAGACAAAAAATTTTAAAAATGCATAAAATTTTTAAAAAATGAAAATCAAAACAAATAAAAACATCCCAGAAGTACATACCTGTCACATTTTATTTGTTTCCAGAAGTACATACCTGTCACATTTTATTTGTTTCCATTTTAAATTTGGTTTTAAAGCAAAATAAACCACATGAGAATAGTATGTAAATTTCTATTTCTTTTCATGAATTTCCATATATGCTCAAAACTATGTGTCTAAAGTATGTATTGATTTATGCTCATTAATGATTGTAATGTCTAATCAGTACTAAAGTTGACTTATGTAGTCCTATAGAATATTACATACCATTCAGCAGTTCTATGAAACAAAGGTTTGCTTTATAGAGAAGCAACTGAATCTTAATAGATGGATGGTTATAATATCCTGTAACTTCAATGGAATTTTTATCAGGGAGCATGGCAGTGTGTAATCATGCTTCCCTTGGCAATAAAAAAAAAGACACCACACACCCAAGAAATCCTGAGTTTGAAGTTGAAAATTAGCTCTTTCATATACACGCACATGCACACATACTCTCTCTCTCTCTCTCTCTCTCTCTCTCTCTCTCTCTCTCTCTCTCTCTCTCTCTTCTCTCTCTCTCTCTCTCTCTCTCTCTCTCTCTCTCTCACACACACACACACACACACACACACACACACACACACACTCCCCATTCTGAATACATTTCAGCTCCTATTTCTGTTTGACTTCTGTCATACTATAGTCTTCTACCAAGACAATGGAAAGGCCACTGCTCAGGCTTCCCTGGTCATTGGACATTGCTTTTCACTCTACTGATGGTTTATTCACTCAGGGAGTTCGCTTACATTACCTGTCTCATCGACTGGCACAGGTTACACATTGGTGATTAGCAATTTATCCTACTAGGAAGTCTACCTGAAAACTATTCCTTCTAGTATACTCCTTTTCTTGTTGACAAGAGCAAATTATTTTCCTTTGATTGATTAATGTCTTATCATCTGAAATGGAATTTATATTTGCAGCTGGCTCTATCTACTTTATCATTCTTTGGATCTCCAGTATGCAGACAACCATTATAGGACCACACATTTTCAATCTAATACCACCTGCTTTATTTTAGACAGTACACACCAATAAACACAAACACACACAGTATGTGTGTAGTATGTATGCATGTAGGTACATATGTCTCTAGAGAACTATGTCTGATAGAGCAGAGTCCTAATTTTTCTGCATGGAAATGTGTGTAACTACACAAGGTATATACTCTGACAACCTCCAAACCCCTGTGGCTCCCAATGCCTAGCTTTCATACTAGACATTGGTGGCTAGGTTCTGTGATCCACTTCCCATGCCTTCCTGTCCTGTTGTGTGGACTGAAGCAGGCTCCTACCAGGATAAGGCACAGGCCAACAAGGTGGGAGAAATTCTCAAGGCCCAATAAATTTTTGACCAATGAAGTCTCTGTCAGTTTGATTCGCAGGCCAGTCGCCAAGTCCAAATTAAATGAAGCAGAAAAGATATTCTGCATTAAGGAGTAGTCAGTGGTTGAGACTAACACTGTCTCCTACCACAACATCTGTAACTGTTACTTTCCACGTTGTTAACAATGGTTACAATCTGTAATTGTATACTTCTTCCATTGTTGTTAATTTTCAGTGAATCTCTAAGAGGTTCTAGTGAATACTTCAATTTGACCTTGTATCTGCTTAATTCTCCCATATTAAATGTTCAAATATTACTTGAAAAAGAAGGTTTATTTTTTTTACAGTATATCCTAAGATATAAAAAAATTAGATAATGCTGTCACTGCTCTGATGGCCGCCCTGTCCTAGAAGATAGGCTTTGGTGAGCATCTTCTCTACCTGGTACCTTTTCTCACGTCAGGTGTTTTGGATTGCTCTTTTACTCTTTAATCTACTTTTTAAAAAAGCAAAATAGTTTTTATTTTAATTGTGCATATCCATGTGTGAGTTTGTGCACTTGAGCACAGGTACCTGCCAACGTCAGAAGTATAAGATCCCCTAGAGCTGGGTTAAACTGACGTAAGGCTCCTAACACCAGTGCTGGGACTAGAACTTGGGCCCCTTCATCTGTCAGGAATCAATCATCAAAGTTTGGGTGGAGAAGGATTTCTCTCACTGTAGATTTTTTAATGCTGCATCTAGTCAAAATTCCTAACATTCTGCTGTAATTTTTACTCTGATAATCAGCTGTTATGAAGTCAAGACCTTCTTTATTCTTTCTCACATAGGCAATAAAGGAGTAGAACTATAATTGGTTGCATCATTATTTCCTAGAAGAAAACACAGATCCTTGGTTCTTGGATTCCTAAGGGAAATTAATAGTGTCTTTTACATTTCTGGCAATATCCTGAAGCCAGCAACACTGCCAACTCTTTTAGAAATGAACCTCGAAGGAGGAAGCAAAGAGAATGAATTTAGGGAACACGGTGATGTGATATCTGAAGGGGTCTGATAACTCTAGGAGTGAGATGATAGGAATTCTAAGATAAAAAGGAAAGACACCTGCATGTACAGGAGCCAGAGCCACTGTACTGAGAGGACGTCAGATGACACCAGGTGGACCTGAACACACAGGAGCTACAAACAAGACTACCACACTTAATCTGGCAGAGAAAAATAAAAAGAGATCCACATGTCACATGGTATGGATTGTGGATTCTGTCATGGGGACATTCACCACTGATTTAATAATCATCCATAGCTAGGTACTTAGACTCTTTATGACTTAATGTGATAAACAGATGAATAAAATTATTAGCCTCTTCCATATTTAGTGGTCATTGGACTCTGATGAGATGCTTTCCACAGATGAACCATTAATTTCCTAAAAAAGAACAAATATTCAGATATTTTTACTCAGATTTGAAAGAACCCATGTCTTTTCCTCATAAATTATGGTATTTCTCGTGTAACAAACTCCTTACAGTTAAGGGGAAAATCATTAGCACAGAAATGAAATTTACCTGTGTATAATCATTATACTGTAGGTCTTAGTTTAGCAAATGTGTGGTTTGAACATAAGAGGTTTTCCAGTTTGCATAACTTGCAGAAGAAACACACCAAACATTGGGGGAAAAAACAAACCAATGACAGCATGGTATGATACTAAAGCTCTTAGTCCTGCCCGCCCATCAAAAGTTGACACAACGCTTCTCTTCACTCATCAGAAGACCACTGTGAAGGGACAAATGACAGTCTTTAACTACTGGTTATCACAATCAAAGGAATAGGGGGATTTTGCATTGCTCCCTTCCTTTGTTTATGTAATGTGAACCGTAATGAAAGGCAATATATTTATTCTACGCAACCCTCTCCCTCTCTCTTTCTCTCCCTCCCTCCCTCCCTCCCCCTTCTCTCTCTGTCCCTCTGTCCCCCTTCTCTCTCTCTCCCTCTCCCTCTCTCTCTCTCTCTCTCTCTCTCTCTCTCTCTCTCTCTCTCTCTCTCACACACACACACACACACACACACACACACTCAAACACAAACACATGAGTAGAAAGCTCTTGAAGTTTCCTTCACGTGACTGCTCTCTGTTCTGGCTGAGAGGCAGAGGAACATGGCCCTCCTTAGGGAGGATGAAATCTGCTCCTAGTTTATTCGTAGCATTCATGCCATGGTCCATGATGAGGTCAGGGACACAGGCCATACCCAGTGCAGAAAACATTCTGATTGGGAATAGGCATAGAAGGATCAGAGAGGATGGCATCTCCATTCTAGCAAGCAAAGGAGCACGGAATTGGCTTTATCTCTCAGCCTTACTTCCCAAATTAAGGAGACACAAATCACTTGGACTTGATATGGAAAACTAAATTAATAGAAGTTCATAAGCACTTTTCTCTGTCAATTTATGGATTCTAGTGGAAAATTCTAGCTCACATAACCTAATATCGTGAAACTTATTTTAAATAAGAGGAGGTAGCATAAACATGAGTAGTAGGAATTCTGAATGCAGAGAATGCATTAATATCTTATAAGAAAACAGAAGTTGCAAGAACCACTTTGTAAAGTACTTGACATCTTGTTGACTGGGACACTCACTGATGCCTGGACCTACTCTTTAAAACAATGTGGACAAACTCAGCCCAGCCTGACCTGCAGCCTCCCCTGCCTCAAGAAAGTACAGCTGCTGGTAACATGCTGCCTGATCTTTGTGCAATGAGACTCAGAGCGTGGCGCTTGTCTGCTAGCTGCATGGTGAAAATTTACGAAGCACTTTCTCACTGAAGAAGGAATGGAGTAGACTTTGTAAAAAATATTCATGCATTTGCTTTTCATTTCACCTGGGGATGAGACCACAGAACACTGTTCCTTGGACAATCTGGCAAAGTGCTGGGTGAGTCCCATGCCTAGTTACCAAGCTTCCAGCATGGGTGATATCTGTGGGTACTTTAAATGAGAGATGCACTTTATAAGATGATCTTTCCAGTAGTAAACTCTTGCTAAATTCAGTCATTTAACTGACACCTTAAATTGTGAGATTGAGTAAGCAAAAATAAATAAATAAATAAATAGCCACTCTCTGAAGGCACAAACAGAAATAACTGTTGAATTTAGCCTAGATGATGACATTTTGAAGCTGTGAATCACCTGCACAGATGTTACCTTTTCCAAAGGGCTTTCTACTCGAGGAATGTTGGTCATCGGCATCCGGGCCACATTGTCCCTGTGTAAGTGCCCATTTTCTGGTTGTCTTCCTTTGAAGTTATTTACCACGCATACAACCTAAAATTTCAGGAAACAATTACAGTTAAGTACATTATATATTCCACAACTAGCACCCTTTTGAGGAGTTTCGTAAAAACTCCTGTAGCAACCAAGTTTTAAAATTACCGAAATGCTACATGAATAAAGCTTTACGCCCAGATTTACCATGGATAAATTGGAATAGCTATTCTAATGCAGATAAGCTCACTGATGAATATGCAAAAGAATGAATAATGACAATTCTGTCATTCCAAAATGTTAAAGTATAGACAATGTTCAAACCAATCCAAAAATTAACAACATAACCTTATAGAAATCCGTAGCAGGCTAACCTTTTCTTAATGTGGCTAATCTACAACTTAATTTTCATTCTCATTATTCCCCACTGCTTCAAGATTATTATATTCCCACCAATCCTTGACAGTCGGCACACTCTAATTTAGTAACATTCTTTTAATTATACTAGTTTATTGTCTATTGTCTCTCTCTCTATGATTTCAACAATAGCTTACTGGAGCTACTCTTGAAATAGAAGACCCTTCACATAAAGAGAACTGACCCTCATTTCAGCTGATTATATCCCAGAGGTGAAAGAACGAAGTGAACCATGCATGAAAATTAAGTTCCTGTAATGTTAAAAATACACATTTCTCATTCATCTCCTAAGGTTTCTGATTTAGTGGGTGAAGAAGAGGTTACAGAAGAAGGACCCTTTAAATTTACTGCAAACCTTTCTGATGGCAGATGAATCACACTGAAGAAGTAGTGATTTAAGCAACACAGAAAAAAGACTTCCTCTGGTGAGTTTGTACTGAGCACAGGATGATGCGTTCTCCTTTCCTGGGCTTTATATTCTAGAATAAATAGGACTTACTTATAGTTTCAACCTAACACTTATTTTTAAGTAAGTAAATTCTTGACCAATAATGACATATTTGTATTGTATATTTCTATATATTCATCATTGGAAAACTTGTTAAACTTACTATTGAGTATTTTATTTTAATTTTTTAAAAGATTTATTTTATATTATGTGTATGAGTGCTTGCTCTGCATTATGTTTGTGCAAAATGTGAATGCCTGGTATCCAAGGAAGTCAGAAGAGGAAGACGGGTGCCCTGAATCTTGAGTCACAAACCATTGTGAGCCAACATGTGTATGCTGAGAGCAGAACGCAGGTCATCTGAAAGAGCGGAGAGCACTCTCATCACCCAATCCTCTCCCCAGCTCCATTAGTGCTCAATAATCCTAAATACCAATCAAATCTTGGTTACTCTCCCATTGTTGAGCAAAATTTCCAAGGATACATGATAATTACATATAAAATAATACTTTATATTACAAAATTGTTTTCTTGCAAGGTGTGATTTACCTTTTTTAACCTTCCATTGTCATAGCAATATTGTAGGTTTAAAAAAAATGATCAAAACCTGATAGTACAATACTACAGCTTGCCATGAATTTTCATAAAAGCAAAGAGATAAACAAAGTCCTTTCAGAGAGTTTTCTAAACACACACACACACACACACACACACACATTCACACCACACACACATATATATACTCAAACCACACACATATACACACTCACACCACACACATATACACACTCACACTGCATTCACATACACTCACCATACACACACACACACACACACATGCACACACACACACTTTCTCTGCACCTTGGTCTTTAAAGTAAGGATGGTAAGGGCTTGGAGGCAGTTATTCAGTACCTGGTCCTTCTTACGAAGTTGTCACTCCCATGATCTCACTAAGGACTAAAAGAAACTGATTGCTCAAGAAATAGAGTCATAATGCTTTGTCTGTAAAGGCAAGCTATTGAATGATGTAGTAAATATTTTTGGTTGTGTGAGGTCATAGTCAATGGAAACTATGCATCTCTTCCCTTTTGCCAGAAGAGCAATTTCATCTGTTCATAAGAGAAGCGATATGTAAACACTCTGATGCGGATCCCTTATTAAAGTAGGCAGCTGGTTAAATTCAGTCCACAAACTACAGTTTGATGGATGAGCATTGTTCTAACATACAAAGGATAGATTTGATAACTTCAGAAAATAATTACAATGAAGCAAAATTTCACAACCATATCACAGCATGCACATGCAGGAGCACACATGCATGTGTGTGCACATGCTCACACACACACACAGACACACACACACACGACACAGGCACATGCATGCACACACACACACCATATCACAGCACACACATGTACGCACAAACATTTAGACATTTTCACTTTCATTAGAATTGTTAATAATTAGAAATTTTGACGTTGGTAAAGAACTGCTGAAGTACTTGAAATAAGATCAGTTGAAATGAACTAACTGTGTGCTTAGATGTAGAGAACTCTAAAAGGTTCAGTTAGCATCAACATGGGCTTCAGAAATGAGCAGGATTGCTATGCTACTTATTCATTTTGTGTTTCTAAGCTGCAGTTTTAAGTTTTATATGTTGTTGTAAAAATATAAAAAATAAAAACGCTGTCTTTTATCCCACTCTAGATCCAGCACTGTTGTGCCCCAAGATATCTGCTGGATATCTTAATTCTCAATCAGCGAAGCCTCTCTCGCCCGCTTTGCTCCATCCCATATCACACTGTCGAAGGCCTCTCTGAGCTGTCAGCAATCTCTCTACCTACCTAGTTCCCAAGGGAGGCTTCCATGCCAGAAACACACATCCCAACTCTGTGGTGGCCCAGACCAGCCGCCCCACACTCCCTTATACTCAAATCTACACAGGAAAGAACACACAACACAATAACCTTTGAAACATAGGCTCAGAGTGTATATGGCAACTGCTAAACTCTTTCTTTCCGAGGGAAAAGCAGAGATTTCTTTGTAAGAGAAAAGCCATGCTAACATCCAACAAGCTTCCCTTAATAAGGCAAGCAGGAGGTCAAATTAAGTCTGCAGACTGCAGGTATCCTGTGTGTGTGTGTGTGTGTGTGTGTGTGTGTGTGTGTGTGTGTGTGTGTTTAGAACACTCTTTGGAAGGCTCTTTCTTATTTCTTTGTTTCAATGAAAATTCAGGTTGACATAATGGAAGCAGCTAGAATTTATCTGTGACATGCTTAAGGACCTAATCTATAGTAGATACATACAGAATGGTATTTATTAGCAAAAAAATTCTTTTTAACAATTTATTTCAAGTACAAGGAAATAACTAGCTCTTTTTTTCACTCTTATTTAAATAAATAGACATTTTGTGTGCTAATTTGAAAAAGTCTAGAATTGATGTCCCATTAGCAAATAAAAAAAAGCAGGAGGATGCATGCAAATGTGTGCATGTGTGTGTGTGTGTGGAGGGTATGTGCGCACAGTGCATGTGCCTAGGCTGGAGGTTGACAACAGATATCTTCCAATAAACTTTAAATATTTAGGTCCGGTCTTTTACTTCATCCCAGAGCTCAACAAACCCAGCAGTCTAACTAGTCTAGATTGCCCCCGACATGTTCTTTCTCAGCCTCCAATGTGCTGAAATTACATACAGGCCATATTACTCACCAGCATTTTTGCAAGCTATAGATCTGAAATGCCTGCATATGTACAAGTACTTTATTGCCTAGTTGTCTTACAGAAGTCTTTCCTGAGCCCTCAACTAGGAAAGCTTACTGTGTTCGGCGTGTTTGTTTGCTCTGTGATCAAACAGAAAGAACTCTAAGTCTATCACAGCACTAGTGTCATCATGACATTTCCTACTAGATAAAGGAATACTTTGATTCGAGTCTCTTCACAGACTCTACACTGTGCAAATCAGGAACCCCATCTGAAGTTTTCTACCTCTGTACCCCACTGTCAAAGTGAGTGAAATCATTCATGAGTGAGTGCACTAATGAAGGGACATACATTCAGGTGACAAATTTTGTTATATGTCTATGCCATGATGATTTAAAGTTAATTTCCTTTCAAATGCTGTAATTTTAGATCAATGGTTTCTACACATGTACATATGTATTCTTCTATAAAGATTACACAAACAAACCACCACTCTATACATTTTTTGGTTTCTTTATCTAACATTGATAATAAATTTATATATTCACTTTTCTTCCCCCCATAATGACAGCATTATTAACATTGGGAAGTAAAACAGTATTGCCTCTTAAAATGAGACAAGACCACTGTCAAGCTATCTGCTGTATCTAGATCTCAGATTTTAATCTGTAAAATGAGGACAATATATCTCCATGAAATGCTACAATGATTTTTACTGTTATGTAAAATAACATGGCAAGCTATTTCTTTAGATCAATAAAGCTGAACCCTCCTGCCAACAATACTATGTATCATGTTCGGAACAGATTTTTTGTCATCCATTTTTTTATAACAACAATATTATTGACACACGCTCAAAAACTATTTAATATTTTGCTAAGTATGATGGCTCTACTCTTTACCCTTGCACAATGTAGAAGGATGAGTGCCACATTTAGAACACAGTATAACTCATTGTAGGATGCTAACAGCACAGACTGATATGTGGCAGAAATCAAGGGGAAAATGAGAGAGCTAGGTGATCAGAGTTACTGCCTAGGAAGAATGGGACTTGTCCAAGTCTAATCTCAGTTATGTAAAGGATTTGGCTTGAGTTCTAAGGGGTGGGCATGGTAACAAATGCAACAAAACGATGCTTACTACACATGGAATTTCATTGAGCCTTTCAAAGTTACCTGTCAAGGTAGTCAACTAAAGTTATTCACTCATTCATTTTACCCATATATCAGACCCTGTTCCAGATACTTGCAAAGACAAGCAGTGAACAAAGTGAACAGAGTCTTTCTCTCTGGCAAGGATGGAGAGCAAGACACAAATATCAGCTGTGGTATCTAGGACTTGTGTTATGGAGTAATGTGGAGAAGGAATTAAGCGCAGGAATCTTTGTGAATATAGCTTGGCAATGGTCTCACTGTTGGAGGACTAGGGAGATGTAAGTGACGTGTGCGGGGTCACACACCTGCAAAGACAGGTCTCATATTTCCCCCTTCTCATCCACCATTAAAATACATGCAAAGAAAAAAAAACCAAAAACCAAACCAAAACAAAACAAAATCAGAATTCTTGCAGAACAAAGATGTAGGAATGGCAGGGTTTGTTGGTGATAAGGGAAGGGAGTTGATTGTACTTTCAAGAGCTGGATTTGTGTACACGGTAAAATGGGTAGGAAACCTCTCATTAGGATATAAACAAACAGATCATTGTGACCTCTAGAAGTATCTGGAGTTGATGTATTGGGGAGGGTTGTGTTTTCTTCTTGTTACTGGCAATGAACTCTTATAAACAAAAACAGCAAGGTAGTGGTATGAAGGATGTCTGAAGCAAAATGACAGCAAGGAACTGTAAGTGTACAGGAGATAGGAAGCAAGGCGTTCTGGTCAGAAGGACTGGTATAAGACACAAGGAATAACTGGGGTATTGGAAATGAACTTGAAGTAGATGAATCACTGGTTGTGGGGGATGAACCAGTAGAATGAGTCAGAGGCAAATGCAAATGCCATGTATAGATAATGGTGATCGGAGGAGGTGTCCTTCAACCAAGACAGTGGCTCGGAGTAGAGTCATATTCATTTTATTTTGGAATCATTTTAGAATACCAAAAACACTGCAAGATAATTGCCAAACGATTGCAAGCCAGAGTTGGAGTTGCTGCACAAGATAAATGCTCTACTGGGCTGTCCAAATGAGGAACCTGGGAGTCATCACAAGTTGTTGCCGGTACTTCATGCACACCATCTTCTGTTCCCTCAGGCTCTCCCCCCTCCCTTTCCTTTCCAAAGACTCTCCCTTCTCTCCATGTCTCTATGGTCAAATTTACACTGGTTTATTTCCCTCGCTCTCCATAGCATGTCTTCTCTATCTTCACCTGCAGTTTAATTCTAGAGTATATATTTAAAGCACAAATCTCCTAGGGTTAAAGGTAATGAGTGGAAGCAAACTATCACTCATGGAATTGCCCTTGAGTCATTCCTGTGGCCATTCGCTAAGCATGTACTATTCTGTTTACCCTTCTGTAAGTTCAAGAATGAGCCCTTAGGGACGTTGTCATTTCCCTCATTTAGAGAGAGATCCAGTAGCACAGAAAGGCTCAGTAAAGTAGACATTGGGGAAAAAATGGGAGTACACGAAGATGCTGGGACTCAAATTTGTTCTAGTGCTATTCCTTTGAAGGCAGTGGCTCCTAATTCATCTACAATTTAAACAAAAGTCCACATTATTCTCCTGATTCACACAGCCCTTCCACCCCCACTGTCATTCATGATGGGGGACTTGCACTGTTTTAGGATTCTACTCTTTCTCATGCATAATCTCTGTCATGAGCCTGCAGTATAGGAAGGGCAGCATGCTCGATGTTCCGATGTAGACTTTCACATTTACTCCGTGTCCCATGTTTTGTTCTCCTTCCTTGCTCAGAGTCCAGACCTATTTATTTTATAAGTTTCCCAAATTGATTCATCCTTCCTGAAAGGTATGTCATCCCAATGAAGTTAATGTCTCCAGTATTGTTGGTAAATTGTCTTTAATCTTCTAGGAAGCTCCATGTTTATTTTCCTTCAGGATAGTAACAAATTTAAATATGTAAGCCTTTTCTCCCATCACCAAACAGAGTGCTTGTATTTGGGTAGGGATTTGGCAGCATTTTATTTTATGATGGAAGAGAAGGAATGGGTTTGAAGGAGTAAGCGAATCCCTAAAACAAAACTCTAACTCCCACTGGAGATGGGCCGTGCGTACATAAGCTTCCTTGGCCCACCAATTGTTACCTATAGGCATTCACAACAATCAATTTTCATATTTCAAAATTTTCGTATTTCAAAATTCATATTTAGTCACATGGCTGAAGCACTGTTGTGGTGTGAACTGTCCATGGAGTCATTTTCTCATGTGTCATATTATTTTTTTTTATTTTTTTTTTATTAACTTGAGTATTTCTTATATACATTTCGAGTGTTATTCCCTTTCCCGGTTTCCGGGCAAACATCCCTCTCCCCCCTCCCCTTCCTTATGGGTGTTCCCCTCCCAACCCTCCCCCCATTGCCGCCCTTCCCCCATAGACTAGTTCACTGGGGGTTCAGTCTTAGCAGGACCCAGGGCTTCCCCCTTCCACTGGTGCTCTTACTAGAATATTCATTGTGTCATATTATTTAAAGGGAAACCTTATACTCTAAATAAGATACATTCTTTGATCGAATATGCACAATGGAGGGGCTTGAGCTCAGGGCAAATTTACAGTATACCTCTTCATGTATCAAGTTCTCAGGGACGTATCTGAGAAGCCACTAGGGTTCTGGTTTTAAAGGTTCTTGTTAGTACACTGTGATGCTTTCACAGCAGATAGCAATGGCAAGGAGAAGAACCGCGGGAGGCTGATGAAATGCCAGAGACGATAATCTACACCCAGGGAGCTGAATTCAGTGACATAATTTTCATCAAATTTTTGTTTTGTTTTGTTTCTTTTAAATGTTAACCAGTTTCAACATCGGTGAGTGAAAGCAGGGAAAGTTTCTGATCCATTCTTCCTCCGGAGTTTCAAGAGGCAAGAGAATTCAGAGAGGCAGAGGTGTTAAATGATAATTTTAGCCCAAGTCTGTTGCTGTAGTTAGATGATGAAATTTAGCCAAAAGTGCCTGCAAGACTCAACAGTAAACAATCTGCATCGGACCTAGGACTACACCTGTAACCAAGCAACTGAATCTCAGCCATTCATTGCAGCTCAGTTTCTAGCCAATCAGAGGCCATGAGCTGTCAGACTACTACCATAAAAGGCAGTGAATCAGGTTACTTTTATATCTCCCTGTTCTCTGACTGTAAATGCAAGCTCAGTCTGTGACAGGGAGGGACGTTCTGAACTGACTATTCAACCTATCACGGATTTTTTAAAATCTTTCCATCGAAGAGTCTCCCAGTGACCTTGAGAGTCGCAGTGAATGACGCTACAAGAAAAAAAAGGAAGCAGAAGCTCGCTCAATATGTGGAGCGGACATGCACCACATATTGCTACACGGATCTGCTACAGGAGGTTTTAGAGGGAGCATTTCATTTCAAATTCCAGGCACATCAGTAGTATTCAAACATATAAATGGACAGCTCACACACATTTTTTTCACTACTCATTATTATCTAGAGAAAGGTGGCTGAGGAAGGAAGGAACAGTAGAGTAAGAACAGCTCAAACTGTATCAAAATTGACATAAAGCATTTCTTAAACCATAACGTGTCCCTATAGAAGCCTTTCGATTTATAAACTATACACTTGGTCATCTAGGTAAGTCAGTATGAACCCCTACAAATAATAGAGTGATAAACCTGAAACTCAGACTAAAATCTTCTAACCAAATTGTAGATACACTGCAATCGCAGACACACATACAGGTGGCACACCGTTAGACGTCTCTGCACACCCTTCACTGTGTGGAAGACATGGCTAGGCATGATTATGTCTCTGTCACTGTCTCTGACTATTTAGTTCCTGAGGTGAAGTGATACATTTTATAATCATAGGCGGTGGCAACCTTTGTGGAACAGATCTCATACAGCACACAGATTAATCACATGAGGCTCTTGGGTCCTCCAGGATATTTTAATAAAATAGAGGTAAACTGGCCTGGGGAATTTTGTAATTATACAAACAACTCAGTCTGCAAAACTTAATTGAGGAGGGACAGGCAAGATTGCTTAGAGGAATGGTTCTCAACCTTCCTAGTGCTGCACCTCTTAATAGAGTTCCTCAGCTTGTGAAGACCCCAAAATTAAGTTATTTTTGTTGCTTCTTTGTAGCTGTAATTTTGCTACTGTTATGAATCCTAATGTAAATATTCGATTTGCAATCCCGATGAAAAGATTGTTAGAGCCCGAAAGGGATAGTGGTCCACAGGTTGAGAACCATTAGGTTAGTAGCTCAACATACTTGATCACCGAGTTTAACCTTCAACCACCACTTGGTGGAAGGAGGGAACTTACTCTTGCAAGTTGTCTTTTGGACCTCCACATGCTTGACATGGCACACGCGCACTTGTGCATGTATGCACATCCATGTGCACACAAATGTAAATATAAAAACTAGTTTTTGAGATGGACTCTTTAAAGCATTTCTCCATTTTATATAAAAGTATTTTATGTATGGAATTAATTTATTATTCTTCCCCAAACCTGATCTTAAGAATAAATAAGCAAGGAAGAGGAAATAAGTAGTCAAAAACATCATGTTATATACCCCAGTGATTCATCCTTGCCTTTTCTTAGAGGTGGTTTATTGAAAGTTTACTAAAAATAATCTTTAAAATTGTACTTACCAGAAATACTGCTATCGATATTCCAACTAGAAAGCCTGCTATCACGTCTGACCAATGATTCCGATATTCTGCTACTCTATTGAGTCCAGTAAGAAAGGCCAAACACATTAACCCCAAGCACAGGACAGGCTTAGCCAGTCTGGTTCCTTTGGCTTTGATCGTGTTGGTAATGTACATCTGAAATAGCAAACAAAACAAGACTTTACACAAAAGCATTTTCTTCAGATACACATGAAATGCATTATGTATAAATTACAAAAATATATTTATCAATAATATATGTCTGTATGGTTTTAGCAATCAACTCCAGTGTTGTTTATAGTTTAAACTATAGTGTTTTTATAGTTTAAAAAATGTTGACTGTGTGCTGTTTGAGGTGTGTAGCCCAGGCTGCCTTCCAACTCCTTATTTAGCCAGAGTTGAACTTGACTGTTGGGTTCATAGTTGTGTCCCACCACACTTGGAATGAATTTTTGATGATGATTTTATAAGTGTGGAATTTAAGTGTGCCAATTATTTAATTATACTTATCTGGCATGGCCATTTGTTATTAATGAGCATGTGTGCACATACATGCAGGTCATGATCAGATATATCAGATCCCCTGGAACTGGAGTTACAGGCAGTTGTGAGTTGTGGATGTGGATGCTGGGAATCAAGCACCAGCAGTATGTTTTTATGTGCCGAGACATCTCTTCAGTCCTATAACAACCAATTCTTATGCAATAACATCAATCATCTGGGAACAGGAAGACAGTTATCCCAAGTCTCCGCCTGTCCTCCACCTCACAAACATTTTCATTGCAATTTGGTTTCATCTGAGTTTATAGGTCAGATCACTCCCAACATTATGATTAGGAAGGGAACACTGATGCGGTAATAGTGTTTCCATCTGTATGCACTGTATGGAAAAGATATATACTTGATCAAATCAGAACTGTAAAACTTGCTAGAAAAAGAGTTAAGCGGCAATTTCTATCAAATTGTGCCTGTAAAGAAGGTAGTCTAGTCAGAGTGGAGCCAAGGCTGGCTTTATA
This sequence comes from Rattus norvegicus, assembly GCF_021556685.1. Taxonomy (NCBI): domain Eukaryota; kingdom Metazoa; phylum Chordata; class Mammalia; order Rodentia; family Muridae; genus Rattus; species Rattus norvegicus. Next base: position 207,870,704 of record NC_141535.1, on the reverse strand, counting down.
TGTTGTTGTCTGAAAACATGAGATTAAATACCAATACAGAGCACAGAGTGTCAACTGGTTACACGGAAGAAAATAAATCCAATTTGTGAGCCGGCATGTTCAGCAATAATTTGGTTCTACTTCCAATGTCATTTATTCCATAGCTTCATTGCTCAGAATTCAAATCACAGATCATTCTCTTAGTGAACCTGTGGACTTCAAGTGGATGCTGTCAGATAGTGTTCAAGTAAACCATGCTGAAATTGTGGAAGAAGCAGGTTTGAAAGTACAACTAGATTGCATAGTGTTGATATCAGGAATATCTGGTATATAGATGGATATAATGTACTATATACTATAATCTTGACTATTATCTCAAGTCAGATAGAAAATACATTTGTTTGTGAGGGTAGACCAAAAGAGCAGTGTCAAAATAATGACCATTTTAGAATACTGTGAGATCCAGTAATTCTCTTTCTTGCTTTCCTTTTTTCAGAGTAATGTCTGCAGCCTGTTATCATCCAAAACTCATGAGCAGTTCAAACAATTCTAGATCCCCATGGCCATTCTATCCCATCCTAATTTGTGCCAGGGCTCAATATTCCGAGTTAACTATAAAAGGAAGGAAAAGGGATTGGCTCAGTTGGCCAATGACTTCTGGAGTAAGATCTGTAGATTCTAAGCCTGTGTTCTGAGTCCTTAATCATGTCAGTTATAGAATACAGGGATGCCCAGGGAAAGATGAGAAAGACCAAAGGATGCTTCTTCCCTTGTGAGACAGAGTCTTAAAGAAATCTGCCCATGAGAATAAAAAAGAATGTCAAGCTAGGGAGGTTTTGCAGTGATCCTGTTAAGAGGGTAATCCCTCACGTGAATGGTGCATGGAATTTGGATCTCTTGTGGAGTCTTCTGTAACACAGACGGACGGTTGGTTGATTTCTTCAAATCTACAAAACTCAAAAGATACCCTAGTCTTATTCAAATAAATGTGAGTTAACTGAATGAAACAGATCATGCTAATATCTCTTATATCTGCCACTTAGTGAGTGGTTTCTGTCCAAGACAACGTTTTTAAAGGCTTTATCTCACTAAATATTTAATATAATCCTATAAATTACATATCATTACTATCTTCATTTTATAAATGAAAGAAATGCATTAAGACACAACTTATTGTGGACCACACAACTTTGTTTTTGAGGTGGCACTGGTAGCAAACTAAAAATGGAAAGGGCCTATGAAGAAAGGACTTAGGCACTTCCTGATCATAAGGCTTCCTTCCTATGTCTTATTTGAATTGCCTTTTTGTGGAGGGGCAGGAAAGAAAATGGCTAACAGACTTAAAAAGAGATAATACGAGAGAACTGGAACTAAACACACAAAAAAGATGCCACAATGGCATTCTAACAGTGACAAGATACCCTGCCCCATCATTAGGGAAAAATATGATGAAGGACAAAATCCCTGAAGAATCTCTATGGCTTTGGTAAATGCTTGCCATCAGTCCCCACAGGCCCTCTTAGATACAACTTAACTCTTGGTCAATTCTGTTTGCTCCAGGCAAACTTTTGGATTGGGCTATAGTTGCTTCAAATTCAAAGATGTCTCATTTCCTAAATTACCCTTGTAACACAAGAAGGTTTACAAAGAGGTTATCAAACAACCTCACCACTATAGAAGCTAAGGTAAAAAGGCCTTTATTAGAAAGAATTCAAGTTTTGCTTTTCTTCTATTAAAGTCGAGGCTAATGCCCCAACCCAGAATGGAATGCGGGAGGTCACAGAATTTCCAGAGCTGTGGGAATAAAAAAGGTGACAAGAATTTTCCAAACCATTAACATAACATTAAGATTGATTATAGCAGTGCTTTGTAAAATACACATCTTCATGGTTGAAGCATAACCACCATGAATATAACAGAAGACAAATTAGAGAAGTTTCCATTTGAACTTGGCAACTCTCTAGTACTTTATGAAAACAAGTGGCGTGTAAAGAGTTTATTTGTGTTATCCTTGCAGAAATTCTATTACTGCTAATCTGCAGAAGGAGAAATCATAGCATAATGACCTATCAAGGAAGCTGGATATAGGACAGGAATTGATTATTTATGCTGTGTTGGTTTCTAATTCACTTATGAAACCATCTAGGTTAACCAGATGTGAAAATGTAGCTAAAATAAACACAAACAGAAGGAGAGTGATTTGAGCAGGATGGTGTTTCCTCCATCCTCAAGGGTCTGTGGATGCTTGCAGCCTATGCATTTAGCTATGTTACCAGTCCTTATTCCATACATGCCCAATAGCAAGAAGATGCAGAAGGCCAAAACTCATCATCTGATTCTTGTTAATATTCCAGTATATATTTCTTCATATTTATCTTTCCTTATTTAAATATATACAATAATTGATATGTATACACATGGTTTTTGCCTTTACAAAAGAATATCCACATATTTAAGAAAATGCACATATGTTTATTAAGCACCTACTATGTGCCAAGGGCTGTGTTAAATTTCTCCAAGGAAGAAAGATCTAAGGTTTGATCCAGAAGGATAATCATGGGTGATCCAGGCTGAGAAGATCCAGGGGAAACTGAGAGTTTTGTGGGGAGCTAACCTAGGTATAGGATGCAACCAGGTTAATCCAGTCATGTGCTCTCAAAGAACCTTGCTCTTATTCCTGGAACTCATGCCACTGGGTCTTACTTGATGCCCTTACTCCAGGGAAGATATAGAAATCAAGTCCAGTTCTTCACTGTAAACTCTGTGCTTGGCACTTAGCCAGACTTCCAGGGGGTCCTCAATAAAATTGAACTTAATAATGAGAAGATTGAGTGAGGTGCTCGTGCTGAGTTATGAGTGAGAGAGAGAGAGAGAGAGAGAGAGAGAGAGAGAGTATTTTTTAACATCTGCCTTTCTGTAGAATAATGCAAATGATGTGGGGTGGGCAAGCAGTGAAAGGTACCCTAATCCCTGGTTGAGATAGGTCAATCCCTGGGAGACCCTAAAAGGAATGGCAGGTGCATTCCCATTTTCCTAGACTATCAAGGCCTCAGGTAGTTGCACTCCCCAAAGACTCCTGTAGAGAGGTTTTAGACAGACCAGTCATTTAGGGCAATGCCTGAAGCCCCTCCCCTACAGGTGAGGACCTGACCACAGGTCATGCAGGCCCAAGACAGATCAACCACAGAAGCGGGACCACGCCTCCAAATATGTAGATGAGCTCCTCCCAAGCTCTCAGGCCAAACCACAGGAAGTACCTGCGGTCAGACACTGACCCGCCCAAAAACTGTATTTAAGAGTCGTGTTCAAGATTAAAGGTGTGCGAAAATTATTCCATCATCTGAGAGCTTCTGTCATAAGAGCTGTAACACTGCCACTTGAGGAAGAGATCTGCTCTCCTGAAATTATCTCCACTAGAAGCTCCCCTGCACCTCTTGCAGTCAGCTAGTCAGTCTCCTACTGGCTCAGCCAGCCCTAGCAATGGAAGCCTTGGTCAGTGGCAAGGAGCAGGATCTGCAGCAGGGGCAGCTGAAGCTGCCCACTTCCCCCCATTCTAGATCTCTCCACCTCACCTCAACCTGCACACCTAACTGGGCCAGAGATCCACTATGAAGAGCCCTTGGGCGTCAGAGCCCTACAATATGACATTATGCCTCCATTTGTTATACTATTCCATTAGAATGACCTTTATCCTTTCCCTTCAATACTGATATGCATAGGCCTTTTACACAGTGGACATCCAAAACTTACTGCATAAAGGAAGCATGAAAAAGGTATAGGTGGGAAAAGGTGAACTTTGAACTCTCACTGCCTGAAAGTAAATCACAATTTAAAATTATCTTAAATATGCATTTGTTTATTAAGCTGTTTCCCTCCTTTTATTGTTTGTCACTTCAGGAGCAGTATCTGCCATGGAGAAGTCACTTGTGACAAAAAGAATTTGAGCCCCCAGAGGAAATCTATGAGTCTTCAGTTCCTTACTCAACATCCCCTAGTTGTAGCCAGAGAGAAAGACTTGGTGAAGCTATGTTTGGAAGGAACACAGATAAGCTCTGATAAGGCAAGGAAAGGTAAGGGATTAATTTACCACTAGAATGTCCTCAGGGTTGGTCACCAGAAGACAAGTTCACTTTAGCCCAAGAAGACCCATATTTGACTTCTGACCTTTGAAACTCTAAGAAAATATTCTTAGTTATTCAAAGTTGCTGTGTTTGTGGTATTTTCCATGGAGAATAAAAAATAACTATACTCAAGCAGTACCTGTTTAATGTATGGATTAATACTAAGATCTATAAAAATGTTTTATGGGGTAAAATCAGTGTTCTATAGTGATTAGAACATACCGCTTGGAACTGGAAATAAAAGGCAGGCATGTTCCAAATGTAACACTTACATAAGGCAAATCATGGTGGTTCAAATGAGAATGGCTCCGAGAGGCTTATATAACAGAATGTTTGTTATCCAGTTTGTGGAACTATGGAGAAACCACTAGGAGGTGTGTACTTGTTGGAGGTCTGTCATGAGTGTGAGTATTGAGGTTTCAAAGATCATGTCATTTCCAGTTAGCTATCTGTGCCTCATACTTGTATATCAAAATGTAAACCTTTAGCTACTGTTTCAGTACCATGCTACCTGTATGTTGCCAGGAAAATTACATGCTACAATGCTCCTAGCCTGATGGTTATGGACACTAACCATTTGAAACTGTAAGTCACTAGTAAACTCTTGTATAATTTGCCTTGGTCATACTGTCTTGTCACTGCAATAGAGAAATAAGACACAGGTAAAGCATATCTGTTTACATTGCTATGTAAAATTATTATATATATATGTATATAAATATATATGTATATGTACATATATGTATATGTTTATTTTTTTATATTTATTTATTTTATGTATATGAGTACACTGTAGCTGTCTTCAGATACACCAGAAGAGGGCATCAGATCCCGTTACAGATGGTTGTGAGCCACCATGTGGTTGCTGGGATTTGAACTCAGGACCTCTGGAAGAGCAGTTGGTGCTCTTAACCGCTGAGCCATCTCTCCAGCCCATATGTATATGTTTATTAACTTGTCTGCTTTTTTTTATTAAGTCTTGTATTTTTAGAGCAACTCTGCTATGGAGTAGTCACCTCTGACAAGAAGACTTGTCATTTAAAATGAACTTGTCATCTGGTAGCCAACCCTGAGGATATTCTAGTGGCAAATTAATCTCTCACCTTTCCTAGCTTTATCAGAGTATAAAGTGTTCCTTCCACCCTTGGCTTCACCAAGTGTTTCTGTCCAACTACAACCATGGGACATTGTTTTCAAAGACTCATGTGATTGGGTACCATATTCACAAGAAATAGCAAGGAATTGCAGACGTGGAGATTTGTAGTGGATTATAAACACCAATGAAAAATAAGATGTTACCCCACAGTGTGATAAGGATTAATACACTGGCATAGCTAACCTGCTTAGCATAGTATTTGGTTTGCAGTAAAGCCAAAATACCTGCAGTTGTTAAGGTGAAGCAGAAATGGGAAGCATTGTACTATCAGGATTGGGAAGCATTGTACTATCAGGATTGGGAAGCATTGTACTATCAGGATTGGGAAGCATTGTACAATCAGGATAAAGATTCTGAAGAAATGCCTAATGCATCCATCAGGCGCTCATCAGGTTAAAGATAACATCATGGCCAAGTACGAGGAGGATTCATTCTCTGGTCTTCATGATTCATCACATTCTTATCATGTTGTTTCATCCTTTCCTCCTTTCTATTTAAACCCTGAAGGGGTACGCCACTTGTTTACTTATAAATGATGACCATGTGCTCTTACCCATTGGTTTTCTCTTTGCAATTGACTAAACAGCTCAATATTCTCCCCTAAGGTAAATAACTCAGGGACCAGACTTCTGAAAAACCTGGATCGCAAATGCACAGGTAGCCATGGACTCGCAGCATCATTTTGAGTAGACAATCTAGAGAGATGCTCTCATATCCCTCTCTTTGGATATCAGAATATTGAAAGACTAGACTCCAAAGAATTCTTTAAAATCCCTGGAAATTTCGTACTACACAGAACAAAAAGCTACAGGCACAGTTCTAGCCAGAGGAGGAACTTGCCTCTCAGGAAGAGAGTTCACAAAGTTCTGAGTTTGTCTTCGTCAAATGATCCTATGTGTATTCCTTTTCTATTGCTGTGAAAAAACACTGTGACCAATGTAGTTTATAGAAAGACTGGTTTGTTTGGCTTACAGTTTAAGACAAATATGAGTCTTTCAAGGTAGTCAAGTAGGGCAGCCATGGAGACAAGAAATCAATGCCCACAGCTCATATCTTAAAACAAAAGTTCCCAAAAGAGAGACCACACTAGACAGGACAAGATTCCTTTCAAATCCCTCCTTCAGGGACACATCTTACAACATGTCCATGTTTCCTAGACATCTCAAACTGGACCATCAGTTGGAAACCAAGTATTCAAATTCCTGAGACTTACAGAGAACATCTCATCAGTTCTAGCATCATGCCACAGTGCTACAGAAAAGAGAGAAATAGGAACCTTTTCCTCCCTTGGTTAGACAAACTCATTTTTTCCCATATTACAATGCCTAGTTCTTATTCTTTTAAGAGACAGGAAATCTATGCAGCAAGTTTACAAATGTAAGTGCCCCATTCATGTACCCACACATTGACCAACCTTAGGACCAGTTGGCTCTTCTAGATGGCAAACTATCAACCCAACTTATTGGTCTATATTTGGTAACTAAATGTGGGACCATAATGACCCAGGGTTATTTAGGAAGGGTTGAGGGAGCTTCAACTATAGATACCTCAAACATGAGGTCTACAAGAATTGGTTTCCACCTCATTCCCAACTTGGCACCATAAAGCTTGCACCTTCACTATTAAACCTAGTGAGAATTTATTACTCAGGTAGTTATTAGGTTTTACTCTCTGTTTGATCTTATAAGGTATCTCCTCCCCAACCCTCCAGCCCCTGAGCATACCGATAGATCACATTACAACACCCCAGCCCTGGCCAATGATACATGACCACACAAACCTTGCTCCCAGAATCCCTGGCTACTTCATCAGGGGCATAAATACTCTCTTTCTCCTCCAGTAAACTGGAAGAGTTCTCCTAAGCTGTTCTGAAGTGTGCTCACTGCCAGTGCCCTCAGCCAACAGAGATACTGCATGGCTACTGAGCTAAGCCTGCTAAGCTTCCCTCCCTTAGTCCAACTCCATGCACAACGGGCCTAGCTATGTTGAGTGGGAAGCAGACACAGGATAGCAATGAGGTTAGGATTGGAATATCTTTAAATGTCTTAAGACTTGGCAACATTGTTTAATACAATCTAATAAAACACTGGGATTTATTTCATAATCGCATAACATTATTGATTGTATTAGTCTGTCTGTGGTCTACTGAGTCTTCTATGACATCCTAATGGAGATTAAAGTCCATTCAAGTTTTCTTTATTCTACACATTTAGAATTTTTCAAAGTGGCACCCAATCTTGTCAAACCACCTTAAACTTTTATCCTGGCACTGATCAGAAAAGCTCTTCCCTAGTTTCTAGTTAGGTAAAGGGAGTCCTTTGCTGAGAGCCATTTTTGTCTGCTTCTGTGAAAGCCTGACTGTCAGGCAGAGTCAAGGCAGGTCAGGATCTGCTGGCAGATTTCCCTGGCCTGCTGACGCATTGAACGATAAGAGGAGATACACTTGAAGCTCAAGGCAAGGGGCTAAACGTTCTATTAATCTTGGTGGAAGACAGTGAGGCCTCTGGATGGGAGTAGACTGCCTACATACATTAACCAGTGTCTGCTAGCTTGTGACTTTGAGCCTACGAGAATTAAACTTGTAGCTGCCGCAGTATTCAAGGATTTAGCAGGGACTCGATGTAACTGAGTAACTAAGGTTCAGGGTGGGTGGATAGGTGTGGAGATAAAAATATTGGTAAGGTCACGCGTTTCCAGATAGGAGATAGTAGTGACCAGAAATTGTGTCAAAAGGCAAGTTGAAGTTGAGCAACTGTGTGTGCCAGTGTCTTTTATCCGTGGATTCAACGGAAGCTGGGTGGGGCTGGTAGTGCGGTCCCATTTCCCAAATTTAGGTGAGTTAGCAAAGCTACATACTGCACAGCAATTGTAATGAAAATAAGCCTGTTTGTTCATTTATCCTCATGTTTGAGTCCTGGGTGCCTTATTATTTTTATATTTTACTTTATATTATTACCTGCATTTATAGATTTGCCCAAAGAGAAATGTAAAGACATCTAAGAATATATGCAGAATGAATATAATGGTAATATTGCACTGGTACAAAAGCAAGAGTCTTACAAGAACAATTTGTATTTCAGTAACCCAGACCCTCAGAACCGTGATGGACTTAGGGTGAGGTGTAATATAAGAGTGATATGCTGAAGTGTTTGAACTAAGAAGATGATTCCCAAGTGTCTTAGTTAGGTTTTAATGCTATGAAGAGACAGCATGACCGTAGCAACTCTTATAAAGGAAAACATTGGGGCTGCCCTGTAGTTCAGAGGTTTAGTCTGTTACTGTCATGGTGGGAAACATGATAGCATACAGACACACATGGTGCTAGAGAAGGAGCTGAGAATTCTAAATGTGGATCCACAGGCAGCAGGAAGAGACACTAAGACACACTGGGCCTGGCTTGACCATATTAGACATCAAAGCCCACTCCTAATGACATATTTCAATGCCACACCTACCCTAACAAGGTCACAGCTCATTGTACCATTCCCTATGAGCCTATGGGGACCACATTCATTCGAATCACCATACCAAGTCACGCATTTTGGTTGAAAGTAAAGATATTAGAAGGCCTCAGAAACAAAAGTCCCTTTTCATTCTGCCCTCCTGAGTCTCATCCCTTTTTTCTTACCCAAAGGAAGTCATAGACACCAAAATTCCTATTTGCCAAGAGGGAACACAGAACTGGAAAACAGGGTCATACCCCATGCACTGGGATTCACTTGATCCTTCTAAACTCACAAGCAGTGAGCATCTTTCCATCCTCAGTATATCTTCTTCTGGTTCAGGTTCCTAATCTTAGCAAGCTATAATCCATTGTTGTGCTATTTCTGATGAACATACTATCTAATCACACAAATCTTTGTATATAAACAAAGTTCCTGGTGGGAACAGAGAGAAAGACTCTGTGAAGCCATAACCCTGTCTTTGAATGGTACAAGGAACACATACAACCTAAACTGTATTGGAAAAGCTAAGAATTATACCTCACTGCCCATCTATAGCTGTGTTTCTGCAGGCTCCCATGGAAGCTCTCCCATCTGCTACCCACTTACCTGTATCTAGGGCATATTAAGATAGTCATTGCCTCAGTTCAATTCACAAATGAAGGACAAGACCCTCTATATTCTCTTATCCAAGGATTACTTCCATCTGGTATGGGATCTAACTTAAAGTTACTCACATACATAGGCAAATGCACAAGATCATCTTTTGGCCCTTCTTCCAGCTCTGTTCCTCCAGCACCCCCATCTTACCCTAAATGGGTATCATTCTCTCTCATGTGATCGTGCGCTGCATTTGCTCTATTATTGCCTTAAAGAAAATTCTTAGCCCTCCCAGTTTTGCTTCAGATATGCCCAAATTAGATTTGAGATTTTAAAATTCTTGTTCTTTAGTCAGACTCATTCTAACTCAACCTTGAACTAAGCACTAGCTTCTTTTTCTGGTTGGCAAGGAATCCCTTTTTAAGGCCTGCCCTTCTCTGGGGCACTGAATCCAATATGAAAGCTGGAGTTATCATAGCTAATGACTCCTTCATCTGTAGCTGGCGTGACTATGGGATCAAATCATTTCTTCTATTTGATTTAAATTAAATTAAATCTAATTGAATTAAACTAATCTTAAAACTATTACTTGATTAAGTTATCAGCCAATTTTTAAGTACCTTTGGAAGTAATTGGGTATGCAAACTTACATTTTACACTCCAACTTCTCTGAAATCTTAAAGTGAATCTAATATTTCAGACGAATAGTCACTATCTGAACTAGGATGTCAAATGTGAGCTGGATTAAAACACACACACACACACACACACACACACACACACACACACACCAAAAAGAAATAAAAAGTACATTTACTTAACATATTGGTACAAGTTGATAATATTTTAGATATGCTTACAGATGTTTTCAAAATATCATGACTATTGTTTCTTTAAATGTGACATTTAGAAAATATAAATGTCATAGTTTGCTTTATATTCGGTGTGTGAGTATATATGTATATGGTTATATATGTGTATGTAGTGTGTTCATGCATACGTGTGTACTTCAAATGTCTTCTTCAGTCTCTCTCCACCATAGTTTTTGAGACATAGATGAACCTAGAACTCAGCATACAGGCTAGGCTGGCTGGACAGCCATCCTCAGGGATCCTCCCACCTGCACCTCCCAGAACTTGGCTTATAGTTGTATGGGACATATTGTCTAGCTACCGGGGCTTGAACTCTGGTCCTTATACTGTGAGACAAAAACCCCAAGTATCAACAACCTCTCATTTTATATTTATATTTGGATAGTGCTGACTTATCAAAACAAAAACAAAAAACAAACAAACAAAAAAACCCACCACAATTTAAGGAAAAGAAAAACTACCTTCCAATTTTCCTAGAAGACTAATTATATCCATCTCATCATTTAATGTTACCATATGTTTGTTTGCTTGTTTGCTTGTTTTTGGTGTTGGTTGGTGCTAACTACTAAATTGAAAGTCGTTCTTCATACCACCTTTGCTTTGTCACACAGTAACCCTACGTGTTTTGTATAACACGAATACATGAACATTTCAAATAGCACACACTCTACTAAAGTGATATTGTGAAAGTATGTGAATTTCCTAAGTTAAATGTACTCAGCCTACTTTTTCATATGCCACTCTTTATAACAGCTACTAAAGTTTTTACTTCATTAAAGTTAATGAACTGTTTTATATTTTATGAGTTTAATAATCTAGGTAAAGTCGATTTACCACTGATTAGCTCGTTGACCTTAGATGAATTCCTAGCCTTCTCTGAGTTCTTCTGTATCATCGATAGACAAAAAGGGTAATGCCTCTTGTAAGATTTCAAAGTTACCATATAAGGAGGGTTTTTATTATTATTCTGAGCACATGAAAACATTTATTTACTTCAAGACTAGGATAAAGTGTAAGTTGGTGTCGTTATGCAGGTGAAGGCAGACACAAGATAAAACAAGCCTGTCACTGGACAAGAAGGAAGGGTAGGTGAAAACAGAGTTTTAGAAAGAGAGGGAATCAAGATGGAGACAGAGGATGTCCCAGTTCTGGGTGGTATTGAATGACCCTAGGTAGTTATGAATATTTCTTTTTTTAATTAATTAATTTATTATTATATAAGTCCACTGCAGCTATCTTCAGACACACCAGAAGAGGGCATCAGATCTCTTTACAGATGGTTGTGAGCCACCATGTGGTTGCTGGGAATTGAACTCAGAACCTCTGGAAGAGCAGTTGGCGCTCTTAACCGCTGAGCCATCTCTCCAGCCCTCGTTATGAATATTTCTTAAGGGATGGATTTCCATAAATAAATTTATCTTATCTAGGTGGGCAGTTTATATCCTTATCAATTGGTTGTGAGTTTATTGTGTGGCTGTATTGTGGATTGAGAATTTAACATATAAATCTGATTGATAAATTACAGCTTATTGAGTCCTGATTTCCTTGGGTCATTGGGAGTATGGGGAGAGTCTGCGGCAGGAAGCCATGATAGGCCAACCCCATGCTGGACTTTCTAGAGCCCTGATGTTACCGGTTAGATAGAACCAGAAAGTTCGTGGCGAGTAGAGGGCTGTCGGGAGAGATACTAACTAGAGATAAATTATGGTTAATTCTATATGAACCTCCAGTGCCAGAACTAACTCTAGGGACCAGTGTGGCACCTGCCATGCTGGAATGGCTTGCAAGTACTTGGGGGCAGCTTGGAGCCGCTGAGATAAAAGTATCCTGCAGTACCATATGGCCCCACAGGTGTCAGCGTTAGTGCGGGATTAAAGGTTGAGGTTAAGGTATTTTTTTAAATATTTACTGCAACAAAAAAGGATTAAAATGATATAGTTATATTAAAACAATGCAGGAGAAATAATAAGTCTCCTTGTCTAACTTGGGTCGGCAAGATGGCTCAGTACTAAAGGCATTTATCATCAAGCCTGCTGATCTGAGTTTGATCTCTGGAAGCCACATGCTATAAGGAGAGAACCTGCACCTGTAGTCCATGGCACTTGAATTTGAATACACACATAAAATAAATGAATACATGTAAATTTTTAATTATGTAATTTACAGGCTTGGAGCAGAGGGTTCTTATAATAGCGGAGAGATAAGACATTAGCATCCTTTATCTTTAATAGTGTCAATGGACATCTAACAAAGATTACTTCATCCCAAATACAGGATCTCTCCTGTCATTGGCATCCTTGAATGGGGAACATTAGCGAGTCTCAAATGTGAAGTAAGTAACAAGCACCTCAGTGTTCAGGACCAGCTGGTACACGCAGTTACGATTAGAATACGCTCAGGAACTCAGCTGCCCCCGGCACAATAGGTGATTGATGGCCCCACTGTGAACAACAGCTCCTTCATCATCGCCTCAGTCACCTTATCCCTGAAGTGCACCAATGGCTGACTTCACATGGAGAACATTTCTCCCTCACACACAGTCATTCATCCATCAGACAGAACAAGAGACACACTTTGGAAATGCCCTTGTCATCTCCCCAATCAGCATCACTTATGCTCCTCTTACATAATCTGTTTCCCATACACCAGAGAGAAAGCAAAGTGAAATTTGCATCAATTCAGCCTACTATCTTTTTAACGTTCCTTATAGAAGAGAAGAAAACAAGCCGTGACTTTTCAAGAGGTGCCTGTAAACAAAATGCATTTGATTGTTGTGATTTCAATGGCTGCGTCATCTCCAAGATGTAAAAGCACCTCAGTAGAATGAAAGGAATTAAGGCTGGCGTGCAAACGGTCAATTGGAAAGACTTAAATCCTACAGAGAAATGTACACTAGAGTGTTAGGAAAATCCAAGGGATTTATTTTGGCTTTTGCCTACAGGCAAATGAAGAAAGTAAAACCTGAAAACGCTGTTAAAGAGGTCTATAAAAATTTAAGTTGAATTTAGGCTTAAAGACAAACCTAGTAAATATCTATTTTGAGTATCTGAACTATCCTTAGAGTTTCACCTATAGTTAAGTCTTTAGAAGCTTATTGTGTTCAGGGAAGAAATTATAATTATTAGTGATATAATATTTTTGGTATACATGTGTGTGTTTGTGTGTGTGTGCGTGCGCGTGTGCACGTGTATGTGCACGTGTGTGTGTCTATGTGTGTGTGTGCATGTGTGTGTGTGTGTGTGTGTGTGTGTGTGTGTGTGTGTGTGTGTGTGTGTAGGCCAATGGTCTTCATCAGGTGTCTTTCTTGATAACTCCACATTCTATGTTTGAGACATGGTCTCTTGCTGAATCTGTAGCTCACATACTGCAAAGCCTATCTGACCAATGAATTCTGGGGATCTGCCTGTTTCTGTTCAATGCTGGGTCTATGCTGTGTGGCATGTATTTTACCTACTGAATCGCTCTGCAGCTCCTAATTTATGTGACCTTTGAATGAACTACAATGCATATTGAATGATCTATATATCATATAAAACAAGAAAAGAACACTTAGAAGTAGGTTTTAAATTTGGAGATGTTTTAAATCTTACAATTTAGGGAAAGACATAAATGACATCTGGGAAGGACAAATATATTCTTGCAATAGGGAAAAAATGCCTGTCATGTATGCAGTCGCTGTTAATAGAAGTGTTGGTGAACAAATAATATCAAGGTTTGCTATCGGCCACCAAGGGCCAACTCTGTGTTCAATTTAAATGGCATGATAAATGCTCTGGTGTGCCATTTCAAAGGATATCTTCAAATCAAGAGCCTGCTTCTTTCTAACCTAATTCATAACCTCACAGGGGAGAAAGCCAGGAGGACAGCAGTGTAATAATGATGGTGAATCTTGACCGTCTGCTTGACAGAACAACATGATTGCCGGCACTACTCCACAGGCTGAGGTTCTGAACTGAGGAAAAGAGAAAAGCCAGGTGAAGACCAGCATTCCTACCTCTCAGCTACCTAACTGGATACAAGAGAGCACCTGCCTTGTGATCCTAGGAACTATGCCTTTCCTGTCATGAGATCTGCACCCTCAAACTCTGAGACCAAACAACCCCTACCTTTCTTCAAGGCCCTTTTCAGATCTTTGTTCCCAACAATAAGAAAAATGTCCTTCTCCAGATTCACCCTTGTTGTGTCCTGATTTGGTTTCCAAATCACTTGTCTTTCAGGAAGGAAAGTGGGGAGTGTGGCCCCCTGTAACAGTTACCTCCTGCTCACCAGCTTCCACCTCAGGCATTGAAATGCTTTAGATTAATTTAGAACATTACCCAAAAAGCTCAAAAGAAACTCCTGCCTCCTTGCACCTCAGTCCACATCCTGAGACAAGTTATAGCTATCAAGGGCAGAGGATTATCCTGAGCTCCTCCTTTTATTATTCAGAATTTTGTTCCTAATGATTATGGACATGCTATTCTTTTTATATTGTAATGCTGTATCTCCTGCTTTCTGCCAGCTTAGAAGGGGTAGAAATGCCCTTTCCCTTTTACCAATGTTCTTAGCATGGTGTTTGGCTTCGTTACTAGTTAGTCATAGAAAACATTTACAATGTATTGGAGGTAGAATATGCACTACCTGCTTCCTGTGCATGCTCTCAAATAGTGCAAACAATCCCTTTCTATCACTACTTTACAAAGAAGTGGATAGAACACAGAGACAGCCAACTGTTGGACTGAGCAGCGGGAACCCAAATGGAAGAGTTAGGGGAAGGACTAAAGATTCTGGAGGGGATTGTAACCCCACAGGAAGAATAACAATATCAACTAATTGGACCACTAGAACTCCCAGGGACTAAACCACCGACCAAAGAGTACACATGGAGAGACCGACCCATGGCTCTAGCTTCATATGTTGCAGAGGATGGCCTTATCTGGCATCAATGGGAGGGAAAGCCCTTGGTCTTGGGGAGGCTCAAGGCCCCAGCATAGGGAAATTCTAGGGCAGTGAGACAGATGTGGGTAAGTGGGTGGGGGAGAAAGGATGGGACTGGGGGTTTCTGGAGTGGAAACCAGGAAGGGGGACATCATTTGGGATGTAAATAAAATAACCACAAAAAAGCCACTCATCCAAGGACTTAATGCTAGTGATTGAAGAAGCATGTACTCACACTTAAGCTGATTAGTGACAAAGTTCCGCTCTAAAGAAAATTATGGGGTTAGTGCAGAAGTCAGGGGCCCAGCCCTCCCTTGGTCTTAAAACTGATGTAAGGCTTGAGGAGTCTTCACGTGGAGGGAAGAATGACCCTAAGAGGGAACCAGAGAACCTGAAAATAACTCAGTATGACACACTGAAGGCTTGGTGGGTAGGATCTGTGCATGAGTGCAGAGGGAAAGGCGGGGACTGAATCCAGAAAGCTAATGGGGTCAGGGTACAAGAGGTTCTGGGTGTCAAGGGAAGTTTAGATTTTCATTAAAAAGAAAATGAGAAACTACTAGAGGGATGTGAGAGGATGACAAGGGTACATTCAATTTTATAAATTATTATAGTTAATTGAGAAAAATGTGTCTACGTTTATGGGGTAACATATGATATTTTGATTTATATATATATAAATAAAACAATGTATGAATACATTAGAGAAAATGCATACATATTTATACTTTATAGGAAATGTATACATATGTATATATTAAAGGAAATTGTACAATGTATACATTACAGAAAGTGTATACATTTGTATAAACCACAGAAAATGCATACATTATAAAATGTGTACAAATGTATACTTTATAAAATGTATAATATATATAGATAAATATGTATAGATTATAGAAAAGTTAAGGTTAATTACCATATTAATCGTTTCGTTAGTTTATCTTTCCGTGTATGCATGTGTGTGGCTGAGGTTTACTAAGAACAAAGTGCTCTGCTACTGAGCTATATCCCCAGTCTTTTCTCTGTTTTTCATTTTGATAAGGGTCTTCTTAATCCCTCTCTGCTGCCTTTTAATTCACTCTGTAGCTCATCCAAAATACAAACTTGCTGTCTTCCAAACAATCTCCCACCGCCACTCCCACTGTTCAGTGAGGGTTACAGGGCTGTGCTCTGGGGCCTGCAGAACACTTGAGATTTCATATTATAACTTGTGCTGAAGAGATCTCAAACGTTGGGCTGTCGTACTCTGAATATGGTCATGGATAGAACAAATTTTAGGAGCTCGACTTGGTGAGAATTTTTTATATTTAAGTAGGATGTGTGCTTGTGTATGACTGTGAATATGGCCCAGGAGAAGATTATTGGTGAACAGTGAGGGAGGAAGAAGCAGCACCATTTCCTACTGCTATTCTGACACAAGGCCTGTTGAGTGAAACCACCAGACATACTATTCCACAAGTCTCTATTTGTACCCTGATGGATGTTTCCACCAAGAATCAACCCATTTGACATTCCTATCCATGCACATCACAGTAATCCTAATACAGCTACTAATGCAGCTATGTGTGATAGAGACTACATAATGGGGAAGTGAAATAATCTCTGAAAGACTAAGCTCAGTGAACAAAGCATTGCCTCATGCTAACAATTTCAAATAGCTCAGTTAAAACAACTGACTGTTTCTCTAGGACATGGAGACACGTAATTTGTCCCCTACTCTGGCATCAGCCTTTTGCACAAGGTTAGGGATATAGGAAACAGAAAATCACTGAAATTTAATGAGTACTTGGAAAGGCTGTTGTCAAAATTGGGATCTGGGATGGTATTCCGTGAGAAGAAAGGAAATAGAGACAAAATTAATTGATTCCATCCTTCTTGCCTTCCTTCATTCCCTCTGCCCCTCTTTTCTTCTATTTACCCCTCATCCTCTTTTCCCCTTCCCCTTCCAGATTTTCTCTTTCATTATTCCTCTCCCTCCTCCTCTGTATCCTCTTCCTTTCCTTTCCTCTTCTTTCTTTTCATTTCCTTTCCCTGTCTTCCTTTCCCTTCTCCCGTCTTATGGGGATATTCTGCTGTCTTAGAGCTAAGGATACAGAGACAAGAAATCCTGCCTTACTGACCCAAAGAAGCTATCAGTCTAAGGAAAATGATGCACATACATAAGCAGATACATTACTAGGTAGGCACAATGGCCAGCAGGCAGCCTGAGCTACATAGCAAGAGTCTGACTCAAAATAAAATGAAAATAGATAATAGATGATAGATAGATCTATTTATATAACTAGTTGTTAACGATAATTGACCTATGTGTCTGAGAGCACAAATGATAAAGGGGAAACTGTAGAAAATAGAATTCAGAGAGATCAAGTCTTTTCTAACCGTAAAACCAATACTTAGCCTTACTGAAAGACAGAGGGAGGGGGAGTTGGGAGAGGAGGGGGTAGGGAGAGGTACAAGGAGAAGAAGAGGGAGCAGGAGGGACATTGAAAGGGAGAGGCTTACAGAAACAAGGACCAATTCAGAGGAGGGAGTGCTAAGCAACCTCTTCTAACAAGACAGTGAAAGATGAGGCCATAAGAGGAGAGGGTGGGATTTCAGGCAGAGGAAATAACTTGGTGAACTCTTCAAAAGACAGTTACAAATTTGTTTACCTTAAGGGCAAGTCAGGTAATAAAAGTGAGTCCAGCAGTCCAAACTCAGAAACAGCTAATAGCAAAATCATAGCTTAAGGGACTCCATAATACACTGAGGTAATAATCATCTGAGGCCAAGGAAAACTAGGCCCTCCTAGTGGACAAAGTTGTCATCTCTCCCAATCAACACTATTGGGGAACGCTCATCTAGGGTTTGCCTGTCACTTACATCTCAAGAATAAGTTGACATGAGAATTTTGATACGAAGTGTATTGACTTTAAAGTCGGTTTAGCAAGTGTGAATTAAAGGCTGTTATTTGCTAAGCAACGCTGCTGGTTGGGCTTGGTGGTCGCCATTAATTCATCTCTTCAAGTGGTGAGCAGAGAGAGCAAGGGGAGCTCCCTGGAGGAATTATGATAAGTGATTCCATATCATTTAATACAGTCTGCAATGAGATCTAGTTTCTAAGGAAGATGGACAGGTACCCCTGATATCACCTTCCATCATTTCTCTAACCTTATCTCCACACTCATTCCCCAGGACAGATGCTCTGATAATACTTGCATTTCGCTCTAAGACACCCGTGCACCACTGTTCCCTGTCATTTTGTCTCATCTCCATCACTCCTGGAATTGGTTCACAGTATCTCCCTAAAAGATGTGATCAAATCTTAATTCCAAGAACCTGCAAACATCTCCTCACTTGGACAGAAAACAAAGCATTTTAGCCTATGTAACTCAATTAGGAGTCCCAGGATGGTAGGAACCTGGATTTCAGCTGCGTGCCCAGTCCCAGAGAAATTGTGTTTAAAAGAGAAGAGGATAGAGACAGAAGGAAAGAATACACAGGAAAAGCTCCTGTGAATGTGCCCTTGTGGTGAGAGAGTGAGAATCAGGCTGTGAAAGCATTTGCTGGTTATTCTGTTGGTAGCACTGGGAGCTCACCCCCTGACTCCCATCTGCACCTGGTGCTGGTCTCCCCACATCAAAGACTGAGTTTCTTGTCTATTACTGCCTCTGACCTCTTAAGTGCTCAATGGTTGTTTGTTAAACTGATTAATACATAAGAGATTCGATGGCCATTTCCAATGTTTCAAAGTTAACCATTTATTTGTGTGGTTTCATTTTTAACCTGTTTATTAGTGTGGGCACGTGTGCGGGCATGCATGTGTGTTGATGTATCATGGACAGATTTCAGGAGTTGCTCATGTCCTGTGCAATGTGGGCTCCAGGGATTGAATTTAGGTCACCGATCATGGTAGCAAGCACTTTTTAACTGTTGAACCACCTCACCAACCCTAGTTTTATGACTTATATTCTAACATGTGGTCTGATTGATGTAATTTGATATAAATCAGAGTGAAATCAAATCTATATATTAGGAGGCCTTTTGGAAATGTCTAGTAATGACTGACAAAATGATTAAAAAAAATACCATGATCTGTGACTTTCGAGAGAAGGAGAAATGATTGTCATTAAGTAATACTCCGGGAAACAGGGAAAGAGCACCCAATTGGTAAGCTATCAGACTGGTGTGACACATCTCCTCAAGCAGCCAAGCTACCATCTCCAAGCTAAGAAGCAAACAAAAAGATAAAGCTACATTTGGCTCAATTTGGAGGTGTCAGTGTAAATGACAGAGTCTTGCCTTGCTTTGATACTTATGTTTGTAGATTATATCATTTAGGAAACAAAAATAAAAGGAACTTTACAGAGAATTCAACTGCTACTAAAACGTGTTCCAAAACTGTTCTGAAATTTGTAGCGAGGCTTCAGACCCTCTGAGTGTGCAGATAGATGGAGTGAAATATCCATGATTGGTGGTCACTATAGGACGAGCTACATCACGGGGAGGGCCAAGCACGCAGGGATGAAGGCTACCATGTCAAAACTCATAAGGGAATGAAAGGTACGGAGAACAACGTTGTAATCCAGCCTGGGTACTTCTGAGCATGGATAGGACTCAGAGTCCAGTGTGCACAGATTTCCAGCTGGCCCTGTGTGTGATACATTCTACTTCTGAAAGTTACATCAACAATGGCATAAAGAATGAATAGATTAGATCACACTTAGCACAAACGAACGCTATGCAGACTTTTTTTTTAATTAGTAACACTTTCTAACAATGAGGGGGTCTCAGCTAAGGCAGCACAGATGGGAATGACATTTGATCACCCTGGAAAGATATTGTATTGAACCGTTTGGTTTAACTATTTAATTCCGTCTGTTTTCAATCTATTTGTCATAATCCCAAAGTTCTAACCTGAATAGTAATAGAGCATTGTGAAATTAAAAGTGTCCAGAAAGAAAATGATGTGGGATAAGGCAAACTAATTATAAGGCAAAGTGAGAGCCCTTGCAGCTCTGTTAAAAATAAAGCAGATGAATGAGTGGGTGTCACTGTAAATCAAGCTTAAGAGCAAGGGAAATGCAGAGGCCATTAAGAACACTTACATGTACGACATCTCTCTCTGTCTCTCTGTCTCTCTGTCTCTGTCTCTGTCTCTCTCTCTCTCTCTGTCTCTCTCTCTCTGTGCGTGTGTGTGTGTGTGTGTGTGTGTGTCTGTGCATGTGCACACACTTTCTTTCACAGCCTTTGTCTAATGGCCTTACTGTGACATCTTGCCCAATCCTTTCCATCAAGGCAGTATTAGTATTACTAGAGCTCCTTATTATGCCCTGGCTATGTGAGTGGCCAAGGACTGTCTTGGGAAGAATCAAAATTCCACTTTGATAACTGGAGAAATATTTGCCACCCCAACAAAGGGTCCAGGTCAAGGAACTTGGAATCCTCCACTGTGTGCAGACTAGAGTGTGTTCTTTACTGACAGTCTGGGGACAGGCACCAGGATGGGACCACTTAGAAAGTGTATGCAGAGAGCATGCTGGTTTAGATCCTGGTTCCAGTATGTACTGCCTGTGTGACTTGGGGTCAAGCATTAAGCTCCTCTAAGCCTAGGTTTTCTCATCTTTAATTTAGAAGTTATGGGAGTGTTCTAGTTTGGTTTACTGTTACTTTGATGAAACACTCAGAAAAAGGAACTTAGAGAGGAAAAGGTTCATCTCATCTTACAAATCCTAGGTCATAACCCATCATTGAGTGATGTCAAGGAAATAGCTCTGGGCAAGGACCTGGTTTCAGCAACTTAAATGGCAGTGGATGGATGGCACTTCCTGACTTGCTACCCATGGCTTCCTCAGTTACCTTAAACATCCGAGGTCCATTTTTTCTAGGGATAATACTATTCACAGTGGGATGCACCCCTGTAGAGAAATTTAGTAATAGATCTCTGCTTTCAGGAGATGCCCACTCACAAATCTGATGGAGACAATTTATCAGTTAAAATGCCTTCTTCCCTGTTTTGTCTTAGTTTTTGGAGGCTGACAGAAACTAACTGTGCCAAGGAGTATCTACAGCATGGGCTACAAGGATTAAATAAGAAAATCTCTATGCATAGCCCTGGCTCACATTATACAAGGAAGCTATTTATTATTCAGCCGATTATACAAATACAAATATAGTGTGGTTTTTTTAAGTATCAAATAGTGGCAATTGTTAGGCCTTTTTATGGATATAAAAAGATCATTCTGAAGTTGGCTACTGAGGGGTCCAAAGCTGGACTTTGCAGAATGCGGCAGATATGACTAAGGAACTCACAGAGATTCAGTCAAGGGCAGGGAACCACCCACCGGCTAGCATCTCTAAATCCTACTTGGTTCATCTATATCCTCGGGCACTGTATGGACACCTAGGCTTGCCCTTGAAATAGGTGTAGATCCTCCTCCAGCAGGACTCGCAACCAACCGTGAGACTGATTAAAAATGTGCTAAGAAAAGACGAAGCTGCCCAGTAGGCTGATGTCGGGGGTTGGGTATCAGTGTCTAGGTGTATTGCCTTTACTACGCATGGCTCTGATAGAATTGGCAGGAAAATGCAAGTGTTTGATTTATTTAAATACCAGGGGCTATTTACTCAGAACCATCGATCCAGGGCTTCATAAAAGCATGGCCTCCGAAATCATGAGCATTTTCTCTTCTGAATTAGTACACTTTGCGATGTTAGATGTATTAGAGGACAGGGCCAATGCATCTATTTAAAACTCCAGGTTCCAAATAATAAGTACTTAATAGATGGGTGCAGCTGTTTGGCCAATCAATGTACTTTCCTATGTCTAGACTACACTGATGCCACGATTAGCATCAAAGTAGCTTTAAAATCAGGTTCCTTTGTCTCGGGGAATTTATGATTTGAGGTAAAAATAGACAAACAGCTACAAAAAAACAAGGCTAATCTTAAACCCTGTTAAGTGCTACATTACTCAGGCCTTTGGAGATTAGAATAGACACAGGGGCATGCTACAAGTGCAAGTAATAGAAGCTTGCAAAAAAAAAAAATCCAAACCCCTGATGAATGCCTATGTTCCTTATTACCATGCACTCATCGTTCTAAATGTTATCAGTGAAACCATAGCCCTGCCCTCTAAAGTCTTTCAAGGACTGTAACAAACAGCGGTGTCTGTGTTTTGAGACAGGGTCTTATTGTGTTGGCCTGAGAGGCCTGGAACTCGCTATGCAGATGAAGCTGGCCCAAAACTCACAGAAAGTGGCTTGCCTCTGGCTCCTAAATGCTAGGATTTAAGGTGTATGGCACCACAGCTGGCTACCTCTAGTGTTTTTAAAACGTTACAGTAGTCTCCAACTCTCATGCCTAGCTACCTTCTTTCTCAAAGGCTGAGTCAAATGCTACTTCCTCAGGGAACACACACAGCCTTGTGTTTCTTACAACAGAGTGAAGCTGGTGTAACACTGTGAGCTCCTAAAAAAACCAGATGGGGGTTTAGAGCAACCGCTCAGTTGGCAAAGTGGTTGCCACACAGTGTGAGGATCTGAGTTCAGATCCCAAGCATGTGCATAAAAACCGCAGAGTGACAATGAATGCCTGCAATACAGAAACTGGGGGATGCCCTGGCATATTCGTGCCCAGAGTCTTGTAGACAGGACGTCTTGTAGCTGCAACACTCTAGGGAAGTCAAGGCAAGGGGGCTGTTCATGTATAGTCCCTCTAAGTTTTCATCTCTCAGAAAGAGGAAAGAGGCCGATGAAAAATCTGCAGTTGATTCTAAACTCCATCACTCTTGATCCTACCTCCAAGTCTTCCTAGCAGAAAGTAGAAACTGTGTAAACATGGGTGAGCCACAATGTGCCTTTTTCACTGATCTGACCTATTGAGTCCGTGAGCTTGATAAATGGTTGATCTTGGGCAACTTTGCTAGCTTTGGGGTGGTTAGTTATGTGGAATGATATTACTTGTTATGTTGCCTTAGGGTGTAATAATTATTATACTTCTTCCTGAGCGTCGATATAGACAGGCTTCAATTAGCACGTTTTATTCCATAATTGTGAACGCATACTGTATTATACCTGGAGGTTAATTCAAAGAATGCCTGGCCACCCATTTATCCCTGGCAAGTGAACTCAGCTATTCAGATCGGTCCAGAAAGCAGACTGGCAGAAAGGCTGGGAATCTTCCAAGTGCTTTACAGCAACATTTAATGTTCCCAGGTCCCAGGGTGTTCCATAAAATGGCAGGTTTGATGGGAAGCAAAGCACCAGTGTGTTAGCATGGCTATTAAAGATGAAAAGGGACGATTGGTGTATTTCAATTCTTCCAATCTATGTGACTATTTACAGTACTTCATTATAGTTAAAATTTATATCAGTGAAAAAATACGAATATAACAGCACAGCACATTCTGTTGGACAATTGAAAATTTTAGTTTATATGTGAAATAAAGTCTTGATATCCTTTCACACTTAAATATGTTTTTACTTTCATATAAACATAACATTTATTCAAATTTTAGCGTAACAATTTGTTATTAACATATTTTAAATAGATACTGCATGTATGTGTGCGTGTGCATGCGTGCGTGCGTGTGTGTGTGTGTGTGTGTGTGTGTGAGAGAGAGAGAGATTCTGCATGGGTGTGAGTGTTTGTGTGACAGAGATCCACATTTCATGTCTTCCTCTCTCACTCTCCTTAGTTTTTAAAATGGAGTCTCTCACCAAACTCCTAGCTTGCCCATTTGGTTACACTGGACATCCAATGGGCTCCAGGGTTCCTCCTGTCTTTGATATCCCAGATCTGAGGTTCCAGCTGGATACTCTTGCAACCTGAGCTGGCTGCTGAAGACTGAACTCAGGTCCTCAAGCTTGCTTACCCACCAAGCATTTCCCCAACTGATTTTTATTTTTATATATTGTTGACTTTAAAAATAAAAACAAAACCATACAAAGGATCCATAATTATTACCATCACATGACTTACTTAAAAATAGTTTTTGACATAGGATGGGTGTTAAAAATGATTTGCTTTTAATGTCAAATGTAATTAATATGCCACCGAGAACAGAAGGATTAGTTTCAATCAGATGAGATAAATCTTCAAAAAGAAGCTTAAGTTTGGTAAATATTAAGATTTTCTTCCTGACAAAGTATCTTGAGGGGATTAGAAAATTTCTTTCGTGCTTGTAGCCTTCTGGATGGGAAGCAGCGATGTACCACCAAAGCAAAAATCTTCTGGTATGGCCTTCCTGAGTGCCCTGAGAGATAGGCTCCTGGCACGTCACTCAAACTGAGGTCTTACTGTGTCTAACATAGGGCAGATACAGAGAAGCAGCCACTTCTTTGGCCAGCCTGGAGGCAGAAGGGCAGGTAGAAGCATTGCCTTATAGGTAACACTGGTGTGTGCAGTCCAGTCCAGCACCATGCCTCATCCCACCTTTCCTACGGCTTGATTCTTACTGGCCTCTATCTGGGTTTCATGGCTCCCTCTCATTTCCTGAGCCTCAGATTTCATCCCTGTTCTTTTACATCCTTCCTGCCTGGCTCAGCCTGCCTCACTCTCGATCAATTGCAAAGCACGGCCCCGACCAGAGTGCAGCGTGGAATGGAACTCTGGAAGGTTTGAAGGCAACGGAAACACAGTAGGCTGAGTGAATGTGAAAGCAAGAGGACACAAAGGAAAAAAAATTACACTTAGCCAATGGTAGAAATCTCTACCCAGAAAAGAGTTCATATGAATTAAGAAGTGGACTCCTGGAAGGGCCATCGTGAAATAAAGGATATATTTTA
Source organism: Rattus norvegicus (assembly GCF_021556685.1). Taxonomy (NCBI): domain Eukaryota; kingdom Metazoa; phylum Chordata; class Mammalia; order Rodentia; family Muridae; genus Rattus; species Rattus norvegicus. The sequence goes on along the minus strand of NC_141535.1, from coordinate 207,845,846 downwards.
GGTAGCCCAACAGTCAGGACAAAAATGTCAAAGATTGGGTGACTTAGACTAGAGAAATAATTTGTACAATTCAGGAATTTGGAGGTCTAACCACCACTGTGAGGTTCTGAAGATGACTTCTTATAGGAAGATGGCCAGAGTGTTGCTGCATTCTCTTGGGGTACAGGGCGAGACAAAGGACCCACTCTGGTTGCATTCTTACATAGGCATTAATTCCATTTTGAAGGTCTACTTTCATGACCACACTAGGTGCCTAGAGTAGCATGGGGTATAAAAACCCCTGTTTTCATAGAAACTTTCTGTAGCTGGCCCCTATTATCTCTTGTACCATCTTCTATGGTGTATCCAAGGGTACCTATGTAAAGGAAGAAAACAGCAAACACACTGTGTGGAAAAGTGCTCTGTACTGTAAGCCCTTGCTAATAATAATAATAATTTTATACCTCAGATTGCTATACTATTATAGAGGAACTTCTGTTTGTGACTTGAAGCCCTTCATTTCACTTCCAAGATTTTCCTAAAATGGCATAAACAAATAGATCACTGAATCTAGTTGAAGACTTTTTAAGAAGACCCCTACAATACAGGCTGATCTGTGTCTTTCTCCTATTCCGACATTGCTGTTCTACCCCACAATGTGATGGTATTTCCAGACGGAGCCTTGGGAGGAGATCAGGATAATAAGGATGGAGAGGCTCTGCCAGAGCCCTACTGATATCGATGAGGATGCTTGCAGCTAACTATAGGACTGAGCATGAGGACTCCAGTGACGGAGTTAGAGAAAAGACTGAAGGAGCTGAAGGGGTTTGCAATCCCATAGGAAGAACAGCAATATCAAACAATCAGACCCTACCAGAGCTGCCAGGGACTAAACCACCAACCAATGAGTACACGTGGAGAGACCCATGGTTCCAGCAGAGGATGTCATTGTACAGCGTCAATAGGAGTAAACGCCCTTGGTCCTGTGAAGTCTTAGGACCCCAATGTAGGGTAACACCAGGGTGTTGAGGATAGAGTACGTGTGGGAATGGGAACATCCTCATAGAAGCAGAGGGAGGGGGAGGGATATGGAAGACAGGGTAAAGGGGATAATATTTGAAATGTAAATACATAAAATATCCAAGAAAATAAAATTTAAAAAAATATTGCAAAAAAACAAAGATAATAGGGATGGGAGAGGGAACACAGTTCAGCCTATATTGCAGGAGGGTTATTTTTTAAAGCCTTCAACTAGAATCAAAAGGGCCTTGGATACACCATGTAAGATTGGGAAGGCTTATAAGAGCCAGCTCTAGACAGTTTCTATACAAACAGGGAAGTACTTAAAACTTATGCTATTCCAGCACCTAGTGTGGGGTGGATGGGTGGAGGAAGCTATATTAATAATCATTTTTAACAAGCACTTCGAACTGTCAAGGCCAGCAATACAACGGCACTGAAGTAAAACAGTAGGAACACATAGAGGGAAAAGGAAAAGTCTGGAATCCAGAGATAGTTCAAAGGTGGAAGCAACAGAATTAGTCAGACATCTGGACGTGGGGGTGCTGGAGAAGGAGGAGTTCAGAATGACTCATTTTATTACTGGGTAACTGGGAAGGGAAGAATGCCAATCATCCAGTCAAAAGACACACACACAGAGCTAACTTAGAGCAGTGGCAGGGTTGAATCTGGTCTGGGAAATTTTAGATTGAAGGAGCTGATGGAACACTACCTACATTGATATTTTTAGGACTAGAGCTAAAAGAAAGAGATAAAGTCCATTGAGAGAGTTTGGGGTTTGTTAGAGAAGACATTGAAGTGGGGAAGGGTGAGATCACCCTTGGAGAGAGTCAATAATCTGTTCTTTGGGGGCAGGTAGATGGTTTCCTGACACTTCAGTAGGGCATTTGAAAGGGAGAAGAAACACATTTGGAGAGGATAAGGTTTTTAGTGCCTTAAAGTGAGGAAAGCCAGTACAGAAGGAAGATGAAAGGCACTTGTGCTTCCGAGTGTAAGAAAAGAGCCCTGGCTCATGGAGAAGAAAGCTGAGACCAATCACTCTTCAGAATGAGCTTTATTAGGAGAGAGCCTCCTAGCCATGTCTGGCTCTGTGATATAGCCTTGAGATGGGAGAGCAATTAGGAGATATAGACCATCCTATCAGAAAAAAACATGACAGGTGCCTAAAGGCAAAAACAGGCTTCCTTTTAAAACCTGGAGATAGGCTTCATCACAACCATGAGTGATAGCTTAAGGTGAAAGGGAGAGGATGAGGGGGAGGGGAAGGGGAGGAAAAGGGGAAAAGGAAGAGAGAGAGAGAGAGAGAGAGAGAGAGAGAGAGAGAAGAGAGAGAGAGAGAGAGAGAGAGAGAGAGAGAGAACACAGGGAACAAAAAGAGAGGAAAGGAAAGAGAGAAGGAAGAGAGTATGTGTATGTTGGGAGGGGCCATGGGGGCAAAATCTATGATCTAGCTTGATCATGTGGTGAGGAAGTGTAAGTTTGTCTCTCTAGAACTTTCTTTATAGATGGATAGCTACTGAAGTTAATGGAAAGCTAACTGTGCCACTATTAGCTGTTTGTTTTGATAGAGGGATATTTTCAGGATATATTTCTCTGCATTGTCCACAATCTAACAATGCTAAGTACCTATGTAGAGGAAGAAAACAGCAAACACGCTGTGTGGAAAAGTGCTCTGTACTGTAAGCCCTTGCTAATAATAATAATAATTTTATACCTCAGATTGCTATACTATTATAGAGGAACTTCTTTTTGTGACTTGAAGCCCTTCATTTCACTTCCAAGATTTTCCTAAAACGGCATAAACAAATAGCTCATGGCAGACTGTGTTTGTAAGAGCACAACCTTGAAAGTAACAAAAGAGCAGAGATTCTGAGAAATCGCCTCTATTCGAACTGTATTTTTTGGTTCAGTTTGGCGGCTGAAATTAAAGTGCTATAAGCTGTCCCTGGATATTGAACCACTTACATGCAAATACATTTGATGTGAGGAGAACCTCATAAGATTTAACTTCATGCTGGGAATCCCCTGTTGGTCAGTACAGTATACTATACCAAAAAGGAAGCTACACCAGGAGTAGCTTCCTAGTAAATGTAGTTGGGGATCGAGGCTGGAACGCAATCAGGAAAGCCAAATTCTATAGTGTGGCTGATGGGCTTGGCCACATGAACAATTGAGTCTGTGGTTGACGGTGTAAGGATCCCAAAGTGCACTCTGGGTAAAGCTCCAAAGGCTGGCCTAGCTTCCTACCACTGGGCTCTGGAGAGGATATTCAAGAGTCTTGAACAGCTCCACCCTTGGTCTCAACCTGTGATAACTCCATTTCATGATGTCTTAGATTCCTAGCTCGTTTCAGCTTTTAGGACCAGGAACATCATTTCATACTCTTTGAATTCGGCCTCGTGAGTAGTAGGGATCTCAGTGTTAAATCTTCATTGTCTGCAATTCTGTGACCATCTACTCTGTCAGACAACTTTGAAACTTTATCACAAGTTTAACTCAGGGTAAAGAGTGATACCAAGGTGCCTCAAGGATGCAGTATGCATATGAGAAATTGGGTCAAAGGTAATCATGTGAGGTGCCACTCCTAGGCCAAGTCGTTTTCTACCTACATATCGCCCATTAACTGGAACCATGGAGTTTCATTACAAGTCCTTTCTGGTCTATTACTCTCACAAATTTTCCCATACACCCTTATATCTGAGCCCTGAGGTCCAGCCCCAAGTATTGCTGGTTGTTTCTTTCTTTCTTGGTCCTTGCCTTTGTTTCTGCTTCTCTTCCCTGATGTTTCTTTTCTACTTTCTAAACCACAATCTCAAGAGCAATCACGTGCCACTCACTTCTGAGGTCCCCATCCTGCTGCCTGCCAAAAGTAAACAATGGGTGGCATTCACCATCACTCCCAGATAGACTGACAGTGGTAACTCCCATTATTCCTTTAGTACATACCATGCTCAGGGCAGATTTATCTATGTTTCGACATATCTTTAAGCATGCCTACTGGCTAGGATGCTTCTAAAGATCCAGGGAAATGTACTAAATTCTCTTAAAACTAGAAACAAACCAACAAAAACTCAAAGGTTTTTAGGTTCAATAAAACCGCCAATACCTAAAGAATGTCTTTTTCAGCTTAGTGGCGGTGGTGGTGCATGCCTTTAAATACCAGCACTCAGAAGGCAGAGGCAAGCATTTCTCTGAGTTCAAGGCCATCCTGGTTTACAGTGTGGGTTGCAGGTCAGCCAAGGGCATACAGAGAAACTCTGTCTCAAAAACAAACAACAAACAGAAGTCCTTTTCAGAGTAATGCTGTCATGGAATATAATTTTGAAGACTTAAATGGTGAAGGAGTCCCAAGGAGGAATAGTGCTCGATGCCCACAATAATCACAATCTAACTCTTATTATCTTACCCTGTCCTGGGTTGCTGAGATCTCCTTTCCTAATGAGAATTATCCAGCTTACTGCAGTCCCCAAACTTCTCTGCTAACTCCTAAGAAAGCCCAACACCTAGGAATGCCTATGACAATCTTTTCAATATTTGAAGGAAAAAAAAGCACAGTGAATACTGTATTCACTGATAATAAGCCCACATGTTCTAACTAAAATGTCAGTGCTCTTTGCTTTTAGCCAGAAATAAGTGAGCTGGCAGCACTGGAGAGCTCAGACTACTCAGAGGTCCTGACACAATGTTGATAATGCAGAGATCTCTCCGATGTGACTGAAAAGCCAGACACAACTAAAAAGCCACATGCCAGCCACAGAACATACACATACGCCTTATTTCTAGAAGCCATGCAAGGCACAACTATGCAGAAAAAAATGCAATAGTTGTGTATTCTTTAATCATTTACTTAACTGTCTATCATCAAACCAACCATTTTTTGTAATTTTCTGTGTGCAATTTCAGAGCAGTGTCATTATTGCTTTATTGTTATGAATTACTGTTTAATGTCTCTTCCCAAGGTAGTGTGAGAGATGGTGCATTAGATAGAAAAATTTTAAATGCCAAGTTCAAGAAAGAGAGTGGAGAAATGGACACAAAATGACTAAGAGGTTCCCATAACAGCAAACACATTGGAACATAGGGGGCATTTTATACTTGGCTCTTGTCTCTTCTCTCACTTTACATAGTAACATTGAGCTGAAAGCTGAAAAGAACGTTGTCAGTCAACTAATAATGACAGCTCTGACACAAGTCATCAAAGTCAGAGAGCATCAAACTGACCATGTGTCAAGAAATATTTTTGATATCTGTCTGAGCAGACACTTGATCAAATTTGACCTAGTGAAATATGAAGCACAGAGACCGTATACATGTAAAGGTTCAGTTGCTCTTATATGTGGACGTTTAGAGGACAGCTTACGGATGGCAACTGGGTCTCACCAGACAATGAGGACAAATACAGAATGGGAGCCCAGACTATATGTCTGATATACCCAATTTTCCCTCTTAAACATGATTTCAGATGTGTCTTATGAAGCTAATAAGGTGTGTTCTTCTAAGCCTTGTCTCAGCATCATGTGATTTGTGGGTAGTATACATGAGGTGCTGTAAGATCACTACAACAGAAGATTGTGCAGAAAGTGCCAATAATTGGCCTCTAGCACCAAGGACAGAGGAAAGCAGTATTTTTTTTTCTTTCCACCATTGAGAGAAAAATTGGTAAATCATGTAATGGCCACAAGTTCCTCCTATGGCCTTATATCCATGTTTAACAATCATCTTGGACAATTCCTCCATCTACAGGTGCTCTATGCCTTGGACCATCATGATAAAATACCGAGGGAACCAGGAACATAACTCTCCAGACACATTAAAGCTTGGGGCTTCAAGTTTTTGGAAGGCTGTGCTAAGACGCAATCTGGCAAGTTCCTTTACAAAAATGACCTCATAGGACTGAGAGAAGCCCATTTATTCCAGTTGCACCAACTGAGTCAATCCCCAGCTGACTGGTGAGTTGACTCAGACCCAGGAGAGAAGCTGTCTCCTAGCTTTAGAGTGGGGCCAATATGGAGTACCACACAATGGAAACCAAGGGCCACTCTGGTCTACTACTTATTTTTTAAGTCTTAAGATTTTATTTTAGGTATTGAGGTGTTTCACCTCCATTAATGTCCTCCATGTGCATACCTCATGCCTGTGGAAGCCAGAAGAGGGCATCAGAATCCCCTGAGCAATAGGCACAGATTGGTTGTGAGTCTTGAGAACTAAATTCAGATACTCTGTAAGAGAAGCCAGTGCTCTTAACCACTAAGCCATCGTTCCAACCCCCTTATTTTAATTATTTTTATTACAAGAAAAACTAAGGTCAGATTTGAAGGTAACCAGAAGATCTGAGAGCATGTTTTTCTGTTTCGAATTGGATGTATGTACTGGAAATTCACCAAACATGATCTTTCACTTTCAACTTTGAAGGTTTTTTTTCTTGCTCGCTTTTAACTTGAAAACTCATTAGTCAGTGTATATGAAAATACCAGAAAGCTAAATTTAAATATTATTATAGTATGAATTAGAAACACTGAATTAGAAATTTGAGAATTGAAGGTTAATTGACTCTTAGATTATCCCTTCAACCAGAGAAACTAATAGCATTTGCAAAAAATACGATTAGGGACTTTTTCCCCTTTAACTTCTCAATAAAGCAAAAAAAAAAAAATCTACAATCAAATTATCCCTGGAAGTCTTAATTTAAATCAGATCCTAAGAGAGAGTTCAAATTCCTTGGGTTTATGCTAAGCTACACAGCGAAGCATGAAGCGAAATATTCGTCAGTTCATTTTCAAATACTGCCATCTCTTTATTCTTAGATATTCACATATGACCTAACGTTAAGTAAACAAATCTCTACACATGATCATGAGATCATTTCCATAGGGAATACTGCTTGGAAAGCCATTCTTTTCTAAATAGCTACTTGTTGAACTTCTGGCAATCATTCTGTGGGACCAAATTATTTGAAACACCCAGCTTTTTATTATGAAGTTTTTCTAAGGTGTCACCAGTGAATCTGGGGCAAAATACATTTGTATATAAGTTCAAATCTAATGGCAAACCCTGACTGGAAATCCTGTGTTTGCAGCAGGAGTTATATTCAGAGTTGCCATAGCAGCCACCCACATTCTCTCTCACACACACAAAGGGGCGGTGAGGAAAGAGGAGAAAGCAGTTAGCCGAGAACAGAATCTATTGTTGAAAAGACAGAGGTGCCCATCATTGTAATTACAAGCAGGGATCCTAACTCAGTCTGAACAGCATTTAATGATAGAAGATTTCTTAACACAGGACTGCTAATCTCCTTACCATCTGTACCCTCAGCTTCAAACTGTACTGGATTATGAAGTAATGCAGGACGAAGGGGTATTTTGGCTAACAATGAACAAAATAGAGCTAGGAACATTTAGTGTTTCTCTATTTGAGATATCTTGAAGAAAAAGCTATGGTTAAACAGATCTGAACAAAGTGCTTTACTCTCTCAGTATCTCCAGCTATAAATGGGTGAAATGAGTACCAACAGTTATAAGATGTTACAACATGCTTTAAAAAATCCATTATACATGATGAATTATTAAGTACAAATAATGATGAATACATACCAACACTTAGTAACATGTAAAAAAAAAGTAAGAGTGAATAAAAGCAAGTCCTGAACCACAATAAGTGCTCAGTAAATGTTGGCTAAAGTCATTATAGTTAATTATTATTAATAAAGTATGTTAAGTCTTCATTATGCCTGAAGTGCTTAGGTTTACAAAGCATGAGTTTCTAAAAGAAATACCTGCAGGTGGTCAGCAAAATGGAGATCTAAAATGTAATTATAATATAGAAGCCAACGCATTGTCCCGTAGCAATGTCTTTCAAGGACAATTTAAGATATTAAAACAGCTAAGTACTTTATTCTAGTCGCAGATTCATCACCATTGACAAAGGCTGGATTCATAGGAAAATCTATCATCTATTAGTACTCTAAGAGGGTACTGTCTCTGGCTTCTGAAAGCACTCTGTGATTTCCCTCCCATCATTGTTGGATCACATATTCATGTGCAGATATATTGAGAGTCCCTCTAGGGATACACGAAGTCAACACCAGATTTAGATGAAGGCCATAGATGAAAAGCTGCCTCATGCCTTCTGATTCACTCATTGAAAATCTTCCTCGTAAGACTGAGTGCTGCATATTCCAGCAGAGGAGAAGCAGGCAGTCAGGCAACTTGGTGAATAGGAAAGAATGCGTGCTAGCACATTTCATTCAACGGAGAAAGGTACCTCGCAATGCATAGGAGAATGAGAATCGGATAGGCTGAAGAAAATGGGGAATTCGAAAACATATTCGGGGAGCAGAGTGAATAGACAAGGGAATTGTAACAATTTACAACAATCAGCAGAAAGTGGCATACAAAATGGGGTAAGGCTGAATCCCAAGTGCTAGACAAATTTTCTTGATAGCATCATTTATAAAGATGAGGTAGTGAGGGGTACAATTATCACGGTTCATAGCCTTAAAATTAGGTCTCAGTCCAACACTTGAGATGCTAAATTGGACCGATTGCCACAGGCCTGAGGCCAGCTTAAACTGCATGGTGGATTCAAACCATTCTGGACAACAAGTAAAATGCTATGTTAATAAAAAAAAAAATGAACCGCGGCAATGTAAAATATGTACTCTGTGACCTCTAAATTTATCTTGCACTGGAAATGTTATGCACATCGGTACATTTTTCCCTTTTAAAGTTTCCTTCTACTTAGCAATCTTTATTTCCAGTCTTCGAAAGAAATATCACTAGGTAGTGCTAGAGACTCTCGACGCTTTTAATGGCTGTCTGACATGATTACCTTAGAAACACCTCCATCGTCAAAGAGCTTCTGGAGTATAAAAATAATTCCGAGCTTTTCCAAGCCATTAGAAATAATCAAATTTGCTTTTAAGCTGAGCCAGATTTTTATTTTTATTTCTTTTACAGTTTTTTTTTTCTTGTTAAGTCGAAATCAAAATGGAATAGATCTTGGAACCACTGAGAAGGATCCCAAAAGACGTCTAAGTTCTCTGAGCTTCTCACCACAGTTTATGAAGAAAGCCACAGAAAACAAGTTGGTAAGCATGTGGTTCAACCCAGCAGCTACACACCTGCAGTGACAGTGGGAAAACTGAGGACATACATGTTGGGGTCAAGAACTGTCTGCCAAGGCTACCCTTAACCTCACCCCTGAGGTCAGTAACAATCATCTGTGATCAGACATCCCAACTTCAAGGTCTTAGGGCATCTATATTCAGAGCCAGAATGCTTGCAAACACTCACCAATAAAAGAAAAACATATCTAAAGTTATTTTCACTAGTTTTATGAAGAAATATTAAAATACCAATGAAGATATCATAATGATGTAATTACCAGTAACAAAAGAGTCTAAAGTAAGAGTCCCTTCTCTACCAGCACCAGAGAACCTAAGAGCTTGTGTAGGCAGTCAGGAGCTCAGACAGTTTTCTAAATTATACTATTACAACATCGTGGGGTGTATGTACTAAGGAACAGATTTGTTTCCATTGAGTCTTCTTTAATATAAAGACAAACATATCTACTAAGAGAAATTCCAGTGGCCATTTTTTTTTATGAAATCAGCCACCCAAGAGAGCCCAAGAGAGCCAGCTGAGTTAACATTATCACAGAACAACCAGCCATGATTAGAAATAGATTGAATGGCCAACAGAAAAACAATAGTGTTCTATATATGGCTCACGTCATGCTGCAGAAAAGAATTTCACACTTGGAAGACGGCAAACCCATCCCCCCTGGAGTATGCGCTGTTGATCCTTGCTTACCGTCAGATACATGGCGGCATAGACACTGAGGGCAGCTTCTTTGGATGGGAATGTTTTCCTTGCTCGCATGATGAGGTCTGGGTTGCCAGTGCACGCCTCCTCCCCACTGATGAACTGTGTGTATTGCTGACATCCAAGTGCTGTGTAGTTGGGCTTACACAAAGCCAGAAAGTGTGGAGCCAGGTTTCCTGTAACCACTTGCCCAGCATTTACAAAGATATCTGTGGCAAACAGTCCAAAGGCGTAAATTCCTGAGGAAGAAAGGCCACAAACAGTATTAGCTTCCCTTTTCTTAAAAAAAATAACTTTATTCTATAAGAAGCCAGTATGAAAATATTTTAGAGGCTGTACCGCATTCCATACATGCATAATCTCAGTTCTTTACATTTTACCTCTCCTCAGTTTCTTCCTTGGCTTCCTGGCATGGTTAAGGGTGTTAAATTATTTAGCATACTGAGCTGTCTACCACTGGCTACATTTTCATGCATGGCAGGCTGGTAAGTCATAAAATAAAGGGAGAAAATATATTCTGAGACTATGTTTGGGTGATGCAGGTTTTTAAAGGAAGAGACAGATTCCCCCGAGAGAATACGGTGGGACATGTTTCACTAATGTTAGCCATCGCTTTTCCTTTCCCTACTTTTGACATTTATTTTAAATCACAGCAACATAAAACCAAACGGTTGTGTCTCTTTGATTATGCATCCTAAGCCCATTCAGATGGGTAAACACCTCTGCTGGCGGCCAGGAAAGCCTAATGTCACCAGCTTCCATTTAAATATCATGGAGAAATCTTAAGCGGAATGTTCTTGGATTAAACTTCCACGCTGCCTTCAGAAACACATTTGTCAAAGGCAGAGAGCAGCTACCAAGTGTCCCACTTTATCTTGTATGGATTTGCTTTCTAGTTAGCTGCTTTGGAGCGAGTCACGAAACGAGCAGGTGATCAATGTTCTAATTCTCGGCTGTCTCAACAGCGCTCATATTTCCTTACTGTGGCTACCTGAAGTACAAATTTACATATGCAGACTTTTTCTCCTTTTGTAATAAACTTAGATTTGCTTGAATAGCAAAAGCATTTTTTAACTGGAAGGTCACTGGCCATTTACCCCATGAAAGCTGCAAAGGCCAAACACATTTCCAGTATTAGATGTGTGGAGGTCCTCTTCATTTTTAAAATATTATGGAAGATTTATGATCAAAAATTATTTTTTCTACCTTGGTAAAAATAATTCTTGCCAATAATATTAATGTTATGCATAAAATACAACATTTAAAGGTGTGCTTTGGATGCGAAGAGATCTACTGGCTTCTAGTCTGAGGTAATGAAATTCTCTAAGATTTTTTATTTTATCTTCATTTTTTTCAAGATTAATTCATTTATTTTATATTACAGGTACGTGTGTGTGTGTTCCTGGGTGTATATTTGTGCAACACATCTGTGCAGGTCCCCACAGAGGTCAGAAGAAAGCATGTTAGATGTCCTGGAGCTGGGGGTACTGGTGGTTAAGAGCCACTTGATGCAGGTTTTTAGGTATAAAACCCAAGGCCACTCTAAAAGCAGAATGTATTTACCTGCTGAGCCATTTCTCCATCTTCTAGAACCTTTAAGCCTGTGGCAACATAATATTTCCCAAAAAGTTTTTCTATTAAAAAGTCAAATTAACTTTACTGTAAAAATTAGATGGTTCCTTTTTGGTAATATATTTCAGAACTGTTTATTTTTCTAAGCCTTCCATGACTGACTGTTGTACTGGGAAACCATCAAGAAAGTTGAAAAAAATCAAATAATGCCACAGTTTTAAATATTCCTTTAATTTGCAAAAAAGTATGTAAGATTTCTTTGTGCACAAAAACCTAAACATAACAAAACTCTGAGTATCCAAATGTCAAGGTGATAGAAGCATTGATTTTTCTTTTTATGTTTTGAAAGAAAACCAGCAAGAATCCCTTTTTCTTCTTCGTAGCAGTGGCCAAGAATCATACCAAAGACAGTTCATAGAAGCTGAAAAACCAGGAAAGGCAGAGAATCGGGAGCAAACTGATGCTACTGAGATGCTAATGCACAAAAGTGCACATATTCTTGTCCTTCGGGAATATTAAAGAAAAGCACTGGCATCTGAAACATCTATACACCTTGAAATGTAGGCTAAGGTGTTCCCACTTTCTTAACTAAACTGTCCTTTTTATCTAGTGTAATAGGTCTCCTTGTTTAAAATAGAAATACTTGATCAGAGTATAGAAATGTCTCTTGATACTTGAAAAGTTTCCAAATATGTCTTAGAACTAAAATGTCAGTGTGTCAGGTCCAAAGTCATTATCGCTGTTGATGGCACAGGTCATTTTCAAAGTGGGATCCTGCAGGCACAGCCAGTCTTTTGACCCCAAGAACAAAGTCCCGGTGCAGAGTTCAATCGTTTTCTGCAATGTTGCTTCAAGTACAACTTTCATTGTATTATGGCAGATGGGAACCCTTTGATCACCAAGAAGGAGAAAAAGTGAAAGGAAATTTGCATAATCAATAAGAAACGTGACAAGCGATAGGCACACTTCCCATTGGGGTATATGTTCTTTACAAACGGGCGTGCAAACACAAGACTGTTTACCTCAACAACCCTACCAAAGGTACTTAATCGTGCTTAGAAACATGCTGATTTCAAGCACTTTTAGTTTTGCAAATTGTATTGCTTGCTACTTCTTGTTGTTAAATGGCTCACATGCAAAGGGAGTCAATATTACATTACTATGTGAAGGACAATAGTTTTAAGGTGTGTCCGTGTGTGTGCGCACGTGTTCGTGTGTGCGTGCACGTGTGTATTTGTGTGTCTTCTTCAAAAGATACTTGGATGCCTTGGAGCCGCCTCACTTGACAACAATGAAAAGTTCAGCCTTCCACATGAAAACCATCAGTCTTCAGAGAGACCTACGATCCCAAAGCTTCTAAAGCCAGGGTCTGGTGTGACAGCTACAGAGTAGTGTGCACTCTGTGGTCTCCAAAGGTTTCATCTTGAGCCATGTAACATAAGACACTGAAACGTTGCAGGCTCCTGAATGAGTTTCTCAATGTTTATAAAAATTTATCTAATTTATGATAACCTTTGTTGTCCCATAATTTCAGTTTATCTAGATTTTGTTGAATTACAAAGACGCTTAGTAATTTGCCATTCTGTTAGGTGCTAGCCTTTTATAGCATAAAAGAAAGTATAGGTGTCTCTCGTTCTCTAACAAAACTCCGAATGTACCTTAGATTTTATGAAAACCAGCTCAGGACAAGTTCAAGAAGGATGGCATATTAGGTATCATATTCATTCTTTTCTCAAGTTGTCATCTCGAACGACCTACTCAGGTTACTATTCCTCCCCATGTATTCATTCTGAAACTCCATTAATGTATGTCTTTAATTTTTAATTCCATACATGTTAGTTTCTTTAAAAGTAATATTCATGGGTTTTATTCTTTCTTCCTTAATGTGGAAATTACATCTGAGGTCATCTTAAAAGTTGTCTCACATACGATTATTGATTTTTTGAGAAGAATAAAAATAAGTCAATGGATACATACCAAGAAATCGGACAGTCCGGCGTACCAGTGGGTTTATATAGCAACAATCTCCGGTTAAGATAGTTTTTTCCTGGTTTTCAAAATCCCTTGTGGCTAATTGTAGGCAAAACACTGCTGTTTCTCCAACTATTATCTTGCAAAGAAATAAAAGAGTAATGAATGTTAGAGTTTTACTAGTATGAAAGTTAATTTCATTTAAAAGGTGGTAACTATCTCAATGTCAAAACAATGCACAATTGCTAAGAGGACCAGTTAACTTTAATTTTTTCAGCATACATAAATTATATTTCTCTCAAATATAGGAAGTATTAAAATGATGAATTTTAAATAAAAATAAAATATAATACTTGATATATACAAAAGCTTTTAAGAGAATTCTTGACTAATTTTTGTATATAATTTTCACTTTTTAAAAACTGGCTATACCTTGCTTAGAGCTGTATTCTCTAAATTTCAAAATATCTATGATCAATGCATTTTATATATATGGAGGCAAAGGGTACAGTGAATCCTATTGGTTTGTACAGTTAGTATTTATGAAGACTTATCATGATAAAAGATTATATAAAATAAATTTTCTGTAAATACTTAAATATATTTTACAATTTCAATAAAATACTTTTTATGAGAAAAAAATCATTTCATGGATGTTTAACCTTATGATGATTGCATTCTGAGGCATTATCAAGAAGTTTTAATAATTAGTCTATTATTTACACTTTGTATTACCTTAATCTTCATAAGACAGGTGACACAAACTATTACCATATGCCTTATAAGTAAAGAAATGGAGTGATTGCTCAAGGATGAGTGATGAGGACAAGTCTTCGGCCTGCCTTCACCTTCGGGCCCACAAGGAGCTGCCTGTTCTACTGATCTATGTGCACTTGCAGTGGTTTTTATACATGTCCTCAGCTGGGTATTAGAATGAAAATTATTCCATTTTAAAGATAAGTGCATGAAAATGTAGGGAAGTTAAATAGTTCTATTTCAGGCTAATAAGAAGTTAAGCAGAAGCAGCACTTGGGAGAGCAGGCCCTGTACCTCACCTTGGAGGCACAGCAGAGCTGGCTCTGAATATGGGGGTGGGGGGTGGTCTAGCCCTGAGGCTGTGAGTGTGGGAAAGCCAACCCTGACTTGTGTTTAACATTTAGGGGAGTCATCAAGGGAGAGACACCTTCCCCTTCCTTTTGCCCTCACCACCTAGTAGACAGGAGAGCTGGCCCCAATAGTGTCATGAGAGAAGGGGTGCTGTCCCTACCCTTCACATGTTGTAGCATTTGGAAGAACAAGCCCTGTATCTCACCTGGGCAGCAGGGTAGAGTTGGCCCTGGTTGTGGTGGGTGTTCCTGAGCTGGTCCTGTGGGACTGACCTGCTGAGATATCTCTCAGGCCCAGATCGAGGGTTTTGAATTGGTCCAACACAACTTCTACCCAATTGACAAACTTCTGGAGTATATGAAGTGGCTAGTCCTACAGATCCAAAACTACAGGATCTCCATGACTCAGGGTAACAACATGATATCTGAGAGGAGTCCCCCCCATGAGGTTCCAGGATTAATAGAGGAGCAAAAACAAGAGGATTCGTACCAGACCAAAGAGTCATTGCAATAAATATTTACAAGCAAAGTATGGACAAAAGGGAATACTGTGAGACACATTATGATGTGAAACACTATAACTTCCACAAAGAGATCTTTTGCAAGGGTAAAGGTTAGGTACAAGAAAATGGAGAGATGAGGGAAATTGGGATGCTTGATGTGAAACTCAAAAAAAAAAAAAAAACAATAAAAAGCTTTTTAAAAAGAAGCAAAAGTTTCTGATTTAGCATCAGACCTAAGATTCCATTTAATACCACAGATGTAAGCTATGGAATTAATGAAGAAGAGTCTTCAGGAAAATAGCTCAGCTGGAAAAGCCTATATAATGCAAGCTAGGCTACCCAACTTGGGTTCTCAGAGCACATGTAAAAAGGAAGGAGAGAGTTTACTCCTTAAAGTTATCATCTGATCCCTACATGCACACCATGACATGGGTGCCCACCCGGTATTAAGAAATTGAAGTAGCCTGGCAGTGGTGCTGTGTGCCTTTAATCCCAGAGGCACATGGAGGCAGAGACAGATGGATCTCTGTGAGTTTGGGACCAATCTGGTCTATAGATCGAGTTCTAGGACAGCCAGGGCTACAGACAGAGAAACACTGTCTTGTAAAACCAAAACCAAAAAACTCAACAAATAATAACAAATAAAATTAAGTGAAAAAGAAACCAGAACCAATCATTTGTCTGCTAATTTGACACTGTTTGCTTTTAGTCTCTCTTTTTAAGGTTAGTTAAGATGCTCTAAGGAGTTTCTGACCTTACGTATATGCTATAGTTTGCTTATGTGCCTCAAAATTCATAGATTAGAAGCATATTTCCCCAAGCCATGTGTCTGTGTCCTCCACTGGTAATCAAAAAACAAAACAAAACAAAACAAAACAAAATAAAACAAAACCAAAAAACACAAATAAAATGAAATGAACAAAACAAAAACCCCAAGGTTTCCAAATAAGCATGACCTTCCCTAGTCCATGGGGACACTTGGCTCTACGAAAAAGACTGCGCACAGTTCTGACTTGTCGAGCCACTTGGTAGTAGAGAAAGGATCTCAAACAGTGATGTTGTGTAAGACCACACCCTGATGATAGATAATTGTTGAGTTCTGTGTATCTGCTCTTCCCTCCTTAAACCTCAACTTCTGGGCTAGAGGAATGACTCATTGGATAAGAACATTTACACTCTTCCGAAGAACCTGACTTTGGTTCCTAGTACCCACACTGGGTGACTAACAACTGCCTACAACGGCAACTCAGGCAATTCAACTCCATCGATTGGCCCTCACGGGTAGTACGCACATTTGGCAGTCAATCTCCTCTCCCTCTCCCTCTCCCTCTCCCTCTCCCTCTCCCTCTCCCTCTCCCTCTCCCTCTCCTTCTCCCTATCTCCCTCTCCCTCTCCCTCTCCCTACTCTCCCTCTCCCTCTCCCTACTCTCCCTCTCCCTATCTCCCTCTCCCTCTCCCTCTCCCTCTCCCTCTCCCTCTCCCTCTCCCTCTCCCTCTCCCTCTCCCTCTCCCTCTCCCTATCTCCCTCTCCCTCTCCCTATCTCCCTCTCCCTCTCCCTACTCTCCCTCTCCCTCTCCCTCTCCCTCTCCCTCTCCCTCTCCCTCTCCCTCTCCCTATCTCCTCCCTCTCCCTCTCCCCTAAAACCTCCAAGAACACCTCTGTCTTGGGTATTCTACTATAGCAATGGAAAACTAAAACACCAAAAAAATTTTTGCAGGCTCTATAAAAATTAATGTCTATGATAATAAGATATTTAAAATAGTAAATGAAAAGTGGAACCACAGAAAGTTAGATATTTGATCTACCTCACATCAGTATGAAAAACACCTTGGGTATCTTTTTTTATGTTTGTTTTGTTGTTTTGTTTTATCCCAAAATAAATGAAGAAAATGTTTGAGATTTCCGAGAAAGTAAATAACCTGGACTGAAACTCTAGAGCTATGACAGTGCACATACGGGTGAACACTGAGTAGGATAGGAAATAAAATCACCCCCTTTGCAATTTAAATACAATTCCAAAACTCCAGACCCTTTCTCTGTGTCTCTCGTCCTCCTTTTAATACAACTTTCTGCACTTCCCAATTCTCACTAGGGCTTTTGACATTGGGGGGGGGTACCTATTTTTCTTCTGGTTTCCTTTCGTTGTACCCTTTTTCTTATCCAAGGAAGTAAAAGTTCAAGGATAACCCAGACCAGAGATGAGTTGTGCTTAAGTCTAGTCTTCTTGTCTGGTAAGGCTGAATTAAAACTTCCAGCTTCCTCCTGTATTTCAACTTTGGCTTTGGTGAAGTACAACAGCTGTGCGGTAAAATAGTTCATCTGACCAAAGGATACACAGAACTATTTTTCACGGGTACATCTCCTGTCAGAAGGGCCTTAGGAGCAATTAAAAATGCAAGCTGTATGTTTGGTAGTCTCCTTCTCTGAATCAATCTCTCATAGTCTGTCTTTTTGGATGCTTCTTAAGGACTGAAGGAGCTGAAGGGGTTTGCGATCCCATAGGAAGAACAATAATATCAACCAACCAGACACCCCAGAGTTTCCAGGGACTAAACCACTAATGAAATAATACATATTCGGGGACCCATGGCTCTAGCTGCATATGTAACAGAGGATGGCATTGTCTGGAATCAATAGGGGAAGCCCTTGGTCCTGTGAAGGCTTGATGCCCCAGTGTAGTGGAATGCCAGGGTGTTGAGGTGGGAGTGGGTGAATGGTAGGAGGAGAAGCCTTATAGAAGCAGGGGAGGGGGGTGGGAGAAGGGGGGACTAGGAAAGGGGATAACATTTGAAGTGTAAGTACATAAACTACCCAATTAAAAAAGAGAGAGAAAGGACTATTGTGATGCTTTCTGGGAATAATATTCATTTGTACTGTTTTGCCACAAAATATCCCATATTCTAACAATGTACCATCCAATTCCCCTTGTGATGTCCCAGTTCCCACATACACTGTGGTATCCCTTCTCTCTGCTACAGCAGTTGCCACTTAGCCTGTACTTCCAGGCTGACCTTGCCTCACTTGACCTTGTACCCCTCTTTAGACTTTGAACACACAGACTCCTTACAATACTGTGGGTAGACAGTAATGCGTACTGAATACATGACTGAATCTCATAAGTAGATCATAACTTCAATAAATAAGAATGTCCTGGCCTATGTTTTACCTTTCACTTCTACTTGGCAACTTCTTCCTTATTGCTGTGGGTAAGGTCTATTTAATAATCTGCTTCCTGTAAGCAGATCTCGGTAAATCTTAGTTACTAACTGGCTTCCAGATTAAAAGCTGCTTTCTTTGTGCAACTGGTTCTAGGGCTACTTTCTCAAGTTGCTGCCTAACACTGTCCTCTTGCTTCTTGCCCTTCAGCCTATTTCCTGTTCCTGAGTTCCCTACATGTGCATTGCAGAAATTACTCTATGTCATTTGTCTGCTGTGATAAGAAATTCAAAATCAAAGCAGATTAAGCATCCAGAAATAGTTCTCAGTATGAAGGGGAATCGCAAAACCTAATTGGGGAATGGGTAGAGATTAGGTAAATGCACCCACATCACTCATTGTCATTTTTCTTCTTTCCATGGAGTCACATTATCTTATATCCTGGTTGCTCTATGAATACCTACCTTGTTATCAACTTCCTGAAAGCCAGACCTGGATTCTTACAGGTTGTTGTTACAATTTATAGGAACCTTATCTTGAATTTCAGAGATAAGTTCAAAGAAACAGCCTAAGTAGCCAATTAAGGGGCCAGAGAGATGACTGAACGGTTAAGGACACACACTGCTCTTTCAGAAGATTCAAGTCCAATTCTCATCATTCATGTTAGGAAGCTTACAAAAAAAAACCTCCCTCTGGAGGATCTGACATCCTTTTCTGACCTCTGCAGCCACTGCCCTCACATTCTCAAACATATGCACCCAGAACTGTAACCAAATATGGCTGTATTTAGGCTATAGTTAGGTAAACAGTTTTCTGTGTTAAAATTATAGTGATGCATTGATGATTAAAGAAGGGATCAGGATACAATTTGATGATCTCAAGCAAAATAATCAAGAGTGGTACAGGACTTCCTATGCTGAACTTTTTTTTGCATGATTTAGAAAATGTGTGCCAGTAGGACATTCTGAGAATGGAGTCATGGGTCAGTTCTAATGACATGTGGATAAATGACCCAGCTGTTCTGGGCTCACCTCTGTGTAAATACTGACTCCACTCTTTTTCTGTATCCCTCCTAGCCAATTGTAGAGGAATTCTAATCCAGGAACATGACTGCTTTGGCAAGGGATCATATCCACAGATATGATCCGGTTGTAATGTAGACATGCCATACACCTTTAATTCTTCTGGTTCAATACATATATTTAATCCCCCTGGTTGGGATACAGTCTTTAGTATACATCTTTAATCCCAAACAATGGTGTTTAATTGAGTAGCAGACAAAGTGACAAATCAGAGAAAGGTTTGACAAAAGGTCTGATAGAATAGTCCTAGTTCTCAGAAGACAGACAGGGAAGGGAAGCTACTTAAAAAGCAATAAAGGTAAAAGAATTCAATGTAATTCAATTCACTACAGTTTACTTTTGAGCAGTTGTTTGAGCACAAAAGAAAGTATTATGAGTGAGGAGGAAGTCTTTCTCATGGGAGATTTCAGTATGACTTCATCAAAGGTTATGGTAGACAAGAGTGGTAAATGTTAACTCTTACCATGGTCAGTAGTACATTTAGAACAATAATAAAGATATTCATGTCAGTAGCACTGGTTTCAGTCAGATGATGTTATTAATAATAACTTATAGTCTTAGCCACAACAGATAAGACTGTTCAAACTACAACTTGGTTTAAGGCGAGACATTTCAGTTGAGACTTTTCTCCAATTTTGCTCTCTTCTCTGACTGATTGAAGGCCAGGATATATTGATTTTAATACTTCCACTTCGTTTTTATCTTGAGCTTGAATTCAAAGCTCTGGTTAGGAAATTGCAGTCCAAAAGTCTATGTTTCCCAGTATTTTAGTTTGGTTCATCTGCTTTTCCTCTCAGGAGCCTTCTTCATTGAAATTCCTTTACCCTAAGGGTTTAACAACCTCTGTTCCCTTAAGGAATCCTAAGCATGTATGACTCCTCTGAACTCTGGATGCAGGGCTTCCATTAATGTGGAATAACTTAAGAAGCTGAGGTCTACTCTTGCATCCACAGTGGATCCATGGGTCTCACTTTGAGCCTCCTGATCTTTCCTGTGATCTCTGTGGACACACTCACTTTCACTGGCAGACTCAAGTTAAAGCTCCTCCCTATCTCAGTGGCCTTTCTTTTTCTCTAAGATGCTTCTCTCCATTGGTGGCTTTTCATTTTACTCTTTTAATTAACAAAATTGTGTATATTAATGATGTCTTAAAATGTACACACATTTTGGACTGACAACAAATTGCTATATTAGTACTTCACATGTGTTCTTTGTGGTAAGAGCACTAAACATCTACTTTCTTAGCAAATTTGAGGTATATTCATAATACATTATTGTTGTCATCATCATTATTATTTACTAAAGTTACCATATTGTTTAAGAGACAATATTGTTTAAGGAAGATGCTCTTCTCCCTAACCAAATTATCAGTTTCAAATCCTGATTAAATTATAACTTAATTTTATTTCAAATATATATACTTCTCTATTCCTATTTTAAAATCTTCTTGCCATTCCTTCTCTGCCTTATAGTATACTTGAGCCTCGCTTCTGCTTTTCAAACTGTCTACTACCAGATTACTCTATTAAAATCAAATTTCATGCAATCCAAATGCCCTGCTTACAATTTTTGTGTGAACTCACAGCCTAAAGATTTAACAGGGGGTTATAGGTTGTAGGAAGTCTTTTAGTGCTGAACTTAAACCAACCTCTCAGCTTCTGCGATTCTTACAAAGCCTAGGGACATGCTGTACTAGAATCATAACCACAACCATTTTTTCCACAACATACGAACTATTTCTATGCTTTCATGCTTTTCTGCATGGCTTGATATGGCCTGATGTGCAGAGCTTTGAGACATGATTTAAATATCACTTGCTCTGTTGCACATTTATTCTATGCCTACTGTAGTCTGTCCTTCCTTTTGTGTTTCAGTGGTATTTTGTGCATTTATTATGGTGATTCCATATGGCTTTTAGAACTGTCAGTGACATCTGTCTACTGCACTCAGTTGACAGCTTCTCAGGGACAGGGATTGTACAGTGTTTATACTTCTAGTTTTACAGCTCAGTGACTGACAGTAAATGTGAACACCATATGGATGAATGAAATCCAGCTCATTCTGCTCATTAATAGACAAGAAAACTATTCAGAGAGAAACAGAGGAATCAAACAGGTCTAAGCCACAGGGTTACTGGTCTAACCCAGATCTGAGTCCAAGTTCAAAGGCATTTTATTTCAGCTTCTGACCAGGAACAAATCTTCAAGCTCTCAACTTTTCAGAGTGGACC
This sequence comes from Rattus norvegicus, assembly GCF_021556685.1. Taxonomy (NCBI): domain Eukaryota; kingdom Metazoa; phylum Chordata; class Mammalia; order Rodentia; family Muridae; genus Rattus; species Rattus norvegicus. The sequence continues at coordinate 207,824,404 of NC_141535.1, read as the reverse complement.
CTTGCTTTGGAACACAGGCTGTGCCTTGGAGTTTCACCTCATTTCTAGCACGTATATAGTCTTAAGGAGATGTTGGTCACATAGCATCTCATTAAGACTCACAACTCTGTAAATAGCTGCAAGACAACTGAATATAGAAAGACCTTCCTGATCTCATTGAGAGACATTCCAATTTTCTAATACAAACTCAAGGAGCATTCAACCACCATCCCTAACTTCATTATTGCTTCTGTAGACTCTCTTTTCAAGTAAATCACTTCATTTTCTTCATATGGCTCTTAAGACAACTTGAGGACCTGCTATTTTGGGCATCACCTCTCCTTTATTAAAGGGTTCTTGATCCTGGTGTCCTTGACTGCATTTCTCATTGGATGCACAAAAAAGAAACCCTTGGGCAAAGAGCATAACTTGTTTGATTTCCCAGGCATTTGAAGAGATGGAAATACAACAGTATAGGTACAAAAGACAGATGTAGGTATGGTAGAAACATCATCACCAGAGTTTTCCTTGTAACATGTGTTTTCTGTTATGAACTCACAAATAAAAGGTGGTTCCAAAAACAGTTGAGATAGGGAACAAGAATATCTAAAATCAACTAAAGAGCATTTCTCCCCTGCTTGCCATAGGCAACAGCTATTCACAAGAGTGAAAAAGGAATAAAAGTTCTGGAGGGACAACTATGGCTCTTATGTAAAGCATCAGCCAGTTTGTCACAGAGCAGCCTCTCATGGGCACTTTTGTTGCACCTTAGCACAAGCTATCCACTCATGGTGTCAAAAAAGGAATGAGAGAAACACCTGAGAACTAAATGTTGCTGGCATGGCAGCCACAGGTCTTTCCCACATCTTGTTTTCCAATTCTCTTCCTCTGGGCTTTCTTGTCTCTCTTCTATCAAGAGAGGCAAATCCTCGCCAGTACTTGGCTCTGGAGGATGTTCTCACCCAACTTCTGGAAGACATATGATGGTTTACTGTCTTTGTTGATCCAGTGGGGAATGTGGTGGGTGGCCCACCAATGGCTTAGAAGGTATATTATTAAAGGCTAAACATTGTATCTATCTACCCATGGATAGGTCCAGGCAAACATATTGTTCTTTGAGAAAGGGTCCCCTGTTCATTGAAACTGATGGTGCTGTTAGGGGCAAGAATATTCTCCTCAGCCCTGACTAATGGACAGAAATCCTGAATTCCATCCACAGATCTTCCAAAATGGGAATTACCCCACATTGCACAAAGCTTTCTGCTGGTTCACCGTCTTCTGCATTATTGAGCATTATGGAGACCTCGAATGCCCTCTTGTCTATCAAGTTGGATCTAGAATACATATTTTGCCTTCCTAATGATGCATCTATATCTGCATGCATTCTCTGAGAATAGATATGCTATCTTAATATTTCTTATCAATTACTCATTTGCCAGTGAGTAAAAACCCATGCTTTGCTGGCAAATAGTAACTTACAGAAATGCATCTATAAATTGTGCATCTGCAGGTATAATTATAGAAGTGTCTCCAATGTGAGCATATAACTTAGCTCTTAGGCACCAACACCCATAAGCTTACTCTTGGTTATCTAAACTCTGTATCAGCAAAATAATGAAGTAACCCTTTCAAAATCGAAGCAATCATGATAGATTTTCCCCAGTGTCAGAGTTCAAATAACTTCATTTTCATTCCTAAGCATCCAATCAGAATGTCTCCTCAAAGTCAATCATTGCTGATTTGAAAGTAGAAAACAGTTTCTGGTGTATTACAGTAGCAGGAGTGATGGAGTTAATATGATGGAGTATTTGTAATGTTTAACTTATTTCAGACATGAAAAAGTAATATATAAAAAACATCAGTCATCTGGGAAAGGATAGTCATGACAAACACTTAAAATCTTTTAAATTTTTCTATTTAGATCCTCAAAGTCAGTCCGGTCAAGGAAGGTATAAGCTCAATTGAGGGAAATGTTGGTAGAGAGAGTGTTTTATGAGCTTTGTGTCCTGATGTAGACAAACCATATCATGTATTTCCCCATTACTGATGATGATGTAGTGGCTGGCATCTCTGATATGGAAGTGAATGAACTGAACTGAAGAAATGAAAAATAATTAGTGATACAATAGTAATACAACCCCTCCCAGCACTTACAAAATGCTGTTATGTCTTCACAATTTAAGCCCTGAAAACTTGTGTTTATACTTTCTTTGTACATTGGTTCATTCAATTATGTTTAATTGGCAAAATTATACTCATTTGTCATGTACAAATTGATAGTTAAAAATTATATGCACTTTGTTGGATAACACTGAATAACCCATATACTATCTCACATTCTACATAACCTCATTCATACTATGTAGCTGTTGAGTGTCTACTAATTTGAGCAAAATTCCGTGCACACTTGCAAATAAGTAGATTTTTACAGGATCAAAGTTGGAATATGTAACCATATTGGGAAAAAATATAAAAATTTAGGAGTGATTTTACATGTTCTCTTTCCTGAGGTGCCGAAACAGATCTTAGGGTCAGTGGTTAAGTGGTAAAAAAATCCTTTAGTCATAGGACTATGCTAGCTTCCCAGTAGACTTGCAGGCACAGAGTGTGTAGCAGAAAACAGTAACTGTGTAAACTTTTAAAATTATAAAGAATATTGGTTTTCCCCCAGGATAGCTAAAACTATCCTCAACAATAAAAGGACTTCAGGGGGAATCACTATCCCTGAACTCAAGCAATATTACAGAGCAATAGTGATAAAAAAACTGCATGGTATTGGTACAGAGACAGACAGATAGACCAATGGAACAGAATTGAAGACCCAGGAATGAACCCACACACTGATGGGCACTTGATTTTTGACAAAGGAGCCAAAACCATCAAATGGAAAAAAGATAGCATTTTTAGCAAATGGTGCTGGTTCAACTGGAGGTCACCATGTAGAAGAATGCAGATCGAACTATTCTTATCACCCTGTACAAAGCTTAAGTCCAAGTGGATCAAGGACCTCCACATCAAACCAGATACACTCAAACAAATAGAAGAAAAACTAGGGCAGCATCTCGAACATGTGGGCACTGGAAAAAAATTCCTGAACAAAACACCAATGGCTTATGCTCTAAGATCAAGAATCGACAAATGGGATCTCATAAAACTGCAAAGCTTCTGTAAGGCAAAGGACACTCTGATTAGGACAAAACGGCAACCAACAGATTGGGAAAAGATCTTTACCACTCCTACAACAGATAGAGGGCTTATATCCAAAATATACAAAGAACTCAAGAAGTTAGGTCATAGGGAGACAAATTACCCTATTAAAAATGGGGTTCAGAGCTAAACAAAGAATTCACAGCTGAGGAATGCCGAATGGCTGAGAAACACCTAAAGAAATGTTCAACATCTTTAGTCATAAGGGAAATGCAAATCAAAACAACCCTGAGATTTCACCTCACACCAGTGAGAATGGCTAAGATCAAAAACTCAGGTGACAGTAAATGCTGGCGAGGATGTGGAGAAAGAGGAACACTCCTCCATTGTTGGTGGGATTGCAGACTGGTACAACCATTCTGGAAATCAGTCTGTAGGTTCCTCAGAAAATTGGACATTGAACTACCTGAGGACCCAGCTATACCTCTCTTAGGCATATACCCAAAAGATGCCCCAATATATAAAAAACACGTGCTCCACTATGTTCATAGCAGCCTTATTTATAATAGCCAGAAGCTGGAAAGAACCCAGAGGACCTTCAACAGAGGAATGGATACAGAAAATGTGGTACATCTACACAATGGATTATTACTCAGCTATCAAAAACAATGAGTTTATGAAATTCATAGTCAAATGGAGGGAAATAGAAAATATCATCCTGAGTGTGGTAACCCAATCACAGAAAAACACACATGGTATGCACTCATTGATAAGTGGCTATTAGCCCAAATGCTTGAATTACCCTAGATGCCTAGAACACATGAAACTCAAGACGGATGATCAAAATGTGAATGCTTCACTCCTTCTTTAAAAGGGGAACAAGAATACTCTTGGCAGGGAATAGGGAGGCAAAGATTAAAACAGAGGCAGAAGGAACACCCATTGAGAGCCTGCCCCACATGTGGCCCATACATATACAGCCACCAAATTTGACAAGATGAATGAAGCAAAGAAGTGCAAGCCGACAGGAACCAAATGTAGATCTCTCCTGAGAGACACAGCCAGAATACAACAAATATATAGGCAAATGCCAGCAGCAAACCACTGAACTGAGAACGGGACCCCCCGTTGAAGGAATCAGAGAAAGAACTGGAAGAGCTTGAAGGGGCTCGAGACCTCATATGAACAACAATGCCAAGCAACCAGAGCTTCCAGGGACTAAGCCACTACCCAAAGACTATACATGGACTGACCCTGGACTCTGACCTCATAGGTAGCATTGAATATCCTAGTAGGATCACCAGTGGAAGAGGAAGCCCTTGGTCCTGCCAAGACTGAACCCCCGGTGAACGTGATTGTTGGGGGGAGGGCAGCAATGGGGGGAGGATGGGAAGGGGAACACTCATAAAAAAGGGGGGATTTAGGGGGATGTTGGCCCGTCTACCTGGAAAGGAAATAACACTCGAAATGTAAATAAGAAATACTCAAGTTAATAAAAAAATGCAATTAAAAAAAAGAATATTGGTTTTCATTGTATTTTATGGCTTCCCTCTATTTATGTAATTAAAATAAAATCATTGCTATGGTATCAAATGTCCTTTTATAAAATTCTTTTGTGGGGCTAAGTTGTGCCTTAGCATGCACAAGGCCCAGGGTTTGATCTTTGGGGTTGGGTATTGGGTGTTTCAAAAGCCCAAGTCAGGTCCAGTGTCACTCTCTGTTCCTGCTGCCTGCCAATCCTTGTGAAGAACTCCCAGCTGTTCTCCAGCACTATGTCAGCCCGCATGCTGCAGTGCTTGTCGCCATGACGACAACGGACTAAACCTCAGAACTGCACCCCAGCCCTTACTTTCCTTATAAGAGCTGTGGTGGTCAGTATCTCTTCACAGTAGCAACTGGGTGACATGCTGCCCTGATGGACGTTCTGGGAGTAGCTGAGGACTCACTGAAAGCTCAGCTCTGTGCCATTGATGAGCATCTAACTGTTCTATAAAAAGTTAATCCACAAAGCAACACAGACACACCCTCCACTGTCAAGAGGATGCTGTTATTTGCACTCAGTACTAATGTTGGAAAGAAAGGCTACACAGATGAAGCAATTTCTGTAACACTAACAGTAGTCAGGATTGTGGATGGACATAAAGTAACAAGCTCCCCAGAGCGTGGGGAAAGGGCAGATATTAGGGACTGTTGGGTCAACAGGCAGCTGAGAGGAAACGAAGTCAAGAATTGGACTCATCCCCTTGGGTCATAATTTGCAGCCTTTAGGTGACCCATACTAAAAGTTTTAGCAACATCTAAAACCACTGGAAGCTGTCATCAATCCACTGGGTACCAAAAGCTTGTCAGCTCATTTCTTACTTTCAAAGGGAAAGGCTCCTGCTCGTTTTGACAGCTCGGTGGGCAATAGTATCCAAGGTGATGCCCGGGTTAGCAGCACTAGGAACATCAGCAGTGCCCAGGTGCACTTCCGACATGGAAACTCTAGGGTTTGTATCTAGTCACCAGGCACCCAAGAGATTTAAAATTATTTGAAACTCCAGTCATAGTCTTTTAAATTTGTGAGGGGTGTTTTAGAAGGGAATGTTAGGTATTTAGATAACTGAATTTTCCAAGCATTGTAACCAATGGTGGGTTTACATGAGTGTTAAAATGAAAAGAAATTCAACACTCACACATGTGTGTGTGTGTGTGTGTGTTTGTGCATATGTGTGTGTGTATACATGTATCACTAGCCCTATGTGCCATTCCTCAGGTAGTCTCTATACTTTGTTGGAAACAGAGCCTCTCACTGGCTTGGCACTGGTCTAATAAACTAGGCTGGGTAGCTGGTAAGATCAGGACTCTCTCTGGTGCTGGGATAACAGGTGTGATCCAGCTATCTCTAAAGGTCAGTGCAAAAGGTTCTGTCCAACTCACATCTGTGAGAGTAGTGCTTGAAGTAAGGGAGTCATGGAGTAAGAGGTGACACGGTATTTGGCCACTCTGATAATGTGGGATGATGTAGAAATGCTTGCACTAATCTTTCAGTCTCTATGTGGAGTTAGGTATAGGTATAGATAGATATAGATATAGATATAAATATGGATATGGATATGGATATAGATATGGATATGGATATAGATATGGATATGGATATAGATATGGATATGGATATAGATATAAATATAGATACATATAGATAGATATAGTAGATAAAGATAGGTAGATAGAAAGATAGATAGATAGATAGATAGAAAGAAAGATAGATAGATAGATAGATAGATAGATAGATAGATAGATAGATAATCATCATTCTCATAGCAATACACTATGGGTAATGAAGCTAAGTACATTCAGAGACTGAGGAAATGGCTCTAAGGGTCTAGTATTTTCTACTCAAGCATGAAGCCCAGACCAGATCCCCACCATCCACATAAAAGGCTGGAGTGGCTCTGAGCATCTGTAACCCCAGCACAGGTGAATGGAGACAGGCAGATCCTTGAAGCTCGCAGACCAGCCAGTGTCTCATAAAGCTATGACCTAAAACTTGCTATGTACTTAAGGATCAGCCTGAAATTTGGATCCTCCTGGTCTATACCCTAAGTGCTAGAATTGCAGGTGTGTGCCACTAAGTCTTGTTTATGCTGTGATAGGAATCATCTCCAAGTTTTCTTGCATAAGAGTCAAGCACTCTACACCTAAGGTTACATTTCTAAGCCTGGGAACAATCTCTTAAAAGAAAGTTCTCAACACATCTTAACATCAGCATACTGGGAAACAAGGCTTAAGAAAGGAAAGATGAAGGGTTAACAGAGAAGCAAATAAAATTTTCTCTTAAGGTTGACATATGGTATAGACACTCAAACAGAATTTTAAAATTTGAATGCAATAGAAAGTAACGAGAGGAGAACACTTGAACCTACCTTTGGTTTTAGATCTACAAATTACAAAGAGCCACTGATTTTTTTATACTACGAAAAAGATACACATCTCCCCATCAGACTGTGAGGTGTCTACTGACAGCTAGCTGTATCTGAGGATTGCCATGGACCTCATGGAGGCTCTTCCTCACTCTCTGATATCAGCCAACAGTCTTTCCTTTATCTTCTGTTGTTGTGCAATTTAGTTTCATTTTTCCTTTCTTTTCTTTTTTCTTTTCGCTGTAATAAAACATTGATTTCTATCGTATGCTGGGATTGGAAGCTGAGTGGTCTTCTAGCCACGACTACATTAAAGAAGTATGTATTCAGTAGACTCAACCATAATCCTCTGAACAGAAGGACTGTCCTTTTAATGAAAAGGAGCTTTTGAGGTAGCGGGCTTGCCTGGGAAAGGAGGAATGATATTCTTTGCAATTTTAGTTGGCTCCCTGGCAGCCATTTTTTTCTTTCTTTTTTTCTCTTTTACTTTTTTGTTTTGGCTTTCATCTCTTTCCATCTTTAAACCGACTGCCAGAAAAAAAATGACTTTAAGGCCACTGGTGTTTACTGAAAAACAAAATGAAGACTAGACATTTGAAAGATTGTATTTTTACGGGGTACTAAATGATGATTACATAGGAAATCCTTATACTGCATTGAGCTATAAAAAAATGCTTGATGAGAAAGCATAGAGAAAGGCATGATTGAGACCCAAAAATAAATGAATGAGGCAAATCTTGGAACATGAACTCATTTTGCAGCCTGGCCTCATTTGTGCTTGGTACAAGGACAGCATTCCCTAATAGTGCTCATGGTGTATTAGGAAGTGGTATAATTACAATTCAAATGTGAAACCATAACAGCCCTAAAGCAACTGAATATTTAAGCAAGCCAATTTAAAGGCTTCCATTACATAATGCTAAATACATTTTTAAAAATGGGTTCAAATACCTTTAATTTCAGCTTATGATATACACATTTACCCTATAAATTATATATATTATATAATTATATAAATTATATATACACATTTATCCCATAAGTTCATATATATACATACATATATATATATATAAATCTTTCATTATCATTTTTAAGGATGACATAGCACTTACCCTGAATAAAAATATACATGCTATTCTTACATCTGATGTGTCAATGTGAGTTGGTTGTCTCCAAAACCCTATGAGGCATTACTTCATCTTAAAGGAACTGAATATGAAGAGTAATTTTCCCAAGGCCTCAGAGGTAGGAAAAATGGCAGACCTGAGAATCAAATACACCCAGCCTAGCTCTGGTTTTAACTGTACTTTTCATGTGGATTATGGTAGAAATGGCTTTGAAACATATGTTAATATACGAGTTAAATATATTTATTGATCACTACCTATCTTGCCATTTTGATATTTCATAGTTTTGTTTTATCTAGAAAAGGTAAATATTTAAACTTCTGAACTCGAGGGACATTTTCTTCCAGTTGTGTATTTTTGCATAAATCACAAGCATGGGGACCTATTCATTTAAAATATCTTAATTAATGCACTCAAATATGTTCTGATAGTTACACTTATTCAAACAAAGAGAAGATAGACCTTCTATTGCCTGGCAGGATGAATAAGGACCAATAACAGAAGTTTCTGTAATCTATTCTTAGACTACTGCATCATCCTTTGAGAATCAACCTGCTGTTCTGAAATGCCTTTTGAATGTATTAAGCTTCAAACCTGGGACGAACTACTTAACATAGCAGAGCAGACATGGCTACCAGGTTCTCTGAGCACCCCTTAGTCCCTACCTGTCACAGGGTATGTCTGCTGTACCCCACCTCCTACGATGAACATTAACTTTCCATCCCAGAGACTTAGCTGCCCTACCCCAGAGGTCTTCTCTAGATAATCTAGACATTTTGGTAGCCCTCCCCTTCCCTCCTCACATGGCTCACCTCAGTCTGGTCAGACCCACTCTAGATTCCCCTAGATGTGTCTCTGATTCTTGCTGTGCTCTCCCACATACCTACAGTAGACATTCTCTTCCACCATACTGGGAACAGTCATGCTCTCTCCTTTCCTTCAGAATGCAGTTTGAGGAAGGGGAATGAAGTTACATTATAGGAGGGAGAGGGAAATCTAACAAGACCCTACCCTTAGATGAATTGCTACAGGAAATCAATGGTTGATGAGAGAGAATCAATCTTCTCCATGGACGAATCCACAAATAGTTTATCCAACCCTAAGTGGTCAGCATGAAATGCATATACATAATAAAATCGACACCAAATTGACTTAGTATGTGGTATTAACATATGTGTGTGCATGTGTGTATGTGCACACATATGGGCTTATATATGTAACAATAATAATTAAGAAGAGATGAATCTGTAAGAAATCAGTAGGACACATGAGGAGTTGGAGGAGGGAGAAAATGGTGCAAATGCAGTAGTTGTGCGTGAAAGTCTCAGAAAATAAGTGGAGAAGAAGGAAAGTATATATGTATATATATACATATATGTGTATATATATGTGTGTGTGTACTGATTAAATATTTTCTTGTACATGTTCTACAGCGTAGGAGAAGCCTACTGAACAGATATGAAGAACTTTTATTTATTTAACCATTGATGAAAAATGCATGAATTTGAAGTCCACTGCCTCTTCAAGTTTACAAAATTTCTAAGCTATTTCTCCATTTCTCCATTCTTCGGGGTTCTGGCTGACATCTCCAATATTTGAACATTTGTTGGAAAAAGATACTAAAAAATCTGAGTTATTGGATTTTCAGTAGGAAATCAATCTACCCAGCCCAACCCTTCAAATTCTTCAGAACACTTGAACATAAATAATCTTAGAGTCTGCTTGGCTGCTGGCAAGTCCTATTGCCAGCTGTCAAAATATTTATAGTTCTGATATTTTAACTCTTAGCCAGAGTGCTGATGAGAACATAAAATTGCATATCTAGGCCCTCTGGCTTGATTTCCATAACTGCTCAGCAGTACCCAAAGATAGCTGGAGAAGCAAATTCCTTTGACCCTTCTTTCTGCTTCCTTTAGAAACAGAAGTGTTTCTAATATCTTATTGTGAGTGTAACTAGTTCTAATTTTTCCTCATGTTGACACTGAGTGCTAAGTCTCTCATGCCTTCCATCCTGCTCCCTGGTGACAGTATAACAGAAGGCTCCCCTGCAGACCGTGACACTAACTGTCGTCCCAGAGCCCAACAACTGCCCATAATTCTCTGCTTTCAACTTTGTGTTAATCTTAAGGGTCTTACACAGTGTTGGACCTGAACCTACATATTAGAAAGAGTCTTCCTCCTAAACTTGAGAACACTCCCACTTGGTAAGATTTCCTCAGAGCTACAGAACATTTCAAAAATGACAGTTTTCTGACCCCATGCTTATCCCATTTCACAGTTGACAGACATGGGAAATTTGTGGTTCAATACCAAAAGATAGTTATAACAGAAATTTGAAATCATGCAAACACTTGAGTCCTGGGACTAAAATACTTGGCAAAGTTTTCTCTCAAAAATCACTGGGAAAGATTCCATGTAATGAGCAATTCTGCGCATAGTTTGTTGGCCAGCAATTTTAGATGAATATTAAAATCCCAAGCAAGTTTTCTTTTAAAACCTTAATTTTAATTTCTCCATATTAGCTTAAAATTAACTTAAAGTACTGCTACAATGAACCTACTTGTAATATTGAACATTCATTTGAAAAGTTTAGTTAGCATACATTTTTAATAATTCATGATACCACTTGAATAGTGAAGTAAATTAAAATTTTTAAAAATTCTTAAAAGTAGCAAAACTAAATCTCTACTGAATAATCATGCATAAACCTCAAAGTTGCTTCTAGTTGACATTATTATTATTTTCATAAAGAATGATATTTACCTCTCTTCTTCCAAAAGCCCTGGTTCTGTTCAGTTGTTAGCCCTCTCAGGAAGAAATGAGCCTTTAAGAGGCTAGGGCTACTTTCAACCCCAAAGTATAAATAAATTGTCAATCCCAATCACCCTGTGTACTCAACTGACAGTGTCTAAGACTTGAGCTGTGAAAAAATCTGGGTCAATGAGGCAGAAGATGTCTACTAGAGATGGGTGCTTCTAAAACAGGGCTTCTTGCTTATAAACATCCCTGAGTCCAGGAACTGTTAATTTCACTGGATATCATCATGCCTGGGGTTGGTTTCCAGGATAATCAATTGTTCAATCATGAAGAAAGCCACTTACAATTGAGAAGGCACATATTCCAGGTCTGGGGGATGGGTGGGGTGGGAACATCCTTGTGGAGATGGGGGGTGGGGGAGGAGGTATGGGATGTAGAACAGTCGGAAGGTGGACTGGGAGGGGAATAAAATCTGGATTGTAGGTTTGGTGATTTAGCTCAGTGGTAGAGTGCTTGCCTAGCAAGCTCAAGGTCCTGGGTTCGGGCCCCAGCTCTGAAAAAAAAGAAAAGAAAAAAAATCTGGATTGTAAAAATAAATAAAAATTTTTTTGGAAGAGAAGGCACATATTATTGACATATTCAGAGATGGGGCACCTGGGCTACTCCTCTAATAGTCAACACTGAATTAATCATCATGGAGACATATTGATTCAATTGTATATGACCTCATACAGCTTCTTGCTCTTTAAGTGGTTAAGATAAAGTTTGCTAATGTTTGGAAATGAAGCCAATTAAATTGATACAAACAGTATGGATCTAAACTTGTAAAGTACTGTAAAGATAAAATTTAACATATATTATATATAACTGTTGTAGATACAAAATATTTTATGTCATCTCTCCTGAACTTACATTAAAACTGCATCTGAACCAATGAGATTCTGTTAAACAATGCAGAGAAGAATCTACACTATCCTGGCAATGCAGCTGCCAATGGCCTAGAGTACCCAGCTATCAAGCACTGTGTTACAGCAAGGGCTGGTACAAACTGAAAAGTCCCGAAGAATAATAAGAATGTGAGTGGATTTTGAGGTCTCAAAACCCCTGTCCCATACACATACAAAAGAATGGAGAGGGCTCAATTAATACATTTTATAAGGATTACACATTTGAATTATGTTGGGGATATATATGGCTAGTAGTAAATATTTATGTAAATTTATATTACTTTTCATTTTTGATAGGACAAAATTTAAATACAATTTCCATTTTTATATTTATTTCATTGGATATTTTCTGTATTTACATTTCTTTTTTTTTTCTTTTTTTCCGGAGCTGGGGACCAAACCCAGGGCCTTGTGCTCCCTAGGCAAGGGCTCTACTGCTGAGCTAAATCCCTAACCCCTGTATTTACATTTCTAATGTTATCCCCTTTCTTTCCCTCTCCCATCACCCATCCCTCCTCCCCCTGCTTCTATGAGGATGCTCCCACTCCCACCTCCCTACTCCCACCTCAAAGCCCTAGCATTCCCTTATACTGAGAAAATGAGCCTTCACAGGGCCAAGGGCTTTTCCTCCTACTGATGCCAGACAAGGCCGTCCTCTGCTCCATATGCAGCTGGAGCCATGGGTCCTGCCATGTGTACTCATTGGTTGCTGGTTTAGTCCCTGGGAGCTCTGGGGGGAGGGAAGGTCTGTTTTGTTGATATTGTTATTTTTCCTATAGTTGCAAACCCCTTCAGCTCCTTCAGTCCTTTGTCTAATTCCTCCATTGGGGTCATCATGCTTGGTCCGATAGTTAGCTGCAAGCATCCTCATCTGTATCAGTAAGGCTCAGGCAAAGCCTCTCAGGAGACATCTATATACTTTCACTGGGCCTTAGGGTCTGGATGAAAAAATCTTTTGACCTATCTGAAGCTATGAATAATGGCATGGAGACCATGATTATTAAAACTATTTAAGATTTTAGAAAGATTCAGATCTCAGGAGAGAGCTGCATTGATGTCATGGATAGACCTTTTGAAGTTTTATTTAGCATGCAGATCTGATCAATTTTCTAAGAATGTACAGATACGAAATTAAATCTAGAGAAAGCTTTGAAAAAACCAACCATTATGTGCCCTCATTATAGTGTCTTGATCTTTAAAAGGTAAAATACCCCATGGTAGTTAGTTCATGAAGCTACTGGGCATATATCTATCTATAGATAGTTTAAATACAAACCCAATAAATTAGATGCTCCAAGAGGGATTTCTAATGAACTGTCTTGACGTCACTCATGTTCCTGAATTAGATCCTACTCTCATATGTCAATCACATCTGACAACTAATCTGTAGCAATCACTTTATCATCCATTACCCTTATGTAGTTTAAAATGAGCTCACAGAATTTGCGCATTGAGCTAAATTTTAATACCTTCCTACCTAAAGCCAATGTTATTAATATTTCTTTGTGTATGTATTAGCATTTCTAGGGTTTCTAACCTCTTTTATCTTGACTATATTTTTTTCTACCACAGAGGATTTACAAATGACCTTTTTATGCCCTGAGTTATTTGAATACAAGAAGTTCAATAAATTCTTCTTTATGAGTTATTTCCACTTGTATACCTCTTCATCTTGACATTATTTAAACATACTTTCTTTCTGGTCTATTTTTAACTAGTTTGTTTTCCCTATAAGGCTTTTAATTAATCTCTGGTATTTGTCGGAGATGAAGATTTATCCTTTGGTTTATAGTGGACCTGTTAATGAAGGCTCTCACAGAATATTCACATTTTATGATACGTTGCACACATACATACATACATACATACATACATACATAATATGCACATACACTGATGCACAGACTTGCACACACATACACACACACATACACACACACATACACACACACACACACTCACACACACACCTCAGTGTAGAGCTTTAAGGAAGGTTTAGTAAAGCAGTCATACAAATCAGTCACCAAAGAAAAGAAACCATAAAGGCACCCTTTCAAACTACAGACCTCTGATGGTATAGCTATAAAATAGATCATTAATGTGACTTACATAAGCCCTATAAAATCTGCATATTTCTCCAACTTTCGCTTGTCAATAGTTTCAGTTCCTATAACAATGTCCAAACTGACTACATTACAATGATGACTTTCTGATGTTTGATTTTAATCTTTGCACCACTGAAACTCTGACCCTTACCTGGTATGGAGATGACATCGATCAACTTACTTCTGAAGAAAAATAGAAAAGAGGAAGGGGGAAACAGGAAAGAAAGATGGAGATGTAGGAGGGAGAGAGTGGAGGATGGACAGGGAGAAAGGAAGATGTAGGAGAGAAAGAATGAAGGACGGACAGGGAGAAAGGAAGGTGTAGGAGGGTGGAGTGGAGGGTGGACAGGGAGAAAGGAAGGTAAGAAGGTGAGGAAAAAGGAAGGAAGGGAGGAAGGAGTGGATGTAAGAAGAATTAAAACCATTTCATAAATTGTGTTATTAGATATGCTGCATGGAAGATCCAACCAGGGCAATGTATATTAGTATCATTGCCATGCGATATATTATATATATATAAAATATATATTATATATATATTATACAACACCAGTGGCAGACTCTTTTGTCTTGTTCCACACAACCACATCCAGACTACACATCTGGGAGGAAAACTTATCAAAGCACAGCCTCAGCATTGCTTTGATGAATTTTCCTCCTAGATGTCAGGCACCAGGAAGCCTCTTCTTCCACAGTATTATTAGCATCCACAAGTTCTAAATTTTACCATCTGTATTATTTCTACTCATTTTCTATCCACTATAAACTGAGAGGAATTTAGAAAAATCATAATTAATAAAAAGTACAAAATAGTATTTAAATATGACCACATTTAAGACAGTACTCTGAAGAGGGGTTACTATCGAATTTTCTATCATCCTCGTTCTACTTAATGCTCTTAATTTTCTCCAAATTCAAAATTGCCATAATACATAAACTAATATGGTTGATTATTTCAGCTCAATTTTATATTGGTTCATTGGATGAATATGTTTCTGTCTGCAAAACTAGTACCTCTTACTTTGTAAGTGCCATGCCATTCACCGACATCTTAGTTCTTTGATTTTCGTGGTGAATTGTGATTCCTTACTCTAACTTTCTCCACTATTGTTGGTCTGAGGTTTCTGTGGAAACCTCAAATACACATTAATCGCTGCTCTATTCCTGTGTTTGAGACTTTTTAGTCTCACACAAATTTCACAAAGTATTAAAATCAAATGGACTAAGTGGAACACAGACACTCCTCCCTTTCAAACCCAACAGTGGAGCCCAGAATGTGTGCTAGAGAGTCATGGGAAACAGTGGGTTAAAGAACCAATGGTTTCCAGTTCAAATTACTTAACACTGTGCAAATTACTTAGTGGTTGGGTTGCTGTTTCTTCTTCTGAATAGGAAGAGTGTGAGTAAAGAAACAGAAACAGAAAATGGCATAGCTGTGGTAAGAATTCAATCTCCTCTTCCATTAGCGTCTTCCAAAGTAGGAGCTCATATACAATGAGCATCCACTATAAGGAGACTGGGAAGCAAAGAGTCCAGTGACTGATGAGCCCCACGACCCATTGCATTAATTAATAGAACATCCAACATCAAACCCAGCCACATCTGATTTTTAATCTGCCCTCACACATATTAGTTCTCATTTTATCTCCACCAAACCAAAATATACCCAACAAGGTAACCCAAAATATCCTCTAGTTACGTGTATATCTTCCTGGGCTACCACAGCACATCCTTTCATTCTGGTTTATAAAGGAAGTGGGGGTGCATCTTGAGTATTCTCCTTGGTACTGAAATAAGGTTTGGAAATGCTCTTTGTGAGATTATGTGTAAATTTACCTGTACACTTCAAGAACTGTTAGCGTTCCTGGGGTGGATAAAAGAAAATCTCTCTTCCCCTTTCCTTACTGATAAATACCTGACAAAGGTTTGAAATACCAGAAATAAGTTCTCATCTAAACTTTGCAATTATTTTGTCTACATGACTGTATAACTCGAATTTTTTTCAGCCATGATTTTATCATCTGTAAATGGCTGTGATACCTATGTCATAGAATCACTGAGGTAGTCTCTGAGTAGTAGAGTGCCATAAAAGTGGCTGACCTGGGGCTACCACCATAGCTTATCTGTTAAGAGTGTTCTTGCAGAGGACCAGAATTCAGTTCCCAAATCCCCATCAGGAAGCTCATGAGTTCACAACCAACCACCTGTAACTCCAGTTTTAGGAGATCCAATGCCTTCTTCTGGCCTCCACGGATACCCATATGCATGTGTGCATATTAACACACACACACACACACACACACACACACACACACACACACACTTTTAAAGTGCCAAATTTTTTAAATTGGAGAGTCTTTATTATTGCTAGTCTCATTATCACATTGTCATAGTCTACATGAATGCCAGGATGAACGGCATGGAGCTTCTAGACTAAAACCTGCAAGTCCAGAAGGTTATATCCACACAGAAGCTTCCTTAATCCAATTATATCCTATCTTTTGTTTTAAACATTACATGGATTCTATTCCAACTCATAGGTTGCAGAATACTGCTTCCCAGGAAGAGTTTCTGGCCTATGATAGCTGATAGTCCTGATATGGGCTATCAGATCCTATATCCCAGAATGCATACCTGGGACCTCATCTCACAACCTGTCACTTTGACTCCCATTCTGATCAACCTTTTCTTATTCTAGATGCTCCTTCCATTCCCTAGCTCCTTCTGTCCTCCACGTGGACTTGCTCTGCTCTCCCTCTCAGAGTTCCATTTCTAGCTTCTATCCCTTCTTTGGCCCTGGGACAGCACTGGTATCTGATACGGTGTGACTCCATGTTAGGGTTACTTCCTAAAAGCCCACTTGCCCAAGCGGCCAAGCTTGTCTTGGCTCACCTATTCCCCAGTTCACCAGAGGTTCCCTCTGCTTTTTTGATCAAATTTATCTTGAGCACCAGGACTGTTATATGCCCCTTTAATTACAAAACAAAACCAAAAACAAAAACCCAGAAACAATGTATTCTGTCTGAATCGTCTGTCTCTTTTCTCCCATGCTCAGGTTTTTGGACTTGGACTGCTGATACTGCCAAACCGTTTTGCTGCTTCAGATCCTTATGGTCCGTTCTCATCAGCATGCCATGGACCTGACTGCTTTTACAAGCATCCTTTGCAAACCTTTACGCATTTCCCCTTTCCGACTCCTTTCAGCTCTCCCTTCTAAGTGGAAGAAGCCAATACATCAGTACATTCTCGCCATAAAGGCTGTGCAAATCTAATGAATCTAATCAAAGACGTTCATGAAAAGCTGGTTTTTATGTGCTCTTTGAAGCTGTCCCATGAATAGAAATCTTAATTAGACGACCAAATTTAAGACAGTGGACCTTGCAAGAAAGCCAAACATGCTTAATTCTTGATACTGTAAACTAAAAAAAAAAAATCTGCATTTCACCTACCCAGGACACTGCCGCTCTAGTTCATAAATATGTCAAAGTCTTCAAGAAAGAATTTTAGTATTAAGCCTCAAATTGCTACAGCAGTGTGGAAATGTGTACAGTTCACTTTCATTTTCAATTCCTTTTTTTTTTTTTTCGGAGCTGGGGACCGAACCCAGGGCCTTGCGCTTGCTAGGCAAGCGCTCTACCACTGAGCTAAATCCCCAACCCCTCATTTTCAATTCCTAATGAGATGATTGACGACAGTTAATACAGATGAGCACACTTGTGCAATTTGGGAAAATTTGAGTTGAGATAAATTAATAATTTACAGAAGCAAAGCAGCAGTAACATGACTGCAACAATTTAAACTTTAATCATTGATTTTCAGCATAACCTTTAAGATTGTACAAATATTTACTTTTTAGCCTTAGCGTTGTCCTGTTGAAAAGAATTAGTCAAAAATTATATATATATATGTATATGTATATATATATATAATAAAAGTTAACTTCTTACTAACTAATTTTATTTTGCAGCTGTAATTATAGTTGGTAAGGAAAAACATTATTTCTAAAACAATTTTGACACATGAGACCCATGTGCTAAATATTGCTCTAGATTCCTTAAAACTCTAAACCGATATTTTTATTTTTCTTGATAGTTTACTAAATTAAATGATTCACCGACATAGAATTACTTTTGGATGGCAGGTAGGCCAAGAAGATTAAATGAGATTGTTGGACAAAAATATGCAGTATAGCTCATCTCTTCAAGTTAGTGATGGACTGTGGACTTCACTGTGATTGGAATGTAGTATGCACTAAAACCCGTTCTATGTAGTTATACAGTCCTTTAATGTTGTAGATGATTTCCCTCTCCAGTCTTGCATAATTCCCTCGGCCTACCAAACTCCCTGACCTGAGTGGCTGCACACACTGTCTTCTTTGAATCTTCTTTACTTCATTCCTTAAGTAGTTATCATATCCTCTGCTTTAATGGTTCCACTTTCTACCCCCTCACCTCTTTGCCCTCCTACACTATTGCTTATTCCTCTGTCAAGACCAGTTAAGATATCCTAGGCCAGGGTATTTTGTGTTTAAAAATCTAAAATCCATTTATCACACATAAAACACCTTCGTCCCAGGAAGGACCCAATAGTTTTTCTTTCAGTGACTACAAGGGGGAGGGGGATATATTTGAGTACCACATCATGTTCTATGACAGGATGTTAGCCCACTGTTTCATGTGCACCTATTTGAGAAAGTGGAGAGCTAATTTTCTCACACTTGGTATTTCAGTCTAATCAGGAAGTCCTGAGTTTCAGTGAGAGAATCCATAAACAATAAAATGGTAATTTCATGTTCCCAGCTCTGCCTGAGTTAATTGACATTGTGAGTGATTTGCTTGCCCATGCAACACTGAGTCCTTCTCTCCTTGTTAATGTCATTCTCTAAAGTACCACTAATTTTTTTATCGCTCTCGAAGGAAAGAAACTCTCCTCAAAAATAGTTGCACGTACTGAGTCTAGTGTTTCATCTTAATATATGATCACTAATAAAAATGTACAAAGCCTGTTTCAGAGACCCTGGGTGACTCTAAATGACTGACTCATCTCATTTAGGAACTCTGCCAGCCATCTGAATGCAGCGTCAGAACACCATCAGAAAGTTTTCTAGGGGGGCTGCAGAGGTGACTCAGTCAGCAAAATACGTGTAGCACAAGGATAAAGATGTGAGTTCAAATACATAGCACTCATAAAAAATGTGGGGGCAATGATGCACACCTGCAATCATCAGAGCTACCTAGGAAGAGAAGCAAAGGCTCTTTGAGCTCGCTGGCCAGTTAGCGTAGCTGAATGGACGAACCCTAGGTTCAGGGATAGACTTTATCTCAAAAGCTAAGGTGGAAACCGATTGAGACAGACACCTGCCAACAACCTCTAACTTCCACGTGCACATGAATCCCATACATATGTGTGCAGATGCACAAAGTTTTCTAATTTGGTCACACATAACAACTTTATATTTAAGATGATTGAATTGATGAACTGGAAGAATGACAATAAAGTGATCTTAGGTAACTCTGTGTGTGTGTGTGTGTGTGTGTGTGTGTGTGTGTGTGTGTGTGTGTGTATGTGTGTGTGTACACAAAATCTAGGAATCTAACACATGCATGCTAAGCAAGCACTAACCCTACTAGTAAGCAACATTTCCTGCACCTCAGGGTTAGTTAAGAAGAAAACTTAAAGGGGTTGGGGATTTAGCTCAGT
This sequence comes from Rattus norvegicus, assembly GCF_021556685.1. Lineage (NCBI taxonomy): Eukaryota > Metazoa > Chordata > Mammalia > Rodentia > Muridae > Rattus > Rattus norvegicus. The sequence goes on along the minus strand of NC_141535.1, from coordinate 207,804,737 downwards.
GATAGAGCGCTTGCCTAGCAAGCTCAAGGCCCTGGATTCGGTCCTCAGCTCTGCAAAAGAAGAAGAAGAAGAAGAAGAAGAAGAAGAAGAAGAAGAAGAAGAAGAAGAAGAAGAAGAAGAAGAAGAAGAAGAAGAAGAAGAAGAAGAAGAAGAAGAAGAAGAAGAAGAAGAAGAAAAGAAGAAGAAAAGAAGAAGAGGAGGAGGAGGAGGAGGAGAAGGAGGAGGAGGAGGAGGAGGAGGAAGAGGAAGAGGAGGAAGAAGAAAACTTAAGTATGTTAAAATACATAAACTATCACACTTGATTTTTTAAAAAGGACAGCTACAACAAAAACTCTTGTAGTGGCAGTTTAAACTTCTAAAAGTATGTGTTAAATATAATTTTAAACATGAAAAAGAAATAGTGATTATAGAGCAGAATGATAATGATGCCAAGGGTTTGTAAATGAAAAATTAGAGACATTAGAAATATTCTTCACCTAAAGTATGTGAGGTTTACTTTGAAGTACATTTTGCATAACTTTGATTAAATGAAAAGATAAATGAATACACATAGGAAAATATTTCAAATTCATGCCTGTAAAACACAGCAAATCATTAACTATATGGAGCTTGGAAAAATAATTTGGGCTTGATACCTTAAGTTTCTATGAGTGGATAATGCTCTTAAGTACATTTTATCATAATATGGCATGCACTCAAGTATATTAATAAGATTAAACAAGAATGTCCTAAGATTAATAAAGGGGCTTACAGTTGATCAAGGTGCAGTGAGTGAGTACCTGTGATGTACTCAGCCCTAGGTGGGATATCTACATGACCACACCCACAAAGCTCAGGAGGACTTCCGGGAATCACTGTCAACTGGACATGTCAGAGGCACAGCAGCTGTGGTTATATTTACAAGATCTGAACAAGATCAAACCAGTCATCATTCCAAAATGAGTATGGAGGGACACCCAAGATCCCATCCATCGGTGATGAGCAATTGGCAGTTGAGAGTTACTAGTTGTTTTAATTCAGAAGTATGGCCCCTGGGATGCTGCACATGTTCCAGAAGAATCCCAACATCTATGTGCATACAAGCAGCAATAATTGGACTCAACTGGACACAAAAGGCATAAAGACGGTAGAGTTGGGAGAGGGGCTTACTGGGCATGTCTGGGAGGAACTGGGTATGTGGGGATAAAGTATTTGTCTATGAAATTCTTAAACATTTTAACACAAAAAATGAAATAAAAAGATTTCTAATTTTTATTACTTACTTCTATTATCTTAAAATACACAAATTATTTATGACTGTCATTTGAAAGGTAGGTGGTGTACGTGAAGCAAATATATTTATAACACATACTTGTTACTTTATAGGAATTTACAACCTTTGACAGCCAACAAGTTTTTATGCGACTAACACAATGTGTAACCAGCCATGTGGTCATGTAATATATTGTATGTTGTATACTCAATTAAGTGTTTTATTAGCCATCTGATTCCAAGATGGCAAATTCAATTATAAAGATTTGCCTGAGCCTCAAGCTTCAAGTGTGGGAATGCAAGAAGTCAGGAATTTCGAGAGGAGATTATGAATCTATTCCTTTTATAAATGAAGTAGCTGACCAGAAGAAGCTTCTATGCCTCTACATATTAGCCAAAGGCTAATAGATTCATGAACAAAATTGTATACTAGGTGGGAAATTTCCCATTCTACTTGCCTAGGGGTGAAAGTACTCCTGAGGCACACTGTCAGTGATAAATGCAAGAACATACTACATCTCATGCATCTCAATTGTGGGCAGCCACTGGAACAGTATAGCACATTTAAAGCCATGGCCATCTGAGGACTTCTCAGATTCCTGAAAGGCAGGCAAACTGAGAAATGACTTCAAATATTGGGAAGCCATGGAAGCAGGTCCATTTGTCTTCAATGGGTTAAGAGAGGTCAGGGAGCAGAGGATTCAGTGGGACACACTACTTCATCTTAAAATGAAATATACTTATTGGCAGCCTTGTTCTATACACAGAAAGGGCTGCCCGAGGCGTCAAGGAATCAGTTTTGTGCCCAGGTGAAGCTCAAGCCTTTCCAACCATGATAGGTGGTGATGCATAGGCTAGAAAAAAAATGGCCTGATTTCAAGGAAGAGAAGATGGTCAGCAGCAAAGGAAGGGGAGTGAGGTTCCTGAGTGGCAGACAAAGGAATTGCTCTTTTTATTGCTTCTTGTTTTCTCCCAAGTAACCCATTCTGGACTCATAAGACCCTTTATCTTTAATAAAGACTGTAAAGACAAAAGAGAAAGAATGATCATATGTAAAAAAGGAAAGGATAGAGACAACAAACACGACAAACACAAGTTGACTTCAAACATTGAGAAAAGAGATAGCAGAGGGATGGCCCTAATTTAAGCTGCCCAAATTAAGGATGAGGTATGCAAATGTATGGAAATGAAGAAAGGGGAGATTACCATGAGCTCAGCATCACAGAGAACTGCCTTTGAGTCTCAGATGGATCCCAGGAAAGGGACAAAGACTGGAAAAGGGTTGTGGCTATTACTGTCAGACCAGCACTAAGAACCATGTGTCCTTTAAAAAAAAATGGGAGTTTAAAATATGCAATATAATGTCTGTGCTTCTATGTGTATACAATTGAATAATATTCCCAACATCTTATCCCAAACTCGATGGTAAAGACAATGTCTTAGTTGTATCTGATATTCTCTATGATAATGGTTTGGCTATTAATGTTAGAACCACAATGTATAGTTTAAAATGTGTACTTCAAAACTGAACGGATAGATTCTTTTCAGCTTCCTGTCAAACTCTAAATGTGGCTTCCCTTTTGGCTAAAAGTAGATGATATTACAAAGAGAAAAAAATGTTATGGAGCCAACACTGACTTGGGGTTCAAATGTTATTATTCATTCATTTAGTGTGTATTAGTGTGTGTGTGTGTGTGTGTGTGTGTGTGTGTTATGTGTGTCTGAAGAGGTGTGCTCAACCATGTGTGAAGGCCAGAGGTTTGTCTCTGATTTTTCTTCTATTGCTGTCTACCTTGGTTTTTGAGCCAGCGTTTATCAAGACACCTTGAGATTACTATATTAATTATGCTTCCTGGCATAAGTTAGAAGCTCCTAGGATCTACCTATATCCAGGTGTAAAGCACTGGGGTTGTAGACACACACACACCACCACCACCACCACCACCGCCACCACCACCATGCCAAATATTTTTACATGGCTGTTTGGGATCAGAATGTGGGTCCTTGTGCATGTGCAGCCAGCAGTATGGTCATAGAACAATTTTGGGGTCAGCATTACATATCATAAGAAAAAAATGACATCATTAACACACACAGTCCATTTTCCTTTCCTAAATAACACTGCAAAACAGAGAGATCTTCCACGGGTAGCCTTTACTCTTTCAGGAGATAAAAGAATAGGAGACAGATAAAAGGATAGGAGAAGCATCTGATTGAGGGAACTCACTTCTATGCTGTGTGTCTTAGGTTAGTTTTTTACTCTTTCTGAGCCGTGATGTTCTCATGTATAACCCCAATGTTGAGAAGAAGGCTAAATGAGTACATGTGTAGTACTTGCAAGAATACTCAATGGGCCGTCAGTGTTCTAAACACATTAACTGCCTGTGCAATCTGCTCATTAGCTGAATGGACTTGAACATGTTACTTTTTCTCTTGGCCACTCATTAGAAAATTAAGAGACAAAGAAAGAGGATCCCTAAGTTCTTCTTTCATAACTGAAGAGGTCTAGCTATGAGGATGCATGTTCTATGATTTGACACTGGATTTACAAACCTCAAAAAAAAAAAAAACCGCAATGCCAGAAAGAGACTGATTGTATCGTGTGAATAAAAGCATCTTCTAGAGCCTGATATCTGTATTCCAGACTATTCCCAGAAAAACAAGGGGACCCCAAGTAACCATGTGATGAGAAACCAGGAAAAAAGAGGAAACAGACGTCCCTTTGTAAAAGACTAAGAGGAGTGTCACGTAGTTATGACTAAGTCTCTTCATTCATTTTAGTAACTGAGCAAATACTGCTCAGGCACATGGGAAGGAAGAGGTCATTGTCACCAACCCAAAGATGCTGTTTTGTCCTTTCAATGAAAAATGTCAAGGGTTCATTTGAAATTCCAAGATGAATCCCCAGGTGCAGCATCTCTCAGAGACTGCTCCGGCTCAGAGTCTGTGAGAGCGTGATGTCCTGCTTTGATGAGGTCTCTGGAAATACAAGATGCTTCTATGTACCCCGGCTGAGAGGGTGTTGAGTCCAAAATGGAGATTTCAACAAAGTCCAGTTTCTGCCGTCACTACTGAGTGCATGAGAAGCCCATAGAGGTTTGGGCTGTACCTACACAGTCTGACTTCTATTAATTAATTCGACAATATGCGGATATGTATGCAATGCTTTGGCTTCAGTCCCCTACAATGTTTCAACTATTGCCAAAATTGCTTTGGAATATAGGTGAGATTTTAGTCTCCGTTTCGGGTAGCTGCAACAACTAATTTAACCCCTTCCAGCCTTCACTTCAAAATAAGCTGTCCGTGAAAGCTCTTCACCACACATTTGTTCAGAGCAAGAAAATCTGACGAGAGAGGGGAAGCAGAGACTGGCTGAACAGAAGGAACTTTTCATAGCCCTGCTTTCTATCACTCCATTTGCACTTGTTTTAGAACTCACCTGACTGTGCCAAACACGATGTACATTCTCAGGAAATAAAGGAGCATTTCATAGGCTAGCAAACTATGAAAGTGACTGTCAGAGGTATCTGAAGTATATATGTTCAAGAAATCATGGTTTAAAGAAGAATCAGTCCCTTAGCTATGATGTCTGCAAATGACCTTTGCATGATGTGTGTGATATGCATGAGTACATGTAAACTTACTGATGCTTGGCTTCCAGGGATAAGGATAATGTGTTGAAGGCTTTGGTCCCTGACGCTGCAGTGTACAGAGCTGGGCTTTAGGAAAGGACTGGATCAGGGGTGCTCTGAGTTCACTGGAAAACTAATCCATTGATAAAGCAATACCTAAATGGCTTCTTGGAGGAGGGCTTTGTTATACATGCAAACACTGTTTCTTTGCTGCCTGGCCAATGTGAGGTAAATTGTTTTGTCCCTTCATGTACTTGGATTTTGACAAACTGCTTCCCTTACACAAGGCCCAGAAGCCAAGAATCTCCGGACTGAAACCATGAATCACATTGAACCCTTTCTTCCTTTTATGATAATCATCCTAGGTACATTGTCACAGTGACAGAAAATTAAAACAGGTCTTATTATTTCAAGGAATCTGCCAAAGCCTCATTGTTATCTGAATGTTAATTAAAGTGATTTAATTAGCAACAAGAACAGAAATAAAAGGATTTTTCTATATTGATGGAAAAGAGTGATGTTTAATTATCATGATAAATTACTAAAAATGTCTATATATATATATCTGAAAGAAAAAATTTCAAGTGACGTGAATGGGATTATATTCCAATACCTGAATGACAAAGGATTAAGATGCGGGTGTGGTCTATAGCCTATTCCATGATAGTTGAATTTTGATTAATACAGAAGAACCCAAGTATTATTGGTTTTCACTATGTCAGTCCAATGACACAAATCCTACCTTGACTGTGCTGACCCTTCAAACGGCTTTTCATTATTCTAAAACATCTCTGTGGATAAAGAGCCGAGGCTTCATGAAACTTAAAAGTCATTTGGTCACTTCTGCCTACGGCAATGGAACGCTATTAAATAACAAGGCTCAGCAGAATTCGGCCCAATATTTGAATTAGTATTCATTATGATGTCATCGCACAACCTCAGTGAGTGCCCTGGTAGCTTATTTATAAAAAAAAAATCTAGACATCCAGCAAAACAAAACTGAATGAAGTAAATTTACAAGATTCTGACTCAGAAAATCTCAAGTCTAATGATGGAAATATGAATAATAATGCATTAAAATTCACAGTACGAAATTATTTGAATGCCATAATTCATATCCAACTTGTAGAATCCAAGAGATCCAAGCCAGGTGATTACTGATTGGATTACAAAGAATGCTCTGGGAAGCTGGTTTGGAGCTGGAAAAAAGCATGAGAGAAGTGAGACGAGGGAGATAAAACTGGATTTATACAGACTAACCAATGTATTCAATGTCAAACACATTTTCATACACACACACACTCACAGATGCACACATGTTCGCTCTGTATGAAATATGTACACAAAATTTTCATAAATTTTAATGTACATGTATTGAAAAAATCTAAAATTTCTGTTTTTAATCCCTTCAAAAATGGTAATTTTGCTGACAGGGATTCTCAAACTACATCTGTCATAATAAGACTAAAAAAGTAACCAGGCTGTTGAGTGAAGACTGGCATTTCTCAGAAATAGTTCAAATAGTACTGATATAATTCCATTTTACATATTTTAAAAGATCATTCATCCAAATAACGTCCCATGAAGTTTCCACGCCTGTTGAAAGGATTTTCCCAACTCTGTGCAATGACACCTGCTGTGACATCATGTAAGCGAGAACGGAGATCTCAGGAAACCAAGTCCTACCGACCAGTGTGATGACGTTAGGAATAAAGAGTTTATATCTTTGAACATCAATTTTAAACTCCCCTTTCCAAGGATTAGGGTTTTTTTTTTCAATTTTTGTTAACTGAGACTTGATTAACGTGCAAAGAGTACATTGATATTAACTCAATATGCTTTAACACTTCTGTGTGCTAGGAAGGCAGTTGTTTACACTGTGAATCAAACGAGTGGCCCACTCTATGGAGCTACCAGAGTCCTGGACTTGACGTAATAGGTTCAGATTTTCAATGTGTCATTTACCGACTAAAGCAAATTGCTAGAGCTCTCTTGAGGTGTGCGCACTATCTGAAAGAATGAATGTGAGCAATAAATAGCTTACTTCATTTATTCAGAAATGATTAAGCCTGTGTGAAGTTATTTTACTCAGTGCTATCAATAAGACGAGCTGGCGTTTGTGGTGGAAAAACAGCTCCCGCCACCTGAACACTGAGCACAGCCTGGTTTTACTTGGTGTAAGAGATCACTGCTAAGTATTCTTACGTCTGCTTTATAGAGAAGAGAACTGAAGCTGAGAGGTAAATTTTACTCATAGGGTCTGAATTGTTGAAGAGTAGGAGTTGTTTCATTCTTTGCAGAAGTCTGGTTAATAGCACTGTGCTGACTGCATGGTAGCTGCCTTGCTATCATTGAGAAAGTCTACAGATTTCTGCTTGATGGGGTAAGCACTCCCCAAAACAATATCCACTTTGAATTACAGATATGACCAAGATGATTCGTAATAACAATCCTAAAAATACTTAATTGCTGAAGTATTTCAGAAAACAGCATGGCACACTAGAGTAGCAATCTGAATAATGAGTCAGACCCATATCTTCATATGCCATCTCTTTACCTGTGCCAGTCTTTGTATAGGAAAATCAGTGAAGAGAGTGCAAAAGTCCTACATGTTTTTCTGGATGAAGGACACATGCATAGTCTATCAAAATAGAGCTACAGATACAGACTAGGTGGCTACACAGCGTGTGTGACATGTTCTCACTGTCTCTTCCTTGCGTTTATGAAGTGACGTTGTCTACTTTCTTTCTTGTCCATTTGCTATTTGTCAAAGCTCCGAAAGGCACAGAGGAGTAAGCCCATGTGTTTCAGCTGTTGTAACTGTCTCAAAGAAACAACAGGGATGACTTGGGGATGAGAGGTAGCAGGAGGGGAGGGAGGGAGGAAAGAGAGGGAGCAGAAGGTAGAAAAAGAGAAGGAGGCAGGAGACATCTAGCCGAGTGTCTGCTTTCTGCCACTATTTCCTTGTCGGTATGAAAAGAAGTGGTGATGACTGAAATAAGGAGGGACAAAGAGAAATTTCTAGAAATAGAAAGGGAAGGAAAGACAAAGAAAGGGGGAGGGGCATCTGTGTGAATGGATGTGAGTGCTTATTTCTAAGGCACAAAACCCACAGACCCTCCCTGCAAAAGTAGTTTATTTAGGGAATTTTAATAATATATCTTAAACTTTGCTTGTGTATATATACACATACATTCAATTTCCGTGCATTCATGGCATTGCAAAGCTCTAGCACTGAGGCTTCCTTATTTTAAGAAATAGGCTACACCACAGACTGCCAATCTAGAAGGAGACTGTGGATCTCCACAAATGTGGGTGCCTGCAGCCCCTGCTCTATGTGTGCACTGCAGAGATAACAGCGAGGCTTCAAACCAGAACAACAAACCTCTGACTCCCTTCTGTTACCACCCACCTCTCTGCAACACTTCCAAGCTGAACAGGAAACAAAGCAACTCCCTACATCACACATGGAGACCATTCTGCACGGCAGAAGCACACGGTTTACCATCGAACCAGGAAAACTAAAATCCAGGACAAAAGGTTTGAGAAAAATGTTGACTTTCTTGGAAGGAATCACTATGACTAAAAAAATCTTAACAGACGAGTCAGCGTGTCAGGAGTGATGGTTTTACTAGGAGAGGTAAATCCTTAGGAGTTGGAGAATGCCACAGTCATTGTAAGACTCTGAATTAGTCCACCTATCTTCCTTGCATACCAGTCACTTTCATAACTATACTATGGAAAATGAGCTGTATTAATGAATTTAAATAATCAAATTCTGATAATGTTCCCTTACTGGACATCTTTATAGCCATTGATAAAATGGCTGTAAGGATGGGATATATGTGACTGGAGAGGGCCCTGTCACTGTGGCACTGAATAAAGCAGCACATGAGGTATAGAGGGCTGCTGCCCATTACTTATGCATATTAACTGATTTTACATCCACAATAACCTGACAAGGCTAATTTTCCCATCACTTCCATCTTATCATGTAAGAAACACAGACATAGAGATACGCATGCTCAAGTTGCTACCACTGCAAAATGGCGGACTAGACTTCAACCCAAGCAGGAGAATTCAGAATCTGAACTTCTGCATTTAACAGCTCTCCAAGAGTTAAATGTGGTTTGGGGTTATTTGGCTCACTTTGTTTGGTTGGGTATTGTTGTTGTTGTTTCTATTTCTCATTTTAATTCAGATAAGATCTCACTAGGTATCCTGGGCTAGCCTTCCACTCCCTATGTAGAACAGGCTGACCTAGAACTCACACAGATCTACCTGCCTTTTGGGGATTCACAGGCATAAGCCATTCTGTCCATCTGGAAATTGTGAATTTTTTTTTTAAAAAAAATCTCTGGTTTATGAAATAAGAGAATTTGGTTTTAGCAGCTGGCTAATTAGTAGGAGAAGCCAGACTCATCTAACTCCTCTGTGCTGCTTTTGCAGCACAGCACAGATGTGGTCTTTCAAGGCCAAGCTTTATAAAAGAAAGAACCTTGAGTAGAAAATTATTGTCTGTTATCTTCTGACTCCACTGCACTTGGAATGAAGCTGCGGGCATATCTCTCAAATCCCGAGTCTCAGGGGCTAGTGCTAACCCTCCTAGGAATAGAGTTCTAAAACATTACCTGGATGTGTCCCAACCTTCAAACCAGCTCGCTCTGCCCTGGTGGCCACGCTGGTTAATGCCTCATTGTTTGTTTCAACTCTTGATTCTGAAATGGATAGTCTACGGTCATCTCTGTCACATCAACTATGGTGCACAGAAATCTAAAGATGGACAGACACATCTTGGTAGCCAGCAAGTCCAAATTTAGGAATCAAAGGCCATTCTAACCACCAGTTCTTTGAGCAAAAAGCAAGGTCGCCTATTATGTATATATCCATATGTAGTTGAAAATCTGCTTTAAGAAATGCTATATGGGCCAATCTATTTAACATCATTTTCAAAGCATCTATAAGTCATGTCATCTTTGTGAATGAAATCAAAGTTCTAGTGCTTTTCTTGAAAGCACTATTGAAATAATATCACATGATCCAGCCATGGAGGTTAAAATTATCTTTGGTACCTATTTTGGTAATAGAAAAACCCTAGATTTCCGTCTGTCTGTCCTGATGGGTTCTGAAATACCACCCTTCAGACTATGCCTAATCTGCTGCTGATATACTAGGTGAAACTCCTAACTATGGCTTCAGCCTTTGTCTCCAACCATGTAACCCATTTCCCCTAACACGTGCCACTCTCATAAATAAGGTAGGCTGATAGTTGTTTGAAAAGGATGTTCTTTATTTTTTCGAATTCATGGGTTTGCCCACAGAAATGTTCCTGAAAAGTTTTCATTCCTCTATTAATTTCAACCCTTCCCTCAGGACACATCCCAAAGGGCTGGGACTGTGGCTCTGTAGCCCAGTACCTTCCTGGTACTCACACAAGTCTCCTGGTATCTGCACTGACAGGAATGAAATGAACAGAGCATTTCTCAAGTGCAGCCATTTTCATGAAGCCTTCCTTCACACCTCCAAAAGGAACTGATCCTGTCCTTCTCCATGCCACCAGAGGTCTAAAGGTACATCTGTCTTTTGTCTGTGTATATGAATTGATTTCCTTTCCTTTTTTTAGTGTCAGGGGCTAAATTGTCAGTGTTTTGTTAGTTTTTGTTTTGTGGATGCAGGGTCTTATTGTGTACCCAGGACTAATAACTCACCATGTAGTTCAGATTAACCTGACCTTGATAATCTTCCTGCCTTAGTCGCTGAGTGCTCCTACTACAGGTATGCACCACCATGCCCATCCACACACATACATTTTCACAATTATCGTGATTGTTAGTGTGTTTTTAATTTCTCAAATTGCACCATAAGCTACTTAAATGAGTAACTCTAGCTTATGTCTGAAATTATCCTTAGAGTGGCTACTCTAACGGCCAAATATTTAGGAATTCAAGAAATGTTTCCCCGTTTTGTATTTTATTATAATAATGATGGGCTAAGAACATACCTATTTAGTCCCTGGGTTCAATCCTCAGCATCATAAAAATACAACATACATGTCAGTGACCTGTGAGAAAATGTCAATCATGGGCCATGAAGGGTATTTGTATATAAATGATTTAATGTGCAAAATTCTATGACTGGAAGAATTGAGAATGAATAGACAATTTGTTTAAGTGTTCAAGGTTTCCAATCCTAAAATTCAGCCAGGTGCAGTCATTTGCCTGGAATCTCAATACCAAGTATCACAAGTCTCAGGCTACTCACTGTACACAGAATGAGTCCACCTTACTGCTCATAAGTAAATAGGCAAATGAATAAATGTAATGCAATTGATAAGGCATAGGCCTTTAAACCTTTGGACAAATAAAAAGTAATCCACAGGTTGAAATATTGAAGAGACTAACTTTTTGAGACCACTTTCCACATTAGGAACACATATAAACATCTAAGTTACAAACAAGTAACTATGAACCATAACAGTCAGAGTACATTAAATGTGACACAAGGGAAAGGTTTGAAACACTTAATTGGAGTAATTATTCATGAGCAGATTGAATTTATGTATTATAACAGAAAACGTGTAAGCCTAGGAGTTTGGTAGACTATAGACTAAGGTGAAAATAATTAGGGCATTGGGGCTACATTTAAACTTTGGTCCTTGAACTCAGCTCCTGCTTCTCAAATTTTCATGAGAGGGGTAGAGAGATGACTGTGTGGTTGAGAGCATGACCTGATCTTCAAAAGAACCTAGATTCAATTCGTGGCCGCTCATAAATGTTCGTAACTCCAGTCCCAGGGATCCAATACTTTTTTCTTGTCTCTTTGGACACCAGACATACATACAGGCAAAAGGCCCATATAAAGAAAATAATAAAATAAAAACAAGATGTTTTATCAAACATCTTGGTGGATCTCAGAGATGATGCAAGCATTAGTGGACTCCCATGCTGGTGTGTGGTGAATACATTCAAGTATCCAAAAGTAAAGTCTTAACTCCCCTGTGGTCAGGTATTGATGGTGTTGCTGCTATTCTCCGAGAAGAGGGGATGCTATGCTTAAGGCCATGTTCTGGGGGAGAATGAAGAAACAGAACTGCCACTGCTGTTTCGGCTTATCATGTAGTCACAGAATGTATCATTCCTAGGATTAGAAATGAAACGAAGTCCAGTCACCCAAAACTGGGCACTTCCATCCCTTCACATTGAGTCTTAAATCCATTCGTGTCTGAGATCTAATGGTCAAAAGAAGAGAGCTAAGTTGGAGCCTCTCTTTCACACATTTCTGTGTTTTGTGTCTCTGAATGCCAACCCAGCAGCCAGCTCCCGTCTTTCAGGGATGTTATTTGGTAGTAGCAGGAAAATGACACTTGGCACTATTGCTCTGGATATATGAACACCAGATAGATCTACCTGTCATTTGATGATGTTCCCAATCACGCCATGTTTCCTCTACTGTAAGGAGAGATAAGATCTCTTGGAAGACTGTTACTTAAAAGCACATGACTACAACAGTTCAGCTCTACTCGGTGACTAGCTCCCTTCCCCCTCTTAGGTTCTCCCTAGGTCTCCTCTAACCGAGGAGTCACCAAACTCTTGGGCCAATGTACCCTCAACTCTAAACTGGCACCTGCCACCAAGGAAAATGGTCCAAGTGCTATCTCATTGAAGACACTGAATGGCCATTATGGAAGTAAAAGTCACAGACATTATTGATTGTGGTTGCAAATAAATCAATGACCCAGAAGCAATCGTCATTTTCCTTTAAAAAATAAGAAAAAAAAATTCTCTGAGCTATTTAGTCTCCTAGAAAGCATGTGCCTGAAAGCTCAGAATCTGCAAAGTCAAAAAGTCCCCAGAAACTAGGCCAGCTTTTGCTCTGGCAACTTTTCAAACTGGGAGGGAGAAAACTGGAACTGGAAACTACATTGAGGGTTTCTGACACATTTTAGCAAACCCAGTGTCAAAAACAATAATAAAGTAAGGATTTCTAGACTAGGCATGCATCTCACTGGAGCCAAGGATGCAGTCATCTGTGTATGATAAACAGTTACTTTGAAACAAGCAAGAACTTGCTTTATTTGCACTATTCCAGTTTTGTGGTAAGAACTTTCCATTTTGAAATTTCTTACATCATGTCCCTGAAGAGGAGAGAAAAGACTTTTAAAAATGAACGCAGCAGATACACTCATTCACAATTAGGATTTCCAAGTTCAGCTATGGAAAATAAAAAGCTCAATTTCCCTTGCCTTCCCTTTCATTCTCTAACATCACTTCCTATTTCTTCTGTGGAGAGGGAGAAAGTGAGGGAAGAGGATGAAGCATCATGGGAAGGGAACCTCAGATATTTTGTCAATGTAAAGGAATCATAGTGAGGTTGGTCTCCAAAGAAACATCTCTCATCTGCTACAGAAATATCTTTGTATTGTGTTCATATATGTATACTGTGGTATAATTATTAGCTTAAAAGTTACATCCCTGTGTGCGACAGTATTCACTTACGTAGTCTCATCATGTCTCTGTCTTTGTCTCTCTCTGTGTGTCTGTCTCTGTCTCTGTCTGTCTCTGCCTCTGTCTCTCTCTCTGTCTCTGTCTCTCTCTCTCTCTACACACACACACACACACAGACACAGACACACACACACACACACACACACACACACACACACACACACACACACACACACACACGGAAGGGAGAGACAGAGACAGAGAGAAACTTTAAATTCAACCAGGAAGAGAGAAGGATGAGCTAGAGTAGTCCGAGGACTTTAAATCTAAAGTGCTCTTGTGATGCAGGCTCCTCGCTCCTGCTTTTCAGCAAAGCCCTGTTGCTGTAATCTTCATTTACAGATGCCCAAAGACATTTTTAGATACTTGTGAGCAGATCTTCAGCTTAATGTCCCTGTCTCTTTTAACCGGAGGGGAGGGAAAAGAGGCAGCTAAAACAGGAGCGTGTGCCCCAGCCTCAACTGACAGGAGTCGCTTCCCATCCCATCACCTGCCTCCTCTATCCCACCCCTAGCTGCTACCAAAATCCAGGACTAGGACAGGACCAGTTAGACAAGCCCACAGAATGGATAAAGTCTATTTGTCTTAGAGGCTCACCCCCTTCCTATCTCTGCCGCCCACCCAACACCTTCTGCAGGTCTATTCCCTGTCTTCGAGCCACCCAGCCCTGCAGGCTCAGCAGAGGGTGCAGGGGTGGTTTGGAGAGAGACAGGGGTGCTTTCTTCTCACCCACCCCCATTCTCGCCAGAAGAATGTCTTTTGGGGGAAGAGGGCTGCCACCAAGTTGGAGGAACTTAGGTGGTGAAAGCTGGTGTTCCCTGGTCCTCCTGGCGGAGCCTCAACCTGAAGAAGGCAAAAGAGGGTTAGCAGCCCGGGGCTTACCACGAGCACCGGGACGCCAGCGGCCAGCGAGTAGAGGAGCACCGGGGGCACCGCGCTGCTATCCTCTGGGCCCGGGTAGGGCTTGCGGTAGGCGCTGTCGTGGCAGAAGAATCCCTGCACGTTCACAGTGAACGTGTCGGTGTATTCGAAGTAGTAAGCCAGCATCACCGTCCCTGCCATGATCACCATCTGGAAATAAAGCATGCTGCTGATGAGCGCCGCGGGCAGCAGGGGCATGCACGCCTCCCGGCCAAGCCGAGCCAAGCGGGCGGCCGACGCGCCACAGGCCCCCTCCGGGTTCCGCCGAGGCACAGCCACCGGGGGCGCGGCAGCGGGGGCGGCGGCAGGCCGAGGTGGTGCGAGGCAGAGGCTGACAGCCGCCCAGGCAGAGGTGGAGGATGCGGCTGGGCTCCGGGATGCGCGGGCAGGATGCAGAGGAGGCGGCTACCCCCGGACGAGTCCCATCTGCCCTGCTCGCCCCCTGCCCGCTGCAAGCGCCGCCTGCCCGGCCGCGGGGTCGCGCGCAAGGGCGGGGAGTCCCCAGCCCCGGCAGGAGAGCATCCGCGACACCGCGGCACTGGGGTCAAACCCTCGGGCCGGCCCGAGGCAAGCGGCGTCGGTGGCACCTCGTCCCCTCGGAGGGCGGGCGGATGCTGTGGAGCTGCAGCAGCTCCCCGGCGAGGGTAAAATTCCAAATCTGAAGGGGAGGGGAGGCAGCAGAGATGGAGCTTCTAGAAACTCCCTTTCGAGGCACCAGCTGGGCTGTTTCAGACCTCCCGCACAGCGCCTGGGAAGATGGTGCAGGGACACATCTTCAGAGCGCAAAGCCCACCGGAGCGCAAAGTGTCCGGGTGGCGCCGCCAAACTGCAGCCTCTGTCTGCGCTCACAGCACTACCCGGACTCTGTGACCCCCCCCAGAGCTGGACAGCAGCCAGAGCAGTGTGGCTTCCAAGGCGATGGCAGAAATTATCTCAGAGGAGTTTAGATTCTGGGTGGCTTTGCCTCCTTTCCAGTTTCCCAAGGCTTTGTAAATAAACCAACAGATTCAAGGTTCCTAGCTTCAGAGACATCATCTTGGGCAAACCGGCTCTTTCCTGGTTGGTTCCACGTATAGCTTTTCTACTCTTCTCACTCTCCTCTGATTAGCTGCTTGGGAGATGAGGCATTGCAGATTCTTGGGACCCAGGGGTACCAGGCACCAGGGACAGGGAAAGAACTATGTGCTTCATCTTGCTAGTCAGAGAGTTCAGAGAATTGCAGGAATTCCACTGAGGTCAGGAGACCCACACAGACTCATAGTACAAGCATACAAAATGTAATCTCACGTAGGTATCCACGCATGTGCGTGTATATGTAAGTAGCTTGGGAGCTATCTGTATGCAGAGTTTGTCCTGCAATGACTCGTGAGCACTGCACACAAGCAGAATTTTCAAGTTACCCTGACCCTGCTCGCACCAACCAATCCACCAAGCAAGGGGAGAAAAAATAAAAAAAACAAACCTTAGGAGCTCTGCTCTTTTTGTTAGAATATGGAATTATTTACCAGATTTCTGCGGTATTCATACATTTTAATAGGTTATAATGTGATGGCTTTTGGAGGTGGGCCTTCATCATCAAGAAAATACAACATAAGCCAAAAACAACAACAGTTTTAATTAGGCAAATCACTGAATTTGAGGGTGGGATGGTAACACTGAATTTCTTGAATATTAAATAGCTGTGAGATGGACCACCATGTAATCACACATATCATTCAACAACTAATTATGTCAGAGCATGCTTGATAGATCGCTCTTAGTGATATGTGTGGCAGGCAGTTTTGGTCCGTGGTATGTGAGTGAGCTGCCATTGCGTGAAAATGTGGCCGCTCTGAAGATGCAGGATGTAAGACTTCATTCAGAAATTCATTCCAAGGCTGTAAAGAGGTATGAACTGCTCCTCTGGTTTCCTGATTTGGATACTCATTAACATTATCAACTTGGTAGATTTTCTTTTTTGTAAGCATGTTCACTGTTCAAGGTCTGGCCTTTGAAACATTTTATGGAAATGTGCATTCTGGTCAAAAAATTAAAAATATTTTGTGACCGCCCTAATGTGTACTGATTGCTTGTACTTCGAAGATAGCAAAGCCCTTGCTCTGTCTAACACTCTGTTGGCAGCGTGAAACATTGCAGGCATTGAGCAAATGTTTTTTTGGAAAAAATAGATAAATAAATAAAGAAGGAAGGAAGGAGGGAGGGAGGGAAGGAAGGAAGGAAGGAAGGAAGGAATGAAGGAAGGAAGGAAGGAAGGAAGGTGTTCACTATCCTACCAAACACATAGAGTGGCTTTGCCTGTCTAATGGCTAACCTTTCAGAGGGGTGTGATTCCCAGTCTTTATGCCCATATCCTGCCATAGTCACAGAGACAGAGAGAGACTAGGGTAAGCAGCAGCTGTGGCCCTGCCTGGGCTGGGGGCGAGCTCTGCCAATGAACTGCACTAGACACCTCGGCAAGAAGCAAGACTCCTTTGGGCTTCAGTTTCGTCTCTAGTTATTAGAGCTCTCCCCACTACTCAGCCCAAATCCACTCAACGAGGTCAACTGAAGAGGTAAGTTCTCCACAGTCTGCTGCACCAACCATGCAATGGTGTTTAAGTTGTTCTTAATTTTTTTTCTAAAAGTAAATATACTTAATGTACCTAGTGTAACTCAGGTTAATCCAAATTTGTTACCAGTTACCTGGTGCTCTTTTCCTGGAGCCGTAATGGACCTGGGTTTCTCTAGAAGCTTGTACTGTGCACAGTAAGACGATGTGTTTATTTTTTTAATTTATTTAATACTTAATAATAATTCATTGGTTTCTGGGCAAACATCCCCCTCCCCTTCCTTATGGGTGTTCCCCTCCCAACCCTCCCCCCATTGATGTGTTTATTTTTATCTGCTTCTTTAGAGTCTCTCCTTCCCAGAACTAAAGATATTTTCACGTTCCAGTTTTTGGACACTCACGATTTGTCCATTTTACATGGCCAAAGAATGCTGTTGGTTGCTTCACAGTTAGCTAACCAGCTAAATGTTAAAATTCTAAGTTAGTTCTGAGTCTTTCCTTACATCATAAGGGTGCCAAGATAGCTGTCACTTTCCGGGGATGTTTTAGCAGACTGGATATCCATAACCTGGTTCCAGGTCATGTGTGTTATCCATCCCTGAGCTCTACTTCACCCTCCTACACCTGAGCTGCTCTGGGGATAAAGCGGACACATCTTCCTACCTCTGAGCAAATTCTGATAATAGTGAGAACATTTCAATGACCCTTTCCAAACAAGGTACTTATTTCAATGTTTTTTCCACCTTATTTCCTATTAAGTTGCTTTAGCAATCCTTTCCAAAAGTATGTCTTCTCAACTACAAAGAAGTTTTTGAAGTCCTGTCTTAATTTTTGTCTAGACTTGCTAGATTAAAAATAGCAATATTGATGTTTAATCTTTTGGAATCTGGACTTAATTTGTAATTTAATTTAATTCTTAATCACACCTTAATCTTGTCCTTGTGTCACAAACATATTGCAGTAATCAGCTTCTCCTTACAAAGTACCGTTCTATCCTTCAAACTCCTTCATATAATCTCACCCAGGGAGACTGTGCATGCCTTAACAAGCAGCTCTTACTCTATACCACATTTTGTCACAATAAACTTCTAAGACAAACCTCAGGTAACTGTTGATCAGTTAAAGTGTCGTCAAGCTAATAGCACATGATCTGCTAGGAAACAGAAAGAACACAGCAGCATGGGAAAGACGTGGCTCTTCCCCATGTGGTTCATGGTTATCCTTCTGCAGACTGAAGAAAGATGTCCCAAAAGCAAAGATCTAAAAGCTCTAGGCTGATACCAAGTACAGGAACAAACAGAATAGCCATGGGCAGGCAAACACTGAATACTTGTGAATGACTTGGCAAATGGAAAGGGAATGAATGTATTCTCCCCTTTGAACGAGGAAAACCCAATGTGCTCCCTGGAAAAAATACAGAATATCTAATCTCTGTTCCTTAAGATTGTTAACAACTAACTTCTCTGTTGCTGAAATAATAATATGGAAAGGGTTAGAACCAAATTAATCAAGAGATTTTATTTTTGAGGATCATGTGTAATTACAAATTTAATTTGCTGAAGAAGGGGGACTATGAAGGAGGAGAGGGCGAGATTGAGGATTGTGGGTATTCCAAAGAAGATATGAAGATACAGAATAATAAATGTTTATTTCCATATATCTCCAGTAACAAGCGAACCCAGATATTTTCCTGAGCTTTTGGCATCATGTGTAGAAAGAAAACCACAAAAACAAACAGAAAACTCAGGAAAGAACTTCACCTTCCATACATAGCAGGGACGGTGGCCTGTGAAGAAGGCAGAGGTGCAACAGAAGGCTAAGTAGGGAGCACTGTGAAAATAAAGTGCTCCCCCTTTAAACAACAAAAACCCGGATTTACATTGCTTGAGAGAGTGATATTTAAGGAGACTCAGGGCTGAAAAGCTAGATGGCTTCACACTAATGAAGATTCTTAAATATTAGCATATAAATTGATGGAAGCTCCCCAGAGACTAGAGTGAAAATAGAGTAAGAAATAGAGCCTGGCATAGCTGCCCTTCCAAGCAGCTGAATGAGTCAGATGAGTCAGACACCCTCACCCAACCAGTGGATAGAAGCCGGAGACCCCTGTGGTTGAATTAGAGAAAGGCTGGAAGAAGCTGAGGAAGGGGTGAGCCCTTAAGAAGAACAGCCGTCTCAACTAACCGCTGAAGTCTCTCAGACACCAACCAGGCAGCATACACCAGCTGGAAGAAGGCCCAGACACATATACAGCAGACGAAACTATAAGGGCCAGCATTTTGGATGTAAATAAAGAAACAAACAAATATTTCTTTTAAAAAGACGTGCTCTATAAACCCAAAACATGACATCATGAAAGACACATTGGAAAGGTCTAAGTATTTGGCATTACACCCTTGACTTCTCATGATTGACATCACTGAAGACTGCATCCTCACAGAAGGAGGTCCAGTACTTGGCAGGGAGATAGCTGCTTTGTCCAGACAAGATGCTAGAATGGTGATGGCCGTGTCTTCTTCGATGTTGCAGCTGCAGCTTGATCTTTATCTTGAAGGGCAGATGCTTCTGACTTGACAAGTAGTTGTTTCCAACTGAGGACACCAACCTGTCTTTGAACCGCCTTACACTGTGACTGCATTATAATTATTAGATTTTTCTGCATTCCCAGTATCTCGTCTTTACTTTCAATATGGTTACCCAAAACAAACCATATACTTCTTTCCTGAAGCTACCATTTCCCCTGACAGTGCGTGTATGAAATTAATAGGCATGTCCAAAAGAGACAAATAAAATATGACTGCTGGGAAAGAATAGAAATAGTTAATATGGCCCAAACTGACTCCTTCCGTGTTGTAGATATTCAGATTCCTACATTGGCAAACGTTGACTGAGACATTCTGGACATATTCACTGTGTATCTTTGAAAATGACTGAGCTTCTCCGAGTCCATTTGCTCTTGTGTAAAATTCAGCTTACAAATCGTAACTGCACAGATGTTGAAAGGCTTATATTTACAAAATGCTTCATAAATATTAACGCCTTGGGAAATTCTGAATTAGAAAACACACACAATCAGTTGTACAGACTGCCTCATCTAAGTCAGCTCTAGGTGTTTTTCCATCTCTGATTTCAACTCACAATTATTCAGATTAACTCCAGATGCTCTGCTTCCCAGGCTTTAAGTGTTGGACTAGTTGCTCTATATTTTAAGTATTAAAATACACATTGTTATGTTAGGTATAAATCTATAGATCTATGATGCCAGGGGGACATTTCAAGGTATTCAGATTCCCTGAGAATAGCTTAAAACAGCTTGAAGAAAATGGACATAAGGATCTGACAATTTAAAGTGTCAACACTTTTGCCCAAGGATCAGGGATTTTGCCAATCTGTGTTGGTATCTTTTTTTCTATAAAGTCATGAGTACAAGGTCCTGCCTGTGTCATTTTAGTGTCACAGTTTCTACAGCTTCCAAAATTGTTGATGATCTTGCCTTCTTCACATAAATATAACGCAGAGCCAAGGTCATTCATGACAGTCAGAGGTTAGCACTACCGCCTTTATTCTTTACCATACCAGGTTAATCCAGCCTTGGTGATATCAGCAAAATCTTCATTGATCCATTTGGGGAAATGCCAGCCTAAAGCCCTTGATGAGCTGTCTGTGCTTCATGTTCCTTGAGAAATACCTGAAAGTCATTATGTGTGCTGTGATTAATGAGGACCACTCCAAACTGAATCACAGATCCTTAAATACTTGGAGAAACTTAGCAGTGAAATAAAAGATGTGGGTCAAATTGAGCTGGTGATATTTGCATGTCAATGCTCAAAAATAAAGATGTGAATGCTAACTGGCACTCCTTTGCTTGTCATTGTATGTGCTGGGAAAATGATTGACATAGAAGCAAAGCAGATGGTAGACATTCGAAATGATTCCTTCTTCCATCACTGAACCATATCGACTACCAGCATTTATTGCAATTTGGAATTATCCTGACTAGTTAAATCTCTGACTGGTCTATAACCAGACTCGGCACATTCTGGAGCCTCGTAGAGGGTGAGTAGCTTTAAACTAACATTTTGCACACCGTATTTCAGAAGACAGGCAAACTATGAGTGGCCCTGTCATATCAGTTCAGTAAGCTGGAGGGAATTGGTAGGATTAATGGTCCTTGGGGAGAACTAATTTCTGGCTTTCTGGGAAGTAGTCAGCAGTAGGTATTATCATGGTTTTTGAAAGAAAAAAAGAAGACCCAAGGTATTTGAAGACAACTCCCTCCAGTTATTGGGTTTTGTTGTTTGTTAGTTTTTTAACAAATTATGCAGCATTTTAATTTTTTTAATTTTCTCTTAGTACAAGTCCTAACAAAATCAGTCTCCCAAGCTGGCAAGATGGCTCAGTGCATAAAGTCACTTGCTCACAAATCTGACATGAGTTCAATACCTGGAACCCACCTTAAAAAATGTGCTGACTGCAGTGCCACACCTTTGCAATTCCAGAATTTCTGCATCTAGATGGGAGGCAGTCCGGAGAACCCCCAGGAAGCCAGCCTGTTCAGGCATCCTGGAATGCAATGTGGCAGAAACAAGAGACCCTGCCTCAAAAATGCAAAGAAAAGAGAAAAACAATCTGGACACATCCTTACTGCCACATGCATACAGTCTCCCACTCTCCCATAGACACACAATACACACACAGACACACACATTACACACCGTATACATATATGCATGCATGTATACATACACACACCATGCATATATACATACCACATACCACACACACACACACACACTGCACATACATAATACACATATACACATACCACATGCTTCCCTGCACATATACAACACACACACTCCATACATGCACACATGCACATGTACACACAAAAAAATAAATAAAAAAATAAGTAAGTAAAGACCTGTTATACCTCAAACCAGAATAGTCATAAACAGTAAGACCTGAGCTTCAAACTTGTCACACAGGCAAAGCATATTAGCAAAGCAAAAATGCATGGTTTGGTGAGGATTTTAAAGTAGAAACTTGTGGAAGTTTTCTACCAATAAAAGCTGAAGTTTCTCCAAGGTACCTTAGTTTATAAAGTTAATTAAGGTTTTATGATTCAGTGTTCTATTTTTATTGGATATCAATATGAGTCAAAAGACATATTAAAGAAAATCACCGAGTAAAAACAAAATAAATATTTTATTCTCATGCCCTGCATTGCATTGAAGATGCCATTCCACACTGAAACACTAACTGTAATGACGGTGGGGCCTGACAGTGAAATATAATTGGTAACTCTGATTTAATAATAAAGTGGAAACCAGAAAATCAAACAGAAACATTTGCTGTGATATATTTCTCTCACACGTTCTTCCTCCAACTTTCTCTTAAAAACTATTTTGTTTATAATGATACAGTATGTAAATATGTGTAAATATGTATATCCTTAAGGATAAACCTTTCAACTACTTAATATCTTCTGATTTACCAATTAAAGTATTAATATATTCTTTCCTTAACTAAAATGTATTTTGTTTATCATTGCAAATTCTTGAAGTAGGAGGAAGGTGAAATACTTTATTATTTACTCATGTGTGTGTGTGTGTGTTATGCATGCATTTGAGACAAGAGGTTAAGTACTTTGTTCTATCAGTCTCCACTTTGTCCCTTGAGGCAGGGTCTCTCGCTGAAACTGTAGATTTGCTGGTCAGTGAGCTCCTGGAATCTACTGGTCCCTATCTCCTAAAGCTCGGATTATAGGCATGCATAGCCACGACTGACTTTTTATAATGTTGAACCTGGGGATTTGAACTCAAGTCCTCATGTTTGTGTAACAATCACTCTTATTCACTAAACAATCTCCCCTGTCCCCCTTTAACTGTCCCCCAAGTTTCTAAGTAATACAGTAACCCACTCAAATTCAATGGGTATCTCAAAGTAGCAGAGTAGCCTGAGCTTTTGGATTCTCACTGAAATGGAACTCTAGAAAATCTATAAAATATAGAAAATATATAAATTCCATGGAAAGACTCTCCAAAACTAGTGATAACTTTCTCATCTTTGTATTCCCCGCGTGATGTTGATGCTGAGTAAAGTAGAGAGATCATTAAGGAAGCCTGTTTTTCCTAAACACAGAATCATTCTCAAAGACAGTAAGCAACAGAGATCTCCTAGTTGAATCCATCGACTTTAGCCTGGTCTAATATTTGAATCCATTTAAACTTACACGAAGAAGCCCAGTCTCAGGTATTTACCTGTGTGAGGTTAACTATCTATGGGGCAAAGAAGAGAAACTCACTTTTCCTGGTCCTCTCATCCATGTTACTTCAGTTATTTTTTTCTCACTGAGACATTACGGTTTGTCACAATCAATCAGCTTAATTATTTTAATAGAGTATGTATCTCTTAAACTGAAATCTATCCAAGTGACTGGATGAAACTAGATTCCAGGCAGGTTGCAAATCTAGGCTATCTGACTCTCGGACCATATGTTTTTCTTCTGCAGTACCCTGACGTTCATCAGATTCCGATCAAACGTTAAGTAAGGACAATGACACTTATGGCAAGGTTTTGTTTGCAGAATGAGCCTGTTAATCATATGGTTTGGGTCCAACGAGATAGATGAGTAGTCTAACCAAAGCTTCCTCAGAAGTGTGCTAGGAGATTCACATCTGGCTTGTTAAACCTCTAAGAAGCAAATGCCTGATTTTTGGCCCCGCTGCAGTACATTAAGGATAGAATGAGCAGCGTCCCTGAGGCTGTCACTCACCAAGACCCTACTGAGTTTACAGCTTAAGCCTTCAGACTTTTAAACCCTGTCTGTCTGCAGCCTGATGCAGTGAAAGTAACAAAGGCAGGCACTCTGAAGGACACTGAACTTTTACCTTGGTGTTTGGTGGACCTGGGGACAAGATCATCGGCATAAAGCATAGACATTCCTCTACCCTGGTCATCACTGATAGTCTTAGTCATTGAGCCCAAAATGCAGGAGCCGAAGACACTTTGTTCAGGCTTCCAAAAACAAAACAAAACAAAAAACCACAGACTATGTAGCTTAATGATTGAAATCTCTTTCCTCACAATGATGAATATGGAAAGTTCAAGACCAAGGTGCTATAGGAAGTGGCTTCAGTGGAAACCTCTCACAGTGGCCTTTATATGACAGGACATGTGCATGTTTGTGTGTGTCCTCAAATGAGCATTCTTCTGAGCATGCATATATATATATATATATATATATATATATATATATATATGAGCACCATCTTTATCTGACTAGAGCCTCACATCTACTTCTTCATTCACCCTCAGTGGTCTCCCCAAAAGTCCTGTCTCTAAATACAATGTGTTGGGTCAGTATTTTAACATGATTTGAGGGGCAAGGGGAAACATTACAGTCCATAGCAGGACATTTCAGTCCTATTGACCTTCCAAACCAATTAATAAATCTATCAATAGATAGATGGAGCAAGTGATCTATTGATCTATCTATATCTCTCTGTTTACCTGGATATAGATATTTATAGATCATACAGATATTGATGAAGATAAACATTATCAAAATGAGCCACAGAGAAGCTCCATTTTTAGTGGTGAAAACAGCTGTTTCCTGGAAACTTAAAATGGCTCAACCTGTTCAAGGTCACCTCTGAGTTTCTTTTTTGCTGAAAGATCTAGTTGATGATCGCATGAATTATAACACTTGGGAATGATAAATTACAAATACTCATTTTATGATGCCTAAGCATCCCAATCCAATGGATAGATGGTTGAGCTCTTACAGTCAAGTTAGAGAACAAGTTAATTTTTACAACCTCACTGTAAATGTCAAGAAGCCTAAGTTGAATCAACGGAGTGTATTTTAACATCTCCTTGACAACACCAACTCACTAGAGCCACCTCAATATGATTTTCATAGTATAAACACTGGCATCTGAAGTGTGGTCTCTCTCCTCATGTACCTAGGAGCAAAACATAAATAAAATATGGAGTATTGGGGATAAGCAAACCTATATACTTTTTATCTTGCAGTCAGAAATTTAATTGCCTCTTCTTATTAATAGTGATAAGGAAACCACTGGCTACACTCAGAAATTGCAACAAATCAATTACTGGCAGGTAATGGAGTCTAGTGTGAGGGGAGATAAGGATGGTCAGAAGTGAGTAGTAGCTCAGGGCTTTCCTAATGCTGACTGAACCAGCCAAGCCTCCTTTGAATTCAGGTTATGCCTCCTTTTCTCTCTAGCTGGAGATGATTGCATGATGAAGACCACCAGGGAAATCATGCATTCCCCACACCTTCATCACATGGCATGGAGACCCAAGCTTTGCTCAGACAGTTTTTTAAAACTGCCCTACTGACCCACTGTCTAACATAATCTTGTGGTATAAAATGCACAAACTAGTGGTTTGCATTTTTTAAAAAAATCATATCCTTTAAGAATTTAAAATTCTATGCAAAGATCCATATCAGGTACAGTACAACAGATTATCTTCCATCTGCTAACAAAACTAACTATTTAAAAGATAAGTACTGTGCATTTCCACACTAAAGAAGGATATTCAGTAGGATAAGTTTTTTTTTTTTATTTATTAACTTGAGTATTTCTTATATACATTTCGAGTGTTATTCCCTTTCCCGGTATCCGGGCAAACATCCCCCTCCCCCCTCCCCTTCCTTATGGCTGTTCCCCTCCCGACCCTCCCCCCATTGCCGCCCTCCCCCCACCAGTCTAGTTCACTGGGGGTTCAGTCTTAGCAGGACCCAGGGCTTCTCCTTCCACTGGTGCTCTTACTAGGATATTCATTGCTACCTATGGGGTCAGAGTCCAGGGTCAGTCCATGTATAGTCTTTAGGTAGTGGCTTAGTCCCTGGAAGCTCTGGTTGCTTGGCATTGTTGTACTTTTGGGGTCTCGAGCCCCTTCAAGATCTTCCAGTTCTTTCTCTGATTCCTTCAACGGGGGTCCTATTCTCAGTTCAGTGGTTTGCTGCTGGCATTCGCCTCTGTATTTGCTGTATTCTGGCTGTGTCTCTCAGGAGCGATCTACATCCGGCTCCTGTCGGTCTGCACTTCTTTGCTTCATCCATCTTGTCTAATTGGGTGGCTGTATATGTATGGGCCACATGTGGGGCAGGCTCTGAATGGGTGTTCCTTCAGTCTCTGTTTTAATCTTTGCCTCTCTCTTCCCTGCCAAGGGTATTCTTGTTCCCCTTTTAAAGAAGGAGTGAACCATTCACATTTTGATCATCCGTCTTGAGTTTCATTTGTTCTAGGCATCTAGGGTAATTCAAGCAATTGGGCTAATAGCCACTTATCAATGAGTGCATACCATGTATGTCTTTCTGTGATTGGGTTAGCTCATTCAGGATGATGTTTTCCAGTTCCAACCATTTGCCTACGAATTTCATAAAGTCGTTGTTTTTGATAGCTGAGTAATATTCCATTGTGTAGATGTACCACATTTTCTGTATCCATTCCTCTGTTGAAGGGCATCTGGGTTCTTTCCAGCTTCTGGCTATTATAAATAAGGCTGCAATGAACATAGTGGAGCATGTGTCTTTTTTATATGTTGGGGCATCTTTTGGGTATATGCCCAAGAGAGGTATAGCTGGATCCTCAGGCAGTTCAATGTCCAATTTTCTGAGGATCCTCCAGACTGATTTCCAGAATGGTTGTACCAGTTTGCAATCCCACCAACAATGGAGGAGTGTTCCTCTTTCTCCACATCCTCGCCAGCATCTGTTGTCCCCTGAGTTTTTGATCATAGCCATTCTCACTGCTGTGAGGTGAAATCTCAGGGTTGTTTTGATTTGCATTTCCCTTATGACTAAAGATGTTGAACATTTCTTTAGGTGTTTCTCAGCCATTTGGCATTCCTCAGCTGTGAATTCTTTGTTTAGCTCTGAACCCCATTTTTTAATAGGGTTATTTGTTTCCCTGCGGTCTAACTTCTTGAGTTCTTTGTATATTTTGGATATAAGGCCTCTATCTGTTGTAGGATTGGTAAAGATCTTTTCCCAATCTGTTGGTTGCCGTTTTGTCCTAACCACAGTGTCCTTTGCCTTACAGAAGCTTTGCACTTTTATGAGATCCCATTTGTCGATTCTTGATCTTAGAGCGTAAGCCATTGGTGTTTTGTTTAGGAAATTTTTTCCAGTGCCCATGTGTTCCAGATGCTTCCCTAGTTTTTCTTCTATTAGTTTGAGTGTGTCTGGTTTGATGTGGAGGTCCTTGATCCACTTGGACTTAAGCTTTGTACAGGGTGATAAGCATGGATCGATCTGCATTCTTCTACATGTTGACCTCCAGTTGAACCAGCACCATTTGCTAAAAATGCTATCTTTTTTCCATTTGATGGTTTTGGCTCCTTTGTCAAAAATCAAGTGACCATAGGTGTGTGGGTTTCTAAAACTGTGTACTATGCTATTTATTTACTGCCATAAGGAAAGGCAAAGAGACACATTTCACTATTTACTATATTCAGACATTTAATATTTTAATGCTACATGATTCTTCATAAAATTCTGTGAAACAAAGGTGATTATCTTCCTTTCTTCCACGATGTTGACAACTTGCCCACAATTAATGACAAACAGAATAGATGTTTGACCCATGAGCTAGCTATTTCTAAGATAGTTCTAACACACTGTAATATAGTACACTAGTTCTACAAATGCTGTGTGGATTAAGGGGATTTTTTGATTACATAAACTGTTGCATCAGCATAGTAGAAAACATATACAATACTAAAATAAGTAAACATAATACATCACCTCTCAAAGGCATTTTTGTTTGGTAAAGGTTAGTTTTAATTATAGGACTCAATCGTGTCATTCTTGAAAAACACAGCCCCATGGCATTGGCAAGTAGCTCAGGGCTTGTCAGGGCTTGCATAGGCATGTGGTATGAATATAAAGGATTATCACAAGGAATGCTGATTGACAGGACAGAAAATTGCAACCCGGATGTTGTTGTAATAATATGAGCCATACTTGTCTTACCATCCACACATCTACACATCAAGAGGAAGCAAGACATAGAAAACGTTATAGAAGATATCCCTTCCCCCCAAGGCTCAGGGATCTTTGTAGAAGATGGCGCATAAAAATTGTAGGAACCTGAGATAGTTGATGACATCAAATAAACAGGGTTTTACAGCTACAACATGGCAGAAGCACATATGAATTTACAATAATTATGACAGCATGCAGGATCTGTGCAAATCCAGCCAGACAAAATCCTTCCATGGGGGGATGACGGTGGGCAGGAAACCTCACTACTAGCTGGGAAATCATTGTCATTTGACAGCTTTGGGAGAGGGAGAGTCAGTTTTCTTTACTAATGTGATGTCTGATAGGCTTAACACCTAACAGGGCAATTATCCTCCCAAGACTAATTGGTCAACATACCCTGGTCTCGATGGGTGGAAAGAAAATGAAAGCATGCATCAATCCCAAAGGTGGATGGGATGGATTATGAGAATGGGAATGTGGTAAGGGAAGGGGCCAAGGGGGTCAATTCATTCAACACACTTTGCAAGAAATGCTCAAAAAGCAGTAAAAGTGTTGCAAAAAGAAACCCCATAAAGACTTTCACGATAAAAATATTATAGATTATATCAGCATTCTAATAAGACTTAGGATGTTTTATAGTTTTAATCTTACACAGAAGATGATACCTTCTGTAGATTTGGTATCTTTTAGTCAACAGACCCATCCACATTCTGATGTATAAATGCTTGAAATATGCCGCTAAACAATAATGGGGACTGATATATAGCAGTCTTTTCTATTTTATTTGCACCTGTTTTATTACAAAGAATACTTCCAGCTTCTCAGGCTACACACCAATATATTAAGAGAAAGATCCTATTCAAGAGCTAGAGTGTAGATGGGGTTTTGTTCTCTCTATCCCTCTCCATGATAATGGGTAACAGAGGTTCAGACTTGTTTTAGTGGTAAAGTAAGTGTAGCAGTTCCTGTGGAGAAATAGAGTGTTCTAGATGACATGGCATGAAAGAATGAACTGGTTTGTTTCAACTTAGGTAAATAAGTAAAATAAAATAAAACAGTAAATGGAGTTTGGTATGGAGTAGGAGATAGTAAAAATGAGATAGATATCACAGTTCAATCTGGTAATAGTCTACAGTTGCTTACCATCAAACTACAGCCACCAGCAATGCCCACTCACCAAACTTCAATCTGGTATTTATAGCAAGCTTAGAAGCCTAGTGGCAGATACTGGGAGGGAAGGAGTTGGCTCTATAAATGCTTTACTTGTAGCTTTCAAAAGGTTACTGAACCATTTCAAGAAGTTGGACATGCTAGGAAATGAGGGCATATACATGGAAAGAGTCATGAGAAGACTCTACAGAAATGTTAGCTCTTATTAACCTTGAAACTGAGAACCTGACTCAGCAGACTGTCAAAAGTACAGAACGAACCTCTCTCAGGTCACCAAAATTCCAAAGCCTCCATCTTTTAAAATGCTGAAGTGTTCATTTCAGATGCATAGGCTCCATCCACATGTGCTTGCACATTGTGCCGCATAGTCATACGGAACGGTAATAAACACAGATAAATGAGCTGAGGAATACGAATGACTCAGTAAAACCGTAGCGGTCCATCTTGATGAGACGATTATCCTTTCAGGGAGAAAGCCATTAAAATGCAAATATGCTAAATAAATCAAATTTGGGAGGTCAAATTTCTCAGAGACATCCAATCCACTAGCAATATCTGTGGAATTTCCATCTGAATTGTGCTGATGATGTGCGAACTGGGAGCAGAATGAAAGAAGCCTTTCGGAGGCTATCGGCTTCAGCTTCAGCAGGTGTTATGTGTTCTGATAACTAAATCAAAATGAGGTGGATAAAATTCTTTGCACACATATTTGCATATTGCTAGAAAGATAGCACTGTAATAAGTGATTCACAGAGGAAATAAAGTATATGGCATAATTCATACAGATCAAACATTAAATACTTTGACAATATTATAGTAACATCCTTCACTAGGCCTGCTGGGTAAGGCTTGAGTTGGTTTTTAACAATAGTTTTCTCAGGCAGAATGCCTACTTTTCTACCTAATGCACTTATGATTTCCAGAATGTTACATTTCCTGCATCTGTGCCTTCCAGACTTCCTAAATGAAAACTCAGATTTAGAATATTGTAGTAATGCTTGTTGGTTTATCACCAGTGTCTCATTCTGCTAAATTCTTGGTCTCCTGCTTGTGAAATCATCCAAGCAGAAACAATATTAAAGTCACTGTCAGGAGTAACTGTGGAAGAAACTTCTATCAAACTTAAATGCTGTGTGGTAGCCTTTTTTAGACTATTTGCAAAACAAAAATTCCTCAGTGTCTTCTGTGACTCCATTGCCTTTTACTCTAACACATACTTAGGACACCATGTGTTTACAACACACAAGAATGCATGTGGATCTCAGAGGCTGAACATGAATGCCTGTGTTCTCACCAATCAGAAGGCAGAGGCAGGTGGATCATGATAATAAGTCTGAGACCAGCATGGGCTACACAGTGAGTTTCTAGCAAGGTTGAAGTGCATAATGAGATCTTGATAAAAATAAAGAAAAAAAGGAAAGAAGGACGGGAACAAAAAGGAAAGAAGGAAGGTCAGAAATAAAATACAATCTTTCTGAAGCATTTTTCCAATACTCAAGAAGTGATAATGCTACTTATTCACATTCAGAGCAAAATAATTCCACCATATTTTTTGTTAAAAAATACAGATAATATATGCAACAATAAAAATTGGTGCTAATGAGATTGTGCTGAAATGAATATTGTTCTATCTGAAGTTAAAGTTTGTGGGAAGGCTAATAGGTGATGAGTAACAATAATTGGACAGTAGATGTATATTTCTCAGTTTCTCCTAAGGAAATAATTGAGGCTTAACAGAAGAAATTATGGTTTAACTGCATTGTTTACACCCATGGTGAAGTGGAAAAAAAGTGTCCAGCAACCATGTACAATGAAAGACATTATGGGATTACATCACAGTAGTCTATCAAGTAGCAAGTAAAAGTATTTCTGAAGAATGTTTCTCAAAACCTTGTGATTGTACTTACTCTCAAATTCTGGTGTGTAAAGGTAACTTTCATTTGCCATATCTAATTGTCATCTCAGAGGCTTACTGCTGAATAAGCTCACCCCTTCTAGCCATTTCTGAACACTGGCTGGCTGTATCAACTAAGCTGTTCTGGCCCAATGTCTTCTCCAAGCTGACTGATTCAAACTGGCTTCTCTCAGCTTCTGGATGAATTGCTCTACTTGACCTCAAACTAACCCTGGCAATCTGCCCGAATCTTCTGGCTCTTTCTTCTTCTCTGGATCATTATGTCTTTAACTACAACCTGCCTCTGGAAAACTGTCCGTGTAAAACTGCCCCCCTCTCTGGTGCCCTCTTAAGTCTCCTCTCCTTGTGTGTTCTTGTGAGAGTTGGAAGTATCCTATCTTTGACTCATTCTGTCAAATCTTCCTTTGATTCATCAGATGATGAATCAATTAGATGCCCTTCAATTAGATGTCACTTTCATATGTGACTGCTTCCTTCTATAAAATAATATTATATACATTGTTTGGGATTAAAGGTGTGTACTAAGGATTTGCCTGTATTCCAGCCAATAGTGATTAAATATGTGTCATCCCAGTCAGATCACACAGACCTAGGTCTTTGGACGTGATCCCTTGCCAGAGCAGCCATGTTGCTGGATTAAAATTCCTCTGTAATGCTGTTCTTGTCTTTCCTTGTCTCTATATCCTAAATTTTCACTAAAAATGTCATCAAGGCAAAATCAAACAAAATTGACATTGCTGAAGAAGGTTAATAATCTAGTTATAGTAAGCCAGGATGATGGTGCCTAAAAGTGGAAGGTAAATCATATCCCTGCAAATAATCTACTCCTGTAAGACTTGCTTTAACCATTATTACACGTGTGCTGGTAGAATACAGTGAATATGAGACTACTTAGTGGTCTAGAATGATCTAAGCAATCTATGGAACCAATAGAACTTGAGTTGAGCCTCAAATATGTTTACATTTTAGTTTAAGAAAAAAGAACACCATGGGTTCTAAAAGCCTCTGTTTAAAAAACTAACTAAGACTATCTTAGTTAAAGGGTAGAACTAGCTTTGTTGAAATGAAGGGAGCTAGTTTAGAAGGTATTGTAGTGAGCCATATTGGATTTGGGCCTGGCCGTTTTGTGACTATAGCTCAAAGCGGCTATGTGACTCTTGGCCACACATACTCCTCTTAGAGCCTCTCCCATGAATTACGGCACAGGAAGATAGCATTCATGGGATGCTTCAGCCTCAGCAAAAATCAGTTATCTCCTCAGTCAACACCCGGTGTCTCCACTGCCTGACCTCATCGTCTACCGCCTGACCTCTTTGCCTCCAGCTATCACTGCCTATATCCTCATCTCCCCCTCCTCTGTGTTTCACAAAGGACACCCCCCCTACCTGAAAGCCTTAGAAGCTGTAACGTTCATCCCAATAAACGAGACCTTGACAACAGAATCTTGCTTGGTCTCCTTCTCTTCACCCGCATTTTGCCCACAGGTAGAAAGCCTCTTCGGGACCCTGAATAACTGGGTCCCCGCTGGCGGGGACAAGGTATATTGGGTCCAGATGGTAGAATTGATAATAATGATAATAATAATAATAATACATCTAATGTCTTAAGATTCACCTTAAAAGTAATAAAGAGCCATCTACACTATCTGATTGAGAAATTAAAAAGGTACAAACTGCATGACCTAGGGATTCTCTTGATACTGATTTGAATGATCCACATAAGACAGGGAAAGGAAACATGCATTCATACAGGACAGCAGAGAAAGCCATTTCATGTGCAAGACAATCCTTGTAAAGTTGAATCTATTGTTCTCTCCCTATGGTTGAACAATTTCAATAGTTTCCTTGGTCTCTAATGCAAAGAAGACTTCTTAACATTGTCCAAGAAGCCCCACTAATCATCTGCCAACATCTCTGGCTTCCATATTCCCCTAACTCTACACCTAGTTTGATGTAGTGTAGCACCATGCTATCTTCAATCATAAAACATTTGTACTTGTGCTGTACTACCTACGATATCCCTGCTTCCCATCTGATTAACAACGCTTCCCCCCTTACATTTCAATTCTAGCATCACTTCGTGAGGAAGCCATCGCCAACTTCCATAACACTTCTATTTAGGCTCAAACAATACAAAGTGAATTACAGTTATTACAGTTGCCTCTATTGAGATCATATATTTGGGTATAACTTTTCTTCTTATACCGTCCCACCATGCCTGCTAAAAGATAAGTAGGTGTTTTGCTTTTATATTTCCATTATATTCTTTATAAAAGTTGTTTTATATTTCCATTGACTAAAACTTCATAGCATCTGGCATGTATTTAATCAAGGTCAGTAAATAAGTGTATAATAATAAAATGTTGATTGAATCAGAGAAAAAAAGAAATAAATGAATTTGAAAGATATTTGATTTAAAAAAGAACCTCTAAGAAGGAAGAAAAAACATGATTGAGTAAAAATTAATATTAAAGCCACCTAAGTAACCACTACAGACAAGAGTGTGAGTAATAGTGTATGCCTGTTGTGTTTCTCCTTTCTGCTCCAGTGGACACAGTGATTTACTCAGCTGTGTGACAGTGACATTGGCTCACAGTTTCCATCAGGAAAGTTTTATTCTTCTAGACATTGAAGGACCTAGAGATCTAATTCCTCTTTTCATAGGGAGTAGGGCAGCTATTCTGAGTAACTGTTTCCTGGAATAGGCTCTTTCAGCCCCAGAGTCTGTGATTATCAAAGAAACAGAAAACTGCAGCTTCCCTCTTTGGTCATGGGTCTTTGCAATTAATATGAGTCTACTTGGCGATGTTCTACTTGTATTTTTTTTTCACTTGCTTCCAAATGACACAATGTAATTAAATGCTGTCATAGATGTTTTTCCTTAGAGCATGATCCTTTACAAAGGTTTTCAGAGAAAAGTATAAGATGAGGGAGAGCAAAGCAGCCAGTGAAGGAAGAGTTGTTTCATCCACTTGCAGACACCAGATCTGTCTTAGTCAAGAACACTAAGAGGAAAGTTCACAACGGCATAGGCATAGCTCAGAGACAGGGTCTTCCAATCAATCAAGGACAGTATGACAGAGTCTGAGCTACTAAACATGGAGATCATGAAACCATGCCCCTAGTAAATTAGAAAACCCTCAAGGACTAGTCCAGGAGAACGTCCCATCTCAGAAACCAGTGAGAGGACAGAATCACTGTGTTCACTCATTTCTTACACGAATTTGAGGATCAATTACGTTGGCAATGGAACAGTGGCTGGAAGATATAATGGAGTGGAGACCTTTTGTGTCCCTTTTATTTCCTCAAGGGAAGAACTGTGTATATTTTTGACCATTAAAAATCTAGAGCGGTACTCAGAGCATAAATGAAGATACTGGAGGAAGAGAAATCATTCCTAAGGGGTGGGATCAGCTTCTTTCTTTCCCTTTTGTAAAATTATTTTTTGAGAGTTTTATACAATGGGTTTTAATAATATTTTCATATTCAGCTCCTCCATCTACTCATCTCAGGTCTATTCTTTGGTGTTTTTCCCCCAAATCATGTTATTACACAGTCAAATTTATTTGTGTTGGCCTTTTATTTTAAAGGCATGTGGTTTTCTATCAGACCATAGTCAACTTACTAGGGGTTAAACGCTTAAAAAATTCTTCTTCTTTTTTTTTTACCAGAAACTACTATTAACCAATACTTCCTGGGGTATGGTGCGATTCCATGGACCCCCTCAATGCTGGGATTTTGTCTGACTTGAGTTTGCACAGATCCTGTGCATGCTAGCACAAACAACTCTTGTCAGCTCATATGTACACCTGCTTTGCTGAGTCCAGAAAACACTGCCTCCTTGTAATCTTCCTCTTGTTCTTACAATCTGTCTGTTTCCTCTTCTGTAGTGATCCATGGACCTTGGGAGGAGCAGTATGATCTAGAGGTTTTGTTTAGGGCTGAGAATTCTGTACTCTCTTATTCTCTGGACCCTAACTAGTTGTGGGTCTCTATCACCTGAAAATAGTGGCTTCCCTGGTGAAGGTTGAAAGATGAATTAGTGTCCAGGTTTAACAATATGCCACTAGGAGTTAGTTTAATATGATGTTTATTTAGCAGAATGGTAATCATAGGTTCTCTCAAGTTCCTATGATCTATCTAGTCACCGGTTCTTGGATCCCTAATGGTGTCAATTATAGGTTTAACTGTGTGGAGTATGGCCTAAAGCCAATCAGAAAATGGTTGAAAATCACCTCTTATTGGGGGAGGGGAGCTGTCGATTTTAAAGGTGATTACCAAGAATAAGAAGATGAGCTGTGATATTAGTTTCCCTCACAGAGATTAGGAAAGGGGAGGTTTGGCAACTCATGGAGATAGATAGGAATGTGAGTGTAGTCAGGACTCCACCAAGGGAGGAAAGGAAGGACCAGGGAGAAACTGGAACATTCCCAACAGAGTGTTCTCAAGCAGGCAGATAACTTTCAGTTTATCTGAAAACAAGAACTGCTTTCTCTTTAATTTAGCTCTGACATTAAAGCCTCTCTTCCAGATTTTAGAATGAGAAGTTGCCTAAAATAAAACAAACTAACCCAATTCAAAAGCAGAGTTTTTGAAGTATTTATAGGTGTGTGTGTGTGTGTGTGTGTGTGTGTGTGTATGTGAAGGGACCCTAAAAACTCCCCATGAGAGCACAGCTTCATCCTGAAGTTCAAAGGCAGACCTAGAGATTCAGAAAACATGTCCTCTACTTTCCTGATAACATCTTTCCACAGCCTTCCCCCATCCTCCTTTTCCTTCTCTTTTGGAAAAATAAACAAAGACAAAACACTTTTATTTTTCTTTCAGAAACTAAAGCTTGAATATGCATGCCTTCTTTGTGGAGAATACTATATCAGAATAACTCAAGTTCTGCCAAATCCAATGATTGATCCAGTGCCATGTTTTGAAACAACTGAGCAAGAAGTGATTCTCACAGGGGTTCCCATGTGAAACTCCAGAGCTAGAACTTGCCTTGAAAATAAGTACTGTGTGGTGCCTCTGCCCATTTCTTTTGATGAGAGAGATGAAAACATTGCAGATGTAGGGTAATAATCTCAGTGTTCAAAATAGAAGACAAGAGAGATGTACGCATTTACAAAAATAGTTATGGGAAAAGTAATCTTTATTTTTACTAATAATAAATCATGAAATTTATTATAAAGAGTTCTTTAGTATATATAGAATTTTAACATTTATTAGTGACATTAGCAAATCTGCATACTAATGAGATGGAAATGCTTGCCTATCTTAACATAAAGTATTTAACCTTGGTTGAATATTTGATACTGTAGGACACAGAGCACCTTTAAGATTCTTCAGAATAGATCAATATTTTATTGCATAATAATTAAATCTGAGAATGTTGCCTCACATAAATATGTAGCACAAAATAGCTGAAGTATATTTGGGACTATTTAATAAATTATTGGAATGGTTATGGAAAAAATAACCCCAAGTCACTATTTAATGAAATTATTTTATATTATTTGAAAATTTCATACATAAACATAATGTGTTTTAATGAAATCTATCTCTCCACTCCCTTTTCTATAATCCCCCCCAGCCCTTTCCACCACTTTTCCCCAATTTCTGGTGCTGTATTTCTCTTAAAGCCACTGAATCTGAGTTGACTTAGCACTACATGTGTGTAGTTTTAAGACTGTCCACTTGCATGGGTGTCCTCTCATAAGCCTCATCCCTTAGGAAATCTGGCTCTCCCTGGCCCAGCAGTCATCAGTTTAAGTAGCTCCTGAGCTAGAGGTAGGACTTGACCACTAACCCTGCTTCCATGCTGTGATTTTATCTGGTTTTACTTCATGCAGGTTTTGACAAGCTGTCACAGCTGTTGTGAATGTGCCTGTGCACCTCGCCCACTGTATCTGAGAGACAGTTCTATTGTAACCACTCAGCTCCTCTGGCTCTAACAATCTTAAAACCATACTTTCCAATAATGACTTTCTGTATGCAAATTGAGAAAGA
Source organism: Rattus norvegicus (assembly GCF_021556685.1). Taxonomy (NCBI): domain Eukaryota; kingdom Metazoa; phylum Chordata; class Mammalia; order Rodentia; family Muridae; genus Rattus; species Rattus norvegicus. Next base: position 207,767,774 of record NC_141535.1, on the reverse strand, counting down.
GAAAAACAATTATTAATTATATAAATTAACTAATAAATAAAATAAAATAAATATATTGACTTAATAAGTATGTTTTAACACAAAATTTAAAGTTATTTATTTTAATATATTTTATTTTATTATATATTTATATATTATACATTATGTGTATATTATATTATTTATACATATTACATACATGTACTGTATTATATATTTATATATAAATAAAATGTCTCTATATAAATAAAATAAATAAATAAAATTTATCTATAGAAATAATTTATGTAATATTTTAATTTAATATTTTAATTTAAAAATCAAAGATAATTTTAATATAAAATAAATGTTTACATTATATTTATTAATTTATTTAATACAAATTAAATAAATAATAAAATAAAGTGAAATAAATAAAAATAATGTATTAATTATCCACTTATTTTTTTTCTATTCTGAAGGTAAGGATATGAAGACACAACAGGAATAAGATAGCTTCTGAGAATGTAGCATAGTGTAATTAATATATTAATACATAAGTCAACTGAGTCATATCTCACCACTCACTTTTGAAGGAGTCTATGAAACCAATTCACTTTTTGAAACTGGCAAGTAAAGAAATCTAGTCAAGAATTTGTCTGAGGTTTACATTTTGTCTCTGTCTATCCCTTGCTGTGCAATAGCATGATTTAACATGATTTAATGTCTCTGTACCTCAGTTTTTCTCAGCTGTAAAATGACCAGGTTACCAAAACAACTTGTGGAGATTCAATGAGCAATGCCTACAGAGAAGTTCTTAGTCCTCCTAATACAATCAGGCTTTAAGAAACACAGGAGTTACTGAGCAGTTATACCAACAGAGTTAATGAGGGGCAAATGAGGACATGGCAGGCAAAACGGACTTGTCAACTGAGATGCTGATGAAAGAAAAGTTTAATTGGTGGTAGAATAAATAGTTCTCCAAGTGGCTCCCCGATTTAGACCAAGAGCTGTGGCTCCACTAGCCCCAGGAGACAATACTCTGTTGAGGCTGTCAGTGCTGGCAGAGAGACTAGATATAGGAAAGTAAGGCACACAAGGGGCAGTACGCAGAAATGTGTGAATATACACCTCAGTATATGTGAAATGGCAGAGTTCATTTGGGTAAGCTAGAAATAGAAGTGTGGCATCGAGGTCTGAAAGTTTCCCTGCATTCAAAGCATCCTGAAGTTCTCTCCTGACTCAGAATGAGACTATCTAAAAATAGGATCTTAAGCCAATTTAATAAGAACAACATTGCCAACCAACAATAGCTTCCAGGGATTAAACCACTACCCAAAGACTATACATTGACTGACCCTGGGCTCCAACTGCATTTGTAGCAGAGGACAGCCTTGTTGGGCGCCAATGGAAGGAGAAGCCCTTGATCATGCCAAGGTTGGACTCCCAGTGCAAGAGAATGTCTGGAGTGGGGGGCAGTAAGGAGAGGTGGATGGAAAGGGAAAATCCCTTATAGAAGAAGGGGATTGGGAGGAGATAGGGAGCTTATGGACAGGAAACTGGGAAAGGGAATAACATTTGAAATGTAAATAAAGAAATATGCAATAAAAATGAAAACTCAAAGCAAAAAAAAAAAAAACGGTGAGGACATCATGGTGGGCTGAAATCCGATATAATGGCTGCTCGTCTTCACTGGAGAAATGTGGACAGAGGGATGGAGGTGCACCGATGATGAAGATGATGTAAAGGCAAACAAGAAGGCAAGCATGGAGCTGTAGAGATTATAGCATTAGCAAAGGAAAGCCAGGGACCACAGCTGCTGGAGAGGTTGGATAAGGCGTAGGCGTCGCCCCTGAATGGTCCAGCGCCGCCCACACGTTAACTGATGTACAAGCCGGGATCTGCACTCGGGTATTCTGGAAGCCAGCAAGTTCTCTCAACCACTCAGTCATGTCGACACTCCTCAATGTCAATTTTTAACTGATGTAGCTTTATGCACTTAGGAGGTGTGTAGCATTTGGATATGTGTATGCATGTTGGAATGACTAAATCAACACAATTTTCAGATCTTTCATATTTGCTTTTATCATCTTCTCGGGAATGAAAATGTCAAAGCTACTGTTAGCAATTTTTGAAGAACATAATGTTATTTACTGTAATCACTGTGTTCCATAATTGCTCTCCTGAACTGATTCCTCTGTCTGAGTTGAATCTGTTCTTTGACTAACAGTCCCAAATCCAGCCCCTTTCTAGAGGCTCTAGTAATCATTATTGTACTCGAAAGATTAGTAATTCTAGACTGCCAAATGCGGTATTGAATATCGTATGGACTGTGCACTAGGACTGTGCTCCAATGAAGTCAAGACACCAACCTGAGATCACAAAAGTCGGAAAGGGCAATGCTTACACTACCTGACTCAGTGCACACAGCTTCCACAGGGTGCATAGTGGCATTCTGTATGGTGGAGTGAACACACACAAGGAATTTTGTCTACCATACTTTACCAATGAATAAGCAAAACGATGTCTTAATTCCGCAATCAGCATCCTTCCTTCCCAGCATATTCTATAGAGCCTCTGTAGCAGGCCTGCCTTCTCACAGCATTGTGGTTTTGGTTTCCTTTTCCCAAATTCGTTATTGTCTTTCATTGACTGTTGAAATTTTCTTTATTTCTGAGAGAGCATGCTGTACTGTAGAGTTGTATCTAAGCTATTAAAATGCATTGTTACTCAAATCCAGAATCCATTCAATATATTCTGTATCAATATCCATAAAATAAACGTGCAGTGACAGTTTCTCACCCCTGGCTACCTGTCTCTTATTCTTACAATCCTCACAGTTGAGAGTTTTGCCAGTTGGCCTTTGGTTGTCAAGAAAGGTGTCAACCCAGCTTCCTGTCTCTCAGCTTCCTGAAATCAACAGACCGGAGCATGTAAAGACAAGGGGCCCTCCAGCTAGGAGTCCTGCTTGTTTCCATTAGTCTGACTTTACATGAACCAGCATTCCATGAATTTATAAGAAAGATGAGGCTGACCTCAACAGAATCATACATAATCTTCTAGCATCTTACCAGGAACAACAAGCCCCTGAGAAGTAAACGTCAGGCGAATGAATGAATATGTGAATGAACGCTAACTTGATTTTATTTAATGCTTTCATAATGAAGGCACTTGTGGTTATTATTTCAGGTACATGGTCATGCTTAATCTCCAGTAACTGTGCAAAGGAAGGACAGCATTTTGAGACATTTCTAGACTATACTCGTTTGAATAAAGTTTGTATTGTATAAAGGGGATGGGAATCATCAAGAACCAAAGTCAAAGTCTATTATTAAAATAGTGGTTTCAAAAGAACTACATTGTGCCATATGAGACACCCAGGATACAGCTAAACAAGAGGACATTAAGTTCAATAAAGGTGACATGGGAAGGCAAATGCGTAATTGTGAATTAGATCCCAGTAAAGCTACTTTTTACTAAGTGGGAGAAACCTCATGAAATCCTAAAACAGCTGAAACAGCATTAGAGTGTTAGATTTTTTTCACCAGCTTAAAGTGACTTTTGTTTACTAAGAAGGGATGAATGTATGCAATGAGATATCCCCCATAAGTCTTAGGCATTTGAATACTTAATACGCATCTGATGGCATTATGGGGAAGACTTTGAGGTTTCAAAAGACTAGCATGATTTCGAGTGTACTCTGTGTGCTTCCTGTTTCTGGTTCCAGATGTGAGTTTTCAGCTGTTTTGACACCATGCCTTCTCTCCTCCATCAACACCCTAAACCTATAGAACTATCAGACCAAAATAAACCTAAACCCTTCCTTCTACAGATTGCTTTAGTAGTGATGTCTCACCACAGCAATGGAAAAGTAACCAAGACACACACCCAGTTAATGGATTGCCCTGATCTAGCCAGACCATGGTATTCCCTATTTGAATATTCTCTACCCTTCTCTGCTTACACCTATGTATCCTTTGCTCCACTGTTTCATACATAAATCATGTCTGTCTCTCAATATCATTTTGATAGAATTTTTACACAATGACTCTTAATAACTCTCCAACTAAAAATACTTTATAAAATTGTTCACATTTGGCTAAGATAACTGTCAGAATGACAGCTAATGGAAAGTTCACTTGTGTGTGTACTATGTAAACAGTGAAAAGCAGAGGCCACTGTTTCACAGGCCTCCAGGGTGACCTGACAAGTCAGCACATATACTCAACAGTGCTTTCAGACTTTGTCACACTCTCTTCTTGGTCTTAGATGACTCTTTGCCTGAGTGGCTTTAGCAGAAACAGAGACAGAAGACCACAGAAGTGAGAAAGCTTCATTTTTTTCCCCTAGAGAAGTTCCATTATGGACAAACCTCAGCCCTGAAGTTGGGGACAAAACACCTGAAGCAAAGACATTGTTTTGGTGAAATGAGGGCACCTCAGTTCTGAGTCTGATGTGACTCCACTTTTAATTAAGGAGAATCAATATTCTTATCTAAAATTGATGTTTTGTTGGTAGAATCGATGTTCATAAAAAATCATTTAATGTAAAATCTTATAATATACTGTACACATTTATTATAATTAAATTTAACTTAAACATCTGATAATAGTCTCAAGCAAATAATTTAGAAAATATTGTTTTAACTAAACGAAATGTTCAACTTTTATCTGTTTTATAAAACAACTCATTGAATTGTTCATCTATTTCTCAATTGCACTCGAGCACATAGATACATGCATGTATGTGTGTGCATGCACATGTGTGCATGTATGTGTTAATTGTGAGTATACTTGCCAGTGTGGACCCTGGAAACTGATATCAGGATGCTGTCTTACTCAATCACTTCTCTACCTTTTTTTTCAGAGACATGATGTCTCAGTGAATCCTGAGTGTGTCATTCAGCTAGACTAGCTGGCTGCCATGTCCCTGTGATACGTCTGTTCCCACCTCTACCACTGTAGTCACACTCATATATATTAGGCCATTCTAGATTTTGTACCTAGCTTTTTTCCTATGGATTCAAACTGAGGGCTTCATGGTCTCAGCCAACACTTAACCTATGCAACCATCTTCCCAGTCCTGCACCATCAACTCTTTGGGAGAAAGGCTCATTGTCCACTAAAGCACATAGAAACTGTCTACATCCATATGGAGCTTAGAGTCTCATGAGAGATACATAAGTAAATACACAATTGAGAATGCAAAAAGTACTAAGAAAATGAACATGATTGCTTAGCAGAAAATGCAAAGAGAATCATGACTTTAATATGAGTGGTAAGAAAAGAGTCCCCCCCAAGGAAGGGCCACTTAAGCAAATTCGAAATCCAGTCCTTCCGGATCAGAGTAAGAACATTCTAGGCAAAGGGAAGGTCACTGGCAAGGTTCAAATGAAGTGACAGGAGTGCGTGGTCAGCTGTGAGAGAGGGAGGGGCCAGCCTAAGTCAGACAGTAAAGAATTTGATGTCTTTCTAAACACAGCAGACAGTTATGGGTTTTCCCTACATCTGATCTGGCTGGTGTTCATAGTAACTTACACTAGCTAGTTATCTGAAAGGCTTCGTAAAGAGCAGGGCTAACACCTGATGTGGGAGCTTGGACCGAAGTTGTTGCAATAGACAGGGAGAAATTCCTAGATCTTGAAAGGCTATTCACAAAGTAATAGGATTCAGTGCTGGATTTTTTTTTTAAACAGGGTTCAGAAAGAATAGAGAGGAAAAGTCAGGGTGCTTTCCGGGTATGATAGAAACAGATTCTATGCCTGTGGATAGACTGTAACCATGACCCACAATCACAGAGATAAGAACAGGTAAGGGCTAAGGATAAGGTTCAGAATGATCTTCAGTTCCTGACATCAAAAAGAATGGATGAATGAGAGAAAAGGAGAGAGACAGAGATAAGGGGAAGAGGGGGAGGGAGGGGCAGGGGGAAGGTAGAGGGAGGGAACAAGAGAGGGAGAAGGGGGGAGAGAGAGAGAGAAGGGGAGAGAGAGGAGAGAGAGACAGAGAGAGAGACAGACAGAGAGAGAGACAGACAGACAGAGAGAGACAGAGAGAGAGACAGAGAGAGAGAGACAGAGAGAGAGACAGAGAGAGAGAGAGAGAGAGAGAGAGAGAGAGAGAGAGACTCTGCACCTCCAATGTGGAGATCTCCCTGACTTCCCACATGATTGGCCTCTCACCGAATGAAGTAAGGGCATCTAAAAAAAAGTCATAGAACAGGTCTGCTAATGCAAATTTATATACGTTTGTAATTTTTCAAGCCTGTGTTATATCTGTAAAACTTGAAAAAGATTTTTTTACTGGCATAAAAATGATTAAATATTTAAAAAGTTAAAGAGCAAGTTACTGAAAAAAATAGATTAAAGAACCAAAATTTAAGTTTAAATTTTAGTACACCACATCCAACCTTACTTTTTCCAAAAAAATATTTCTAAAATTAGAAATTTCAGTGTCTCCCTTAACTATTTCAGCTGTGTGGTTTTCTAGTCACTCACATCCAGCAGTTAAGGCAAATCTAATATCCTGTGGAACTTTAAGTGTGTTTTTGTTAATGAGTGTGTGCTTTCATTAGTGAATTTAGAAGAAAAAAAAAGGCAAATGCGAAAATAGTTCTTGCCAAGTAGTTAAGTCAATAGCAATTTCTATAAACCCAAGTTTCAAAAGGATATATGTGATACTTACACTTAATTGATCTAATACTTACTTTAATGAAATCTCCAACAATTAGCACAGGCTGAATTAAGTTATATAAGATCAAACTCAAATATCAAGTAATGGGGAAGGGAACCGAGTAGAATGGGATTGGTGAAGTGTATCAGGAGCAGCACCTTTCATTGTCTCTTACTCTGTCTTATTACAGAATATATAAAATGAAGGTACTGTAATTATCATCTCAGAGTTGCCGCAAGAGATAAAACAGATAATATATGCAGATGTAGAGTTGGGCACCAAAGAAAATACACCCTGTTAATATATAGAATAAAACCAAGGATATGTACTGTACACATACTCCAGATAAGTTATAGGAAATTATATGGTAGGCTATTGTGCATATGATATTATTATTTATCCAAAATATTTTTGAGGTCAGTTACATTGTAAGTATAACTCTAGATGCTAGAAGTAGAAAATACTTAATGCCAATTCCCATTTCTTATATTCTAGCAGAAGATTTTTTAAAAACATGTAAAATGTAAGTGCCAAAAACTGATACTTAGAAAAATAGGCTTAGGAGTTGAGAAAAGGTTTTTATTTTATTATTGAAGATAAAGTTATTTTCATGCACTATCACTATTTCTCCTCCCTCATCTCCTCTAAGATCCTCCCCACTCTTCCAACTCCATGCCAGCCTTTTCTCTCTTTTGAGAAAAAAATCAATAAAAGAGCAAACATAAGAAGATGAAACAAACTAACAAGCAATAAAAGTAAAAAGTAAGAAATAACATGAGAAAATGAATATACAGGTACATTCATATAATATAAAAACTCAAAATCTGAAACCATGGTATACAAGCAGAAGACCAATAAGATTTTTAAAAAGAAAAATGATTGAGCATAGCAAATTAAGACAAAGAAGTCTTCAAAACTGCCTTTGAGTTCATTTTGCATTGGCCATTTATTGCTGGACATGGAGCCTGGCCTTAAGTATGATCTGTATGCCCAGTGAGACTCTCGAGTAAGACCGTTGATCAGAAGGTGACACTTGAGCAGAGTAGGGCAAGGAAGGAAGCCAAGTATGGGCTGGTGGGAGAAGTTACTGGAGGACATGTCAGTCATGAGGCAAGAATAAGCTTGCTGTGTTCCATGATGTTCAATAGGGAAATATAGGTATCCTAGGGGCATTTAAGTAAGATAAAATCAAAATAAAAAGTGGGCAGGAGATGAAATAAGAAGTGGTAAGAGACATCCCAGGGCCAGCCAGCGGTATGTTCACAGAATATTTTATAAATGCGAATGCTATTTTGAAAGTACAGCATAGAATTGATGGGTTTGAGGGCAAAAGAATAGCACGAGCTAACTTATGTTTTAGAAATGTCACTTTATGGGTGGGGATCCTGAATGAAACAGAGAGGAGAGTTGTAAAGTTCAGGTACTAACTAGTTCCAATAAAATATGGTACTTGTTCAGAACAGAACAATGGCAACCAAGTGGCAAGAAGCTTTTAGTGCTAGAACTAAAGAAAAGAACTTGCCTTAAGTACTGCCATTTTGGCTAAGACTTCATTTTACCTATAGGGTTAAACAAAGTTCAATTTCTCAGGCCCTGGAAGAACCAGAGACTTTCCAAAAGCCGACTAACTTCCTCTCTAAGCAACAATAACCCCCCAAACATAATGCCTATTCCTAAAGACAATGAACAAATGAATTTGATTGGTTGGGCAAAAATATTTACATTGAATGTCAGCAAACAATGGACTACTTGAGAAATCCCCTAATCCCCACATTCTGATTAGTAAAATTTATAACTATAATCTGGCCATGATGTTAGCTTGTTTTTTTCTTAAGCCAATAAACCCTAATTCTACTTGGGACTGCCAGAAGAAATAGCCTTCTGAGTCCTTGTCTGGTGGCCTTGGTTGATTGGTGACTCTGTTTATGTCCTGGAAATAATAAAAGATTTTGCTATTTCATAAACTTACTGTAGTATTCTCTCTCCTTCCTCCTTATGTACACCGGACGTGGTATAGCAATTAGAATGCTAAGCAACTTCAAGGGTTGTACCTGAGAATGTCAACAAAACTTTGCCAATGAAAGTATGGTTTGCTGTCCCATAGAACCCCACACTGTCGAATTTCCATCATCACAGGAAAGACAGCTAGGTACACAAAGGCCAAGCAGCACCAGTTCACATGAGCTCAAAATTTTGGTATCACATGCATGAGGAAGTGTTCTCTAGTGGCCTCTCTTCACCATGACAAAGGAATAAAGAAGGTGAGAGAATGAGGATAGAGATACTAGAGTGTTATGAGTTTAGAGAAAATATGGATTGTTATCCCAAGTGAGTAAGAAAGTGAATTAACCAAAGGAATGTGGTAGGATTGGGTGAATATTGATGAACTTAGAATGACAGTGGTTAGCCTTTTCCCCTTAGGTTTGTATAACTGCTTGCCACTGAAGAAAAGAACACAACACATTGAATTAAACTAAGGTTGGCTATTAGACTCCAACTCTAATAAGAAACATCAAAGGGAATATTTTGAAGGGAAGTGAATTTGTGGTAGATCTCACATTTGCATAGACAGTCACAAATACAAGGGTCTTACTAGTCTCTATGTTACATGGGGACATTTTAACAAGGTGGGAAAAATGATTTATGATGAAATGAAGGAAAAGGGAAGAATTCTTTAGCTCTGTACCCCATTTTCTAATAGGATTATTTTATTCTCTGGAGTCTAACTTCTTGAGTTCTTTGTATATATTAGATATTAGCACTCTATCGGGTATAGGATTGGTAAAGATCTTTTGCCAATCTGTTGGTTGCCATTTTGTCCTAATGACAGTGTCCTTTGCCTTACCAAAGCTTTGCAGTTCTATGAAGTCCTACTTGTTGACTGTTGATCTTAGAGTATTAAGTATGGTGTTCTGTTCTGGAAATTTTCCCTTGTGCCCATGTGTTCAAGGCTCTTCCCCACTTTCTCTTCTATCAAGTTTCAGTGTATCTGGTTTTACCTTGATCCACTTAGACTGAGCTAAACAAAGAATTCTCAACTGAGGAATAGCCAAGAAGCACCTAAAGAAATGTTCAACACCCTTAGTCATCAGGGAAATGCAAATCAAAACAACCGTGAGATTCCACCTCATACCAGTCAGAATGGCTAAGATCAAAACCTCAGGTAACAACAGATGCTGGCACAGATGTAGAGAAAGAGAAACACTCTGCCATTGTTGGTGGGATTGCAAGCTGAAACAACCATTCTGGAAATCAGTCTGGTGGTTCCTCAGAAAACTGGACATAGTATACCACTTCTGGGCAGATACCCAAAAGATGCTCCAACATATAACAAGGATACATGTTCCACTATGTTCATAGCAGCCTTATTTATAATAGACAGAAGCTAGAAAGAACCCTGATGCCCTTCAACAGAAGAATGGATACAGAGTATGTGGTACATTTAAATAATGGAATACTACTTAGCTATTAAACATAATGACTTCATGAAATTCTTAGGCACATGGAGTGAAATGGAAAATAGCATCCTGAGTGAGGTAATCCAATTGTAAAAGAACACATATGGTATGCACCCACTGATAAGTGGATATTAGTTCAAAAGCTTAGAACACCCAAGATCCAATTCACAGACCACCTGAAGCTCAAGAAGAAGGAAGACCAAAGTATGAATGCTTCAGTCTTTCTTAGAAGGAAGAACAAAATTACTCACAGGAGGAAATATGGAGACAAAGTATAGAGCAAAGACTGAAGGAAAGGCCATGCAAAGACTTCTCCACCTGCGGACCCATCCCATATACAGCCACCAAACCCAGACAATATTGCATGTGCCAAGAAGTGCATGCTTACAGGAGCCTGATATAGCTGTCTCCTGAGAGGCTCTGCCAGAACCTGACAAATACAGAGTCGGATGCTCATAGCCAACCATTGAACTGAGAACAAGGTCCCCAATGGAGGAGTTAGAGAAAGGACTGTAGTAGCTGAAGGGGTTTGCAACCCCATAAGAACAACAATACCAACCAACCAGACTCCCAAGAGCTCCCAGGGAGTAAATCACCATCCCAAGTGTACACAGGTTTGGACCTATGGCTCCAGCAACATATATAGCAGAGGATGGCCTTGTTGGGCATCAATGGGAGGAGAGGCCCTTGGTCCTGTCAAGGCTTGATGCCCCAATGTAAGGGAATGTCAGGGCAGAGAGGTGGGAGGGAATGGGATGGTGGGAGAGCAACAACTAGAAGCAGGGTGAGGGATAGTGGGTTTCTGGAGAGGAAACAGGGAAAGAGGATAACATTTGAAATGTAAATAAAAAAATCCAATAAAAGAAAAAGGGAAGAAAGATTGGCTCATAAAAGAGCTAAATTTTAGCAAATTTTGTTTCGGCCTTACCAAATATTATTGGGATGACTTTTGACTGCTGTCTTATAATACACATAAAATAATCATGAGCTTTCAATTGGATAAAATCCCCTGCTGCTACCATGCCCTGCCTATGGTTCCAAGCTGCTGTCAGTGGTTAGCCTGCTGGGCCTAGTTGCATCTCTTGTGTACGACTCAAAGCTCGTGCCTGGACTTGAAAATCTGGACTGAAATTAAGGACTTAAAATAAGATTGAGAAGAACAAAAAAGCAAAACAATATTAATTTAGGCAAGATTTCAATTTTTACGGTACTGAAAAATAGCAATATGATTCAGTAGAAAATAAGATTGATTTGCCTACAAATACTATGTAGTAAGCCTTTTCTTATTCTTTGAATATAGGTGCTTTTTTGAACTTTATCTGATAATATTCAAAACATAAAAAGTATTAGCTTGTCCCTATAATAAACAAAATATTATATTCTCATTAAGATGAAAAAACAATTTTTTTCAGGAATTATTTTTTTGTAAAATGACTTTTACATAATGAGGAGAAATAATATTCTGAATAAGCATACAAAATTATTACTCAAGTATCCCAGTACCACCAGTAAAACCAAACAACCAATTTCAAATTTGTAAGTAATATTTGAATGTTGTCCAAATGTTAAAAGAAAGCTAATTCATACAGGGAGCATACTGTCTTGGTTGGTTGGTTTGTTTGTTTGTTTGTTTGTTTGTTTGTTTGTTTTGCTGGACAGACTCCAGCCTGAGGATCCCCACGGGGGTGGGGGTGGGGAGACCACCACTGCTGGTACCTAGACAGCCATAGCTCTACAGTTCCCTACATAAGGAACGATTCCACCTATAATGGTCAGGCTTTCACATCTCAATTAACACAATCAAGATAACGACAGATCCATTTCCTAGCTGATTCTAACTTCTGTTCAGTTCACAATAATAACCCTTATAGGAAGCCAGGGATACGTTGAAATTTTATTTTGGTCTTTAATACATCAAACATGGCTATTATCTCTACATTATCTATAAAGAAATTCAGCTTAAATGACACAAGACACTTTTAAATATTAAGAGGAATACAGAAAATAATTAGACGACTATCTCTATAAACTCATACAATAATGCATACTTGAATTACTGTCAATTCAAAATTTAGGAAAAATACTTTAAATAAAAGTGAATAATTTTATATGTTGAAATGTTTTCTAAACTGTAGCTCAACCTTTACTGCTTACAAACAGACAGGTTACAAACTGACTTCATGCATCAAAATGTAGCTAGCTGAACATCTTTATAAGCAGAGGAGTTTCCCGTCTGTCACTGCTTATGTAACAAGTTTGACTTTGAAATTTCACTTTGACTGAGTAGAAAAGAACATATCATATCGTGAAAAGGCCTGCATCCAGGTATTCATCACATGCAGAGAAGTAATAAAAGGAAGAATCAGGAAGAAGACTGAGGACAAACATGGGGGAAGAGAAAGAGGAGTTTACCAAGGAAGCTGGCAATCAGCTAAGACAGGACGACTGGAAAACTCCATGAAGTACTCAGACCTTGACAGTGATTGGAGGTGGCCCTGCAAAGAGTTGGCATTCACAACATAGTAAAGCAGTCACATCCAAAGAGTCCCAACAGTATTAAAATACGACATACGAAATTCCAAGACAACTCAGGGTCTCCAGACTGTCTTGGACTGTCTCAGAGGGAATTCTTCTTGTAAGCTCCATTGACTCTTCAGTCTCAGAATTCTTATGGAGTTCTATATATTATTAGAAACATGGACTGTAAATGAAGACACAGAAAGGCATTCTAACTGAATTCTAGTCCAAGAACTTTTTCAGTGACAAAGGTAGGTTTGAACATTGATTAATTTAGTTACCCTTGCCTAGGTCACTGAAGAAATTAGGAATCAGATAGTATATTGAAGATTACTTATAACACAGAGATCGGTATATTTTAAATAATGTATGATTTAATTTTCTCCTTAATTTTGTGAATTTTTAATTTACTCTTTGAGATTTTTGATACATGTATGTAATAAAATACAATCATATTCACCCACATTTTCCACTTCAACTACTCCCATATCTTCCCTGACATATCCACTACGAATTCTATCACTTCCTTTTAAAATAACACGAGTCCAAGCTCTTGAGCTGAATGATTTCCTTACAGTGCATTTAATGATGAAATTATCTGACTAAAATATTTTCTCTGAGGAATGCTGTGTGATCATTCCATGATTTTTTTAAACTTTTTCATTTTAGAAATTTTGATACATGCAAAAAATAAAACAGCTGCAGCTGTATCAAAAACTAAATAAAAGCCATCAGTCGCTAGCAGCTCAGTGGATACATCTCCCACCACTGAGTAATCTAAAAGTCAATCTCAGATACTGCATTTTCTCATCCACATAAAATATAAGCATCCTTATATTTTGGTTGTGAGCCTAGCCTTTAACAGCTGAGCCATCTCTTCAGCTCACCACCACCAAGATATAAGCTTCTTTATATCACACACACACACACACACACACACACACACACACACACACACACACACACACATACACATCATACATAAACATCATACACACACATCATACACACACACACACACACACACACACACACACACACACACACACACACACTTCTAAGTATTTCGTCTCTCCTCCACCTTATTCTTCTATTTTAACCTTTCCTACACCTCTCTTGGAATTGCAGGAATCTGAGTTTTCAACATATAATTGGTTTTTTTATAATCTGCACCTATATTGCTTCCCATTTATATTGTTTATTGTGTTCTTTTCTGATCTATATCTCCCTATCAATGGCTCCTGGTTATAAACAAGTTTGACCCATTTTAAATCAGCCTTGTGTTATGTACACCCATAAAGGCACAGAGCGTTGACTGTCTTTCTTTCATCTTAGCATGTGCGTATGATTGTTACCTAGATTGCTTGCATGATATTGGTGCTTAGGGGTGTAGAATATTGATCTTTATATTTTTTCATTCCTTCTTCACTTAATAGCCCAAACGTGCCGTAAAGAGAGCTACAGAGATGGATCATGGCTATAGCGTTTGCTATGAAAATGTGAGAACTTGTTTTCCAATACCCAGAACCTTTGTGAGGAAAGGCACTGTAATATATGCCAATAACCCCAGTGATGCTAAGGTGAGATAGTAAGCGAGTACCGCAGAATACCTAGAAGCTCCTAGAACATCTAACCTAGCATATGTGGCACAGCAAGACGTGACAGTGACAGTTTGTTTTTTCAAGTAAGAAGGAACATGGGACCAATGACCAAGGGCTTCCTCTGACCTAACTTAGCATGCATGTGCTCACACACCATATCCATATATGCATGTGCACACACACAGATACACACCTATAAAATAAGATTTCCACAAAGAAAAGTTTCCATTCATACTTGATTATTTTGAAGTATGGATTTTATGGGAATGGTAAGGCATATGATTCCTGTTTTAATTTGTAGAATTCGAAACAATTGATTTGGTGCTCTTATGGGAACCCAAGGACTTGGGAGGTATGGAGAGGTGTAGAGGTGCTTACTCTCATGTATTTGTTGTACTTCCAGGTGGAGAACTACTATTTTTATAAGTGCTCAAAATTCCCTTTCTTGTCCAGTGAAAAACCTCTTTCCATTCATTTGAGGTTCATTCTGATAGGAGGCCTGTGAACTGTGAGTGCTTCCCTGTTTTCTCTGTGACAAAAAAAAGTTCCTACTTCACAGGCATTTCCTAATGCAGACTTGAAATCACCTTTCTTCTCTAGGCTTGGCTGTAGAAGTGGGAAATGACATCAAAGGAATGTGGTTGAAATATTGTACTTGAATCTCACAAGTTCTAATAGAAACTTATTATTTTCTAAATAGTATGTGAATATCATTTTAATTACTTGCTAAGTAATTAAAGCAAGATATAGATTTGTTAAATCTTTACAAGTAGTCAAATGAAGTTTTTGAATTATTAATTTTAGTATGGTTTTGTTTTGTTTGTTTGCTTGTTTGTTTATATCAAAAACATATTCCATACTATTAATGGTTAAAAAGGCTTGAGTTTAAGCCTAAAAGTATGTCTGCTCTTTATCTATCATGGTCTCTGACTCAACTATATGACTTATTCTAACTAGTCATTTTTATTCTATTCTATCTAGATTAGGATCTTTTCTCCCACACATGCAGTTTGTTTCTTTCCTCCTACACATTTTTTTTATGATTTGGACCTGTTTGTATCATAATCATATAGCTACAAATAATAAAAGAGAACACTACTTCTTTAGGTCTGTGAAGCATGAGTATCCTGTATTTTATGGCTAATATCCATTCATAAGTGAGTACATATCGTCCATGTCCTGTTGGACCAGGGTTACCTAACTCAGGATGATATTCTCAAGTTCTATCCATTTGCCTGCAAAGTTCATGATGTCTTTTAGTAGCTGAATAGTATTCAATAGTTTACACATATCACATTGTCTTCATCCATTCTTCAGCTGAAGGACATCTAAATTGTTCCCAGTTTCTGTCTATTGTGAATAAAGTTGTTATGAAAATAGTTGAGCAAGTGATTTTGTGGGATAGCAGAGCATCTTTTGGGGATATGCCCAGGAGCGATATAGCTGTATCTTGAGGTTTTTTTCCAAGTTTTTTGAGAGACTTCCAAACTGATTTACAAAGTGGTTTACAAGTTTGCACTCCCACCAGCAATGGAAAAGTGTTCGTGTTGCTCCATATCCTCACCGTGTGCTATCTTTTCAGTTTTTTACCTTAGCCATTCTGACAGGTGTAAGTTGGAATCTTAGAGTTGTCTTGATTTGCATTACCATGATGATTAAGGACTCTGAACACTTCTTTAAGTGTTATTTAACCATTACAGATTCCTCTGTTGAGAATTCCATTTTTTAATTGGGTTATTTGGGTTGTTGGTATTTAACTTCTTGAGTTCTTTAAAAATTTTGGATACTAGCCCTTTGTAAGATATAGGGTTGGTGAAGATGCTTTCCCAATCTGTAGGCTGCTATTTTGTCCTATTGACAGTGTCCTTTGCCTTGCAGGAGATTTTAAGTTTTATGAGGTCCCATTTATCAACTGGTGATCTTAGAGCCTGAGCCACTGATAATCCTTTCAGGAAGTTTTCTTCTGTACCAAGAAGTTCAATGTAGTTAGACCAGCACCATTTGTTGAAGATGCTTTCTTTTTCCATTGTTTTGCTTTCTTTATCAAATATCAAGTGTCTTAGATGGCTAAGTTTATTTTAGAATCTTTGGTTGTATTGCATTGATCAACCTGTCTGCTTCTATATCAATACCATGAAGTTTTTATTATTATTGTTCTATAATATAGCTTAAGTTCTGAGATGGTGATGCCTCCAGAAGTTCTTTTATTGTTCAGGACTCTTTTCTCTCCTGGGTTTTTGCTTTTCCATATGAAGTTGAGAATTGCTCTGTTAAGCTTTGTAAAGAACTGTACTGGAATTTTGATGGAAATAGCATCTACTTCATATGGAATAATACAAAAAACAGGATAGTGAAAACAATTTTTAACAATAAAAGAACTCCTGGGGTAATCACCATCCCTGACCTCAAGGTGTATTACAGAGCAATGATGATAAAAACCACATGGTATTGTTATAATGACAGGTTGATCAATGGAATATAATTGAAGACCCAGAAATAAATCCACACACCTATGGTTATTTCTTCATTGACAAAGAAGCCAAAACCATATAGTGGACAAAAGGAAGCATCTTCAACAAATTGTGCTGGGCTACCTGTATATGAATGTGAATTGATCTATTGTTATCTCCTTACACAAAGCTCAAGTCCAAGTGGAGCAAGGACCTTCACATAAAACCAGATATACTGAAACTAATAGAAAAGAAAGTGGGAAATAGCCTGCAACACATTGATATAGGGGAAGGTTCAGGCTCTAAGATCAACAACTGACAAACAGGACGTCATGAAACTGAAAAACTTCTATAAAGCAAAAGACACAATAGGACAAAATGGCAACCTCAAGATTGGGAAAAGATTTTTACTAACCGTATATCTAATAGAGGGCTAATATCCAAGATATATAACAAACTCAAGAAGTTAGACTCCAGAAAACCAAAAATCCCAATTAAAAATTAGGTACAGAATTGAATAAAGAATTCTCAACTATAGAATCTTGAATGGCTGAGAAGCACTTAAAGAAATGTTCAACATCCTTAGTCATCAGAGAAGTACAAATTGAAACAACCCTGAGATTCTACCTTATACAAATCAGAATGGCTAAGATCAAAAACTCTGGAGACAGCAGATGCTGGTGAGGATGTGAAGAAAAAGGAACACTTCCATTGTTGGTGGGATTACAAGCTGGTACAACTACTTTAAAAATCAACCTGGTGGTTTCCTCAGAAAATCGTAATAGTTCTACTTGAAGACCCAGCTATACCACTTCTAGGTTTATATGCAAAAAATTCTCCAACATATAACAAGGACTCATGCTCTACTATGTTCATAACAGTCTTATTTATAAAAGCCAAAAGCTGGAAACAACCTAGATGTCCCTCAATGGAAGAATGAATACAGAAACTTTAATCATGGAATACTACTCAGCTATTAAAAATGAGGACATCATGAATTTTTCAGGCAAATCAATGGAACTAGAAAATATCAGTCTGAGTGAGATAACCCAAAATGACATACATGATATGTACTCACTGATAAGCAGATATTAGCCATAAAAGCTCAGAATACCCATAATAGAACTCACAGACCTCATGAAGGTAAGAAGAAAGGCCAAAGTATGGACACTTCAATTCCACTTAGAAGGGGGAGCACACTAATCATGGGAGGTAGAGGGAAGGAGGGACCTGAGTGGGAGAGGAGAGGAGGAGGGGAAAATGCAGTGCAGGATCAGGCATGATGGGAGAGAGGAAAGAAGGCCAGAGGGCCAGGAGGGTGAATAAAAATATACAGTAGTGGGGGGAAGGAGGGGCAAAACACCAGAAGGTCCCAGACACCAAGAGTGCAAGAGGCTCCCAGGACCCAATGGGGATGACTTTAGCTAAAACACCCAATAGTGGGGAGACAGAACTTGAAGAGACCACCTCCAGTAGATAGACATGGTCCCTAGCTGAGGGATGGGGCCACCCACCCATCTCAACATTTTTAACTCAGAATTGCTATTGTCTAAAGGAAATGCAGGGACAAAAATGGAGCAGGGACTGAAAGAACGGCCATCCAGAGCCCTCCCCATTTTGGAATCCATACCATGTCCAGACACCAAACCCTGACCCTGTTGCTGATGCCAAGATGACCTTGCAGACAGAAACCTGGCATGGCTGCCCTCTGAGAGGCTGTGACTAACACAGATGCAGATACTAACAGCTAACCATTAGACTGAGCCTGGGATCCCCCAGGGGAAGAGTTAGTGGAAGGACTGAAGGAGCTGAAGGAGATTGCAATCCCAAAGGAAGAACAACAGTATCAATTAACCAGACCCCTTAGAACTCCCAGGGACTAAGCCACCAACGAAAGAGTCTACATTGTCTGGTCCTTGGCTCCTGCTACATATGTAGCATACGACTCCCTTTATCTGGCCTTAGTGGGAAGAGGTGTCTTTGGTCCTATGTTGGTTTGAAGTCCTAGAGGAGGGGGATGATAGAAGAGTGAGAGGGAGTGGGTGGGTAGGTGAGGGAGCACCATCTTAGAGGCAAAAGAGAAGGGGGATAAGATGGGGGAGTTGTAAAGGGGAGACCAGAAGGAGGATAATATTTGAAATGTAAATAAAACAATTAAGGAAAAATACAAATTATTCAGAGAGCTATAAAGTCTAAGAAGACTACAGGGAAGACAGAATTTATTTAATACATTGTATCTGACAAATACAAACTTTTAGGCAACTTAATATTTAAGCAGCACAATAAACAGGATAAAATATACTTGAATAAAGTAGTAATAAAATTCAAATCTATAAAAACACTAAAGTAAGTTTAGTGATAATAAAGACTTGATTTCCTATACAAAGTTGGGGGTCAGATAAAATAGTCATAGGAGGCAGATGGAGGGAAGGAATTGGATGGGTGAGGGGAACGGGGTTTTCAGGATCAGGTATAAGGAGGGATAGGAGAGATGGCCAGATGGTCATGAGAATGAATGGAAATCAGCAACTGATGGAGGTGGAGAGGTGGGCATTTCTAGGACGAGACAGCTACCTGGGATAGGAGAGGCTCCCAAGACTCAGTGGGAGTAACCTTAACTGAGACTCACAGCAATGAGGATATAGAACCTGAAGAGGTCACCTACTGTAGACCAGCAAGAACCCTAGTGGAGTGATAGGGACACTATCCCACGAAACTTTTGACCTGAAATTTATCCTGTCTACAAGCAAAGCAGGGATGGAGGATGAAGCAGACACTGAGGGAATGGACAACCAATAACCAGCCCAACTTGAGACCCATCCCATGAAAACCACTAATCTCTGACACTGTTAATGATACTCTGTTATGCTTGTAGATAGGAGTCTAGCATGGTTTTCCTCCGAGAAGCTCCACACAGCAGCTGACTCAGAGGAATGCAGAGACCAACAGCCAAATAGTAGATGGAGTTTGGGGACTCTTATAGAAGAGTTAGTGGAAGAATGGCAGGCCCTGAAGGAGATCAGAACTCCACAACAAGACAACAGAGTCAATTAACTGCACCTTTGAGGCTCTCAGAGGCTGAACTACCAACCAAAGAACATATAATGGCTACTCCCCCCCCCACACACACACATATGTTCTGCTTGTTCGTATGCTTCATGAACAATTTGAACAGGGCTATCACAAAAGCTGTTGCCTATATGTGGGATATATTCTTCTAGCTGGGCTGCCTTGTCTGGCCTCAGTGGAAGAGGATGCATCTGGTTCTGCAGAGACTTGATGTGCTACCAAGGAGTGGGCTCTACCCTCTCAGAGGAGAAGGGGGTAGAGTGGGGAGAAGGTTGTGGGAGAGAGTGACTAGGAGGAATGCAATGAATTGGACGGAAAGTGGATAGATAGATAGATAGATAGATAGATAGATAGATAGATGGATGGATGGATGGATGGATGGATGGATGGATGGATGGATGGATGGATAGATAAGTTAGAACATTATTAGTCACAGAAAGACTCAGGTTGTATGATTTATTAGGAGTGAGAAGAGATCTCTCATTTTTGATGGACTCTTGCACTGATGACCTCCCCATTTCCGTTCTTCTTATCTCCAGCATTTTCTGATGCTAGAAAACATTTGTAAGATAATAAGTCTACTTCATTTCTGTACACATTATATGGATGGTCACCACTCCAGTCTGCAGCACAAACCGGGGAGAGTGGAGTCAAAAAGTGAGGCAGACGAAAGTGTCACGCAATAGCCGACTTTATTCAGAATATCAGACAATGTGTATTCTGAAGGTATTCTGAAGGTTAAGCAGAGTCAAATGAGTAAAGCTCACATAAAGCTGTATATAGTCAAGGACAACCTAGGTTTAAAACATCTTCTGACTAATAATGAAGTAAATCCACTCTCATTTACCACACCTGGGAGGAGCATAAAAGCACATTCCAGGGAACAACCCATTTATGGAGAAGCCGAATTCACAAGACTTTTGTCTTATTTCTTACCAGGTCTCAGAATCCTCCTCACACAGCTTTGTTCATGGACCATGATCTGACAATGGACCTTACAAATTTTTTGGAACCTACTATACAAAGAACTTTATTTCTATGACCATACTAATATATATATATATATATATATATATATATATATATATATATATATGTTATTTGCATGGAAATGTTTACCCACAGGGATCTTGCCATCTTGAGTGAGTCTTGTCCAGACTGAAGGTTTTAGAATACTCCAATAGTTTCCAAAGTCAGAATCTCTGTTTGTCTGTCCTTTTTCTTTCACCCAAGGTGGGGTCTCATGAACACTAGGCAAAAATAACTCTTATTTCTAGAAAATTTCAGATATTTAGTTGTCTGTATTTTCTTGCCTCCTTAAGGATTATAAAATCCATATGGTAGAATTTTGAATGTACTCTCATGAATCTGATTGTCTTAGCCACTAATGATATAGGCATATGAACACAAAATTTCCCCTGAGAACTATTTGAAACTCAAGGGCATAAGTACTATGGGCATGGGGAAAAGATTAACTCTCATAATTTGTGTTTCTGTGTATGGGATGCACATATGCACATGTGCATGAGTAGGATGGATAAATGTGTATGATTCATGTAAATGAGTGTGAAAGTATGAAAGCCTGTGCATATGTGCAGAGGCTAGAGCAGTAGATGGAATATTTTCTTCTATAATTCTCTGCTTTGTTGTTTGGAGGTAAGGTCTTTCACTGAACTGGGTATTTGCCCTTTCAACTTGTTTGGATAGCCTGTGAACTCTTGGAATCCACCAAGTTGGGGCTGGCTTTTGACATAGGTGCAGAGGATTTGAATTCAAGTCTCCATGCTTGCAGAGCAAGTGTTTTTACTCACTGAGCCATCTCTCCAGGTATTTCTGATGACTTTTTAAAAATTAGCCATTTGGAGACCACAAAAGTAGATTTTCATAAACTACTCCTTTTCAGTTCAGTTTAATAAAGAAGTGGGGTGTCCTCAGGGCATTTTGAGCTATGCATTTAAGTAGTTAATCTATCAATAAATCACTCTCCTATTATTTCAGAAAGAAATAACATACTATGTTTTAAAGATAGATTTATTTATGCAGACACAGAAACATAAAATCCTACAGTCTAACAGCCTAACATCTATCTACCACATACAAGCATCAATGAATTTTTTCTTCACTGTTTAATAGAAGAAAAAAAAATCTTCCAAGACTACTCCATAAAACTCAGTACCAATTTGTAAAATGAGTGGAGTATTAGTTTCATAAATCATGTGATCTATTTAACAATATTTAAACAGTGTTTTGAGTTCTGTTCTATGAGAGTTAGTGCAAAAGACATTTATTAAGATACAGTGCCCAGTATCTTCCAGGAAACCTTAGTAAAGACTTCACAGGCTGTGCCCAGTGAGCATGCAACCTAATTAGACTGATAGACCTAATGGCAATGCTAGGAACTCACAGGATATTAACAGGCCAGTTAAACACTTTTAAAACTGGGCCAACAATGCTCAAATCTCCTGGGGTTCATTACGCCTTAGTGCAAACCGGATGTCTCTAAAATTGCAAATGACTTGGAAAAATAAATTGCTGGCAACAACTTTTATAGTTTAATACTCATCCCAGTGCCCTTTCCCCAGAGAAAGGATTGCTCTCTCTTACACGTGTTCACCTCAATAGCTAAGTCAGCATCCATCAAATATCTACCTGATGTCAGTTATGCTTTATGGTTTACAACTTCACTAGTCTGATCCCAACTAAGCTAGGGCAGTTGTTAAATTGAAATGTACCATGAAAAGTCAGATATTCTCTAGCACCACCTGGGAAACAGAGTTCGTTTCACACTAAAGCATATATGCACCTGTCTACTGAAGCACTCATTAATAGTGAGGTAGACAGGTCTATCAGCTGCTACATAAAGTATGCTACCTTGAAGAATTTCACAACTCACAAACTGTTCTTCCCGATGTCCTTCAGAACCAGCCAGAAGGAACTCATTCAAAAACTAATGCAAAAGACATTTATTAGTATGTAGTGCAATAGGTTTTTCAATAAAAGTTTCCTCAGAGGAAATGTTCAAGTTGTTTGCAACTCTTAGATGTTACAGAAATATCTTGAGAGATATCATAGGCAGATGGCTTAAGATCCTAACTCATAAATTCTGGAGGTTCCACTGAGGTGTGGCAGGGACTGGATGTCTTATAGTCAAATGTAGACAATCAGAATACCCAGAAACTACTCCCAAGGCTTCCTAGAACAAACAGATGATGGGCAAATTGAGTCAAGAAGATAAGACTGAGACAAGACCAAAGATGGAATGAATTCCCAGCTACGTACTTCATCAGACTCAATGCCACATTCATTGAGCTGACTCTTTCTCCCTCTGTTGGAGATGACATAGTTCTCCATTTAACTCTATGAAACTCCTTTGGACCTAGAAAACGAGAGATGTTCTGAAGGATGGAAATCTCATCTATGACTGCCATCTAAAGAAATTTTTAAATTACTGGATCAATATCAATTGCTCTTTCCCTTCCTCCAGCATCACTGGATGAGAAACTCAGAGGGAATATAAAAGAAGTGTTACATCTTCTTTGAAAATTTAAAATTTAATGTATTTTTTCCTAAACAGTTGATTTGGATATTTCCTTGGGTAGATGAAAATTGGCTCAAGTCCATCTTGGCAGTTTTTCAGAATGCTTCTGCAGGAAAGTTTTGAGAGTAAATAAAGTTAGATAAAGTCTGTATCATAGGTCATGATTTTTCTTGGTTCCTTTTGAAAATTGAACCTTTTTTTTGATTGGATATTTTTTATTTACATTTTAAATGTTATCCCTTTTCCTGGTTTCCCCTCCAGAAACCCTCTATCCCATCCCCCCTCATACTTCTATGAGGGTGCTTACCCACCCACCTGGGCCTATGGGGGCTCAGAAAGACTGAACCACCAACCAAAGAGTGTGCTGGGGCTGGACCCAGGACCCCTATACATTTGGAGCAGATGTCTTCACCTGGCCCCTAGCAATTGAAGCTGGTCTTTTTCTGACTCTGTTTCCTGCCATTGGATCCCCTTCCCCTAACTGGACCGCTTGGTTGGGCCTCAGTGAGACAGGATGTGCTTAGTTTCCTAGGACTGGATTCTTATGGTGGGGTGGTACCCAAGGAGAAAGAGAGGGAATAACAGGGGGAGAGATTTGTAAGGGTGGCACTGTAAGGAGAGGAGGGAGATGGAGCTGCGATTGGGATGTAAAATGAATAAATAAATTAATGGAAAAAATGTAATACGTACTCTTCTGAGCAATATTACTAGACTTTTCAAGGTAGAACTGAATGACAGAAAAAAATCACAGTGACACTGAGAAACAGGTCACACCAAGAGAAATAGCAGTCAAACTAGTTCTAGTTTTAGTGGTTTTTTTTCCTATTTTAATGTGTCTAGGTATTTTGCCTGTATGTATGCGTGCAGAAAGTCCCATGGAAGGCATAGCAGGTGATGGATTCCCAGAATTGAAGTTACAAACCGCTAAGAGTTGTCATTTGGGTGCTGGGAACCCAACCTGGATCCTCTGAAAGAGATATAGGTGCTTTTACTTCTGAGCCATCTCTCCAGTTCCTCCTTTTGGAAGTTAGACTAATCTCAAGCTAATAAAATTGAAATGAAGGGATCCCAGCCCACAGCTCCTTGTTCCCAAACACTGTGGGAGAGAGAGCTGATCGCCCAGACATGTGGGCAATCCTGAGACTGGAGGGCAGAAGAGACCGCCACTTCTGCCCACCTTTGCCCACAGCCCCTGGCCCAAGAGGAAACTGTATGGGGCCTCTGGGCACAGTAGGATATGGGCAGTCAAGCTGGTGAAGCCCTGAAGTCCAGACTGCACCCAGATCTGAATGGATCCAATCAAACAGCTCTCTGCACCCAAATCCCGTCAGAGGGGCAGACATGCCTGAGAAATAAGAGGAGACCACTCTCTGCCCACATTTCTGACTCTAGAGGAATGCCGAGCAACATCTAGGCCCCCTGTGCACAGGGACCCAGGAGAAGTAGGGGCAGGCCCTTCTGGTTTTCACCCACAGGGACAGCTGAAGGCCAGGAGAAGCTTTTAGAGAGGAAACACAAAAATCCCTGAATTACAGGAAAACACAATCAAACAGGTGAAGGAATTAAAAACGGAAACAGAAGCAATAAAGAAAGCACAAAGGGAGACAACCCTGGATATAGAAAATTGAAGGAAGAGACAAGGAGCTGTAGATACAAGCTTTACCAACAGGATACAAGAGATAGAAGAGAGAATCTTAGGAGCAGAAGATCCGATGGAAATCATCGACACAACTGTCAAAGATAATGTAAAATGGAAAAAGTTACTGGCCCAAAACATACAGGAAATCCAAGACATAATGAGATCAAACCTAAGGATAATAGGTATAAAAGAGAGTGAAGACTCCCAACTCAAAGGACCAGTAAATATCTTCAACAAAATCATAGAAGAATACTTCCCTAACCTAAAGAAAGAGATGCCCATAAATATACACAAAGACTACAGAACTCCAAATAGATTGGACCAGAAGAGAAATTCCTCCCATCACATAATAGTCAAAACACCAAATGAACAAAACAAAGAAAGAATATTAAAAGCAGTAAGGGAAAAAAGTCAAGTAACATATAAAGGCAGACCTATCAGAATCACACCAGACTTCTCACCAGAGACTATGGAAGCCAGAAGATCCTGGACAGATGTCATACAGACCCTAAGAGAACACAAATGCCAACCCAGGTTACTGTATCCTGCAAAACTCTCAATTAACATAGATGGAGAAACCAAGATATTCCATGACAAAATCAAATTTACACAATACCTTTCTATAAATCCAGCCCTATGAAGGATAATAAATGGTAAAGTCCAACACAAGGAGGCAAGCTACACCCTAGAAAAAGCAGGAAACTAGTCATTTTGCAACAAAACAAAGAGAAGACCAGCACACAAACATAATCTCACCTCCAAATACGAAGATAACAGGAAGCAACAATCACTATTTCTTAATATCTCTCAACATCAATGGACTCGATTCCCCAATAAAAAGACACAGATTAACAAACTGGATACGTAATGAGGACCAGCATTTTGCTGCCTACAGGAAACACACCTCAGAGACAAAGACAGACACTACCTCAGAGTGAAAGGCTGGAAAACAAATTTCCAAACAAATGGTCTGAAGAAGCAAACTGGAGTAGCCATTCAAATATCGAATAAAATAGATTTTCAACCAAAAGTCATCAAAAAAGATAAAGAAGGACACTTCATATCCATCAAAGAAACAATCCACCAAAATGAACTCTCAATCCTAAATACCTATGCTCTAAATACAAGGGCACCTACATACATAAAAGAAACAAAGCACACATTGCACCTCACACAATAATAGTTGGAGATTTCACCACCCCACTCTTATCAATGGACAGATTATGGAAACAAAATTAAACAGAAACATAGAAAAACTAACAGAAGCTATGAACCAAATGGACTTAATGGATGTTTATAGAACATTCCATCCTAAAAGAAAAGGATATACCTTTTCTAAGCACCTCATGGTTCCTTCTCCAAAATTGACCATATAATTGTTCACAAAGCAAGCCTCAATAGATACAGGAAGATAGAAATAATCCCATGCATCCTATTAGATCACCATGGAGTAAGGTAAATGGGATTCTTGTGGAGAGGGCAGTAATGGGGGGAAGATGGGGAGGGGAACACCCATATAGAAGGGGGAGAAGGGTTTGGGGAATGTTGGCCTAGACACCAGGAAAGGGAATAGCATTTAAAATGTAAATAAGAAATACCCAATTTAATAAAGATGAAAAAAATAACTGGAAGTGAAAAAAAAAAAAAGACCTGAAATGAAGGGTAGTTTATGACCTAGACTGGCTTCACATTAGCACAATTGACCAGTAGGTGTTCCTTCCACTGATACATTTTTGTTTATAGGTTTCTGAGATTATCTCAAAGTTTTTAATACATCTGCAAAATATTAAGAATATAATACAATTGTTGATCTTTTCAGCTATAATGGGAAACATGCAAAATGCAAGCACATATGACACTTAGCACAGATTTTAATAATTAAACATCAGAACTAAGTTGTGACCTGTTTGTAGGGAACTAGATTTAAAAAAAAAAACTAGCATACAACTATGCACTAGACCCAAGGAATTACAAACACAAATGCATTTACAAGACAACAAAACACATCCTTACTAATTAGAAGCCCTTCTAGCATGGACACAACAATAGAAGACATGCTATCAACAAACTATTAACAAGGTTTTTTGTTTTTTTTTTTTCAAAGAAATGAACCACTGGGAAAATTTTCACTTTCTTTTTCTTGTTTAAATATTATCTGAATCTTTTTATGATCTGCTTTATATTGAGAAATTATTTTAGATGTTATACTACAATTACATTTCTCCTTTCTCTGCCCTCCCTCCAAACTCTCCCATACATCTGTCTCTGCTCTCACCCAATTTCTTGGCTTCTTTTTCTCAGTAATTGTTATCACATATATTATAGACGTGTACATTTCTAAATGTGACCGACTTAGCCTGTATGTTATTAGTCATATGTATATTTTCAGGAGTGACCGTTTGGGGCTAGATACCTAATTAATATGCTCTTCCCTAGAGAAGGCAGTTTCTCCCAGCATTCCTTGTCAGCATTCCTTGGTTGCCTGTGTAGGATCAAGACTTTGACATCTTTCCCCAGTCCACTTTAGCATGTTTAGCAGTGTCATCCTTGCTCAGCCCATGTTTAGGTAGCCATGTTGATGAGACTTTCTAGGTGTGACTACTGACATAACTAAAAGACAAATTTTCATAGCAACCTCCATGGTCCTCTGGATAGTAAGTTTTTTCTGCCACTCTTTTAGACGTTTAAGCAGAATTAAAAATCCTTAGTATTTATATACAACACTAGAATAAAGTACCAGCATCATAGAGCTGACCAAAGAAATGTTCTCGAGTTGAATAGGATGAGTGTATCAAGGTCTTGATGTAGTTGGATTGCGTATATGAAATGAATTGTTGAACAGATTCTCCTTCCACTATGGTTGCTCACATCCCAGGCTTAATGTCATAAGCTTGGATGCTATTGTGCAGCACAATTGTCCCCCTTGCCCTGTCATATCTGTAGAGGTAGAGTGAGTTTTGCAAATGTTTTCAAGCAGAAATGGTTGATTTTACTAATGAGAGCCAGTATATTTTGGAGATTCAGGATCTACGGTGCTGACTACAAAGATGCACAGCCCTTCTCCTGTACGATGGATGGAGTATAAAAACATCTGCACCACTCTTCGCTCTTCTCAACTCCATGGGAGTGCTGGCTGAAATACGAACTTGGCATCTACTTATCAGAGACAAGGACGCTCTTCTAAATTAGACAGGAGCTCACCACTTTCCTCTATCCCTTCTTTTCATATTTCTCTTAAAGTTGGTCAGCTCTTCATCCTCGTTCTCTTCATGTCCTCATCTATAAATAAGAACTAATCATTTGAATCTCTCAACTAAAAATCCAGTGTCCAATAAGAGCTTAGAAGAAAGTAGAGAAGATAATTATTAAAAATTTGAAAACGTGTAAGTTGAGTCAGGCCTTGGTAACAGGAAAGAAGAGGAACAGTGAAGGGCACACCAGGAAAAAAAATGGAGAAATTCAGGGAAAGGGAGCAAAGGGCAGTGTTTAAAATGTCATGGGAGGAAACCTGATTTCAGTTTTGCTATCTCTAAGGAAGGCAGGATTGGACAAAATGCCCATGGGAAGAAAATAGTTATCTGCCTTTGATCCAGCAAAAGTAGAAACCTTAGAAAAATCAAGAGCAGTGAGTTAATTAAGCTCAGGTAACATCCAGCTGTGGCACATGTGGAGAAAAGGAAGATTCTTTGTAAGACACAAGCTTCACAGACCTTGGTAATTCTGGAGGAAGAGGTAAGAATAGCAGGCGAGCGGCACACTGCCTAAGATGCCTTTAGGTGTTTTGAACTTAGAGAAATCCAGGAAAAGAGCGGAAGATCAACAGGGCAGGGATTGCAAAGCAACCACTCTGGAGGGTGAGCTCTTTGAAAAGGAGAGCACCTGGCTCTGAAGGGGAGGTAGGAATGAGTCCTCAGGCAGCATGCTCACTTCTGCCCATCTGCACGCTCAAAAAGAGATGTGGAGATGAAAGGCTGTGAAGTGAATGGAGAGGATTTCAAAAATGACTTGGAGACTGAGAAAACCATCAAAACAAATTTGTACTTTTTGCAAAACAGAAAAATGTTTCAAGCAATGTCACAAGTGACCTTTTAACAGAGACTTTCTCACAATGAATTGATGTGACCCAGATTAACAGGCATCCACACATTTCTTCATTCTGCTCTGGTTCAGCATTGGTAAGGACGGGCACGGATCCTTGCTGTGGGGAACTGAGATTATTATTATTTTGTTGTTGTTCTATAGAGAGCCAGTGAGGGATGCAGTAGAGGGCATCTTGGTAATTGCATTGGCCTTTTGAATTCTTTGATCACATTTCACCAAGAAAGAGGTTGGAAACTGACTAAATGCAAATTGGAGTGATTAAAACCGGAAGTTGACATACTCTGTTAGACAGTGCTACTCCTTAAAGAGTGCAGATTCCACATGAGTGAATTTGTTGCCAAAAATAAAAAAGGAAAGAAAAGGTTTTTATTTTAATTTCATTATAATTTTAATGAGTGGAAATCGGATTTGCTTCTGGTCTGTGGTTGGGGATGTAATGATAGATAGGTGGACCCAAGTTCATCATGGTAAGACATTGCAGAGTTTTATTGTGTTATTGGTGTACTCTCATTTTGTGTTGGATTTTGGTGGACTCTCAAATAAGTGTTTGACAGTGTTTGCAATAAAGAACGAATTTTGGCTTTGTGAACTTGGGGTCATGTTATGACGGTTTGTCTTAAGCTGTATCAGAATTTTCCAGATGTCCAGAAGAGGTGGAGATAACAGGTATCAGGATTCCTCCCGTTCTTTCCCCCTTCCTCTGAAGAGCCCAGGTCTTAGCCATGGCTGCCCCTAGGCTTGGCAGTGAAGACATGTGAATGCAAAGGCAGGTGGTTAGGAGGAAGAATGTCACTCTCTGATTTCCTTTCCCCTTAAATCTGGCATAGAAGACAACTTGAACACACATAGAATCATAGGCCAAAGTGTGCATGACTGGCAAGGTCTTGGAGAGTTTAGTGTCTGTATAATGTGCCTAAGAGAAACAGGGTCAGGATATTGAGATTCTCTGTTGCCAAATAATTCTGCATTTTCTCACACATGCTCAAATCCACTTGCCTTTAAGTACTGAGGACCCGACTTACAATCCCACCACCATGTCGGATATCAAACTCAAGAAAGCTATGGCAGATCCCATTTTTGCTTGCCTTGATTGTCATATTTGTCTATAATTGTAGAGTACTTCTCTCTGGCATCAAGGGAGCCTCTATGCAGAAAAGGAGATGTACAGTCTGATCTCAGAGTAGAGCACGATAAAGTTAGTGCAAAAATGTGTTTAGGATTTAATCTTGTGATCCTGTTTCCAGTTGGTTAGAACCAGAAGAGACGATGGTCAGTGATTAGTAAATCACAATTTCTACAAAGGATATGGTCAGTATAACAGATGTGTGGATTTTCTGAGGCTCAAGAACAATTTTCTCAATAAAATTAAAGACATGTAAAAGACTCGAGGACAATAAACAAACACAGATTGTTGAAACCAGACAGAAACATGAGAATGGCTTTAATAATATATGCTTAATAATGTATCACGAGAAATAACTTTGTTTCTTCTTTTGGAAGAAAAGTTGATGATTATCACTAAGTACTTGAAATTCAAAAATGTTCCTAGGTACAGCTGGATGTCTGCACATACCCACAGGGGGGGAAACACAATTTAAGCGTAATTTCAAACATTGTATTCTGTCATTATGGGAATTGTTCAAGATGAGAAAAACAACCTTTGAAGCATCCCTTCTCATGTGGCTCTCTCAGCATCTCCCGTACACACACCTCATTAACTCCACACACCTGGCCACGAATGAAGCTGCGATTCCTCAGGGAGCTTCTTCCAAGTTGCCAGTCGGAAGGCGGCACTGGGTATCCACAGTGCTGCACTGCCCTGTAGACTTCTGTCTTCTACACAAGCACCTGAAGACAGCAGCTTCTAGTCTAGCAGCCACTATTTCCCGGCAGTCAGAGGCCACTGACTCCCACCCAGCTGTTATCAGTTGTGGCTGCCTTGAAGCTTGTCTGAATACCTGCTATGTTCAAGTACTGAGAGCACAGTCTCAGTTACGACAAAGTTGTTCATCGTGTCTACTTGAGAGTAGTCTTTTTTTCCTTATGAATGTTCAAACAATATTTATGATAATTATAATTATTGTTATAAAGTCATTTAAATTGCGGTGCTACAAATTAAGTCTAGAGCCTTGTGTATGCTAAGCAAATACCATTAAGTCACACTCTGGTCCCTCTTTCAATGTTGCTTAAATAAATGTTTGCTGTCCTGATTAACTTGGTATACACTATTCCAGTGTTTAGTAAATGAAAAGCTCCAATTGCATCTTTAGAGCTATGAAGATGAGGCTAGAATAGGGTTATGTAGCACGAGACCTTCCTTTTCCAATGATGAACAGCTTTGTTGGGTGAAGGCTGCTTTGTCTTGGTTCTTCTGTGAGAGCCAGTTCTCTAGAGTTCCCAATGTCCTACTCGCATTCTCCCTTCCCTTTGTGTGTCCTCGTTTCTCACAGGAACGGGATCTACTTGCTTGCTTTAGGCTCCCCGTTGACCACCCATTGCCACCCAGTCTAG
This sequence comes from Rattus norvegicus, assembly GCF_021556685.1. Classification (NCBI taxonomy): domain Eukaryota; kingdom Metazoa; phylum Chordata; class Mammalia; order Rodentia; family Muridae; genus Rattus; species Rattus norvegicus. The sequence continues at coordinate 207,736,261 of NC_141535.1, read as the reverse complement.
AACCACTGAGCACTGTTAAGTAATCATTCCACATTGATGAGAAATTATATTAATGAACTCAATTTTTCAAGGATTAAAATAGTAATTTTAAACATGGATGAAGGCATGAGACAATTATGGGTTTTTCAATGTCTTTGAAATACAGGCCTGGAGATGTAACCTAGTGGTTGAGTGCTTGCCTCGTGTGCATGAAGCCTTGCTTTCATTTTGCAGCACGAGACACACAGAAAGGCCATTTGAATTTTGAGGGTTGCGACATCTCAGCTTGCAGTGCTCGTGCCATACACTTGTAGAGACCTAAGTTCGACCTCCAAGATCCATGTTTTTAAAAAAAGGCAGAGTATGGCTGTAGGCATGTATAGCCCAGTTATGGAAAAGCAGAGACAAGTGAGTTTCTGGTTCTTCCTGACAGGCAGCTTAACCTACTGGTCTAAGTTCTGAGCCAGTGAAAGGCCCTGCCTTAAACAAACAAAATGACAGCAGCAAAGACAAAAGGTGCACAGGACAGTGCCTGAGGAACGAACCCTCTGGTTGTTTTCTGGCCTCCGTGTGCTGCTTATGCACCTCAGTCACACACATATCACATACCACACACACACATAATGCACTTGTACATACCTGAGTATGCACAAAAATATAAACATACATATAAATAAATAATACATAGAAGTCATTTGTCATCAGAGGAATCCAGTATCCCCTCAGAGACATAGTAGAATTCTTACTAATCTGGTTCCTAAATCAATGGCCCTTGTGATGATTCAATTAGAAATGTCCTCCATGAAGTCATATACTTCAACACTTGGTCCCTAATTGTTGGCACTGTTTGACGAGGTTGTAGAACCTGTAGAAAGTAGAGCCTTGCTGGAGGAAATAAGTCATTAGGACTGTGCTTTCAGAGTCTATAGCAGAGCCCCACTTCTAGCTCTCTCTGATTCCTGACTGTAATTGAAGACGTGATCGCTCAGTTTTTCGCTCCGGCTACCTGCTCCCTTGCCTCCTCCACCACCACAAACTCTCCCTCTGGAGCAATGAACTAAAACAAACTTGTTATTTCTTAAGTTGCCTTTCATCAGCGTATTTTATCACAGCAACAGAAAAATCACTAGCACAAAAGTAGGTCCTGGGCAGTGAGATGCTGTAAAGGACCTGACCATATTGATTTTTACAGGACTATGGAAGACCTTAGAACTTTACTGGGACCAAGTAGTCAATTCATATTCTTAGCCTGTGGGGGACGTTTCTCATTAAAACCACTAGAGCCTTCAGATATTTTGCATAATCAACCTGATGGATGTTTCTGGGACTTTGCTAATCATGGCACTGTATCAAAAGGCCAATTAGTTCAACTGAGAGCTATGATTACAATAGCTTAAGATTGGACTGGCAGCCATGCTTGCGGGACCAACACTGACCCAGAAAATCGGCAGTGGTAAAGGTCTGATATGCCTGCTCAGTTCCCTTGTGTATCTGTGTCAAATCTGGTTTGTGTTTCTCTAATAGAATCCAGCATCCACACAGCAACTAAGAGTCATCTGTAACTCCAGTTCCAGAGGGTCCAATGACCTTCACTGACGTCGGTAAGCATCGTATGCACATGGTGCATAGGCAGAACGCTCACATGTAAAATATAAATAAATACCAATTTTAAAGAAATAAAACTAGCATTTCACATATTGGATTCAAGAAGATCTCAAAGTTCTGAACAAGAGCCTCCTCGGATAAGGGTCTTGAAATGACAGAGCAGCCTGGAAAAACAGTGCATGAGCAGGAAATTCAGAGTAGAAATGAGATTGACATTTAAACAGTGGGGAGAGCACACAACTTTAAGAGAAAGACTAGACTGTTTAGAGCAATTTTAAACAACAAACTCTTACAGTTTCTTCTTTATCTTAAGTGAGACCACTGGAGACCTCTAAGGACAGCAGTGACATGTACTTATTTCCTTTTAAAGGTCAATTGACAGCTGCCTGACAGGAAGCTTGTCAAGCCCACTTGAAAGCTGGGCATTAACCAAACATGATGATAGCTTGGGTTAGAGGCTGGTCGCTCATGTGGATAAAATAGATGGATTTAGAAACACTTCTGGAGGGAAAATACTTAAAATTGAGAATGAATTGGATGTTGGATGTGGGGTAGAGTTAATAGAGACAGAAGACGGGCTTGATTACTGAGTTCCCAGCTGCACTGTTGAACACATGTATGAACCATCTTCAAGAATATGGTGGAATAGTGAAGTAAGCCACACATTCCAGTTTTCACATCCTTAGAGCCGGGGTGTCAACTGCTCTTTCAAAGGATGTTTCATTCCCAGCACCCATGTCAGGGTGTCTCATAACAACCTATAACTTCAGTACCAGAGGACCCAATGCCTTTTATGACATCCATGAAATCTGAATTCCTATGCACACACACACATGCATACATGCATGGGCATACATACACACTCACACAAATACAAATAAAACTGAACTTCAAAAATTGTTCAAATGAATGAGAATGGAATTTGAATAATCAATGAAAAGTTTAAGTGGGGTAAGTTGCTGAGTAAACTCTGGTTAGCCTCTTAAACCGTTTAAGGGGAAAGGATGACCGAAAGGGTAAAGAGGAATCTTAGTAATTCAGTGAGGTGATGAACCTAGAACAGAAAGAGTTTGTCTCTTTTCATCTTAGATAGGAACTCCTTTATGTGTGCTTTGAGGGATTCTTATTGCTTTCACATTGTTTTCGCCAAATTAAAAAAAAAAAAAACGAAACAAAACCTAGTAGTAATATGTATGTGTGCATGTCATACAAGTATGTGAAAGGCAGAAGAAAATCGTGAGTCGGTGTCTGCCCCACCTCTGGTCATAGCCTCTTGGGGAAGAGGAACTTGGGGAGTTTGACTGCTCTTATCCCATACAGCCATATGAGCAGTGCTCAGCTGCAGGGAAGCACTGAGACTCCGGTTGGGAAAGTACAGTCTTAGATGTGAGAAGACTGGAGCTGGTTCAGTCTGGGGACAGCGTCTCTACTGGGGCAGTGGGTAGGGGGGCATAGGGGAGCTCCAGCTTGTTCCAGTGGTGATTGTCCTTATCTTGGTGGAGGTAGGCCTGGTGGCAGTTGTGACTAGAAGCACAACAAGACCTTCCATGAGGCCTTCTATGGGAGAATTAAGCTGTGGCTCTGTATTCAAATATCTTTTCCGTGGCTCCCCACGATGGATCTTGATTAAAGAGACGGTCCATGGTTCTAAACAGTTTATTGATTGTTCACGAAGAAAAATGGATGCATAACATACCAAACCCTCTTCTCAGGGTAGGCCAGAGATTAAATACCTTTTCCAGGGAGGAATGTCTGGGAAGGGAAGCTTATTGGCAAAGCCCTCTGGGCCTCTAGGTACCTCATTAGCATTGAGAACTCTATTTTGGGCCTATGTGACCATAGGACACTTTTCTTTTATGTAAGGAGCATGGCAGATGTTCCAAGTCAGGAGTCTGGCAGGGAGCTGGGAGTCACCTAAGCCTCAGGTGTGTGCCTACCAAGTCTCAACCTGCTTTACCTTGCCAAACTTCCTGGAATGGTTTTACATCCCACGGACAATATTGTGAACTCAGTTTTTTCCTACTTATATGTGAGGTCTAAGTGTTGAACCTGGGTTATTAGATGAGTAGCAAGGGTCATTCCCTACTCACTGACTTGTGACCCCTTCTTCTAATTTTTGATAGTTAATTCTTCTTTATGGAATGTTCTTCCAGAATTTTAATATGGTTGGTTCCTGCGTATTTCACTTCAAGTATATATGTTAATTTCTCATCTCCTAAGGCCAAAATAGAACATTTATACCTTCCATGTTTATTTATAAAAATAGATACTATAGATAAACAACGTGTATGTGTACGTAAAGTTTTGCATAAAATTTTTACCTCTGTTTAATTTGTTGAGCTCTTTATTTTTAATTAATAACAATTAAAACACAATTTTTAGTGTTCTTAAGGAGCTTCCAACGTGGACTTTGAAATTAGATTGTATTATGGAATAGATCTACAATTTAATCATCTTTGTGGTATTGAGAAAGTTATCTCCTCTCCTGAATCTCTGTTAATTAGCATAATAAATGTAGAGTTGTTTTAAGAACTTAATTACAAGATTTAAGTAAAGTCCTAACATTGTGAATAATGTAGGTTTTTAATAAGTGGCATGTGTTGCATTTCATTGTAATTCACATATTTTAAATTGTACAAATGCATGTTCTCATATATAAACTCTTATACTTATGACCTTATGTAAATATAATATATTAAAGAGAACTTTGAATTTTGTCAAGATGGAGTAGCATTCTTTTTCCCAGATCCCTTTCTCAACAGAACTTTGAATACTGTTGGCAAAGAATGTTCACAGCATCACACAAAGAAATGCAAAAAAGCAGAAGTAACTCAGAACAACAATTTACTTTTGCAAACGGTGTGCAATGACAACCCAGGATAGCAAGCACAGTGGCTGGGAAGTTAGCTTTTATTTCAAGGTAGATAGTGACTGTTTCCCATCTCACTGGTAGGAGCACAAGCTCGAATTTGGACAAGATTGCCTAAGTCATAATAGGCATGAAAGAAAGTATGATAGACCCAAGACTCAGAAATGCCTGGCATCCAGGGACGGGGCAATCAGGCCTGTCCAGAGGAATTTCACAAGATGGGACAGTTTATAGAATGCCTGCTCCTGGTGGAAAACCTATCTTAAACAGAAAAAGACTGACCCACAGGATTTCATTGCTGCCTTTTATCTATCCCAGAAACTACAAGAGCCTCATCAGTAGGCTAAGGAGCCACTATTACATACAAACCAAAACCAAATGCAGCTCTGGAGAAAGCTTCCCCAAACCAGATACCAGATGTAGAAAATGCTTCCCAACAACAGAAAAACAGAAAGCACACACACACACACACACACACACACACACACACACACACACACACACACAAAGGCAAGCAGCAAGTTTCCATTCCCTCCCTCTAGGGCAATCAATGCTAGGGCATCAAGTGGAAAATTAACCTTCCATTGCCTTTAGACAGTGTTTCAGTTCCCTGCTTGCACCTAGCCACTGGCTTTGTTGCCATCTCATCCTGCCTATTACAGGGACATAGGACATAGTCAAAGGAGCTGAGCCCCACCACACACATGACAAAGGAGGGTAAACTTCTTAGTAGAGAAGAGATATCTCTTTCATATTAAATTAATGGGTATCAACAATGAGCACAGTAGGGAAACTGAACATACACATACTCCCACCCCCCCACACACCCACACACACATGGTGGGGGAGCGCACAAACAGAGACAGAGGGACAGACAGAGAGAGAAGGGGAAAGAGACAAAGACAGAAAGACAGGGATTACTGCTTGTACCCTTCGTTTACTAGCTGGTAGAGCTTCCTTCCTCAAAAACAAATAGAACCTATAATATCAAATGTATTTTACTTATAATCTGAAAGCACATACATTTATTGTGTCAAATGCCAGGAAACCCACATTATTAAGAAACAACTCAGATGGAACTGATTTTTTTTTGGTGTGTCATTGATATCCTTTCTGGTACTCCTCTCTCTTTTCCCTTTCAGCCTCCTCTTCCTCCTCCTCCTCCTTCTCCTCCTCCTCCTCCTCTTCCTCCTCCTTCTCTTTCTCCTCTTCTTCTTCACCTCTTCCTCCTTCTCTTCCTCTTCCTCATTCTCCTCCTCTTCCTCCTCCTTCTCCTCTCCTTTCTCCTCACTCTCTCCTTTTCTGCTTCTCCTCTATTTCCTCCTTCCCCTCTTCCTCTACTTTCCTACAATCCCTCTATTTTCATCTATTCATTTCATACATTTCCTCAGTTGTGTAACTTTTTCTACAAAGACATGAACAAAATGCCTTCTTACTCCAGACAGAATGCCAAAAACATATCGAAGACACATACAAGCTTATTGGTGTCACTTATAGCAGTGTGAGTGAAGAGTTGCATATAGGATCGTGGATGATGATGCAAATGTGTCTAGCTGCACCATTGAAAAGCATGACAGTTCGATCTGTAGAGCTGCCCTGTGTGAATTGCAAGCAGCTCCACATCATAGAGTCTTCCTTCCCTCCTACTGTTTAATGTTTGAATAGCCTTGGGGATGGGCCCTATGATTCTTACTAGTTCTTCCTCCATTCAAATTTAAGCATAAATGTGATCAATACTGTGCACTGAAAAGCAGAATTAAAGAATAAATTAAGTGTCTGAAATCTGCAGGGAACTTAGGCAAACCAACTGAAGCTTCTCTTTTGAAGCTTAGCCCTGGCATGAGCAGAAACACTATCACCCCAGGAAGAATGGCATGGAAGTTTACTATAACTTGTAAGAAGTTATAGTAAAACATTGTTTTGAAGAACTTTCTGAGACTTGGGAGTTTTCCTTAGTTCCCGAATCTTCTGAGTCTCAATAGGCTCTCTGTTAAATGGAATATTCCAACTTTTGGGATGCTACTCTGTAAGATTGATTGTTTGCTCATACCCTGGGATGTTTGCCAAGAGTGCAGAAAGAAATGAAATCCCATCTCTTCCATTTCCTTAGAGTCTATTAATAAACGATACACATGCAATTAGCTCTTCCTAAAATTTTTCTCTTAATTTTATGAGCAAAGGAAGTAGAAATAAGATGCATTCATCTCCATGCTCAGCATTCTGCTTGTGTTATCTAATCTTATCCTTCCTATTGCCATGTGAAGCAGGAAAGCCATGTAGAAGCAGCTGACAGATTCCAGGATTGCCCACCATAACTAAAACTCTGGAATTTTGTCCCCGAGGTGTTCAGAAACAGTCTAGACATCCATCTGCTATCCATACTGGAGTAAAACCCTGAGGGATGCTCTACCCTTTGGCTCAATGAAGTTGTCACTGTCTATCTACTTCTGAAATTCTCAAATCTTATGACCAGATGGAATAGCTATGAACTCTTGCACTATTCTCAAATATTTCAAATGTGATCATTTTTTTTCCAAAGGGAGAAACCAATGTTTTACTATATCTTCTTACAAAAATTCCCATGCCATTCTCCCTGGGGCGAGGGTGTCTCTGCTCACACCAGGGCTAAGTTCCAAAGGAATAATTTTTTAGTTGGTTTGCCTAAGCTCCCTGGAGATTTCAGAGACTTAAATTATTCTTTAATTCTGGTCTTCAATGCACAGCTATATTGGTCACATTTATGCTTAAATTTGAATGGATGAAATAATGTTCCTGTGTCTATGTAATGAACAAACAGAAAGTGCATATACTTACCAAAACATATATACAATTGACTAATCTTTCTCCTACCCACACTCTTACATCAAACAAAAGAGAACTTGAAAGAATCCTGGGCCCTTTAAATGGCTTTTTGGTGCCCTGAATGTGCAATTTATAACAGAAAGGGAAGCGTTATCAACAGATTTCTTCATGTGTGCCTCAGGCGTGGAAAGGTTGGTAGATGGCAATGACAGGGCTTTGGTTTTCCAGGTTTGTCTCTCAGGGTGACATGTCTCTTTCTCTTTGCCTGATATTTGCTAATCAAGAGTGTTATTCCTGTGCAAAATCCATTTCACTTCTGGTTCATTATTTGTAGGCTTCAACAGATGGAATTCAGCACATCACAGAACAGATTACAAATACCAAGTCGTGTAAGGAATCTTCCAGCTCCTGAGTTCCTAGGGGAACCTTTTCTGTCACCTAGCTGTTTCGACCTGAAGCAAGTGCTTTAGCCTCCACAAATATTTGTTGCCTCTGGAGTCACTAAACCAAGAAAGTGGTTCTGTGTACACTGGACTGGTGTTCAGACTGTACAAAGGAAGTCCGGTAGAATCGAACACCTCATGGTATGTTGAGGCTGAATCATTCCGTGCCAGGAATCATTTCTAAACTACAAACAAATCACTTGAAACTCTGTGGGTTTTTGAAACTGAAATCAGCCACCTGGGGCTCAGTCGAGAAACAACAAGATGACAGTCAAATGATGCAAGTGCACAGTGATGCTAAAGGGAGAGAATTAATTTCCCACCCACAAATAGCTTCAGCTCACAGTTTTTCTCCCAAACCACTTTCCTGTAAGATAATGAGGAACCAGAGTCTTTACACATATGTAAAGTCATCTGCTCTGAAAGTGAATTACAGACAGGGTCGTCTGGTTCAGAATTCCAAATATCATGCAAACTAGAAATGTTTGTATAGAAAATCTGAAAGGAAATAATACTTCATGTAGTTTCTATAAACTTTAAGAGAACCAAGTGTTAAATGAAGTGAGGTTTTGTTTGTGTGTGTGTGTGTGTGTGTGTGTGTGTGTGTGTGTGTGTGTGTGTGTGTGTGTCTTTGTGTTTACTAATGCATGAATTGGAGACCAGAGACTGATGTGAACTGTTTGTTTTCCCCGTAAAGCTCCATAATATCTTTTGAGACAAGGTGCTCCCTGAATGTAGGACTTCTTTATTGGCTAGACTGGCTGGCCAGCAAGAGCCAATAATCTGCCAGTCTCTACCTTTCATATTCAACACTGGAGTCAGAGATATACACAACCATGTGGATTCTGGGAAATCTGAAGTCAGGTCTATATGCTGTGTGACAGGAACTTTATTGGTTGAGCCATCTCTCCAGCCATGCAAAATATATTATTGGACTATATGCACCATTACGAACTGTTAAAATTTCACACAATGTAGAACACCAAGAGAGAGCATAATAGAAGCTGTGGTAACAGAACATCAGTGTAGGTTCATCACTGATAGCAATATTCCAGCATATGAAGATGCTCTAGTGAAGAAGATATACAAATTTGCTACCAGGGAATATATGGGATATTTCCCACATTCTGTTACAGTTTGATGTAAACTATACCTCCTCTAAAAGTAAAATTTCCACCCAAATATTGAAACAGCATTTATACTTAAGACTGTGAAGTCCATAAAGGCAAGAGCCAATTTATTTTCCATCATTATGTTTAGATCCAAAGAAATCATGACTATGTCTGATTGAATGGTGAAGACATAAAGACATGTATCCATACATGTGTGTACATATAAAAACAAGGCACAGTGTGATTGTGTCTTGGAATCCAGCTGAGAGAAAAATCTATAGGGGCTCTTCTAAGTGCAGATGTGAACAAGTCCATTCTTCCTCTGGGAGCAACAGCTCTATAAAAATCAGATTGTGTTTATGTACTCGTGTGAAATCCAGTGTGTGCATTTGGGGAATACAAAATAAATTTTAGGGCCCGTATGAGGCACAGAGGGGTCCTAAACCTTCAGGAATCATCACATACACGGATGGGACAGCAAGAACTAAAACAGGATGGTTACACTTCAAAATACTCATGTTGCTGAACCAAAAAGCAGGGTTCTTTTAGATCGAGCACACCAAGCATTATGGTTATTAGTATTGCTAGGAATAACTTAGACTGTGGTCTTGGATATTAATCATTCTGGCCCATGCTGTCAAAGACAGAATTATTCTACTTACCTGCTGTTTTGATTATTTTCATTAACTTAAATATTTTATTTTACATAATTCCCATTTTAAGAAACTTAATAAATAACTACCCATATTCGATTTCAGCTCCAACAGAAAGGACGATAGATTCTGATTTAATCGTTTGTTGTTTCACACAACCAACTCTTGCAAAATGCATTGATCTAACATGTAGCTCATTAGAAAGTTCAATCTCTAAACGTTGCCATACTGTTCTTCACTTTTTTCTCCAACAGTGTTTTAGCTTTATTTCATTGGCAGAGGAATTTAAAATGAAGACTGATTCAGCAGGAAAAAGACCAAGTGTCACCTTCAGCAAACAACCTGACTTTCACTAATGTTAGAACTGACAGACACTTTGACAGCAGGAACTATATCATTTTTCTCTTTTAGGCTTCACTTTTTATAGCGGAGTGCTCCCAATTTAATTGACTTGAACCAACCAAGAGATAACACATATTCTTGGAAAGGAGCAAATCACACCGACCTGGACATTCATGATAAATGGTGATAAATGGGTTGCTGAGCTGGATCCTGCTGAGAGTCATAAATACCTGGTAAGCAATAACCATGACTTAAAGCAGTTTAAAGTCTTTGTGCTGCTCTGATTGAATACAAAGAAAATTTGTTAAGCCAGTTTCAGAAAATACTACATAAAGGTCTAGCAGACTTACAGAGTCAAGCCTCCAAAGGGATTCCTAATGTTTGTGAGCGGTCCAACTTCATGTCCACTTCTCAGGCCGTTGTTTTATTGTTGTCCAAACTGGGTTTAGCCATGATTGATCTTGCGCAGGCACTTAGTGCTTAGACATTTTAGATTGCTAGGCACAAAGTGTAGCCAAGTGTGTACCTCAAAGATGTCTAATTTGAGATTTTAATCCATCTCTTCTGAACAAGCTGCGACAGCAAGGAAGTATGATGTCCTATATGACGTTTTTCTTCATCACCCCAGCATCTTTGAAGTACTGTGCTTCCATTTCTTTATCACAGTGCACTAGAAATATTTCTGATCACGGAAGATAACTGTTGCAATTTTAACACTGCAAAATGTTTGGGTTTCTGCCTCCCATGAGGCTCGTGTTCTCATGGGGAGAAGAGTAAAATGAATAAACAAAAACAAACGAGTGGCTTCAGATGTTGATAGTGAAGATGCCAATTGGAGGCAGGGCACAAAAGTAATTGGATGTATAAAAAGTGAATTAAAAAAGATGATAAAGACAATCCCATTCCAGCTGATGTCCGCTGAGTGACTAGATGAATTCGCTAAAAAGTCTGGAATAGCACCAGAAGCCAGAGAGCATAGCACGAACAAAAACCCTTAGGCAGGTTCTTCCTAATCACGATAATAAAGAGCAGGAAGGCTGGGAGGCAACGTGAGAAGTGGTAGGTATGGATTCTGAGGTGGCCAAGAGCAAAATAATACAGAGTGGGAAGATCACTTGTCCTAAAGCAGCACGTTTGAAGGTTTTATTGAAAAGAGCAGGTATTGCATATTAATCACACAGGGGAACCAGGAACAGTTGTTCAGGAACTGTTGGGAAAATCATGGTGTTGATGTTGGAATGAGGATGAAGAATAATGGTGATGATGTCAGAGAAAAGATGGAAATGATGCTTATGATGTCAGAATGAGAGTGGGAATGATGGTGATGGCGTCAGAGTGAGGATGGGAATGATGGTGATGATGCTGAAGTGAGGAGGGGATGATGTCAGAGATAAGAAGGAAATGATGGTGACTATGAGAACTATGGGAATGAGACTCAAATATAGATGTGAGAAGTAGTTGGAGTTACCACTAACAATTATGACAAAGTGGTTCATGCTTCTTATGTTTCTGAAGATGGGTTTTCTACTTTTAGCTCATACTTCTAAGTAAGTCATGCTGTCAAAAGGCAAATTTTTTCTGCTCTGTTATTTCAGCTATATGGGAAGCCACATTAATATATATTGATAAGTTATGTAGATGCACATATTTCAAAAAGGAGATCAGAGTCTCTTTCTAATATAATTGAGTAACAGATGCAGGCATCCTCTGAAGGGCAAGTGGAAAGGATCGTTTGTTCTCTGTCACTAACAACACACACCTGTTAAGGAAAGCTCTTAGCCTCAAATGAGAGAAAGTGATATGGAATCATGAAGTAAAATGGGTATTTATTGAACATATAATCTATTTGCTATAGAACTCATTTTATGACTTGAAACCTAGATTCATACAAAGTGTGTAAGAAAAGAAATTAGTCATCAACAAGAAGCCCAGGCAATCACTGCCCAGATGAAGCCATGAGAGACACCGCTAATGCTGCTACTGATCACCAGAAACCAGGGTTTATTTGGTTACACCTCGAGGTCACAATCTACTCTTGAGAGAAGTCAGGACAGGAACTGAAGAAAAAGCTGAAGCAGAAATCATGAAGGAGTAATGCTTTTTGGCTCACTCTTTGACTTTCACTGGCTCACGTTCAGATAGCTATCTTACACAGCCTAGGGATAGTGCTGCCCACAGTGGGCCATGCCATCTAAATCATCAGTCAAGACAACCTCTTACAAACCTCAGATGACTGTAATTGGGACACCTAGCTAGTTTCCTGTACCCAAAGATTCGAAAGAGTCTAGGAGAATGAGCACCTCTGATACTTTGTTATAGTAGCCCTAACAAATTAATAAAAGGAAGAATCAGGATTTTGCCTTATGCTATGTTTAGCGTTAGCTATCATTTAACAGACACCAGAATCATCTGGGAGATATCTGTGGGAAACTATCTTATTACCTTGAGATCACTGTTGTGTGTAGTATTAAAAAAACAACCCACACTCCCACCAGCTATGCTCTAGTAATGTGCTTTCCCCTCCCCCAATGGGAGTCTTCCCTGTTTCCCGTAGTTCCCCTGCCTCCAAACTGATGACTATCTTCCAGTCCATCCACGCCCTGTGACTGGCTGTCAGAAATCCCCATTAATCAGTGAAATCAAAAGTCTAGAGGCTTGTAATTTATCAGTCAGATTTATATCAGTAAATCCTCAACCCACAAAATGCCCACACAAAGAACTCAGAGCCAAATGATATTGATGCAAGCTGCCCACCGAGACTGGAGAAATTGTCCTGTATTATTCAGTTCCTTCTAAGATATTCATAGCTACCTGTGGCTATCCAAAACTACGTGGATTAGGTTTGTCCCCCTCTTCCCCCATCTTCTCTGTCTTTTTGTCTTCTCTGTCCCTAACTGTCTCATCTCTAAAACTCTCAGCCCGCCCTCTTTTTCCACTGCCCAATCACAGGCTCTAGCCTACACATAGACAGCAATCTACAACTCGCCCACTGTGGGTAACACATTTCCTTGGCTTAGATACTGGATGAAAGAAGTCAGAAAAGGAATTGAATAGGAACATTAATCCATCTCTGATTCCCAGGTACAATATGACCAGTTGCTTCAAGATGTTGCTGCCTCCCTCAACTTCTTCACTATGGTGGACTATGCCCTTGAACCGTGAGCCAAAAGTAAACCTTTTATCCAGCAAGTTATTTTGAATAGATATGCTTTTTCCATGCAGCAGTAAGACTAGAAATTAGGACTCCTCTGATGCACGCACACAGTCTGTGAACCTTTTCTTCACCTTCTGAGCCAATGAACACATGATAATCAGACATGCTATTCTTCATGTTGAACCCTATCTTGGCTTCAGATTTCTCTCAACACATTAGATAATGCACCTACCACTAATGCATTGTTGGTAAATGCATTGATATATATATATATATATATATATATATATATATATACACACACACACACATATACATATATACGTGTATATATGTATATGTTGGAGTGCTATTTGATAAAGAAATCTACCCTGGCACCATCCCAAAAGTAATTATTTCTACATCTTCTGTTATACTGATGAGATCTTGGGCTGAGTAACTTTCTTATGTCAGAGATGTATTCTGTAGTGACCCCAGCTGACTATTGCAATCAAGAATCACATTCCTTGAAAAGGGCACCACAGTAGCTAAGTAGTAATCTTTAGACAATTTTATTCCAAAATTCTGTTAAGAAAGATTGCATTTATTTTACATTAGCACAGATTTTATTATTTTTACTAAGTATTTCAAATCATAGTTGTTTTTCTCAATAATGAGATTGGAACATCTTGGGGTTAAAGAGATGATGGATCAGAGCATACATTGCTCACGGAGACGACTAGCACTGAGTTCCCAGTACCCATACCAGGTTATTGTCATTCTAGACCTAGAAGATTTGATGCTCCCCTACTTCTGCTGGTATCCACATAACCCATTAAAAAGTTAAGTAAATCTTAAAAAAGAATAAAATATTGAATCATCTGAGATAGGTTTGTAGCCCGGTCATAGAGCACCTGTATGGAATGTGGAAAAGCCTCGGGTTTGATTTTTCAACCCTGAAAAAAAATTAGAAGAGCTTAAATTTCTCGATAACTATAAGATGTTAACAGAAAATTATATATATATATATATATATATATATGTCTTCTTGAGTTATCTGTATTTCTACAAACATGCTATTCATTAAGTTTTAAACATTACATTTGCATGGCTGTTTAGTGTTTAAAAACTCTGTATTTCATGATTTAATTTGCGAACTACCAATTTTGATTTTATTCCATTCTTTTGATAGCCACTGTAACAAGATCCTAGGGCTTTGAGGGAAATGATTTTTCCCCAGAGTTGATCTTTTTTCAAGCTGCTATGAGCAGCAGATAAGAGGGACTGATCCCTGGGTAGTGATTCTAAAATGTAAACAAACGAGCAGGCTGATGAGATGCCATGGGTACAAATAGCAGGGTCTAGACATGTTGGCAAAATGTCACTAGAGATTTAATGATCACACTGACAAGTCATAAAAGAAATTATTTCTTTGATCAATCACAGAAGTCCTCTTGTACCCTATATAAAAACAAGAATTATCCCTAAACTAAGTACACTTTTACTAACATGAAAAAGCATGGGTCTCTTGAATCACAGCTTGAGTAATACAAATAATTCAACATTTTTGTTGAACATACTTTGTCAAATCAAAATCTTATATATTGAGAATATGGAGTCTTTAAAGAAATTTTATGTCACTACACACACACAACATAAAACACATCCAGCAGCTGGAAGGTTTCCCTCCTGTTGGCCTTGTGTAGTCAGAATCCATTGTCCTTACTCTAACCTCTGGCAAACTTGTTGTGCTTCCTACCCCAGTATTTCAATTTTTCAGAATTAAATACAAACATAGTCACTGTGTGTCTAGTCTGTGGAGATGAGTCACCCACACTTCATCGTGTCGTTGTGTGGATCAGTTGTTCTACTCCTGAGTAACATTTCTTCCTGTGACAGATCATCACCACAGGATCTAAGATAAAACTCTCCTCAGTGGCCATGGCCTGGTTCACTGCACCAAGACATGGGCTTTGCATTCTAACCATTCCTTAATGAGGTGCAATGAGAAGGAACATGGTGTTCTGTCTTTATTCGGGAAATTAAAAAACGTGTCATTTAAAATTGTCTAGCCGAAAAAGGACAAAAGGAGCTATTTACATGACTGTAAAATGGACAATCTTATTGATGAGTGACAAATTAATAAAATAAATTCCTCTTTTAGTCACTCGATTAGCTATTTGAATCAAATCTAATTTAAAGTACACATGTTTTATAGATAAAAAAATATAGACTCAAGTCGAAATAATTTAAGGAACAAACCTGAAGAGGGGTAGTCATTACCTTCCTAAAATATTAGTACATTGTCAATGACATTATTCTTATTTTTATTTTGCCTAGGACACACAGAATTGTCAAACTGTAGTCCAGTGTAAATTGATATGTGCTGGCCTACTTGAAAATTTCAAATGTCCAAGTAATTTAAATATAAAAACTGACAATTTTTTTCCTTGTTAAAAACTTTTCTCAATTTTTGGACAAATCTTTTTATTGAATATGTTTATAATATACAACTTTAGCAGAGTGGAAACATGTTCATTTATAAAAGTCCCCATCATCAAAACAATGAACAAATCTATCAACCCTCAAATTCCCCCATACTGTTCTCAGTCAAGGGGTTGGAATAAAAGTGGCTGCCACAGGCTCAGCTATTTGACTATGTGGACCCCTGCTGGTTGTGCTTTTTGGAAAGGATTTGATCCTAGAGCTTTGCTGGGGAGGTATCCTACAAGGATAGGCTTTGAGATACAAAGCCCTTCCAATTTCTTCTCCCTGCTTGTGCTTCAGTTAAAGATGCGAGCTCCAACTTCCTGTTTTGCCCCCTCTCTGCGACCTGCTGTCAGGTTTTCTCTCTCTGATGGACTTTTATCCCTCAGGTGCCATAAGCTTAAATAAATTCACAACAACAGTAGCAGAATATCAAAAAACGATAACAAAGAAGCTAATACAGAAATCCTCTTCCTCCTCCAATTCCAGCAAATTCTGTTCTGCCAATTTCACTACCCATTGTTTTCATCTTCTAACATACGTGAAAAATACAAAATGGAGATGTTCAGTTTCCCATACTTATACTTATTTTGAAACTCGTCTGTATTGATAAATTCATAAATTGATTTTCCCCTTTCCCGCTGAAATACATTTAACTATAGAACTATTTATCTCCTGCTTATTGATTGACATTTCATTTGTCTTTCAGAGTGACTGTATGAATTGAGTCACATCTTTGTGAACAATTCCCTTGGTCAGTGGAGCGGTTTGAAGGGATTAGCCTTCATAGGCTTATACAGTTACATGTTTGGTGCCCATCTGAAGAGCTGTGAGGATTGATTAGGAGGTGTGGCCTTGTTAAGAGTGGGTGTGGCCTTGTTGGAGGAAGTATGTCATTAGGGTTAGGTTTTTAAATTTCAAAAATTCATATTAGAGCCAGTATGCTCTCCTCTCTCTCTCTGACTGCCTACCAGGATGTAGCTATCAGCTTCCTCCTCACCACCCTGGTGCCTCAATGCTGCCACTCTTCTTGCATTGCTGATAATGGACTATCTCTCTGAAACTATAAGGCCCGAGGTAATGCTTCCATTTATAAGAGTTGCCTTGGCCATGATGTCTTTTCATAGTAATAGAACAGCAAGTAAGATGTCAGTCTTCTTATATGTAACCACTTTATCAGATAATTGTTGGAGGTTGGAGCTATCTCTCTGCAGGAAGAAGGTGGGGGAGGGCCATCACAGCAATGGCAAGTTGCAATGAGAACAGAACCTAGAGTTAAAAGGAGCATGAAGGACTAACATGGAAAGATCCAGAATGCCGAGGACGAGGGATGAAAGGCATGATGATGTCTAAGACAACCAAGCCAGACAGAAAACAAGAGCAGAGCTCGAAGATAGTGATGGCATGCACCTCCCACTTTGCTCTTAAAACTCTGCAGTGGCATAGGTAAGTCCCTCCTGTATTATCCTTTCAAATCATCTCCTCACTTCTAATGCTGCTAATTGCAACAGACCAAACTGTAAGGAGAGCCTCTAACAAGAAGCATTCACCTAAGAGACCACGCCATATAGGAGGAGCTAAGTATGACGTAACCCAGAAGGATTACAGTTGTTCGTTATTGTAACAGTTCTCTCTCTCTCTCTCTCTCTCTCTCTCTCTCTCTCTCTCTCTCTGTTTTTCTCCCTCCCCCTCCCTTTCTCCCTCCACCTCTCCCTCCCTCTCTATCTCTATCTCTGTCTTTCTCTGTCATGCTAAAGCCAGGAGCTGATTATGGGAACAGAAGAACGAAGAATTTAGTATGATTGACAGGTAGAGGTAGCAACACCAGCCAGTAACTAATCGTCAATAACAGAGCTTCCCAAAAATTCTTAATCATTGTTTTATGGCAAAGCTCCTTGGTTAACAGATTGATCTTTGAGAGACTTGCTGTAAGCTTGTGAGTCATGACCATGGAGCATGCAGGGTTAGATTAGTCTTACCAACTGTAAGATAATTGGCTATTGAGTGTTCTGCTTAATATTCCTTGAATTATGAGTGTTCAGTGAGCATGCATTATTCTCGGCCTTACATAATTTCCAGGAACTGTTTATCCCATTCCTTCCCACTAGCTGTCCCTACTCTTATCCCTGCTCTGAGTACGTCTTTCACATGTCTGTGCAGAACAGAGCTCAGGTGGATAGCAAGGGAAGACCCTCTGTGTCTCTCTGGATCTGCCCCACCATATACAGCCACTCAGTATTTCAGCTCAGGGAGAGCCCTGTATTCTCTACGGGCCCTCAATTCCTATTGAGTAACCTCTCTGAGATGTCGGGGCCAATCCATTACTAACCTTGTTGTTGTGTCTCCTTTATCATGACATCTGGCTGAGGTCTAGTGCCTGAAAATTAGTTAAATATGGTTGTTTTTATTGTTTGGTGGGTAGAATAAACACAGTTCTTGCTCTTCTGTCTGCCACAGCATCTCATGTTATAATGAGTCTCCAACCCCAATGAGACCGTACAAAAACCACACCACTCAGTTACAGTATTTATAAGCTGCACACATAGATTGGGTAGATTTACCACTGCACTACTCTCTTCCCTTGTTACTTATGGCTTCTCCAGGCCATGCGATTCTGCCCCATCTTCTTTCCACCTCCTCTTCCTCCGTCTTCCTAGTCCCCTTCATCTCCTTGTCTCTCTCCTCCTTCCTCTCATCTCCCTCTCTAAAACCTCCAGCCCCACCTTTCTCTTCCACTGCCCTATCACAGGCTCTAGCATCTATTTGACAGTTAAAATGGGGAGAAGGCTCACATGAAATCACTAAGTGATTCACTCCTCATTGAGGAAGTCCCCTCTGGTGGAAGCAGAATTAGCATCAAAATACAAACAGCCTCAGGGCAACCCACCACAACATACATAAGCCTTTTAAATGAAATAATAGCACTTTCTAAGGGAGTGAACAGTTTGTCAAATACTGAAAGGAGATTTTTCTTTTTCTCCTGGGAAGAAGCCTATTGGGGGGAAAGCACTTCAGACATCTGTCGCATGAACGCTGTGTCCTCGGTGGGCTCATCCCACTGTCTTCAATGGGCTCATCCCCAGTGGGAAAGCATTCGCTTATTTTTCCTTTGCTGTCAATGTTTGTTTTTCAGAAATTAAATTCACATGAAAACTGCACACTTTCGGGACTCAATAAAATGCAGAAGTGTATATTTAGATAGAATTGGTTTTACTTTTTTTACAAAAGCTCCTCCCTAGTACTTAAAATGATCGACAGATGGTTTTAAAGTTCTAATTTTATAATTAACTAAAATTAGAACGCCAAACATTAATAATCACAGGATTACCCAAAGATAATTTGCATATGTTATATAGTTAATTAGTACAAATAATTAGCATGAAGTACCACCTCAAAAATTTTTCAGAAAACTAGTGTGTGTCAATTTTGTAAGGTGTAGAATTCAACTAATTAGTGTATAGTAAATTCTATATCCCTTGAAAAGAGCACAGAAAGGACTACTTGAGGCATTGTGAGGACATACAAGATTGGGGAGTGGTTTCTATCATTTTGCTAATAAGCCTTATTTCCAAATTACAGTCTTGATGTGCTTTGATAATAAGTACTCTGAGAAGCCCCAAATTGCCTGAAGGTAACCTGAGTTCCTATTTCCAGAAGGAGGGATGGTATTTCACAAACACCTCACAGTAGGAGTAGACCCTTAGTAGGACCTGTTTCTGCCTTTCTGATTCCCTTTCTTTCCCTAAATGAACTCATTTCTATGACTAATAATAAATTTCCTGTAAGATATGATTTTGTTTCCATGTCTGAAAATGTCTTCCTATCAAATTACCTATCTTAGCCAATGTGTGGCATTTTTCATTATAAAAATGAAATACAATTATTATTATTATATGATATGTTATGTATTCACTATAGCCCAGCATGCCTAGAGTTCAGAACAAACCTCCTGCCCCAGCCTTCCAAGTGTGGAATGAGCCACTATTTCTGGCTTAGCGCTTTGACTTATATAGAAGAAATGAAAGCCTGGGAATTAAAAAAAAATCTGACTGCTGAGATGTGGGGATTTGCCTATGACCCACAGACATGAAGTACAGTTTAAAGATGGACTCTTAGAAGTGGTTGCACAATTAGAAATGCCCTCAAAACCAAAGCCGCTGCTGTTTTGGGTCAGCGTCTCCCTAAGAAGGCCCCATATGCTACAGATTTGGTCCTCACTTGGTGGCTCTATTGGGACACTGCAGAAACACTAAGGACTGGAACATAATGGGAGAGGTTGCCATCCGTGGGACTGTGCTGAAATAGAGCATCGCAGTGGGGGGAGAAGAGTGGAATGAAGCTGCTCAGGTCCGGAAGCAGAGCGGGCTCTGCTAACTTAAATGACTTAGACTGATCCACGGCGTCTGAAGCAAGAAGCTGTGACCACAGAGCCACTGGTTTGTCATCTTTGTTTGGTTGTTTTTCTTAAAAATGAACCAAGTAAGAAAAGGGTAAACACGCATTAGAACACATACAGCCACTGAAAAAATATTTAACTGATTGCTATTCTTCACTTCAGTGGATTTTTTTTATAAGGTGAGATTTGCTGGGCATTTGGTTTTTTACAGTTGTTCATATCTTAATCACTGAATCTTCTCAACATTTCTGCTCATGTTGTTGTAGAAAGTTAGCAGTAACAAGAATCAAGTCCTCTTATCATAAATTAAAAAAAGATCACAGCAGAGTGTTCCAGGATCCATGGCTTTTAACTGGATGGAAAGCCTGTCTTCTGTTAACTCGAAAGTCATCTCAACACGAGACTCTGTAGGGATGAAAAAGCACCAAGCCTGTGTTGGAAGTGACCTTTGTGTTGTCTGGATGCTACCTTAAGGGAGGGAGTGAAATTGCCAGGTTTCCAAAGCCCTGAAACCAGCAGCTGGAAAAAAGTGTGCAGGTGGCAATACAGTGTCACTGAAATGTTTCTCCAGTGAAAGAAAAGAGAAAGATGCGAGAGAGAAATCTGAAAGTATCAGCGATCACATGTAGTGTTTGAGAGCTAAGTCTAAAATGTACTGGATGGAACGAATGCTACTGGTTTGCAGAAAAACAAAATCTGTGGCAGACCTGGAGACAACACAGGCTCCAGTCACAGAACATGGTGAAAACATGAGACAATTTCTGAGTTGCTGAAATAGGCCTGAATCGTCCTTCTTCCCTCCTTCCAACTCATTCTTGTTTAGTTCCTTCCATGTTCCTCTATTCTAAAATTACTTGAGAATTAAGATAGTCCTGATATTATGGGCATGAGTTTTTGTTATGTTGTAGTATTTTTAAATTACATTGTTCATTCTTTGAGAGTTTAATCTCTCTCTCTCTCTCTCTCTCTCTCTCTCTCTCTCTC
This sequence comes from Rattus norvegicus, assembly GCF_021556685.1. Taxonomy (NCBI): domain Eukaryota; kingdom Metazoa; phylum Chordata; class Mammalia; order Rodentia; family Muridae; genus Rattus; species Rattus norvegicus. The sequence goes on along the minus strand of NC_141535.1, from coordinate 207,715,456 downwards.
TCTCTGGGTGTGTGCAGTGTGTATGTGTGTGTGTGTTGTGGTGTGCGTGTGTGTGTTGTGCTATGTGTGTGTGTTGTGTTGTGTGTGTGTGTTGTGTGTGTGTGTTGTGGTGTGTGTGTGTGTGTGTGGTGTGTGTGTGTTGTGGTGTGTGTGTGTGGTGTGGTGTGTGTATTGTGGTGTGTGTGTGTGTTGTGGTGTGTGTGTGTGTTGTGTGTGTGTGTTGTAGTGTGTGTGTGTGTGTTGTGGTGTGTGTGTGTTGTAGTGTGTGTGTGTGTGTTGTGGTGTGTGTGTGTTGTGGTGTGTGTGTGTGTTGTGGTATGTGTGTGTTGTTGTGTGTGTGTGTGTTGTGGTGTGTGTGTGTTGTGGTGTGTGTGTGTGTGTTGTGGTGTGTGTGTGTTGTGGTGTGTGTGTGTGTGTGTTGTGGTGTGTGTTGTGGTGTGTGTGTGTGTTGTGGTGTGTGTCTTTATCTATTTCTACTTCTCTACATCTCCTCTCAGACCCTCCCACACTCCACCTCCAACCTTCATATCTGTGATTTTTCTTTCTAATAGCCCACTGGGTCTTAAGCATAAGGCTATCCACTGAGCACAATATATGTAACATGTTGTCATAATGTGCTAAATAAAACATATACACCCAGAAAACTCCCACCACTAACCACTACTTCACTGATGCAGTTAATTCATTAAAAGAGTATCTATAATGGTTCCTGTCATCTTTTAGATTATAAATTAAATGTGCTGACCCTTGAGATGCATATCTGCCAATATAAAGCACATCCCTCTGCAGAAGGAAGGGCGAATAGACTACACAGACTGCTTTCTGCATTTTCTTTCCTTAACTATTAAGCACTCCTTCCTCTGGTCTTTGAGCTGCTGAAACAGGCTAGAATGGTCATTTTTCCCTCCTCCCAATGCGTTCTACAGAGCCTCAAGGAGACTCTTCATAAAGCCCCAGGAGTTCACAGGCACATGGCAATCCTTCCTCCAATTCCTGTTTACATAAATACACAGAAAGCATGATAATAGAGCTATAAACAAGTGGATTGTGAAATAAATCTCGTCTTTAGGACAGACGAGATTCCTATTTTTTGAGGGCACAGTTATCATGTAACTGTGCTTGGTGATATATTGATAATATTTCTACAGAGACCATGAGGAGTGAGAAGAGTAATTTATTTTTCTGATTTGTTTTAATTTAGAGTTGAATATAAATATATTTTACAGTAATTAATTATAATGACCATAATGGTGCCTGAGAGAAAATATTTGAATAAAATAGCCAAATATGAAAAATTATTAAAATTAAAATCAGAATCATTTTTGAAATATAGTAAGATTTCCATGAGAGAATTAACAGTATCATACTTTGATTTTAATCTCATAACAGAGAAGATTAAAAATTGTATTTTAACCTTGTACCTATTGACACATTTGTCCTTAAGATGATTTCTCCTTTTAACCATGAGAAGACAGATAGTCACTAAGTCATGCAGTGCAATGAGAAAGACTGGAGTAGAACCCAAGGGAATCCACACCACTAATATCTCCTCAAACTTTACTTTCTTTCTTGACTCAAACTTACACAAATCATTTAATCACAAGTAATAGGCACTTAGAATAATAGCAGGAGGCTCTGAACTACAGAACTGAAATAAAAGAAGACAATGGTAATGAGTCCTGGAGTTACCAGTGACCATGGACTTAGCTCAGCCAGAATCAATTATAAGCAATACCCAAATATTACTTTCCGAACAGTAATCAATCAGCTATAGTTCTAACCCCACCCTCAAAACCCCCATTCAATGGTTTCTTTAATCTTTTCTTGATTCTTACAAAAATTTCTCTGTAAGAATATTTCTCCTTACTGTATGTCTAGGCACCACACATTTGCAGTAACCAAAAGTGGCCAAACAGGAGTTCCTTAGATCAGGAGTTACAGAAGAATGCAACCAAGTTGTCCGGGAAATTGAGGTCTTGCCCTCTAGAAGAGCAGCTAGACCCTTCTCCCAGCTGCTGTCTCCTGATTTTAGTAAGATGCATATTTGAATGTTGTTAAATACTGGAAATAAATTGAAAGAGAATGAGAGAATATCAAGATATAAAAATAAATCTTGAAAGGTGACAAGAATACAATAGCAGGCAAAACATTTGTGTAAACCCTTTTCTAAAGTAAAAAAAAAATACCATAATCTGTAAATTGAGAAAAAATGGAGGATAAGTGATGACCAAATAATAAAAGTTTAGTCTTATATAGTAATACATATTATACACATATACTAATATTTATAATATATTATATACATCGTGTAAATTTTTTCCTATAGGCAGTGTCTCTATGTGTCACCCTGGCTGGCCTGCAGCTCAATATGTAGACCAGGCTGGCCTTGAACCACAGAAATCATCCTAACCTTGCTTCCCAAGTGATCTACTTAAAAGCATTCACCAACATGCCTAGCTGTAGCTATTTTTTTTTAAAATTCAGTCAGGAAGTTAGTGAGCAAAACATAGGGACTCTTCCAAACCATGTTAATTATAATAAATAAATTATAACTACATTAATATATGTATTATTACATATGTACATATGTAATATATGTAATATATGTAATATGTATATGTATATTACATTTATCTGTGTGCTTGTACACAAAATGGAGGAACATTTTCCACTTATATATTGTCATATGGAGGGTCTCGAACCATCAAGCCCTAAATTCCAGATAAAGAAAACAGAAAAATATTTAAAATAATTTGAATAATTAGTAAACACCCTCAGAAGTAAAGAATATGGTCTCCAAAATTGAATGACCTGTTTCAGAGCCTCAAATGGTGAATAAAATATATCTAACGGGAGGTATATGGTTGTAAAATTTTATAACACCAGTTGTAAGAAATTCTTTAAATTTTCTTGAGATTCAGAATATGATCTGAATTAAAGAATAATGTGTTGCTTATAAGAGAAAGAAGTTATAAATTACAGTCTGAGAGTGGATATCAGTCTAGAATTCCATACCCAGCAAACCCATCAGTTAGATGCCCATGTGCAATGAAAGCTTCAAAACATGTTTTCTAGGCATTCCATGGTGATCAAAACAAGGACCTTTCCACACATACTGCCCATGTTCTAAGCCATTGAATCTGTGACTATGTTGCTTTAAATGGCAAGAAATACGACGATTGGAGAAGTAAACTTTACCATCAAACTGATCCTACGGCAGACAGATTGCCCTAAGTGCCTTAGGCAATCATAAGTTTTCTTAAAAGTGTAAAATACCAAGATGGCTCAGCGGGTTAAAGCATTTGCACCCAAGTCAAAAGACCTGAGTTTGATTCCTGGGACCTGAGTGAAAGAAGGAGAAAACTAACTCCCATTACCACCACCCAAACTACCCTCTGACCCTCACACGAATACTGTGGCGTTTGTGGACCCAGCCCCATACATAGACACACGAAAGTAAATGGATAAACATTGTTTAGCTGTAAAAGGAAGGCAAGAGAGGATGTCACAGTGGTGCATCATGAGTTCTTCACCCACAACTGCTGACTTTGTTAGTTTTTGCAGTTCTAGAGGCTGTGTAACCAACCAAGGTATGTCCACAGGCTTTTGAAAGTAAAGCTAAGAGAGAGATTTAATCTAAGAAACAGAAGACCTAAAACAGAAGGAGGTGTGTCACAGAGAAGAAAGGGCCAAGGGGGTAACTCTCAAGGTGACAGCAAAGGCAAGCCCAGAGAGCGGCTGTGGACCACACCTAAAGTCAGAAGAAGGAGTAGCCTCTTAGGACTCAGAAGGAAAAACAATGAACGATCTATCAAACCATGTCAGGGATTAAATTCTTTATAAAAAGCTGAAAAATGGATAGCTAAGCCACTATTAACTGCAAGCAAGGTAAAAAGGAATATATAAACATAAATGTATCCCCACACATAGTACCATACTCGAGTAGAATCTACAAGACTGTAAGAATAACAGAAACAAACATTGTATCAATTTCGCTAAAAGTTGTGGTCTGTCTATTATAGAATTCTCCATGGCAGAGAGGACATGGGTGAGTAGGTCCTATCAAAGCAAATGTCCTCAGCACTTTTGAAACAGCCATAACTAATACCTAAGTTTATCAATCAATACCCAGCAACACACACACACACACACACACACACACACACACACACACACGCACGCACACACACGCACACACACACACGCACTCTTACTTCAGAGAGGTAATTCTCTGAAGTGAGTAAAATGGTTCTTTACAGAAGGAAACAAATGATTTGTTTTCTTATCTGCAGCTTCTCCTAATTTTAAACACTTTTGGACCTTTCCAACTCTGTCCATGTCTTATTAAGTCAAAACACTAAAGTGAAATTTGAGAGATAAAATTATGGTGATTTATATGTTAAAATATTCACAGGATTAACAGCACCAGCAATATTATCAGGAAAAATCATGGGAAGGCACTTCTATCAGCAAGCCACCCACTCTCCGTCCACACTTCGTCTTCCTCTTCTATCACAGCGGAGGCTCCACATGTCCCATTCACTTGTCTATCTTTTGTTTCTCTAGCTTATGAAAATGCAGCATCTATGAAGTCAGAATTATAATGTACTTTTATCACTATGTCCCTAGAAACTAATATAATCTCCTACACGGAAGGCATTCAGTAAATTGAAATAAATACAGGAAAACATTGAAATCTTCCCTAATGTTTTTCTTAAACTTAGGAACCATTATTGCTTTAAATTCTGAACACGGAACCCACATAGAGTTATTTACATCATGAAGAAAAAGCAAAGAAACTTTCTGTGAAGAGAGCAGGAGAGTTCAATAGCAGTCCACCTTGGAGGGCTGTTTTTGCTGTGTCTTGAAAGATTAGGGCATCTGAGGCAATGTGCACATTGCTAAGAAAGATGCCCTGAGGCCTGTGGAGCCTCTGAGTCAAGCAAGAAGGAAAAGGTGCGGGAAAGAGCCAAGCCATTACCTTCTACTTTGCCTAGATAATTAAATAAAATCGCTTTAGGCTTGGACATACATGTGCATAAATCCTTCAGCTAGCGAGACCTTTAAGGTGTTTTGCAGAAAACCCTTCCAGAGTGCACTCAAGGTAGGCTTGGAGACAGTGCAGAAATAATAAACAATTCCAGGAACAATCAGATCCTCTTGTCTGTGTCCTTTGACCATAGCAATCTCCAGCTCCCTGTGTAGCAGGTCAGGTAACCTCTCCAGGAAAGAAGTCTGTGACCTGGGAAAAGGCATGAGGTTCTGTGCGCACAAAGAGGCCCGCCTCCACATCCAGTGAGCACATCCCTCCAGCCTCCCTTACAGAAAAGCCTCTTGCCAGAAACCCATCAGGGAAGAAGAGCTGAGCTCGTAACCCCTGGTCACCCTGCTGGTACAGCACTAAACAGAGCTTCTATTTTTCACAGAGAAAACAGTGCCATAGGACTGGCTATTGTACACGTTGCTCAGTATCCAACATATACAGTGGATAGGATAAGAAAAATGATGAAAAAAGCGTATGCCCGCTTATGTTTTAAGTTTGTATTACTTCCTTTATGTTGAGATTATAATAAAATTACATCATTTCCCCTTTCCCCTGTCCTCCCTCAAAATCCTCCTGTACACACCACACCTTGGTCTATTTGAAGTTCACGGCCTCTTTTTTCATATGTATGCATATATGTATATACATATATATATACCTATATATATATATATATATATTCTTAAATACAACCTCAATGCCTGTTTTTAATCCTTCTTTAGCTGACCATAGGATGCTACGTGGACTTATGGCTGCCATGGAAGTGTTTTTTTTACTGTATTCTGGACTCTATTCATCAGTTACTACCATTCATGTAAGTTGATCATCTAACAACCTCTGTTCATAATCAACATCTACTAAAATACCATCTGAACAAATCCTTCCCCTTTTCATTTTTAAGAATTTTGTACATGGATATAATGTATTTTGATCAAACTTATCCCCTACTTCCTGTCCAATTCCTGTGCTATTCTCCCTAAATCTTTTCCTCCCAACTTAACATGCCAACACCTCATTGTCATCCTGTCTGCTGCCTCTCAGGCCCGACTTTCACTTCATTCACTTACCCATTTAGGTGCCTGGATTTCTTCTGCAGATGCTGAGGTAAATATCCCCAGCTCACCCTAGGCTTTCCCTGTTTGTCTTTCTCCCACACAGCACCTATTGTGCTAGCTGTCAGCCCTGCTCCTCTATCTAGGAGCATCCACCCACCTGCTTTACATATGGGCTAACTGGGTTTTCAGAGCCTTCCTCCTGCTCTCTCTGCTTTTCACAGCATGAAGTAAAGACTGGTGGATTTAGCACCAGAGGTGTGTTTACACCCAGCTACTAAGGACTGTCCCCATTCTGTGCTGCTGTCTTTAGAATATGTTGCCTATATTAAAGCTATAGTCCTTTGTTAGTTTGACTAAACTTTCCATTTTTATTGGAGTTTTAAAAAACATAGTCTCAGAAAACGGTGAGCTCAACCAGGGGGCATCAGGTCTCCTCACCCGGAAGGGAGGAAGAACATTGGAGGACAATGCTCAACCAGGGACACAGATGGGACATGTGCTGGGGAGGAAAGCGCTGGAATGGGAGACAGTTGGAATGAACATTGAAACACCATATTAGTACTTAGAAGAGGGAGAGAAAGAAGTGTAGGGTCAGGGAAAAAGCAGAAATGTAAAACAGGTGATCCTGGGGTGTCTTAAATACCCAGGGCATAATCAGCTGATTAGGCAGAGGAGTATATAATGAGTGCAACTTTGTCTGTTTCTCTTCCATCTCATATTCTATAACAGGGGGTATTTTGAAGTAGACAGACCTTGACGCTCTCTCCTGTTCTGAGGTACCTTATGACTCTCTAACATTGTAGAGCTGTCTTCTTTGGGTCATGCTGAACAATTAATTAATAAAATTATTTATATACTTAAAAAACACATAGTCTCTCATAAGAATCTTGAACATTGTCTCCTTAAAGCATTCAAGTGTATTTTAAAACTTTAAAACCCAGGTAAGTTCATACTCCCATCTCAACACCAGCTATTCCCACGTCTTGCTTCATTAGATTGCCTTAGGTCATTTTTTTTAATGACACAGTAATCAAAGAGAAGGAAGACGCCAAGAAATAATTGTGATGTCTGAGCTTAAGCTGTAATCCTATTAAAGACATCATGGGAAGACACTGTTATCAGTATAGCATTTCTGGCTTAATCAAAAATTTAATATAACTCATTACAACATGGGAATTGCACGCACATCACTGTAAGATATAGGACAATGTGTCTGATATTATCTGTACACATACACACATGTACAGATTCATAAGAAAATATACACATACAGTAGCGGTTTGGGGCTGACTGCCGGTACCCTTGTCATTGATAACTCACTACTAACATGTGAGCTGTACAGGCATGATCTAGTGAGGCCAACTTTAGTGGTGGTTCGTCCCAAGTTCAGTTTATGATGGATGTAATGGGGCTAACAGAAGAGCAGGCTGGAGCTACTAGAAGCTGTCATGGGGCAGGGGGATGAAAGTAAGAAAGTAAGAGAAGGGAAATGAAGCTGAGCGAACGAACGCAGAGCTGTGAGCAATGGCGGCTGCAACTTCAAACTCTGGGGTCCTGACTAATCTGGTGTCAAGTGCAGTTATACTAACCAATCAAGTTAGGTCACACTGTGACATTCTAGAAGGATATTGGGTTATTGACAGCCTTATACAAAGGAGAGTAGAAAGAGATGTGCCAATAAAGAAAAATGTGTAACGTTAGAGCTAAGAAGACTTTTGTGCGAGGTGTGAGTATGGCATCAGTGCTCACAGCCACCCTAACCATTTAAGAGTTCAGCTGCAAATGACCTGAGCCACTGCAGGGCTCCCCAGTGACATCATCTGTGTATCAGGAGGAAGGTTCACGACGTCAATATGAAAGGAATGTTTGTCGCCTGTTACTTCGAAAGGCATATCTCTCATTTGAAAAATAAACGCTCTAGAAATGAATGATTAGTGTACTTACCTCTACAAAGAGGAAGCAGGGGAAAATTGTGTTGCTTCTAAACTCTGGGCCTTGGCGACTGGGAAACATATTTTCCTGTTGGCATAAAGGAAAGAAGAGAAAACTGTGAAATCCAGTTTGTACATGGTGACATGCTCTGTGGAAGCTCAATAGATTCTAAATATAAAGCGAACTTTGTCTTATCTCCCGCTTGCTTTGTGCTTAGCTTCCAAAAGGATGCTTCCTTTCTAAACAGGGCCCCTGGCTCGTGAGATAATCCCCTATTTCCACATCTCTCTACGTACAGTCAGGTAAATGACATCGGACTGCCTCCGTTAGTGAGATAGCCAGGAGTCTAGTGAACAGCTGTACCTATACCTGTGCCTGTCCAACAAATGTTCACAGCATCAAGCTTGTTCTCAGAAGGCCTCTTACCAGGAAACCTGTCAACACAAACACCACGTGTGCCCCTTTCTCTAAGAAAGGAAGAGGAGGAAGTTCTCAGTGCTAAGCTCAATGTCAGCTTATGGTCTAAGCACCTCTCTCCTCATTGCTGTTATACTGTTCAGAAATTACAAAGTAAAACAAGCTTGCTATGGAAAACCACCTAATGGGCCGTACATGGGTCAAAGCTGTGAATTACTTATTCAAAATGATCAGGAAAGGTTTTGATTATGTTCTTCATGATGGACAACACAAGTCAACCCTTACGATAGCAAATGGGTAACAAAACAAAATCTTTTTCAAATGTCTAGATTAGATGTTTATGTGGAATTATGAGAGTGTTGAAGTAAAGGTAAATTTACACTGTCAGCTTGACAAGGCTTAAAGTCACCCTAGGCTAAATGCCTTACGCGTGCCTGGGTGCAATATTTCCAGAGATTGAGCTGAGGAGGGAGGAGCTAGCCTGCATCTGTCCTGACTGGAATACAGAGGAAAAGGTGAAGTGACACCGGCTCCGCTTCTGTGTTTCCTAACTGCCTATGTGATATGACCAGCCACCTCGAATTCCTCTCCTGTGACCATATGTTCCTCAAGGTGACAGACAGTAAGTGTCTTAAGACTGAGAGCCAAAACAAAGTCTTCCATTGGTTCCTCTTTGTTGGATATTTTGTCATGGCAGCAAGGAAAGTCACTACTACAGTGTGCGAGAGTAAATGTACATCCATAATTCACGGAAACAGAAAGAAAATCTAAGTCGCCATATTCTCAGTCCTATTTCTGATTGCATTGGTCATCGGCCTCCTTCAAGAGGAGGCAAAGCAGAACGCCTACCTTTAGTCCTATTTGGAAATTATATCAGAAAATTCTGTGGCCCTAATGGCTGGCCCTACTATTGGCATTTAAAGATGGTGGTGTAGGTTCTGCGGTGCGGCAGACTTCTCCACATAGCAAAGACTTCCTGCATCATGTTCTCCTCCCTGACGTCCCACTAGCTTACAGCCTCCATAGTAAGTGGGCTGTATCATATGCAGTTTAGTTCTAAGAATAAGAAAACCTGCAAGAAATAGCATAAAGATTCCCGTGATTTGAAAGAAAATTATGAATAGAAAAGCTTAACTAGAGCAAAGATTGCTTCACAATCACAAACTTTTATTTCACGAGATATCTTACTAAACATCATTTCCCCACCACATATTTGGCTTTAAATTTCTTCAGTGATTAGTCCTATGATGTAATTACTGTTAATTCACAACGCTGTTGTGATAATTGAAACGTCAAATCTCTACATTTAGTATGGTGCTAGCTACAGTAAATGAGAAGTCATGTAACCCATATAAACTTTATAAGAAGGCAGGAATTCGGTTAAGCTCTTTGCCCATAGGAGTGAAGACTCTTATGACCGCTTGAGTCTTGGATTTGACAATCGCTCTGGGACTTTATGTTTGTGACTTTAGCTTCACAGTTTACGTTCTTCCCATCTGTTTCATATGTGTAGTAACAATACTGTAATGGTCACTCTTGATTATCAACTCAGTAAGATTTAGAGTCACCTAGGAGGCGAATCTCTGAGTGTGTGTGAGTGCATTTCCAGGGCTTTGACTTCCAGAGTGGAAGACTCACTGTGAATACAGCAGAGCCATTTCATGGGCTGGCATCCTGGATCGAAACCACAACGAGAAGGCAAGCTGGACACCAGCACTCATCCCTCTGCTTTTTGACTAGAGATGTAGTGTGCGCAGCCACCTCATGCCCCTGTCGCATGCCTTCGTGTGACCAGGAACCTAACTCTGTTCCCACTCTACCACCTTCAGGATGGATTGTACTCTCAAGCAGTGACCCAAAATAAATCCTCTTTTAAAAAATTCTCTTTTGGCAAGCATTTGATCACAGCAGTGAGAAAAAAATGACTAATAAGTATCTACTGAATAAGCAAATTTGGGGGTTTGAATAAACTATTATTATGTCTGAGCTTTAAAAGTATTGACTACAAGCAGTTGTGCATGTCCAATATGATCACCCAGAATTCAAACCTCAGGAGACAGCTGCATTGTGCCCTTCTGTTGACTGACACTGTATGTGAGATCTCTTCATGCTAGAAAATGGGAATTTTAGTTCCTAGATGTTATGCTATAGCTAGTACATCCCCAAAATTTATATGTTGAAATTTTAACTCCCATTGCATTTGATGTCTATTTGATTTCCAGTACTTGGAAAGAAAGCCTTTCCAACTGCAATTAAGGTAAAGTGAAGCCATTACTGTAGGTTCTAGTGCAGTCCATCTAATGTCCTCTGTAAAGGAACTAGAACATATACATTAAGAAGACCATCGAAGCGGACCATCCGTAACCAACAAGACAGTTCTTGAAAGAAAACGATCCTGAGTGCACTTTTCTCTCTGGCTGTAGAATGTGGGTGGAGTGGAGGTGGGAGGGAGCTCTTTGTTCTTTAAGGCATCCAATATTTGGCACAGGGTTACAGCAGCCTTTACAAACAAATACGCCAGGTAATATCCATCAAGGTATGATAACCTCAAACGATACGTTACATCTGTTCATCATCTTTTTGCGAGGCTTTGGAAACCGCTGCCAAATGGGTAAAACTATTTGCAAGAGAAGATTACTGAAGGGAGGCCTTGCAAACCATTAATGGCTACATAATTTTGGTGACATTTTCCCATGTTATAATTGGATATTTTCCCTCCCTCTACTTAGGGGAAATTTAATTTTTTTGCATGAGAAGTAATATACATAGAAAAACTACTTAATTTGCCTATGGCTTTACTGTGACAAATTTAAATTCTAGAGTCATTTTCATTATGAATGCAAATGGAATACTAATTAATGTTACTATTAGTCTCAGAAAAAGACATAATTATGAGGTAAAATTGGTACTTTTTCTATTCCTCAAACTAAATCCCATTTGAAATGACTTAAGGAACATCAGTAACTTAGCTTAGTTTCACCACATCTATTCATCATTAGTCCTTAGAGCAAAGTAATAATGATGATTAAAACAATAAGAGACTGGACATTATTACTATTTTGTAGTGTTAATTGCATCCTTAAAAGTGGACCTTAGCAGAAAAGATTTCCAGAGAGAAATTCATACGACTGTATTGTATCGGTGCTACTGTATCATTGTTATTGCCAAAGAGTCCCACACTCTTCTACATTTTATTCTTACATTTAGAATCCTATTCTGTATTAATTGATTTTCATTCATTGTGCCTCTGTGCCACAAGTACTTCATAAACATGAGCAAGGCATCCATGCAAAAATCGCTGTGTTGACAATGGATTGTAACTTCTACTGGAAAATTTCACAAAATGGTTGAAATGCTCAACAGCTCCAATAAGCTTGTATGCTCGACAGTACTGTGGTAATGGCCTATGTACAATTTCATACAGTGGAAGTGAGAGATGAAGGGAGGGCGAGAGGGGGTAGGAAGAAGAGAAGGAAGAGGGAGGAAGGGGGAGACTATGTTCAACGAGCTCTCATCTTGATCTTTAAACCATAAAATTTCTGGGAGTTCCAAATGGCAAACTAATGTTTCAGCTCTCCAGGAGGACAGGACGAATCATATCTCACATTCTGAATTTAATAGTGACTCATTAAAAAGGAAAGACACATTCGAACTGACTATCCCAGGAAAAGGCAATTCCACTGTTACTCTGTCAATTTGAAAACAGAGATTATTTATTTAAGATTTTTCCAGCGGTCGTATTTGATGACTAATACCGAAGTAACATTAACAAAAGAGAACTGGAAATCCCACTCGCATTACAGACGGGGTGGAATGGCCTCAGAGTACAGTTCTCCACCTTCCCCAAGTGTGTCTCCTTTGTAGTCTAAAGTCCATTTTCATTATGTTTGCATTTGCAGTGAGGGGAGAGGAAAAGGGTTTGGTAAAAGAATATAGCCTCCCCATTTGAGAAAATGTACACACCATTCCAGACTTGCTAGAACATAATCAAGAGGCCAAAGCTAGTGCGTGGGAAGCTGGGAAAGGCGCCACACTGGAGCTCCTATTTAGAAATAGAAGTCTAGGGGATGAGTAATCTCTGCTACTGGAAGGAAAAGACAGATTTGTTTTTCTTCCACAAACCTTAACTCAGAATGCAGAAAGTCATCAAGTGCCATCTTGGGGCTCCCTTTGATTTCAGCAGTCGACTCTAACAGTGCTCCAGGGTTAATCAGAAGTGCAAACAAGTAGGGTACTTTTCAGTGTGTCCTAACTTCTGCACTTTCAGACCCTGTGACCACACAAAGGCTCACAGCATTTTTCCTCGATAGCAACATAAATTGTAATTTTCAATTAGATCAATTGGCTGAAAAAAAGGAGGCACTGTAGTACTCCTGATCACTTCAGCTTTCTGTGGTCTAAGATGAACTAGCCCCAATTTTTATAACACTCTTCCCATTATCTGTTCCCCAAATCTCATGTAATGAATCTAGTTCTAATTTCTATCATTCAATAAAGGTGGCTTCTGCTTTCTAAATCTGAAAGTACTTAAATATGTTTATAAACAAGTATAAAGAAGAAAGTAAAAAAAATACTGCCTAACTTATCCAAAATGCTCTTAATGTGCTTTCTTAAGCACATTTTTTAGATAACTATATCACTTAGAGGTCTAAGGGAAGCTCTGTGTCCAATGACATGGGTTCTACTAAACACAGGGACATAGGCTTTCTTGATTCTCTTTCCTAAGTATCCTATCATACCCTTCTCCCTACCTTGTGGTTACCTGTTACCTTGATTGGGGATCATTTAAAGATGTTATGATCTTGCTGATGTATTGACGATAAGGGCAATATATAAATTTAAACCCAAAGATTTTTTTCTCTCAACATTTTTACTTTTAATGACTGACAAAGGGCTGTATAATGAGACAATTCTTTCTCTCTTAGATTCTGAGAGCTTTCTGCTGGTCTGTTCACCTGTTGGCTGAGGTGCAATCTATATTTTATCTGTACAGCATCAGACTCAAGCAGAGAAAAGACTAGGACTCCATACCTTTCAACATGAAAACTGTCTCTTTATTAGGGACCTCACTGCAAACATCACCATGAGGTCGAAGCTAACTGAGCTGGGAAAGATGTTAGAGACAACTGTGGTGCCTACTTGCCTTAACTGGCTTTCCATTGCTGTGATAAAACATATCCAAATGCAACTTGGGAAGGGAAAGGTTTATTTCAGCATGCCGTTCTACATCATTCATTGCCCATCATGAAAGTTGAAGCAAAAACTCAAACCTAGAGGCAGGAACTGAAGCAGAAGTCATGTAGGAATGCTGATTGCTGGCTTTCTCTTCATGGCCTCCTTAGCCTGTTTGCTTATAAATCCCAGTACCACCTGCCCAGGGTTGGCACCACTCACATGGGCTCAGTCTTCCTACATGGGTCACTGATTAAGAAAACACCCCACAGGCTTACAGACTGACCAGTCTTGTGGAAGCATTTCCTCAGTTCACGCTCCTCTACCCAGATAACATATAAAATAAACAAACAAACCAAAAAAAAAAAAAACCAACCAGGAAACCACTTGTGTATAAATAATATTTTTCTAATATTGCAAACCTTTTTCTAAGTAGGCTTGTCACGTTATCTTTGATCATCATTATTATTGAAAGAGACATATTGTCATTCTGCAGCTCAGGTTTTTGTAATCAGCCTTATTCTATTCCAAAATGTGTTCCTAAGATTTTAAGATATGTTCTGTGTCTTAGTCTCAAAAGAATGAGGAGGAAACTGTGGGGTTTTTAAAAAAAATAGATTTCTTAGGAATGAAAACATGGGGAGACTTGTATTTTTCCTTATCTTTAATAACTGCTTTAATATTATGGCTGTGTCCAGTATCTCCCCTGTGTTATCTCTGGTCTTCTACTGAAGCTTCTTTTTTAATATGAGCTTGACCCATATTGATTTCTCATGTCTCATAAGTCTTCCTTATTCTTCCTGCTTTGTCTTCATGCTGTAATCCTTGAATCGGTGTTTTTATTCCATTCAGTACTTTTGTATTGTAGACACAACACATTGAAAAGCATAGCATATAAGTTACAATGCTCCTTCTTACCTACATAGACGCTGAGAATTAGGCAGCCAGCATTCCAGAGAAAAAGTAATTTGTCCCCAAAGCCTTAGTGATTATCCACCACGCCCACAGAAACTATCAGAGTGAGGACTAAGATTCAACCTTCTCTGCAGTGAGATATATTAAAATTTAAAAAAAATTGTTATCAAGTGACTATTAGGCTGAAATAACTTGAAAATGCCAGAATACTTAAAGTGAAATATCAACAGTTTAAAAATCACATTTAAGGTCATAACTAGCAGAACTGAAGCTACAAAAAGGCAACCCTCATGCCGAGGGGATATTGGCAGGCTCTTCTAAGATAACAAATAACAAAAGACTGGAGATAAAATAGATGTGTGCAGCTGAAATCGGAGGGAGGAGTGGAACATTTATTGAAGGTTTTTCCCTCCCCAAAGGAGAAATATATTAAACTTCAAGACCCAAATCTCCCATTTGAGATGTAATTTTTCCCAGGAGCTGATGCAGAAATAAAACCAGCACTGTTGCTCCTTGGAGTGAAACACGGCTGTTACTGGTTTCACTTCCATTGTCTTTTCTAGAATTTTTGTTGTTGTTGTTGTTTTGTTTTGTTTTGTTTTTTCTGAAATGTAGAACCCAGATAAGGCAGGGCCTTGGGTAACTACATAGATAAGCCTGGGAGAGTCATTCACAGTGGCTCCCCCAAGTCAATGAGGATGATGTCTTCTTTTTACACTAATTTGTGCATGCTACACCCATTTTTCTTGCTACTCGAGTAGTAAGTTGGAAGGGGAGAGCAGTGCAAGCCATGACTTGCCAGGGAGCTGTACTTTCAATGGCAGAAAGATTTACATTTTTTTAGGTGACGTTCCTTGCTGATTTAGAACTCCAGATTGCAAATTTTGAGAGAACGTAATAGTACTTTACATTTAACGGTTTATGTGTTATTATTTACATGCATGTGCTCCTGTGTGTACATGTACATGCTACTACATGGGTGTTGAACTCAAAGGACAACTTGCAAGAGTCTTCTATGAGTTCCAAAGGACTGAATTCAGGTTCATGGCGAGTACCTTCAGCTGCTGTGCCATCTTGCTATCCCAGTAGAATAGTTTCAAGAATTTCTTTGCCAACGTTGTTCCCTATAACCAGTCTGGCAATGACACCTGTAGGGGTTTGAGTGACTGTTGGACCCCAGTGCATGTGTGTAAACCCCTGGTCTCCTTTAGAGATACTGAATTATTAAATACTTCTTTTTTCCTTTCTTTCTTTCTTTCTTTCTTCCTTTCTTTTTCTTTTTCTTTTTTTTTTTTTGAGGGAGTATTTCTGGTTTCATTTTGTTTGCCCTGGCTCCGAATTCAAACTCACTAAGTAGCAAATAGCTTGGCCTTGCTGTTGAGATACTGATCTTTCTGACCCAACTCGCGGTGGGGCCAGATTGCTGCCTTGTGTCACCACACCCAGTTTACGCAATTCTAGGCATGGGACCCAGAGTTCCACAGTCCTAGGCCACCATGCTACCAAAAGAGCTACACCTCCATAACCTGCCTTCATTTTTAAATGCATAACATTTGTATTTCCCAGTTGAACCATAATAAATCTGTAAAAATACAATTTAATATATAGTAAATGAGAAAATATTTTAAAAATTAAAAAACATTACAGTAAGATCATTGAGAATACCAATTAAGAGATAAGTACTAAATATTTTTTCATACTGCTGTATATTATACCTGTTGTAATTTGTTAATTATACACATACCCATAAAATATGGCTTTTTACTTAGCTCTGTCATTAGAAAATATATAAAATCTAGCATTTGCTTTCCAAGCATTTCTATAATGAATTATGACTACAATATACTATATATGTATATACTTGGAGAAAGACTATTTCTTAATTATAAAGATACATTTATACAGAAAATATTAGATAGAATACATTTTGTAGACACATTTATTAGCTTGAGTATATAAACTTTAATTACCATGTACATCCCTCCTGAAGTTGAGAAACTTTGACCTTAAACTTTAATAATGAAAATTCCTTATACTGAGATCAAATTAACTAAAATCACAAATTTAGGGTTTTAATAAATGAAATTGGGACTTTTTCTAGTAAATTTGTGTCTGTGAGTGATTGAGATAACATTGAAGACCCATGGTAAATATAAGTATGTATAATACCCTGATTACTATTTACAAGAATATTTGATGTGATACTGGATTAATGATTAATGAAAGTCTAAATCATTATCTGAAGTCAAATTTGTACGGTGGCATGTGGGATAATGAAGTTTTGTCTTTCATGTGTGAAATGTAACGCTGTAAAATGTGCAAAATTTTTGTAGTAAAAATGGATTCTTCTCTCATATACTTTATTCTGTTTATATCTCCCCCCCCCCACACACACACACCTACTGCTTCCAGTTTCTCCCCATCTATCCTCTGCTCTGGATTTATACAGTTTCTGTCTCTCACTAGAAAACAACAGGATTCCCCTTCTAAGAAGGACTCTGTCTTCCTTTTCTTGAGCTTCATATCGTCTATGAGTTGTATCATGGAGAAAGAGAGGAGAGGAGGGGGAAGGGGGCAGGATCTGGTATGGGAGGAGATGGTGATGGTATACAGAGTGTCAGGAAATTGAGCAGAGGTGGTAGCAATGGGGGATGGAGAACTGGGGATACACACTAGAAAGTCCCAGATGCTTAGAAAGAAAGAGGCTCCCAGCAAACAACAGGGAAAGACATTAGCTAAGATATCCACCAAAGAGGAGGAAGAAAATGTAGAGACCATATCCAGAGGTTAGGCAAGAACTCTGGTTTGGGGGTGGGGACAACCACTCATCTCCACATTTTTAACCCAGAATTGCTCCTGTCTAAAGGAAATAAGAAGATGAAGAGTGGAGCAGAGACTGAAGGAAAGGCCATCAGAGACTGCCCCACCTGGGTGGGGTTCCATCCCATTACAGGCACCAAACCTAGACACTACTATTGATGTCAAGAAGTGCTTGCTGACAGGAGCCTGATATAGCTGTCTCCTGAAAGGCTCTGCCAGACCTTGACAAATACAGAGGCAAATGCTCACAGCAAACCATGGACTAAGAACAGGGTCCCCAATGGAGGAGTTAGGGAAAGGATTGAAGGTGCTGAAGGGGTTTGCAACCCCCATAGAAAGAACAACAATATCAACCAACAGACCCCACCAGAGTTCTCAGGGACTAAACCAGCAACCAAAGAGTACTCATAGAGGTGCCCATGGCTCAAGCTGCATATGTAGCAGAGGATTGCCTTATCTGGCATTAATGGGAGGAGAGGCCCTTGGTCCTGTGAAGGCTTGATGCCCCAGTGTAGGGGAAGCCAGGGCAGTGAGATGGGAGTGGGTAGATGGGGTTGCACCCTCATAAAAGCAAGCAGAAGGGGGTTGGATAAGGGGATTGCCGAGGGGAAACCAGGAAAGAAGATAACATTTGAAATGTAAATAAATAAAAAATATCTATTAAAAAAGGAAAAGAGCAGGCTTCTAAGAAGTCACAACCTTACATGGCAAAATAAAGTGAAAGATGAAGCATAAACTTTCATATAGAAGTTGAATAATTTGAGTATTGGTCTTCAATCTTTGTTTGAAATTCTGAGAGAACGGTGTGCTGAAACCATCTGGCTCTGGCCTCTACTTTGTTGGGAGAATTTTAATGACTGAGTTAACTGATGTAATTTTTGTTAGGAGGTGATGGTCTGCGGGATTGATAGGAGATGTTCTGCACAGCAGTAAGGGAGGCTTCAGCTGGCGATCTGTTTTAGTGCTAGGGAAGAGACTGAAAGATTGGGTCTAGGAGAGCAAAGAGAGAAGAGCCATGATTTTCCTTTTATGGCTGCCTGAACACATGATTAACAGAGCAAATTGAAGTGGTGTTACGTTTGATCAGGATAGTTTCATTAGACTGACTGTTGAAAGTTTGCTGGAGACTGGGAGACTATTCAGTTATTGTCTTAGTGCTGTGGAGAGACACTATGACCACAGCGACACTTATAAAGGAAAGCATTTAATTGAGTTGGCTTACAGTATCAGGGGTTTAGTACATTAACGCCATGGTGGGAAACATGGCAGCGTGCAGTCAGACATGGTGCTGGAGAAGAAACCAAGAGTTCTACATCTTGACTCACAGGAAGCAGAAGACTGTCAGCCACACTCGGTGTAGTTTGAACTTCTGAACCTGCAAAGCCCTTCCCAACAGTAACGTACTTACCCCAAGGCTTGATCTACTTCAACAAGGCCACATCTTCCTTAGGGCACTCCCTGTGAGGCTATGAGGGCCAATCCTATTCAAAGTACCACAGTTATTGTTCACTGAAGTGGAAGCATGAATTATTTCCTAAGTTATATTTTGTTCTTGTTTGTGAGTCTATGTCTGTGTCCCAGCGTGTATGCGTGTGCATGAGCGTGTGTGTGTGTGTGTGTGTGTGTGTGTGTGTGTGTGTGTGTGTGTGTGCGCGCGCGCGCACCAGATGACCTGAAGGAGAAAGTGCATGCTGTTGGGAGCTGTCCAATGTATGTAATGGGATTCAAACTCAGATCTTCTGCAAGAGCAGTGAGTCCTCTTCATCACAGAAGCCTGAACTTTATTTGTAATGAAAATTTGAAGGAACATATGTTTTTATTCATCTCATTTGTATTTTTAAGGAAGAAAACCCACACTTTCTGTAGCAATTCTTCTTTAGCTATTCATTGGGGTACTAATTAGTTCCACTATTTCCTCACATTTTATATCTCCCATCCACATCCAGCTCCTAGAGTTATTAGAAATCTCCCAAAGACCTTCAGAAGGGAAATGTAGTAGTGAGTCTTCTCAGGAGCCTTCATTCCACTCCCTCATGTGACAAGTTTGACTCTTTTATTTTATTAGATTTCAGAGAGCCAGATTTTCTCAGATGTTCAACTTAAGAAAATAAGGAAGATAAGTGACAGACAATAGACCAAAAATAAATCATACAAATCTGAGAGCCCTATACATCTGCAACACTTTGTCACAAAGTAGCAGCATAGAAATTGATAAGGGACAGAAACTGAACTCTGTAAAAGAAGGAACATTATGTATTGCTACCCATCTGCTTCTGCTTGACATGTCCAATTAAATATATATTCTCAAGGTTAAACAGCCTGGGTGGGCTATCAGATTATAACTAGTTTCAACCCCGTCAGAAATCTGAGAATGACCAATATTATCTGAAAATAAAGGAAGCCTAATATGGCTTCCTGAACTGAGACAGGTTGAAGAGACAATTGTCTACTTGCATAGTCCCTTGTTAGTAACACGTGAGAGCAAGTCTTCAGCCTTCTGGCTTAGGATCATCTGACAGACTTTTGAAATGCAGAGATTATCAGTCAACTATTCTGAAATGTGTCCTTTTCTGGACAGTATTTTGTCTATAGATGAAATAGGCAATTTCTGCCTAGTGGTTACTTCACCTGGAGGTAGAGATGTTCAATTTCTTCCTTGAATCCACCAAAGGGCAACTGTTAGGAGCAGACATGTCTCAAGAAATGATAAATAACAATAAATATCACATTTTGTGAATTTCTGATGGTTTTGAAAACCATCTAACTATGTAAGTAATCTGGACTGTAGTCTGTTAATTACCCTAATAAATTACCTTGAAAGCACTCTAACAATAAACTTCGAGCCATGAATTTGTTATCTGGCCCTTAACTCACATGTTTGATGATCTCAGATTAGTTTTCTAATAGCAGTAAAGGACTGGGTATAAGCCTTGTATACTTAAATGTGTTGTATAGACACAATGTTTATATATGAGAGTTACAAAATTAATTTTAAATCAATAAGAAATTTATATTAAAGAAAATTGAATCAAATAAATTCTGTACCAATGTAAAAGATTATAACTTCAGCTTAGTAACAAATATAAGGATTTCTACCAAATGAGATTATGGCTGTACAATCAATTTGAGCAAATTCCTTCTTGTTAAATTATGACCATTTCTAAATTCTCTAGAAAGACAACCTTAGAATTAACTACTTTCAGCCTCTCAAAGTTTAGGGAATTGGGGCAATGACTCTTCAATAATTTCTTCAAGCTGTACATGGAGTATCCAGAGGAATGCAAGACTTCACCTTGGTCTTCATCAGTTCTCTCCCTGCTAGAGAGAGGAGAGCAGCTGAGAGGAGGGGAATGGAGGAGACGGGAGGGGAGAAAAGGATACTAGAGGGGATGGGATGGGAGGAGACGAGTAGAGACGAGAGGCAAGGGGAAGGGAGCAGAAAAGTAGTTATAAGAAAAACATACTGTTTTAGAATCTCAGAGACAAAACTGACCAATTAATTGACCAGAAGCCCAGTACTAAGCCTTGAAGTGACTGACTGCCTTTGGCCCCTTTCCCTACATACTCTTCTAGTTGAAGGTAGGAAGGAAGATAGATAATCAAGATGCTAATTTACTGTCATGTCAGATTGTTGGCACAGGCCAATTATAGGATGAAGAATGTAAAAGCCTATGTATGTGAGACTATGTCATCATAACCCACACTTATAATTCAATATGGCAAGTGCTAAAGGCAAGTGTGCCTAGACAAGTGGGATCTCAAACAGGCCAAGAAGTTTAAATCATGAATTAGTGATGAAAATCAGTGACATACATTAAATGTTAAATCTGTGTTTGTGTTTCCAGAGTAGATACTGCCACCAATTGACAAAGGAAAGAATGATATAGGGTCATGGTAAAAAATGTCAAAATTGTATTCAGAAAATATAATTTTATAATTAAAAGATTAAATTTCCATTTTTAGAGGTTCAACTCTCATTTTAGAGGTTCAGCCTTCTGGGGACATCTTTCCTTCCACAGAGAAACAGGGAACGAAGAGTAAAAGACAGTAAAGAACAGAGGCAGAAGGAACACCCATTCAGAGCCTGCCCCACATGTAGCCCATACGTATACAACCAACAAACTAGATAAGATGGATGAAGCAAAGAGGTGCAGTCTAACAGGAACCGGATGTAGATCTCTCCTGAGAGACACAGCCAGAATACAGCAAATACATAGGTGAATGCCAGCAGCAAACTACTGAAGTGAGAACGGGACCCCCGTTGAAGGAATCTTAGAAAGGACTGAAAGAGGTTGAAGGGGCTTGAGACCCCATATGAACAACAATGCCAACCAACCAGAGCTTCCAGGGACTAAACCACTACCCAAAGACTATACATGACTGACCCTGGGTTCCAACCTCATAGGTAGCAATGAATAGCTTAGTAAGAGCACCAATGGAAGGGGAAGCCCTTGGTCCTGCCAAGACTGAACCCCCAGTGAACTAGACTGTTGGGGGGAGGGCGGCAATCGGGGGAGGATGGAGAGGGAAACACCCATAGAGAAGGGGAGGGGGAGGGGCTAGGGGGATGTTGGCCAGGAAACCAGGAAGGGGAATAACAATCGAAATGTAAATGAGAAATACTCAAGCTAATAAAGATGAAAAAATAAAATAAAATTTAAAATTCATAAAAGAAAAAAATTTGAATTTGAAAGGACTCTAGAATTCAAAGTGCAACAGTTAACATTTTCAAACTAACTAATACCAGTTATATCTTAAGATTTTGCTTCCTCTGATCATCTTGAAATTTCTTAGTCTAAATAGTTATTGATTTTCAAATAATTAATAAGGGAGTTAATTCTGTAAGATACCAGTTGCTACCTCTTAAGATTACAACTTTCACTTCTTTCCTTACACTTGAGAGAAGACTTTCAGACCGAAAGTACTTTGCCTATCCCCAGTTGTTGATCAAAACAGTAACTGTAATTATTTGAGACATATTTTTGAGACACCTCCATAAGAGTGAGAAGGAAGTGGGGCAAAGGCAGAGGCTACCAAGGAAGGCCTTTTATGCAAGTTTGGCTCCTCTAAAAAGACGTGTCTGCTGATACTTCTTCAAATAATAATTGATGTGTTGGCAATGTCAGTGGAAAAATGATATTAAAAACTGCACCATTACTTAAAAATAAAGACAGTAAAGATAGCAGGGTTGGGGTGAGAGTGAAAATTCCTATTCAAGACAGCTAATTCCTTTAGTATAATGTATTGGGCCTGTATGCACACTGTAGGGTTTGCTTGATTTTTTTTTTATAAAAAGAATCAAGTTTTATCAGATTGAGCAAGAAATTTTATAGGGGATGGTTAAAGGCTAGGAAGAACTCTGTCAATAGCTGTAAACTCTCTGCCCAGTCAAGATCAAGGGTGGATTAAGTCTACATTTGCTCCCACCCACGTACAATTTCATCCCATTGAGGTGTCTTAGTATGTTGTTGACCCAAATCATTTTACAAGAGATTTCTTCTTATTTTTTCCCTTTGTGTTACAAGGTCTGTTTCTTTTTGCTTTGCCCAATGAATTAGATATTCACATTGAAATTGGATGTTATAAATATTCAAATAGCCCTGAAACTTTTACTCCTTCCCATAAGTGTTTATGTGCATAAGGACTTATTTCATTTTCCTTTTGGACCCACCCAGCTGGCTTTTCTAGTGAAAGGAAAGAAATTTTATTGTGAATCCTTCGTGGGCTGAGTCAATGCAAATGATGGAAGAGGAACTTAAATGGTAGGTGGTGACCCAATGCCTCTTTTGATCTCTCTTCACCCACTCAGTAAGCCCATTCACTCCTCAGGTGTGGAACTTGAATGTGGAGTGAAGGCCAATACTGATCTGTAGTGCTCTAGTGAATAATGGGTGCTTATAAAGTCATTTCCTTTCCGGAAGAATCAACACTATCAGCCATTGTCTTGTGTCCTTGCTAGGCAATGTCTTCCTCCTCTTTTGATTTTTTACTAATTATAAGTATTTGTACTTTAATTCCTTATCAGCTTTTGTTAAGTTTCCACATCCTCTTCCATTATTGTTGAAACAAACATAATTTTAAAAAAAAAATGCCCGTGTTTGCTTCTATAGAACACAGTAGTTGCAAAGATCAGCTTTATAAAAACTTACAAGTCTAAGACCTCAGGCTTAGGAGCATTGTTGAAGACAATGCCAATCATAAACACAGTCCACACAGGAAGCATTCCAGGAACAATGATTGAAATAAACAAATTATCAAACAAACTTTCCAGCTTTCTTTTCATCCCTTTTGCCCACCCATGTCCTATGTCTTCAGAACTCAACCTCTTGCAAATTCTGTTCTGGCAAAATTCTCTCAGTTGTTAATTTCTCTTCTTAACACCCCTTGATATCTGCCTTAATGGAGAAATGACATTAATATTTATCAGGTACCTAACAATATCAGGCACCAAGCCAAGTAATCTTCTCCTGCTATATTTAAACCCACATGAAATATCTTTCATTTGGAAATGACAAATAGGGACTCAGAATGTCTAAGGTAAGATTTTCTCAGGATATAGGAGATCACAAGAGATTAATGTTTCCAAAAGAAAAACAAAACAAGACATAGACGCAAAAGGGTGGGGTTTTTTATACACTTATCAGAAGTGAATCATACATTTAATAAGCTAAGGTTCAGAGTTCTCTGAGCTCCTCTTGAGACAGGCAGCATCTCTTGCACACTCATCCAGAGGGGAATGGAAGGACAGGCAAACCAAAAAGGATGGAGAAGGAGAGTCAGAAGACACTCGTCATCTTTTTGAAGACACAGATTTGCTTGGTAGATTAGAATCTGGAGGTAATTAGTTCCCACAAAAGAAAGTAAGAGAGACATTAGACATTTATGGAATGATACAAATTTAGAACAAGACTGGGGTGTGGAAACCTTCTTTTTAACATTGCACTGGACTGACTAATTTTAATTATCAACTTGACACAATCATTTAGGAATCATTTAGAACTAGAGTCTCAATGAACAATTATCAAGTTCAAGTTGCCCTTTAGGAATGTTTTAGAAGATATTATCCTGAACATTAGTTGAGGTGGGAAGAACAATCAACAATGGGAAGTGTCATTCTCCTGACAGAGGATCCTGGGCTGCATAAGAGTAGAAAAGGCAAGCTGTGCACGTGTATGCATGCATTACATCATTGATTTCTGCCCTTGGCTGTTGATGTAATGATTTCACCAGAGTGATGGAATGTAGCTTGAAATTTTGAACTAAAATAGATCCTTTTTCACCTAAGTTACTTTGGTCACAGCATCCTAAAACAAAACCAAGACATGCACTAAGATGTCTTGCAATTTTAATGGTGCCTAAATCAATTTTTGCTTGAGAAAAAGTCCGAACAAAACTTTCACATTATCAGGAACCAGCAAATCCTGAAATTGGTTTATGCTAGAACCCTTCCTAGACCTGGTTTAGCTATTTATGGCAGAATGAAACATGCCCCTGAATGAAATTAAATATCATCTATTTCATTTTCTATAAATCTTTATACCAACATTTAGAGTACACATAAGGTATGTAAATAGGCAAAAATAATGATATTACTAGAAAATGTGAACAGCAATCATAAATTTTAGTGAAAATGAAAATAAAATTAAATTAAAAATTTAGAACAAAAAGTATAATATTGAAATTTTTAAAAATGTCCACATCTTTTCCAAGAGAAATAATAATTCAAGAAAAACAGTAAGTGAACCATAAAAACCAGAGCTTCAAACAATAACTTTCCCAAAGTAAACATTAAAAAGTTAAGTGAACTGAATTAAAATTTATACAGACTCATAAGTTACTTCTAGTATATAAGGATTACTCTCTTTATATGGGCAAAATGTAATATAAAATGGTTAAGTCTATTCCCAAATTTATCACTACTGAATAGAAATAAACATGTATCATGAAATTATCAACATAGCAAGACATGCATAAAAGTTCAGTAACCAGCATTTTAAGCTGGTGGTGTCTTCCCAGGGCTAGTGAGGTCATGAACCTTAGAAAGGAATCTATTACCTCCACTTCAGTAGACCAGCATAATTCCTTCCTGCATTCTAAACCTTATTTTTATACTTAGTGAGAAGACTTTTTTATATGGAGACCATCACAGAGAAACACAAGTGGACACAATGTTAAGGTCAATAGACCCTGAAGAGCCTAGCCGACAGACACATCTACACCACAGAATCTGCACCTATAGCACAAGAAACATTGTGGAAGAGGGGGGAAAAAGAGTACAAGAATCAGAATACCAAGGAGCCTGCTGTAAATCAGTCTTCCCTAAAAAGTGACCACATAAACAAAACAGGCACAATGGACGTGTTAACACAGAAGGGAGAAATATCATGGAATCCCACATTAGACAATGAACTACAGGCAATTAATGGCTGCTAAAAGAAGAATTAGCCTCAAGGGTACTAGGTAAGTACCCTTGTTGTTTGTCCAATGCAGAGTGGTCAGCATGGAAACCATACAAACAACAAAAATGAACTAAGCAGGTTGGTAGTCTCCTTCTTTGTGATATGTAAGTGTGTGTC
Organism: Rattus norvegicus; assembly: GCF_021556685.1. Classification (NCBI taxonomy): domain Eukaryota; kingdom Metazoa; phylum Chordata; class Mammalia; order Rodentia; family Muridae; genus Rattus; species Rattus norvegicus. The sequence continues at coordinate 207,689,525 of NC_141535.1, read as the reverse complement.
ATGTGAATAAAACAATAATAATCAAAGAAAAGAGACTAGTAACTTGAGAGGGGAGCATGGGAGGAGCTCAAGAGAGAGGAACTGGGTGGAGGTGGAGAAGTTTAATGTTTGTGTCTCCTCATTGTCACTAGAAAGCACTCAGTTGCTTCCTCCTAGAACGGTCCTAATCTAGATCACAAAGTGCTAGTGGGCAAGGACCTTGTCCTCTAAATCTGTTTGACCTTTTCTGTTTGACCTCACACTGAGGTACATGCATAGGGGAAAAAATCACTACATATATGATGTCAAAATTAAGTGAAACTTATTCTAAAAATCAACTCATACTTAAATGTGTATAGATTCAAAGGCAGAGACCATATATGTTGTTTGGAGTCTGAAGAATATTCATGGCTGAATTTTAATCTTATCAGTCTTACATTCCTTCATTTCCCCTCACAAACTCAATATTTACTACGTTCCATTTTTTCATGTTGTGATAGAAATGTTAGAAATCAAATGTGTTCTGTGGCCAGAAACTCACTATATCAAGGTGCATGGCCTGAATCAGACTGTAATAGAATAACGTAAAATATTGAATATGTAGAAATATGTGGTGAAAACGTGCCAAAATATGTTCAAATTCAAATGTATTTTTTGACAATCATCTGTCCAATATTTCAGCAAACTGTGCTCTTTATACTCTTTGTAGAATAAGCCCAGGCTGTCTGCCACTCACTGGTCAATACTCAGGAGACAACAGTTGAAGGGAAGGAAGCAGGGTAATTTAATGACCAGATGCCATCATTTTTTACAAGTTAATGCTGACTTTAATCTAATGTGCTTGGGGTTACTTGGTCTGTGCAAGTATCTTAGGGTTTCGATGGCTGGGAAGAGACACCATGACTATGGCAACTCTTATAAAAGAAAACAGTTCATTGGGGCTGGCTTACAGTTATAGAACTTTAGTCCATTATTATCATGACCAGAAGCATGATGGTATACAGGCAGATGTGGTGTTGGAGGAACTGAGTGTGCCACACTGTGTTCAGTTTGCGCATATAAAACCTCAAAGTCGACCTCTACAGAGCTAGGCTTCCTCCAAGAAGGCCACACCCATTCCAGCAAGGCTAAACCTCCTGATAGTGCCACACCCTATGGCCAAGTATTCAAACACGTGAATCTATGGGGGCCACTTCGATTCAAACCACCACAGCAAGTGAAGTTTAAGAAAGGAAAGTATAGAAGTTTCTGGAAGTTCTGTATTCTGAAAAATCTAAAACAATATTTAACTGTTAAATCTTAGGTGGTGCCATACTTTAGAATTTAGAACACCAGCTTCAAGAACATGATCGTGAGGTACCACAGCCTGACAGAAGAGCACAAGGAACACCTCTCCCAAGAACAGCTCAAAAGAACTGACCAGTTAGTTCTACAGAACGAAAGAAATATATTAAAATGCAGTCTTTGGTGGCAGAACTTACAGACCGCAGTCTTACAGCCATTTAAATCAAACAATAGCACAAGGACCTACTGCCTAGGCTTAAATAAAGGATGAGGAGAGATTACTTTAACAAGTTTCTAATACACAGTGAATTCTAAATAAACATTACTTATTTATTAGGTATTAATGAACTACAAGAATTACTTTTTAAAAGAAAACACTTCCAATACTTTTCATCAACTCTTCCACAAGAGTCTCCAAGTTCCATCCAGTGTTTGGCTCTCTGAGTCAGATGCTGGGTGGACCCTCTCAGAGGACAGTCATGCTAGGTTCCTGTCTGCAAACATATCACTGTATCATTCATGGTGTCAGGGATCAGTGCTTGCCCACAGGATGGGTCTTTAGTTAGGCTGGTCATTGCTTGTCTACTCCTTCCGTCTCTGCTTCATCCACCTGTAAGCAGGATAAATTTCATGTCGAAATTTGTGTGTGGATTGTTGTTCCTGTCTGTCTACAGGAGGTGGCCTCTCCAGGTTCTATATCACCACTGCTCTGAGTCTCAGTTAAGGTCACCCCACTGATTCTTGGGAGCCTTCCCTATCCATAGATCTCTGGCACATCCTTGAGATCTTCCCCCCCCAACCCCGCCCCCATCCCCACCCCGACCCTCACCCCCACCGGCTGCAGATTTCCATTCATTCTCATTACCATCTGGCCATGTCCCCCGTCTTTCCCCACACCCGATCCCTCCATTCCCCTGCCCATCCCCTCTCCCAACCTGTCCCCTCCCTCCATCTGCCTCCTGGGACCTACTCATCCTTCACTCGCTGGTTCATAGAGGGAAACATTGCAAATTGGGATTTCCTGTATAAAGATACATTTCTCCTGTAAATGAAAACTATTCTCATATATATATATATATATATATATATATATATATATATATATATATATATATGACCATTTTATTCCCCCAATCCTCACTTGGGCCTTCTTGTTTAGCTTCTTTGGGTCTGTGGAGTGGAGTGTACGAATCCTGTATTTTATCAATAATATCCACTTAAAAGTGAACACCTTGAAAGGGATAAGAACTCCACAGGAAGGCAGCAGAGTCTGCTGTTGAACCCTTGTTGGTTCTCAGAGGCTGAGCTGAGCCAACAACCAAATAGCGTACACGAGCTGGCCCTTGGTCCCTCCTCATACATGTAGCAAATGTGCAGCTCTGTCTTCATGAGGGCCCAGAACAACTGGAGCAGGGGCTGTTCCTAAAGCTGTTGCCCATCCATGGAATCTGTTCCCCTAACTTTGCTGTCTTCCTATCTGGCCTCAGTGGGAGAAGTTCCTAGCCCTGCAGAGACATGATGTTCCAGAGTGGGATGGGGATAGCCCGGGATGGTCTCCACTCTCTCAGAGAAGGGGAGAGGGGAAAGGGGGAGGAGCTGTGGGAGGAGGGACTGGGAAGGGAACAGTGATCAGGATGTAAAGTGAATAAACAAAACAAAACAAAAATTCACACACAGACACAAGCCTCCAAAATGGTGGTTCTCATTTACAAGAGAAATGTATCTTTTTACAGGATGTTTCCCTCTATGAACCAGCAAGTGAAGGATGAGCAGGTCACAGGAAATACACCAGTGGAAACAGAATCAAACATTCAGCTCAATCTGCTTTCACAGGACCTCTACTTGTTAAGTCCCCAGAACTAGATTTCTGGGAACCACCTATAGAAAAATATTATTAAAGCCTGATTCTCAACCACTTCTTTGGGATTTACATATATATACATACATATACATACATACATATCAGTTATATGTGGCTCATCATATATATATCACATATATATATATATATATATAAGATTTGTATAAGATGAGCCAGCTATCAACTTAGAAATTTATATATAATATCCATGATATGCATTTGTTATATAATATATTATGATATATATTATTATTTAAAAGCTGCATTGTAAGACCTCTGAATGGGTATAATACATAATGATATGTCATATATATTAAATGTATAATATATAATATTTCTAGCATGTATGATATAAATTATATATATATGGTTATTTTCCTGATTTAGAATCATATATGGAGCACTGCTGTGTGAGGGTGAGCCTGTGTGTATGAAAAGATCAAAGATTGATATCAGATGTTTGCTGCATTGCCCTTCACCTGACTTTTAAACTGTTTACTCATTTTTAAAACATCTCTGAGTGTTTTGCATGCATGTGTGTATGATTATCACATGTTTGCCTGGTATCTGTGGGGACCAAAAGAAGGTGCCAGTTCCCTTAGATCTGGCATCTCAGATAGTTTTAAGTTGTGCAAATGCTGGCAACTGATCTCAACTCATCTCCAGGAGCAACCAGTGCTCTTAACCTCTGAGCCATCTCTCTGATGCTTTCCACCTTATTTTAAAGAGAAAGTCTGACACTGAGCCTGGAGCTCACCTGTTGAGTAGCAATCTCTAGCCACAGAGCTCTGGGCGCCCACTGTCTCTGTTTCCTCCCACAGCACTGGAGTTTCAGACTCTAAGGCAGTGTCCAGCTTTTATCTGCATGCTGGGGATTCAAACTCAGCTCCTCATGCTTGCACAGCAAGCGCCTTACTCACTGAGTCATCACCCCAGCCCCTGCTATGGGCTTCTACATTTACTGGTAATGCATGACCAGTCCACTATTCAACAATGTAATCTAAACCTTACTTATTCCGAGGGGTGGGAATTTCAGTACTTTCGGGATTCTTTTTCTAGAAAAACGTACTTTTCTGAGTTCTTACAGAGCACCAATTTCAAATTTCCTGATCATTTTCCAGGATCTTCTTTCTCAAAACAGCTATAAATATTATATTAGAAACATTTGAAGGTGATAATGACAAGATTTCTTCTGTAACTGAGGGATAAAAGGAAAACAAAACAGGCTTATGGCTTATTTCCTGTTATTTTTCCATTTGTCACGGTAGTAAGTAGTCGTTGACAGAGTGAACCTGCTGGCTGCTGTATCTATTTCCACAAGTCTATTTATATGCGCCATATAAATGTTTTATGGGTAAATTTTCCATCACATTATTACTTCGAGTAATAGTAAAAAAAAAACAAAAAATAAACTTGTTGAAGGACGTGTCCTCATGAGATCATAGTCTTGATGACTTAAAATAATTAACTTAAATTAACACAGGCTCAGAAAACAATGTTCCTTTTTTTCCTGGAGTTTCTATTTACTACTTAAACAATATGTTCTTATTTTCTTGAAAGCCTTTAACATGAACATTTGTGAGGGCCTGACGACAAGGTCACCAGTATATTATGATTTCCTATTGACTCATGGTTATGAGAAATATAATAAGTTCTTCAACAAATATTTTTGGGAAACGATTCCATTTCAGATTCTGAGGAGACCGTGGCAAACAATCCTGGTGCATTTCTTCATGGAAGTTAATAAATAATAAGGAAGACACTATTGAAAATAAAGCCTCCATTTATTTACCTCTTTCTCTCCTTTTTCTTGCTTTCTTGTTGGCTTACTATCTAAGTGCTGAATATTGATCAGGGCCCAGACACTGTGAACACATGCTCTACCACTGAGCTACACCGCTGGCTGGGCACTTTAAAAATCTATGAGTTTCATTTGAGCATACAGTAATTCATGAGTTGGGCAGCTCCAGACTTCAGGTAATTTTGTGTCTCACTGAGAAGGGCAATAAAGAGAGTTTTTTTAATGATGTTTCCATATACAGATGTATAGACGTTTTACATATGTTTCCATATACAGATGGTAGATGTTTTATTGCATCTTGGTATTTATTTAACTTATGACATCATTTAGGGGGATGTATAGGGGGAATACCCATATGGAGGAGGGGAGGGGAGGGAAAGGGAGCTTATGGACAGGAAACCAGGAAGGGGAATAACCTTTGAAATATAAGTAAAGAAATATATCTAATAAAAAATTTAAAAAAATAAAGTCGTAGCATCTTGACTGAGCTTATCTTCTTGATTGGTGTTTGTAAACAACATTCTGTGGCATTTCCAAAGAGATTATATTACCACAGAATACCTGTTAATGACTGAAACCAGAAAACAAGTGAGAGAGATTAAGTCCCGGAGACCTATCAGATCAGGGTTAGTCTGGACTTCTATATTCATAGCTGGTCCAGGTGCTGAGAACAAGGGACTATTGAAAGCTCAGCCCTGTATGAGACATCTATATCCCACTATCACATCCCTCCTCAGGGCTCAGGGGCTGTCACAAGGAGGAGTCAGTGCTATGCATTAGCTGCTGATCGTGACATGACCATTGCGCCTGTGAACTCAGACACTCTGGCTAACTGCGCAAAATCAAGACCACAAGACCAGATATATATATATATATATATATATATATATATATGTATATAGATATAGATATAGATATAGATATAGATATGCGCGTGTGTGTACTTACATATATGTATATGTATATTTGTACATGTATAATTAAATATGTATATACATATTTATATATAAAGAGAGAAATGGAGGAGCAAAGGAAGGCATGGAGAAGAAGGGAGAGAATGGAAGGGGATGGAAGAGAACAGAACAGAAAGGGAAAGGAGAACATGAAGTGGCAAGGAAGCATGTTAGAGAATATATTAAGGGAATAAGTCAGGGGAGTTAGGGTAGATTTGATCAAGGTATATTCTATACCTGTATGGAATTGCCAAAGAATAAGTAAAAGATATTCTAAAAGTAAATGACTGAGTAAAAAGTAATCTATTGCTTCTGGTCTTGTGTATCTGACCTAATGGTCTCATGATGACTTGGTAAAATTCCTAATATATGTATGCTCGACATGGTTATCTATCTGGAGAGTGACAAAGAATAAACCCCTCAAATGACTCATAGTGCATGAGTCATGAATGCAGTATGAACTCTCTCAGTCTACAGTTAGATTTGTCTGACTGTATCTGGCTGGGATGATGTAATGGCCCCAGCAGTGTAGTCACCAAATACACCATTGGTGATTACTTTTGTTGTCTTGAAAAGTTGTTACAGCTTTTTTTTCTTAACATATTTTCAGAGTAGTTTCAACCTGTATGTTCAGTCCCAGATTGGTTGGCTCAGAATAACTTGCCCTTTTTTATTTTCCTTTGAAATAATCACCATTTAATGCTGACAAACTATTTTAAATAACGGAATAATTACATTAAAAGATTTACTTTCAGTTACAGTAAATACAGTAAAAACAATAGTGCCTAATGCATTTGTTCCCTTATGGGACATACAGTGCCAATCATGATATGTCAGGGCCATACAGGGTTGCAAATAAGACGATGACAGTTTCTCTGTCATGAACTTAACTAGAGAAGACTGTGAAGAGAGATGGCACGTAGACACAACTGTCAGGATACTAGGACTCCCTGAGAATTCCTAGTTTAACCTTCTCAGAGAACTTTATATTTTATATGTGATATAAAAGAATAAACAAGATATGGCAGAGAGGAAGGGAAAACAATCTAAACAAGGATATAATTTTTAAGACACTGAGATAAACATGCATTTGAGGAAATTGTCACTGCATTGATCATTTAACATAGCTGATAGTTGTTACGTATGCAATTCAAAAGTGAACCTAAGTATAAGTTCCTGACCCCACAGGAACCAAAGTCTTGGAATTACAGAAAAAATTGCCAACAATCAAATAGATACTGTGCTTCATATTATGTTGGAATTCTATACAATTCTATGGTGTCATTTCCCAATACCAGCTAAAGACTTTTTTTAGTTAGAGAAGTTATCCCGTGAAATATTGTCAAACGTTAAGTGAGAAAAGACACCAGAATGGCAAATGACCTAGTTAAATATTTTTAAATGTAATCTTCGGCGCTGCTGGGATGTAAGTCGTTGACATTAATGAGTGGATGGGTAAGCACAGAAGTAGCAACAGAAGCGACATTTCAAGTTTGTGAGCAGAAGGCGTTTGTTGGTTTGTTTTCAACTGGGACTTTTACACAGAAGATGTTCAGATTCCAACCCTACCTGTGATTGATCAGTTTAACTTCTTCCTATTCTTCTGAATTTTCTGGATAACTCCGCCTGCTCCCTGACAATTGGCAGAGGATTTTATGAGGAAGACTATTTCACTCTTCTCTCCACTTGATAGTGACTTAGCTATGGCGTCTGTACACTGAGACACAAGAACCACCAGGAACCACCAAATTTCCGGCAAACGCCAAGGCATTGACACTGTCTGATGTGGACCTGCCCTTTCAGAAGTTAACCATGGCCTCAGAAAGAAAATGCTCTAGCTCTGGCCAAAATTATTGGAAGATAAACAAATCCCACCTATTAGCTTTAAAAAGAGGCAAGAACTTTTCAGCTCAAGCATCTTCAGATTTTGCAATTGTTTGATGGAGTACAGACCACATGAGCATTTTACTGCCATAGACGGTAGAGGTGACTGTAGTTGACGATTTAGTTTTATAACTCTACCCATGGCTTTTAGGGCTAACAGCTTACACCATAAGCTTTACACCTTATGGATCAAGCAGGCCAACTAGACAGAATATTTACTTCTGTACATAAAACTGGATTCCAGGATTCCAGCATTTACCAGAGGCAAGAGAATGCTTTACATAGAGTTGTTTTCCAGCCACAAACAAATGGCTTCTGCAGTGTGTCCCCTTGTCCTCCTAGCCTGGCATGGGAGTGCAATGTAAGGCTTAAATTTTTCTCAATTTTCTTAATTTTTTTGCCTTGGTTGACAGCAAAATAGATACTACGTTTCATCATAAGGCAGCCTACGTCCATACGAACTATTAATTTTCTGTGTGTAAATAGCTAGTTCTGGGGCGAGGGATGCAGTCTGGTGACATTATGCTTCTTTAATGTTGGGCAGCACCTTGGATGTAAAATTTCATTCTGCACTGATGACCTCATAAAGGGATAAATCTTGGATTTGTGTGCCTGGTCGAAAGACTCCGGAGGAATGCCCTGCCATGTGGCCTCTAATTGATCTGCCTTAGTTAATTACACCAGATCTGACCTTGGCTATAGCTTCCTGATTCCAATGTGATTATTGTGCAATAAGCATGTGGTAGGGGCACTGGCCTTTCGTAGGCCCTGGGGATAGGACTTGAGAACCATCCACTAAAAGTGAAATTTTAAAGTCTGAGGGAAGTAGCTTTTTCCATATGAAAACAATCAAGAGACAGGAAGAGAACCTTTAAAGGAGGACGCCATAGAAAACTTAAAGGTCCTACAAAGGCAGTAGCAACAAGCAGGAGAGTAAAGGACCAAAGCCTGCTCAGAAAACTGTGAGGATGGGCTCGCATCACATTCATCCTGAGAATGCTGGAACCTCAGTGCTTGAAAACAATCAGAAGCTAATAAATTTTCACATAGAGGAGGGACGCTTTTTTTTTAAGAGATGAGGATTTTATATCATCATAATTAACCTCATCCAGGGAGATGTCTTCCCATCAAAGTGGCAGTACACTGGCTTTGTCTGTTATAGAATATGCTGTCATTGTAATTTCTATTTATCTATCTATTTAAAGTATCTCTTTACTTATGTGCACACTAAGTGAGACTTTGTGGAAGAAAATAAGCTTTCCTTTGTAATCAGTTATCATTTGGACTTCTGGGTTAAGTATGAGAGCTGGTGTCCACTCCCTTTCTCAGCACTGGAAACCCATCTACCTTAGGATTTTTGCATACTACCATTCATTATCTGTGATTTCCTATGTGTCAGTCCAGTTGTGTCTGGAAGCCACTGCGTCTTTGGTATTTTCCTTCCCTACTGGCTCTTGCTATCTTTCTTCCCCCTCTCCAATCATGTTCCCTGAGATGTTTTCAACTGGAGATTGGTCCTCCGTGATTGTTAGTTAGGTAGGAAGGTAGGTAGGTAGGTAGGTAGGTAGATAGATAGATAGATAGATAGATAGATAGATAGATAGATAGATAGATAGATAGAAAGATAGAATTAGAGACAAAGAAAGAAAGAAATGGGGAGAAAAGACAGATAGAATGTAAGTTTATATTTGCTTAAAAATTAAGGTAAAGACACACTGGACAATGGGCTGAGAGAGAGGAAGAGACCTTGGAACACTCAGTCCTAAGACAGATGCCTCCATCAAATCCCTCCCTCCACAACTCAGAGAACTCTTGCTTCAAAGGAGGTGGAAAGAATGTAAAACCAGAGAGGATGGAAGACACAAGGAAAACAAGGTCTCAGCCAATGTGCATGCGAACCCACAGAGGCCATGGCGGCATTTCTAACCGTATACGAAACAAAGTATAAGGTCCTCAGAAATTATAGCCTCTAGAGCCATTTACCCACCTTTGCTGGGAGAGGCTTCTGCACCAATGAAGCAAGCACGGGCTTCATAATACCTTCCCTTGTCTTTCAAACCCTTCCCACAAATTATCAAGTTTTTTAGCAGCTGTCTATCAGGAAAGTCAAAGTTCTTCAGGAATTTAAAGTCTTTTAAAAAGAAACACACAATCAAAATTTGAGTGACACGATTGTTAAACTTTTGCTAAATTGCTGTAAGTACCCCATCAAAATTTGCTTTTAATATTTTTAATAATTTTTGCATTAATGTAGCTGAGCAGTTAGTTGCTTTCAACTCAAAGAAATGTCTAGAACTAAATATACCGATCGGTGCAATATATATTTTAAAGTACTTTCAACATCAATACTCTACTATTACATAAAATATACATTTTCCACTCAAAACCTAACTTCTTGCAACCAAATTTCTCTTCTTCCTTCTGTGTAAGAGAAAACAAGTCGTGTTTACCAAACCAGTTGCCTCACTGAAGCACTTCCCTTGCATATACTGGGGTCATAAGTAAAGGGTCAATCAAACTCGTGAAGAACTAACTTCTTCTAGGGAGCAAGCATTGCTGTGGAACATTTCCCTAATATGAGAATCTTGACTTTGTCATTTTTTCTCCCCAAGTCTTTGTTACTGTCACCCAACAAATGCCAGTTTGTGTATGCAGAATGCTTCACAACTTTTGCCTCTATCAAGTTCGAAAATATTTTTTTAATTCCCCCAAAGAGCACCCAATCCCCATGAACTAATCATCCTGAAGTACAATAGACTCTCAGTTCTCAGTGGCTGGATTTAAGCTAAGTACTCAAAATGAATTTATCAAAATGTATTATATGAGTATAAGAGCTATCCATTTCCCTCTCCTTCTCTTCTGCCCCTAACACATAGAAAACACACAGTTAATATTTTTGAGTGATTTCGATGTTTAAATTTGAAGAATAGAGATTTATCTTTGTGTGTAATTGGACTACGTTAATTCGATCTGAAATTAATTTCCTACTGGTGAGATTTTCAAATTCTATAGAGCAAATGATTTTTCATATTGTTAATTGTATTACAACTTCCTGTTTTAAAATGTAAATTTTACTAACAAAAGCCTGTTTTAAATAAAAGGGAAACTATTGAACATCTAGGATTTGAGAGCAAGAAAATAACTAATTCATGCGTATTGAGTATTCTTTATGAGAGATGAAAATATTTTAGATCTTGGTATAGCTAAAAGTCATCAGGCATTATGCATATAGGGTACACAAACACCAAATGGCATTTGCTGGGTGACAGTAAGTAAAGCCTAGGGAGAAAAAAAATTGTTCCCTTCTCATGCCTTCCATAGACACTGCACATATGTAGTATGGAGACAAAACACTCATACCCTTCAAATAAAAACAAAATAAAATCATTTCTCATAGCAGCAGCAAAAATACCTCAGACAAGAATATCCTTATTTAGTTTTGAAATCTCCTTAGAGGAAAAAAATATGTCTAATATAGCCTCCCTATTCCTGTGATTTTGTGCACAGTGAAGAACTCAACCTTTACTTAGTAAATACATCTCAATCAATTGATAGTTCTGATTATGCCATGGTGCTCAGACAACATTGTAGCCATGACATTTTCCCATGGCCCTAGGTCTATGTCATGTCTGCATATGTCTATTTAATATGCACTTCATGCCAAACATGAACAGAAAAGGTCCTCCCCTAGTATTGGCATTTTGCACTATTGTGGTCCACTCAAGACAGTATCTGCTTAAATACTCAGATTAATATCCTCGAAACCTTCTTACAAGATTAAGATAAGCACATACAGGCATTTTGTGAAGGAAATGCTATTGCTAATATATCAGGAAAAAAATTCAAGTGGTAACGAGGAACTGCATTCCTAGAGCTCAATCCAAATGGACTATGGAGATTCCCAGAGCTTATGGCCCCAAGCTACATACAGTTCTCCATTTACTACCCGGGCCTTTTGACTCCTGCAGTGTGGTCAATTTATGTTCCTTCTTCTCTGTCCTAAAGGCTGAAGTCATTTGCTGACCCCAATCCTTTCCCCCACCCATAGTCACTGTAAATCAAGAGTTCTTACATGATCTAACCCTTGTTTGCTATTCTGACACCATCTAAAATCTTGTTTCTTCTTTTGCCAAGTCTTATAAACAACATTCCAAGCCAAAGTTGTCACTTCACTTTCCACTCTAGCAATTTTACACCAGTCCGTATTTGCTTGGAAAACATTCCTCTGTTTTGTATATGCCTGAGTCTATCTTTGTCACTTGAATTTTAGCTTTAGTGTCAAACATATGGAGAGGCCCTTTATGGAAAACCCAACTGAAAGATGTAAATGTATAATCTCTGTTAACAAAATTGAGGTTCAGGTTGAAGATAGACTGAAGAGGTGGAGTCAAAATATTGTTTTAATTAGAGGGTTCAAGGAAGACTTCGCTGAAGCCTCATATTGGGGATAGACCAAGAGGCAAATCAGTTAGCTCTCTGGAGAATGAACATTCAGCTGAAGGAAGCAGATTTGGATGGACTGTGAGGCAATAGTTGGTACTGAGGATGCAAGGAGGTCATGGCACGAGAACTGAGCAAATGAGAAAGCAGGAGAGTGGTGGCCTTCATAAGGATGGGTGACTGATACAGAGGGACAACAGCCCTTTGTAGGTTGTGAAGACTGACATTCTACTACCCAGTTCACTTTTTAAAGCTGAATAAAGGAGCAAAGCATTTAAAAAATTGTTCTAAAGCACAAAATCTATCAGCGTTTCTCATAGATGTGGAGAAAGTAAAATCACTGTGTTAGCACCATCTAGTCCTCCAGTAGTGTCAACTTGGATCTTGAAGTTTGATTACCCAGTGCATCCAAGTGGACTCTGTCTTATACTACCTTTCTTGATTTCCTTTCCTATATCAATTATCACTCAGTAGTCTTAGTATTTTACTATTTTTATTCTACATATTTTTCCTTTCCTCTTCCATTGGAATATTAGGTGATTAAAAACAAACAACTTTGTTTTGTCCAGTGCCATATCTCAGCCTGTGCTTTATACAGAATAAGGACCCATAAATGCTGTATCAATAAATTAATAATGTTGGTGTTTGCTGTATCCAACCCAGCATGCATGCGTCTACAACAAGAACTGTGATCACCTACAATGAGACACCACATCATCCCTGGGATGCACCCAGTTCCAGCCAACTCACAGTGGCCCAGATACCTACAAGAAAAGTTCTTGAATATCCTCATAGAAATTATTCAATCTGAAATTCCTCTTTGAGATGGTTTCCCCTTCTTTCAGAGTCCAAGAAAATCAGCTGAGAAAACTCATATTGCGAAAAGGGGACTCTTGTTACAAGAATGAATTTCATTTGTACTTTGAAATATGGTAGAATGCCTTTATTAATTTCAAAGTCCTAAAACAAGGTCAATGTGGACCTTGATAAGTTTGATAAGTACTATGGTAACTTGAATGGGTTTGGCCTCCATAGCATCATGAGATTGAATGATTAGCCCATGAGGATTGGCACTAACAGAAGGTGTGTCCTTGTTGGGGAAAGTATGCCCTGTGGGAGGTGGGCTTTAAGACCTTCTACATTCAGGCTGAACTCAGTGCAGAAGAGTCATCTCTTGGCTCTCTGCAGAAAAGTCTACTATTTGTTGCCTTTGGAATAAGATGTAGAATTCTGGGCTCCTCCAGCACCATCTCTGCCTGCACATTGCCATACTTCCCATCATGGATAATAGCCTGAACCTCTAAAACTGTAAGCCAGCCCCAGTTAAATGTTGTCCTTTATAAGAGATGCCTTGGTCATGGCGTTTCTTCACAGCTGTAAAACCCTAAGACAAGAACCTTATTCTCTTAACATAATCTCTGCTTGTGAGTTTTTTCAGGCTGCAATCTATGGCCAAGATTTATCTTGTTGAGCATGTCATCTGCTTATAAATGAAATACACAGTACCCATAAACAATTTCCTGCTGTGGCAGAAAGAGGGATTATAAAATGCTCATCCCTCCAAAGCACACCTGTGATTACTATTCAAGTTTCCTTTGACTGAAAGAATAACATGACAGGGGAGAGGAAAAAATTCTCTCTCCCCCTGGAGGGAAGAAATATACAAAATTAGACAGGTTTAGAGGCATTTTCTCAGAAGTTAGCACCTAATTGAAATATGTGTTATTTTTTTCCTTCCACGGTTATTCATGACCGTGAAGCTATGGTTTCTAACAGAGATTACAGTCACAATGTAACACTCATACATTGATTGAGAGAAATTGCTGTGGTCTATCATTTCAAACAATACTTCACGTTGTAAGATTTATTTTTTTTTTACAATTTTATGTATATACACCATTTATACTGACCACTCTCACCTCCCACCCCACTACCACTCCCATCCAGCCTCCTTTCTCACATATCTGTTCTTACATTCTGTGTCCATTTATTTTTTTTATGACCCACCTAGATCAGTCAGGGCCATCTGTGTTACATGGGTTTGAGTTATCCATGTAGCCTGGTGGACTCAGCAGAGAGTACATAAATAAAGATAGCAACCCCCTTTCTTCCGGACTACCAAAGGCAATAGTTTAGAGATATAGAATGTTTTTAAAATTGTCACTAGCGATACAATAGGCCAAAGTTAACAATAGAATATAAATTGGTTGAAAGCAAGATACAGGAAGGATAAAATATACTAGTCATTGTGATATTAGCACTTAAATTTTGGGTGATAACTGATTATGAAAGTATCCTGCAAATGCTGAAAAAAAAGACAAAGTTTCCCAATGTAGTCTCATTTCTTATTATTAATTTTTACATTTGGTGATGAAGTAGAGAAGGAAAGAAGTAAATGGGTAGTAAAACATAAGATGGACTCAGGTGATTCTGTCATTTCATGGGCATAAGACCAAAGCATCAAAGCACTGAGAGATATGGGGCTACTCTGGAAGGCAACAGCTCACTGCTTCTAAAACATTAGAATATGAGAGTACATAACAGTTCGAGTTTATTCACTTGATCTGGGGAATTTTGGGAGGGTCTTCATTTCACACCCAAGGACAAGGTGAGGCTGCTGGAGGAAACATCATGCTATGTATCAGCATTGGAAATGCAGTAAATTTCATTATGAACCTACCTATACAATTATGATGCTTACAAAGAAAAAAGGAGTTCCAAAAGTAAGATACAGGTCTTCTCATACCAAGACTAATGCTTCTGCTAGATATAATTCACATCAAAATGCATTGCTGATTGTGAAATAGGAGAAGAATCAGGGAGTGATTGTATTTGAACATAAAAACCCCATAGGTCATCCTGTCTTAGCTATTGCCAGACACCATGCTCCCACCATGATGGTAATAGACAAACACTCTGAAACTTTAAGCAAGCCACCAAGTTGAAATTTCTTCTGTAAGAGTTGGAGTTGCCTTGGTCATGGTGTCTCTTCAAAGAAATAGAACAATAACTAAGACACAGCCCAGCTTTTAATGTAGGGTTGTAATTTTGATATTGATGGGGCATTGTTACTAATATAAATTGCAAGCTCTACATTTACACCTTTTAATTAATTGTTTGTTTGCGAGCCTGTTATTTCTTTAAAGAAAGAGAAAGAAGGCTTTGAGTTGAGTGGGTGGGAGAATCTGGAAAGAAGTTGGAGAGGCAAAGCCATGATAAGAATATATTGTAACAAAAATTATTTTCAATAAAAACTCTTAATGTCTGTTGAAGTATAAATTTCCAAGAAACCAGGATTGAGAAAAGTCAATACAGCATGAAAACAGTAGCTAGGTAGTCATGGTGGCTTCTCCTGGGTGTGGAAGTCAAGAAGGAGACACATAACGCAAGGGACATTAGAAAAATAATGCATAGGCTCTGTGCAGATACTGTACCAGGCTATCGAACTAGCAGCAAACTGCAGTTTTTGCAGTACAGCCCAGTGAGCACTCTGCCTGTCAGCCACACACATGAAATCCTAGCTTTATTATACAAATTTTATAAGATTAGACCATCTGTGTTTGCCTTTGTCATTAGCATCTTATTCGTTTTATTGGTTTGCCAATTCTGAGTAGGCACTATAGACTTTTTATCACCACAGATCATTTTATTACTAAATCCCTAAGTTTGCTCTTCGAGAAGAATCTGAGTTGGCTATTATAGCCCCTGACAAGCTGGTAGGGTTTTAAAGGACACTTTTTGAATATTTAGATTAGTGTAGTATCTCTGTGAAGAGAATCCATGATCACAGCAACTCCCACAGCAACTCTTTTAAAAGAAAACATTGCATTGGTGCTGGTTTGCATTTCAAAGGTTCAGTTCCTTATCTTTATGGCAGGAAGCATGGGGGCTCGCAGACAGACATAGTGCTGGAGAAGTAGCTGAGAGTTCTAGATCTGGATTTACAGGCAGCAGGAAGAGAACCAAGCCACTAGGCCTGGCTTAAGCTTCTAAGTCCTCATGGCCCTCCCCCACTGACATACTTCCTCCAATAAGGCTCTACCTATTCCAAAGAGAAAATCCATTCTAATAGTACCATTCTTTATGAGCCTATGGGGGCCATTTCCTTTCAAACCAGTACATGTATTATTTATTTCTAGGGGAGATTCATTGCACATAGTATAAACATTTAAGATATAGTACTATATTACATTAGCAATTTGGGGAGTATACCATTTTTTCTAATGTTCATTTATTTTTATGTAGTCATTATCAGATTCTAATGTGTGTATAATTTTCACTATGCACAATCCCAAGAATTTTTTACTTGGTTTTAGAAATTAGGTATTATTTAAATTGCATGAATGTCTAATGCTTCAGATGACCCAGATTTCTCATGAAGACCTCTAACTTCCTTAATGTTTCCAGTTGTTGGGCTCCAGATTTGAGTATTTGCTTCAGTCAAGTTGCCTAATTTATGCTTTACCCATAATGCCATTGCATCTCAGATTTCACACATTATTTGTTGTCGAGGGAAGAAGGGGTTCTCGATGCTTCTCTGCTGTCTTTCATAACTGGATTTTCTCCTATTAATGTGAGGCGTCAGCCTTGTTTCTCCCTCTGGTCATTAACTTTGTTGCAGCTCTCTGTTGCTCCAGCAGCTGTCATGGTTGCTGTTTTCCAAGAACCACACCTGGAGGACTCCAGATAAGTCCCACCTCTCCCCCTCATCATAGAACCCACTGATACCTTTATTAAATCCTCCTTGTCACCAGCCTGTGCATCTTTTGTGATCTTCCCGGGTTACTTGACTTGGATATTTAACTAGCTGGCTGTAATTTTTCATAGTTTCAGTGAAGCGATTTAGGACAACCCCGGCTTCTCAGTGAGCCTCTCTGGCTCATGTACTTTTCAGACTTTTCTTCTGACTTTTTCAGACTTTTCAGTCTGCGTTTGATTCACACAAAATCACACATTCTTTAGCTAGGTTTGGGTGACTCATCCACACGACAGGCATTGTGGTTGGGGTTTTGATTCTTTAATGACGCTGCAGTCATATTTTTTCCCATTTGACTCTGGCTTCACATTATTTTCTAAGCAGTATTTATTTAGTTATGCTTGGCTTCTTTTCCCTGATCCATTCAGTGTCCTTTATGTGTTACTGTGTTTGCTTTGTACCTTTGATACTCTGTGATTTGTGATATAGCCCATGTGATTTTTCTTAAGTAATTTAGAAGGACTGTGATTTATTAGATTAGATTAGATTTATATTATTAGAATCATATAAATGAATTCCTAAAAGATTTAAGGTTAATTCAAATTAATATGTGGCAGGAAGATTGTGAAAGATATTGCTAGCATCCACCAATTAGCAAATTTCCCACCTCCTTTGCAAAGGGAGGCATGTATGTCTCTAAGGTAGTTTAGGGCTATGGGCTTCTAGGACAAATAAAATGAAAATAGAAGTGACTGACGTGACACACGTGTGCAGTGCTGCAGAGCACACAGGCTCAATCATCCCAACACCTTCAGTGCCTATTCCCTGAGTAGCTACCATCATCTGGACAGTCTATATGAATAGAAATAGACCATCATAACTATTGACATTTCAAAGTGAAAAGGTTTTCTGGTTTTTGTTTTTGCTTTTGTTTTGTTTTTTGAGACAAGGTCTCACTGTGTGTCCCTAGCTAGTCTACATAGCTACTTTCCCTATAGAGCAGGCTAATCTTGAATTCACAGAGGTCTGCCTGCCTCTGCCTCCAGTGTTCCTGGATCAAAGATGTGCACCCCCCACATCCAGTCTCAAAGTTAGGTTTTTAACAGAAGTCCAAGTAGAGACAAGATGGCAAGCTCACGCAGTCATCTTAAGTCAACACTTAAATAGTCAGCACTGGCTGGAAATAAACAGTTTGCTCCCAGGGAAAGAGTTCAGAGGCAAAGATAGAGAATTCAGATCAATCTTAGCCTTATTTATGGACCAGAATTAATAACCTTCAGGGATTTCTCAGAGTATTATTAAACAAGACAAAATTTAAGATCCTGCAGTCGTATTTCGTCCCAGTGCCAATATACATAAGAATTACAACTGAGTTTATAACTCAGTAACAAAAAATGCTGCTCACTTTTTCTGCTGATAAAAATCTTATTAATGTCAATTAAACTTAGCAAAGTCATTTAAAGTACTGGTTCAGGTCTCATTATCTTATAACTCCTTTGAAGACTTCTGCTTCCTTAAAGATATGACACCCAACACATATATGGGTTGAATTAAAATCTTTCTCTGGGTGTTATGAGACCTTAGAATTCTTTACATTGCAAATTTTATACATAGTCTCTCTCTCTCTGTCTCTGTCTCTCTATCTGTCTCTGTCTCTCTCTGTCTCTCTGTCTCTCTGTCTGTCTCTGTCTCTGTCTCTGTCTCTGTCTCTGTCTCTCTCTCTCTCTCTCTCTGGTCTGTGTGTCCAAAAGCAGATATTCTAATGAATGTACTATAAATTTTTAATGATTTTTGGCTGTTTTCTTATTGTTTCTCAGGCGTGGGGGGGGCAGGGTAAGTGTAGTTTGTTGTGTAAATGTGAGCACAGGGGTCTGGAGGCCCCAGGTGTACATGGTGCCCTCTCTAGCTTTTACTTTTTGTTTTTTGAGGTAGGATCTACCACTGAACCATAGGCTCATCAATTAGGATATGGTCACTGGCCAATGAGTTTCAGGGATCGGCCTATTCATGCCTAACCCCTGCCCAGTAATGGAGTTATAGGAGCATGCTGACAACCCTGGCTTTCTTCCATGGTTTTAGGAATCCCAACTCAAGTCTTTGTGCTTTTTGGGAAGGCATGGATTGACTAAGCTATCTCTGCAGCCCTCTTATTACTTTTAATTACTGAAAATTTTAGTTTTCGTGGCCATATTTAAAAGGCAATTCAGGTTATGTTTTAATAATTAAAATATGTATATATACAAATATGCATATGTGTATAAATATATGTGTATGCATGTATGCATGTATGCCTGTACATACCAAGATTCATTTTTGTTAAATCATTTACAGGGCAGTCCTTGAAATATAATGAGTTACAATTGTCTTTTATTTTATCCTTCAGAAAGGATTGTATTTTTCTTGTGCGTTAATGAATTATGAAATTCAAACAAATTCTAAAGGATATATCTCAGTCATGTTTTCACACAGTTATTATCTGCAAAAGTAATAATAAACTCAATACTTTAAAACTTTCCTGATACAAACTCTAAAACAACTGAAGGCAGGTTTCACAAATTCTTTACGCTAAATCTTTTCCTAGGTTGTACTCAATGTGAAGCTCTGCTGGAAAAATCAGACTAATTAAAATATTTAAATATATTACATAGTTTTTCTTTCCATATCAGGAATAGATGTGCCCTTAGCAAACCTAGTATATAACTGGGTTTGTGGTTAGTAATTTGGTTGTAGAAATGTGATTTAAAATATATTAACCTAATTTCCCAAGTCCAAGCACACACTGAAGAGGTCCTGTTAGAAGTAATTAAAGAGGGAAAAAGGAAAGTCCAGAGCTAAGAGATAATCTATTTACCCTGCAAAACCCAGTGCTGTTATCACATCAACCTGAATTTTCTTTCCATTTCCAAAATATGCTCCAGAATTGGTCAAGAAAAATACACACATGCAATAAAAAGGGTTCAAAATGAAATTATGGCCATGGCAACAAGGCAGAAATATTTTGCCAAGGGAATCTTTCAGATATATGAATGTTTCAATGGCTATTGTCCAGACTGTAAATTGATGGCTTATGGGGGTGGGGTGTCTCTTTCCTACCCCAGGGAACCCCATGGGCTTCCAACTCTGCAGCTCTGATATGAGTGAAGGTACTGACAGTCCAGTTGGTGTCCCTCCCGCCACTTCCTGCCTGGCTCTGTCTTCTTGGGCAATCTGGGAGTGATTTGCATTTCTTGGTAAGGACCTAAGAAAGAATTTCCCTGATGAGGAATTCTAAAAGACAGTAAAACTGGGGCTCCTGCGTTCTACTTTGCAGCGTTAGCACTAATAATGCATAGTCCCAAAGGGTGGAGGCAGAGAATACAGAAGAAAGAAAAAATTCACCTGAAAAACATCCCGTAGGACAAAAAGAGGACATACAGTTCACCAAAGGCCAATTTTAGCAGCTATAATCACATATGTGCCAGGTTCTAAAGGCTGTAGAGTTAACAACAAATAATCAAACAAAACAAAACCAGCCAACCAATAGACAGGAAAACCACGGTGGACTCCAGAATTAAATGACTGAGAGCAATGATTTGCATCTCCTGTGTACACTAGTTGGTGCTACTCCTCTGGCAAATACTAGTTGCACCATTCAAGGCTCACAACTGCTCTCTGAATTGGAAAGGATGCTAACATTGAAAAGGTTGTTGTGACAACCAGAATAATAGACTCAATCATGAGACCTGTAATGAAATTAGTCTTACTTCACTTTCCCGTGATATATGAATCTTGAGCAGACATCTTTCTCTTTCTCTATAGATAGACAGAACTGAACACTTCCTCTCTTTCCTCTTCCATTCTTTCCTTACTTTCTCTTTTCCTATCCTCTCATTTTTCAGCTTGCTTCGTTCACCTGAGCATCATTTTGGAGCCCTTTCTGGTTCCCTTGCATTAAATGTTGAGTTTCCCAAACTCCCTTAGCTAGGTCATCTGGCTTACTTCTTCAGTTTCAAGCCTTTTGATAGTAACAGAAAGAAAAACTGTAGCTGTGATGTGCTTCAGAAAACATAGCATTTACTTTCCTCAGAGCTACATCCCTGGAACAAATGGCACTCCCAAGCAATAGCACTATCACGCACGAGGCTTCTTTAAAAGAAATCTCACTTAAAGCAGTACGAGGAATGAAATTCTTAGAACAAAATGACAGGCTAGAGCAATAGTTCCTGCCAATACAGAGAAATAAAATGGAATTTAGAAGCAAATTTCAGAGTTATTGCCTTTAGGATGATGCTGAACTACGTCTCTACGGGGCTCTGTGCACGAGCAAGCCCTTTGCCAGGAAGTCATATTTTGCAAACTAGATTACTGGAGAAGGGCTTGGGGATTCATGGGGATTTTCTCAGCAACACAAGCAGTCCCAAACAGAGCTCTGAGCAAGTTGTCTAGCGTTTACTGAACCTCCATTTTCTTTGCATCAGGTAGTTGAAATATACAGATTCCTTTCTTCTCTGGAATATGACTCTATATTCCTGTTAGTTCTATCAGCTCTAAATCAAGAAGCAAAAAGGCCTAGGATAAGACTCGGATTGTGCCTCTACAGTGATCCCACAAGAGATGTCCTCCCCAAATTACTTACATTCTGTTTCCGAATGAAATAATCCGGGCAGCCGAGACAAACTTGTCTCCAGGTGAAAGCATGCTTGTCCCTGTCCTTTATGCTGCTTGGAAGCACTCCATCTTGGATTGACCCATCAGTTCTCGAGAACAGCTCTTACCTAGCATTGAACTTAGTTGCAGATTTTGGTAGCTAATTCACACACACACACCACACACACACACACCACACACACACACACACACACACACAGACACATACACACACACACACACACAAAATAATAAAACTATGTCCACAAATTGAATAAAAGAGAAGAGAGGGTTCAGACACTCCAGGGGTTGAAGCTGTAATTCTCAGGTAATTAATTTAAGCTTTTCTGTTGGACTCTGTTTTTGTTTGTTTGTTTTGTTTTGTTTTTTTGTTTTTGTTTTTGTTTTTTTGTTTTTTTTGTTTTGTTTTGTTTGTTAGCCAACTTCTTCATTATCTGGCTTGCCTCTTTTGTATAGCAGGAAGAAAAAGAATGGGCCCAGCCAAAAGAGGAGTACTGTATAAACAAACAAACAAACAAATAAGTAAATGCTATGTGACTCTAGTAAGGGGTACCAAGATCGATAGTAATCAGAATGATAGTCATCAATGCCACTGTGGGAAACTTCTACCTCTTTCTAATCAGAAACATGTCCATGTCAACAAAGTGAAATTCAAACCGATTTTAGTTGAATTCTTCCGTAAAGTATTGCAGAGTGCTACAAAGTAGGAAACATTTGGAAGATTCCTTGAAGCGGGAAGGAAATTCCACTCACACCCACTAGACCTCCTCAAAACCCACTTCAAACTGGGCAACACCCTGGTTGCCTCCTGTTTGCACCATGCCACCACTGGAGTCACGGGATATGGCTGGGAACTCAGGCACATCTGGGTTCCACTCTCAGTTCTAGGCCCTTGAGCGCCTCAATTGCCCAGATCCATGCTTATTTCTTCTTCTGCAGAGTAGAAAAGATAACGGTCAGAAAACACTAGCATATTACCCAAGTAACAGTAAAAACACCAGCACATTGCCAAAGTAACAGTGCAGAAACATAGTAACCGTCTTTATTGGAAGAAAATTCAATTAGAAGCTAACATACTGCGTTCTTCCGCCTAAGTTCAACTGATGAGGTTTGAAAATTACTTAAATTGGAAACTCATAACTGAAGGAGCATTGGATGGGTGTTTATTCTTGGGAAGCGTTATTATTATCATCAGTAGTATTGGTATTAGCATTATTCATACATCCCTCTTTCATATTGGGAATGGACATAAAGTAAAGATAGACCTCATGGCTAGGAGCATTTCTGAGTCAAAAACAGGAGACAGGAAATGCAGCTGTGTCCTTGCCATGAGAGCAAACACCAGCACTATTTGTCTAAAGGAAAATGGAGGGAAAGTCATGCTGCATACATTTCTACAACACCTAACCAGACCGTGTTGGAGGCAAATAAGTAAATACCTGTCTCCAGGGAAATCATTCTCCGGTGCGAGCTGTGCATTAAACTCGCACAATAGGTTCATCCCATAAATGATTCATTTAGACGCTAATATTTAATCAGTTCCTACTTTTAATTAATTTAAGAGCCTCTCAAACATTTCAGCATATTTAAGTTTTTTGAGGGTTCTTTGTCCAAGGCTAATTCCTTAATCAAACTTGTCTTTTCTTAAACACAAATAAATAATGCAAAGTAAAGCACATTATGTCATATGAACTACTAACGCTGGATTATTTTCTTTGGGTAAGAAGTATTTTTACCTTTGAAGATTCCTTATGATGTAATTGCTTAATTAAAGTCACCTTTGGAGGCATGCAACTGCTTTGCTGTAGCTTACAGAGAGATTTCAGGTGCCTTGCAGACTTGCTTTTTAATGTTTATAGCACTGTGCGTTTTACCTATGTAAATCTATATTTCAAGTCGTCATTAAAATGCTTGCCATGTTCAGTGAAACCGTAGATGATGCTAGTAGCCAGATTTCTTGGCATTGAACCCTCGCCAGCGATCCTTAGGCAGGATTAGCCACTGCCCTGAACTGTTAAGTTTTTCCACAAGAGGGCTCCTCGCAGACCAAAGCACTGCCCACTGCTAGTGATTTGCCTGCATGGATTGGTGAAAACCAGCGGGACAAGGATTTGAAATATTCCCCAGAGAATTAATTAGATATCAAAACTCAAGGAAGCAAATATTTTCAATAGCCGCAGTTAGTTGATGATGGTAACAGCCAAGTTCACACAGGCATCCTTTTTAGCAGATGACGTAATGTGAAGTAGGACTGTGGTTAACATGCTAAAATCAGATGTGATGAGGATGTGACTGCAGAGCTCGTTTAGCAGGGTTTGAGCTCCAGACCTGATGTTTTTATTACTTCTGTGCCACCAGACAACATAGCCACGGTTGCCATCTCTTTTATGAGTCCTTCGTTTCTCTTCTGTGAAGTGTGATTATCGTAAGGATTAAGAGAATTAAGAGACATGGAAAGAAGAAAGTCTCGGCTATATTAAGTGCTTCGTAAACTTTAGCTACTACGGTTACTACTGAGGCACTGAGAGATTAAAAGACAAGCCCCAAATCACATTTGTTGACTGAGAAGAGACAAGATGTAGCCTGTGGAGTGTGTTGGGGTGTGTGACAAGAATAAGAATATGCTGTCGCTTCATCTTTCACGAGCTGCCAGCACATTAGGATCCTGTTCATACTGCCTCTAACTTGATCGTGCATCTCTGTATTGAACTCAGACACCCGTGTACTTGAGAGCCAGCGCCATGTCTTATGTGCACAGCCACATCACATAATAGATATTTGCTAGTAGTTAACAAGGATGATTTGAAAAAAAGAAACCAATAATGAAAATAAACTAAATTCTGTAAAAGCATCATTCAGCTTTGTTAGTCGTCTTACATGTATGGAGGCCACAGCTCTTAGAGGCTTTATCAGCACAGGCCTGAGAAGTGCCATGACTTCAAAACCCATGCTTCTTCTTGTTGTTGTTGTTGCTGCTGCTGCTGCTGCTGCTGCTGCTGCTGCTTTGCTTGTTGTTGCCGTTATTTGACTTTTTTCTGTTTTCCACTCTGTTCTATTCTACTCTACTCTATTCTATCTTTGAGACAAGGTGTCTCTACATAATCCTGGCTGTCCCAGAACTCACTATTTAAACTAGACTGGCCTCAAATGCACAGAGGTCCATTTGCCTCTGCCTCCAGTGTCCTGCATTAAAGGGGTGTGTCACCCCACACCCTGATAGTTGTGTTCTCTTTATCCTTGCTTACAGCACTTTATGTGTTCCACGGATAAAGGGAAGTTGTGAAACCACACCAAGAAGCTTATATAAATCTTCTGGAGCCAATGGAGAGACGAAGAATGAGGGGATTAGAAGAGAAGTGGGGGGGAGGGGGAGTGAAGGGACATTTTCTTTCCACATTCTTCTGTCCTTTAAAAATTAAGTATTCAGGGCCTGAGAGATGGCTCAACCCTCAAAGGCTAGACTCACAGCCAACAGAAATTCTCATTTTTTAAAATTTTTCTTGCAAAATCTAAAAAGTACAATATAGACTAGCATTTGATTCATTTATCATAAAAAAGTGAAAGGCCGAAAATTAGCACAGGTTCTATCAGCAGCTGAGTTTGCTCAGTTACTGAAGCCTTACCTTACTACTGCACAAGACAGACATGAATGAATTTATCACCCAGGTGACTGACAATCAGAAAACAAAACGTACACCGGAATGGGAGTGTCCCAGAGTGAACACACATCACTTTTTCCACCAAGGAAAAGCTCCCTCGGGAGACAGCTGAGCTGAAACACAAATGAGGTAGGAGGTTTAGGAAAGGAGGAAAAGAGTACTATTCCCAGCAGAGGAAGCGACCTGACCAAAGAGCCTGCAGCAGGAGTCACCACCCTACTGAGGAAAAACAGAGACAGACATCAGGACTCAGTGTTTAAGAGGTGGCTCAAGGGAGGAAGGCAGAGAATTTGTCACATTAAACAATACAGTACCAAGGATAAGACTAATAGCATTACTCTGAGGGAAGAAAATACACACAAAGTACACACCACAAACACAAGCGCGCGCACACACACACACACACACACACACACACAGATATACCACAGACACCCACAGAAACACACTACAGATACTCACACACAAACACACCAGATACACACACACATACATACACACACCACAAACACAAGCACACACACACCACAAACACAGATACAGACATACCACAGACACACCACACACACACACACACACACACACACACACACAAACACTCCAAACATACACACACTGCAAACATACACAAACACACATACACCCCACAAACAAAAGCACACACACAGACATACCACAGACACACCGCAAACACACACACACACACACACACACACACACACACACACACACACCTACTTAGAATATATTAGAATCAGGATTGTCATTTTAGTCCAAAATGTTGTAAGAATAAAATAGAGGGCAAGGTACTGCACATTAAGAACACAGGAGGGAAAGAATTGGCAAACGTTTTATTGGTACCTGACATGGGATCTGAACATTCCAGGTAGCAGTATGAAGAAAACTTCAAGTGCTAAACAGTGATCATAGGCCTATTCTCTGCAGACAGAATTAAATGAAAATAAGTAGGTAACAAAAAGATAAGTGAGAAGAAACTTCAGTATTTTCTATGCACATACGTGTTTACAAATAATGTCCCCACTAGAAAAGGTATCTGTGATAACATTTTTAAACGCTTGGAAATAAATGATAAATGTCATACCAAAATACACAAGGGGTGTAAAGCCCTGTCCAGATGAAAACTTACAGAATAATATGCAGCTATAAGAGGACATGCAAAGAAACCACCAAAACGGCACAAGCAACTAGACACTAAACATACCGTGAGGCAAAAACCATGTCCCAGAAAAGGGTAACAGTATATCTCTAAACCAAATGATAAGGATGAAGAAAAAAGTAACATCAGTCACTAAAATCAGCATCACTAGAGATGTGTCTGCTGTTAAAAAATACAAAAACAGTGTTATGCCAAAAATTGCAAATATTAAGTGAAATCAACAAATAGGAAAACAGTGTTTTACAAAACCAACAATAATTGTTGGGAAATCAGAATTGTGTTAGAGCTGACAAAGGGGAAGTTTGTATTTATTGAAGTGGTCAGTGTTTTTATGCTTCCTAAATTCTTATTCAGTGTTATTCAGCATTTCCGACTGCTACCACGAGGTGGCAGACGTCTCCAAACTATGGCTGGTAACCGTGTCTGCAGAACACCATTTTTGTGTGGTCTGCAGCAATCAGAAACAGAAGGTATGCCAATCTAAAGCGGATTTATTATCGTCGCCTGAGTATCTGCATTGTTTTCATGAGAGAATAGATACCAACAGGGACAAGACGGAAGAAGGTGTTTAAAAATTAAACACAGGTTTGCTTAGCAGATGTTGAAACCCACCGGAACAATAGAACCTTCCACTTCAAGATCAGAACAAGGCCAGGGAAGTAGAGCAGCCTAGCACAGATTCCCATCTCCATGACAACCATTTCGGTTCCTAGCACAATTAAAGCTACAGCATCATCTTTTTCAGAGAGAAAAATATAATTTTGAATCACCACTGTCATTCACCATTTAAAAGAAATTGAATTTGATTCTAATTACTGAAGCTAAGTTATTGGAGACTGAAGAGATATGGATTTGAAAATGCTTCACATAGTTTCCATGTAAATGAAAAGATATATTTTGTGTGGCCGATGGACTGGAGTTATTGGTATTCTCTTCTGCTTTGTCCCAGGCATTCTCAAAAATCCTAGCTTGATCCCCTCTTAATGCTTGCTGTATTTGTGGATGAAAAGAAAACAAAAGCTGCTCATCCATTAACAATCAGATTTTGAGCAGATGATCTAGACCATGCAGTGACTTCCTAGGGGTCCCGCATGGCCCTTATCTTCAGCTTGAGAGATCCTTTTCCTCTTTGCAAAAGAGTACTGAGATTTTTTTCAGTTCCCATTTGAAGAAGGTTGTAGGGCCCAGCTTCCCTCCCCCCTGAAAGGAGTGTTTAAATTTATTTTTAGGACTTCTTTTTTTTTTTTTATTAACTTGAGTATTTCTTATATACATTTCGAGTGTTATTCCCTTTCCCGGTTTCCGGGCAAACATCCCCCTCCCCCCTCCCCTTCCTTATGGGTGTTCCCCTCCCAACCCTCCCCCCATTGCCGCCCTCCCCCCATAGACTAGTTCACTGGGGGTTCAGTCTTAGCAGGACCCAGGGCTTCCCCTTCCACTGGTGCTCTTACTAGGATATTCATTGCTACCTATGGGGTCAGAGTCCAGGGTCAGTCCATGTATAGTCTTTAGGTAGTGGCTTAGTCCCTGGAAGCTCTGGTTGCTTGGCATTGTTGTACTTTTGGGGTCTCGAGCCCCTTCAAGCTCTTCCAGTTCTTTCTCTGATTCCTTCAATAGGGGACCTATTCTCAGTTCAGTGGTTTGCTGCTGGCATTCGCCTCTATATTTGCTGTATTCTGGCTGTGTCTCTCAGGAGCGATCTACATCCGGCTCCTGTCGGTCTGCACTTCTTTGCTTCATCTAAATTTTCAAAGTGAGAAGAAAGGAAGAAGGAGGGAAGCAGGAGGGAGGCAGGAGAAGAACATGAGAAGGAGGGAAAAGAGGAAGAAGAGGGGAAGGAGGAGGAGAAAGAGGAGAAGGAGGAGGAAGAGGAGGAGGGAGAAGAGGAAGAGGAGGAAGTGGAGGAGGAGGAGAAAGAGGAGGAGGAGAAAGAGGAGGAAGAGGAGAAAGAGGAGGAAGAGGAGGAGGAGAAGAAGAAGAAGAAGAAGAAGAAGAAGAAGAAGAAGAAGAAGAAGAAGAAGAAGAAGAAGAAGAAGAAGAAGAAGAAGAAGAAGAAGAAGAAGAAGAAGAAGAAGAAGAAGAAGAAGAAGAAGAAGAAGAAGAAGAAGAAGAAGAAGAAGAAGAGGAGGAGGAGGAGGAGGAGGAGGAGGAGGAGGAGGAGGAGGAGGAGGAGGAGGAAGAAGAAGAAGAAGAAGAAGAAGAAGAAGAAGAAGAAGAAGAAGAAGAAGAAGAAGAAGAAGAAGAAGAAGAAGAAGAGATTTAAAAGGTGGTTGTGTTATATCAGGATACAGGATACACTAAAATATTTGAAATGGTGAGAGAAGACCAATTGTGCTGCTTCTTTAAGAATGCATTAATAGGCTGTATTAGTCTGGGTTCTCTAGCAGAACAGAGAAACCAGTAGGCAGGAAGTAGGCGCTAATGCCTGTGAGAGCAAGCAGGTGAAGAGAATAAGCCTCCTTCTACTACACTCTTTACACACACACTGCCAGCAGAAGACGTGCTCCAGACTAAAGGATCTTCACATCTCTAAGTCTGATTAGTAGTTCTTCCCAGTTCAAGTTATTCAATTAAGAAAAATCAAAAAACATCAAAACTAAGAAAACAGCAAACAAAAATCCCCACAGATGTGCCCAGCCATTGGGGTTTTAATTAATTCCGGGTGCTGTCCTGTTGTCAACCAAAAATAGCCATCCAGGGTAGAGTGGTGGCTCAGTGTGGAAAGTGTGTGTTTTGCAGACTTGAGGATGTAAGTTTCATACCCCAGAACCCACATCACAAAGAGCCTGTGGTAATAGTGTGATTGTAATCTCAACCCTGGGGGTAGAGTCAGGTGGATAACTTGCTCGTTCAACAGCCAGCGGAAGCTACTGGGCAACCACTGCCAGTGGTTCCTCTAGAAAGAAATTAACTCAGGGAGTGCCTGGGGAATGAAAACCACAGTTGTCCTCTGGCCTCCATACACATCAACACAAGCGTGAACATGAGTGTGTCGCACTCCTAGAAAGAGAACTATGGGACTTAAGGTTTTGGGTTATTTCATGAAATCCTAAACATGAAGTCTTAATTGAACTAGAACTATAAACGTTCTCAGACACCCAAAGATGGTATCAAGAGGGAGAAGTGTCACTTTCTAAACGGTTGTAATAGCATGTCATTTCATTAAAAATCGCTTTGCTTCACTCCCTCTGGAAGAATACAAGTACGCTTTCTCGTTAATCAGAGAGACGGAAGCCGGAGGCTGACTTTGTCCACTGTGGTCCTTGACCAGCTGTGGCTTTTGTGTGTGTCTTGTAGGCGCAAGACCTTGTGTTTGTTATCAAGTGCTCTCACCACAAAGCTGCCCCCTCAGCTCCCGGGTATTTGCATTTGTTTTAAATGTGCCAATTTCTTATCTTTAACACCTTTGGTGAGTGTCAAGATATTTGTCTATTTAAAACCATTTTTATTTCTCTGCTTTTGAATATTAGAAATTTTTGATAGATTTTGAGTATCTGATTTACCAATATTTCTTTCTAGTATGTAGTCAAAGCTTGCTTGCTTTCTTTCTTTCTTTCTTTCTTTCTTTCTTTTTTTTTTTTGGTTCCTTTGATTTTTGCTTTGCTTTGTCATAAAACTTTTTGCCTAGGTACTAAGATTACCTAACTTTTATTTTCTAAGTTCCTTTGGGAAATTACAATACAAAATTAATTTTGAGGAGGTGAAGAGATTGCTCAGTGGTTAGAGCCTGTACCACTGTCATGAAGGCTTTGTTTAACCCTCAGCACCCATGTTGGACAGATCAGAATCACATGTAATTCAAGCTCCAGGGCCTCAGATGCCTTCTCCTGACCTCTGGCCTCTGAGGGCCCCTGAGCTCACATGCACATTCACACATGTACATATAATTTTAAAATAAAGTAAATAAAACTGAGAAACACTCTTCATCCAAGAATCAAATATCTGAAAAGTTTAATAAAAGAGTTTGGTCTCAGACTAGCCTATGTCTATAGATGATAGGGCTGTGTATAAATAGTAATATCTGATGAATACGGCAACCATACCACTGATGGCCCAGGTATCTAAGAGATGCGGTATTTCCAAGAGAAACCCATGCATATGTTTACAACAGAGCTTCAAGATGAGGTGTGGGAGGTTCTCAGCATAACCTGGCATTGTCTCTGGTCAAAATGCTGCTTCAATTTTAGAAGAAGCCAAAAGAAAGAGAGAGAGAGAGAGAGAGAGAGAGAGGGAGGGAGGGAGGGAGGGAGGGAGGGAGAGAGAGAGAGAGAGAGAGAGAGAGAGAGAGAGAGAGAAAGCAGACACTTCACTAGAAAAATTGTTTTCTAATTAAATAGAAGTTAAAAGGGAAATGAAAGAGAGTTATTATTCTCCTGCCCATAACAGGGTGCCCAAATCCATTTCTTCTTGCATTTGTGCAGTGGATCTCCAGCATTCCCAATAGAATTAGTGACAGTACTGAGTCGAAGTGGCCTTCTGGACACACTGCTTCCCAAGAGAACCCCTGTGCTAGCAGAAATCTGAAAAGTAGTAATGCCCAGAAGTGAAAGCGAGAAACCAGTCTGTCCCTTTGGAAGGGAGACACCTTCTGAAAGTGTAAAGAACTCCTGGCAGCTCCACAGATGCGACTTAAGGACTGGCAGATGGGCACACCAAGAATCAGAGAGCAGGTGGGGAAGCAAATGACCAAAACTAGAGAAAGGGCAACCTTCATCCTAAGGGCCTTGGCTTATGTCAAACTGAACCACTGCCTAAATGTGTGTGTGGTGGGGGAGTGGGGGGAAACCGGGGGGTTGGGGCAGGGGGAGCCATGATAACACGGAGAAAGTCACAGATCACTTGCATATCTTCTCCTTCCCTTGGCTCCCTCACATTCTGTCCCTGGGCCTTGTTTGTCTTTCCTTGTCTGATTTGTTCTCTCTCTTTTCCCACTAATTTACCTATTTATTTACTCTATCTGCCCCCTTCTCACAGTCCCCTGTCACAGGGTCCCTGCCCCCATCCCCCAATACCCTTCTCTGAGAAGCTTGAGGCCTCCCTGGGTACCAACTCACACTGGCACATAAAGTTTCTTCAGGACTAGGCTACCTCTTCTGTATAATAATAATAATAACAATAATAATAATAATAAATATAGTTTTGTTTTGAATTTTTATTTCTAGCATCAAATAAGGATTAAGTGCTGTTTTAGAATGTCTTAATTTGGTTGGAAAATTCTTAGGGAGAATTTTAATTTTACAGGCCTGGGTAGGTTCCCAAAGACTAGGACAATTACTTGCTTGTGGTTAATAGGCTGAGGTAAGTGGGAAGGAATGTAGTAACACTCCATGACCAACTGATTGTGATCAAAGGCAAGGACTGCTACAGAAGGCAGCTTAATGAAGAGTCTGAAGATCGCTGTGTAGCATTGAATTAGTTAATAAATTTTGGCTCCCAGCAGGTCGTGCGTGCATCTGTTGTACCCATCCAGATCTCTGGATTCAAGAATAAGAACACATACACACACACACACACACACACACACACACACACACACACACACACACACACACCAGTTAATTTTGATATGGCTTGGTACTTCTAAACCCCTCCATGGTTAATATACACTCACCTCCAGAATTCCTGGCTTAACACCTTCTAAATCTGTATTTTATCTTTGCTGCCCTGCTACTTTCTGGGGCAGCCCCCACATAGGGTAGCTTTCCCTTCCCACCTAGATCGTTGGATGATTTCTCTCCTGCAGCTCCTAAATCTGATCCCTCTGCCTCTGAGTAATGGTGATGGTGATTCCCCTCTTCCTCTCCCTTGGTCCCTTGCCTGCCTCAGTCTCCATGCCCAGCCATTGGCTGTACATCGATTCTTTATCACCAATCAAAGCCAGTTGTGGACAGGAACCCTCAGCGTTAAGACAAAGCATTAGGTCCATTAAAGCATTAGAACCATTTATTTCCCAATGTGTGTGTGTGTGTGTGTGTGTGTGTGTGTGTGTGTGTGTGTGTGTGTGTGTACATACATATGTACATTATCCCCTCAGGAAGAGTCTCTATAGAAATATGTGTGTGTGTGTGTGTACATACATATGTACATTATCCCCTCAGGAAGAGTCTCTATAGAAAATCCATGACTGACCTCTTCATTTATCATCTATGTAGTATTTTGAAAATCAAAGATATTTTATTTTACTTTGTTTTGTTCCTGTCTTTTAGGAACTAAAATATATGAGACAGCCAAGGAAGAAGTTCTTAGAAATGTCATGCTACTATGGACAACAGCTGGTACTCCAATCAGGTATTTTGCCCCAGTTTAATATTGTACACTTAAGTACCTATGTAGTACAACACATATGTGTTTTAAAGTCCATTCAACTAAGACCAAATTTCCACTTGTTGAGGAGGGTGCATAGTAAATCACATCACCACGGTTAATGGGTGGAAATACATTTTTGGTGAATGTCAGAGACCTTTGCTATAATTCCAGTATTTCCTCTTAACTCCGTGAATTTGTGAGTTTGTGTACACACACGTACACAAACACACACACACACACACACACACAACCACTTGATGTTGCCACAAATACTACTAACAACAAAACAAACCAGAATACAATCCTTGAAGACACGAATAAGTTTAGGATCCAAACCTCAGGCGAAGGACACAGTGGTACCCTTTGCATTGGCAGTACATCCTCAGGGAAGTCTCAGTCCCAGAACATCATGTGTGACTTGAAAGAAATAAAAAAATTGAGCATGGTGGTTTCTAATCCCGTCCACAAAACTAAAGGTGAAGCATTTCATTAAGTTAAAGGTAAAGCCTGGAGTTAGGAAGGTTTTTAGTTGCATAGACTTGAACACACATTTTGTTCAGAAACTGTTCATCTATAGAGGTCTGCACATGAGGAGTTTGGGCTATTGTACTAGAAGTTCTCACACTTAATCGGTCTGGATACTGGAAGAACAAGTTAATGAAGGTGAGGACAATGTCAAGGAAACAGTGAGACCAGAGATGGGCATCTAGTTTCCAAGCTCAATGGGCTTTGTGTGGACTTGTTTAGGATTGTTTTCTATCCCTGTGCTGAATGTTACTGGATGTGGAGGCTTATTCATGAAAGAAGAGCAATCATTAGAATCAAACTAAAGGCTCAAAGAGGCAACATCAGAAAAGAAGAAGACTAGATCGAAGACAGAGTGGTATGTCTGAAGGAAATAATAACAAATAGGACAAGAATGCACCACAGGGGCACCTCTGCCATTTGTTGAAACAAATTTAAATATGGCTACCTCTCTTTTTCTGGTGTGATGTGATATCTCTTGGTGCTTTAACTTGCATCTCCCTGATGATTAATGATGTAGAGAGTTTTTTCATATAAATGTTGGCAATGCGCGCCAACATTGCCAAATGTGACAGATGTCTCTGTAGGTCTATTGCCTATTTTTCAAGACAAGTTTGTTTTGTTCTATAGGCATTGAGAATTCCACATTTCTGATGTATTCTAGATATTAACTCCAGTTAGAAATTTTTTAAAAAAAATTCTAAAAATAATAAAGACTGGCAAGAATTTGGAAAAAAAAATTCAATTATATGACTGTTCCTTGAATTCTGTGGCTGGGAATGTAAATTACTAAATTTTTTATCAAAAAGCCTCAAAAGATAAGAAGCTGGGAGCTGGAGAGCCTGCTGAGAAGTTAAGAGTCCCTATGGTTCTTACAAAGGATTCCAGTTTGGTTTCAAGCACCTATTGGTGTCCATAACATCCTGTTACTCCAACTCCAGAAAATCTGACATTCTCTGCTCTCCATAAGAACTGAAAAACACATATGTACACATAGTTAAAAAATTAATTTTTAAAAGGTTAAAACATAGACTATCACATTAAGATATGATAATTCCACTACTGACTATGAATCCAAAAAAAAAATTGAAAGATTATTGAAGAGACACCAGTACTCCCATGGTCCTTATATGACCACTCATAGTGGCAAAGAAAGTAGTCAGCTTTAAGTGGCCATGAGAGGCTGAACAGATATTTTTGTTTTAATTGTGTGTGTGTGTGTGTGTGTGTGTGTGTGTGTGTGTGTGTGTGTGTGTTTACATACATGGATGCAGGTGCCCATGGAGGACACAAGATGTTTTGGGATCCTCTGGAGCTAGAGATGATTATAAAGTGAACAATGTGGGTGCTGGGACTTGAACCCAGTCTTTTGCAAGAGTGGTAATCACTCTTAACCACTGAGCCACCCATCCAAGCCCTGAAGGGATATTTAAAGAAATGTGGTCTCTACATAATATGCTCCAGGCATAAGCAAAAGTATGCCCTGTTATTTGTAATGTGATTGAGATGAAGATCACCACATTAGATGAAGGAACCCAGGCACAGAACAAGTGTCCTGTGACTTTATTAATATGTACTGTGCTATGAAAGCACAGAGAGTTGCTTTCATAGGTGTTGAGAATACAATGATGGCTACTAGAGTCTGGAATCCTCTGGAAGAGAAGAAGGAAAAGGAAACGGTCAATTAGTTGGTAATAAGTGATTCATTTAGGAGTAGGGATTTCTGATGCTTCTGTGTTGAAAAGTAATATGACTACAGATATGAAACACGAACTATAAATTCCAAAGGCATGAAAGAAACATTTCTAATATTGTCACAGTAAAAAGGTAATAAATTCTTGAAGGGATATGCAGTTATTCCCGATTTTGACATTATCCAATGTATGCCTGTGCTAAACTATCACATGGTACCCAGTGTCACATTGATCTTTTATGTTTTTATGTGTCAACTGAGCATCAATTTCATTGTTAGCGTGATTACCCATGAAGGGATTGTTACGATTAGTCTTGAGGCGCTGACGTCAGGACAGGGGAGCTGATCACAGGGGAAGCACGTGTAGCAGAAGACCTCTATTGATTCCACGTCTACCAAATACAGCATGTGATGCCCAGTTTAACTGTAACTTCTGGGAAGCACAGCAGACGTTTTATCACAGAAGCAGTTCCAAACATTGCATGTATTGGAGATAAATTTTAAATAGTCACGACGCGTCAAAAAATCCAAACTGTGTTGTATTTTGATTTTCTAAACCTGCTAACCATATCATTCCTCCAAGACAGAGTAGATGACCCCCCCACACCAAATAACATTGTACAAGTGCTACTGTGAGAAATCAGGTGATACGTGTTTTTAAAATGCTGCTCTTATGATGTCTGCAAGCTAGGAAATACTTCAAAGAGAAAGAGATGGGGCACTCGCTGCATATTTCATTTTGAAGTTTTTTTTCTTCGTTGATTTTCTGCCTAAAAGGCTCCATCTTGTGGTTGATAGCATATTCCAGAAATAGGTCTGACGTTTATTATGGTTCATATCACTGGATTGAAACTATGTTCATGTTATGACTGTTTTGCCTCATCCTGGAGCTATCTAAATGAAATCTGTCCAGATGTAAGTTGTGAAAGAGTAAGTGCATTTAGCAGACTTTCTGGTACTCCAGGAAGGCCCAGCCTAAGAGAAAAGGGCAGACCCGTGGAACTAAAGACAAAGAAAAAAGTGCCTGCTGAGGTTTTTTTTTAATGACACTAAAAATGTCATGATAGCAATGGATACCAGTCAGAGTAATTACTGACATCATTGTCTTATGTGCTGTTCATGTATGAATATCAGAAAAGCTTTATGGATCAGTTATTATTAATAATATTCAGGTTTTTAAATGGCATTCAGTCATTGCATACAAAAATCATTGAATTTAAAAGGGCAAATCAAGGACCACTGGGGCAAAAAAAAAGTGTTGCATTCCTTAATACAATTTGCAAAGGAAATTCTCAATCAATATCTCATGTATAAGAACTCTCATGTAAAAGTTGTCAATGCCATTATGTTATAACCTTGAGTATGTAGAAATATGCATATAGGAAGATGTGCCTTACTCAAAAAAAAAAATTCCAAAACACAGGAGGACACCCAACACACTACTGGTTAGCATCAGCTCTGTGACTGAAATAAAAAAGAGGTACTGAGCATGTGATGTGGTGTTTTAGCTGAAGCAGGTTTTCATTCAATGAAAAATACATTCCCAGCTCACTTCAGTAGCTCAAGGATCATTCTCAGACCTGAATTATTCTCATATCAGCAATAAGATAAAGACTATGTTTAATATCATTAAGTTGTTACAATGATAAAGAATATGTAGTTACTTTTTTCTTTGCTGGGACAAAGTGCCTAACTAAAGCCACCTAAAGAAGGAAGGTCTGGATTGGTTCATTGTTCAGGGTGATATGACCCAGAGTGGTAGGAAGGTGCGGGATTGGGAACATGAAGCATCTGGTCGAATTGCCGTGCAGTCTGGAAACAAAGAGATGAATGGTGTGACCTTGTGCTTTCCCGCTGCTCGTCCCCCTTTTATCCAGCCTAGGCCTTCCATCCACATTTAGGGTAGGCCTCCCCATCATAGTTTACCTTTTAGCTTAAAAGCACTTTTATCTTATAACTGATAAGTAGAAGTAATTAATGCATTCAACTTCTACACGTATGCCTAAAACACTAATAATTGGTTCTGGACTTGATTTGTCTAAATTATTGAGATATATTAATTTCCAACCCAGAGATTGCCTTGGTGCTGTCACAGAGGCAATACAGGAGGAAGTGGCTAGCTAGCTTTTGCTTATTGATTTTCATCTGTGTCAGGGAGACGATTTTCTCCACAGGTAGGTAGCAAGTGTCTCGATGGATGCTTGACATTGATGAATATCTTGGAGATACTGTACTAGAAACTCCTTGTGGGTATATTGACTGTACTACTCCTGTTTGTTTGTTTGTTTGTTTGTTTGTTTGTTTTGCTAACTAGGAACAGACTCAATAATGAAACAGACAATTTCAAATTACTCTCCACACTAATCCTTCCATTCACATCAATTGACATCATTCTTTAAGATTAAGTCTAATGACTTTAACGATTTGCCCTTTAACATCTTAAGAGGAAAGCTTTTTAAACTTTGGATTAATAGATAACTCCTCTTGTGACAGAAATACATATCATTGTAGCTTTATACATTTAATTATATATAACTATTCATGTTTAGCTGTGCATAGTTATAAGATGCTATAGGAGAAAATGTTTGAAATATGTGAGCACACAGTGTAGTCCACATAAAAGTAAATCAGCAAAAGCTATACTATGATGATATCCACGACTCTTCCACCAGCATTTGCTGAGTGAGCATTGTGGAAGGCTGAGTTCCGCATGACAGAGTAAACAATATGGATCTCTGTCTACCTAGCCTTTGGAGCACAATGGAAGAGACGACCTCGAAAACTACAAGTTTACTAGTGAATCCAGAATTGTCTGGTCTACCTTAAGACAGGAAGATAAACAAATTGCAATCTGAAAGAGTGGCAAGAAGGACTTGAATTGAGGGTAAAGATCACAGCAAAGATAGTCTGGCCCAACTGATCTTTGAAGTAAGAGGGCATCCCAATGTTAATAGGATTTTTTCTTATTGGCATGTGATGACCTTGAAAACATGTCAGAAACACTCCAATTAAATACTTCACTCAAAACCATTTCAAAAATCTTAAATATGATTTAATCTTTGAAAACTACTCTTTTCGTAAGTAATGACATGAACACAACACGGTACTGGAGCCAATTCATAATATAAGGAGAAATACACTTACACCTCTACATACATTAATAATGTCTCATAAATTCAGGAGATACATAAATTTTGTCCTAAAATTCAGTTAAAATGATTTGTGTCTGTCTTTTGATAGCTTTTTGCAAGGCAGGGTGAACAAATATGGGGAAATGTTTATAGTCCTTTTAATTCATGTTTGACAAGCAGCAGAATATACAGAAAGAAATAAAATGCTGAGCAAAAGCAGCACAGGGTGGAGGTTAGTGAAGATTGGATGGTAATAATTACCTTATCCTATTATTTGACCATGTTTGTTGAAAGCAATAGAAAAGTTTTCCATCAATAACAAGGCTTCAGTTGATAGCAGGATAACAAGAATATCAGCAGACTACATTTGACGTTCACTTGTGATGTGCTTGGCCTAATAATTTGCAAAAACTACCTCATCTGATTTTTCTGGATATATGTGGGGGGAAAGGTTCATAGAAAGAAAGAGATGTATCCAGTATCTCTCAGAGCTCATCAAATGTAGTCAGGATTCAGTTCTGTGTCTGTCCCCCTCCATGGTCCTTTTCTTAGACATAATATTCTAACTTTATTTTGTTGCTGGGTACAATAACAAAAAGGGGGTTTGGTATTTGTCAAACTGAAGTCAAGGCAGGAACCTGAAAGTCGGCCTGCTTACTATTCCACAGAGAATACTGCTAACCAGATAACTCTCTGACAGCCAGGCAAAAGACAGCAGAAGGTGTATAGAGGGTGCCCCTTAAGAGGCCTGGGCAAAATCATACTCAGATGCATTCACTATGCAAGCCCAGGACCACATGCATAGAAACCAGAACCACCATGATTACTGAGCTCTCATATGCCAACTAAAAATCAAGAAAGTCCCCTATAGATATATAGGCAGATTATACAGGGTTGTATCATGTTGATTGCTATAATTAGGGCAGGCAACAAGATTTTACTAAAGAATAACTGTTTCCAACTTCAGTAGTGTAAAATAAACATTTTAAATTCCAAAGTGTCCCTTTCCCAACCCTGGCTATCAGAAGGATGACTCTGAGACCATTTATTATTAGAGGCCTAACCCTCTGGCTCTGGCTCACTCCCTGACTGCCTCGTAACTTACTTAACCATTTATCCTACTGTCTATCGTTTGGTCAGTTACCTATCTTCAGACCCAGCCTACTTCTTTCAGGTCTCTTCAGGGTCTCCCTGAGTTCATCCAACTGCTGGTTTACATCCGTCTCCTCACTCCATCTGTCTCTCTGATCCATCTGTCCCTTCTCTTTACTGCTATTTCTCAGAATCCTCTCTCTTCCTGCTTGTGTCCCACCTCCTATGTCCTGCCTCAGCTAGCTGGCCATCAGCTGTTTTATTTATAGGTGATGTTCACAAAAGATTCTCTCTACACAGTAGGACGTCAGAATATTTTTTAGAACTTGGAAGCTATTAAACAGGTCATAAAATCTGAAAACAGATTTGTGCTCAAATCATTGAAGGTTGAGTGAATATTCCAGTAATGGTTTAGTGAAAGGCATAGCAATTATTTGTATTTACGTTGTGCTGTGCCATATCCCGCTTCTAGTTAGAACAGACTCCTATGAAAAACGTATGCTGAACCCAGCAGAAAAAGCTGAGACTCCAGATGACTCTCCTGCATTCAACTGGTGATTCTAAACTAGATTTGAACTTTATACTGATTTTAATAGGTAATAAATATATTATAAGATTTTACCAATTATGGGTTCTTCTGAAATAAGATATAAATTACAGACATACAGTGGGAGTTCTTAAATGCAAAATGCTCAGAAAATCCTTAGTGATTGTTTCTAAATGTTAACCGAAGAACAAAATCTGTTCTCAAATGATACCTGTTGCAAACCTTCAGGTTGGTAAGGCAGGAGAGAGTCAATGAAAACTTTGCAACAAGTCTTCCCACACTAAATGTTTTATGTGCCTCCCAAGGTATTTGTTTGTATATGGGCACAAGTAGTATGAAGAATGAACTAAAAGTATCACCAATATTAATTTTAAGAGTATTACTTCCTCTTCTTCAGGGATAATTTCTGATAGTAATTTGTGTTTCAGTGTATTTCTTCTCACTATTTCTGACTCTGGTCACCCAGTACTACATTACCCAACAATATGGCAGCCGACCTTTAAATACCCAGAGACCTATGAAGACATCCACCATAGAAACACACATATAAACACCACATGTACACGTGTACTTTGGCTCTGAATTATTTATTTTGACCAAATACTTAGCTTTGCACTTAGCATCTTATGATGATAAATATTTACAACCTTTCTATTTCTGTTCAGAAGCAGCTCAACTGGGGGATTTTGGCTCAGTGGTTCCTTTAAAGGTCCTTTTGTGTTGTTGGCCAGGGATGAAGTCATTGGGAATTCTGACTGAAAGGACAGACCCCTTCACAGATGGCTCTCTTATTACTGCCCGGGGCCTCTGTGTCTTGCCAAGAGGACACTTATGATGACTGTTCATGTGGCATGGTAGCTGAAACTGGCTGTTACTCCTTCCTCGGGATGCCTGAGTATTATTGGTAAGACTACCATGGCCTCAGAGTATATATGCACAGGACACATGACCTTAAAACACAGTAGGAGCTATACAGTGGTAAGAAGGGATCACAAAATGGGACAGAAGGATGAGGGAACCCAGTGAGAGAACGAGAGAGAGAGAGAGAGAGAGAGAGAGAGAGAGAGAGAGAGAGAACTAAAATGTATTATTAAAATGCCAAAATGAAACTCATTATTTTTATGCTAATTTTAAGAATTCAGTTAAAGCCAGGAGAATGGCTTCAGACAAAACTCAGCATTCAAAATGTGACCAAAATTTTTACTTTGTTCATCTGAACTTACAGAGTCATATAAATTGAATTTTTGCTGGAGCCTATGAATTCTGACTCTGAATTAAAACCAATCCTAAAATGAAATTGTATTTTATAAAATTTAATTTTGTTAATGGCCCCAAATTCCAAAATTAGGAAACTAAAGTAGAATATATGGTACTAGAAAGCAGGCTAGCTCAAGGTAACTCTTGTTCCTAAATATTCTTTAGAAATGGTTTTAACCTGAGAGGTTATCCCAACAGCACAATCTTTTAATTTATGCCTAGAGGATCCAGTTTATTCATGCCAGTATGAAATCTGCTTGGGGACATAAGAATATTTCACATAGAGTAATACCCACATAGACAATTAAAGGCATCTTAATATAATATATGTCAAGGTTTGAATGAGAACATTCCCCATAGGCTCATATATTTCAATAT
Organism: Rattus norvegicus; assembly: GCF_021556685.1. Lineage (NCBI taxonomy): Eukaryota > Metazoa > Chordata > Mammalia > Rodentia > Muridae > Rattus > Rattus norvegicus. The sequence continues at coordinate 207,648,215 of NC_141535.1, read as the reverse complement.
CTGGTTTTATTTTGTGGAACTGTTTGAATTAGAAGGTGTGGCTTTGTTGGAGAGGCTGTATCACTAGGAGTGGGCTCTGAGGTTTCAAAAGTCTGTACCATTTCCGGTGTCTTTCTTTCTACTGTGTATTTATGGGTCAAAATATAAGCTCCCAGCTATTGGTCCAGTACCATATCTACCTGCCCATTACTGTGTTCCCCACCACGATGATCATGGACTCATTCTCTGGAACTATAAGCCCCAAATAAAATCTTTTTTGAATTTCCTATAATTTTCTTTGGTCAAACAAAGTATCTTATCCCAGCAATAGAAAAGTAACTAAAATAACTAAGACACCAACTTTAAATATTTAAACTAATAATGATATAGCCAATTTGCATTTGGGGTAGATGAGATGGCCCAGTAGGTAAACCATTTGCTGCCAAACCTGCTGATCTGAGTTTGCTCCTTGCAATCCACATTATGGAAAGGGAGCACTGACTTCTGCATGTTGTTTTCTGACTTCTAACACCGTGCCATTCTGTGTGTAAGCATACACAATAATCAACAATAAAATAATTAGAGTTTTATGCAATTGGCATTAAAGAGACATTAGGAAAATCATTTTTCATTTAACTTTTCCTAAACAGGGTAAGCCAATGTCTTTAACTTCTCAAAGCCAAAGGCGCCCATAGATACAGCTATGCTCTCAGCTTTAAGAAAAGTTACATGAATACTGACGGCAATGTCTCTGGTGTAGAAATGTGGAAGGAGAAACTAGTTCCTCTGTTATACTAACAATGTGGTAAGAGTGCCACATTTTTCAAGCCCCACTCTTACTTCAATATAAAGCTAAATAAAATAAAACAAACACAAAATCAAATTATCATCTAAAAACTGGGTTCAGTATTGAAAGACATGAATATTTCAGTCAACTGTATTCTATTGCAAACACACAGTTAAAAACCATTTGCCGCCTTCCTAACATTCAGACAAACCTGGAGTCATTCAAAGGCTATTATTTTCCTTTCTCTGCCCTGTGCAGAAAGCTAAACAATAGTTATGTTCAATAGATTTGCAATGCTAATGACAGGATGAGTGAAAAATCACTGCGATGGCTTTATTGAATTTATGTTAATGAATTGTCTCAAACTATAATTAGAATTTTATTAATATTTTGAAGTAATTATGAGGGCTGGATGGGAGTATTTTTATTATTGTATTAAATAAAGTTTAATTCCTTTTTGGGCAAAGGAATGTTATTATTAGTTGCTATGAAAAATAGGTACCAAAAACACACATTCTTTCTTAGGAAATTTAGGCCCTATATAGTGGTAAGCAACATGGAAAAACAGCTGTACTCATTCTATTTCACATCTGAGGATTATCAGATTAATATCTCATTGATTAAAATGAATTATTATTCCCTTTATCAGTCAGGTCAATCAAATACTAAAGAAAAGCTATCTTCAACTGCATGAGAAATAAAAAAGTATCTCAACTAAAACAAACTAATTAGTATTCATTAGGTAGTTAGTCCCTCCAAGGCAAAATATTCCATTTTAGAAGCTTGTTAAGATTCAGTATGTTTGAAATCAAAATAAAAAAAATCCAACCTTTATAGAAGTTCTTTCAGACTTAGAAAGTGAGCAACTCTACTGCTTCAGGAAGTACCTGAAACTGACCAAATTCACTAAAATTCTTCCGATCTAAGCTAATATAAGCAGCAAGGCCTGGTGAGAGATACGGGGCAACCTCTTGATCTATCTTCAGGTTGTGCAATACATTACAGGCTTCTAGTTTTGTGAGCCATCACTCATGCTTAGATGAATTTCGTTGGTACAGCTGTCTTTGAGTTATTTTTTTGTTCCTGGAAGTAACCCTCCAACCATAGTCCTATAAATAAAACTCTTTGGTTCACTAGTTGGACTTTGAAGGTATCCTTACTTCGGTCTATAGTTGGTTTCCTATTTGGGATGAGTCAACATTTGTTCACATCTTTCTAACAATAGTGTTACAAACCATAATCAAGGAAAGGGAATTAAAGGAAAAGAACAAAATCAAGTTATAATATAAAACTTTGGTAAACTATATGCATGAATTAGAGTGGAAGGGATCCACCGGGAACATAATGTAAAGAACATAAAAATTATTGTTGGTGACTAAATATCCTCTTATTACTTAAAGCGTTTGTTGAGCAAGCTTGATCCACCATACAGTAGTCAGGAGCACTTTTAATTCCTGTATGAGTAAAATAAGCCAACAGCATCCCTTTCCCAGAAACTTGTGGCGATTCAGAGCTTTGTGCATGGCAGTGGGAAGGGTGATTCTAACACAACCCTACTCACCTTCATTTGATCTGTGGAAAATCAAAAACCATGAGTCATGGCAGCCAAAGCAAAGCAGTGTTTGTAGATGGGGCAATGTAACTTGATCTTGTCATATGATACCCACTCCTGCTATTACAGTTATCCTCTGCTCTGGGTTAAATGCTGCAGCAGAGCACCTGATCTGGTGCTAGGGCATCGGGTAACAGGAAAGAACAGGGGCAAGGTTGCTATATGCCTCCATTTCAAATTCTGACTCACTCATTCTGACAGACTGACTAAACAAAAGAGGAGACTCTGGTTGCATAAAGGACGATTTGGAAACTGCCTGCCTAGGACTCAGCTGTTTGGTTACCTTACATTTAGAAAGAACAGTTAGTAGAAGAAATTAAACTTTTGAGGAAAAAATAATTTATGAGACTGGCTTTTAGATATTGGTCAAATTTAGTCATTTTGAGAGACATGGCATGGTACTTCAAAATACACACCCATCAAAAGTTACAAGTTGGAAGAAAGGACCCATGTTCTTAGTTATCCACACATACACCCAAATATTTCTTTATTAACTAAAAAACGATCACAGTTAGGTGTTTGCTTATGACACAGTAATAACATCCCAAAAGTCTCTTTAAAGGAGGTAGGGTTGACTGCCAAGTGGAAGAGACCAGGCTGGCCTCCATTCCACAACCCAGCTTGGACTGTCTATATGGCTGGAATAGTCCCTCTTTGGTTGGCCCAATGCCCCACAATGCTAAGTCCTGACCTCATGGCTACTCTGCCAGACATGTGAACTCCCCTGGAATCTAAGACTAGGAAAGTCACCCCACAGATCCCCTTGCCCTTTCTTCCTGCTTTTCAGGTGAGAAACTGCTAAGGACAAGTGCAAACCAGCAATAGGAGAAGAAAATGGAGTCATGCCTTTCCCTCTGTTACTTTTCCAGTTGCTTTAGAAATTTGTCAATGTGAGTAAATTTTCTTCTCTTTGAATTTGTATAGCTTGCTTAGAAGACTAGGAAGCCTCTTATTGGTTTTCTAATGAGAAACATCTTCCTCAAGGACCTGGAATTCATCTCTACATAAAGGAGTCTGTACCACCTCCAGTCTCTGTGGGAGGGTAGGAGCTTCTTCCATGGACACCTTTCATCTAGGTACAATAACTCCTCCACTCAAAAAAAAAAGAAAGAAAGAAAAGTAAGTCCCCTGCATTCTCTGGATAAAGACAATTAGCTAACTCAGAGGGTCACTCCAATTACAAGATACACTTAGGAGGACTTGTAGTTCACAACAGATCTTGTCAAAGTCCTCTTAACTGAAGTCTGGTTACTGTTTGTCTTAAAGCCTACAATAGGTTTTACCACCTCAGCTATACAGAAAAGCCTAATTATCACATTCTACAATCCCATAAGCAAATTGTCTATGCTAAGCACTATGCTCTTTTAATGTTTATGAAATAATGAAAGACCTCCTACCTCATCCCATTACCTTTGTTAATAGTGGAGAAGTTTAGAGAATTCTTTGTTTTATGATTTTAAATCCTATTTCTCCAGCACAGGCAAAGTTTGTCTGAATTCCCAGTGACCTTTCAATTTCCAGGAGAACCTCAAACCCTGATGTCAGGATCATAACACTGTTTTATTCATTTAACTCAGAGCTGGCCCTGTTCTGTTCTTACTCCACTAAAAAGGAGGATGGCGCTAGTGACACAAATGCCAAGAATGCTCCTGGCAGCCTTTGGACAGCAGCTGCATTAGTCTCTTGCCTGTCTATCGTTTTATTCACTTCTGAAAAACAACAAAATATTACAGTACAATTTTGCTATTTTTTTTAAAATTCCTCATCTTGTTAGAAGCCACCTAAGAGGTGGTCCATCATTTTGCACGGCATCTGATGGATGAGCTCTAGGATACAGGGTCCTTCGAGTCCTCATTCCAGGTCTGCTTCTTGCTGCTGATTTGCCTTTGCTGTCACTATTATATAGCCTAATGATCCCTGGGTATTGGCCACCCTATTGGGCAAAGTTCCTGCAGATCAACATGAAGATGAGCTTTCATGAATGAATGCTGTTTAGGTAAATTAATGATTTTATAGAATTCCTGATTTGCTTGAATAGTTTAGGAGATGTTTTTAGTTGCTTTGTCAGAAAGATGCAAATCAAGAATAGAATGTGCCCACTCCTCATTGACAGTAAATAAAGGCTACATAATAAAGAATAGAATGGGTTTTCACAATTACACTAAAAAGAGAAATATGCTTAGGACAAGTGTGCAATCAAGAAAAACATTCATTCTACATCATATCCAAGAATGAAGCCACAAGTTTGCACTATATCTAAAAAGTTATAAGAAAGCCAGAGGAAATAAAGAAAGTGTGGCTTTTGGGCCCCAGTCCCATATACCAAATGTAGCATATGTATATGTTTGTTGGTCAATATACATACATACATACATACATACATACATACATACATACATACACACACACACACACACATACATACATACATATATACATGTGTAAGTATATGTGTATGTATATAAGTATGCATGAACATTTGTGGAGTTAGTGAGACAGGTGGTTGGACCAGACCATGATGTATGTGTATGAGTGGGTATTTGGGTGTGTATGTGTGTGTGACTGTGTGTGTGTGTGTGTGTGTGTGTGAGAGAGAGAGAGAGAGAGAGAGAGAGTGAGAGAGAGAGAGAGTGTGTGTGTGTGTGTGTGTTGTCTGTGTAAATGATTTTCCTTCTTTTCCTTTCTTTTCTCTCTTGTTCACAAAGAGTTAACACGTTCCAAGCCTCTTGCCTGGCCAGCAAGAGGTCCTTGAGCTATAGAGAAAAGAGCCTTAGCAATTAACCCTTTTCTCCTTAATTCTTGCTGCTGCCAGCCACAGAATAGTAAGAAAGCAGTGCTTATTAACACAAAATAGTAAAAGAAAAGAAACAAGCATTTATTAATACAAAATAAGAGAGTTACAAGGCTAGAGGTCATCAGTCTTTGACTTTTATCTGAAGCTAGGTCCTGCCTCATACTGTTCATTCTAAAGGTTGAGGCAGGCCACTGTTTGCCATCTCTCCTCTTTCCCTCTCTCCCTCCCTCCCTCTCTCTATCCCTTCCTCCTTCCCTCCCTGTAACCTCCCTGCCCTATGGTGAGCCAGACAGTTCCACATCACATGAGTCCTAAGCACTTAACAACCTTTAAGTGCCCAGATCACTGTTGCTAGCTGTATGCGTATTGTACAACAGATGGCTGCAATTATCTTATCTTGCAAGACTGAACCCTGGCACAACTGAGCAACTACTCCAACCTTGCCTACATCTCAGCCTCTAAACTGCATTGTAATCCCTGATCCCATTAGTCCGATATCTTTAGATATGGCAGTTAAACAGAATAGCGTTTGTCACTCCATGGCTGGACTATGTCATTAGCACGCTATCTATCGTCTAGGTTTATACTTCAAACATGTCCAGGCACTTCTCTCTTTAAGACAGAATAATATTGCCCTGTGTGTGTAGATCACATTTTCTTTGTGACTGTCTAAGTTCTTCTGGATAATGCTACAACAAGGGCAGAGATGAAAATATCTTTGCATTCTTGTCTTTGATTTTTATGGCTATAAATATGATTGTTGTATGAGGATGCTCCTCATTTTAAGCTTCAGAGAAGCCTTCCTACAGGTTTCACAACAGCAGTATGACTTTTCCTTCTCAACATCAATTCCTAAGGATTTCAGGTTTTTGCCATCCTCACCAACATTTTTTTTGTGATTTTAATAGCTGCCATTTTTATTTATTTTCTGTTTATTCTGAGATTCTGTCTCAAAAAAAAAAAAAAAACAAGATGGACCAAGACTAATACACAACTCTCAAAAATTATCCTCTGGTCTCACATGTATGTGCACACACCTGTACCTGTATACACATGAACACACTCATGCAGAAGCTCAGGAAGTAAACAGGGGTGCGCATTCACTCCACAATCCAGAAATATTGTCACTCACAATGATTCAGTAGTGACAATGAGGCAGTAGAAAACTTATAGACTGAAAGCTATCCCACAGGACTGAAAGAACAAAAAAAGATACAGCATCCCCTCCAAGCGGGATGTACAGCCACCCTCTTTGCTGGTTAAACTAAATATTTAAACATACACTTAGCCTGTTTAGCTCTGATCAGAGTTCCGTGTTAATTCAATTACTTTGCAGCTATAAATAGATGAACAAGTGTCTCCAGATGGGGTAAGCAAAGCAGGTTAGGTAGATGAGTTTGATGTAAAATAGAAAACCAGGGGCAAAGTCTGACAGATATGTGGCTGAGAAATGCAGAATCTAGGGGAAAAATGTTGGCTGTGATCTGGATCTGATTCACTGCCCTATACCTCCTGTGTCTAAGGCTGGTTCCCTGAGCAGAGCTCAGGTCAGGAGTTTTGGGAAGGTGAATGGATCATGAAAGCTCAGACCTTATCAGTGGATTAATTCACTGATTCATTCATAATGGATGCCCGCACTGGGAGTTAGTAGAACTTCAAAATAAGGGGACTAATGGAAGAAGTTGATCTGAGAGGGACTGTATCCTCCCTAGCTCCTTGTTCTTTTTTAAAGATTTGTTTATTTTATGTATGTGAGTACACTGTAGATACTCTCAGACACACCAGAAGAGGACATCGAATCCCATCACAGATGGTTGTGAGCCACCCTGTGGTTGCTGGGAATTGAACTCAGGACCTCTGGAAGAGCAGCCAGTGCTCTAACCACTTAGCCATCTCTCCAGCCCTTAGCTCCTTCTTTAGTCTCCCCCTGCTGACCAACCTCCAGGAGGTGAGCAGCTCTTCCACACTACCGTCTTGACTCACTTCAGGCCTAGAAACAGTGAAGGCTGCCAACCATGGACTTAACATCTATGAAAACATGATTTTTCGGTTGAATTTCCCAAGTATTTTGCTACAATGATATAAAATTTACATCGTATTGGATCATTGGAAGGAGAAGAATGAGGAAATCTCAATGATCCAAGTCCAGTGAGATTCAGGGAATAGAAATATCTGTGAGTCTGGACCAAGAATTTAAAGAAGAAAGTCACTAATTCAGATGTGTTGTATATCACATCACGCAAGGTGTCCTATTTTCTTCCTTCCTTCCTTCCTTCCTTCCTTCCTTCCTTCCTTCTTTTAATTTATGCCCCATTTTCTTAAACAAATAATTATCCTAGCTGAGTCAGCAAAGATCCTACCACATAGCAGGATCAGAGATAGAGGTGACCTGACAGTTAACTTCTAGAAAAATAGTCTGCCTTGCATAGTCGCACTGACTTCAATAATATGATCAACCTAAATTCTGCTTTTCCCTATGTAGTTTATTCACAAGAATCTTTATTCAATTGCAAAGTAATTTTCACACACTGTACAAGCAGTTGAGATTGTGCTTATCTTAAAGTCACTGAAAAGAGAAACTACAAGACTTTTCCTAGGAACCCAAAAGGTTAATTGTTCTTAGTCTCTTGATTGGCGCTTCTAGAAGAGGCCAAACAAAGGCAGAGACAGCGTACTCTCTGACAAATGTGTTTCTAAACACTGAGAGCTTCATTGTCTATTTTGCCCTATCATTGTTCATGTTTCCAGTCCTCCTGAACAGAGCTGTGATTGTAAATGCTAGAATTGTGTTTGAAGGGAGAATGAAAGTCAACCTTGTCCTCTCCCAGTTCTGATAAGGAAGGGACAGTGTAGGAGAAAAGGCAGATAGCATTTATGACAAGGCCACCCGAGAAATGTTGTATCTCTTCCTCTTGCATTCTGCTAACCTTTACAAGAGCAAAGGAGCTACGTAACCCCTTCTGACCTTAGGGTCTCGGACTAAAGACCCCCACAGGAACAGTGGATCCTCAAACTAATGAGAACAAGGATACATCATAAAATAGTCAGGCATTTGCTCCTCAAAAAGTTGGAGCGACAGTCAGACTCAGAAAGTCACAGGCATAGAATCAAACCAGTATTTGCTATTAGCTCTTGCAACAACTGAAATTTCTCAAATTTCTTGACTACACCAGGGTTCAGAGATGCCATTTATGCAGCAAGCCCCCAGGTATTGCTAGTGCTGGTGTACCATCACCACCCTGGGAATGCATGGAAGGAAGGCAGAACTGCACAGCAATAATGGAGAGCACTCCGTTAGCACGAACAACTCCCAAAGGTCAAAACAAAGCACTAGGTTGGACAACTTGAGAACCATTTGAACATGAGCTATCAGAAATGGCAGGTAGTGTCCCAATCATCTGCGATGAGATGAAATGATTCGAGTGTGGATGACTGATTTGTAATACATGATCCTTAAGCAGAATTCTTCTTGTCTATTACTACTTTAGTCTCAGTCCTCCAAAACTATACAGATCATATGCAAAAATACATTTCTAGCAATCTCTATACAAGAGACTTGCCAATTGCAAACTCCCAAATTTGTCTCAGGGCCACAATCGTTTAATTTAAAATAATTTTCCATAGTCCAGTATGGATGAGGACACATGTAATTTCAACACTTGGAAGGTGGGGACAGAAGAATCAGGAGGTCAAAGTCATCCTGAGGTGTATAGGTGTTTTGAAGAGAACCTGGTCTGTCAAAAGCAACAATCATTTCTGATCTTTTGTCTTTTTACCTTAGTGGAGAAGCTATCCCTTTTCAGAGAAAGTCAGGACCGGTTAGTTGATAGACAAGCACTGTATATATGATAGTCAAGTCAATTTATGTTCTGAATCCACAAGACAGAAATTAGCCTGCCGTGATAATCACATAACCATGGAGTATTAATACTTGCTTCTCACCTACCTACCTGTTGTAGCATCAGGCAGTGAAAGATGTAGACGAAAATGAGACAATAAGGTAGAAGCCTTTAGTTGTGAGGAGGATCAAGAGAGCACACATGTGAAAACATTTACCTTACTATAAATGCGTACTCCCCACCCATTAAACACATTCTTCTCGGAATCAATACTACTTTAACAAAATGTCACAGAGTTACTACCAGTGATTCTTCTTACTACCATGGTATTTATTGCTGATTATGATAGTTAAGATAATTGTCAAATTCAGTGGTTTTCAATCTGTGGTTCATGACCCCCTTGGGGGTTTAATGACCTTTTCACAGGGATTGCCTAAGACCGTTGGAAAGCACAGGTATTTATGGTACATTTCATACAGTAACAAGCTTACAGTTATAAAGTAACAACAAATATAATCTCATAATCCACAATTCATGTTGTGTGTTGGGGTCATCACAACATGACGAACTGTATTACAGGGTCACATGATTAGGAAGGCTGGGAAACAGTGGTCTAATTTACAAACTACTACTTAGACTTGTAGTCTTTGTTTTCAGCATTAAAATTTAAATAATATGGAACTAGTTAACAATGAATCATAGTTTTGACTTAGACAATTTTCAGAGGATTACTACGGGTCTTGGAATCATACCTAAAGAAAATGACATTCTAAAATTTTCTGTTTTAGTAAAAACTAGCATGAATATGTGGTTGACATTCAACAGCGCATGTGCGGGAGTCAGAGGACAACTTGTTAAACTTGGTATCCACCTTCCTCCTGCCTGAGCTTTCAGGAATTAAACTCACATCCCGAGGCTTGCATAGCAAGCTCCTTTCCCCACTGAACCATCTCACCACTCCTTAAGAGTATCCACTTAAAAAATGTATTTCAAAAAGAAATGTTTGCTTTGGATCCTAGGGCTAAATCCATTGTTTCCACTGTTGTCTTCATAGAGGCTTGGTTTCAAAACACTTATTTACTTTTTAAAATAAAATATAATAAGATGAAGCGAAAACTATCCTATCAAAAGTTGAACATGGCAACCCAACAGGAGAAGAATCCCAAGAACAAGCACAAGAGACAGAGACCCACACTCAGGGTTTCCATAAAAATACTAAGCCAATCGCTACAATGCACTTGCAGAGGACCTGGTGCATAGCCATGTAAGCCTTGTGCCTGCTGCTTCAGTCTCTGTGACCTTATATGATCTGTGTTATTTCAGAAAACATGAGTTTAGGACCGGGAAGGAAGGTGATCAGTAGAAGGATCGGGTATTGGAACTACAGTCGAATGGTAGGAAACAGGCATCTGCCTGGAGGTAGGGGTAAGGGTTAAGACTGAGTGTATCTGTAAAAATGAGCTGGAAATAGGTACAAGGAGGGGCAGCTAAGAAAGGAGCAGAGATGTCGCAGCTGTATCTCCACAATGGAACAATCAGGCCCAGAAAATAGAAACATTCAGCCAACTGATTATCCTGCTTCCTCACTGTGCTCAGGGAGGAGCCTGACCATGACTGACCCCAGATAGCTGGTACCGCAGTCCAGCAGCTAGGTGGGTGTTGGGTCAACTCTGAAACTATGCATCGTTCCTGCATTTCTGAATAACCTGCAGTACAGGTTGGTCTGAGTCTTGGTAGGAGAAATATAGGGTGAGAGCAAGAGAGGAAAAACTGGTTATATCACATTAGGCACTGAGAAACTGACTCACTCTTGGGACAGACCCATGTGATTTTTGGGATACTTTTAGACCCTGTCAAGTTGCTTCTAAGTTTCAGGCCCTCCTGTCTTGAATTAGAAAAAAAATGATTATGCTCAGCTGTAGATGGAACATCTGTATGGACCCCCACACTCAAGGCTCAGGGAACATTCTAGAAGAGAAGATAGAAAGAATGTAAAAGGCTGTGAAAGGAATGTGAGGACTCTCTCCTCCCTCCCTTTCCTTCTCCCCCTGTGTGTTCTCTCTCTCTCTCTCTCTCTCTCTCTCTCTCTCTCTCTCTCTCTCTCCACATGTTCACTGCCTGCCTCTTCCTTTCTCTCTCTCTTCTCCTTCTGTCCTTCTCTGTCCCCTTCCCGTGTCCCAAATAAACTTCATTTTAAACAAAGAAAGAAAGGAAGAAAGAAAGAAAGAAAGAAAGAAAGAAAGGAAGAAAGAAAGAAAGGAGGAATATGAGATACAGAGGATATCAAGGAAAGAACTGTGGGAATTCTGGCTTTTGGATAGGACATGACTTTTACACGCAGGAACTATCAGAAGTAATGCTTGCCTGCACAAGACTCATCAAGATTAAGACACTTAAAATTCCAACACTGATAGGAGAGATGCTCCCAAGTTCCTGTCAGGAACTGAGAAGCTATTGGCCATTGATAGTTGGTGAGTGAAGGGGAGTTGTTTATCCTTAGTGGTGTGGTAGTGATAGATTGCTTATGGTCCCACATCCCACGGTCATGTGGGCAACACAACTGGACTCATTGGAATGAATGTACATATATATTTTCACATACGTGTGTGTGTGTGAATATTTATAAAATTGGAAGAGAGATGTATTGGTAGGTGCCTAGGAAAAGTGAAAAGAGAAAACAGAAAATAGATATGATCATGATACATTTATAAAAATTTCAAGAAACCAATAAAAATATTAAAGGAAAAAAATAAAGACTCAAATTAAAAATTCTTTAGACCATAATCAAAGCAGGGAAGCTAGGAGTCATTGTGCTCCTAAGAAACATTATTTCCTCCAGTAACCTGTTTAGCTCTCCTCTACTCAGCACACTCATGCACACACAGACACACAGACAGAGCTTATGTACACACAGAAACCCATGCGCATACTAAGACTCTCCTAGATACTGTTTCAAGGCTGACAGTGCAGACAGTGCCACATCCTTACTGCCTGATCTCTGCTACTGGTCATACTCACATTTGGGGAATGTTGAATACATGCCATCATGAAATCTGACCTTGCTAAACATTTGCATCATGTCTGAATTGCTATAAGATGTCCTAAATATCCTTGACTTTTGTACTTTTTTAACTAGTAGTAAACAACTACCTCCACAAAAGACACGCACACACACACACACACACACACACACACACACACACGCACTCGACAACACATATCAGACATATCCACTCAAACATGCACTACATCTCACGTTTTCAAACCCTGCCATTACTGTCATCTTGATCTAAATGTGACCCATTGGAAGAGCAGGACAATTTTACAGCTCCGTGGAGTGGCATTTTAAGGCTCATTACAAGGCCTAAAATGATTTGCGTTGCCTCCTACTCTAAAATACAAGCTTTTTAAAAATAAAGTCTCGCTATAAATAGAACTGTTCTGAAATTACACAGGGCACATAATTAAGTGGTACACGCTGAAGCACTCAGAAGCTTCATCAGTCTCCGGGAACTCTTGCTGTGACACTGACATTCAGAAAAGACACAGTCCTGATTCTGGAGCCACCAGACCGGTGGACAAGGTAGCCACTGATGTAACTTCCCAGGGTGAAGTGGGCAAGGCAGCTACATGCACAGCCTCTCTGGATAGGTTAAGACTATTCAACTGAGGAAGACCCGAACTAGTCTTGTTCTTACCACAAACCACTGGAATGTGGGTAACTAAAATCTCCACTGTGCCATTGGCCTTTGTCCCACTTGAAGAAACAGGGCTACCCTTTCCTTCTGCTTCAGGGTAGCCCAGGAAGCTGTTGATACAGCGCCAGAAAGTTGGCAGTTTAAGGGAAATGGAGCTTCTCTCGGGGCAGCAAATCTACTGACACACATGGGTTTTTCTGTCCTTGGCAAGCTTGGTGCTCGGGAACTACAGAAGAGCAGGTAATAGATAGGAGGAAAAGATCCCTAATGTCTCTTACCTGCCGCCAGACTACAGCTCCTCTTGCCTCTGCAGAGTGCCAGGCGCGGTTACTTTAGTAGGCAGCCAGTGAGGGGCATCAATATTTAAATGGGAAAGGGACAGGGTAGGAGGGGGTGAGGACAGAGCAAGGACTGAGAAGTAATCTTTGCAGAAAGAGGCCAGAAAGTATCCGCTTCCTTTCTCTAATGACTAATTGTCTCTGGGCTTTGAGGATGAGTGACAAGGCCTGGCAAGTCTTTTCCGCACAAGAGTGGGAAGGCCAAGAGGAAAAAGAAAGGGGAGAAGAGGGCTGTGGAATAAAAGGAAAATATGGAAAGGGGAGGAGTGGAAAGAAGGACAACAAGGGAAGGAAGAAATAAGCATATTATGGAAAGGAATAAAAGAACAGAAAGAGAAGAAGTTTAACGATAAAAATAAAAATTGGACATAAATATGTTGAGTGGTGGGAACAAATTCATATAAACAAATCTTGGAGGAAGCTTTATGTTGTTGGTGGTGGTAGTGATGGTGGTTTCTTTGTTGTTGTTGCTGCTTTTGTTGTTGTTGCTGGGTTTGCTGTTTTTACTTTTCTAAACAGAGAGAAGAAGCAAAGATAAATGATCATTAATTTTTTAAAGAGTGACGAATGGCGTCGTATGTGAAAATCCAGTCAGTGATGGTACAAAATGATGGATGGCCGCACACTGCACTAGTATGAGAACGAATTCAGGGCCATGCATTGCAGTCGTTAGGATGCCATGTTCAGCCTTTAAAGGAAGTAGCTTCATTTTCTCCTTGCTCAAACCTTGAGGCAAAGCATTCGTTATCAGGAGAACTCTTCATGGCTATTTTATATAATTTTCAGACAGAGAAGTTTCTTCATTCTTGCTAGAGCTGACTTATGATAACAGACAAGAACAAAAAAAAAAAAGAAACGAACAGAAATGAAGGGACCCTGGGAAAGTGTAACATCCTAGCCGAAATGGAGATATTGAAAGAGATGTGTGTGTCCCTCCCTTTGGTTCATGGACGATTGAAACAATGGATTTTAAGAAATTCAAGTTTCTCAGGGAGTCTCATATTGGGAGAGGAAAAAATTGAAGCTTAGTTCAAGTCAGAGAAGAAACTTGTTTCCCAGAAAAAAAAAAGATTTCACATTACAGGAGATGCTAGAACCAAGACAGTGTGTCAGTGCTAGAGCGATGGGTGAGACCCTAGCCAGACAGGACTGCTTAGCTATGCATACCCCTTGCCTTCTATTTAAACCTAATCTTCATTCTTTTATTTCAGGTCCCAGCTGCTGGACTTTGGAGCAGGGGTCAGTGGACCTTTGTCCCTCTTCCTAACGTGGCCATGTTGACTAAATCATGCTTTCTTCCTCATAATCACCTGTCTCCTAATAAAAGTACTGATAATGAATAGCTTAACCTGGTAGGGTCACCAGGTTTCTGCCTCTAATGTCACAACTATAGCAACCAATATATGGTAAAAGGTCACCTGATAACAAGGAGTTAGAAAGATAGAGTTTTCATTGATAAGTGGCTATTAGCCCAAATGCTTGAATTACCCTAGATGCCTAGAACAAATGAAACTCAAGACAGATGATCAAAATGTGAATGCTTCACTCCTTCTTTAAAAGGGGAACAAGAATACCCTTGGCAGGGAATAGAGAGGCAAAGATTAAAACAGACACAGAAGGAACACCCATTCAGAGCCTGCCCCACATGTGGCCCATGCATATACAGCCATCCAATTAGACAAGATGGATGAAGCAAAGAAGTGCAGGCCGACAGGAGCCGGATGTAGATCGCTCTTGAGAGACACAGCCAGAATACAGCAAATAGAGAGAAGAATGCCAGCAGCAAACCACTGAACTGAGAATAGGACCCCCGTTGAAGGAATCAGAGAAAGAACTGGAAGAGCTTGAAGGGGCTCGAGACCCCATATGTACAACAATGCCAAACAACCAGAGCTTCCAGGGACTAAGCCACTACCTAAAGACTATACATGGACTGACCCTGGACTCTGACCTCATAGGTAGCAATGAATATCCTAGTAAGAGCACACAGTGGAAGGGGAAGCCCTGGGTCCTGCTAAGACTGAACCCCCAGTGAACTAGACTGTTGGGGGGGAGGGCGGCAAGGGGGGGGGAGGATGGGGAGGGGAATATCCATAAAGAAGGGGAGGGGGGAGGGGGATGTTTGCCTGGAATCCGGGAAAGGGAATAACACTCGAAATGTATATAAGAAATACTCAAGTTAATAAAAAAATAAATAAAGTGGATCTCGCTAAAAAAAAAAAAACAAAAAACAAAGAAAGATAGAGTTTTAAAGGATTGGAAACGTTGGGACTCAGAACAAAGAAAGGAACTGGAAGAAAAGGTTCTGAAAAGATATTCACCATAGAATAAATACAGAAAGAGAGAGAGAGAGAGAGAGAGAGAGAGAGACAGAGACAGAGACAGAGACAGAGACAGAGACAGAGACAGAGAAGGAGGAGGAGGAGAAGAGAAGAGAAGAGAAGAGAAGAGAAGAGAAGAGAAGAGAAGAGAAGAGAAGAGAAGAAGTAGTTAATTGATTTTATTTTACTATTTCTCTGATGACTTGTTTCTCTTTTTGCCTAAATGGAGCTTTATTATTCTGGGGAATAGAGTAACAACTTTAATTGTCCTTTTTTGTTATAATTCTAAAAGTGTTATTTTTCTCTAATTTTCCAAAGGCAGTCACACTCTCCACCACCCAGCTTTCGGATTTAAGAATGATGCAGTTAAATGCGTGGCTCTCCTGTCTAACTTGGTCATTACACGGTTGGAGATGTGGTAATTGCTTTTTTGTTTTTCAAGGGTTAGTGATTTCTGTGCTATAAATAAAGTACATGTTCCCTACTTATTCATAAACAACTTCCATCTGTGGTCCAAAATTATAATATTTTTGGCTTGATATAACTTTATGTATTGCCAGCATCTGAAATCTACTAAAAGGAGAAATAATTTTAACTATCATTAACTTGGACTTAGGCACAAATTCCCAAACTTCCAACTAATTTCAAATTTCTCTGTCCATTTTTGTTTCTTGAGAGCAGATGTAACTTTACACAAAAAGTATTAGTCTATAATTATTCTAGAAGGAAGACCTAAGAACAGATTATTATAGTGAAGAAATACTCCCCCCACACACAATACATTAGAATAAAAGAATCTGATAGCAATAGCAGTATTGTAAATATTTTTTCTGCTTGTATGGGTATATTTTTAAGTTTGGCTTTCCTATTTATTAAAGAGAGACCTTTGAACTAAACCCTATCTGAGATCAACGTTATCCATTCAGAGCGTATTCTCAAAGCTCTATTGACATTAAGCTTTAGTTCAAAGTTTGTTATTTAAAATAAATGCACAGTGGAATGGAGAGATGGTTCAGTGGTTAAGAGGGTCTATAGCTCTTACAGAAAACTGGAATTTAGTCTCTAGCATCCATGTTAGGAGGCTGGATGGAGACTCTCTGTAACTCCAGCTCTATGGGATCTGATGCTCCCTCTGGCCTTTGTGAGCATCTGCACAACACACACACACACACACACACACACACACAATACACACACACACAACACACACTCACAACACATGCACATGCGCATGCATGCACAATCACAATAAAAAGAAAGTAAAATTCTAAAAAGATAACTGCTTCATTGTGAAGACCTTCAGAATTTCATACAAGCTCCTCTTAGACTACTAGAAATTGCATATAAACTCTCATGTGAGCACATTATTTGAGTGCTGCCTCTGAAATGGAAAATATTCCTGTAATTTATTACCCAGAAAAGTTTTTTCCATAATTAGTTTTGTAATTCACTTAAAAATTTAAATTTATCATATAATACAGCAGCATGTTAAGTAATAAAACAATGCCTTCCACCTTGTTAGGAGGGTACATTTGTAACTAAGGAAGGCCTTTTA
Organism: Rattus norvegicus; assembly: GCF_021556685.1. NCBI lineage: Eukaryota > Metazoa > Chordata > Mammalia > Rodentia > Muridae > Rattus > Rattus norvegicus. The sequence continues at coordinate 207,631,292 of NC_141535.1, read as the reverse complement.
TTCCCCATCGGATCAAAACATAAAGCAATGATGCTTTTTCGTTTGGAGATATTCATAAATAACTCACAGGAATGTTAATGACCTGCCAGTAGCCAGGCTGGATAAGATCTGAGCACAGGCAGGACCACTCTTTACCCAGGGGTAAGCTCTGTGATCTACTAAAGCTGAGAATATCAGTACCACTAACAACTTACCAGTACCTGGAAAGAAGGAAAGGCCCTTTGCTCACCTCCGTCTCGTTTGTGTCCATACATTATTCCTGTTGATCCTCCATGATGGAGGGGCTGCTTAAGACATGGGTGATGGCTTCTACAAGAACTGGACTGTCATATGTTAGTGAGACGCTCCTACTTTTTGTTGTTGTTGTTGTTGTTGTTATATTGTTGTACAATGTTTTATTTCTGACTGTAGAGATAAATTAAAGAAATCTCCCCCTCTCTCCCTTGCTCCTTCCCTCCCTCTCTTCTCCCTCCCTGCTCTAGATTCCCTATGCTTCCTTTCTCCAAATTATCTTTACACATATTTTTTGAATTATGCATTTGGGGGGTTAGATGGTGTGCACATGAGTGCCTGAAAACCAGAAGGCAGTATCAGACTCCTTGGAGCTGGAGTTCTATTTGGTTGTGAAACACCTGTCGTGGAAGCAGGGAACCAGACGCGGGCTCTCTGAAAGGGCAGTAAGGGCTTTTACACACTGCGGAATCTCTCCAACCCTGTTTTCTGCAATTTTTTTAAAAAATATTTTCTATAGTCCTGGCTCAGTCAATATTATGTTTGGTCTGAGAAAGTGTCCAGCTACTTAACCTTTCTGGATTTTCTTGTCATCCCATGAGACTTACATGTGATGACAAGATACATTAAGGTGGTGAGTTATGTTACTGTGTATAGATTAGAGGTTTGTTTATGCAGCCTCTTGGTGTTCTTACTTGCAGAGCAGATGTCAGAGGCATTTGCTTAGACATAGTGGTGGCATCTGGTGGAGGCACATGATGATGAGCATGTGTGACTGTGGTCATGTCTTAAGCATAAGCAGAGAATAAGCGGACAGAATGGGCATTGGCCTTATGACAATGTTCTTGCTCAGATTATCAGAGGTCTTACAAGTAATACTTCATGTCCTTAAGTCACTCCACTACTTTCCCAATAGCATGGCCATGGGGACTAAGTCTTTGACTATGATGATCTCACCTACCAAGGAGCAGCAGGGTAATCTTTTGGTATTTTGTAATATCTTAAAGCCCATTGCATGTGTATAATTACTAATTGATGGTTTAAAATTTTAAAGTCAGTTGTGCTGTTGTATGCCTACATGCCATGAAGCAGAAGGTCACGAGTTTGAAGCCAATATGGACCAATCTGTGGGACCTTGTCTGAGAAGAAGCGAGAGACAAGGTGAATGATGATACAGGTCTAACACTGTTCTAGGGTCGAAGATTGACATGGGAAAGACAAGACGGGGCTAAATAATGGTCAAATGCTCTTTAAAACCTAGGAGAATCCATATAGTGATGGCAATTCTTCGAAGAACGTAGAATGGTTATTTTTATTAAAGGATGTCACAATGTTTACTTTTGAACAGAATAATCATTGTTGAAAGGAGAGAGCAATTGTACCAGCAGGAATGAAATCTTTGTTCATTAAGAAGTACTCTAACAAAAGGAAAGGCAGAGGTATTTTCTTTAGTAGAAGCATTGATATCTTTTATGTAAAAGACAACAGGCAAGCACCAGGTGAATCAACTTGCCATCCATACTGATATTTTTCCAGGAGCAAATGAAATAAAACACACTAAGATAACAAACTTAAAGGAAAAGGAGTTCATGGATTTGAGAGAAAACAAGGGCGGGGCACATGAGGAAGGTAGGAGAAAGAAGAGGTAAGGGTGCAATGATGTAATCATATTTTAATTAAAAAAATATAAAGTATGTTATTTTATGAGACTGACGCACTGCCTACTGCTCTAAGGAGGCACCCGTACATATTATATTTTAAAAAATATAGTACACACATCTATAAATTAAAACATCAGTCTTTACACGCTTGATAGATAGCAAATTTATGGGTGTGGACAACGTTGGATACATCAATACACATCAGAGACACTATATAATCTGACAGTCATTTGAACCAGAATTTGTGGAAAGGATTAATCAGAAAAGGAAGTATGCATTCCTTTTTGTTTTGTATTTAAAACCCTATGTTCTTAAGTGTTGAGAAGCCAGTCTTCCTGAAACAAGCAGGGATTTGAGATTTCATGTCACCTTGATGAGCATATGTCAAAAAGTGACAGTGAGAAAGCCTAGCGTTCTCACTGAAGTTCAAGAGCTTCATGACAGTGACATTATTTTAAGTCCCAAAAGAGGAAAACCATACCAGGCTGGTAAGCTTTGGGTCTTTTTCCAGTCTAGTAGCATGGAGACACTCTAGTGATCATTCAGGATTCATTCTACTGCCAGACAGGAAGCTAAATGCCAGATTTGAGAGGATTCAGGGGATTAAAAAAATATTGACTGCATGCAAAAGTTTGCTATGACATTGGTAGAAATTCTTTTAAGACATCGTTTTCACCTCAATTTCCTTAAACATTGGTGCCACAAGCACATGTATGTGTGCTGCTGATTGATGCACTCCACCTGATGCTAGGACAAAAACTTCAATCTCAGATGAATGGAAAGGGAAGAGGATTATTGGAATGATTTGCCAAGGAGGAAGATTAAGCAGAGACCTAAAATGTACTTTTGAGAAACAACATGTAGTTTAGTAAGGCCCTTGAGGGGACGAAAGCAAAAATCAGCCTTGCCTTGTCTAGAGATGCTGGTCTAACTGAAAAGACCACCTGTAATATGCTCCCCTGGGGCATGAGGGAACAGATATCAAAATGGGGCCAAAGCTCTGGAACAGCAAGGGTGAAGGCTCCTGACTTGCTCAATAAGGGTGTATTGTGAGTGACAGCCACCTCCAGCAGAGACATTTCTCAGAGTTCGTTTGGGCTGGTACAGCAAAACACCATAAATCAAGGAGCAAATGAACAACTGAAACATTTCCATAGTCTGAAATCTTCACAGCCCACGATCAAGGTGCTAAGGAGCTACATCTGGTGAGGTCTGATTTCCTCTCCACAGAGAACACTTTCTATCTGCCATTTCCCATGTTAAGTCATAGACAGGCTGAGATTGCAGTCTCCATTACAGTCTCCATTCATTAAATCTCTACACAAAAGCATAACCTTGCTTAAAACACACACACACACACACACACACACACACACACACACACACATGTTTTTGTAACTACATTGTGTAGTACTGGGGCATAAACTATATATGACAGTGACCTGTTCCAGGGTCAAGAGTTTGGACAACCCTACAATGTTCTATTATATAAGGATATTGCTTTCATTCATACTGATCCCACCATCAAAACTTAATCACCTTCTATGTTCTTGGAAGTTAGAATTTCAGTGCATCAGTTGAAGGGAACAAAAATATTCAGAGTATAGCAGGGATGTTTGGGAAATATTGTTATTTTTGCCCAAAGTTATGCTCAATCAGGTTAGCTTGGTGTTGGTCATTCACTCTTGACTTTCGTGACTTGAAATCCAGCAGCCCCGACACAAGCAGAGTTCCCACTACTGATCTGACACCTTGACCATCTTGTTCCTCATTTGGATGCATCCCAATCATCTTGGATCCAATCCCAGGAAACAGTACCTGACGAGGGCTTTGCCCAAATGCTACCAATAAGTTAGTAGTAAGCAGATGCATTCTGTGTGCATCAGGTGTAGCATGTCTGTTATCCCTGAAGAGGGAACAGTGTGGATTCATGCAATGACAACATTGATTGTCTTTCAAATACAATTGCATAAATATCAGTCAATGATCTCAACCTTCCTCATGATGTTTCCCTTTTAGTAGAGCTCATGTTGTGGTGACCTCCAACCATATAATTATTTTATTGTTACTTCATAAACTGTAATTTTGCTACTCTTTTGATTCATAATGTAAATATGTAGGACATGCAGGATATCTGATATGCGACCCCTAAAGGTGTCACAACACACAGGTTGAGAACTGCTAGTAAAATCTAGTTAGAAAGCTACTTTCTAAACATAATTGACACAACATCTACAGTTAAATATATATAGGCATATCATGATGATGATCCTGAGTTTAATCCTTGGGACCCACAAGATGAAAAGAGAAAAGCTACCCCACAAGTTGTCTTTTGACCTCCATATGCTTTCTGTAGCACCCAGGTACCTACACACACACACACACACACACACACCACATCACACACACATACATAAACACACAAATTAAAATATAATTAGAAATTTTTAAAGAAATATCAGTGCTATTTTTCAAATGAAAAAAACATAAGGTAATATGTATATATTATTTATAAATATATATGATATATTTTAATATATTTTGAGAGAAAAGTGTATGTTTGAATTTATAAATGTATGTACTGTTGAAAGGACTCATCAAAATGCTTAGTTACTTTTTGGAAGTAGGAGGAAAGGTATTTTGCCTTCATGATTTTCCATTTTCCAGTTATTTTTGTTAGTGCATGGAGGATGTCATATCAAAATGTTATATACATAAATAATTTAACAAAACGAACCAATGCATAGTGAATCATGCATCAGGTGGAGAAGCAAATATCTGCACGGAAAACCGAAAAGCGGTCACTTGGCACACTGAAGGCTATTATTCAAGTGTGTTTCTCCACAAAACATAAAAATGCAATAGAAGGTTTGAGTCCATAAAAGATGTAAGAAAAAATATGGAAATGCCATGCATGATTTCATCAAATGAGAAGAATCATGTCTCTGAAATTCACTGTAAATAGAACACAGCTATAGCCTTCTCAGTCCACTACCCTTACTAATATGCGCTGTGATAAAGGGAAAATGTGACCACGGATTATCTCGATTTTCTTCTCAAACGCCCCATCAAGCACATTTTGGAGACCTCCCCGGCTTTTCCTATTTGGGAATGCCAGATGGACTGGAAGCACATAGTGTGTTAGAAACATTTACTCCTCCTACTCAAGAACCCTGCCAACAGATTCCACTCTGTGATTTCTCTTAAACTGTACTCCAGCCAATGCAATTATGGAATTAACCCAATGCCAGCAACCTAACCCTTGATAACCTTGATAAGTTCCATCGCAGCTGAGCGACTGACACTTAATTGGGATTATCAGGATGCCAGTTTTGATCAAGTGAACCTTCCCTCTGGTTTCTATTAATAACAGGATAATAATGTCGTTATTTAATAATAAAAAAAAGTCTGCTTGGCACAAAAGGAAGGCTAGATCTGTGGAATTCACACTGCTTCTGCACTTGTTGAAACGTATTAATTAATGTCATTGATTCAAATGCTCACAATGTACCAAAATTTCACACAAAGTTCTTGGTCAACAACAAGTCACTTATTAAAATTCTACTCTTATTTTTTACCACTGAAATGTGGATTATAACCAAGGTTGTAAATAATTACTTTTTATTTACTCCACACAAGAACATACAGTTCTTTGAACCTAAGTTTGAAACAAATGTAGTGTGTAGGTTCTTTTCTCAGGGAACAATGTAGTGTGAATTCCTATAGTAGAGCTTATTCACTGCTGAAACAGTGTAAGTATTGTAATAACAAAGATAACTGAAATCTGCAAATCTGAATAATAAGTTAGAGAGTGGTACTATTATTGTTTTGCTGGTAAATCCTGACTAAGCCACTCTTGATGCATTTTAATGTAGACATCATTAGGTTCACTTGTCCACACACTTTGAAATCCACAGTTTTGTGTGAAGGATTAATCATCTATGAGATTCCACGAGAATCTCCACAGCCAAGAGAATCTCGAACCACCTCAATTCATTGGGTGTCCCCTTGAGGAAGGGGTTTTTGGCAGCATCTCTGGCTACTGCATTCCCTGATACCTAGTCCAGTGCTGAAGATGACAGAAAGAGATATCCAAACCAGTGCTGCTGGAAGAAACCTTCGACAAGTTAAACAATGAACTCCAATATCGCCTATACTTCCAGAGTCTATGTAGACCATGGTCATCCTAATAAGCGGAAGCTAAGAGAGGAAGTTGGTGGAGCAACAAGTGTATAAACCCACAGAGGGTGCACATTGCCACAGAGATACATAACAGATCCTCTGAGAATAAATAAAAAAGAAAACAAGGTGATATACACTTCATCACAAGAAACTTCCTAGATGGAGTCTAAGAAATGCAATATCAGTGGAATTGATGTGGATGTTTTCAGAATGTTCATCTAAGGCCTCAGAACTTAGGAAATCCCCTCTAGGTTAAAGTTGAATCTACTCCTAACACTGTGCAAGGATTCCTCTTTCCCCATGTCTTTACCAGCACTTGTCTTGACAGTCTCTATTCTCATGAGGCTGGTATAGACTCTTAACATAGTTCAAATGTGCATTTCTCTGCTGGCTAGAGATACTGAACACTAAAAATGTTGATCAATTTTACTTTTTTCTTTTGTTTTTCTTTTCTTCTATTTATTTATTTATTTTTATTGGATATTTTATGTATTTACATTTCAAATGTTATCCCATTTATCCCTGTCTGATCACTTTCTTGAAAACTCTATTAAGACTTTTTGGTGTCTTAATTGATTAGCAGTTGGTGTTTAATTTCCATGGCTCATTGAATATTTGAGATAGTAACCCCCTGTACAGCTGGAAAAGACTTTGTCCCACTCTGTAGGCTGTCAGTTTGTTATCTTCAGTTTCTTGTGCTGTGAAGCAGAGTTTGAATTTCAAGTAGTCCCATTTGCTAACTCTTGTGCTTACGTCCTGTGCCACTCTGGTTCTGTTCAGGACCGTGTTTGTTACCTGTACCTGTGTCCAGAAAGTTACCCATTTCCCTTAGCACCTTCAGTGTTTCTGGTTTTAATTAAGGCTCAGCTTTTATGATCCCTTTATCGTAATAGATAATTTTATTGGGTGTTGCAGTCATGGTGGGCAGCTACTTGCTTCCAAGGCTAAGAATATATCATTTCACTCTTTCCTGGCCTTTATGGCTGTTGATGATAAATCTGCTGTTATTCTGATACTTCTGTCTCTCTAAACTCTTTGGGTATTTTTCCTTTACAGCTTTTGGTATTGTTTCTCTGTGGTTTAGGCATTTTGATATCAAGAAAGGCTTCTTTCTTTCTGGCCATATATGTTTTGAGTTGTAGATGTTTACATTTGTGTGTTCATTTATTTTTCTAGGTTTTACAATTTTCTAGTTATAAATGGTTTATTTAAGCCATTAGCTTTTATTGAAGTTATTCCTCTATCCCAGGAATTCTTAGCTTTTGTAGTAAGTAGATCCCAGACTTCTTGGAGTTTGGTGTTCCATTCGTTGCCTCTTTTCTTTTTCTTGTTTTTGTCTGTTAATGTTGTTTTCTGCTGTGTCATTTATTGGAATGAATGTTGTTTCATTTTCAGAGTTTCTATTTGGTTATTTTCCAGTGTCACTGCTTCCTTTCCACTTCTTCCATATTTTGAAATTTCTCCACCAAGGTAATATTTTTTCTTCTACTTTGGCAACATTCCTGTCTGTCTGAGTCACCTTTGGAAGCTCATTTCCATGACTTGGATTAAATTCCTCACCTTTCATTTGAGTTTTCTGCTTGATCTTTGAACCTTCTTAAACATAGTCTCTGGAACCTTTTCTGGCATCTCCATGATCTCAAGATTTTTGTCTTCTGGTGTGGAGAAGTTGTCAGTTCGTAGAGCTATCACAGAAGAGTGGTATCTCATGGATTTTGTGTTTCTTCGTTGTGCTTCGCACATCTGCTAGGTTATATGTGTTCCTTGCTTGTAGCTTTCCCGGATTTCCTTCTGTTTTGGTTTTCACTTTATGTATGTTCCTGGTCTTTTCTTGGATGTATGTTGGAGAGGGGAAAGCAACTACGGTAATAATCATTAGGGTTCGGCAGCTGCATGGGAAGATACTGTGCTCTTGACTTGTGTCCCTTTGAACTTCGAAGCAGGAGCACTAGCGTCTTATTAAACAATATGATAGATTCTGCCTCTGGCTGCAGATTGTATTCTGTTCAGCATTGCTTTCTTTGAAGCTTCCAGGAATAAAGTTCATAGGAATCTCAACTAATCAGGCCGGCATCCCTTTGACAGAGGACCCAGTTCTTTGGCTTCAACAGCCACACATTGAAGCCTTGCTCCTGATTGCCCCCTCTTTTATCTCTACTCTTGCTTGTGAATTTATGGCATCCTTTGCTCTATCTCTCTGGTCCTGGGCAAACTCATTAGCTCACTTTGGGGACAGTCGGCTTTGATGCTGTTTTGACAGTTTAATAGAAAACCAATAATCAATGCTGTTTCAAAGTCACATACCTGGAGGCATCCTTAATCAACCAGAGTCAAATAGTCCTGGACTTTATAAATCTAAAAAGAATTATTACATTAGCAAGAAATAGAGAATAAATTCATAGAAGTGTACTGTAGCAGATACAATGAAATAGCAGTAATTCAGAAACTCTGTCTGAGATAATATTTTAGACTACATACAAGTTATACACAAAAACACAGTATTCTATGTACCCTTTGATTGTCCTGCATATTAGAGCTGTCTTTCTGTGAACCGTGGCTTTGAGGAACAGGGAATAGACTTTAGGGGTCAGCATGATCCAATACTCATAACTTTAGATTTAGAAACAGAACTGGGAAAGTTGACAATTTGTCGGCAGTCATACAAATAGTTAATAGCAGTCATCCTAGAAATCATGAAGAGTGACTCCTAGAGAGGGAACTGAAAGGCAAGCTGTGCCCCACCTGCAAGTTACTACCGCTGAGGTACCACATACGAGCTGTTACTTAAACATATAAAAGCTCTTTATTCTCAAGCATTTTAGAAGCAGTTTCTGGAATGCTGCCCTAATAGGCAATGAGAATTATTGGAGCTTCCCAAAGTTCCCCTGCGGTCCTCCAGGGAAGTTTGATAGCAAAGAAAATCTGGTTCGCTCTACTCAAAGCAGCACAAAATGCCATATATTTTGAAAATAAGAATACCATACATCAAACAAATGATTCTGAAAGAAATCCTGAAACACAGATGGTCTGTGTAACTCAGAAACACAGAAGGTAGTTTGTGAGAGCTTGTTTTCTATGTGAGATAAACAGTAGACAGTCTAACACTGCTCTCCTCTCTCGCCTCCTCTGAAATAGGAGGTAAGCCTTTGATGAGGAGACACCAACTTCAAAGATCTCTCTCCATCTCAGCAAACATTGAACATTCTTTATTTCCAGCCCTAGACAATTTATGTTTTATGTCTTTTGTATACATGGTGAAATGACACATGCATGACACATTGTATGTGTTCAGGTCAGGAACAACATGTAGAAATTGGTTCTGATCTTCCACAATGTGAGTCCAGGGGATTAATCTCAAGTTGTCAAGTGTTGGTGGCCAGGGCCTTTGCCCATCTCAGTAGATCAATTATCAGGTGTCCTTTAATGATAATTGATGAAAATGAGTAAGAATAAATGACAGTATGATCTTCATAAGCCCTGAGAACCACAATGGATGGATGCTGGGTAACACAGATAATACTACACCCTGTAAAGATTTTATTCCTTTCAATACTTGTATACTAATTAATAAACTTTAGTTTATAAATTGGGTATAATGAGACTGAAATTTATAATTAATAATAGAATGCATAAATTAAAACAATATACAGTAAAAGAAGTTGTGTAAATATATTCTCTTTCTGTCTTTCTGTGTCTCTGCTTCTTATATCTATCTAAAAACACCATGTTGTACTGCACCCACCATCCTCCTTATAATAATATGAGATTATATAATGCCAACATGTTGATACAAAGTGCAGAAAATTATGTAAGCATTGTGATATAGATTTAGGGTCATATGTGAAGTTACTTGAACATAAACACTGTGATAGTTCAACAGTCAACCTGATAACCAAAACTGAGTGATTGACAAGTATATAGTGAGTTCAGAATGGAAACATTGGATCAAGAGATGAGTCCTATTCTAGGTAGCATCAAATTTCATGATGCTATTTAGAGAACAAATATTCTGGAATTTTTGTGTATGTATGCGTACATATACATATATATGTATATATGTATATATGAATATATGAAAGTTCTCATGTGTGCATGTGAATGTGAAGACATGTGCATCAGGTACACATGTGTGGAAGTTAGAGGACAACACTATCCACAATTTTGTGAGGCAGGACCTCTCATTGTTCTAGAACATGCCAAGCAATAAGGATTTCTGTTCATTGAACACCAGTAATCTGCCACCGTCAACTACCCAGCATTGGTGTGATGTGTTCTCAACACTAGACCCAGCTTTTGTCACGTGGGTTCTGGAGAGCAAACTCAGATACTCATACAAGGCAAGCACTTGATCAGCTCGGTTTGCCTCTCAAGCCTCTATTTCTAGAATTTTATAATTAATATTTTTGGACTATGATTGATTTTAGGTAACTAAAACTGAAGAAAGAAGAATGGCTGATACAGAAGAAAATTATAGAATTATATGGATGTAATATAATAACCAAGGAAATGTGTTTATACCTACCAAAGAAGTCACTCATGTCTAATAAGGTAATTTTCCTGGCCTTGCATTGATTTTTTTTTATTAACTTGAGTATTTCTTATATACATTTCGAGTGTTATTCCCTTTCCCGGTATCTGGGCAAACATCCCCCTCCCCCCTCCCCTTCCTTATGGGTGTTCCCCTCCCAAACCTCCCCCCATTGCCGCCCTCCCCCCACCAGTCTAGTTCACTGGGGGTTCAGTCTTAGCAGGACCCAGGGCTTCCCCTTCCACTGGTGCTCTTACTAGGATATTCATTGCTACCTATGAGGTCAGAGTCCAGGGTCAGTCCATGTATAGTCTTTAGGTAGTGGCTTAGTCCCTGGAAGCTCTGGTTGCTTGGCATTGTTGTACATATGGGGTCTCGAGTCCCTTCAAGCTCTTCCAGTTCTTTCTCTGATTCCTTCAACGGGGGTCCTATTCTCAGTACAGTGGTTTGCTGCTGGCATTCACCTCTGTATTTGCTGTATTCTGGCTGTGTCTCTCAGGAGCGATCTCCATCCGGCTCCTGTCGGTCTGCACTTCTTTGCTTCATCCATCTTGTCTAATTGGGTGGCTGTATATGTATGGGCCACATGTGGGGCAGGCTCTGAATGGGTGTTCCTTCAGTCTCTGTTTTAATCTTTGTCTCTCTATTCCCTGCCAAGGGTATTCTTGTTCCCCTTTTAAAGAAGGAGTGAAGCATTCACATTTTGATCATCCGTCTTGAGTTTCATTTGTTCTAGGCATCTAGGGTAATTCAAGCATTTGGGCTAATAGCCACTTATCAATGAGTGCATATCATGTATGTCTTTCTGTGATTGCGTTAGCTCACTCAGGATGATGTTTTCCAGTTCCAACCATTTGCCTACGAATTTCATAAAGTCGTTGTTTTTGATAGCTGAGTAATATTCCATTGTGTAGATGTACCACATTTTCTGTATCCATTCCTCTGTTGAAGGGCATCTGGGTTCTTTCCAGCTTCTGGCTATTATAAATAAATTTCAAATGTGAATTTAGCATGGCTTAAAATACCTATACTAACACATGAAAGCATTACTTCAAACAAAAATAATTGAAACATAATGAAAAACATTTGAACCAATCTCCCAATGTCAGGCCAAAATACTATGACAAAGTAATAAAAAAGAAAAAAAAGAGTTAATTTTGGCTTTTAGCTCACTTGTTGCAGAAGTGACAGCAGCAGGGGCCCATGGCAGCTGGTCAGATGTTTGTGCAGGCAGTAAACAGAGAAACATGAACATTTATGCTTAGCTCATTTTTGCCACTTTTTACAATCCAGGATCTCAGCCCAGGGAATGATACCACTTGCAGTGGGCAGGCCTTCACATTTCATTTAGCCTCACTTAATCCAGACAACCTCTGGCAGGCATGCCCAGAGACATATCTCCCAGATGATTCTAGTCTCAAGTGAACAAGTGAGATTAACCATCACATCAGATGGGAGGTTGCTACTCTAATCTAACAGTAAAAACTCAATTTATTTTCCATTTTCCCTCAGAACAGCAGAACTTGAATATCTTAAGATTTTATGATTAAGGAAAAAGCATTTTAGATTCAGTCTTGAAATCTTTTTCTTATTTAAAATTATACATAATAATAATGTTAGTCTGATAAAGTGGAGTAAAGATTAAGGGAGAGAATGTTTTGAAGATCTTTAACACAGTTCTGGTTACAGAGTAAATTGATTGATGTTTATTGAGTTAATAGCACATTAACGTCACTTTATTAACCTGCTTTTCTAGATCATGAGCCTCAGATGCAATTTTAGTATGACACATGGAAAAATTTCCACATATGTACATTAGAAAAAGATATTTGAAGACATCAGAATGCTTCCAAGAATAGTCAATTTAGAAAATGATAAATCAGTATCCACACACTTTTAGACAGAGTGGAAATGTGAATTTAACTGCCAAAACCAAAAGAGAGCTGGGAAATTTGTAGATTCCTGGTTTTAGAAATTAGAAAATCAATTACAAAAGTGCCAGAGGCGAAGAATTCAGTTTGGAAATAATTTATAAGGAAAATCTTGGAGTTGAAGTAGACATAAAGCCAACACAAGCTAATAATGTGACTCTGCTATAGTTATTAGTAATAAAAGCAATTTCTGAGACAGATGCAATCCAATCCTCAGTCCAACATAGATACACTAAGAGTGTGCAGATTAGAAAAGAGAAGTTGAAAAGGGTTATCTTTTAAAGGAACACAGCTCGTGGGTGACTGAGCTCCTTCAGATTATGAATCTAACATCTACTCACTGAATAATGCAAAACATTTATTAGAGGGTGTGATGTGCTATTCAGATCAGTTGAGAAATTCAGACCATCTGCTTTGATGGAAGATGCTCATTTGAAAAAAGAAACAAGCAAACAAAAAACCAAACATCTGACGCTCTAAAGGATCCATGGAAAGTGCTGATATTACTTTAAAAAGTAGTTGGGGAGACAAAGAAGTCTATCATTTCAAAGAAAATAGTTTTGCATTGAAGAGGTCTATCTGCTACCAAACACTGATGCTCTATCATTTAGGTAATGTGATCAGAGGGCTGGTTTAATTAGCAATCAGGACAAGTTCAAGTGCATTACAAGGTAGACTGAAACTATGAGTACAACCATTAGTGTGTAAGGCTTCTTTGAAAAATAGCATGTTTCTTACCACTTTAGATGCTTCGGTCCTGTGGCATTTGATTTTATTATTGTAAGGAAATCTACTTCCTAATTTCAAGCATTCCTTAATTTAAACTCTTAATTTCCTTAAAGTGCTGTCTGCTCTCCGCTCACACTTTATGAGAAACACTCAAAAACCAGCCATGACATCAAGGCTCGCCCCTCAGTTCTGCTTAGGAACAAGTTCAGATTTGTCACTGATCCCTCACTATGCTGAACTAAACTCCTTCTCCTGCCATATGTTGTCACGCCTCTAGCTTACACCAGTCCTAACTCAGTACATGTATTTAATGTTGGCATATCCTCTTCCGGAAGATAGAAGGCAATGATTCACCTGGCCACTCACCTATCTCCCACCTGCCAGCTTCCTTTGAGTACACTTAGTGTTCTCTGCCCACTGAGACTTGGACTTGACATGGAATCTAGAAATTCAGGGTTAAGTAATTATCAGAAGAATGTAAAAGGAAAAACATCTTCTCAAGATAAATGAAAAGAGTCATTTGATGAAATTTTAAGTAACAAATCAACCAACAAACTTATGTCATTTTGAGCATGAAGTTGGATTATAAAGGATACAACCTCATATTGAATTTCACCCAATTCCCTTTTCATTCATTAAATCTCCATGAGTTTAGCTAAATGGATCTTCTCTCAAATTCCCTAGTTCTATCTGTGCTTTACACATACATATATGTAACACATAATGTATTTACTTGTGATGTTTTGTTGGTAATTGATCTCCACTGGGTTTTGACAAAATCATAGACACCTATAACACAAATCATCTTGGTTGGAAGCCCAACTTTGAGTTCAGTGTTCTATGGAAACGAACAAGGAAAACTCTTCCCCAAGCCTTGGAGAAGATACTATAAAGGGCTAAGCATGAAAAGGCTAATTGCCCTTGCTCAAGTAAATATTCCACACCACAGTTCTGGGTGACCCTAATTTACTATAGTTAACCAGAAATAAATGGTATCAAAATACAAAGAGGACTTGGAGAGGGTAAGGGGTTTGTTGGGAAGACGAAGGAAATAAGAGGGAAAATGGTGAAGCTACTATTTAAAATTTAATTTTATTACTTTTACTTATTCATTTTACATTCCCCTCACTGTCCCCTGCCAGCCACCCCTGCCACAACCCTTGCCCCATCCCTCACCCCATTCTCCTCTAAAAGAGTTCCTGCCCAGTACCTCCCAACTCTGGCACTTCAAGCCTCTGCAGGGCTAGGTGGGGAACCTCCTTCATCTGCTTTTGAAGGACCTGGCAAGCAGCTTAGAAAGTTTTTCCTTGACTCCAGAAGGTATTGGACTTGTGTCCAGCCAGATGTAAAATCATGGTTATCATGCTGACTTCTCTTAAAAGAATGGCTACCAAACTCAAATGTAAGGAGCACACAGTAAGCTACTGCAGACAGTTGTAAATGGGTGGAGAAAGGTAGAAACAGGAGAAAGCTGTGGTGAAGTTGTTCCAGCAACTGATGCTAAATGGTTTTCTGACACACCTAAGGCAGACTTAGAAATACATGAGAAGAATAACACACAGACTCCAAAACTAGAAGAATAAAATTTCTATCTTGCTAAAATATGTACATTCTCTTTTCAGTGTTTATGTTAATTGTAGGTTTATGTGGGGTCCTGTGTCTGCTCCACCACAGGGCTCGGCCACTCGGGGCGGCAGGACATGGGAAGTTGACCTTGATTATCCCATGCACCCTGGGTGGGTGTCAGGCTTGGGAAGTCACAGGACAGGGCTCTGGGGGTAGAGAGGCACAGTCTGAGCACAGGACACAGTTGGAGCTGGCTCTGGGGTCCCCAGACCTGCAAGGAGGCCAGTGCCGTCAGATTCTCAGGCTCTTGGGCGTTCGGGTGAGCCGGGTTGCCATGGAAAAGCTGAGAATGAAGTAGGGGCAGAGGGGGAAAAGAGGGGCGCTCCAGGGGGAAAAGATGGTCACAAATCTATGGAGGGTAGCAACTAGTGATGGGCCTGGTTTCCTGGGAGTCAGGTCAAATGACTACCATCCCTTTCCAGGTCATTGGGGTTTCAAGCCTCTGCACAACAGGGAACGAGGGTGTCTTTCACTGTTCCACAACTAATATTCTATACATGTCTTCTATCAAAGTATATTATAACCTAATGAAAGATACCAATACGCAAATAAACAACTGCATAAAAATGACATAGGTTTTTGTGGACGTAGATGCAGTATGGGACAATATTGAACAGGTTGTCGAACTGCTTGGTGATTATAGGCATTCAACTCTCCTACAATGGCCAGAAAGGAGCATCGCTTTCTTTCTTTATTAGATTTTTTAATTTACATTTCAAATGTCATCATCTTTCCCTGACCCTACCACCCAACCATTCCTGCCTCCACACCCTGACATTCCCATACACAAGCCTTGGCAGGACCAAGGATTTCTCTACCCTTTGGTGCTCAACAAGGCCATCCTATGCTACATATGCAGCTGGAGCTATGGGTCTGTCCATGCGTATTCTTTGGATGGTGGTTTAGTCCTTGGGAACTCTGGTTGGTTAGCATTGTTGTTCTTATGGGGTTGCAAGCCTCTTCAGCTCCTTCAATCCTTTCTATAACTCCTCCAAGGGAATCCATTCTCAGTCCAGTGCTTGGCTGAGATCATTTGCCTCGATACTTGTCAGGCTCTGGCACAACCTCTCAGAAACAGCTATACCAGGCTCCTATCAGCATGCACTTCTTGGAATCAGCAATATTGTCTGGGTTTGATGGCTGTATGTATATAGGCTGGATTCCCAGGAGCTTCAGGCTCTGAATGGGCATTCCTTTAGTCTCTGCTCCAAATTTTGTCTCCATATCTCCTCCTATGAATATTTTTGTTCTCCCCTCAAAGAAGGAATGAAGTATCATCCTTGAGTTTCATGTGGTCTGTGGATTGTATCTTGGGTAATCGGACCTTTTGAGCTAATATTCACTTATTAGTAAGTGCATAGTATGTGTGTTTTTCTGTGACTGGGTTACCTCAATCAGGATGATATTTCCTAGTTTTATCCATTTACCAATAAATTTCATGAAGTCACTGTTTTTTAATAACTCAGTAGTATTCCATTGTGTAGATGTACCACAATTTCTGTATCAATTCCTCTGTGGAAGGACATCTGTGTTCTTTCCACTTTCTGGCTATTATAAATAAGGCTTCTATGGACATAGTGGAGCATGTGTCCTTGTTATATGATAGAACATCTTTTGAGTATATGCCCAGGAATGGTATAGTTGGGTCCTCAGGTAGTATCATGTCCAGTTTTCTCAGTAACCACAAGACTGATTTCCAGAGTGGTTGTACCACCTTGCAATCCCACCAACAATGGAGAAATGTTCCTCTTTGTACACATCCTTGCCAGCATCTGATGTCACCTTAGTTTTGGTCTTAACCATTCTGACTGGTATGAGATGGAATCTCAGGGTTGTTTTGATTTGCAATTCCCTGATGACTAAGGATGTTGAACAAGTACTTCTCAGCCATTCGATAATCCTCAGCTGAGATTCTTTCTTTAGCTCTGTACTCCATTTTTTAATCGGGTTATTTGAGTCTCTGGAATTTGACTTCTTAAGTTATTTGTATATATTCGATATTAGCCCTCTATCAGATGTAGGACTGGTAAAGATCTTTTCCCAATCTGTTGGTTGCTGTTTTGTCCTAATGACAGTGTCTTTTCCCTTACAAAAGCTTTGCAATTTTATGAGGTCCCATTTGTCTATTCTTGATCTTAGTGCATTAGCCATTAGTGTTTTCTTCAGGAAATTATCCCCCGTGCCCATGTGTTCAAGGTTCTTCCTCACTATTTTTTCTATTACTTTGACCATATCAAGTGTTATGTGGAGGTCCTTGACCCACTTGGACTTGATCTTTTTACAGGGATCAATGTGCTTTCTTCTGCATGCTGACCTCCAGTTCAACCAGCACCATTTGTTGAAAATTCTATCTTTTTTCCACTAGATGGTTTTAGCATCTTTGTCAAAGATCTAGTGAACATAATAAGTATGTGGGTTCATTTCTGGGTCTTCAATTCTGTTCCATTGATCTACCTACCTGTCTCTGTACCAATACCATACAGTTCTTATCACTATTGCTCTCTAATACAGCTTGAGGTCAGGGATCGTGATTCTCCCAGAAGTTCTTTTAGAGTTGAGGATAGTTTTTGCTCTCCTGGGTTTTTTGTTATTTCAAATGAATTGCAAATTTCTCTTTCTCACTCTATGAAGAATTGAGCTGTAATTTTTATGGGCATTGCATTGAATCTGTAGATTGCTTTTGGCAAGATGGCCATTTTTACAATATTAATTCTGCCAATCAATGAGTATGGGAAATCTTTCCATCTTCTGAGATCTTCTTCAATTTCTTTCTTCAGAGACTTGATGTTCTTGTCCTACAGATCTTTCCTATGTTTGATTAGAGTCACACTGAGGTATTTTGTATTATTTGGAACTATTGTGAAGGATGTCATTTCCTTAATTTCTTTCTCACCTGGTTTATCCTTTGACTAGAAGAAGGTGACTCATTTGTTTGAGTTAACTTTTATCCAGCCTCTTTGTTGAAGTTGTTTATCAGGCTTATTAGTTCTCTGGTGGAACTTTTCGGGTCACTTAAGTATACTATCATATCATCTGCAAATAGTTATAGTTTGACTTCTTCCTTTCCCATGTGTATTCTTTTGACCTCCTTTTGTTGTGTGATTGCTCTGGCTAGGACTTTGAGTACTATATTGAATAGATAGAAAGAGTGTGGGCAACCTTGTCTACTCCCTGATTGTAGTGGGATTGCTTCAAGTTTCTCTCCATTTAGTCTGATGTTGGCTATTGGTTTGCTGTATATTGCTTTTACTCTGTTTAGGTATGGGCATTGAATTCGTGACATTTCCAAGACTTTTAACTTGAAGGGGTGTTGAATTTTGTCAAATGCTTTCTCAGCATCTAAAGAGATGATTATGTGTTTTTTTTTCCTTTGAGTTTGCTTATATAGTGGATTACATTGATGGATTTCCATACATTGAACCATCCCTGCATCCCTGGGATGAAACCTACCTGATCATAATGGATGATCATTTTGATGTGTTCTTGGATTCAGTTTGAGAGAATGATATTGAGTATTTTTGCATTGATGTTCATAAGGGAAATTGGTCTGAAGTTCTCTTTCTTTGCTGGGTCTTTGTGTGGTTTAGGTATATGCATAATTGTAGCTTCATAGAAGGAATTGGCTAATGTTCCTTCTGTTTCTATTTTGTGGAATACTTTGGACAGTATTGGTATGAGGTCTTCTATAAAGGTCTGATAGAATTCTGCACTAAACTCATTTGGTTCTGGGATTTTTCTGCTTGGGAGACTTTTAATAATTGCTTCTATTTCTTTTGGAGTTATGCGACTATTTAGATGGTTTTTCTGGTCCTGATTTAACTTTGGTACCTGGTATCTGTCTAGAAAATCAATCATTTCACCCAGATTTTTCCAGTTTTGTTGAATATAGGCTTTTGTGGTAAAATCAGATGATTTTTTTTAATTTCTTCAGATTCTGTTGTTATGTCTGTCTCCCTTTTCATTTATGATTTTGTTAATTTGATACTCTTTCTGTGCCCTCTGGTTAATCTGGCTAAGTGTTATATCTTGTTGATTTTCTCAAAGAACCAGCTCCTGGTTTTGTTGATTCTTTGTATAGTTCTTTTTTTTTCTACTTGGTTGATTTCAGCCCTGAGTTTGATTATTTTCTGCCCTCTACTCTTGCTAGACGTATTTGTTTCTTTTTGTTCTAGAGCCTTTAGGTGTACTGTCAAGTTGCTAGTGTATGCTCTCTCCAGTTTCTTTTTGGAGACACTTAGAGCTATTAGTTTTCCTCTTAGCACTACTTTCATTGTGTCTTATAAATTTGGGTACGTTGTGCCTTTGTTTTCATTAAACTCTAAAATGTCTTTAATTTCTTTCTTTATTTCTCCCTCGACCAAGTTTTCATTGAATAGGGCATTGTTCACCTTCCATGTATATATGGGCTTTCTGTCATTTTTGTTCTTATTGAAGACCTGCCTTAGTCGGTGGTGATCTGATGGGATATATGGGATTATGTCCATTTCTTGTATCTGTTAAAGCCTGTTTTGTGACTGACTATATGATTAGTTTTGGAGGAGGAATCATGAGGTGCTGAGAGGGAGGTATATTCTCTTGTTTTAGGATAAAATATTCTGTAGATATCTATTAAATCCATTTGGTTCATAACTTCTGTTAATTTCACTGTGTCTGTGTTTATTTTCTGTTTCCATGATCTGTCCATTGCTGAGAGTGGGGTTTTGAAGTCTCCCACTATTATTGTGTGAAGTGCAATGTGTGTTTTGAGTTTAGTAAGGTTTCTTTTATGAATGTAGGTGTCCATGCATTTGGAGCACAGATATTCAGAATTGGGAGTTCATCTTGGTGAATTTTTCCTTTGATGAATGTGAAGTGTCATTCCTTATTGTTTTTTATAACTTTTGGTTGTAAGTTGATTTTGTTTGATATTAGAATGGCTAATCAAGCTTGTTTCTTGGGACCATTTGCTTGGAAAATTGTTTTCCCGCCTTTTACTCTGAGGTATTGTCTGTCTTTGTCACTGAGATGTGTTTCTTGTATGTAGCAAAATACTGGGTCCTCTTTACATATCTATTCTGTTAGTCTATGTCTTTTTATTGGAGAAATGAGTGCATTGGTGCTAAGAGGTATTAAGGAATAGTGATTGTTGTTAGAGGTGGAATTATGTTTGTGTGGCTCTCTTATTTGGGGTTTGTTACAAGGAGATTACTTTCTTGATTTTTCTAGGGTGTAGTTTCCCTCCTTGTGTTGGAGTTTTTCCATCTATTATCCTTTATACGGCTGGATTTGTAGAAAGATATTGTGTAAATTTTGTTTTGTCATAGAACATCTTGGTTTCTCCGTCTAGGTTAATTTAGAGTTTTGCTGGATATAGTAGCCTGGGTTGCAATTTGTGTTCTCTTAGGATCTGTGTGACATCTGACCAGGATCTTCTGATTTTATAGTCTCTGTTAAGAAGTCTGGTGTAATTCTGTAGGTCTGCCTTTATATGTTTCTTGACTTTTTCCCTTACTGCTTTGAATATTCTTTCTTTGTTTTATCCATTTGGTGTTTTGACTATTATGTGATGGGAGAAATTTCTTTTCTGGTCCAATCTATTTTGAGTTATGTAGGCTTCTTGTATATATGAGCATTTCTTTCTTCATGTTATGGGAGTTTTCTTCTATAATTTTAAGATATTTACCAGCCCTTTAATTTGGGAATCTTCACTTTCTTCCATATATATTATCCTTAAGATTGATCTCATTGTGTCCTGGATTTCTTGAATGTTTTGGGGTAGAAACTTTTTGCATTTTACATTTTCTTTGATGGTTGTGTTAATGTTTTCTATGGAATCTTCTGCCCCTGGGTTCTCTCATCTATCTCTTGTATTCTGTTGGTGATGCTTACATCTGTGACTCCTGATCTCTTTCCTAGGTTTTCTATCTACAGGGTTGTCTCCCTTTATGATTCTTTTATTGTTTCTATTTCTATTTTTAGATCCTGGATGATTTTGTTCAATTCCTCCACATGTTTTGTTGTATTTTCCTATAAATCTTTAAGGGGTTTTTGTGTTTCCTATTTAAGGGCTTCTACTTGTTTATCTGTGTTGTTCTGCATTTCTTTAAGGGAGTTATTTATGTACTTTATCATCATCATGAGAAATGATTTTAAATCCAAATCATGCTTTTCTGGTATGTTGGGATATCCAGTATTTTCTTTGGTGGAAGAACTGGGCTCTGATGATGCCAAGTAGTCTTGGTTTCTGTTGCTTAAGTTCCTACATTTGCCTCCCGCCATCTGGTTGTCTCTGGTGTTAACTTGTCTTGCTATCTCTGACAGTGGCTTGCTTCCTGTATATCTGGGTGTCAGGACTCCTGGAGACCTGCTTTCTCCCAGTGGGATCTGGGTACAGAGTGCTGTGTCACAGGGTCAGCTCCAGGCGCAAGCAGAAACCAGAAGGATCCTGTCCCAGACTGCTCCTAGGTTCCTGTTTCCAGAGGGCTCTAGGCAGGTTCCTCTTGGATCAGGAATGTGAGCAGAAGTGGTGGTCTCTCCTGTGCTCTCAGAATTTTCTGCACTTCTGAGAGTCCAGCACTCTCCCCGGGGATCTGGGTACAGAGATCTATGGGACCAGGTCAGTTCCAGGCACAAGTAGAAACGGGAAGGATCCTGTTTGAACCTTACTTTCTCATTGTCATCAGGATATATGTACTTGTTTTTACTAGTTTATTTATTTGCTTGTCTATTACTGTAAGGAGACACCATGACAAGTGCAACTTATAAAAGAAAAATTTTAATTGTAAGCAAGCTCTATAATCTTAGAGGATTAGTTCATAATCATCATGCCAGGGAGCCTATCAGCAGGCTGGCATGATGCTGGAGCAGTAATGAGAGCTTATATATGATCCACAGTAACCAGGCAGACAGAGAGAATGAACATACTGTAGGCTTTATATGCCTCAAAGTCCACCCTTCCCCAAATGACACACCGCTTCCAACACAAGCATACGTCCTAACCTTACAACAACAAATTCCAGGTTCAATAAAAGTCCCTGTCTCAGTAATAGACAATAATATCAATGTGGATAATGAGAAAGGAAATCACCAAACATGAATTTCTAGTCTACTTGTGTGCGCACACACATGAGTGCACCCATTCACACAGGTGCACACAGATATACACCATACATGTGCATGGCAGAAATTTATTTCTCCTAGTTCTGAAGATCAGAATTTGTAAGAGAACATACAATCAGGTCTTGTGTCTGCTGAGGGACTATTTCCCGGTTCACTTTACATTCTTCTTATTCACGTGGTGGAAGAGATAAATCCTTTGACCTCTTTTACAAAGGCACCAGTCTCATGCATGATAACCCTCACCTCAGGACAAGACTACTTTCTAAAATGTCAAATCTCTAAACTTCATCATGTTGGAGATTAAGTGATCAGTATATAAGATGGCTTGCAAAATCCTCCAGACCCCCACCATGGGTACTCTCTGCTTCTTGAGTTGTGTTATCACCTCTGAACCTGTGTGTGTGTGTGTGTGGGGGGGGGGGGTTAATGTTTCTTCCTAAAAACTTAAGGAAATGAAAAAGACACACCATGGAGGCAGCTTGGAAAAGATTGTGTGCAGTAGAACTAACCCATTCAGTGCCACTCTCAGGATAAAATCAGACAGGGACCATAGCATTTCTGTACATTGTTTTCAATGTAACTTACCAAATAACTTCTCCTTGTCCTCAATTTCAACAGCCCCTTCTCCATGCACTCTACCCACTCCCTGTCTTCCCTTTAGACTGTTTTTTCTTCCATTATCTTCAATACCTGAAAGGTCTTGACATTTGTACTCTTCCTTTTACCTCCTTGAAGGACAAAGATTTACTTGCTTGTACTTATTGCTAATAGCCCATGCTGTACTTATTGCTAATAGCCCATGCTGAGACAGTTCTTCCATGCAGTAAAGAGTCAGTAATTATTGGATGAACAATAAGCAGCAAAGAGCTAGGTGAACTCACAGCTACCTTGCTGTTTGCATCATGCACAGAGCACATGTCTTATGCAGGTCCCCTGCTCTCAAGTTCTTTGATTATTTCCTATAGTAATGTGAACTAGTCCAGGGAAACTGCAGTGCTCAGCGGCCCCTTATCTGCTTTTTCAGATTTCCTTTGCTTCTACTCACAGTATTCTACTTTGAGGAAATCATTTCAATGGGGAAAGAATTCAACGCAACACTCCATTGCAAGTCTCTCCCTATGGCTTTTTGGGGAATTGTATTCTCTGAATAAAATATAGGTAAAAACACTAGGATTTTATTTTTTTAAAAAAAGTTCTTTCATTTCCTGTTGATACAAGACTATAACTTGAGTCAGGAACCAATCTGAGGGGCAGATATTTATAATTTTTTTGGCTTTTTACAAGTGGACTCAATTAAGTGATGTAGAATGATAAAGCATTGGTAAAGGTATTGGCTGATTAATTAAAAGTTCCCTGATGTTAATAAGAATCAGTTGTACTCCCTCCACCCCCTCTTTCTCCTCCCTCCCTCCCTCCTTCTTCTTCCTCTCCCTGTCCCTGTCCCTCTCCCTCTCCCTGTCCCTGTCCCTGTCCCTCTCCCTGTCCCTTTCTCTCTCTCTCTCTCTCTCTCTCTCTCTCTCTCTCTCTCTCTCTCTCTCTCTCTCTCAAAAAAAAAGAAAAA
Organism: Rattus norvegicus; assembly: GCF_021556685.1. Lineage (NCBI taxonomy): Eukaryota > Metazoa > Chordata > Mammalia > Rodentia > Muridae > Rattus > Rattus norvegicus. The sequence continues at coordinate 207,607,745 of NC_141535.1, read as the reverse complement.
AATTTAAAAAAAAGAATCAGTTGTAGTTTTTTTTGGTTTCACATATTTGCATTATGCATTATATCAGCACATTTTTTCTCATTTTTATAGGTAAACTTTTTGGAAAATATGATTAGTGATATATCATTGATTATCCAGGTCTTTTTAATCCAGTCTGAAATGAGTATGTGGAAGCTATTACCATCCACTAATAAGGTTAAAGGAGCAAAGACTGCATCTTTGCTTCGGAAAATCCTAGATAGCTTTTTCTACAAATTTTTTATATAGTATTCAGAGTAACAATATTGAAAACTTATTAAAGAAAATATATTTAATGGCCAGAACTAGAAAAGATTATCCTGAGTGAGGTAACCCAGATCCATTAAGACGAGCATGATATGTACTCATAAGTGGATGTTAGTTATAAAGTACAGGATAGTCATGCTATGAGCCACAGGCCTAGAGAACCTAAGTAACAAGGAGAACCCAAGGGGCAGGGGCGGACACTTGAATCACATTAAGAAGGGGAAATAGAGTTGACATCAGGGATGGATGGAAGAAAGAGACTGTGTGGGGTAGTGTGGGGTGGGGATGAGACGAGGAGGGATGAAGTAGGGGGAAGATAGAGGGAAAGTGTATTTGGAGAGACAACTGGGTTCAGGGAGGGATCCCTGAGATGAATTATAAACCTGGAATAATGGAAACTCCCAGGAATCTATAAGGGTAACCATAGCTAAAACTGATAGCAATGGAGGATATGGAACCTGAAATGGCCACCAAACCTTAGACCCACAATTAATTCTGCCTACAAGATGTGCATGGGTTAAAGACAGAAGGGCCATCCAATGACTGACCAAGCTTGAGGTCCATGCCATGAGAGGGATCCCACCCCAGACATTATTGATGATATTCTGCTATTCATGGAAACAGGAACCCAGAATAAATGTCACCAGAGACGCTTCAGACAGCAACTGATAGAAACAGAGGTGGAGACCCACATCCAAACATTAAGTTGAGATTGAGGAACCCTGTGGAAGAAAGGAAGGAAGGATTCAAGGAGCCAGAGGGTTCAAGAAAACCCTAAGAAAACATACAGAATCAACTAACCTGGGCCCACAGAGCCTCATAGACCAACAACCAACTAGAAAGCATGAATGGGATGGACCTAGACCCCCTACACATATGTAACAGTTGTGCAGCTGATCTTCATGGGGCTCCTAAAGCAGGTACAGGGGTTGTCTCTGACAATATTGTCTGTCCTTGGATCTCTTTTCCGTAACTGGACTTCCTTGTCTAGCCTCAATAGAAGAAAATACAACTAATCTTACTGCCACTTGATAATGCCAAGGCTGGTTGATATCCATGGGAAGCCTCCTGTTTTCTGAAAAGAAGGGGAGGAGGGGATAGGGAGGTAGGAGAGGGAAGACAGATGGAAGGGAAGAGAAGGGAGGGGAAACTGCGATAGTGATGTAAAGTAAATAAATAACTTAATCAAAAAATAAAATAAATGCATAACAAAATTGGTAGAACTAGAGAATTTTGATTTACTGAATTGATTTGATGAGTGATGCTGGAAGGCCAATACTATTTAGGATTGAGTTGACTTAATTATGCTAAAGAGAACCATAGAATAACTTGCTTAATGAATAATAAATAAATAAGATAGTGAATGATTTTAATTGTCTGCTCTTACTGAGATAATTAGTAGCCAAAGGGCATTGTTTTAGACCATTTTGCCTATTTTTGGGCTTCCTTAAAAACTCTTATAAAGCCGTATCACCTGAAAAAAATATAAAGAAAATGTTTCCCTTGACAAGAAACATTGGCAAATATATGAAGAAAGCTTTTACTCAATGCTGATAGGAATATGAGCTGGGGCAACATCTATAGAAATCCTTACGGGAATTACTAGAAAAACTGAAACTGGAAGTACATGATCCTACAGTACCAGCCCTCAGTATCTGCCATTGGAGGACATGCTGACCAGCAGAGCAGAGGTCCCCGATGTGGGTGACAGCTCCCAGGCAGAGCCACACCTTACATTCTTACACTGAACATCCTCTGAGGCTGCTGTTAGCTCAGACAACTTCAGTGATCATGGAGAGGTTGGAACACTGCAGGCCAAGATACTAATTACGGTTTATATTGAGCTATCTCTAGCCCCCCTCTCTAACTAGCACTTTCTTGCCTATCTCTCTTTTTTTTTTTTTTTAGTCTATCTCTATTCCGAGTTAACATACTTGTGAGTAACCTTAAAACCTTTGGGAATGTATTGACTTAACACAATCCTGTCTTCTAACAATCAAAAAGTTTAATGCATCTGAGGCCTACATCTCTGATCTCCTGATCTTGCTCTAATCCACTTAACCTTGTATTTCTACCCATGTATTTTAAAGTAAATTCACTTAAAACTTTCTTAGTTATGTTTCTATCGATTTCTTATCATGTTTAAATGTGTAGTTTCAGACAACATGAATTCCTGGGCTGTGGTTACTCATATTTGGCTCCAGAATAAACTATCTCTTCTGAGCTTTGAGGTCAGAGTTGTGGACGTATATCAACATCGTCCATTCATGTTTTCTGCTGAAGTCGGTACGCATAGTGGTCAGGTTATGCAATCAATATCAGCGAGTACAAGAATGGATAAAGTGAGTGTGGGATGTTGTAGATCCACTGAAGTTTTATCCACCATTAAATGATGAAATGATGTCACTTGCAAGGAAATGGGTGAAACTGGAGACATTATATAAACACATAAGCCAGACTCAGAAAACCAAACTCTGCATCCTTTTTCTTATATGCTGAGCCCATATTTAAAATTATATGCATCTAAAACTATAAAAATATGCATGCATATATGTGTGTGTGTTTGTGTGTGTGTGTGTGTTTGTGTGTGCATGTGTGTGTGTGTGTGTGTGTGTCCTGAATACACTTTTAGGATTGTGGAAAAGCTGCTGGAGGGTTAACGATTACTAGACCAAAATTAAAAGAACAAGAACCCAGAGAGATCCTTGAGTATGAACACCAAATGTATAAAACCATAGTTTTAGGGTATAAGCTGATAGCAGAATTCAGACCTATCTGCTGAGAGCCATTGGGCAGCAATGACAGACAAATGGCATCCAGTGAGGCCTCCCATCTCTCCTCCCCCCAAATCTAAGCTACAGGAGACTACATCTCCTGGGTAAAATTGAACCAGAAATAGAATGCCCTTGCATGCCATTGCAGACCTATTTTAAATTAATTGCCTGACTAAGAAATCGCAACTGGTAATTCAGCTGAGGTGATTTCAAGCAAGCAGTTCTGCTCAGCAGAAGGGGAACTGTACTTGCATGTGGCAGACGTGCATGTGAATTTCAAAAACACCAGTGTCTCCATTACAGTTGCCAATACACTGAAAGACAGTTATCTCTGTCCAAGCTGAAGGAAAGAGCCAATACAAACAACAGAAATTTCTGTAGAATTTCAAATGATGTAATTATTGAAGGAAGATTATACAGCATCTACATTTTCAGATTTAGTGAAGTTAATATAAAAGAAAATTAATTAAAGAAATAAAACTGTGATTATTCTCTGAAAATATAAAGCAAACCACTGGCAAGTCCTGAGGGCAGTGGCACCCATATGTATATGTGAGCACGTGTGTGCCCATGCATGTGTGTGCATAACACAGAACATACTTTTTCTGTCCTTTATACATGTCTTTAAAAAGAGGAATGAATATATATATTGCTATTATTTTAGGGTTTTGTGGTAGGAAGGTTGAGTTTTAATTAATTATTTTATTTATTCATATTTCAAATGTTACCCCTTTCCAGGTCCCCCCTTCATCCTATCCCACTTCCCCTTTGCTTTTACAAGGATGCTCCCCTGCCCACCCATCCACTCCTACCTCACCCTGCTAGTATCCCCCTTCCCTGGGGCATCAAGTTTATACAGGATTAAGTTCATCCTTTCCCACTGAGGCCAGGCAAGGCAGTCCTCTGCTACATATGTAGTGGAGGCCATGGACCAGCCCATGTATGCTCTTTGATTGGGGACTTAGTCTCTGGGAGCTCCCAGGGGTCAGAATTGGTTGATACAGTTGGTCTTCCTATGAGATTGTCATCCACATCAACTCCTTCAATCCTTCCCTTAACTCTTCCATAGGGGCCCCCAACCTCAGTCTAATGGTTGGCTGTCAGTATCTGCATCTGTCTCAGTAAGCTACTGGTAGAGCCTCTCAGAGGACAGCCATCCTAGAGGACAGCCATCCTAGGCAAGCACATGGCCTAAGTAATAGTGTCAGAGTTTGGCACCTGAGCATTGCATGGATCCTAAGTCGGGCCAGGTTCTGTATGGCCTTTCCTTCAGTCTCTGCTCCATTTTTGTTCCTGCATTTCTTTTAGACAGGAACAAGGCTGAGTCAAAAATTTTGAAGGTAGGTGGGTGATCCCATCCCTCCACTGGGTCCCTGTCTGTCTACTAGAGGCTGTCTCTTCAGGTTCCATTTCCCCAGTGTTGAGCATTTTGACTAAGGTCATCCCTATCGAGTCCTAGGAACTTCACATACCCCAGGTGTCTGGGACTTTCTGGAAGTGCCCTCACCCCCTCAACTCCATATTCCCATTCTCCCGACTCTCCTTTTCTCCTGTATCCCCCCCCACATGTGATCCTTCCCCACTTTTCCTTCCCCTCCTCTTTCCCACCCTGGCCCCTTCCTCCCTCTTTCTACCTCTGCCTCCCATGATTATTTTGTTCCCCTTCTAAGAGGAATTGGGCCTTCCTTCTTGTTAAACTTCATATGGTCTGTGAGTTGTATCATGGGTGTTCTGTATATTTTGGCTAATATTCATTTATCAATAAATATATAACATGTATGTATGCCCTTTTGTGCCTGGGTTGCCTCACACAGGGTGCTATTTTATAGTTCCATCCATTTGCCTGCAAAATTCATGATTTCCTCATTTTTAATAGTTGAGTAGTATTGTATTGTGTAAATGAACAACATTTTCTGTATCCATTCTTCAGTTGAGGAACATCTGCATTCTTTCCAACTTCTGGCTACTACAAATAAGGCCACTGTGAACATAGTGTAGACTCAGAACAAACGCACACACTTATGGATACTTGATCTTTGACCAAGAAGCCAAAATCACACAGTGGAAAAAAGAAAGCATCTTCAACAAATGTTGCTGGTGTAACTGGAGGTCTGCATGTAGAAGAGTACAAATTGATCCATTTTTATCTCCTTGTACAAAACTCAAGTCCAAGTGGATCAAAGACCTCCACATAAAACCATATACACTGAATCTAATATAAGAGAAAATGGAAAATAGCCTCACAGTGGCACAGAGGAGAATTTCCTCGACAGAATACCAATGACTCAGGCTCTAAGATTAGCAATGACAAATGGGACCTCATAAAACTGAAAAGTTTCTGTAAGGCAAAAGACATAGTCAATAAAACAAAATGGCAACCTACGGATTGGGAAAAGATCTTCACTAACCCTTCACCCAATAAATGACTAATTTCCAAAATATGCAAAGAATTCAAGAAGTTAAGCTTCAGAAAACCAAATACCCCAATTTTAAAATGGGGTACAGAGTTAAATAGAGAATTCTTAACTCAGGAATCTCTAATGGCCCAGAAGCACTTGAAGAAATATTTAACATCCTAAGTCATCAGGGAAAAATAAATCATAATGACCTTACACTAATCAGAATGGCTAAGAGCAAAAACTCAAGTGGCAGCAGATGCTGGCCAGGATGTGTAGATAGAGGAACACTTCATTCCTGGTGGGATTCCAAACTGGTACAACCACTCTGGAAACCAATATGGCAGTTTCTCAGAACATTGCAAGTAGTTCTACCTGAGGGCCCAGCTCTACCTGGGCATAAACCCAAAAGATGCTTAGTCCACAATATCACAAGGTTGAGGGATATATATGTGTGTGTGTGTGTGTGTGTGTGTGTGTGTGTGTGTGTGTGTGTGTGTGTGTAGAATAGATAGATAGATAGATAGATAGATAGATAGATAGATAGATAGATAGATAGATGTTCTTTTCTTTGTTTTCTTTGGGTTTTGTTTGCTTGTTTGTTTTGGACATAGGTTCTCTCTAATTAAACCAGTTTGCCCTGAACTGACTCCCTATAGTTCCGCCTTAGCATTGAGTGCCAGGAATACAGGAATGCAGGTACCATCCTGAATGGTGTTTTCTTCTACCGCTTATAAAGCCACCAGCACTCACCTGGAAGCTCATAACCATCTATAACTCCAGGTCCAGGGATACAGGGCCACTACTGACCTCCTGTATATCAGGCACACACATAGTACACATACATATATGCAAGCAAACCAATCATGCGCACAAATAAGATAAATAAATCTTAAAATTTTTAATGTCCTAACTTCTTCAAAATATAATTTTTCCTAAATTTCATTAAATATGCACAGATTTATAAGCACTGGAATGTAAGTACCTCTTTCTTATGTATGACTATACATTAATGTTTGAATATACATGCATATGTATCCAAAAATTCTATTTTTACAATTACATTATAAGGTGCAACAGGCAAAACTTTTTATTTTCACCAAATTAAATCCCCCTTTCTCTGATCAATACAGCAATTGGTTTCAATGTTCAAATGGCATTAAGACCAAAGATGCCATCTGCTTTTCCTGAAGTATTAGTTAATTTACTCTGATTAACATGCCAGTTTTACATAACTTTCAAAGAACTCAGCACAGATTGCACAAATTAAAAATATTTGTATAATGTGGCTTTTGCCATTTTATGACATTTCAAGACTTAAAGAGTCTCTCTGAATAATATATGCAAAGGAAAATAGATGCCTGGAATTTAAATGTCACATTAAACATATCACTCCACTCACATTACAGCATATTAGAGAATATTTTTATATCTATCAACTTTGATAAAAAATAACCTAGACTGTATTTTGTGTCCATGCTATTCCCATGTGTCTGAGGCAGTGTCAGGGAGTCACTGGGCTCAATGAATTCATAGCTATATAATGTGACAAGAAGGGCCAAGCTCTAGAAAACACGGTGTAATTAAATGTTGTAGAAGAATTCAGTCACGACAGATTTGTTAGAAACTGAATATGAGGGAAAAGAGAGGATCTATTCTGGAGATCGTAAGATCACCCATATGGGTACAGCTTGAGTTCAAGCAAAACTGCAGAGTTAGTGAGGGTGTGAGAGTGGATATTCTAATTTTTGTGATCCATGTGATCTGGGTCGTAGTTAATTCACTTTGTCATTAGCAACAAAACAGCCATGAACAGCATAGGAAAGTGTAAGTGCACTGGTGCTCCAAGAGAGCTACTGAGACAGGCACATGACTTGGTCTGTGGGTTGGTCCTCAATAAGACCCCAAATGCACAAAGGCTTAAAGTGTTGCTTAAAATGTTTAATTTCCAAAACTAGAAAAGAAATTATCAAAGAGCCCTACCCCACCACCACCACCACCTGACACACACACACACACACACACACACACACACACACACACACACACACATACTCACACTGTGGCAATTTTGGTCCATTTTTATGGGCAGCCTGGTTTTTCATGGCCCAATACAAGTTGACTCAAGGCTCAATGACTTGTATAGTAGCATGATCTGTAGCAGCAGGAAATTTTGATCTATTAGCTCAGAACTCTGTCCTTTCATCATTCCACATACAGAGGAAACAAAGATAAAGAATTTCTTTAGAATCAGTGCTATGTGAAATCCTTCTCTGAGGATGGCGGAGCCTATTGAATCACATTCTCATTCATTCTCAACACATGCCATGCCAGGGTCCCTAAGTGAAGAGAGGCTTTAACCTGTTCGATATTCTACCATAGCAAACCCTTTCGTGACTACTTAGATCCTACATCTTTGGATGAGGGTCAGTTTTCTGGTTAGATTTGTCAACTTTGACGCAAACTATGTGCTGACCCAATACACAACATCCACAATTAACCAATATAACATGCCACCTCCAGTTAAAACCAGTTAATTGTGCACATGGGTAAGATGAGCTCTTGCCATCTTTGAAGCGCCAGAGTCACCACAGACATAGGTTTGATGGATATCCGGATATCTTTGTCATCACTCCTCCATGCAATTTGTGGGTGGCACTACATTGAACATTGATATGTAACTCGTATTAAGACTTAATCTATGGTCTAAGGTGGTACATCACAGAATAGATTGTGGCTGGAAATCAGCTAGCACCCACTGCTAGCACCTCACATCTTACTCCCATAGAAAAACCCTACAAATTTGATGTTGTCTACATGTGTGTGTTTTATATGGAATAGCCTTCACAGGCCAGGCATTCTTGATGACAGGAATTCAAAGAAATATAATGCATAAAAATTATTGAGGGAAGAGTTTACTGATAAACACAACTGAGCCTCAGAAGTAATTATGATGCAGTTCTGCTTGTAAGTAATTTAATTTAGGAACTAAAACTCTGAAGTATCACATACCTCTTATCTGTGTCCTTCAAGATTTATGACTTTTTTCTTTTCCCCATTACAGGCTTTCTTCTTTTGATAAAGGAAATATTACTAACATGCAACTTAGTTGTTACACCTTGTCAGAAACCATCTAGGAAAGGCTAAGGACATGTAAGTGACTTTTCTGGAGATGGCCCACCATTTTGCATGGCCTAAAATGGGTGAACACTGAGACAAGTTCCCAAGGACTTCATCCCAGGATTGCTTCTCACTGATAGTGTGTCTTTTTCTGTCACTATTACATAGCCTAATGATTCCTGGACATCGGCCCATCCTATCTGGACAGATTTTCTATAGGTTACCCTAAAGATGTACTTTCATGTAGTAAAGCTGTATTGAGAAATGAATGATTTCATAAGTTCTAATAACGGATTTATAGAATTCCTAAATTTATACAAGTAATTTTGAGCTCTCTGTAGTATGAAACAGGGCTCTGTAAACCTTCATGAGTCACAGGCTAATTGCAATAGGATAAGAAAGAAGGCTTGAAAACAAATTTGTGATCAAGAAAAATATTTCTTCTAGGTTAGCTATGAGGCCATTATCTGATAAGTAAACATGATAAACTGGGAATGGGCAACTTATTGTAGGTGCAAGGACAGAAAATAAAATATGATTACTTTATCTATATAAAACTTCAAAACTAATGAGATGATATGTCTCTTGACAAAAACGTGCTAACTTGTGACATAAAATTATTGCTTCAGACTTATAATGACCTTAAGGGGCTAGTAACAGATAATGGATCTTTAATGAAATGCTAGTTTTAAGGGAAAGACATGTAAATAATATTGTTGTAACTCTTAAAACCTTACTGATATATGGCATGCATTAATGCCTTAAACTCACTCTGAACTTATTGGAAAGTAAAAGTATTTAGAATCTTATGTGATCAATTATCTTACAGTAATGGTTCTGCCTGAGAGTTGTATGAGGTAATTGTTTATAGGCAGTATATATACTGAGAAACAAAATATAAGGCATTCTTGGAACTTACTGTATGGAGCTTTGTTCTACCCATAAAGTAAGTGTGTGTGTGTGTGTGTGTGTGTGTGTGTGTGTGTGTGTGTGTGTGTGAAGTTATTGGAGCTTTGCTCCATCTACCAAATGTGTATGTATGTGCTTATATATGTATGTATGTACTTACATATGTGTGTACTTATGGATGCATGTATGTATGTATGTATATATGTATGTATGTAAATCGGGTGCAGCCTTCTTTAGTTTCATCAAGAATGTGTGTTTTTTCCTGCATGTGGGAATAAAGGTTACTTGGACCTTTTCTTTCTCTGCCTCATCCAGAATGTGTGAGTTCTTTCTACATATGGAACAATTCTTTTTTTTTTCCTTCTTTTTTCCTTTGCTTTGCTTCGCTTTTCTTTTCTCCCTCTTGGATCCCTTCCTGCTTTTTCTTAGAAGAGTTTATGGCCCATAATGATTAGCACCATGACAGTCAAGCAAAATAACCACATAAATTATCATTTATTGAGAAAATAAAAAATAGTTACAGTTCACAAGAGTTTCACAGCTAAGTAAACTTCAGGTGGGAAGATGTTTGGAAAGGCTACATGTTTACACGGATGTGCGCAGATTAAAAGAGATAAATGGCAAGTATGCTGTGGAAATTATTTTAAATTTTCATAGTCTGAGGACAAATCTGAGAATTTTCATAGGGGAAGTGAATCTGTAGTAGATGTTAGGATAATTTTCAAAACAACATGTAAGAGAAGATGCGATGGCGAGACACTGGGAAGTGAAAAGAGGTTTTAGATACATTTCATTACAACGTATTTCTCAGCAGCTCCAAAGAGCTGCTCAGAACTTTCATGTTGGACTAATTATAACCCAACTTCTAGCTACCAATCCATGGATAATTACTGAAAGAGGAAGAGAGTAGGAGCCACCCTGAGCTAATTAAAATGATTTATCAGTTCCAGATGTCAGGCTCTTTTAACACTTCTTGTGAGAGTTGAAAGTGTGCATAAAGAATGGGGGTCGGGGGTCGGGGGATATTTATCCCAAGAGAATTAAAAAATTATGGGGCCCTAAATTAACTAATGACTGTTCCTTCATAATTGTTCTATTGTTCCTATGTTATACCAATCATGGTGACAAGTTAAACCTGACAACCCTTAGCACATGGTCAAGTGCATCTAAGATAGCTATACATGCAGCCCAACATCTTTGTAAAAGAACAGGATTTTATCATAGTTTCTGAAGGGTTTGAGACATTATTAGAAGACAGAAATTATGGGATTTATATTCAATGACAGTTCAATAAACTTTTGACACATACACAACATTATGCTAATGGTTCAAAAGAACAAAATGAAGAAAGCATTTTTCATATTACTTTTTTAATTTAATTTTTTACTTATTCACTTGACATCTCATTCACTGTACCCCTCCCAACCAACACATAATCCTTCCCCCATCCCCCCTTTCCTTTCTCATCTAAGTGGATCCCCGCCCCCCCAGTATCCTTGACCATGGCATGTCAAGTCTCTGCAAGGCTAGGTGCTTCCTCTCCCACTGAGGTTAGACAAGGCAGCCTGGCTAGCAGAACATGTCCCACATACAGGCAACATATTTTGGGATAGCCTCTGTTCCAGTTGTTCAGGACAGTCATTAAGGCCAAGCCGCATGTATGCTACATGTGTGCAGGAAGGCCTAGGCCTGTGCATGTTCTTTGGTTGGTGGTTTAGACTCAGAATACTAAAGGACCAGGTTAGTTGACTCTGTTCGTCTTTCTGTGGAGTTCCTGTTCCCTTCAGGGCTTGCGATCTTTCCTCCTATTCTTCCATAAATTTCCCCAAGCTCCATCCACCATTTGGCTATGAGTATCTGTATTTATCTAAGTGAGCTGCTGGGTAGAACCTCTCAGAGGACAATGTGCCCCTATCTGTAAGCATAACAGTGTCATTAATAGACTTAGAAATTGGTATTTTCCCATAGAATGGGTCTCAAGATGGGCCAGTTATTGGCTGGTTATTCCCTCCTTCTCTGCTCTATTCCCATGCCTGCATTTCTTGAGCACATGATAGATTTGGGATTGAAAGTTCTCAGTTGGTACTTCTATCATTCCACTGGGGTTTCTGCCTGGCTACAGGAAATGGCCTGTTCAGGTTCCATACCCCAATGTAATGAGTCACAGCTAAGGTCACCCCCATTGTTTCTTGGGTGCCTCCCTTATCTCAGGTCTCAATCTTGTCTTGGAGATTGCCCTCATGTTCTCACCCTCAGCAGTTGCAGATTTTTATTCATTTTTCATGGCCATCTAGCCATCTCTTCTATCTTTCCCCATAATTGATCCTGAACTCCTCTTCCCATTCCCTTCCCCATCCCCTTTCCTCCCAGTAACCTTCATCCATCTGCCTCTTATGACTGTTTTATTCCTCATCCCAAGTGAGATTAAGCTTCTACCTTGGGCCTTCTTGTTTAGCTTCTTTGGGTCTGTGAAGTATAACACGGTACCTGTATTTAATGACTAATAGCAACTTATAAGTAAGTACACACCATGCATGTCCATCTGGGATTGGATTACCTCACTCAGGATGATATTCTCAAGTTCCATTCATTTGCCTGCAAAATTCAATAGCTGAATAGTATTCTGTTGGTAGATATACCACATTTTCTTTATCTATTCTTCAGTCAAGGGACAGCTAGGTTGTCTCCAGTTTCTGGATATTACAAATAAGGCTGCTATGAAGATAGTTGAGCAAGTGTCTTTGTGGTATGTTGGAGTATCCTTTGGATATATGTTCAGGAATGTCATAGCTTGGTCATGAGGTAGAACTACTCCCAGTTTTTGGAGAAACTGCCAAACTGATTTCAGAAGTGACTGTAACCAGCTTGCAATCCCACCAGCAATGGAGGAGTGTTCTGCCTTCTCCCCATCCTCAACAGTGTGTGCTAGCTCTTGAGTTTTTGATCTTAGCCATTATGATGGATGTAAAATGGAGCATCCTATTTGTTTTGATCTGCATTTCCTTAATGACTAAGGACTTTGAAGATTTTTTTAAAGCATTTCTTGGCCATCTGAGATTCCTCTATTGAGAATTTTCAGTTTTAATTGTGTTATTTGGGTTGAGGGGTCTAATTCCTTGAGTTCTTTGTAAATGTTGGGTAGACCTCTGTCAGATGTAGGATTGGCAAAGATCCTTTCCCAATCTGTGGGCTACAGATCTGCCCTATTGACAGTGTCCTTTGCCTTAGAGTTGCTCATCTTAGAGCCTGAGCCATTGGTGTTTTGTTCAGAAAATTTTCTTCTGTACTAATGTGTTCTCAGAAGAGAAATTTCTCTCTTTCCCTTCTATGAGATTTAATGTATCTGGTTTTATGATGAGGTCCTTGATCCACTTGGTCTCAAGTTTTGTGCAGGGTAATAAATATGAATCTATTTTCATTCTTCTGCCAGAAGATATCCAGTTAGTCCAGCACCATTTGTTGAAAAAGGTTTCATTTTCCCATTGTACGGTTTTTAACTCTTTTATGAAAAGTTAAGTGTTCTAGATGTGTAGGTTTATTTCTGGATCTTCTATTCAATTCCATTGATCAAGATGTCTGTTTCTGTATCAATAACATGCAGTTTTTTTTTTTCACTATTGCTCTGTGGTATTGCTTGAGGTCAGGGATAGTGAATTCTCTCAAAGTTCTTTTATTGTTCAGGATTCTTTTGGCTATCCTGGGTTTTTGTTCTTCTGTATTAAATTGAAAATTGCCCTTTCAAGGTCTATAAAAATTATTTTGGAATTTTGATGTGAATTGGATTGACTTTGTCGATTGCTTTTGTTAAGATGGTCGTTTTTACTATGCTAATCCTACCTATCCATGAGCATGGGAGATCTTTCCATCTTCTGATAGCTTCATCAGTTTTGTTCTTCAGGGACTTGAAGTTCTTGTCATGCAGACCTTTCACTTGCTTGGTTAGAGTTCAACAAAGATATTTTATATTATTCATAGCTATTGCAAAGGGTGTCATTTCACTAATTTCTTTGTCGGCCTGTTTATTACTTATATAAAGGAGGGCTATTGATTTCTTTGAGTTAGTTTTGTATCCAGCCACTTTGCTATAGGTGTTTATCAGCTATAGGAGTTCTCTGGTAGAATGTTGGGGAATTACTTATATACACTATCATTTCATCTGCCAATAGTGATACTTTGATTTCTTCCTTTCTAATTTGTATCCCCTTGATCTCCTTTATTTACCTTATTACTCTAGCTAAAACGTCAAATTCTATATTGAATAGATAGAGTGTGGGCAGCCTTTTCTTGTCCTTGATTTTAGTGGAAATGCTTTAAGTTTCTCTCCATTTAGTTTGATGTTGGCTGTTGGTTTACTGTATATTGCTTTGATTATGTTTAGGTATGTGTTTTATATCCCAGGTTACTCTACTACCTTTAACATGAAAGTATGTTGAATTTCATCCCAATTTTTCAGCATCTAATGAGGTAATTGTGCGATTTTTTTGTTTGTATATATGTTGATAGATTTTTGTAGACTGAACCATTCCTACATCCCTTGGGATGAAGCCTACTTGATCTTGATAAATAATGTCTTCGATATTTTCCTGGATTTGGTTTGTGTGTATTTTATTGAGTATTTTTGCATCAATATTCATAAGAGAAATCATTCTGAAATTCTCTTTTTTTGTTGTTGAGTCTGTGTAGTTTAGGAATCACAGTGACTGCAGCTGAATAGAATGAGTTTGCAGTGTTCCTTCTGATCCTGTTTTGTGGAATAGTTTAAGAAGTATTGGTATTAGCTCTTCTTTGACACTTTAGTAGAATTCTGCACTAAAATCGTCTGACCCTTGGCTTTTTGGGGTTGGGGGTGGAGGGTGGGAGGTGGGGGGATGGGATGGGGTGGGAGAATTTTAATGACTGCTTTTATTTCTTTAGGTATCATAGGGCTATTTAAATAGTTTACCTGATTTTGATTTAACTTTGGTAAGTGGTATCTGTCTATGAAATTGTCCATTTCATTAAGATTTTCCAGTTTTGTGGAGTGCAGCCTTTTGAAATGAAACCTAATAATTCTTTGAATTTCCTCAGTGTCAGTTGTTATATCTCCCTTTTCAATACTGATTTTGTTTATTTGGATACTCTATCTCTGTCTCTTGGTTTGCTTGGCTAAGGGTTTGTCTATCTTGCTGATTTTCACAGTTCTTGGTTTCCTTGATTCTTTGATTTATTTTGTTTCTAACTGATTGAGTCCATTTGTAGTGTGACTATATGCCATGTAAAGGAATGTGTGCATACTATGAATACACATGTATGTGGAGGCCAAAGGTCAATAATAAGTATATTACTCTGTTACTTTTCACTCTACTTTTTGAAGCAGGATCTCGTCAATGAACCCACAGCTCATTGATTGGTTAAATAGACTGGCTGACCATGGAGCTACTGGGGATCTACTTCGCTCTACATCTCCAGAGCTGTGGTTACAGATTCATACTGCCTGTGCCTAGCTGTGATATTGGGTCTGTAGATCTGAACTCAGCTCCTCAGACTTATGCAGCAAGCGGTTTATTCACTGATTTTTCCCCTTCTTCAACATTTGCATAAAGGAGGAGCCCAATCATCATTGGCCCTTAGGAAAAGTTCCCTGGTGCAAAGTTACCAGCTTGATCAGGAAATGAATTTTTTTAAATAAGGGGAATTCAATAAAAAGCTTGGTGACAAATTAAAATTGTGAGAGAAGAAATGGAAAAGAAGAATTGGACAGAAGGAAAATGGCATTGATAATTTTTCTAATTATTTCTTTTAATTACAAGTGTAAGAATATATATGATAAAGCAAAATAGTTCATAATCAAATTCAAGATTTACATTTGAGGGGGGGAGCCTGAAGAGAGAGTGAATAGAATTCATGTGCTTGGCATCTGAATACATTTCTGAAAGAATGACATGTAGAATTCATGAAAGCAAAATCATTGTTGCATACAAATGGCTCAAAGAAGTTTATTGGGTTGGGGACAACTATAGAGAGAGACCAACAGGTGCCCAAGACAGGGGAGTCTAGTGGAAGAACTTCAAAAGTGAGTGAAAGAATTTGTAGTTGAACTTCAGGGGGAAAAAAATCGACAACCTTTCTTTTAGTGGTGTATTTTTTGTTCATTTCGTATATGAGAAATAAATTTACATCAATATTCTTCCTCTTTTCCACTCCAGCTCCTCCTGTGCCACCATTTCCTTTCAAACACATGATCTCTTTATTCTTGTTACACATACATACACACATAAACTCAATACTTTCACTAATAACTTATATATATAGCATATATCCAATACATATAATATATACCATATATGTATACATATATGCATCATATCCTCTATCAAAAGCCACTGGTCTACTGTAACATTTTATATCTAGGGGTGGGTCTCGAAAATTTTACCTGATCCATGTTGGCATGACAGCTGGTTCTGTCTGTCATAGAAGAAACTATGTTTTAATTGATGACCATGGCAAAAATAATAAAAACGGGCCACCATTTATGGAAAAGCCCAAAGATGTACAGACTATATATGAGAGACAAAAATCAAGGAGTGAATGTTTAGATTGTCAGGTGTGGCCATTTAATACACTAACTAGCTTCTTTTTCAGTGCTATCTAGTAAGGTACATGGGAAATATTTGTAAAATGTAGAAATGAAGAAAAAGAGTCAATTTCTATGCCCATATTTCTCAACACTCTCACTCATGAACTAGTAAATTAATATAACTCTTAACTGCAAACTAAAACAAATTTGGGGCCAGCTATATAGAACTTGGTAGGGAAAAACATTTTTACAACCCACCTACAGCACTGAGGCCACCACGAGGCATTTTTAAATTAGGAACTATGCTCTACTCATTGTCCCCATGTGAATGAGTCACATCTGGGACAGGGGAGGACATGGATGTTGAAAGTTGCTTGAAGTATGCTAATTGGAGATCTTCATCAAAATAGCAGTGAAGAAGCAATTTAATATTGCTTCCCAGAGTGTGAATGTTTTCAATGGAAATCTTGTTCCATTGAAAAAGGGCACCCACTGAAAAAGCAGCTGCCTGACATTTCAAGACAGAATATTTCACAGCACCAATAACCTGGAAAAAATGCCCCCAAAATACACTTGACATCATTATTCAATCTGTCAGCTTTCTCAGCTCTCAAAGAAGAACATAGTCTCTAAGTTGTAGCCAAGCACAAACCACTCTCATTTTCTTAAATAAATATTCTCCTAGAAGTGTTTGTGGGGTAGTTATCTGTAAGGTCATCCAGTTTATTGAATTTTAATTCAGCAATATCATGTCCAAGCCCTGAACCTACTCGAAGAACTGAAGAGACTATGTGAGGACATACTGCCTCTTTCGAAAAGAGAAAGTCTTCAACAGAACTCATCATGTAGCTTTGGAAAGCCTGGTAGTTGCTGACAGGAGGAAGTGCTGGGAGAAGGAGATCCGCTCCCCGTGAAGTGTGGGCAGGACATTTTAACTCAACTTATCAACTCAGTTTTCTTATCTAAAAATGAAAACTTTAGATGGGTGAAGTATTTGATCAACTATTAAAATAGTGATAAGTTATAAAAATAAAACAAAATACTATAAAAGAAAATCCTTTCTGGCTGGAGAGATGGCTGAGCAGTTCCAAGCATTGCATGCTCTGGTCTTCTAGAGGGCCTGAGTTCAGTTCTCATCAGTCACATCGTGGCTTACAACCATCTGTAATAGAGTTCAATAACATTTTCTGGTACGTAACATATATACAGACAAAATACTCATATAAGTAAAAGAATAAACCTTTAAAATAAGGAGGAGGAGAAGAAGGAGAGGGGAAGAAGAGAAGGAGGGGAAGAGGTTGAGGAGAGGAGGAGAAGAGGAGAGGAGGAGAGGAAGAGGGAGAGGGAAAGGAGGAGGAGGAAGGGGAAGGGAAAGAGGAAGAAGAAAAGGAGAAGGAGGTGGAGAAGGGAATGGAAACTTTGACTTGTGACCATTACTTAGTATAAAAAATTTGGCCAAGTATCTAAATGTCAGGCAGAATCCTGCAGTGTTAGTGGTTAACTATACAATGTAAACAGAACTGCATTCATGAACAGAGACACAGTGAGTACAAAGGTTTTGGGTCCCCTCACCATCCCCACTAGAACAACGAGTGAAGTTCAACAAGTAGAATGGCCATCAGACTTCAAGATAAAATAAAGAGCTGTGGATAGCAGGGTGCCTATAGTCAGAAGCTTCTAGAAGGATTAACCAGAAAAATGAAATCAGTAATTACTTTTCAGGAGCACCTTTTGACTACTGTGGAAGGGGGTAAGGGCTGGTTTGAAAATTGTAGGGACTCTTCTGCCAAACAAAACAAGACATGGTAGTGGCTGTGGGGGGAGGGTGAGTACTCCGTTTTGAACCATAACATAGTCTTTTTCTCTAGCTCCTACTCTCTGAGTGAGGTGAAGCTAGCCGATTGTGTGTCTTTTGAGAAGTTAGGAGAAGATATGCATGGAATCATGACCAAGTAAGAAGGAAACACTAGGATCATGAGGTGGGGAGACTTAAGCTGTGATCCCGAGATCACACGTTGTGGTTTTATTCTACTGTATTTAGCTGCTCAGATAGACACGATTTACCTGGGGTAGAGTTTCTCTGAATAAATACGGTACATGGAGAGCAGAAATGAACAACTGCACTGCAGGACTCTGAAACCTGATCCTGGCAGCAGAAGGATCAGGGGCAAGATGCTGCACAGGTAGTGAGACACGAATGTTATGAATAGGGCCCCTAGCTTGCCCAAACCCTCCTGGAGCAGCAATGGCAAAAACCAGCTGAAAAGTAGGTTGGGGAGTGGCTGGCAGGGAGACTTTGAAGGAGCAAGAAATGACCTAGAACAGATAGTCACAGAAGTGGGTTATATCCCCATGTGTTGCTTTGTGTCCCTTGCGTGTTTCTGCTGTAGAACTTGACAGTAATGGTTGCCAAGAGTCACAAAAAGGAGAGCAACCATAGACCCTGGCAACTAGGGTTTGGCTTAGACTTCAGTGTTTGGAGTCCTGCTTCCTTAGTTACAGCTGTGATTCCCACGGTGTACTAGGGAATAAGAGGGAGGTTAGAACATTTCCTGAGCTTTGGAGCCAGTGACAATGCCCCAATTCACCCTCTCTCTTCAGATGCAGGCAAAAAATTCTCACTTTGTTCCTCGGCGGATTGGAGCTTTTTCTAGGTGCTTCCCTTGGAGTTACCTCCCTAGAGATCAGTAGTCAGGGCTGTCACGCTTGGGTAGCGGCCAGCTCCCAGTGAATTCCTTCTATGGCCTACTTGTCAGTATGAAATCTGAGTTTTAATTTTGCACAGGTGGAGGTCTCTTTTGCTATGGGTAAGGTGGATAGCGGTGCCCAGCAAGCTCCTGCTCTCTAGAAAGGCAACAAGAACCCCAGGTAGGAGACCAGGTGCCTTGGCTCCTCAGCCTTGCTTCTGCAGAAACCAGGAGTGCCTCCCCCCACTATTTTTGACGTCAAGCTCAGACAACCAGCAGAGGAGCCTCACAGCTTGGGCGGTGGAGAGCCCAGGGAGAGTGGCAGGGAGGGGAAGCCATCACAGCAACAGCTTGGAGGGGGAGCTGGCTATCACTTTCCCTCAAAATACGGACTAAAACCCGGCTGAAGAAGACCTGCGGGATCAGGGAAGCGCCGGGTTACTGCAAAGAAGGGCGGGGAAAAGGAGGGGGCGCTGCATGCAGCGCGCTGGCTCCAGCGGTGCCCGCGGGGAATGTGACATCAGCGGCACCGGGCGCTTGCGGCTGGAGCAGGCAGCTCGCCTCGGTGGCCGCGCAGTGCACACCTCACCCACGGGAGGACTCGGAGCCCGGCAGGTGGCCGGGATGTCGGCGAAGGAGAGGCCAAAGGGCAAAGTGATCAAGGACAGCGTCACCCTCCTGCCCTGTTTCTATTTCGTTGAGGTGAGTTGGCCCAGCGCCCTGGCGTAATGCAGATCTTTCCGGACAGCTCCGGAGCGAATTCGGATCCTGGGCAGGATTGGTGACCACACCGGAGCACCAGGGCTTGAGCCCTGCTGTTTCCAAATGCTCGACCCTCTCCCTTTCCTCCCACAGGTTTTTCTCCAGAGCGCCCCTGAGTGTGCCTGTGGACATCTGCCAGCACCGGCTGGTTCTCACTAGGGGCAGCTCGCTGGGTGTCCTTCCAGGAAGGGATACCTGTGAGAGTACAGGTCTAGTTTTTGGCCCTATAGCGTCAGTGTGCACAGTAAATATCAATGCTCCAGAGGGGCCATGATGCCTAGATTTTGTAATTTGTGTTTTTCAATTTGCTGACTATATCTAGAACTCTGTGAGCTTTCGGTGGGAATTCAAATGCATACAGTTTTGCCTAGAGTGTAGGACCAGAGATGTTTAAGTGGTATCAGGATTATCGGTGGCTTCTATTAACCCTCTTAAACCCTTCTCCTACTACAGTTGCTATGGTACTTCATCTGCTTCTAAAATTGGGTCATTTCTAGATGTCAATCACCATTCTACTGGCCTTTTGCCGTGGTGTGTGTGGGTGTGTGCACAGATGCATACATATACTCATGTCTATATGTATATAACTCAGTGTAGATACATGCATAAACAAGTGAATATATATTTCAAAATGTATGACATCATCTGAGTTCACATTTCTTTTTGTATCTGTGCTTTTATTGTGACCTGAGCAGTGTTTCGGTTCAGCAATTAACATAGGCTCCCACTCATAAGGAACCTCTGACTTACCTAATGCAGCATTTGAGGGAGGGACAGTTTATGGGAGGGGTGTAAAAGATTGACAGGTACAGGATTCCATGTACTATGATCCATTGCATTCGGAAGACATTTTTAAGCAAGGGGTTTGTTAAATTACAGGTGAAGAGAGGACATATTGCATACATTTAGGAAAATCTAAGGGTTCTAAGGGTTCCTGTAATTATATCTCGGGTTGAATGGAGAATTTGGAAAGGACTGCTGCACTCTCAATAGCCTACCTTCGTTGTCTTTTTAGCCCAACATGGAGGTTCTCACTTCCCAGTACAGATAGCAGCTTCTGTCTTTGATGACTGAGAGGTTTATCTGGATTGGGGAAGAGCTACTATCTTGAAACTTGTAGAAGAAATATTGTGTCAAGGCTCTTCTTTGATAGTGCTATGTATCTCGAAGTTTCTTTTCTGAGCCATATATTTTTGAAAGATTTATGTTTTAAGAGAGGTGTGTATGACCTGCATAAGTTTCGGAGGAATGACCTGTGACTCCTTCATCTGGGACCTATAGAAAGGCGGCAGAGTAGGAGACAGGGAGGAAGAGGGAGAGGGAGGGGGAGGGGAGGCAGGGGGAGAGGGAGGGGGGACTGTTTGCTTAAACAGTTCTTTTAATCATTGTTTCCTCTACTGCCCTTCCTTTTTTACAAGGAACCTGGAGGCTACTGCTTAGGTGATTAAAAAATGTGGGCCCAGAAGGCTCCATGAGCAGAATCGAGGAATAGGACATTGGGATACCTGCTTCCAGATCAGTGGCTAGACCACTTGTGGCACTGCTGATTCATTTAGCGTTGTTTGTTTGTTTGTTTGTTTGTTTTTTTAGCTAAAGCACTTTTAATCACATCTAAGTCTCTCATGTTTACTGGAGAGAAATGACTGAGTTTGAGATTCTGTCCCTACAAGGTACTCACCTAAGGACAGCTGGAGGCTGACTTCATCAGAACACAGCTGAGTGGCTTCCAGGAACCTCATTGAATGAGGGTGCAAACCACAAAATTCAACCATTCTCTTAAAGAATCAAACTGCAGATTCTCAAGGACCTTTTCATGGAATACATACCCTTTAACCTAGGATTTTAAAAGTAAAGATTATTTTATAATTCATGGGAATTGTGTCTCTAGGGGAAAAAAATCTTAAAAATGTTATATATTTTCCAGTAGTGAAAACCATTATTTTTCACATCGACCCACTCTGACACCATCTATGAATTCATTTTAACCAGAGAAGTTACAGAGAGATCATTGAAGACGCATTGTTGAGTTTATTATAAAATTTGTTTCTGTTCGCATTTTCTTATTATTTTTTTTTTGTTTGTGTTTTGAAATGGGATGCCAAGGGAGTGCAACCTGACTTCAAACTAACTAGTGACAAGACTGGCCTTGAATTCCTAAGTCTCCTATCTCTCTCTACCTTCCACGTGCTGGAATGAGAGGCATGCACCACTGTGCCTGCCTCATGAAGTCAAATGAGTATCTATAACACTGTATTTGGGGCAGTAATAGACTTCTAATAGATGCCTCCAAAATTGGATTGCAAATTGTCTCCCTGAAACTTGAATGCACGATGAACCTCTAAAGAGATTGTGGAGATGGGAGAAGGCACCAGGCATCGTTCTTCCAGCTATTTAAAAGTTGGCAGGAAGCACTACCCAGCTCCTTAGAAATGACTCATTTTGAAGCTAGTGGGAGGAATCTGCAGGATGAGTCTCTTTTGCAAAATGAATAAACAGAGCTTGAATTAACATGTCAATTAAAAGCACTAGAGGACATAGTTTCCTATAACCTGGTCATTAAGATAGACTGACAAAATGCAAGTAAATCTCCCTCCATTGTATATCAGTGTAGATAGTATAATTGAAGTAACATAAAGACAGTGACAGGACCAGTATTCAGGGAGGGGAAGTATTCAGGTCTTACATGAGACCAAAGCTGTTTTTCATTAAAGCGTTTGGCCCATTTTAGATTGTTCTTTGATTCTTGAGTTCTTTTTATAGTTTGGATATTAGCCCTCTATCAGATATGGAGTGAAGATTTTTTCCCAATTTGTAGGTTGCCGATTTGTCCTATTGTCTGTGTCCTTTGCCTTACAGAAGCTTTTCAGTTTCTGGAGATCCCACTTATCAATTCTTGATTTTAGATCCTGAGCCACTGGAGTTCTGTTTAGAAAGCACCTACCCCCCACCCCCGCCCATGAGTTTAAGGTTCTTTCCCACTTTCTCTTCTATTAGTTTCAGTGTATCTGGCTTTGTGTTGAGGTCATTGATCCACTTGAACTTGAGCTTGTGCAAGGTGACAAATAGATCTATTTTCATTTTTCTACAAACCACCTGCCAGTTAGACCAGCAGCATTTATTGAAGATGCTTTCTTTTTTCCATTACACAAAGGAACTTAACTGGTAAATTTTCACTTGGACCAGAGAGGGTTAAAATAAACCTAGATGCAATTTTTGGAGGAAAATAGCAACATTTGCCTGATTGGGAACACAATGGACCTTAAAGACAGATTGACCTCGTTCAAATATCACCTGTGCCATGTTAGCTCTCTCGTTGGCTATTTCCTTTTATGGGATAAAAATCATGTAGTCTCAATATGAATATGCAACATTCATCTATAATAGAAAATAAGATGCCCATTTCTTAGCTATAGAGTATACTCTGTGGTTAAGGCATCATGCCTGTTTTAAGATGGATACATTGTGTTCTTTAATTTCATCTTTTACAATTGCCCTTGACCTGAAGTGGATTCTTTCCCCTTCAAGTTCTATTTCATTAGTTCACAATGTTCCCCAGAAGCTGTCACCTCCCAAGTTTCTAGAAGAAGTTCAAGTTTCAAGGGGTCCCTGGAATCAGTCTGTAATATTGGTCATGAGTAGGGACAGTGGAATGCTCTTAGCTTTGTATAGGAAATACAACTTTTCGTTGTGAAGTTGTTAGAAGAACATGTACCTTCTAGCTTAATCTTCAGTGGTTCTGTTGTAGAAAAAAGCTAGTCAGTGAGATAGCCCAACCCCGGTGGCCTGACTTTGATTACCGGCACCAACATGGTAGGAGGGTTAGAAAGAGAGGATAGAATCATTCCCACATGTTAACCTTTTAACTCTGTATCAAAATGTGTAATATACATAAATACATACATACATACATATATACATACATACATACACACAAATGCATATACATATGCATACATACATACACAATGAAGAGATAAATGTAATTTTCAATAAAAGGTCATTGTCTAGATTTTTTTCAAGGAAATAGATAGAAATTAAGTAACATAGCCAAGCTTACAAAGCAACAGTTGTTGCAGAGTGGGTACAAACTCAATCTTCATGTTCACCATCGCAGACTAGTACACTCCACTAACAGAGAGAATGCACATACAGGCAAAGTTTCTCCCTCTGCTTCCTCTCTGTTAAGAACAAGAAGACGGCACCTGGGAGGCTGGGTTGCGATGATCACTGTAGTCCGGGAGTTTGAAGCCAGCCAAGTTTAGCAACACTTTTTAGACCCCAACTCAAAAAGAAAGCAAGCAGAAAAACCAGCAACAGCAAAATAGGAAGATACGGTGTGAGCACGTGGTCAAAGGTGAGAGAGACTGCGTCCTCAGCTCAGCTATCCTCAGCTGGAAGACACTCAGCACAGACTTAGCAGACAGTGCGCACACCCCACGCTGTCTCACCAGCCAGCAGCTAGTGTCCCCAGGCTAGACAAGATGCTCCAGCCCACTTACTCTGGCAAAGAACCTCTGTCATCCTGTGTGCGCAAGTCACACTGTTCAGCCTCAAAGTTCAAGCAATCCTGTCCTGGCTCACAACCACACTTGACAGTAAGTTAACGGGCAGGATGTTGTTGTTGTTGTTGTTGTTGTTGTTGTTGTTGTTATTGTTTCCTTTATCTTATCTTTGGTTTCACTGATAAAGAGGTTGACAGTCACATCCTGTGGTAGTTTGTAAAGCAAGATGGCTTCTAGAACAGCACCCTACTTTATGGATTAGTTGAATAATTCAGTTTTCCACTGTTCAACATGAGAAAAGAAAGGCCAGCTATGGATGGACCAGACCCTTAAACAAGCACATAACCAAGGTAGTATTATATTAAACCAAAAGTAGGGCAATGAGTTCTTGCATTTTAATTTGTGAAGCCCTCTCCACTCCATAGCCATCTCTCCTGTGTTGGTAATTGCAGCTGGGAGCATCAGCCAAAGGCTTTGTGCCTTAACCACTGAATCTTACATTCCATGATGCTGGCAGTCTATGGGGGAGGGGATCCCTTTTCTTCTCAGCCCTGTAACAACCCCCCTGTGCTTGGGCTCATAATCTTTTTCTCATTAGAAACACTGCTCAAAGACCGTTCACCATGTAATGTAAATACATAATAAATCATTTGTAAAGTCCCCAGCTGAAAATTTATGAAAGTGAAAGAAATGGGCGACAGATTTCTTTCTATTTAAACATCATTCAGCTTGGTGGCATACTTCTCAGTTTCTGAGATAATGCAGACCTGTTGAAGAGGAAGAAATGTTTAATGAGTTTTAAGTGGGCATCCATAAAGACAGGACCAAAATCTTTTGTTTTATGTACACCCATACATGTGCTCAAAACTCTGCACACAGACTCATATGAGCATTGAGTGTGTGATAAAATTATGTGAGAAAATACAAAACAGAATCAGAAATGTGCAATCAAGGCTTTTTTAACCTAAAGATAAATAAAATTATTTCTTTTGAGAAATTTTTTAAGACATCTATATCTTAACTTTTTAATTAACATGAATCCACATTTCTGTGTTCTGTATTATCTTCTTTTCTAATTTATATAAGCTATTTAATCTTTCTGTAAAACATAGTTTATTTTCCTTTTACATGAACATTAATATCAGCAAGAAAGATTATATCACAACATCACTGAGTTTCCATGTACCAAAATAGTAACTGTGAATTTCCCCATCTCTTTTGGATTGGGTAGACATAGTCTCCTCAAAAAAACAGTTCTAAACTCTGCCAAGTGAGAAGAGCTGGCAAATCACCCTTCCCCAGTTACTTACAATCCACGAATTGATGCAAGGGGGAAAGTAGGAGAAGGGAATAGATTCCTAAGTCCTAGAGCTAGAGTTAAATGAGGACACCTCTCCTTCTCTCTCCTCTTCAAAGGCACAATCTCTATCTTTTCTCCATGAGTAAATGTCCTACATTTTTTCTTTTCTTTTTTTTTATTGGATATTTTTTATTTACATTTTGAATGTCATCCCCTTTCCTGGTTTCCTGTCCATAAACCCCTTATCCCATCCCTCCCCCACTCCTATGAGGGTGTTTCCTCACTCAACCACCCTCTGTCCTGCCTCCCCGCCCTGACATTCCCTTACACTGGGGAGTTGTATAGCACGACAGTATTAGTTCATTTCTGTCAGCTTCAAAGAGAGTTATAATGGCCGCATTGATGAGTCTAGTGGCAATAATCTTGGTAACAACAACAACAATATATAAAGATTAGTGAATTTCAAGTGTTCTTTATGTGGCAGACGCTCTGGCTACGTTATCACCCATCCTCGGGACCATTACACAGAGGAGGAAGTTTGCCCTTGTTGGTTTGATTGGGTTTTGTCTTGTTTTGGTTTTTTGTTTGCTTGGCTTGTGTTTTGTTTCTGTTTTGTGGGGTTTTTGTGACTAGATTTCAATTTCTATCCCAAGCTTGCCTCAAACTTGGACCTTCCAGCCTTAGGCTTCCAAGTGGTAGAATTATACCCAGCCTCAACCAAGGCATTGCTATCTTTGCTCTTTCAACAAGAAAACTGTAGCTCAAAGAGATAAATATCTTTGCAAAGACAGTTAATGGAAGAAGCCAAGATCTGAATCAGGCCAAGTTCTGCTCACACACTATGATTGTACTATGTTACACCATGTATACTTCCAGTGAGATTGCAGGATTTAATGATGAAGTAAAATGAAGAGATGTTCCTCTCCTTGACTCGGCTAGCTTCATGGTACTACAGGTCATGAGGTAAGACCGGTTGGCATTTTGTCAAAGCCAAGGAGTAACATTTTTTTCTGTACATCCCACTACTGAGTTTGACTTTGCTGGTACTATTTTCTGCTTGGTGGTAAGTGGTTTCCTTCTGGCGTGGATAGTTCAAAACCCATGATCATTGTGCACTCGCAAAAAAATGTCTGCTTTTAGCCAGAACAAATGGCATTCATCGGGTGTCTATGGAGATTAATGAAGAGCTATGGGCAGGATGGAAGAGAAGAAGGCTTTGAACTGAATTTAAAGGAAGCAGAATGGATAGGATAGGTTCACAAAGAGATACGGCTAGGTACATGGCTTGCAGTAAATAGATGCAAAGTGAAGCTAAAGCAGGTAAGGCTAGGAGAGAGAGGTCTTATGAAAACGGAGGTAGAAGTGAGTGCACGTGAGCTTATTGGAGATCTAACCTGTGAGCAAGCCTTGGAGACCTCTTTAGGCATGCGGATTGTCTAAGATGTCTTGCATTTGAGAAACAGTGATTGCTTTTAATGCTGGCAATGTACATCTAACGGAAATGTACATCAAACGTCATTTACAGAACAAGTGTTCCCCATGGACTGTGTAGATACAATAATATACAAAAGCCTAGGCTTTCTCTCAACCAAACACTCTTGTACAAAATGCAAAATTAAACACTCTCATTGCAAAATTAACTGTGTAGTCCAAAAACATCTGACATGGTTCTGTCAGGTATAAGAAGACTGTTTTAAAATGTTAAGAGTTAACTAAAGATATGTATTGTTAATATCAGAACAAGATGAAGGTCTCCTTACATCTGTTGTGTGTCATTTTTCTAGTTTTTATGGTTTTTAGAATTATTTAATTAAATATATGCTATTTTGAGAATTTGATACATGAACATATTGAGCATTGATTATATTCAACCTCACTCCCCACGCCATCTCCTCCTAGCCACCTTCCACATCCCCTCCACAACTTGATATCATCTCTCCTTTTGAAAAGTAACATACTGAGTCCAGGGAGAGTTTCCTATATGAAGTATAGGCAACATAGTAGGGCCACAATCCTGAAGTGAAAGTAACAACCCTCTCTCAGTGGCCACCAACATTCAATACTTCAGCTAGGATCTGGTGAGCTCCTACAGTCACGCTGGGGTCTTGATGGGCTTGATCTTGAGCAAGGAACAACAGCTGCTGGGAGCTCATGATTGGTGGCCCTGTAATGTCTAGAAGACGCCGTTTCCCAGTAGTCCCTCCACCCCGCAAATCATGGCTCTACGCCTTTTCCTCTACCATGCTTCCATTCTTTGTGAGAGCATGTTCTTGTTTGAGTCAAAGCTCATGCAAGTCATTCTAACTTGGCGCGTGCATGGACTGTGCTTGCTGTGTGCCCCTATTTCTCAGCACCTTTCGTGCATCATATTGAACAGCATGACAGGATCTGCTCCTTTTCTGAGTTATCATCCCACACACTCTTACCCTTTTATTATAGAGCATGGATGCATAGAAAATATGCAGAAATTTAGTATAGAAAATACTAAAAATTATATTTTCCCATCATATTGCCCAAGTCTTCCCATATAATTTCACAATTACTTCATTCGATATGAGTAGAGTCTCTCACAGAGAGGAAAAGAAATGTTTGGAAAAATAATGTAGTTTAAAACAATATTTAGAAAATAACTGAATTTCTCATTATTCTTTAATATAATTTTTGCATATAGTGTCACTCATCTAATTCTCTAACACAGGTTAAAAGCAGATATAGCCCTTGTTTTCTAGTAAACTCTTATTTAAATAGACTGATGTGGCGTGGGGAGGGGTGTCTAGGGACTTCCTTAAAACCCAACTATTAGGGGATGGAGAGATGATTCAGAAGTTCAAACATTTTCCCAGCAAGTGTGAAGATCAGAATGGATCTTCAGATGCCCAAGTAAATGTCAGGTGGGAATGGTAGGCAATCTTCAGGGTATTCCCCAGAGAAAGTTGGTTAGTAAGACGTGTCATATCCATGAGTTCTAGGATTGGTTGAGAGATCCTGTCTTAATGAACAAGGCACAAGAACAATGGAAGACGGTTCTCAAGAGCAATTTCTGGCTTCTACATGCCAATATATCCATATACATGTCCATCAACATGCAAGCATACATGCAACACACACACACACACACACACACACACACACACACACACACACACACAAACCACAGGTACTGGAACACTGGAAGAAGAAGGAAAGAAAATCAACCAGTGCTGTTCTAACCTCTTATCATTAGTTTGTAATTAAACTTTGAATTGGCTTAATTATGAGGGACGTGAGCATCTCAGGTTTCTGAGTTACAATAGGTTAGAACTGAAATTTCAGGTAACTGTGCAGTGCAAATGTTTATTTCTCATCAAGTGGGTTTGGAAAGGTTAAATGCCAAGGATAAAAGTGCTAATTATGTCATAATTAATGTTGAGGTGCCCCCCCCCCGCGCAGTGGGTAATTAGACTCTGAAACACTAGGCAATGGGTCCTTTGCTTTTGTTTGGTTGTTTGTAAATCAGAAAGAAATGTCAATCAACATAGAAAAGGACAATTGCTTGCTTGTGGTAACAAAATAGTTTCTGACTATTTTAAAGTTGACCAACACATTATGCATATTAAGGAGAAAAAAGAAATCTGAATGATTAAAGTCAATGAAATTTTGGTAAAAGTAAATGAAATTATTAACATACTTAACACACAACTATTGCTGTAAATGGGAACAATAGAAACACATGAAAACAAGTTGTCAACACTTTAATCTGGTGCCAAAAGTCTGTGCTTAGAGAATGGTTATGGTGAACTGCCACCTCAGAAGGGTCTATCCTCAGACAATGGTTCCTCATGCACAGAATCCCAATGGGGCCTGTTATCTTCTGTCAAATAAGAGATGTTAAGATAATGTTCTGCAGTTGATTTATCTTATAATTTCATGGCCAACTATTTACCAATTAAATACATTATTTACTACCTGCTCATGATGTGCCTTTTGGTTAGATGGATGGAAACAGTGTTTAAGGACTACTGGAGCAACTCCTACCAGGAAGGAAATTCTCAGTAAACTCTTATTGAATGTATGAAATAAAATTAGGCTAACTTGCTTTTCGTTTTGTTTTTCTTAGTACTGAGATCAAACCCGGGGTTTCATATACATTTGTCTAAAAGCTCTTAACACTGAGCTATATCTTCAGCCTATGGATATTTAGTAAGTGTCATACGTAGTTTGTGGAGAGATTTTTTACCTATAAAGGAAATGACAGTAACTATTATATCAGAAACAAGGTCCTGCCTTTTAGATTATTAAAAGACTGGAGATTAGTGTCAATGTCTGTTGTCTCCATGAGCGCTCACTTTAAAACTATACTTGTTTTATCATTTAGTGAGAAAATCCTGTGGACTGTTTGCTTAAGACACAGAGAAAACCAGACTATTTGGCATATGTCTGTGTGGGTTCTCTTTTGAGATGAAATCTATAATTAGAAGTGAAAAGCATCACTCTATCTCAGTATATGCTAGCCTTACTTTTCTTTAGAAGATATCAAGAAACGTTTGCTCAACACCACCCAGCAGATGGTATAGAAAGGAAAATGGTTCCATATTTAAATTTAAAGTTCCTCAGTTATTTGGGGGAAGGAGTAGGTCACTGGTAGATGTTTCAAAGAAAGGACAATAGACACAGTGATTACAAACATAATCACTTATCCCTTGAGTTAGCAATCCAGCTACCAAGCTGAATAACTTCACAAAAATCACATTCTGCTCTCTTATTCATAACATATCTGTAATAGTAGCCTGTTCCTTAAAAAAATGAATCATGGAGACTTCCTAAACCCAAAATGCAAAATCCTTTAAATAGTTCCTGTCAAATATCAGGAGCATTAAATTGCTATTAGTACCATATTTTTGAAAGTCAGCTGCATGTTACAGAAAAGAGAAATTATGCCCATAAGAAAGGATTTACAAAGCAATTACTTTCAACACATGAAATACTGGTCCCCAGCCTCAGGTCTTCATCTCTAATTTGGTTTCAAGAACAAAATTCTTTCCAAGACAATGCACATACTTCAGTGTCTAATCGTGGATGAGAAGCCAATCTTCGGTGCCTGGGGTTAAGGCTGCTGCTTACAAACCCAGCCCCCAAGCCTCATGCTAGATCAATATTCAGGTAATAAAGTAGCCACTAAGTGTTATATTAGGCTGTACTATTAAATAAATGAGAGATTGTAATAAGTCTTTTTAGAACTACAGAAATACAGCTTGTATTCAGACATAAAGAATAGAAAAGCATTTGCTATTAACCACTACTACTACTGGGAGGACCCAAATTAAATTTCTTGTGTTTTTGAACACTAACAAAATTGTTAGAGTTCAAACAAGACACTAACAAAACTTTAGAAGCTGAAAATAATTTCTCTTGGTATATATGGTTGACTTTTAAGTGTGGGGTTTTCTTACCTACACTGTAAGACTATACTGTGTACTGTGTATGTGTATGTGTGTAGGTATGTGTGTATGTGCATGTGTGTGTGCATGTGTGTATGTGTATGTGTGTGTGCATGTGCATGTGTGTGTCTGTGTGTGTGTATATGTGTGTATGTGTGTGTATGTGTATGTATGTTTGTGTGTGTGCTTGTCTGTGTATATGTGTGCATGTGCATGTGTATGTGTGTGCATGTGCATGTGTGTGTATGTGTGTGTATTTTATGTGTGTGAGTATGTGTGTAGGTATGTGTATATGTGTATGTGTGTGTGCATGTGTGTATGTGTGTGTGCGTGTGCATGTGTGTGTCTGTGTGTGTATGTGTGTATGTGTATGTGTGTGTGCATGTGTGTGTATGTGTGTGTGCATGTGCATGTGTGTGTATTGTGTATGTGTGTGCACATGTGCGTGTGTGTATGTGTGTGTTTGTGTGTGTGCATGTGCGTGTGTGTATGTGTATGTATGTGTGTGTATGTGTGTGTATGTGTGTATGTGTATGTGTGTATGTGTATGTGTGTGTATGTATGTGTGCATGTGCATGTGTGTGTATGTGTGTATATGTGTGTATGTGTGTGTGCATGTGCGTGTGTGTGTATGTGTGTGTATTTGTGTGTGTGTGTGTGTGTGTGTGTGTGTGTGTATTTACATGACAGGAACAACCTAAGCACATGCCACCTCCTTTCAGATAATCCACATAGGCATTAAATTAGTTTACATTGAGGACCATAGATATATCAGAAGTAAAGAAGTAAAAAGAACAGTTTCTCTACTCTACATACCCTGTTGTTTGATAAGAGAGGGATGCTATGATCCAGGCATCCTCGGAGCATCTTGGCATTTCTGAGGCAGGAATCCAGGAAAAGTTCCAAAAGCCAGAAACCTTTCACAGCCTTCATTGTGCTCAATTTCGAATATATTAAAAACAATTCACTACGGAAGGATGGAAGGTAAAAGTGGAGACAAAATCAGCTCACATCCCAAGTATTTAAAGTTCTTAAGATACCATCAAAATCAATGAAAACAAGGATGGCTTTGGAGAAACTAAGTGAAGAATCACTACGACCTGGAAATACTCTTAGTAGGGCTGCAGTTTGGAAATATTCAAGATCCCTTTCTGTTGGTGCTGCTTAATCCCCTTGCACACATGGCTCCCTCTAGCCTTCTGTCCTCTGAGCTGGCATGGCCACTGACTCCTGGGGCTATCTTTTCCTGAAAAGCATTAGGCAAGTGCCAGATGGCAACATGTGGTGGAACAGCAGTAAGATGTAATGGGGACACGGGATTCCAGGAATTTACTGGAGCAGAATTCAATTACAGTCCTGGCCATGCAGACATCAAGTAGATTATTTAAGTATCTGAGGCAAGTCCTTATTCTAAAATATAACACAATATTCCCAAGGGAGAACTAAAGTGCAAATAAATAAATAAAACTCCATATCCTCATCTCTCTCTTAATGTATGCCTATACTCAATGAATTCTGTTGTAAAGTACAATGGGATCTAGAAAGGACCAATCATAGATTCGAGCAAATGAAATACTTGTCATACTTAGGTAATAAGGAAGAAGTCAGTACAGAAAGTGTTTAAGAGTTCAAAGCAAAGGGTTTTTCAAAGCATTCTAGTTACCTAAGAGGTCCATTTCCGTCATGGGAAGTGTAGTCAGTGTTGCACAGTGAGGGCGAGGGGCAAGGTGCAACTCAAGCAAAGCAGTTCAGAGAATCTTGCCTGGACACTGGCACCTAAGCAGAAGATTAGTGTTCTCACTGACTTTCTGACGGTTGTACAATTTATATAATTTATCTCCACTGCAGTTTTTAACATCCAAGTTGAGGATGCCAACAAATACTTAGACTATATAAAGTATAAGTTCAATTTACCAACCTATTAATATCAACACAGCACCTGGCATAAATGCCTATGCCCTAACCGCATACTAAATATTGTAAATAAATAAATTATATTTTCACTTCCTTTGATAATAACTTCCTGGTCTCTTTCAATTAAATCTCTCAGCCACTTAGTAAACATATCCAAAACACTGGCTTATATGAAGATCTTACTTTCAGATCTTAGGATGGCACAGGTAAGAGATAAATATCAGAGTCAAGTGAACAACTCTTTTGAAGCTATATATTAAATGTAAAAACTCTGAGCCTCACTTCTAAGCAGAGGGCAGAAAGATTATAAAGAGAAAAAGACGTGAAAGAGTATTGGTTTTTTAAAAATGTGAAAATATACCATAATGCAAAGATTTATACGATGTCTCTCTTGAGATGGAAGCATGATAGAGACCCGAGATGTGTGTTTGAGAGTGTGTAGCATGTAGACATAAGTCAACACTATTTTTACACACACACACACACACACACACACACACACACACACACACGCACACACACACACATACACACTCCCCTTCCTCCAACCCCATCACTATGCTTCCTAGATCAGCAACTTCTCCGGAACTCTTGAAGCCCATTAAAATAAGGCTCAGCTAGCTACCACCTAGGAGCCAAAGAAGGCAGGAAATGACCACTGAATCTCCACAGCAAGAACAAGTTCTTATGGTCCTCAAAGACACATCCTGACTGGGCTGCTGGGAGTTCAAAGGCTGGTTCTGGGGTTATTTTAATAGGTCAGCATTTTTTAAAAAAGAAAATATACAAGCAAGGTCCTGAAGGCCATTCAGAAAAGGCCTCACTGGCTTCTTCATTAGCAGAGTGCTGTTAACTGCATGATCAGATGGTAATTCTATGAAAATCGGCCTGTTAGTTCTGGTAGCGGGAGGGGGAAACAGGTTGTGAAAAAGTAAGAGGCAGGAAAACTTAAATGCTTTTTCTTAGACTGGCCCTGACTGAATAAAGTGCAAGGAAACAAGTCTTAGGTAGTGTTGCATGTGGGAGATTTTAGAACCAGATAGCAATGAAAGAAACCCCCTCATTTCTTTGATGCCCCAACAGGTTAAATCTTGCCCAAATCCCGGAAGCTGCAGAAGCTCTGGACACTGAGACCAACACTGGTTTCCTGTGCCTGCACCCTCTTGCTTTAATTTGTAACTCCATATCCCATTTTACATGAGGAAACTAGTTCAGATATCTGGGTCTTAAAATAGTAAATGTTCATTCTAACTCATTCCCTTATTGAGACTGAAAATGTTGGTTTGCTCTTAAAACCCACTTTTAGGGTTCACTATTATTCATCTGAGCTGGCTTTAGAAACCATAAAACTTCATGCTATATTTTAAGACAATTTCATTGTCACTATTTTGAGGCAATGTTTTCTGTTTTGTCTGCACAGAAAAATGTCAAAGAATGCCAGAGAGCATCATTAGTGTTTGTATATGGTAGGGAGGAGAGAACATCTTCATCACAGTGTGCTGGCAACCTTTTGATGGTCAGTCCTGAACAAAACTATTTTGACGTATTAGCATTTTTTCAGTTTGAATTCCACTTCAATATATGTTTTGCTATGTGAAAGTTCACAATTCATGCGTGTATTCATGTGTGTGTGTGAATTCGCGTGTGCATGGATCTGCTTTTCTCTTGTGTTTATGTGCGACTGGCTGTGTGTGGAAGTGCAGAGGCACGTGAGCCACAGCACTTGTGCTGAGGTCAAAAGGTAGCCTTGAGTCTGGGACGGTGGCTCACGGGCTTGAGAACATCTGGGACTTCTCCTGTTCCTGACTCCCATCTCCCTATCTGATCACTGGAATTGTAGATGTGGCTACTATAATCATCTTTCACGTGGGACCTGTGAATATCACAAAGGCTCTCAGTTGTGACCCTCAGGCTTGCTCCACAAGTCCTTTATGGGCTGAGCAGTAGCCCCAGCTTCCCTACCCAAAGGCAGCACATACTCCCAGCTCCTCTCTCCACTCCAGCACTGGGATCACAGCAAAGGCCACCTCGGATTGTTTCTCACATCGGTGTTAGGGATCCAATCTCAGGTCTTCATACTTGCAACAACACGCTGTCAACTCTGCCATTGCCCCAGCCCTAATTCTCCATTGTATATAACTGTAGGACATGTCAAAATTGCTTTTAGACGTCCCATTTTAAATTTGTTATTATGTAAAAATGTTCCTTTGAACAGTTTGCATAATTATATCCCTTGAGTTATTTCTTGTGGTGGCACTACTCACAGTGAAACCAAGATAACTTTGAAATTTTTGTGCAAGTGTAGTTCTTCAAACGTGAGGACGTTTCTTATGTTTAAACACTCCTATGGCTGTATCTGGAACTGCATCCTTCCTCCCTGTAAGGTTTACCACCCAAATAGCACATTACAGTTTGCTGTACAGCTGTATAGAAACATCTCACTTTGAATAACTGTAAACTGTTACAGAATTCTTAATCACTCTCTCTCCCAGGTTTCTCCCAACATCCTTCCCCGGAAATGATCTGGCTGGTCTTACTTGGATTGCAACTCCCTGAACCCAACCTTTATTATTTCCTCTTCTTCAGTGACAACCCTCTGAATTCTTGTTATGTTTCCCAACTACACTCACCATCACTAAACTCTCTAGAGCTCTAGTTCTGTGTCCCATAACAGCCATCTCCTCTCTTGGCTGGGACAACTAAGTCTGCCCTGCAACCACTAGAACTCAGGTCACTTTGATGTGAGACTTCTTCCCTCGCCCCTGTAGTTTGAACTGTATACTTAAACAAGTGCCTTGCATCTGTTACAGAGGAATACACATTTTGCTAAATCTTGAAGGGCACTCAAATTTTCACCCTGCTTCAACTTTAGAGCTCCTGCTGTCCATCATCAATCCCATTCCCAAAGCAACCTTGGTAAAAGATATTTTGAGTTATGTTAGACCTCCATGTCATCTCTGAATGTTTCTCGTTTTATTTTATATAAAATCCCAATTCCTGCCTTTGATTCCAGTTCCCTGCCAAGTCCACCTCTCTGAGATCAACAAAGCTTGCTTTCTCCAGGTGGATAAATTAGACAGCATCTAAGCAGGTGTTGCCTAAGGTTCAGAGAATCCAGGAACTAAAACACTACCTCCTTCTTCTTTAGACATGTCAAATTTTTCCAAGATTCTTTCTTCATTCTTATCCACCTTCTTCAACTAGCAAGTATATCCATGAGATTAAGGTCTCTATTTACTCAAAACCTGAACAATGACTTGTGTGAGCAGGCAGGCTCTCAACAGAGATTTATGACAGAAAAGAGTAAGCTGGTTATTCAACAATGCTATGTATGCTGAGTGACTATGAAAATGCTGCCACTGCCTTAAAAGATTCTTCTAGGATTCTAAATCCACTTTGGCCATGAAATAAGTCCAAGAGAGGAACCAACATGTGTTCTACCAGTTGGAGAGCAAAGTGAATGCTCCCCAGTGGAGAGGAACCATGTACTTACTACCAGCATGCTACGTGTAAGTAAGTTGTCTGTCCTAGATAAGATGTCATGGTGGACTGCATAAATATGTCACCAAAACTGATACACACTAAAGATTTGTTTTTTTAAAACCTATAGGAGAAAAAATCAACATTACTTAGCAAATCTGATCTCTTAAAATACCTTTCTTCTCCTTAGCTCTGTGTTCCAAAAGTTAACATTTTATTTTCTCTGAAACTGCTCTATCATTTTTACTCAGGAGTTCTCATTACATGGTAATTATAAGAATCAATCTGTTCTTTTTGAGAACAACTTTTCTTTTCTTTAGGTAATTTTGCTCCTCTGTACAGCTGCATAAAGCAGGTTGGCTCACATTTTTTTTCTTAGCTATAGCACAAGAAATAAAACAACTATAATTGCCTATATAGACAATTTTAAATCTTCATAATCTCATTTTAAATGCTATCAAAGTCTAGACCTATTATATGCATATAAAATTTTATATATATGTATATCCAAATTAGCACATCTTGCCTGTTAACTTTCTTGCATTCAAAAGAAACTTACATTGCTAAGTACCTCAAAGATGAAAAGATGCTTTTGAAGACAAATATGAAAGAATAAAAAGCTGTCATTTAATTCACTGCACTTGGGTGGAAGACATGCTTATACATGTGTACACACACACACACACACACACACACACACACACACACACACACAAAATGATGAAAAAGACAGAAACTAGATGACCTCTCAGAAAAAATAGAGACACTAACATCAAAGGGATAGAAAATTATTCCTTGCTATGAAAACAAGTAAAGACATTGAAACAGGCTTCTACTGAAACACAGATAACTATTACATAGCTACAAAAAATGGCTAATGTGAGGAAGGTAGCAAGACGTACGTATTAGTAAAACACATTATTTTAATTCACACGTCAACCTATTGTCTGTGTGTGTGTATATGTGTGTGCATGTGTTTGGAAGTCATTCTGATATCAGCAACCATTAATGACAATATAGAAAGATTAAACCATAGCCTGATGGGAAAGCATCAGACCCATTTCATAGCAGATCACTACCAAAAAAAAAAATGCATGCAATACTTTCCTGAAAATGCATGCTAGGAGATTAAGATGAGAATGAAGAAGGATGTCGCTAACATTGTACAATTACGTTGGACAGTTTTAGACAATGGCCAGGCTTTTTCTACAAAGGACTCATTTTAGGTATTTCTGAGGTTACCTGAAGTTGTTTCTAGAAATCCTATATTCATTTTTCTTTGAACACAACGTTATAAAGTTTAACTTAGGAACTAAGTGAATAATTGGCAACACTAATAATGAATTTGGACAACTATCATATCCTATAATAAACTTTGTTGTAAGCTTTTGCAATTTTATCCTTAGATTTGTCTGCTTAGCTTTTTTTAAAGTCGGGTACCTAAATTCATGGAAAGAGAAAGAAATGTGCATTAGAGGACCAAAGTAAACTAGGTCATCTCTATCCCAGGTACTGGGTCATCTGGTTTGCAATGGCTCATTTCATCTTGTCATCCTACTGGCTAATTTCATAGATAAAAAACCTGAAATTTAAAATTACTTCCAAAGTCATCTCTGATTGACTGAGTGAACATACTGCCACCAGAACCTGACAGTCACTAGAAAGCCATCGACTCCTGCCCTGGTTCCTCTGCCCTGGCAAACCTCTAAGCATTCATTTCTGTTTCCTGTTTACACACATTGAGAATATTAGCCTCATTCTTTGGCTGTATCTTCACTAATACCATTGAGCACAGTTTCTGTATAAAGCA
The DNA here is from genome assembly GCF_021556685.1 of Rattus norvegicus. Classification (NCBI taxonomy): domain Eukaryota; kingdom Metazoa; phylum Chordata; class Mammalia; order Rodentia; family Muridae; genus Rattus; species Rattus norvegicus. Next base: position 207,569,833 of record NC_141535.1, on the reverse strand, counting down.
GTCATTCACAAAAGTCCAAAGAGGAATGTGTCTCTGCTAAGGAAGGTCAACTCTATTTTCTGATTGCTCATGGTGATAAAATTTTGCTCACCTTTCTTCAGGAGACATTAAGATCACCTTGTAAGTCTATGACTACTTAAAAAAAATCGATCATCAGGACTAGAGAGATGGCTCCATGGTCCATCCAGAGGTCCTGAGTTCAATTCCCAGCAACCACATGGTGGCTCACAACCATCTGTAATGAGATCTGATGCCCTCTTCTGGTGTGTGTCTGAAGACAGCTGCGGTATACTCACATAAATAAAAATAAATCTTTTTTTAAAGGAGAAATAGATCATCAAATGTTAACTGCATGGACACTGAACATCTCAAATCCAACTCCCATGTGCAAAATACATATAAAAAGTTCAAGATATTTTCCAGGAAAAATGAAAGTGGATGGAGAAATCGAGTTAAATGTGAAATATTTCATTCAACATTAACCAGAGCTTGGGGAATCTTGCGGGAGAGAGGGAGGAAGGATTGAAGGAGGGAGAGGGATGAAGCACACAACAAGAAAACCTACACAATCAACTAATCTGTGCTCATTGGGTTTCACAGAGACAGAACCACCAACCAAAGAGCATGCATGGTATTACCTAGGCCCCAAACACATACGTAACTGATGTGCAATTTGGTCTTCATGTGGTACCCCTAACAACTGTATCAGGAGCTCTCTCTGCCTTCAGATCCCTTTTCCCTAAATGGGTTAACTTGTCTAGGCTCAGTAAGAGACCCACCTAGTCCTACTGCAGTTGGACATGCCAAAGCAGGCTGGTCTCAATGAGAGACATCCCCTTCTCTGAGGGGAGGGAGACGGGGGTGGGGGAGGTGAAGTGAAAGGAAGGGACTAGAAGGACAAGAGGGAGGGGAAACTGTGATTGAGATGTAAAGTATATAAATGAACTAATTTTTAAAAATGAAGAAAATTTTTCAAATTTTATAGGAACCACACATCTAAGATAAAGTCTGTTTAGACTAATTAATACATACTTCAACTAAGTAATAAATACAGAAACGCAAGCTAACGGTCATCTTTTACATCGATGCTAGAGGTGCCTCGTTAGCGCAGTAGGTAGCGCGTCAGTCTCATAAATCGATGCTAGTCATGTTTCACTATATGAACCATTTATTTCTGTTTAATTTTGGGAAAGGACAATAGAGTTGTGTTTGATGCATAACATTTGAAATGAGCTTGGTTCAAAATCTCACTCAGCCACTTCCTGTTATGACTACTGTCATGATGATACTTAAATTAAATGAGTTAAAAATCAATGAATTAATTGTCGAAACAAAATTACCTGGTGTATAGAAAGTGATATATTTGCTAAATTAAAGTGAAATATATTAACATAGATTGAAATGAAAATTTTAGTCACACACATACACCAGGAAGAGCTGTTTTATTGGTCAAGATGAAAGTTATTTTTCCTGTACATGAGATTATGGAAGACTCTGAAAAAATAACCAGCTATTTAGAGTCATCAAATGATAATGGATAACAAAAACATAAATATTTTAATGCAATGTTTTGTTCGGTGAAAACCACCCACTTGAAAACCAAAAAAAAAAAACCAAAAAAACAAAACAACAAAAAAACAAAAACAATATCAAAAATAGACTCATCACTAAACTTTCCAATAAGTCTAATGCCCACTTCATTACATAAAAAGACTTCTTGGAAATAATATGATTCCATCTTGCATATTTATATTTTAAACAAATAACCACAAATAATTACAGGTTAATAATATTCTCATAAAAACCTTTATGGTTTGGTTATGTAAATATCTATAAACAGCAAAACCTTAACATACAAAAGTGGTCATGTCGGGGGAGGGGAATGTTTGTGCGTTCTGACATGTCCGTCCCCTTCAGTCACACTCAGTCTTACATTTGAGATGGGTCTTCTCCACAAATGGTGAGGAACTGCATTGCAATTCATTTAAACATAGCCAAACAGCTGACAGGGAAATTAAAACTTCAGATAAACAATGAATTATTTTTGGTGCATTTCTCAATCATTTCATGAGATATTCTTTCAATAAAAATAAGCTACTGCAATCCAAAGTTTTAATTCCACTGGTTGGCATGTATTTTTTTTTTCTTGCTAAATGTGACAAAGCAGTCTACTTACTGTAATACATTAAGGCTTACACATTTATTCAGTTAGTCATTTATTGATAAGTTGTTATTGGCCATTAAAAACTACCAAATGATGTATTGAGTGTTAAAATGTGCTAGTAATAGTTTTATGCTTCAAAGACTCAGCAATAAATAATACTGACAGATTCTCACTTCCTCGAGTGTTTATTTAGTAGTAATTTATAGATGAAAGCTAAATGAATTGATTGTGGATTTTACTAACATGATGTTAATTGCAAAGCTATTTTGATTAGTAAGTGCCATTGAGAAAAGTCAACATAGATGACAAGGTTGAGGAGGATCAAAGGCCACTATGGCTGTAGGATTCTGGGCAGTACAATTAATGATAGAGAAATATCCTTCATGCGAAGAGCTGGGGGAGAGGACATGAAAGGGAGGAGGCACTGACGCAAAGGACCTTGGGCAGAAGTACATTTAACTCCCACAGGCCAAGCATGAAAAAACATCTGAGTGAGGTCAGCACAGAGTTGAAGAGTGTTAGAAGTGAATCCCTAGAAGAATTGGAGACTGAGACCAAGTCTAGATACTGAAGAAGGTTCAAATCCATGATGTAGCACTTGGATTTTCTTCATGGTAGGCTGGATTTGGTTCAGATGAGAATGACAACCGACGGGATGCTTAAGGTGGGAAGGGAAATGCACTGGAATAGTCCCAGAAGTCTCTGTGTAATGTTAATGGTTGAGGGGAGAGAATTGGTAAGTAAAGAGCAAGACGAGAGAGATGACAACACTAAGCAAGGGTGACAGGTTCAGAGCAGCCTGGTGAGGCAGATGAATAGGAAGCATCGCGTGATGTCAACCCCACAGCACTGTATAACCATAGAAGGGCCACGAGAGAAGAAGGAAATTCCATCAGTTCCCAACACCATTATGTACTGATTCTATTTGTCCTATTTACAAAAATGGACCATGTCCTATGTCTTCCGCCCTCAGTTGCCTATATTGGCGTCATCGGTGGTTAGTCTCTACTTCCTGGAACTCACAGATGTCTTCAAACCTGTGCACTCCGGATTCAGTTGCTATGACAGGAGTCTTAGCATGCCGTACATTGAGCCAACCCAAGAGGCCATTCCATTCCTCATGTTGCTTAGCTTGGCTTTTGCTGGACCTGCAATTACGGTAAGAACTGACCTTCAAATTGTACTGTTCAGTCGCAGAGGACAAAAGATGGTCCAGTTTGTGTATTAAGTGAGCAGGGGGGAACAGAAAAGCAAAAAGGTGAATTCTAACCCTTCGGGAAGATCTTGTCTGGGATGTATTATATAAACTTACATTATCATGTAATTGATTTCTTAACATTGCTGGCATGTAAAGTTTAAAAAGAATACATGGTTTGCTTATATTTATACATCATTATGTAAAAGGTTTTGTAATCACACAATTATTTTTAATAGGTAGTATTAAATTCCTGATACACTTCTAAATGGTGTACTTTTCATGTGTTTGTTTGCTATTTGGATTCTAGAAAGTTGAAAATAAATAATTATATACCCAACAGTTTCTCTCTCCTCAAAAATGAATTTTCAATAACATTTATAGGTTTATTTTTACTAAGATAACACTTTATGCTGATTATAAGCAGTGAGGCATACCAACTGTAAAGAACTTAAAACTCACCTTTGGGGCATGAAAGGCATTCTCATTCTCCCTCTCCCTTTTCCTCTCCCCCCTCTCTCCCCCTTCCCCTCTTCCCTCCTCTCTCTCTTTCTCTCTCTCTCTCCCACATGCATGCATGCATACACACACATAGATAGGTAAATATACAGAATGAGATCCTTCATTTACATTTTAAAACATATATATAGAAACACTTCAATAAAATAAATTAATACAGTTATTTTTAAAATTTATTATTAAAGACATGTATTATTAAAAAACCACACACTAAAATTAGCCAGAACAAAGACTACACAGCTCAGCGAACTTCTTAGAGTTTCAATAGCTATTCGGAACAGAACCTGTGGAGCTTCACGTTTTATTTTATACATTTAGTAATGCTTTTATGCACTCATCTACCACCAAAAATAGAAAATCCATGAGAGATTAAAACTAAAAAAGCAAGTTGTTTTATATCTTCCTTCATAATGAAGATACACTCATTGCTGCATTCAGCCCATCTTCACCCCCTGTGTTCGGCTTTCTCTCTTCTTTATTCTACATGGTATACTGTATCCCCATGTATACTTGCTTATTGTATGCTGGCTACATGTGTCATGTTTTACTGGCTGCATACTGCCTATGACTGAGAGCAAGTGGTTTTTTTCTGAGATTATATAACAGTGCTTATTTTGTACATTCTAAGTTCATGTATTTACCTACAGATTTTTGTGACTGCATTTTATTTTAGAGCAGAATAGTATTCCATTTTATATACGTATAATTTTTCATTATATATTCATCTGTTGATGGACAACTAAGTTGACTGTGACTCATTATTATAGTGGCGAAGGCAGCATAAACAATGGGGTGCAAACATATCTAGGATACATTGTCGAGTGCCCTGACTATGTGCCCAAGAGTAAAGTCTTGGAGTCATATGACTCTATTTTTAAGTTTTTGAGAAATTTCCAAACTGATTTCCACTCTGACTATATTAATTTTTGCCTCTACCAAGATTTAATAAGTCTTTCCTTCTCTGCACATCTTCCCCAACCTTTCTTGACACACTCACTGATGATAGCCATTCTAACTAAGAGAATGTAATATCTTAAAGTAGTTTTACTTTTCACATTTCTAATAGCAAGGAATCCTGAGCACTTTTTAAAATGTTTCTTTTATGAAAATTATCAGTTCATTTGGCTATTTTTGGTTGGCAACTTTATTTCCTAAGCATTTAATTTATAAAACATTTGTTTTAATGTGTTAATACATATCACCAAAACATGTTTTATGCAAAGCCATTAATAAATAAGGTTACCCAAGTCTTTCTGCCATTTCTTCTAAGCCCGCACTACTGGCCTAAATGACAAGAAGCATGTTTCCAGGGTGATAGCATTTGCTCATACCAGAAGGAACCTTTGCTCTTCTCCAGTCCTTTCATTATACTCATAAATGTTGGGCAAATATTATAAAATTGAAACGCATGCTTAAATGGAGATTTATGAAATTCTCTCATACACTGGCCTTTTGAGTTTTGGTACATCAGCAGTTTTTAAAAGCTTTTGTGTAGACCTCCTAAACTTCATACTTTTGTATAACCACTATTGTGTATCCAAAGTACTACTCTTATAATAATCATATTGTTTATATTACAAATATATTGAATAAAATATTTCAGTAAAATAATTAAAGCCAAATTTGTTCAATTTGTAAATTAATGTTATTGAACCTCCTGTGAATTCAGGGGGATTAGAATTATTAATTATATATGTGGAAGCCAAGAAAGAAAGCTTTTTATAACCTTTTTTATTTTTATTATCTTTTTGAGAAAGCTTTTTAATGGATGATATTTCCTCAAATAGTAGTGCCTTCCCATCATTTTGCTTAGTCATTTGACCATAGCAGAAAAACATATTTGTTTTAAACCTATCATATCAGAAAAGATTTCTCAGTTGCTATTTTCCCTACCAGAATATTTTATCACATGTACTGGGGACAATGACCTTGGCCTCATCACAATGTCCCTACTTCTCTTGACTGCCTTGATTCCAATCATAAACTCGCAATACACAAATTAGGGGTGCTTTCTAGGGCTTTGTGGCTTGAAGACCTGAGAAATCAATAGAGATCTACCACCCTTCCACTCACTGAGGGGACCTGGGGAGCCCAGTGCCATCTCCTTCCATGGGCATTTCTATAGGGTCTCCATCTTTAATGCTTCTTAATGTAAAGAGAAGTAAGTCAAGATGTTTTTATTATTAAAAATGCCCCCCAATGAAGGCTTTCAAGGTATCAGTGGTGTTTTTTCTTCAACAATAGTTTCATAGACATCCAGAGAACAGTATTGAGATGAGCTTTGGTATCCCTACACAGGACAGAATCTGACAATCCTCTCTTGCCAAATATATATATAATTCTTCTAGTTTTGTTCTGATTTCATTGTTCTTTCTGTTTTTGAGGCCTTCCCACATAAAAATGTGGTTTTCTTAGCACTGAGTGGGTGACAAGTCGAGAAGGCAATAATTCTGTCTATAATCTTACTGCCAACTACCTCCTTATGTCCTTCCTCCTTCCCTTTCCTCAGAGTGAATGTGAACAGTCTCTAACCTCTGACCATCAACGTTGCTGGGTTTATTTTCATATTTGTAGCTGAATAAACTTATTATAAAATTAGTGTCTTCCTGGAAAGTAGGAAGAAAAGATATAGTTCATGTGGCTTAGATTTTACAGCAGACTGGTATAAGGAGAGAGGCTAACTACAAAGAACAGAGAACCCATTTCTAAGTCTCATCTCAAGGAACAATGTTGGAAAATATCAGTCAAAAAGTATACATAGTTAATTCAGTATTGAATAATAGAGATAAATCCCCCTTCTATGACTTCTGTACTGACTTTAAAACATACCATGTGGTATTTTTTTTTGGTTTATTGTCAGAATTCCTTGGGGAACATTATATGAAAAATTTGTATACAAATTAAGTCATTACCATGACATGCACATCACATTACCTATGCAGTTAAATATAATTAAGGGAGCTATAATTTTCAAGCATTTTGTAAAACAAATAGAAAATGTTAATGAGGACATAGAAACTCACACAGATAAATGTAACCCTCACCATTATCCAATCCTATGTCCATTCATGATCATTGTAGTGACATGATCTTCTGTGTCTTAGAGACTTAATCTCTTGAAACTCTACTTTCCTCAACTCTGCACATTTATGAAAATCACTATCTAATTTTCACAGAAATTTATTGGAGATAATGCTCTTAAATATTTGAATTTTTTAAGATTTATTTATTATATATAAGTATACTAAAGCTGTCTTCAGACACACCAGAAGAAGGCATCAGATCTCATTACAGATGGTTGTAAGCCACCATGTGTTTGTTGGGATTTGAACTCAGGACCTTTGGAAGAGCAGTTAGTGCTCTTAACCACTGAGCCATCTCTCCAGCCCTTGAAATCATTTTAATAAATAAGTCATAAATTCAGACCTTGTTTGTATTATAAGTAGCAACTTATATTTTCAGGGTAGATAGAACCATAAAAATAATGAACACAAATCCCATATTTTGAGATACAATGCTAAAAAAATGAGATAACTAAGAAGTGGCTCTTCCCTTGGAGGGTCCTGGTTTAAGGAGAGGCAATCCACTGAATGAGTAGCATGTGATGTAATTCAATAAATCTACTCTAAGGAGAAAGACAGGGCACCAAGTGAACTACATAGAAGGTGATTCAATTCTTGTTAGGATACAATAAGAACCTTAAAAGGAAAAACTTCCTGAATGGAAGGACAGCTAAGTAACTCTGAATTCTTTCACTGGTGTTATATTTCTCAAAGTCCCACAGCAACTGTGGGACTATGTGATGTCCCACTGCTTATATCTTAAACACTCTTGACTCGCCTTCTTTATCTACTGATTGGTCTAATTATTGTATGGTTCTTTCTCTATTGTAAACATGCACTCTTAAAGCTTATCCCTCACAAAGACTAGCCACTTATGTCTTGTCATCTGCATTCTCCAACGGGATAGCCACTTACTTACCATGTGGCTTTTTCAAGTCTAAATATATTTAGTTTAAAAACTGTTTACTGTAACACTATTAACATTAAATATTGACTCCATTCACAGTGCCTACATTTCCAATCTTTGGTGTCTATATGTGAGTGGTGTCTAACACATTAGCTAATACAAGTCGTACTTCTAGCCAGAAAGCAATGTGTGTGCAATGACTACACTCAATGGTACTTTTCTAGTCAGACATGCTTTCTATGTCTTCTTCCTCCTGCTAAATTAAAAGTTGTTTAACTGACCAAATCTGCTTATCAAATGTCCCTGATCCTCTCTATACTTACTTGATTTTTCTGCGACATCGTGGCATTGATGTCAAGATTCTCCAAGCTAGAGAATCAGTCACTGTGCAGTTGATTGAATCACTGTGTGTAATAGGCAAAAAGCTAAAGGCTGATTGATGTAATCAAATTGAAATTCTGAGGTATTTTCATACATTTGATCAACATATAGGAGTGGATGAGATCCAGCCTGTGCACAATTTGATTATTTTCCATTGCTTGCTGAATCCCCAGGATAAATTGCTTGGGCTTCTGAAAATATTTACATTTTCTTCTTGTTGAATTGGTGATGTGTGCAGGGATGAAGCATGGTTTTTGTGTGTTAGTGCGTAGGTATTGTGATACTCCTGCTAACAGTGTGTGGTCTTTGCAGATCATGGTGGGTGAAGGGATTCTGTACTGCTGCCTCTCTAAAAGAAGAAATGGAGCTGGATTGGAGCCCAACATCAACGCCGGGGGCTGCAACTTCAATTCCTTTCTCAGAAGAGCCGTCAGATTTGTTGGTGGGTGTGAGGAGACAAAAAGAACGAAAAGGCTTTTTCGTAGAGAAATGCCATGTCTAATTACAGATATTATGCCCGTAAACCTGTAATTTCGATGTATACATTCAGTCTGTGATGAGTTTTACATTATACAGGAAACTGTTTTTTAAAAACAGAATCTAGGCTCTCTCTTGAAAATGTGTTATTTAGAGTCATGGCTCTGGTTTTGTGAGCTAGCAAATAATAATAATAATAATAATAATAATAATAATAATAATAATAATTCATAGCATTTTGCCAAACTCTGATTGAAGCATAAATTTCCTTTAAAATAGTTTCAAAGAGTTTTAGCCTTTAGTTTTTTCTAGGGCAAAATGAAAGAGTAGAGGCAAGGTCCATGCAGCCCTGGCTGGTATCAAATTATGATGTTGCTGAGGCTGACCTGAACCCCTCCGCTTCTGGACTCTGCCTCCCCAGTTCTAGAATCACAGGTGTGTGGCTCCATAACCTTTTTGTTGCTTTAAATGGAGAATAAGCGTCAGTGAGCCATCATAATTGGCAGTTCTTGAGAAATTAATTTATTCACATAACCGAATCTATTCTCAGTAGTTTTATCCTGAAGTCACCATGTTTGGAAATGTCACAAGAGATTGCTGCAATCATGGTTATTTTTTCTTGGATAATATATCTTGTCCCCCCCTCACTTCACCTTAAATTTTTTAATGAAGTCTATAAAAGAAATTACAGGCCTGAGTAAGCAGGCTCTGAATCACAGTAATTCCTAAATCACAATTAGTATGGGGCCATCTTAATGTAGTTGGAGCCATAGACTTCTTTCTCCTTTTTTTTTCACTGATTTAAGCAGTTATCCACAATACCAGACAACAAACTGAATGTTTTAATCTCATCCCAGCAAGTCAATAAAGGTTATTTTTACCTTATATAATTATTACTTTATATTATATCATTATATTAATATATGATTCAACCTTGAATTATGTTTTCCTTATATTATTTTGACCTTATACTCCATAGCATGTCAGCATAAAGAAATTGGCAGCTTCATGTAATAATATCTCATATATAATTAAATTAAATCTTCTCTCCCAAGACGAAAAAAAAAAATACTGGCTCTGAATAGTTCCCCTAACTCTGCTCTTTAAAGTTATCTTTTCATAATTGCATCAATACCGTTAAAAAGCCAGTAGTCCTCTTAGCAACATTTGACTCCAAGACCCAAAACTGAGCCCAGAGAAATGTTCCCGTAATAGAATATAACGCTACAGACGAGGGAGTGTGTACTCTGAAGTGTTCTCAGCAGCCTCACCCTCCCTGAGACTGCAGAGTTCCATTTTCCAAAGGTAAAATAAGTTGATTCCCATTCTATTCAGTCTTTACCCAGGCCCTGCAAATCTCAGACCACACTGCCTGCTCTTTGTGCTCAACACACAGTGATCTATGGTACCCAGTATCAAGAATGAATCCTAGGGAGCTAGAGAGATGGCTCAGTGGTTATGAGCACTTACTGCTCTTCCAGAGGACTAGAGGAGCTTGGTTCCTAGAACCCACATTAGGCAGCTTACAACTGCCTGTACCTCCTGTTCTAGGCGATCTGACTCTTCCCCCTGCTCTCCATGAGCATCCTCACACTACTGCCCACCCTCACACACCTACACATGAGTTTACCACAAGGATAGAGCTTATTCACGCCTCTAGGAAGTGGAATGCAGAGATGAACTTTCTGTCATAAATCCCCAGTGTCAATGACACCAGGGCTGTGCCAATTAGAGGACAATCAACTGGAGAAGAGGAACGCAAAATGATGTGTACAGTTTAGTGCTGCTGGTCTGGAGGTGGTGATGGGGTGCCTCTCAGAATGACGCTGTGAGTGACTCATGAGTCAGCAGTTGAGTCAGAATGAGTCCAGGAGTCCAGACAACCTGGGAGGAAATGCAAGTTCTAGATCACATCTTGGAAGGTACTACTCACAAGATGAGCCAAGCAAGTGACTTCAAACAGGCATACAGCTGGAGGCGTCATAGTTTATGAATAGTCCCAGAAGATAAAAGAGTGGAATTTCGGCTGGAGATGTAGAATATCATCACCAAATAAGGCAGCTCCCACTGTTTCTCAGGTTGTTTGGTTATTACCACAAAGCCTGCCTTCCCCCTTCTTCGCTTAATTAGCATTCTAAGGAGGATTGGGTTTCATAGAGAATGAGACTATGGATCCTGGGGGATTTAGTAACTGTGCCTGGAGTTATAGACAATGGTGAGAAAAAAGGCCGAATTACCCAGAAATGCTCAGAAATTTTAAGTTATTTTTTAATTGGTTATGTGCATCATATTACAAATTTAAATGACTTTTTATTATATTACTTCTTTGACAACTGTATATGTTATATTTAATACATACCAACTCTTCTTACCTCCTTAGTTGATTTTGTCTCCTTCCCATCCCTGTCAACTCCCCCTCCTCCCTCAAAGTTCTTCTCCATGTTGCTGAAGTATTTAGCTACTGAGGGCTCTGCAGTGGGGGCAGTTGCCTTAGTTGCAAATCCACCAGATTCCAATGAACAGTTCCAAACCCACGATCACAGAGATGGCCTGAAGAAGTTCGGTTGATCACAAGACAAAAAAGAATTAAACTAGTAGCATTTTTAATTCTACTACATTTCTCCTACTCTGTCCCTTTCTAATCATTTCTCAAATTTCCCCAGGTAGATGACAAGTGACCTTTGGTAAACCATGTTAAGTATTGACCTTAGGCGCTGGGGGCCATAGCTCATCAATTAAACACACACTGATCTTGCAGAAATCCCAGTTTCTGTTCTTTAGCACCCACATCTGGCCACTCACAACTCCCTGTAACACCAGCTCTCAAAATCTGACACCTTCTTCTGTGCTTTGCAGTTACCTGTGCTCACAGGCGAACAGACCTACAGACACGCTTAATTAACACTAAGTAGTTACATATAAAGGTTATACCCTGATTAACAAGATTGACTACAGTGTACTTACTACTTGGGGAATTCTCAGTGTATTATGTTGCACTGGAATATCAACTTAGTTTAGAAAATTTCTCTATTATATTAGAGAAAAATGGCAGCATTCTATAAGGTCACATATGCATAAATACAGTAAGCACGGTTTAACACTAGCAGAAACCCCTCTTCAGCCAGTGACTTGATAACAATGTTTCCGTTTGTTTCTAGGTGTCCACGTGTTTGGACTGTGCTCCACAGCTCTCATTACGGATATCATACAGCTGTCCACAGGATATCAGGCACCATACTTTCTGACTGTGTGCAAGCCCAATTACACCTCTCTGAATGTATCCTGCAAAGAAAATTCCTACATCGTGGAAGACATTTGTTCGGGATCTGACCTTACAGTTATCAACAGTGGCAGGTTGAAAACAACTCTAAAACTATTCCACACTAATATTTGTGTCATTCCATCCTTGTGCCATTTAAGCATGCCATTTTCAGTCACAATGACCTTTGTTTTACTTATATTTTCAATACAATAATCTCTTCGGCAACTTTAACACAGATATGGGCTAGTAGCATGTTCCAAATCCTTCCCTGAAAGTCTCCAAATTTCAGTTTCATAGTCTTGCTACAGAATCTCTGTCACTGAACCCATTTTTTATAATCTATGACATCAATGATCCCTTATAGACAGCAGTCAATGTTGGACTCATTTATGTCAAATACCAAAAGTCTGTGCTATACCACTTCTGTATCCTTTATTTAAAAATTAGGGAAATTTTGCAAATTAGGTGAAGTTTGCGAAGGAGTAATTCCTGCAATAACATCTCTTTTCTTTGGATGAACACAGTAATGTTATCAGCTCCTGAACTTACACTTCAGAAAGTTAAGAATATGAAACTCAAAAGCTACTAACACATTGAAATCTTTTCAATCAACGAAGTTAGATAAACTTAGAGAGGAATAAGTTCCTGAGATGCTCAAAAGAAATAATTAGCAAGATGCAGAACACTAAACAATTATTCTGAAAATTATATTTGTTATTTAGTGACTTCCCATCGAAGGAAATTCCATGGACCTTTCAGTAATTTTGAATCTACATTAAAGAACCATGCCCTGAGTTCTTTCTCGATTCTTCTACATTCGTTTGTACTGAATTGCAGCCATCAAAATAATTAGAAAAACAACATCAATGACTCTTTTTTCCATGTTTTTCTTCCATTGAAAGAAATTCTTTTACTGTGTATCCTTTTATGTATGTGTTCCCCTAACCAGTGTTGTAAATAAACCTTGCTCCCTACCCTGTTAAATTTAAGAAAATTCTCTGTTGTTTTAGAAGTAACAGTCATGTTTCAGTGGACTAAGCAGAGAAGCAATTTGTTAAAACTGGACTTTCCTTACACAGTTTTAGAATATAAAAATACATTAAAATCTACTGGTATAGAAAAATAATTTTATTACTTAATGTAATAATAATTAAATACTTAATAAGATGGTTATCTTGGAGCATAAAAAAGTTTAAAACATCAAAGTCCTACATTTTATGAATTTTCACAGTGAACGTCTATAGTTATAACCAGAGAGTAGCTACATTTTCCAGCTCAGTTCAGACTTTATCTTGCATGCTCCTTTACCAACCTGATAACTATTTTCTACCTCCTGTCCCTTTAATATTTACTGAGAAGTACATCACTGCTATTCTTTAATGCTGATGGTGACCAGGAATACTCCTGAGGGTAGTAAGTCATTCTGGTTTTCTCAGTAAACTAGATAGGAATTAAGATAATGGCTTCTTGCTTCGTGGCTTTGAGTTGAACATTGTACTCAGTGTCCTTGAGATGATTGTTGGCAGCACACTCAAAACTAAGGAACATAACTTGGCTGTCTTCCTTTGACAGAAAGTCATTCCCGTCCCAGCATGCGACCCTCGCTGCCTTTGCTGCTGTGTATGTGTCCGTAAGTATCAGGGTTTCTTGTTAAACTGTGACCTTTAGAAAAACTGAGAAACAAATGTTTCCTCCAGGTGACCGATTACAATTTATCTGTGCCTCCCTCTAATACAAATAACATCTAAAGCAGTTATCAGATGCTACCTAGAAAAAAGATATAAGCAAAGATTATTTTTCACAGACAGTCATTATACTTGCTTTTAAAGTATTTTAATACAATACTTGGTGGCAAGATATTTATAAAATATATGAAAATCACCAAAATCAAAGACCTTTGATTGAATGTGCAGAAAACCAGATAGGAGCACAGATTTCAGTATTTATATAACAATGGTGACTTCTCGGTCGCTGTCAGTATGAGAAGTGTTATACAATGAAGAGCTCTTGTGTTTGATTGACACAGCCTGTGGAGTCATTTGTGAGACAAATGGACTAAAATGTGGCAGATAAGAGAGGGTTGAGGACTCTCTGGTCAAATCTAGACTGCTTCAATGTTTTTCAAACTTTCCTGTGATTACACAAGAGCTCTGTTGTTCATTCCATGAATGTGCCCTACATTTCCCTCCTTGGCCGGCTGAGAACTTGGCCACGGCACGTGGAAGGGTGAACAGTACCTCGAGTGTACCAGTCAGACATCTGAGTTGAACTTTTTGTTTGCTTAGACTTTTCTAACACAGTGGCCTTTCTAGCGCACTTAACTCCTTGCTTTCATTTTAAAGATGTACTTCAATTCCACATTAACTGACTCCTCCAAGCTCCTGAAACCTCTCTTGGTCTTCACATTTATCATCTGTGGAATCATCTGCGGGCTAACACGGATCACTCAGTATAAGAACCATCCCGTCGATGTTTATTGTGGCTTTTTAATTGGAGGAGGAATCGCGCTGTATTTGGTAAATGGCATTATTGTTATTGGGTGAAGTGCAGTGTAAGACAGACAGGCTTGCAAGGGATATGTTGTGCAATACGTTACTCATACTGTATTTCATATTCATAAAACAATCATGGGGGGATCTTTATTCTACATCAAATTATACTCTACTTCCAATAAAATAATTTAGTATGTTCTTCTTGTGAGACATAATTAAATTGAGAATCATTGCATTTCAGTTTTAAAGTAAGCATTTGAGATATATATATACATATATATATGTGTATATGTATATATATATATATATATATATAGAGAGAGAGAGAGGGGGGGTATAGCATGAACATTGAAAGTTTATACATAAGGAAAGTGAAAAGAAGTAAAAGGAGAAAGAGTGGAATAGTGAAATTTTAGAAAAAGTTGCAGTAATTTTCCCACCACCACAAATGCGCTAAATGTAGCTATGTTCCAACAAACAAGGAATTTCTATCATTTTTCTGTCTCTCAAACATGCTAAATTTCTTCAAAATAAGTATCTGCATTATAAGGAAACTGATAGCACATATTGAACATAGTCATGCGTGCATTCTTCATTCATCTTAAGTATTCATTATCTCCCCATTGCCATCCATCATAAAACAAAGGACGTGCCCCTCGGAGTCTCATAGCACGAGGGTCAGCACAAATGGTACAACATGCTTAGTGACAGAATGTGGTTCTATAGCATGGACCACTGCCAAAGGAGAATCAGGAAGTCTTTCTAGAAATGATATGGTAAAGGTAAGAGAGTAGAAATCATATTCAAGGAGAGATTATCACACAAAGAGACGGACATGAGAAATAACAGCTGCACAGAAAGGGGAGGGGTAGAATGAGACATGGTGGCCAAATCTGTAGCTTGGAAGACAGGACTTATGGCAGCCACATCAGTAGACCAGGTAAATAATCAACGTAATAGATTTCTAGAGAGAAAGGCACTTGAGGGGCTCATGATGAATCAAAAGGCACTTAAATAGTTGTGTCTGAAGGACAGAAAAGCCATGAGAACTTTGTAAGCCAGGGACATTACTTACAGAAATGTCACTGTGGTTATTCAGGGCATGTACAATTACCAGGGCACGGAGTCAAAAAGAGCCAAGGATAACCAATATGCAGGTGACAAATAGCAACAGACAACAAGAAAGAAACTAAAAGGGGCTGACAGGAATAAACATAAGTTGCCCATAACCACAGTTCTTAGCTACGTGATCTTGGTGCTTGTAAGAATGGAATTACAAAAAAAAAAAAAATTCATGAAAAAAATTTATGAAGTGTGCAATGATTCTGTCTTTAGAAAAAAGTAGAGCCAGTGATGAAACATTGAATTTCACTGTTACATGCTTTCTTTAGAGACAGGAGAGGGATCACACTGAAGTCATTGGGTAATAAGGGCACATAAGCCAGGGTAGCTACAGGAGTGCCAACTGGAAGTGAGTGAATGCTACAAGAGAAAGAGAAAAGAGCTTCCACTTGTCCTCATTGTGTGTCCCTTGCACTCATGTAAGACCACAGTACCCTGACTTTACATGAGTTTTACAACCAACCCAAAGGCTGTGGGTATGACGTTCAACACTTCAGAGCCACTCAGAAACTTGACCCTTTACCTACAGAATGAAGATACTGAAGTAAAGCTATAGCTCAGTAGTAGAGCACACAAGCACTTGGTTAGGTTCCCAGTGCCACAAAATTAATTAATTAATTAATTAACTAATTAAAAGGAATAACTGCTTGTTTCACATTTCATTCAAAATGAGTTAAATCACTATATTACCATTTTTAGCACTGTATATTATACAATAGGGTCAGAACCTGCCGTTCAGTGGAAGATATTCTCAGACACACAAATGAAATGCACCTATTAATAGAACATTAGGCAGTCTTTGTGGCAAGAGCACCAGTAGATACATTTGAAAGAAGGTATTAATGTCTTGATAGGATGTCCTAGGCAATGTTCATATGTTCATGCCTATAATCTTAAGAGATTCAAGCAGGAGAATTGCAAATGCAAGGCCAACCTGGTCTACCTAACAAAGTCTTCTCAAAAAGAAAAAAAAAGGTAATTTACATATGATGGCATATGCCTAAAATCTAACACTTGAGAGGCAGATATTCATCTGCTGCAGGTTTGGGGACCAGCCTGATCTAACAAATCCCAAGCCAACCAGATTGTCGTAGTGATGTCCTGTCTATACACACACACACACACACACACACACACACACACACATCACAGAGAGAAAGAAAAAAGAGATGGACAGACAGAGTGTCAGAGAGATTTTATTCTATTTGGAACATTATTATTCTTAACATATGCTGCTCCTTGCTTGGTGTCAAGCATTCTATAAAATATTAAAATCATGAAGTTGCATTTCTTAGGCTTAAAAATTAGACCCAGTCTCCTTCAATTGAAACTATCTCACAGGCAGGCACCTGCTTCACCATCTCCTGTAACCAGGAGAACAATTTTGAAACTGAAACTTAGCCTTTCCGAACCTAAAACAAATAAAAATGCTGGACTAAATATGAAGACAAAATTGAATAAAACTTGGCCCACATCGGTACACAACAGTGATGTAATCCAACTTCCCCACTTGAAGGTCAAGTTTACAGCAGAAGAGCAAGGCCAACAACGGTGTGATTTGAAACAATATATATGTCCTCATTTCCAAACCCCACGTGGGGTTTTTATGAATGATCCACTGTTCTATTTTCCTGCAGTGCTGCTGTTTGCCATCAGAAGGTATGATTGAAAGCGGAACATAAATCATTCACACTGCTTGGACTGTTTCTCAAAAAGAAGCTCTCGAGTCCAGGAAAAAAAAAAGAATAGCTTTGGAACGCGGGGGGAAAAATGTCCTTATTTCTTTCCTTGTCTACCTTTTCAAAATATACACACAGGATGACAATCACATCTGTTGGGACTGAGAAGATTTGCCGTATTTCTGAGCAATTAGTTCAGTGGTCTAGACAGTTAAAAGCACTACATCCACCATCACCACCACCACCACCACCACCACCACCACCACCACCACCACCACCACCACCACCACCACCGGAATAATTGCACTTTTCATTGCTTTATTGGTCTGTGACTTATGCACAGTGCCTGCCTCAATTATATGTTCCTTTGGGCATTCTAGGGGAACTGTGATTTATTGCGCCTTCTAGTGTGTGATATCTGTTATTTTCCCTCCAACCCTAGGGCCTGTATGCTGTAGGGAATTTTCTGCCTAGTGAAGACAGCATGCTTCAGCACAGAGATGCCCTCAGGTCACTGACAGACCTCAATCAAGACCCCAGCAGGGTTTTGTCAGCTAAAAATGGTAGCAGCGGTGATGGAATTGCTCACACAGAGGGTATTCTCAACCGAAATCACAGGGATGCAAGCTCCTTAACAAATCTGAAGAGGGCCAACGCTGACGTAGAGATCATCACTCCTAGGAGCCCCATGGGGAAGGAGAGCATGGTGACCTTCAGTAACACGCTGCCCAGGGCCAACACCCCGTCCGTGGAAGACCCGGTGAGAAGAAACGCGAGCATTCACGCCTCTATGGATTCTGCCCGGTCCAAGCAGCTCCTTACCCAGTGGAAGAGCAAGAACGAGAGTCGCAAGATGTCCCTGCAGGTTATGGACTCTGAACCAGAAGGGCAGTCACCACCCAGGTCCATAGAAATGAGGTCCAGCTCAGAGCCCTCGAGGGTGGGGGTGAATGGAGATCACCATGTCCCGGGCAATCAGTACCTCAAGATCCAGCCTGGCACAGTTCCCGGGTGCAACAATAGTATGCCTGCAGGGCCACGTGTGTCCATCCAGTCCCGCCCTGGCTCTTCCCAATTGGTGCACATCCCCGAGGAGACCCAGGAAAACATAAGCACCTCGCCCAAGAGCAGTTCCGCACGGGCCAAGTGGCTGAAAGCAGCAGAGAAGACCGTGGCCTGTAACCGGGGCAACAACCAGCCACGCATCATGCAGGTCATCGCCATGTCCAAGCAGCAGGGCGTGCTGCAGAGCAGCCCCAAGAATGCCGAAGGTAGCACGGTCACCTGCACAGGCTCCATCCGCTACAAAACCCTGACTGACCACGAGCCGAGTGGCATTGTGCGAGTGGAGGCTCATCCCGAGAACAACAGGCCCATCATCCAGATTCCATCGTCCACCGAGGGCGAAGGCAGTGGCTCCTGGAAGTGGAAAGCTCCGGAGAAGAGTAGCCTGCGCCAAACCTATGAGCTCAACGACCTCAACAGGGACTCGGAAAGCTGCGAGTCCCTCAAAGACAGCTTTGGTTCTGGAGATCGCAAGAGAAGCAACATCGACAGCAATGAGCACCACCACCACGGCATCACAACCATCCGCGTGACCCCAGTGGAGGGCA
The DNA here is from genome assembly GCF_021556685.1 of Rattus norvegicus. Lineage (NCBI taxonomy): Eukaryota > Metazoa > Chordata > Mammalia > Rodentia > Muridae > Rattus > Rattus norvegicus. The sequence continues at coordinate 207,550,960 of NC_141535.1, read as the reverse complement.
GCGAGATAGGCTCAGAGACGCTGTCTGTATCCTCCTCACGCGACTCCACCCTGCGCAGGAAGGGCAACATTATCTTGATCCCTGAAAGAAGCAACAGCCCTGAAAACACAAGAAACATCTTCTACAAAGGAACCTCCCCCACGAGGGCTTATAAGGATTGAGTGACCGCCCTTCTTGTCATCATTTTGGTGACATCCCCACCCCCACCCCAAGACCACACATTTATTATAGTACCTTGTGCTCTTTTGGGTATTTTGTTGTTGTTTTGGTTTTGGTTTTTTGTTTTCTTTTCTAGTGGATATGGAGAGCCTTCTTGCCCAACTAGATTGTTCACCATCAGCCTGGAACTCTCACTGACCCACCACAGAAACCGTGGTGATTTTCCACCAAGGGAAAGGAAAAGCACAAAGCAAGACCCGAACTAATCTCATCATCTGAATAGTTCTTAAGGCCTGTCACTGAGACTTCGCAGAGGGCAGTATTAGGATAAAGTGGTCTCCTCCGATGTATAGTATTTAACTTTCTGAATGTGCCAACTTTGAAGTTTCTTTTTTTTTTTTCATTATAATTAGCGGTGGGAACCCAAAACACTACAGGTTTCCCCGGCAGCAGAGGCCACGCAGTATTATATAGTATTTATTTTTGCAGACTCTGCACCAGAAGAGCAGACTGGGCGGTGCTGATTACCACAGTACATCTACCATTTCAACTCTCAGACTCTGTGTAGCTGTGAGAGAGTGATGTACAACCCCCTTGTCAGAGAAATGCTACTTCATTCAGAAGACGCCAGTGACTTTGTGGTAGCATAGGCCATTCTTGGCTTCCCTGTAGTGGCTCTCTCACAGTCAAAAAGAAAAAAGAAAGAAAAAACTGGACAGGGTTCTGAGCATTTCTTTGAAAGATTCTTTGTTTTCAACATTTGAAAGTCTGTAGGGATGTTTTCGGTGAGACGGAACAACTAGTTCTCCGCATCGTTTTTCTGCTTTTTATTTAAGTATTGGTAATGCTGGTTTCTGGTATCTTTTTTTTTTTAGTGAGTGCATTTGCATATTTAAAATACATTGTTTTAGAGAATATTTTGAAATTATTATAATCACATTTTCCATTTTGTGGCTTCATCTTAGTTTATTAAGTTTTTTGAGGTTATGCACACCATTCTTCTATTTTAAGAAAGCAACAGTGACCATTTACATTCCTTGTGCAAAATACACTGCTTCGAGGTCCTACGCAAGAAATATGAGCCAACGGTTGAAACTGTGCGTTCCATTGCCAGATACATTGGTCACATTCAAGATGTCTCCAATCCGATGGCATAGGTTATCACATCAGTAAGCGATCCCCAAACTTCATTTTCTTCCAGAGCATTTCATTTTTGTGTTATCCTGATAATCACCATATGGGAGCCACCATGGGGGTGAGCTTGACTCCCTTCCCTGACACACTTTTAACTGGACACCAACAGTAAGGACCTAAGCAAAGGCTAATTGATAGATAGAAGTGTATCACAGCATACATTTAGAAAGTGTATCTTCAAAACAGCAGACCAGGCAAAGCTTTTGTGCTTAGAGTACTATTGACAGTTTTGGCTGCCTGTCTTGAATCTAGAACCTTGAGCCAAAATCAAAGGAAACCATACTGTTGATAGCAAGAAGATTACCACAAGATATTTTTGAAGTGTTTTCCCAGGTTAGATGTTTAAAGAGTGGAGACATATATTTGGTCCTTGAAATTTGTTATAAAACCTTTCTCATGCCATGTCTTAAGAATTATAATGGACACTTGATGATTGCCAAGAGGGGGAGCAAAAACAGCGAGCAGCAGAGCTGGTTGGTCTGAACTCAGTGCAGCTTTCAGTGAGAACAAAAGCTGTCCAGCAAAGAGTCACATCATTCATTCTCTAGCCTCTCCATTCAAAGGGCAGAGCTTTTTTTTTTTTTTTTTTTAAGAAAACTCAACCTCTTAAGGCATTAGGAATTTAGCTGAGACCAGCAGAATTGAAAACTCTGGCAATAAAATATAGGCTCAACCATAACCCTTCTGGCAAGTTCCTTCTCAGAGAAGGAAGTGGGAGTAAAATGTGGCCTTCCCCACTTCTCTTACATCACCACTGTCACAATGTCCCCGCTGGCCCGGCCAGTTCCTAGAGGGAAGGGTGGACTGGTTTTAGTACTCTGGAGAAAAAAAAAACCAAGCTGCAGTATTTGAGGTGCAGTATGATATTTCCTAATCTTTCCTATTTCTTAACAAAAAAGATTTTAAAGCACTTCTCTAGTCATTGAACTTTTGTTCTTTACATACTATTGATATATTCTTTTTCTACTCAAAGTGCCAAAGGCTACAGTTTTTAAACGACTTAACAAATTGTACCACACTGTTAAGGAACTATAACGATAGACACTAGAATTCAGACCTCTGCATGTATATTTGATAACACATCTTTTGTAAAAAATAAATAATTACAAAAAATTTGTTTACATTCCACTGGTACCTTAATTTAAAAGAAATCAGACTAACAGGTGGTATCTCTTCTTAGTGTTCTATTTATCTTACTTGCTAACGAGAGCAATTCTTCTTTTGTTAGGCTGTGCTTTATTGATGAAACCGAGTATTGAATAAAGAGAGTTAATTATCTTTTTAAAGTAAATAAAACTATGAATATATAATATATATGAAGTATCGTGTTTAATAAAAATGTTATGCAATGTTTTCCAAACTGATAAAGTTTGTAAAGTGCTATAAATGTATTTTGTTAAGTACAGATCAAAGCTATCGTGTGAGTATATTGTGCTGGCATCATAGAAATAAAGATTAGATTTCTTCATCAAAAATAGAATGGCTTGGGTTTTTATTTCAAACAGAATGTGAATTGATAACAACTTGGAATAGCGAAAGGAAAGTATAAATATGAGTTGGATGAACTCATAGCTGATGAGAAGAAAGTATTGCATGAAGAAAAAAATGTCTTTCAACATACACGTTTCCGTGTTTGGAAATTTTATTTCAAGAACCTAGATAGATTGCTCACTGAATAAGAGAATCCCCTCCTCTTCTACAAGACCTGAGTTCAGTTTCCAGCACCCACAACAGGTGGCTCACAACTGCTTATAATACACTCTCTCATCTGGCCTGCATATATATGGCATATGCATGCACACAAAGAGTTAAATAAAAATAGAACTATTTTGAAAAGAATTTCTGTGTCATGCATATTATAGGAGGTCTTTCCCCATACTTGGGCATACTTTCCCATACTATAATACATTTTAAAAGTGAAATAGGAAAGTCATGTAGTCTTAATGTCTAAAACTAGTCAATGTACTCTTCCCAGTTATGGCCCTTATGACATTGTGGGAAGGACCGTTGCAGCTTTACTTAAGAGTGCTTTACTATTAACCCTATTTACATTCAAGCCATTACTGCCCACTCTCTCTGACTTTTAGTGATCTGCATCTCATTAGGAGTTCTTAGAACATGGTTTAGGTTACAATGAAGATGTATACTTTAATCCAATGGTCTTTAAGTATTGTGTTGAATGATCACAAAGTGGCAGTTATCAGAAATGCCACTAACTTTATGCAACCATTTAATAGCCATCGTTGTCATGGATAACAAGGAAAAACATTACAGCAGCCTAGACAAAGCCTTCTCAGGTTCCTGTGAAATTCCGGAAATATCCTGGCATTACAGACATTAATTGCAGACTATTATGTGTCCCATAATTATTTAAATATAGTTTTAAACTGCTTCCATTCTGAATTTTTCATTTCTATATCAGCCATGCCAGCTATTTGATTGGTCCTTTCTGGAGACTATCTAAAAACACTTTACACGTTTCTGTGGATTAGCATCATTATTTTACACAGTAAATAAAGCTACGGATAAGGAGGCTGAAAATAAACTACTCAGCCAGAACATTTAATTAATATTGTCTCCCTTTGGCCATGGGTTTAAGAGAAATTAACAAGTATAGGTTCCTGAGAGCATGTGTCAACCATTTTACCATATAACCAAAGTAGGTGTTTTCTGTACAGATGCACCTGAAGCAAACATTGCCTTTGGGGAAGCTGGGGAAGCAGCTTCTGAGCTGTACACCTAAGAAGCCGCCATGTCATTTCTTTCTTTTATACATTAAGTACTATAAAATGGTGTTGTGTTCCATACCATAGAGCAAAGGAACATAAAGATGTAGTTATAGGAATTCTTTAGTGACCATGATCTCTAGTTGCAAGAAAATATCTAAGTGAGAGGTTCATATAGAGATGAACTACTACAGTACTCGGAAAATGTAGTCATAAGTTCCGATCCATTGTTTACACACAGTTAGTGTCAAAGACTAGAGAACTGGGGTTATCCATAGCTCTGGCATAAATTTCATGTAACAAGCATTTGGGGTGTCCATTTCATCTCATTGGGTTGCCTATTGTTACCACGTCTTCTGTCATTGTCGTGAGAAAATCTATTAAAAGTCTGAAATTCTCCTTATAAAATGGTACAAAAGACATTTGAATAGATGAGGCTAAAGAAAAATGTGAGCGTGTTACAGTCATGCAAAATTCACCCTTTCCTTTAATTACTTAAAGGGACTCTGTACAGAAGTAATGGCTACTCCCTTGTTGGAAACTCTGGCTTCTTCCCTATGGATCTACCTTTTAGCCTTTGGATAGATGCCATCTTGGAGTTTGGGGAAAACATAATTTATGCCACCTTCAGGTCAATTGTCCCCATTAAAGAACTAAGTTAAATAATGGCAGACTTTGCAAAAACTATATAAGAAGAGCTTGAATACCTAAATGTAAAATATGTAACTTTATGTTAAAGACAGGAGAAAAACACTTCAAATCTAGGAATTGTTTTGGAGGTTGGTCTGCAAATATATTTTCCAAGTTCATAGCTTGTCTTTTTATCTGTTTAATAAGTTCTTTCCTTTTCAGCCACCCCCCAGGGATTGATATGTAACTGTCAACATAAAATTGTATGAGGTTCATTGTATGAACACATAGATGTTGTGAAATAGTTGCCATCTTTAAGTAAATGAACACAGCGATCCCATGCCATGACAAATATCACATACACAATACAGTATTAGCTGTACTCAAAATGCTTTATTCAGTAGAATTAAAGTTATAGGATTTATTTACCTTGCATAGCCAAAAGATTTTTTCCTTGAACTCACATCTTCCTTTGTACCCCTTGGTCCCCAGTAGCTTCCATTCCACTATTTTAGAAAAATTTTTAATGAACAACTTTTCTTAATTTTGATAAAGACCAATTTGTATTTCCCTTTATTCATATGTCAATCTCTTAATGCTAAATCAAGGACAGAGAAAGAATTCAAGAAATCTAACAGCATGCTAAGTAGAAAATAATAAATGTAAAATAAAAGTATTGTAAAATAGGTACAAATATTTCAAAAAATTATACAGAGGACAAATGAGATAACCAGACATTGGCCACTTAGAAAATATTATTTAAAATCTCTATGTAATACTACCATATCAGAACAATTAAAGACGGTAGCCACATCATTTTCTGGTATTAGTGTAGGAAGTAATACAGGAAATAAAAATTATCCATTTTTTACTAGTGGAAAAACAACAATCCAACAGTCATTCTGAATTCTGGTTTGGCCATGACTTAGTTACTTTCTATTCCTGGGACAAAAGCAACTTACAAAAGAATTCAATTAGAGGCTCGATTAGAGGCTTGCTTAAAGTCTTGGAGGCTGAGTCCATGACTCTCATGGTCAAAACACAGTGGCAGGCAGGCAGCCATGACACTGAAGCATTAGCTGAGAGCCTTAGAGGTTGAGTTAAGAACCATGAGGCAGAAATAAAGCTCAAAGAAATGATGTGACTTTTTGAAGCATTAAAGGTGACCCGCAGTGACATACCCTCTCCAACAAAACCACATCTCTTAATCCTTCTCAAATAGTTCCAATAACTGAAGACCAAGAATTCAAATATTTGAGCCTAACAAGGCCATTATCAGTCTTCACCACAGATCTTTTCTTTCTTTCTTTTTATTAAATCCAAACATATTTTTTACTATACATACCAGTGACTATAATTCTGGTCATTTAGCATGAAATGGAAACTTGTGCTTTCATACCAAAAAGCTGACACTTAACTATCAAAGTTGCTTTATTAGTAGTAGCCAAAGACAAGGAACAATCCAGATGTCTTTTTACACATGAACCATTAAAATTGTATACATCTGTCCCCCCACCGTGTGTGTGTGTGTGTGTGTGTGTGTGTGTGTGTGACTTGAGTGGTTCTCCAGGAACTTATGCAGAAAACAGTCAGACCAAGCCAGAGAGCAGCTTAGCTATTAAAAGCTAGGCAGAAAATCCATCAGACAACTGTCACTTATTATATGATTTTAATCATACAAAATAAGTAATTTTCATTTTGAAAAGTCCACATTTAGAGAGATGTATTCACAATCTTTAACATGTGATTTCCAAGGTCACTCTAATTGTTACAATGGGGTCAAGAAAAAGCCTTTGGCTTCAAAATTCTACATATTAGCATCCATCATTCATAACCTACCTGATTGGCCATAATTCTATCACCCTCTGCAAAGGAAGCTGATGGCTGTGTTTTCTAGCCAGAAAGCATGGCCTCAACAAAAAATCTATGTCTTCTCTAAGTAGATGAACAATAGGGAAGGCCCTGGGGTCTGTTTAAGTCATCTTTACTCTTAACAACTACCTCTCCATCTTAGCTACTAAGACCTGAGGAATCCTTAATTCTGAGACCAACCATCACAATTACCAATGGTACACACCTGAGAAGACAGAATGTGTGAGAAGAAGCTTATTTACCTGCCCAACTGTCATGTGTCTCGGGAACACTGGAGACAGGGACATGGTCTTTTGATCACTTTTTGTCCCTCCCTGGTCACTCTACCCCTTTGGGGAATGAATTTTTTCCTTTTTTTCGACTAAATCTTTGAACATAGTTCTTCTAAAAGGAACTTACCCACCACCTCTCTTTGGAAACTGCTAGCAAATATCTGATGGATGTAATCAGTGTATTTGCTTGATCGTATAATTTATATTGTAAAACATTTTGATGAATGAAGCACTTAATTTTTATCACACACTATACTGAAAAGTCCTTATGAGTGGCTTCATTCCACTATGGGTATTCAACAGGTAGAAGAATACTTGAGTTGAACACTGTGAAGAAAGACATCATTAAAGTAAGTAAATGATATCACTTTATCTATAGAGGAAAAAGACATTGAAACACAGAAACAGATGTTAGACGAGAGAGATGGCTCAGAGGCTAAGAGCACTTGAGGCATTTGCATAGAACCTGAGGTCAGTTTCCACCACCCACAAGTGGCTCATGGCCATCAGTAACTCAAGCGCCAAGGAATATGGTACCCTCTTTTGTTCTCCACAAAAAAACACACACATGCATGTTTATACACACACATACATATGGCATGCACAGAGAGACACACATTCATGTAAATTAAAAATAGAAAAAAAATAAAAGTTAAAAAAGAAGAAAGGGAGAGAGGCAGACAAGCCTGGGAAACCAGAAGAGACTGCTCACTGCACACACATCTCGGGCGCCAGAGGAAAAAGCCAAAGACCATCTGGAACCCTGGTGCACTGAAGCTCCCGGAAGGGGCGGCACTGGTCTTCCTGATTGCTGCCGCTGTAGAGAGCCCCTGGGCAGCACCCCACGAGCGAACATGAGCCTCGGGACCACAGGTAAGACCAAATTTTCTGCTGCAAGAAAGCTGCCTGGTGAGCTTGGGACACACGGAAGCAGAATTTCTCTAGGACCGGGCACGTTCTGTGTTTACCGGAAGTCCCACACCCGCGGATCCCGGCCCGCAGCAGCTCTCTGCCCCCAGACCCTGTGAGAGAGAGACCCAACCGCCTGGTCAGGTGGGCACTCCTGAGGCTGCAGAGCAGATGAGACCACCAACACTGCTCACCCCTGCCCACATCCCTGGCCCAAGAGGAAACTGTATAAGGCCTCTCGGCTCCCGTGGGGGAGGGCCCAGGAGCGGCAGGACCCCTGCCTGAGACACCGCCTGAACCTGAAGGAAACAAACCGGATAAACAGTTCTCTGCACCCAAATCCCGTGGGAGGGAGAGCTAAACCTTCAGAGAGGCAGACATGCCTGGGAAACCAGAAGAGACTGCTCCCTGCACACACATCTCGGACACCAGAGGAAAAAGCCAAAGACCAGCTGGAACCCTGGTGCACTGAAGCTCCCGGAAGGGGCGGCACAGGTCTTCCTGGTTGCTGCCGCTGCAGAGAGCCCGCGGGCAGCACCCCACGAGCAAACTTGAGCCTCAGGACCACAGGTAAGACCAAATATTCTGCTGCAAGAAAGCTGCCTGGTGAACTCAAGACACAGGCCCACAGGAACAGCTGAAGACCTGTAGAGAGGAAAAACTACACGCCCGAAAGCAGAACACTCTGTCCCCAGAACTGACTGAAAGAGAGGAAAACAGGTCTACAGCACTCCTGACACACAGGCTTGTAGGACAGTCTAGCCACTGTCAGAAATAGCAGAACAAAGTAACACTAGAGATAATCTGATGGCGAGAGGCAAGCGCAGGAACCCAAGCAACAGAAACCAAGACTACATGGCACCATCGGAGCCCAATTCTCCCATCAAAACAAACATGGAATATCCAAACACACCAGAAAAGCAAGATCTAGTTTCAAAATCATTTTTGATCATGATGCTAGAGGACTTCAAGAAAGACATGAAGAACTCCCTTAGAGAACAAGTAGAAGCCTACAGAGAGGAATCGCAAAAATGCCTGAAAGAATCACAAAAATCCCTGAAAGAATTCCAGGAAAACATAAATAAACAAGTAGAAGCCCATAGAGAGGAGACACAAAAATCCCTGGAAGAATTCCAGGAAAACATAAATAAACAAGTAGAAGCCCATAGAGAGGAGACACAAAAATCCCTGAAAGAATTCCAGGAAAACACAATCAAACAGTTGAAGGAATTAAAAATGGAAATAGAAGCAATCAAGAAAGAACACATGGAAACAACCCTGGATATAGAAAACCAAAAGAAGAGACAAGGAGCTGTAGATACAAGCTTCACCAACAGAATACAAGAGATGGAAGAGAGAATCTCAGGAGCAGAAGTTTCCATAGAAATCATTGACTCAACTGTCAAAGATAATGTAAAGCGGAAAAAGCTACTGGTCCAAAACATACAGGAAATCCAGGACTCAATGAGAAGATCAAACCTAAGGATAATAGGTATAGAAGAGAGTGAAGACTCCCAGCTCAAAGGACCAGTAAATATCTTCAACAAAATCATAGAAGAAAACTTCCCTAACCTAAAAAAAGAGATACCCATAGACATACAAGAAGCCTAGAGAACTCCAAATAGATTGGACCAGAAAAGAAACACCTCCTGTCACATAATTGTCAAAACACCAAATGCACAAAATAAAGAAAGAATATTAAAAGCAGTAAGGGAAAAAGGTCAAGTAACATATAAAGGGAGACCTATCAGAATCACACCAGACTTCTCGCCAGAAACTATGAAGGCCAGAAGATCCTGGACTGATGTTATACGGACCCTAAGAGAACACAAATGCCAGCCCAGGTTACTGTATCCAGCAAAACTCTCAATTAACATTGATGGAGAAACCAAGATATTCCATGACAAAACCAAATTTACACAATATCTTTCTACAAATCCAGCACTACAAATGATAATAAATGGTAAAGCCCAACATAAGGAGGCAAGCTATACCCTAGAAGAAGCAAGAAACTAATCGTCTTGGCAACAAAACAAAGAGAATGAAAGCACACAAACATAACCTCACATCCAAATATGAATATAAAGGAAAGCAATAATCACTATTCCTTAATATCTCTCAATATCAATGGCCTCAACTCCCCAATAAAAAGACATAGATTAACAAACTGGATATGCAACGAGGACCCTGCATTCTGCTGCCTACAGGAAACACACCTCAGAGACAAAGACAGACACTACCTCAGAGTGAAAGGCTGGAAAACAACTTTCCAAGAGAATGGTCAGAAGGAGCAAGCTGGAGTAGCCATTCTAATATCAAATAAAATCAATTTCCAACTAAAAGTCATCAAAAAAGATAAGGAAGGACACTTCATATTCATCAAAGGAAAAATCCACCAAGATGAACTCTCAATCCTAAATATCTATGCCCCAAATACAAGGGCACCTACATACGTAAAAGAAACCTTACTAAAGCTCAAAACACACATTGCACCTCACACAATAATAGTGGGAGATTTCAACACCCGACTCTCATCAATGGACAGATCATGGAAACAGAAATTAAACAGTGATGTCGACAGACTAAGAGAAGTCATGAGCCAAATGGACTTAACGGATATTTATAGAACATTCTCTCCTAAAGCAAAAGGATATACCTTCTTCTCAGCTCCTCATGGTACTTTCTCCAAAATGGACCATATAATTGGTCAAAAAACGGGCCTCAACGGGTACAGAAAGATAGAAATAATCCCATGCGTGCTATCGGACCACCACGGCCTAAAACTGGTCTTCAATAACAATAAGGGAAGAATGCCCACATATACGTGGAAATTGAACAATGCTCTACTCAATGATAACCTGGTCAAGGAAGAAATAAAGAAAGAAATTAAAAACTTTTTAGAATTTAATGAAAATGAAGATACAACATACCCAAACTTATGGGACACAATGAAAGCTGTGCTAAGAGGAAAACTCATAGCGCTGAGTGCCTGCAGAAAGAAACAGGAAAGAGCATATGTCAGCAGCTTGACAGCACACCTAAAAGCTCTAGAACAAAAAGAAGCAAATACACCCAGGAGGAGTAGAAGGCAGGAAATAATCAAACTCAGAGCTGAAATCAACCAAGTAGAAACAAAAAGGACCATAGAAAGAATCAACAGAACCAAAAGTTGGTTCTTTGAGAAAATCAACAAGATAGATAAACCCTTAGCCAGACTAACGAGAGGACACAGAGAGTTCATCCAAATTAACAAAATCAGAAATGAAAAGGGAGACATAACTACAGATTCAGAGGAAATTCAAAAAATCATCAGATCTTACTATAAAAACCTATATTCAACAAAACTTGAAAATCTTCAGGAAATGGACAATTTCCTAGACAGATACCAGGTACCGAAGTTAAATCAGGAACAGATAAACCAGTTAAACAACCCCATAACTCCTAAGGAAATAGAAGCAGTCATTAAAGGTCTCCCAACCAAAAAGAGCCCAGGTCCAGACGGGTTTAGTGCAGAATTCTATCAAACCTTCATAGAAGACCTCATACCAATATTATCCAAACTATTCCACAAAATTGAAACAGATGGATCACTACCGAATTCCTTCTACGAAGCCACAATTACTCTTATACCTAAACCACACGAAGACCCAACAAAGAAAGAGAACTTCAGACCAATTTCCCTTATGAATATCGACGCAAAAATACTCAATAAAATTCTGGCAAACCGAATTCAAGAGCACATCAAAACAATCATCCACCATGATCAAGTAGGCTTCATCCCAGGCATGCACGGATGGTTTAATATACGGAAAACCATCAACGTGATCCATTATATAAACAAACTGAAAGAACAGAACCACATGATCATTTCATTAGATGCTGAGAAAGCATTTGACAAAATTCAACACCCCTTCATGATAAAAGTCCTGGAAAGAATAGGAATTCAAGGCCCATACCTAAACATAGTAAAAGCCATATACAGCAAACCAGTTGCTAACATTAAACTAAATGGAGAGAAACTTGAAGCAATCCCACTAAAATCAGGGACTAGACAAGGCTGCCCACTCTCTCCCTACTTATTCAATATAGTTCTTGAAGTTCTAGCCAGAACAATCAGACAACAAAAGGAGATCAAGGGGATACAGATCGGAAAAGAAGAGGTCAAAATATCACTATTTGCAGATGACATGATAGTATATTTAAGTGATCCCAAAAGTTCCACCAGAGAACTACTAAAGCTGATAAACAACTTCAGCAAAGTGGCTGGGTCTAAAATTAACTCAAATAAATCAGTTGCCTTCCTCTATACAAAAGAGAAACAAGCCGAGAAAGAAATTAGGGAAACGACACCCTTCATAATAGACCCAAATAATATAAAGTACCTCGGTGTGACTTTAACCAAGCAAGTAAAAGATCTGTACAATAAGAACTTCAAGACACTGAGGAAAGAAATTGAAGAAGACCTCAGAAGATGGAAAGATCTCCCATGCTCATGGATTGGCAGGATTAATATAGTAAAAATGGCCGTTTTACCAAAAGCAATCTACAGATTCAATGCAATCCCCATCAAAATACCAATCCAATTCTTCAAAGAGTTAGACAGAACAATTTGCAAATTCATCTGGAATAACAAAAAACCCAGGATAGCTAAAGCTATCCTCAACAATAAAAGGACTTCAGGGGGAATCACTATCCCTGAACTCAAGCAGTATTACAGAGCAATAGTGATAAAAACTGCATGGTATTGGTACAGAGACAGACAGATAGACCAATGGAATAGAATTGAAGACCCAGAAATGAACCCACACACCTATGGTCACTTGATTTTTGACAAAGGAGCCAAAACCATCCAATGGAAAAAAGATAGCATTTTCAGCAAATGGTGCTGGTTCAACTGGAGGGCAACATGTAGAAGAATGCAGATCGATCCATGCTTATCACCCTGTACAAAGCTTAAGTCCAAGTGGATCAAGGACCTCCACATCAGACCAGACACACTCAAACTAATAGAAGAAAAACTTGGGAAGCATCTGGAACACATAGGCACTGGAAAAAATTTCCTGAACAAAACACCAATGGCTTATGCTCTAAGATCAAGAATCGACAAATGGGATCTCATAAAACTGCAAAGCTTGTAAGGCAAAGGACACTGTGGTTAGGACAAAACGGCAACCAACAGATTGGGAAAAGATCTTTACCAATCCTACAACAGATAGAGGCCTTATATCCAAAATATACAAAGAACTCAAGAAGTTAGACCGCAGGGAAACAAATAACCCTATTAAAAAATGGGGTTCAGAGCTAAACAAAGAATTCACAGCTGAGGAATGCCGAATGGCTGAGAAACACCTAAAGAAATGTTCAACATCTTTAGTCATAAGGGAAATGCAAATCAAAACAACCCTGAGATTTCACCTCACACCAGTGAGAATGGCTAAGATCAAAAACTCAGGGGACAGCAGATGCTGGCGAGGATGTGGAGAAAGAGGAACACTCCTCCATTGTTGGTGGGATTGCAGACTGGTAAAACCATTCTGGAAATCAGTCTGGAGGTTCCTCAGAAAATTGGACATTGAACTGCCTGAGGATCCAGCTATACCTCTCTTGGGCATATACCCAAAAGATGCCTCAACATATAAAAGAGACACGTGCTCCACTATGTTCATTGCAGCCTTATTTATAATAGCCAGAAGCTGGAAAGAACCCAGATGCCCTTCAACAGAGGAATGGATACAGAAAATGTGGTACATCTACACAATGGAATATTACTCAGCTATCAAAAACAACGAGTTTATGAAATTCGTAGGCAAATGGTTGGAACTGGAAAATATCATCCTGAGTGAGCTAACCCAATCACAGAAAGACATACATGGTATGCACTCATTGATAAGTGGCTATTAGCCCAAATGCTTGAATTACCCTAGATGCCTAGAACAAATGAAACTCAAGACGGATGATCAAAATGTGAATGCTTCACTCCTTCTTTAAATGAGGAAAAAGAATACCCTTGGCAGGGAAGAGAGAGGCAAAGATTAAAACAGAGACTGAAGGAACACCCATTCAGAGCCTGCCCCACATGTGGCCCATACATATACAGCCACCCAATTAGACAAGATGGATGAAGCAAAGAAGTGCAGACCGACAGGAGCCGGATGTAGATCGCTCCTGAGAGACACAGCCAGAATACAGCAAATACAGAGGCGAATGCCAGCAGCAAACCACTGAACTGAGAATAGGACCCCCGTTGAAGGAATCAGAGAAAGAACTGGAAGAGCTTGAAGGGGCTCGAGACCCCATATGTACAACAATGTCAAGCAACCAGAGCTTCCAGGGACTAAGCCACTACCTAAAGACTATACATGGACTGACCCTGGACTCTGACCCCATAGGTAGCAATGAATATCCTAGTAAGAGCACCAGTGGAAGGGGAAGCCCTGGGTCCTGCCAAGACTGAACCCCCATTGAACTAGTCTATCGGGGGAGGGCGGCAATAGGGGGAGGGTGGGGAGGGGAACACCCTTAAGGAAGGGGAGGGGGGAGGGGGATGTTTGCCCGGAAACCGGGAAAGGGAATAACACTCGAAATGTATATAAGAAATACTCAAGTTAATAAAAAAAAAAAAAGAAGAAAGGTTTGTCCATAGGATTTAGCACTGACGTTCCAGCCCTTTCAAAACTCCACTTCCAAACTTGGAAGCTGAATTTGCACTATTTGTATTTTTCTCTTTTTTTTCTCATCTGAAGTGTATTTTAAAACAGTGTTTACATGGCATAAATCAGTCCTTGGAACAGGCTGTGTTCTTCCAGTGCTAATGATTTAGCTTCAGTTCTTTGTTCAAATGTTAGCACCTCCGCAGCAAGCTTCATGGAGGAGGCGAATGGAAGTTAACAAAACCTTCTCATCCTACTGTGCAAAGCACCAAAGCCAGAAGGCTCAGAAACCCTGGTGAAATCAAGCAACCAAAACTATTCTTTACCCTCAAAATTAGACAGCCAACTATACAATCTACTGGCTTCTCTACATATTGGGTGTCTATTGGGTGGACCTCACCTACTTTGCTAGGAAACGACACTAGATTTGAATATTTCTTAAACTGGAACAGTTTGCTGGAACAGTGTGGTTTGGTTCAGAATTCTTGCAGTAAGGGTAGTTTTGAGACTGGAATGTAAAAATATGGCTGAAACATTTACAATGTCATATGACTTTCATTATACAACAGAAGTGTTAAAGATTATTCTTGTGAGGATTATTGTGGACAGATATGTGTGCATCACATATGTGTGTACACATGGATTTACAGGTGTGTGCACACATACATGCATGTATGGTATGCAAGCATGTATGCACAGAGAGGTCAGAAGTTGATGCACACTGTCCTCCTTAATTTTTACTATACTTTTAAAGAGACAGACTTTCTTGTAACCAAGTCTCAGTCTGTGGTCTATTTCTATGGAGGCTAAAGTAAGAAGGAGATGGTTACCTAGAGTTGTACTTTAGTGCTTTTTAATTTAACTTAATTTAATTTAATTTTATTTTATTTTTATTATGTTTTTCTCCACCTCCACCCTATTACATTTTATGATAGAACTTAATCAGGTTTTCTCATCCTCACAGTCTCTCTCCCCAATTTATGTTCTCTCTCTCTCTCTCTCTCTCTCTCTCTCTCTCTCTCTCTCTCTAAAATAAACAAAAACAAAAAACAAAAACCACAAACAAAAATAACCCAAAAACAAAATTCACAATAATCAAAAGACTGGTAAGACAGAAAGTACTCCGAAAGCAAATTAAAACAAAAAGTCTACAAAAATATGATTGAGTTTGTTTTGTGTTGGTCAACTAACTACTCCTGGGAATGGGGCCTGCCCTGAGATATGTTTCGTATGTCCAGTGAGACTCCCCTGGAGGATATAACTTTTTTTTGCCAGGGAGTATTAATTGCAGACAGTTTCTTGGTTAGAACTGGGAGTCCATGACTACTTCCCACTCTTGATGCTGGAACCCCATCTAGCATGAACTTGTGCCTTGCACATGCTCCCACAGTATCTATGAATTCATGCATTCATCCATCCTATTGAATCTGTAAGACATTGGGACACTTGCTAGTTTTTTGAACTTTCACAGTACCTTCTGTAAGGCATCTGGGAAAGACTGAGGTCTGATCCTAGAATGTTAAATCTTGTTGTTATTTCTCATTGGCATGGAATCACTTCTCTCCTTGCTGGAACTGCACATTCTCCACATCTCAGCCACATTCTCTGCTGCATTCCAGGTAAGGCTTAGTTGATATGTAGCCACCTCACACAGCTTGCTTTATACATGTCCCATGACAGGGTCACCAGCTCTCATCCCAACCGTATTCTCAGTCTCTATGGGAAACAGTCACAAGATTCTATTGCTTTCACACCACAAAGCAGCTAAATCTCATCCGACACGTGTGCTAGCCTTCCCTTTCAGTCCTTGGATCATCAGTTTTCAACTATTATATTGTAAATAAGATACCATTTCATACCTGGGAGTTCATAAATGGATAGAGAAGGAAGAGATAAGGAAAGACAAAAGCTCATTCGGTATGGGTAAGACTCACTTGGGGTGCAAAGAGTGGGGACGGTTACCTTCTCATAAAATGATTTTGCCTCTTAGAACCCAAAGGTAGGATTTGACTCTCAGCTGACACAAATTTTGCTTGTTTGTTTTGTTTCTTCAAAACAAAGTTTCTCCCTGATTGTCCTGGAACTCACTCTGTAGACCAGAGTGGGCCTTGAACTCAGAAATCTGCCTACCTCTACTTCTTAAGTTCTGGGATTAAAAGCATGTGCCAACATGCTCCACTTCAAGTAACACTATTTTTATATAATAATAGAATCAAGGAAATTTCATTTTAATACTCAAATGTGATTATCCCTTCAACTTCATTAGTCTTCTTGTTCTAGCCATCCTTTAATCCAATGACTACAACCAGTTAAAAGGGCAAAATCTTCACTATTGCTGGACAACATGGAATTAAGACAGGAACTGAGAAAAATAGCTAATTCTAATCAATACATACAAATAAGCACACGCGCGCGCGCGCGCGCACGCACACACACACACACACACACACACACACACACACACACACACATTGCACTGAAAAGTCAACTTAGAATGTTACAGAATTTTCCAGAAATTAATTTTCAAAGATAAACTTCTGAATCCACTATAAACTTTTATCTGGGCATAAATAAGCTATTCACAGGAGAACAGACATAGGGATACCCTTGAATATCTACACAAACTAAAAGCAAAAACAATACATTTTAAGTGTGTTTGGTTAAACAGGCATATTCAGCCAGGGTGTCAGCAGGACAGCTTGAAAGATTTAACTGAAGAGATGAGTTACGGGAGTGTGAACAGTGTTAGCAGTCTAGGAGCCAGAATACATCACAATGGGAGCCATAAAGTGGCAAATCACTGTGACCCAAAGGAAAGGGAGGGTGAACTTGAGCATTGCTGAATGGTGACTGTTATCTCCAGATAGTGGAGGAAAATCAGCATATCTAGTGGGCCTCCACCTCGGGAGAGAGATTAACGGGCATTCCCAACCTTTGCCTTAATATGGATGGAGAGAGAAGTCTCCTCTAGAATTCCCTTCAACCTTTGCAAGTCTTGTCGTATGTGCTCCAGGAGGAGAAAACTCACACTGAGGTGCAGGTAGTGGATGAACCAACAGTTGTCTCGGTCGGTGAAAAAGAGAAAGTGAGAAGGAAGTGCACGCTCCAGAGTGATGTGCTGACTGAGTCTAGCAGCAACAGCAAGAACCGGCCCTGGGACTTGATGGAGAAGTCTTGGGCCGCCATTTCTCCTCGCTTTGCCAACCTCTTAAGCATTCTGTGGTGGCCTCCTTCCTGGAATAGGCAGAAGCTTTATTGGAAGCCAATCTTACCCAAAAATTAGTTACAATTACTTTCAAGAATGTGTATAAAGGTACAACCCATAACGTTGGGGTTTCACTAGGGGGTTGGATAATAGTGCCTTGCACACGTCCCTGGGTTGCAGCAGGGGAGGACTACACGGCTAGAGCCTGCTAAGACCTTCCATGTTTTGCTCAGGGCTCCGTCCTTCCTCTTCCTTAGTTTGACTATTTCATACTCAGCTGCAAGCTCCTATGTGTTCACCCAAATTTTAACCCAAATTTTTATTTTAACCACAGCATCCTGATAGTACGCTGTGTTGTTGGCTCTTTTGGTAACAGCCCTTATGAAATGAATTTTGTGTCTCCAAGGTTCACATGCTGAGGATATAACCTCTGACATTCAGAATAGGACAATAGGTGGACACAGAGTCTTTGCAGAGACAGTAAATTTACATGGTTTAGAGAGAAGCCTGATTCAGTTTAATGATGGAAAATTTGGACACAGATTTATCCAGGAGGATGATGTGAAGAACACAGAAAGAAAATGGCTGCCTCCAATCTAAAGAAAGAGACTTAAGGCTCTTCTGCCTCAGCCCTCAGAAGAAATGCAATTTTGATTTTAAACTCCACAAACTGTATAGGCAGTAAGTTTAGTATTTATGATATAGCTATGATAGTGTATAGTTAAAATATTTTAGATATTTAGGAAGTTCACACACATAAAACTTACTCTTACAGAATGTAACAAAGGCAAGAGTTGGTTTTTATTTTAAAATCAATCATAATTATGATTAAATAATAAGCATTAAGTAAAATAATTTAAAGTATTAAATCAATAAAAAGTCTATATATTATGATGCAGGATAATAAATGAAACTGTGGGTTCAGTGAGGCAGTTTGTAACTTTAATTTATTCAGTTAAGAAATAGTAATCTTTGTAGCAAATTTTATTACTTGATAGAGTTCTGAAAATAACCCTAATTCTCACCAAAAACATAACAACAACATATGTTAACTGACTTGATCAGAAATTATTTCTCATGGAAATATATATTTAACATTTGTCTTGCTTTTGAATTGTGTATTTTTTGGTGGCAGGAGGAGGGTATTGAAACAATTTCATGTAGCCCCGAGCTGGCTTCAAACCTGCCATGTTGTAGTTGGCGCTTGAATCTCTAAACTTTACCTCTGCCTTCCAAGTTCTGGAATCAAAGATGTGCAGCTTGTACCTCCCTACAGACTTCAAAATATCACTTCTTTCCTAAGCCTTTACAATGTTACCTTATCCCACAGTCTAAAATTTGTACCAAACTATGTAAGCAATTCTGCTCATCTTTCTTAAAATAACTCTTCATACCGTGGAGACTCTTAAGTCTGTCAAAAATAGCTAGGAGAAGTGAGTTTGGATCATTTGATCATAGCTCATCTCTCACTTCTTCAGTGCTTTGTGAATCATTGCAATCATCTAAGCATGCTCTCTTAAAAAGAAAAAAATACCCCTAAGAATCAGATTTTATATATACATACAAACATGTAGCTTAAATGTCAAAAAATTGGCAGAGTATGTCATGCCTGGCTCCCTAGCTGTTCGTCACCATGGGACCAGCCATCTGACCTCAGTTGCACTGTGAATCACACAGTCCACCACAACACAGATCCCTGATTCTAAGGCTCAGTCTACCTTCCAGTATACAGCAGGTGTTCACATGCGCTGAGCATTTCTAATGTCCATGTCTTCATCTAAACCAAATATAAAAATATCAAGTAAAACATACCCATCAACCATGTGTAACTCCTCTCCCTTCTCAAACTTGAAAAAGAGAAAAATGTGGGGGGAAAAACCCTATTTTGCACAGAAAGGCATAGAAAGTGTGTAAAGGCAACAGTAGATGACTATTTTAAAAATTCTTTCATGATTTTTTGAATTACCTCAGATTCTGTTGTTATGTCTCCCTTTTCATTTCTGATTTTGTTAATTTGGACACAGTCTCTGTTCCCTCTGGTTACTCTAGCTAAGGGTTTATCTATCTTGTTGATTTTCTCAAAGAATCATCTTTTGGTTCTGTTGATTCTTTCTATATTCCTTTTTGTTTCTTCTTGGTTGATTTCAGCTCTGAGTTTGATTATTTCCTGCCTTCTACTCCTCCTGGGTGTACTTGCTTCTTTTTGTTCTAGAGCTTTTAGGTGTGCTGTCAAGCTGCTGACATATGCTCTTTCCTGTTTCTTTCTGCAGGCACTCAGCGCTATGAGTTTTCCTCTTAGCACAGCTTTCATTGTGTCCCATAAGTTTGGATATGTTGTACCTTCATTCAAATTCTAAGAAGTCTTTAATTTCTTTGTTTCTTCCTTGACCAGGATATCATTGAGTAGAGCATTGTTCAATTTCCACGTATATTGTTCTTTCCTTATTGTTGTTATTGAAGGCCTGCCTTAGTCCGTGCTGATCTGATAGGACGAATGGGGTTATTTCTATCTTCCTGTATCTGTATTGTCATGTTTTGTGACCAATTATGTGATCAATTTAGGAGAAGGTACCATGAGGTGGTGAGAAGAAGGTATATCCTTTTGTTTTAGGACGGAATGTTTTATAAATCATCAAATACTACTACAAAAGCCTATATTCAACAAAACTGGAAAATCTGGAGGAAATGGACAATTTTCTAGACAGATACATGGTACCAAAGTTAAATCAGGAACAGATAAACCCAGAACTTCTAAAGAAATAGAAGCAGTCATTAAAAGTCTTCCAAACAAAAAGAGCTAAGGACCAGATGAGTTTAGTGCAGAATTCTATCAGACCTTCACAGAAAACCCCATACCAATACTTTCCAAACTATTCCACAAAATTGAAACAGACAGAGCACTACCAAATTCCTTCTATAAAGCCACAATTACTCTTATACCTAAACCACACAAAGACCCAACAGAGAAAGAGAATTTCAGACCAATTTCCCTTATGAATATTGTCCCAAAAGTACTCAATAAAATTCTTGCAAACAGAATCTAAGAGCACATCAAAACAATCATCCACATGATCAAGTAGGCTTCATCCCAGGGATGCAGGGATAGTTCAATATGTGGAAAACCATCAACATAATCCACTATATAAACAAAGTTAAATATAAAAACCACATGATCATTTCATTAGATGCTGAGAAAGCATTTGACAAAATTCAACACCTCTTCATGATAAAAGTCCTGGAAAGAACAGGAATTCAAGGCCCATTCCTAAATATAGTAAAAGCCATATACAGCAAACCAGTAGCTAACATTAAACTAAATGGAGAGAAACTTGAAGCAATCACACTAAAATCAAGGACTAGGCAAGGCTGCCCACTCTCTCCCTACTTATTCAATATAGTTCTTGAAGTTCTAGCCAGAGCAATCAGATAACAAAAGGAGGTCAAAAGGATACAAATTGGAAAGGAAGAAGTCAAAATATCACTATTTGCAGATGATATGATAGTATACTTAAGTGACCCCAAAAGTTCCACCAGAAAACTACTAAGCCTGAAAAACAACTTCAGCAAAGTGGCTGTGTATAAAACTAACTCAAACAAATAAGTAACCTTCCTCTCTACATAAAAGATAAATAGGCTGAGAAAGAAATTAGGGAAACAACACCTTTCATAATAGTCACAAATAATATAAAATACCTCGGTGTGACTTTAACCAAGCAAGTGAAAGATCTGAATGATAAGAACTTCAAGTCTCTGAAGAAAGAAATTGAAGATCTCAGAAGATGGAAAGATCTCCCATGCTCAAGAATTGGCAGGATTAATATAGTAAAAATGGCCATTTTACCAAAAGTAATCTACAGATTCAATGCAATCTCCATCAAAATTTCAAATCAATTCTTCATAGAGTTAGAAAAAGCAATTTACAAATTCATTTGGAATAACAAAAAAACCCAGGATAACTAAAACAACCCTGAGATTTCACCTCACACCAGTCAGAATGGCTAAGATAAAAAATTCAGGTAACAGAAGATGCTGGCGAGGATGTGGAGAAAGAGGAACACTCCTCCATTGCTGGTAGGATTGCAAACTGGTACAAACTCTCTGGAAGTCAGTCTGAAGGTTCCTCAGAATATTGGAAATTGCACTACCTGAGGACCCAGCTTTACCTTTCCTGGGCATATACCCAAAAGATTCTCCAACATACAACAAAGACACATGCTCCACTATGTTCATAGGAGCCTTATTTATAATAGCCAGAACTGGAAAGAACCCAGATGCCCTTCAACAGAGGAATTGATACAGAAAATGTGGTGCATCTACACAATGGAATACTACTCAGCTATCAAAAAACAATGACTTCATGAAATTCATAGGCAAATGGAATGAACTAGAAAATATCATCCTGAGTGGGGTAACCCAATCACAGAAAAACACACATGGTATGCACTCATTGATAAGTGGATATTAGCCCAAATGCTCGAACTACCCAAGATGCAATGCACGGACCACATAAAACTCAGGAAGGATGACCAAAATGTGGATGCTTCACTCCTTTTTTAAAAGGGAAACAAAAATACCCATGGAAGGGAATAGAGAGGCAAAGTTTAGAGCAGAGACTTAAGGAATGGCCCAGAGCCTGCCCATATATATATAGCCACCAAAACTAGATAAGATGGATGAAGCAAAGAAGTGCATGCTGACAGGAACCAGTCATAGATCTCTCCTGAGAGACACAGTCAGAACATGTCAAATACAGAGGCAAATGCTAGCAGCAAACTGAGAACGGGACCCCCGTTGGAGGAATTAGAGAAAGGACTGAAAGAACTAAAGGGGCTTGAGATCCCATATGAACAACAATGCCAACCAACTAGAGCTTCCAGGGATTAATACACTACCCAAAGACTACATATAGACTCCATGACCCTGGGCTCCAACTGCATATGTAGCAGTGAAAAGCCTTGTTGGGGCACCAGTGGAAGGGGAAGCCCTTGGTCCTGCCAAGGTTGGACCCCCAGTGTAGGGAATTGTTGGTGGGAGCGTTAAGGGGACTGGAACACCCAAATTGAAAGGGAGGGGTTGGGGTTAGGGAGGTGATGAACAGGAAACCGGGAAAGGGAATAACATTTGAAATGTAAATAAGAAATACCCAATTTAATAAAAATGGAAAAACTTAAAAAAAAGAAAAAATTATTTCATAGGAGAGTGTAGACTAGTATATTTGCACATGCTCTGGGAGGGAAAAGTTTGGTTGGGGGAATGTGAATATGAACAAAATACAGTATATGAAACTATCAAAAATTAATAAAATACTTTATGTAAGATAAATATTTTAAAGTAAAAATAAATAAATATAAAGGAGTAGATGCATTGTCTACACCCAATTATTCAAGCTATCATGCAAAAGGGAGAAATTTCAAAATCATGCTATCAAAAAATATAGTCCTTCTAAATGTTTTAATGTTCCTATCTACCAATGTACATTCAGTTGAGATGCTCACCAAGCTTTATCCATTTGTTCTGGTTGTCATTCTGATTGGATTATGACAACTTCGAAGCATAATCTGAACCAGGCAGGTTCCTCGTCTCATAATGTGTCAGGACAGGCTGTTTTTTATTTTATTTTTATATTATGTCTTCCAGTTTTGTGGTTTTATGGGATTCCTGAGTTTACAAATGCCTGTGTCTCCGTATCTGTATCTGTTTCTTGTGTCTTTTCTTAGAACCTTCATTCTTGTTTATTTTGTTCTATTCCAATTTGTTTGACTTTGGCATTATATTATGTTATATTATATCATACTATATTATATTTATTACATTATATTATATTTCCTTAGAAACTCTATGTTTCGTAACAAAAGACCAAAAGAGAACAGATATGTAGGGGAGGGGAAGTGGAAAGGAACCAAGAAGAGTAGAAGGAGGGGAACTATAATCAGGACATATTATATTAAATAATAATCAATTTTCATTTAGAAAAGAACATTGCCTAATCTTGTTACACAGGGCATCAAGCAGTTCAAGGTGATGAGAGCACCCTTGCCCCCTCCAACCAGAAGAGAAATGGCTCTCTTGCTGCTTGCCAGAAAGTGTGCTGAGTATTTAAGACTGGGGTTCTAGAGTGTCAATGCCATTGCAGACCCTTGTTTCACCTCCTGAGTCTTACAGTCAGGCAGAAGTGTTACTGACTGGTGCTCTATGAATAACATGCTGTCTAATAAACCCCTGTGTGTCACTGTCTCCTTGTGGGGTCAAAGAAGTTGTGACAATCCAATTTACTTGTTTAGTCTCCACCTAAGGAACCACTCAATGTTTCCTCCTCTATGGGACTGGGCTCACTCATTGACTCATTCTTTCCCCCTAACAAGTGTCCTGGGGAGCCTTCATCTCACTTTAGGCAGAAATGAGGAAGCTGAACACTTCACATGTGTTTAGAAAGAGACAGAATTGAAATTTAAACATAGTACATCCTTTCTGAACCGCTGTTCTTTTTTTATCTCCCTGTACAATGAGATTCTGATATAAGTATGTTTCTCTCTCCCCTTTTCCTACTTCAAACCCCACGATATGCCCCTCCCCACCCTCCTTCAAATTCATGACTGCTTTTCCATTAATTGTTATTACATGCATGTATGGATATGTACATATGTGCATATTCTTAAAAATAGCCATTCCAACGGTATAATGCTACTGGTATGCATGTTTTCGGAGCTGATCCTTTGGCAATGGGCAACCAATTCAGGTGAAACCAGTATTCTCATGAGGTAAGATCACAGAGCTGAGAACAGTGACTGGAAACTGGTGACAACCATACTGTTGGTGTGCGGTACAACTGTGACTTTAAAGGAGGTGGCTCTGCAGTGACAAAATTGTCTTGGATCATGGTCAAAGGGTCTCCTGTCCCCTGTAAAAAGAAAAGCTTGCTGCCTTTATATTCTTGCAAGGGTCCTTGTGAACTTTGAGAGTTTCTGCTTTCCACAACTTGTGAGGTTTGCTTACTTTCTGATTCTCAATCATTTTAACATTTAAAGAGCATACAAAGATAAACTTAAGTATATCCTTCATATAAATTTAGGTTTGAATTTTCCTTAATCACTAATTTGAGCCCAAATAAATACAATTTCATCATTAGTTCAAACTTTTTTAAAAAATGGCTGGAACTCCTTGGAAGACTGTGTACATTTGCCCACTCTGATTCCTTACATTTGTTCTGGGATCCACTCTTACTGGTTCTTTCCTGTCAGTCCCCTAAGACTGTCCCGATCAAAGCCTCCAATGGTCATGCTGTGACAAATTGAAGTTAAAGCAATAGTCAGTGCTCTTATCAGTCAGACTCCAGACTGACCAGTTTTCGGGCTCCAGGTTCCAAGGTTGGAGCTGTGTCTCTGGTGTGCCTTACATCAGTGTGGCTCTCCCCTACCAGATGAGCACTGGACTATGACGGCTTTGTGTCTTTATGCCTTAATGTAATGCTGTTTCCACAGGAATGTACATGTCTACTTTTTCTTCTATTGTTCCAAGGCTTTATGTACGCTTGTTTTATTTGCTTACTTATTTTAAGTTCCAATTCGTGATTTTCCACAAATGTTCTGATCTCTGTCAGATTTCCAGCAATCATTCTTCCAGATGCTCAACATTTCAGTCAGTTCTGTTCCTAAGAACATCTCTCACCACCCTGCAACCTCCTGTTCCAGTCTGGGCCACATGATTTCAAGGCTTGGTTACAACTACATTCCCTCAGAATTTCAGTCTGTTAGACTTGCAGCTTTGAGTCCTGTGTCTTCTCTCTTTTCTCTCCCTTTCCTTTTTGAAGCAGGCACCAAGAGCTTCCTAGACATCATAAAAGCAGAAATGCCTCCCCCATGCTGTATATAGAATTGAATTTATCATGGTAGAAGCTCATTAAATATTTTATTATTTTGAATTAATAAATGTGTTATTGTGTATAATCAGGAGGTACAGTTTCATATTTTGACATGAAAATGTTTTACAGAATTATATTCAATCAAGCTGCTTAACCTCTCCTACTTACCATTTTTTGTAAGTAAGAGCATTTAAATTCTGTCCTTTTGAAATTTTTAAATATAAGTGAGATCACGCAAATTTTTCTTAGAGCGAATTTCACTTAGGGTAATATTTTCAAATGGCTTAGCTAATTTGATTCTTCAAAATTATGACAAGGAATTTGTAGAAGATGGTATAAGTACATTTGAAGATATATTTTTAAAATCAATGTGTAATCATACTTAATGATTATCTAATCGCATCAGTAAGAGCTTGAAGTAAGGTGAGAAGGTTGAGATTCAAGTCCTAGACTGACTACTAACCTCCAGTATAATCTTCTCTCCTCTAGCTATCTGGATTTTCATTTCTGCATACTGTGGTTCGGAGATTGGACAGATGCTTGGTCTGAGCCTCTGGTACTCTTGAGAGTTAGTGGAACATTTAGGAGTTTTGGCCAAACAGGGGAAGTTACATCACTGAAGGCGTGACCTCCAAGAAGTTACTGGGATACTTGGCCCCCTTCCACTCTCTGTTCTGCTCATCCTCCTTCCAGGAAGCATGCTGGCCCTCTTGGCCATGTGTTCCCATGGCGATGCACAATGTTCCCACAGGCCCAGAGAAATACTGGTGACAAATGACTAAAACCATTGGCCAAAATCAACGTTACTCACTGTAAGGATGGGAGCTGTGTTCCCGGTCATTGGAATATTTCTGTTGTCCTTCATAGGCTGTGGACATTGAAGAAACTTAAGGACATCATGAGAATTGACTGAGTCCGCTCAACAGTGCAGTAATCAGTCAGCTTAGAAAGTGAAAACAACCCTTCAGAAAGTCGAGGGGCTGCTCAGGCTGGCTGACTCCAGACTGACGGGGTTTCTAACTTTAGGTTCCAGGATAAGCGTTGTGTCTGTAAAGCGCTTCACAGAAATGTGGCTTTTCCCATTCTAGATGAGCGCTGGGCTCTGAAACGCAGTGCTGCCCAGGCTAGAAATGACATCCTGGTCTGGAGGAGATGTATCAATTAATTCACTAAATTACCACCAAGGGAACTTCTCTTGGAAAATTCCTGTTGATAAACAGCAAAATAAGTAAACACAAAAACACAAGTTGTTTATCCCATTAGTAGCTTACATTTTAAAATCCCTATTGATAGCTTACTGCCACTAGTAAAGTTAAGTACCCCTTGATTCCATTTCTTTTGGGTCCTTATCCATGTCTAACCCCCTGCCATAGTATTTCTCCCTCCATCCGAATGGGGACTATTGTGTCTTTTTTTTCAAACCGTCAAAAATTTAACATTTCTTTTCTTTCTAATTTGTTATTTTAAAGTGATTTCCTTTTGTTTATTGAGATTATATAAATTATATATAATTACATCATGCTTACCTTCCCTTTCCTGCCTCTAAGGCCTCCCAAGTACCCCTGTGCTTCTACATTATATTCATACAAGTAGCTTACTTCTCAATAGAGGACTTTTTCTGAGTTTAGTTTGAACTTGAGAGATAACCACAGTTAAATTTCTTCCATTTATGAAAAATCAAAATGAACACGTTAATTTATTTTGAATCCTTTAGATGTATGCGTTGGTGTGGTAACACAAGTGCCTCTTTTAAAATCCATAATTAGCCAGGTAGTTCACTGCTGTCCCTGACTTTTTAACGTTGTTGACAGATACCAGGAACAGGGCTGGACCTCTGTGTATTTATCCTGCCCCAGGTCTTCAGTGTTCTCATGACTACCCATTTACTGTGACCTCTGATATGACCTCTCTGGTCGTCTTCTACACATGCCCAGAGCATCATTGCTGACTTGCTTTCCTACTAAGTTGAGAATTTTTTTTTCAGCTCTGGTGAGGGAGGCTTGGGGAAATATGTAAATTCATACTGTGGGGATTTCCCTGTGTGTGCATAATCTTTAAGAGAAGGCACACAGCTGTAAATTGAAGCTGCTGAACACTGGCTCTATGAATATTTCATGTTTCTTCCTGGACATTGACTTTGTAACCTGTATCTAAAGTGAAAAGAGAGAGTGTGTGTGTGTGTGTGCCAAGAGGCCAGTTTCCATAGGAACAAAGATGGCAATGGAAAAAAAAAAAGAACCCATCTAGGCTGGAGTAGGCCTCCAGGTAAGGTGAACTCACAAGAGTGGTGTTAAAAGTAATGCATTTGAATAATTTAATTCCATTTTCAAACTCATCTTTAAAAAAGCTTCACATTGGTAATATTGGTAAAAATCTTGTATGGGATATATGTTCTTTGAAATAAAAATGAATCAGAAAGGTAATTCTATTTTTAACTTGGGTAGTTACAATTTGAATAGGATAAGGAAAAATCAGAAG
The DNA here is from genome assembly GCF_021556685.1 of Rattus norvegicus. Classification (NCBI taxonomy): domain Eukaryota; kingdom Metazoa; phylum Chordata; class Mammalia; order Rodentia; family Muridae; genus Rattus; species Rattus norvegicus. The sequence continues at coordinate 207,523,007 of NC_141535.1, read as the reverse complement.
AACAACATGAAAACTATGAGGAAATTAAAGCAATACAAAGTGTTTCTATTAGTGAATAACTGTAGCCCATATTACTGTAAAACACTCTAGATAACCTAAAAATAAAATAACTGTAATCAGTAGCCTCAATATTAATAGATGAATTATTAGTAAGAAATTCAATTTAAAATAGAACTTGTAACTTATAAATAACTTCTCATAGAAAGTATAAGAAAGCAAGGTTCCTCTGTACTGTTTTGAAAACTAAGAAGAAAAAACTACTTTAGGAAGAAGAATCTTTTTATGCAAATTTTAAACTTCTGCTAATTGAATTCTCTCTCTCTCTCTCTCTCTCTCTCTCTCTCTCTCTCTCTCTCTCTCTCTCTCCATGTTCAATTTATAAAGAAGCCTCTGTCTCCAGTCTCTTTTTCTTCTTCATGACCTCCCTGGTATTCTCCAGGGTACCTTAGTGACCACAGGGTAGCCTCACAGAGCTCCAAAGAAGAGTGACTTTTAAAAACCAGCATCATAACAGCCACTCATCACTATAGAGTGTCATGGGATATTTCAGTACATGTACACAATAAATGTAATATTTAAACCAAACTAAGTGTAATTTTCTCCTTAAATGCTTAGAGCTCCATGTGAGTGTGTGTGTGTGTCTGCACATGCGCGCATGCATGCATGCACACACATGCACACCCATACTAGTGAGCATGTGTGTGTATGTATATGTATATGTGTATATATGTATGTATATGTATATATGTATGTATATGTATATGTATGTATTCAATCCAGGTAGGTCTCCCCAGTGACCTCTAGAAACCCTCCTGTTTGGACTTCTACGCTGTTGGAATTGAAGACACAGACAAACAGTTATGCTCAGCTTTCGTTCATTAATTTTTGTGTATTCTCTCATATAATACATCCTAATCACACCTTCTCCTCCCTCAATTCCTCACAGTTCCCTGGGATCTACTTTCTTCTCCAGATCTGCTCTGCCCAACCTTCCCCCAGAAAAAACTAGACCTCCCAGTGACATCAACCAAACATAGCACAAGAGTACCCAGCTTTTTAATTAAATGCTAGGAACCTGAATTCAAAAATCTCATGCTTGAGGCATAAGCAATTTACTGGATGATGTATCCTGAAAGTCCCTTATAATTTCTTAACAGTACAGACATTTGACACTTTTCTTCTAGCTTTTTGAAACCTATCACATTATCTTTAGTCTCCCCTAGGGCAATAGAACTCACCAAAACTTCCTATACCTGTCAAAGCACAGCTTAGAAGCCATTGATCAAGCCACACATCCAGCTTTTCCCAAGTTCTAGCAGTCACCTTTGTTAAAATTTAATTAAAAAATTAAAGAGTTTATGAACAGCAAATAATGTAATGGACAGTTTAAAGAGATATCATACAGAATGGATGAAACTTCATACAATATGGATCTGACAAAGGATTAATATCCAGAAGACATAGGAACCCAGAAAGTCTCACTGGAACAACAAATGGACAAAAAACATGACTTAAAAATGGACAATAAACCCAAATAGATACTTGTCAAGAAGACATAAAAAATTTCCAGTAATTAGACCAATGATTCATATTGCCAATCTTAATAAGCAGATTTCTTGTGTGTTTGACTGCCCTTCCTTTATTTTCTTTTTTTTATTATTTTGTTTATTTACATTTCAAATGTTATCCCCCTTCCCAGTTTCCCCTCCACAAACCTCCTATTCCATTCCATCTCCTCCCAGCTTCTGTGAGGGTGTTGGGTCATCGAGCCTTCACAGGACCAAAAGCCTCCCCTCCCATTGATGCCAGACAATGCCATCCTCTGCTACATATGCAGCTTGGGCCATGGGTCCCTCCATGTGTACTCTTTGGTTTGGTTTTAGTCCTTGGGAGCTCTGGTGGATCTGGTTGGTTGAAATTGTTGTTCTTCATGTGGCGTTGTAAACTCCTTCAGCTCCTTCAGTCCTTCCTTTAACTCCTCCATTGGGGTCCCTGTGCTCAGTCTGATAGTTGGTAGCAAGCATTTGTATTGGTCAGATTCCGGCAGAGCCTCTCAGGAGACAGCTATATCCAGTTCCTATCAGCAAACACTTCTTGGCATCAGTAATAGTGTCTGGGTTTGGTGGCTGCATATGGGATGAGTCCCTAGGTGGGGCAGTCTCTGGATGGCCTCTCCTTTGGTCTCTGCTCCACACTTTGTCCCTTTATTTCCTTTAGACAGGAGCAATTCTAGGTTAAAATTTTTGAGATGGGTGGCCCCACTCTCAACCAGGGGCCATGCCTAACCTCTGGATATGGTCTCTACAGGTTCTCTCTCTCCTTTGTTGGGTATTTCAGCTAATATCATCCCTGTTGTGTCCTGGGGAGCCTCTTACTTTCCTGGCATTTGGGACTTTCTGATGGGTACTCCCAGTTCCTCATCCTCCATTGCTATACACCTCTGTTCAAATTCCTCACCCTCTGTATATCACCCCCATCTCCTCCCACACCTGATCCTGCCTCCCTTTCCCCCTCCCCTTGACTGCCCTTCTTAACTCCAAAGAAGACAGTATTTGTCCTTGAGATGCCATGACTGGGGCTCCTCAGAATAAGATGTGTGCCCTTGGAAAGCACTCACCACAGACAGGAATCAATAAAAGCCTACCATATATAAATGGAATTTTGAAAATACAATTTCTCATATTGGATGTCTGGACAATATCAGAATGGTTTAATGATAGAAAAATTTGACTAACATAAGAGATAACTATGGGTGCCGATATCAACCCATACAGACCAAGGAGACCAGATGAATTGAGAAGACATGACTCTGTGCATACGTACACTTATTCAGAGGATGTCAAAATATTTAAAGTAAAACTTAACAATGCCAAACTCACAGGTGGAGATGCTAACACTTTATAGGTGAATATAAATGTTTAAATGGACACCATGGAATCTTGACCTAGCACACCTATATACCACACAGATATATTCTTTGTAAGTAAATGAAGAAACACTCACCAGGAAAAATCTGCTAAATCCTAAAACAAATTTTGTGATTTTAGTTTTTTTACTACATTTATTGATTTGGAGTGGTGGCCCATGTGCATGCCACAGCATGCCTGTGGAGGACAGAGGACACCTCGTAGGACTCAGCTCTCTCCTTCTACCATTTAAGTCCTGGGACTCCAGCTCACATGGTGAGCGCCTTACCTTCTGAGCCATTTTGCTGTTCTTGATAAACCACCAACCAAAGTGTCCATATGGACTGACCCATGCCTCCAGCCTCACATGTAGAAGAGGATGGCCTTGTAGGGCACCAATGGGAGAAGAGGCTTTTGGTCCTGCAAAGGCTTGATGCCCCAGCATAGGGGAATGCTAGAGCAGTGAGGTGGGAGTTGGTGGATGCGTGGGGGAACACCCTACATAAAGGAAAATAATCACATCTTCTCTTGTTTCAGTCATATTTCATTTTCAAATATCAGTAAGATATCTAGGAAACCCTCAACTGTTTTAAAACTAATTGGTTTTCTTTGAAATAACAATAAAAACAATCAGAAAGGAACTTAGAAAAATTATTAAAATGATAATTAAAAAATACACTCAAACTAGCACTATTTAAAAGGAGATGAATTGTAGTAAATACCCACATTTAAAAGAAGACATGCAAAGCCAGCGTCAGACCCTAGAAATGCAGTGCTACCTACAACACACTTCCTGTTCAAATGGTGACCGCAGCCCGGAGCAATGGTCACTGCATGGCCAAGTGAATAACCATCACCAGGGACCACAGTCAACTATGGGTAGATGGGGGTGGGAGGGGGAGGCAGGGTTTCCTTGGGCCCTATCACTTACTGCTGAAATGCTGACAACTTACAGATTCTAGGAGGGTAAGCACGGTGTCCATTTGTATGGCCTCAGGTGAGCACATCAGGTTCCAATGGGTAGGACAGGTTAAACTCATAAAACAAAGCAAAAAGTTATGATTATGGTAAAAAAGATTTGTAGGAAAGAGGAGATGTTACCAAGGATAAGAAGAAAAGTTGGAGAGAGGGTAACTGGGTAACTATATAGGATTGTATGAAATGGTCAAAGAACAAATTTTATTTAAAAATTAAAAGTAAGGTGCACATGTACAATTATTAAAATATAGACTGTATCCCAATGTTCTCTTATGAATCAACAACTATACCCAGCACATGCTATACTCAGTTCATCCTGCATGCCTCCATTCAGGTGCCTCCCAAGTGTATGAAAGTCCTCAACTTCACTGCAAATTACTCAGTATAGCGTACTCTGAGCATTCACCACTACATACTCACCAGCATGGCTGACTGAAAAAGACAACAAACAAACAAACAAATAGCCAAGCAGTGCAAGGATGCACCAGTTAGGATTCTCATACTGTTGATGGGCATTTCAACAGGTGTGCAAGCATTTTGTAGAACTATTTCCAGTACCTACGGGAGCTGAATGTACATCGACCTTGTGACTCTCCAACCTACTTCCTTATTGTGTTCCTTACCATATATATATTGACGAAATCACTCAGAGTCGTAGTACCTGTGGGAACCAAAATGAACTGTCTGGAGCAGGATAGGAAAAGAAAGTTGTGGCATTCACACCATTAGGGGCAGTACAGTGATAAATACGAACAACGAATACAGGCATGAGTGTGCATCCCCACGGCAGCTGGTGAAAGGAGCAAGCCCCGAAATAGTTTCTGTGGTATTAGCTTTTATCTATGTAAATGTAAACAATAGCAAAAGTGCTCCAGGGTGTTAAAATACAAGAATAAACATAGCCACTGAGAGGTGGATATTTATCAATAAAGGGTCTGCATGTAGCTTGTAGGAGGTTAACAAGGTTTTGTCTCCTGAGTACAGCTGACAAGAGGGGGTTGATTTTTGTGTGGACTCCTACCGTTATACAGAGTCTATGCTCTCTGCAGTCACTGTTCTGTTCCAAAGGAGATTTCAAATAGAACAGGAGGAATGCTTTCCCTTGTTTCCAACTTAGCTTTTTTTTTTTAAAGCACTATCAAAGTGTTTTCATCTGGACTTCTCACTCCTGCTCTTGACAGTCACTGTTGTCCTTTCTGCGGCCATGAATTGTATTGTTTGTGTTTTCCCTTGGTTCCCAGAAGGTGTTTAATGCTAGGACTTTAGCATCCCCAAGGTAAGTCCTCTGCTATTGAGTCTCTTTTCTTGAAGAGGAGCAATTAGTAAGGGTAATAGCTCCCTAGTTACCTCTGCTACTTTCTCTGGGGAGGGGAGGATTTTGCTTTCTGCAAATGAAGAAGTCTGTATTGAGCCATAATCTTCCTCTGCACTGCCTCAGACACCTGGCATGTTTAATGTGAGTCTCCTGCATGCTAATCATTTTTCTTTTCTTTCATAAAAATACGTTAAAGCAATTGCTTTCTTGCATGCCAACTTTCGAGAAGCTTTTAATTAAACAGGAGGATATTTATAGAAACAAATTACTTGGTCCTCCACGGTAATTATAAACGTCCTTTGTTACTTGAAAAAATAACGTTACTCATTGATTTATATTAGAGCAAACGCAAGTTGCATTGAATTTAAGAAACAGCTAACATAATGTGCTAACCAAGAGACACAACTCAGTGTCATTCCTTTCGTGCAAACCATACACACCTATGTTAGAGCACAAAAGATTCATAGGTTAAAAGAAACTGACTCATAAAAGCATTTATTAACAGAACACCTTTTCTTTTCATAAGTCAAAGCATATTTCTAAAAGTAAAAAACTAATTTTTTATCCCTACCAGAAATAGCTTTACCTCTTTGAGTCGTCCTATGAAGGAGTGACAAGCAAGAAATCAGGGATGCCATAGGTACTTTCTTGTCACTGTGGCAGGATACCCTGGCAGAGTGTTCTATCATACAGAATTTATTCTCACTCCATTCAAGGTTTAACGTGGCTTACAGTTCCAGAGGACACAGTCTGTCATTATATAAAAGACTTGGCAGCAAGTAGAGAATGCTCGGTAATCACAGTTCATCCACACTCCGAAAACAGGGATGAACAGGCATGTTCTCCATTCACTGTCTCTGTCTGATATCGTCCAGGAACTCCTATGTAAGATATGATCCTAGGAGTCCTTCCACATCAATTATATAACTTACATATATTCCTTCACAGGCATCCATGGATATAATCTCCCAGGACACTCTAGATTCTTCCAAGACGAGGACACTATCACAAGGAACGACAGTCTTCTTGCACCAAATAAATGGGCTTAGAATGCCTTCAACAATGAATCATTCGTAGAATCTGGATCTTTGACAGTCTCGCTGAATCTTAGCCAGTGTGTTTAAAGACCAAGTCTAGGTGGTGGTCACTGTCATTTTAGGAATGAGCTTAAGTCAGTAACTATAACAAGCTGAAATGATTACAATTGCATTTGAAAAAGTCTGATATTTGAGATTTAAAGAGAAGAGTCACAGATTATATGCCTTCACATTTGGGTTATCTCAGAGCACACTGGAATTTTATATTTAGCCAGTTTTCTTAAAGTAAGGATTGGGTAGTGGCACCCAACAAGGAGAGCATGCCTAATTTTATTAGTCACCCAGGTCTGCACTACTCAATAAACTATAATTGACAACTGTTTTCTTACCATTTTCACTTTGCAAAAATATTCTTGGTTTTGCATTTTCTAATAATTATGAGGTATTTTTTGTTTTGTTGCATTCTATTTATAATATAGCTTTTCTTACACTTGCATGGTTTCTGAATTGATTGCTGTTTTAGTTTCTATGGTAACTCTGCCAGTTCCCTACCTATAAATAGATACTTTATAATAGCAGGCATATGAAAGTTCAATTTTAAACACCCTTCTGCAATAAGGAGGGGAATTGCTATTAAAAAATAACATATGAATCAAGGTTTAAAGTAAGAGATATTTCATACCTGTCAGAATGTAAAAATAGAAGAGTAAGATTGAAAATTCATGTAGGTGCAGGCTGCAAACATATGTGCCAAGAGAGGAGAAGGGAAGCCTTGAAAATCAGAGCTGTGGAGTTGGGACATGCTTTTAAGCTTAGCCTTCATTGAAAAGCATGTGATATCTTTTAAAATAGTATTCATTATCTACACACATCTCTCACAAATTGCGTTTCGTCTGCTGGTTCTTGCAGGACTCTGAAGCACAGTTTTGTAGAAACTATTACGTGTGAGTTAGAGATGGGGTAGGTGTTACCCCTAATCCATCCTTCTCTTTTAACTTTTTTCTATCATGAGTTCTGGGAACTGAACCCAGGTCCTCAGGAAGAGCAGCAAGTGCTCTTAGCCACCAAATCAAACCCCTCGCCCCCCACCCCCAACCCCGTTTCAGAGTTTTTTAGATTCACAAAGTTAAGGGAATCAATCAGTCTTGGCTTTGAGGCTTCTGAGTCTATATTTTCCCCAGGGAGCCTCTGCTACTTCAAAATTTAGTAAGTGTTCTACATTTGTTTCTGTTTTTGTTTTTTTTTTTTAATCCTTTTTCACAATTCAGATTTTATCCCCCTCCTGGTTCACCCTCTGACTGTTCCACACCCCATATGTCCTCTCCCTACCCCATTCATGTCTCCATGAGGATATCCCCACCCCTCCACCCCCCACCCATCCACCTCTGCCCCCACCCCATCAGAGCTCCCCACTCCCTGGAACCTCCAGTCTCTTGAGGGTTAGGTGCATCTTCTCTGACTGAACCCAGACCCGGGAGTCCTCTGCTGTGTATGGCCTCATATCAGCTGCTGTGTGCAGTGTTGGTGATCCAGTGTCAGAGAGATCTCGGGGGTCCAGGTTGGTTGAGACTGCTGGTCCTCCTACAGGGTTGCCCTCCTTGCCAACTTCTTCCAGCTTTTCCCTAATTCAATCACAGGGGTCAGCAGCGTCTGTCCATTGGTTGGGTGCAAATATCTGCATCTGACTCTTTCAGCAGCTCGTTGGGTTTTATTATCAATTTTACTCTTTGGAAACTTCATACATGCATGTGATGTGCTTCAGTCAAGCCCACCTCCCTTCTCCCATCCAGTTTCTCCTCTGCCCCACAACTATCCTCCCACCGTATTTTATGTGTTTGACTTAAATACACTTCAATGCACTTTCCCCATTAAAGTAGTTTTAAATCTATTGTAATTTATTCTTGCATCTTTTATGAGTTACTCTTTATGGAAATTCAATGGGCTATCAGCACTCAGCCTTCTTCTACTTGCCGTACATTAAGTCTCAAGTGTACATGGACTCATTTTAGACTGTGTTGTGGCCTATTCATTTATTTTCCCATTTCCAAGCTGATAATAGTTAATGAGGACGTTTTAATACATTTGCAAAAATATATTGGGGTTCCACTTAATTGCTCTTCCTGAAGAGCATTAAAGCCAGCATAAAGCTTCTTAAGTTCTCCATCACTGCCTGCATTAGGTTTCCCACAGATCATGGAGGTGTCTACTCAGTGTTATATTCAACAGTGACAAGCAATCCTTGCGTGTGTGTGGGGGGGGGTGGCTAAAGAGTCTAGAATTGTGTGAGTGTTTTTACAAGTAATAAATGGTAATTTTTTGGTTACCTTTACTGATTATTCATTGCTGTCAATACTGGCATGTTTACTTTGCATTTCGTCATCTGACCTGTTAGCCCTGTGCCGGTATCACTGTGTAAAGACACATTAAAGGATCTTTGTCTTTCCTAACAGGCATTTTATCTCTTTTACATTAAAGCATATTACATTTGTTTCTTTACTTAATGTGTGTGTGTGTGTGTGTGTTTATGGGTGTGGAAGCATGCACGTCCCGGTGCGTGTGTAGAGGCCAGAGAACAGCTCTCAGGAATCAATGCTTTCTTTCTACCACGAGGCTCCCAGGGATGGAACTCGGGTGGTTGGACTTGGCAATGAGTGTCTTTAGCAATGAGCCTCTTGGTAAATGGATTCTCTGGGCTTTCTTTATCATCCAGGTCACATGTTATTAGCAGAGAAAAAGCCCACTGTGTCATGGGAGCCTGAGAAATTTTATCCGAGTTTGAAATGACTATATGTTTATGCCACATCTCACCTTACTGCTTTCACACCCAACTGCTTAAACTGGGGCTGGTTATTTTTCCACCTTAAGCAGAACCAGGGATCCCTGTGGTACATGGTTCTCAGACATAGGATGACAGAAAAAAAATTATATTCTAGAAAAAAAATGTTGAAATAAGGTGTCAACATCACCTGAATACTAATTGGGTTTTTCTCTTCTTTAGGAAAGTTGACTGTAGTCTGGTCTCACTTATGGTGCACACCACGAGAGGGAGCCTGTTGGCCTACACTACCTGGATGGCCAAATAGCAGAGACTAGAACCTAGAACAAAGCACGACTGAAAATAAGTAAATAATTAAAAACTTTAAAAATGATTACTAATGATAATTCTGATGTCTGGTGCCCTGTCCGGTCATCATCAGAGGTTTTGTCCACCAGGAAATGGGAGTGGGGCAGAGTACAGCCAGATGATGTGGAGAAAGAGTCTAAGCTGAAGTTCTCCACTGGCTCCCTTCCCCTGGAGCTCTGGCTTCCCTTATGGAAGACAGGGAGGAAAGATTGTAGGAGTCAGAGGGGATGGTGGAACAGGGCCCCTGAATCAACTAAGCAGGGCTCACATGGGCTCCCAGAGACTTAAGTGCAAACACCGGGCCTGCATGGCTCTGCACTAGATTCTCTGTGTGTGTAGCTGTGAGCTTGGATTTCTGTGAGATTCCTACAGCCTGTTCTTGGGGCTCCTCCTATTGGGTCGCCCTGTCCAGCCCCAGTAAAGCTTTTGCCTTGTTTTATTGTCGTGCCTTGGTGTTGTCTCTTGGAAGCCTGCTGTCTCTTGTCTGAAGGGAAGAAGGAGTTGCATCTCAGGGAGAAAAGAAGAGGGGAGGTAACATAGGGATTCAGAGGAGGGGGGATTGGAGGGAAGGGAAACTGCATGTGATGCATTGTCTGATAGAAGAATCTATTTTCAATAAAAATTGGGGAAAAGAAAAGCTGATTGCCACTATTGTTGATATTATACGTTCCATGCAGATTCATGGCACAAACTAATAAATTATATTCTTTGTGTGTTTTATATAAAAAGATAAGGCAGTTATATATTCCCCCACAGTGTGTTAGCATAGAAATTATTCCTACTGGCTTGGCTGTACATTAACCTTAATAAATCTTAATATTAATAAATCTCTTTGACATTTCTTGACAATCCTTCTAATCACACATCCACTTGGTACAGTGTTCCATTACTGGGTACCTTTACGCATTTCTTTGAGGGGGAGTCTGTGTAATGAAATGTATATCAGGCATTTAATGCCTGCCAGACATTTAAGCTGCTTTGCATTTAAAAACATGAGCTGACCTTATCAGATGCCTAAGAACTGAAGTAATTGTATCTTGTACTAATCAAAATGTCTTCTGTTATAACAAAAGCAAAATCCAATTACACTGTATTATGAAGCTATTATTCCTGACGCTTGATAGCTTGGTAATTAAATACATATTTCTGATGCTAAAGAAATACAGTCATTCTCTCGGGCAGCTATCTTTGTTATGCTTTCAATTAGCAGTGCTTTAAAAATACATAGCTGTTATCAATACTATAAAGAAAAAAATCACATCAAAAAAAATATCAATGCTCAGCCATACTTTTCCATTCTTGGCCTGCTCAAGCAAGAATATGCACCTAAAGCAGAATGTATTCCACCTACACTCGTGTTTCATTTGAACAAGTTATCTGAGAAGCAATTACTAAAGGAGTGGATTGTGAGCCTGGAGAGAAGAAACTTTAATATATGTAGTGGTTAGTTCTAGAGACTAGGTATCAGAAACATGTCACTGGTGTACACTGAATGTCCCTGGAGCTCTAGGTCTATCATTGCTTGCTCTGATGCTGCTCAGACAGCAAGGCAAAGCCTTAGATCCAAAGCCCCCCACCCCACCCCCCATTTGCTTTATCTTAGTTCACTGATTGGCTGCTCTTTGCAAGGGCCCTTTCACTCAGGAATGCTCTTCCTGAACTCTGTACTGCCTGTGCTTACTTTGGCTCAGTAACACCATCATTCAAATATGGCCCAGTCTTCTGTCTCTATAAATGTTTAAATAAGGGATTATTCAATTCTCAATGAACATAGTAGCACTGACTCTACTACAGAAGAACTTTGTGAGTTATGGCAGGTCTATGTCAATTTGTGCATCTTCGAGGACTTGTCTAATGTTAAACTATTTGCTTCCAGTAGAACTGAGAGTCTTGAAAAATATCCAATATCATTATTCCTATAAATAATTGTCATGCCCCACAACATCTCAGCATCTCTCTGATGGCCAGCCTTCCAAGGCCTAGCCCAGTTTCATGCTCCAATCTCAGCCCAAGATTTCTGAATGCTGTCTTGTCGTCCTTCCAAGATGGCTTCCTGTGTCTCTTCATCAGAATCCATCCTTCCATGTGGAAGACTGATCTTTCAGATATGCCAAGTGCAATGCAGAAGAGAGACAATGAGTCTTCCCTTCATTCTGACGTGTAACTTATGGGCAGGATTACACAGGATTTAGTGTAACAGAGCTCAGACCTCCCTTCCCTCACCTGTCATCTTCAGGGTAGAGACTCCTAACTGCATCCTTCTCCCTAGAGCATCCCAACCTTCTTTTCTTTCTTAGAAGAGAGAAATCCATTTAAAAATCTCATAGTTTGCTTCTCCAAACATACATTCAGCTCTCTTTGTTGAGCAAATCGTTCAGATTCCAGTTTGCCCCCAAAGCACTGTGCTATGAACCTCAACTTTGAACCATTCGAACCAGTTCTGGTTTGAATATTTGCATATGTCTTGTACTTCTCTCATTGTTAAATTTTACTTTCAGAGGTGGGTGTTGTATTTGTATCTGGAATGGTCTGTTTCAAACTACTGAGGTTATTCTTTTTAGTCCCTTAAATTTAAAAGAAAAGTAGTGAGCGATGATCATGTATACAGAACTTTTTGCTACATAAAATTATGATATTGGGTGCTCTCGGAAGTTCTGTTTCTATCAGTGGTTCCTACAATCTAATTTACATAAACTTGAAGGATCCCCACAGAAAAGGGAACACGGTGACGTGATGGGACCCTATTGTCCCTATCTATATCTAAGTATTTCCATTTAAACAATCAGTATTGGATGCTAAAAATTGGAAATCATTGAACTGCTCACACATGCAGACAGCGTTTGGGGGTGAAATTATGTTCATATTGTAAAACAGAAGAAGGGCATAAATGGGAACTTTGACTATGAACTTCTAAAACTACGTATGCTTTTACTTAACCTGAGCTACCACTTGATCTGATTCTGTATATTACCCAAGCCTCAGGGAATGTAGAGGTGAAATTAATAAAAGGAAATCAGAAACTGCCTCCCTCCAGCAGTAACATTAACTATTTGTTGACGCTTGGCTGAGACATGTTTCCCGAGCAGCTGCAGTCGACAGTCCTGTCTATTTGCCACAGTTAGTAACGAATGCAACAAAGTCTGACTTGGTGAACAGTGTGTATATTGGGGGGTTCCTAACAGGAGTGTGGATGGGAGTTACAGGGGCAGGACAGACTCAAATGCAGTTGTATCACTAAAAGACCCACCCCAAAACGGGTAACAACTCACAAAGGTGGCATTGCTGGAGTTATGGCCACAACCTGCACCTCATTCCAGAGTCCAGAAGATTTTTTATTTTTTTTTGGGGGGGGGGGCTGGCTCACTTCATTAGTTGCCTTCCCCAGCAGTTGTTTTCTGTTCGTTTTAAGATGGGGAAGGGCTGCTATGAACCTCACAATTTTATCTTTTCTTACCTGAATTTTTTTTTTACATCCTAAATCTCAGAGTCCTCCTTCCCACCTCTTAGAAGGAAAGTTTCAATTTGGATAAAATCACCATACAAGCACACTACCGAAAGTCCTGTGTACTGAAATACATTTACACTGTCTGAAAATAATCTGACAATGAGATAATTTAAATCATTATCTTCCAGCCCTGGATAGGCAGAAGATGGAAAATATCTGGAGTTAGAGTGCAGAATACAGGTATGCAAAGGAGCACCCATCTACAGAAATGAGGGGCTCTGACATAAAGGAAAATAGTTTGTTTTCATATATAAAGCACTTTTTACTTTATGTTTCTCACAGCAGCCTCACAAGAACCTTAAACAGGAAGTTTTGTGTCTTAATGCCCCCTGTATAGGATATGGCAGAGAAACACTGAACTGGAAAACGGCTTGAAGGAAAACAGAGGGAGAAACTTCTTCCATATTTACCTTTACCCAGGGGCTGCTTTGTGCTAAACTAACAACCGAGAGGCATTTGGTGGGAGTCCGTAAGTAGCAAGTGGAAGGTTCGAGCATTTAGGTGAGAGGGTACTTAGACTAAATTTATGTTGTGCTTGAATGGACCTATGAACAATACATGCATAAGAAGTATATATCCAGTTAGTTACATCCACCCCAGTTTAGAATGTGTGCTTTATGCCCGCCCCCAGTTTAAAATGTGTGCTTATACCCAGATCTACCAGACCTGTTCTGCAGATCTGTGAGGAAAAATATTTGCCAGATTTTTAAAGAACTGAAAAAAGAATTAGAAAAGTTGCTGTTGGCCAAAATCTCTCTAGGACTAAGTACTGGGTAGAAGATGCAGTTAAACATGAAGGCCTGAGCTTCACAGGTTTTTTTGTTGTTGATATTTTACCCAGAGCTTGTAGGGAAACAGATGCTCTTGGGTCTGCAGCCCTATGAACATGTAATTTATTTAATTGTTTCTAAAGTGAAACATTTGTGAGATTAATTATCTTAATATCACAATAATTGAATTACTTGAGTCTATATTTTGAAAGACTCCCTTCCTGCAGCTTTATTGTTATGTTAGTCAAATAGCAATCCCAATAGCCAAGTTAAACAATATCCTTGGATTTGACTAAAGATTACTTAATTGGCTATTGAATTCTTTGCTTTGCTTTGTCTTGACTGTTTAAGTTTGTATTATCATTGTATGACTTAAAATATGTGCTTACAGCTTCTTTTGTGGATATTTTGACAAACTGAATGAGTTCATAGATGATTACACTTAGACAAAGGAGACAGAAAGACAAAACTATAAAGTACCACAAAAGGGATTACATAAGGATAAATGTGTTGATTCCTTAGAAGACACAGCAGTTGTAAAAGAAATGTGCAATCACCACTGGAAGGGGAAGCCCTTGGTCCTGCCAAGACTGAACCCCCAGTGAAAGTGATTGTTGGGGGGAGGGTGGTAATGGAGGGAGGATGGAGAGGGGAACACCCATATAGAAGGGAAGGGGGAGGGATTAGGGGGATGTTGGCCCGGAAACCAGGAAGGGGAATATCAATCGAAATGTAAATAAGAAATACTCAAGTTAATAAAGATAAAAAAAAGAAATGTGCAATCAGTGTCATCTACATGTATGAAATAAGCATTAAAAGATCTAAAAATAGAGAAATTCTGCAATATGATTGATGGAGACTTCAACATCTCACTTCCAGAAGATCAGACACCATTTAGACTAACCAGCTCTACCAGATTTGTCTAGAACATTGCATCGATGGCAGCAGAATATATCCTTTTTCAGATATACATGAGATACTTTAGGGGATATCATGTAGCAGCAAAAGCATGAACCAATTTTAGAAGATTAAAATCTTACGTCATCTCAGACTGAGAGGACATGAAACTAGAAAGCAGTAACAGATATCCATTACAAAGGGAGGCCACATGACATCATCAACACAAATGGACTCAGCAGGTTGCAATCACAGGTTTTCCCATATAGAATGAGATAAAGCAACGATAATGAAAGAAAAGAGGCTATCAGTTTGAAAGGGAGGTGTATGAGAGGAGTTGAAGAGAGGGAACCCATGATGGGCTGGAGAAAGGAAGGGAAAGAGGGAAGTAATGTAATTATACTTTGTATCAAAAATAGTTTTTCAAAAATTGAAGGTTGGGGATTTAGCTCAGTGGTAGAGCGCTTGCCTAGCAAGCGCAAGGCCCTGGGTTCGGTCCCCAGCTGTGAAAAAAAAAAAAGAAAAAAAACTGAAAGCAATGGTGGAAATTCAATAATTAACATGATTTAATATTCCTGTATAACTAAGTAAGGAAAAGTTGAGAACTGTCTTGAACAAATGAAAATAGAGACATACTACCATACCAAAGTTTAATGGGGATACAGAAAAAGTCATCCTAAGTGAGAAAACTTCTAAGTTTATTGCAGGAATCCTCTACATAAAAACAAAAATTACAAATAAGCAACCTAACATGACCTTGTTATGCATTAGAAAAAACGCTAAGTCCAAAATTAGTAAAAAAAAAAAAAAAGGGGGGGGGGGGTGGGGGGAGTGGGGGGAGATAATAAGAAAGAAGAACTGACCCAGACTAGTTGGTCATTCTTCAGTGACAGGGTCCTAAGAGAGAAGGCCAGGGGATCAGAAGATAAGGGGACAGATAAGCTTAGGATCGGGAAGTAAGTCTTGCACAAGCTGTGTCTTATGCTAAACAAGCCTATCAAGAAGTACAGCACCTACAGTGCTAAACTTTCAGGAGAGAAATGGGCCAGAGTCAGCAAAAGCTATCATACAATGGCGTTAGCCGGAGGCTAAGCAAACTATGTTGCACAAAGGGAACACACAGGACTTTCAAGAGCTTCGCTTGGGACTGATAACTCCAATCTCTTTAGGGCAAAAGCCAAGTTCCCAGGAATCAAAACCTTAACTCCACCAAGGCCCTGGCCTCTGCCTCGGACAGGCTGTGCCAGTTCACCCCTGAGCAAGGACACAGCATGAGGACACAGCACTTTGTTCTGAGAAAACCCTTGGATCAGTCTGCTCTCAGCAAAGACCAAAAGGAAGAAAGATGTAAGAAAAATAAAGACTAAGTAAGCAGTAAAAAGAGAACCAAGAATTGGTTACTAGATGGAGGGCTATGTTGAAACAGTAAATCTAAACTAGCCTTTGAGATAAATGCCTCTAAAGTGATACTCACAAGGAGAACGTAGTAGGACCACACGTTCTAGGCTGGACTGGGCAACACAGTGCATTTCAGGTCACCCTTGGCTGCATAGTATGACACTACTTCAAAGATAAAATAAAAACAAACAAAAGCAAGATAGGTGTCTCATTGATCGTGTTCCTCAAATTGAGAAATACGAAGTGTAAACATCTAGAGAATTTGAAAGTAGTGCCTTTGGAAAATGAAATATGACCATATGATTATCTTCCCGAAATCATATTCATCAATAAGAAGAATAGCCGTGGAGAAGCACATGAAGCATTTACTGTTACATCGTCTGTGACACCAAGAAAAAAAAATAACAGAAAAGAACATAAATGTCCATCAAGAAAGAATGATTATGTGAGACCAGGTAATAGAGTTCTCTGCTGCTTTTGACAAAGAACTGAGGGGCTGGAAAAGAAGGCTCGGTGGTTAGAAGCACATGCTGCTCTTTTCAGGGGCTCTCAGTCCTTGAGCTCACGGCCTCTGATAACCACAGCTCCAGAGGGTCTGATGCCACAAACACACACAAAATAAATAAGTCACTAAGAAATTCAGACAAATTATATTTAGAAGAGGATTGGATGCACTGAGCTACCAAAAGTGTATGTTCTCCATCCTATAGAGACGCCTACAGATACGCAGTGTGCTTGGAGTATCCAGTATTCAGAATCCCTATCAAATACTGGTTTCACGTTTCAGGATAACAATCAACTATGAGTCCTTTGTGCTCCAGGTGAATAACTCCTTCCCCATTATCCTGTAATTAAACCCAGTAAAGCTCATTGATCAATCAATCAATCAATCAATCAATAAGTCAATGTAAAACAAAAGAAAGAGAAGAAAATCATCACGGTTATTATAAACCTGAGAATTTCAATGAAGAGTAACAAATGACCTAAAACTGTTTCTATTCAAATAATTGTATTATGTCAAGGACCAGAGTATTAATCTTAAAGTAATATCAGAGCATATTTCAAAGACCAGCTCACATGACTTCCATTTAATTCTTTTTTTTTTTTTATTAACTTGAGTATTTCTTATATACATTTCAAGTGTTATTCCCTTTCCCGGTTTCCGGGCAAAATCCCCCTCCCCCCTCCCCTTCCTTATGGGTGTTCCCCTCCCAACCCTCCCCCCATTGCCGCCCTCCCCCCATAGTCTAGTTCATTGGGGGTTCAGTCTTAGCAGGACCCAGGGCTTCCCCTTCCACTGGTGCTCTTACTAGGATATTCATTGCTACCTATGGGGTCAGAGTCCAGGGTCAGTCCATATATAGTCTTTAGGTAGTGGCTTAGTCCCTGGAAGCTCTGGTTGCTTGACATTGTTGTACTTTTGGGGTCTCGAGCCCCTTCAAGCTCTTCCAGTTCTTTCTCTGATTCCTTCAACGAGGGACCTATTCTCAGTTCAGTGGTTTGCTGCTGGCATTCGCCTCTGTATTTGCTGTACTCTGGCTGTGTCTCTCAGGAGCGATCTACATCCGGCTCCTGTCGGTCTGCACTTCTTTGCTTCATCCATCTTGTCCAATTGGGTGGCTGTATATGTATGGGCCACCTGTGGGGCAGGCTCTGAATGGGTGTTCCTTCAGTCTCTGTTTTAATCTTTGCCTCTCCCTTCCCAGCCAAGGGTATTCTTTTTCCTCATTTAAAGAAGGAGTGAAGCATTCACATTTTGATCATCCGTCTTGAGTTTCATTTGTTCTAGGGATCTAGGGTAATTCAAGCATTTGGGCTAATAGCCACTTATCAATGAGTGCATACCATGTATGTCTTTCTGTGATTGGGTTAGCTCACTCAGGATGATATTTTCCAGTTCCAACCATTTGCCTACGAATTTCATAGACTCGTTGTTTTTGATAGCTGAGTAATATTCCATTGTGTAGATGTACCACATTTTCTGTATCCATTCCTCTGTTGAAGGGCATCTCGGTTCTTTCCATTTTCTGGCTATTATAAATAAGGCTGCGATGAACATAGTGGAGCACGTGTCTCTTTTATATGTTGAGGCATCTTTTGGGTATATGCCCAAGAGAGGTATAGCTGGATCCTCAGGCAGTTCAATGTCCAATTTTCTGAGGAACCTCCAGACTGATTTCCAGAATGGTTTTACCAGTCTGCAATCCCACCAACAATGGAGGAGTGTTCCTCTTTCTCCACATCCTCGCCAGCATCTGCTGTCACCTGAGTTTTTGATCTTAGCCATTCTCACTGGTGTGAGGTGAAATCTCAGGGTTGTTTTGATTTGCATTTCCCTTATGACTAAAGATGTGGAACATTTCTTTAGGTGTTTCTCAGCCATTCGGCATTCCTCAGCTGTGAATTCTTTGTTTAGCTCTGAACCCCATTTTTTAATAGGGTTATTTGTTTCCCTGCGGTCTAACTTCTTGAGTTCTTTGTATATTTTGGATATAAGGCCTCTATCTGTTGTAGGATTGGTAAAGATCTTTTCCCAATCTGTTGGTTGCCGTTTTGTCCTAACCACCGTGTCCTTTGCCTTACAGAAGCTTTGCAGTTTTATGAGATCCCATTTGTCGATTCTTGATCTTAGAGCATAAGCCATTGGTGTTTTGTTCAGGAAATTTTTTCCAGTGCCCATGTGTTCCAGATGCTTCCCTAGTTTTTCTTCTATTAGTTTGAGTGTGTCTGGTTTGATGTGGAGGTCCTTGATCCACTTGGACTTAAGCTTTGTACAGGGTGATAAGCATGGATCGATCTGCATTCTTCTACATGTTGCCCTCCAGTTGAACCAGCACCATTTGCTGAAAATGCTATCTTTTTTCCATTGGATGGTTTTGGCTCCTTTGTCAAAAATCAAGTGACCATAGGTGTGTGGGTTCATTTCTGGGTCTTCAATTCTATTCCATTGGTCTATCTGTCTGTCTCTGTACCAATACCATGCAGTTTTTATCACTATTGCTCTGTAATACTGCTTGAGTTCAGGGATAGTGATTCCCCCTGAAGTCCTTTTATTGTTGAGGATAGCTTTAGCTATCCTGGGTTTTTTGTTATTCCAGATGAATTTGCAAATTGTTCTGTCTAACTCTTTGAAGAATTGGATTGGTATTTTGATGGGGATTGCATTGAATCTGTAGATTGCTTTTGGTAAAATGGCCATTTTTACTATATTAATCCTGCCAATCCATGAGCATGGGAGATCTTTCCATCTTCTGAGGTCTTCTTCAATTTCTTTCCTCAGTGTCTTGAAGTTCTTATTGTACAGATCTTTTACTTGCTTGGTTAAAGTCACACCGAGGTACTTTATATTATTTGGGTCTATTATAAAGGGTGTCGTTTCCCTAATTTCTTTCTCGGCTTGTTTCTCTTTTGTATAGAGGAAGGCAACTGATTTATTTGAGTCAATTTTATACCCAGCCACTTTGCTGAAGTTGTTTATCAGCTTTAGTAGTTCTCTGGTGGAACTTTTGGGATCACTTAAATATACTGTCATGTCATCTGCAAATAGTGATATTTTGACTTCTTCTTTTCCGATCTGTATCCCCTTGATCTCCTTTTGTTGTCTGATTGCTCTGGCTAGAACTTCAAGAACTATATTGAATAAGTAGGGAGAGAGTGGGCAGCCTTGTCTAGTCCCTGATTTTAGTGGGATTGCTTCAAGTTTCTCTCCATTTAGTTTAATGTTAGCAACTGGTTTGCTGTATATGGCTTTTACTATGTTTAGGTATGGGCCTTGAATTCCTATTCCTTCCAGGACTTTTATCATGAAGGGGTGTTGAATTTTGTCAAATGCTTTCTCAGCATCTAATGAAATGATCATGTGGTTTTGTTCTTTCAGTTTGTTTATATGATGGATCACGTTGATGGTTTTCCTTATATTAAACCATCCCTGCATGCCTGGTATGAAGCCTACTTGATCATGGTGGATGATTGTTTTGATGTGCTCTTGAATTCGGTTTGCCAGAATTTTATTGAGTATTTTTGCGTCGATATTCATAAGGGAAATTGGTCTGAAGTTCTCTTTCTTTGTTGGGTCTTTGTGTGGTTTAGGTATAAGAGTAATTGTGGCTTCGTAGAATGAATTCGGTAGTGCTCCATCTGTTTCAATTTTGTGGAATAGTTTGGATAATATTGGTATGAGGTCTTCTATGAAGGTTTGATAGAATTCTGCACTAAACCCGTCTGGACCTGGGCTCTTTTTGGTTGGAAGACCTTTAATGACTGCTTCTATTTCCTTAGGAGTTATGGGGTTGTTTAACTGGTTTATCTGTTCCTGATTTAACTTCGATACCTGGTATCTGTCTAGGAAATTGTCTATTTCCTGAAGATTTTCAAATTTTGTTGAATATAGGTTTTTATAGTAAGATCTGATGATTTTTTGAATTTCCTCTGAATCTGTAGTTATGTCTCCCTTTTCATTTCTAATTTTGTTAATTTGGACGCACTCTCTGTGTCCTCTCGTTAGTCTGGCTAAGGGTTTATCTATCTTGTTGATTTTCTCACAGAACCAACTTTTGGTTCTGTTGATTCTTTCTATGGTCCTTTTTGTTTCTACTTGGTTGATTTCAGCTCTGAGTTTGATTATTTCCTGCCTTCTACTCCTCCTGGGTGTATTTGCTTCTTTTTGTTCTAGAGCTTTTAGGTGTGCTGTCAAGCTGCTGACATATGCTCTTTCCTGTTTCTTTCTGCAGGCACTCAGCGCTATGAGTTTTCCTCTTAGCACAGCTTTCATTGTGTCCCATAAGTTTGGGTATGTTGTATCTTCATTTTCATTAAATTCTAAAAAGTTTTTAATTTCTTTCTTTATTTCTTCCTTGACCAGGTTATCATTGAGTAGAGCATTGTTCAATTTCCACGTATATGTGGGCATTCTTCCCTTATTGTTATTGAAGACCAGTTTTAGGCCGTGGTGGTCCGATAGCATGCATGGGATTATCTCTATCTTTCTGTACCTGTTGAGGCCTGTTTTTTGACCAATTATATGGTCAATTTTGGAGAAAGTACCATGAGGAGCTGAGAAGAAGGTATATCCTTTTGCTTTAGGATAGAATGTTCTATAAATATCCGTTAAGTCCATTTGGCTCATGACTTCTCTTAGTCTGTCGACATCACTGTTTAATTTCTGTTTCCATGATCTGTCCATTGATGAGAGTGGGGTGTTGAAGTCTCCCACCATTATTGTGTGAGGTGCAATGTGTGTTTTGAGCTTTAGTAAGGTTTCTTTTACGTATGTAGGTGCCCTTGTATTTGGGGCATAGATATTTAGGATTGAGAGTTCATCTTGGTGGATTTTTCCTTTGATGAATATGAAGTGTCCTTCCTTATCTTTTTTGATGACTTTTAGTTGGAAATTGATTTTATTTGATATTAGAATGGCTACTCCAGCTTGCTTCTTCTGACCATTTGCTTGGAAAGTTGTTTTCCAGCCTTTCACTCTGAGGTAGTGTCTGTCTTTGTCTCTGAGGTGTGTTTCCTGTAGGCAGCAGAATGCAGGGTCCTTGTTGCGTATCCAGTTTGTTAATCTATGTCTTTTTATTGGGGAGTTGAGGCCATTGATATTGAGAGATATTAAGGAATAGTGATTATTGCTTCCCTTTATATTCATATTTGGATGTGAGGTTATGTTTGTGTGCTTTCATTCTCTTTGTTTTGTTGCCAAGACGATTAGTTTCTTGCTTCTTCTAGGGTATAGCTTGCCTCCTTATGTTGGCCTTTACCATTTATTATCCTTTGTAGTGCTGGATTTGTAGAAAGATATTGTGTAAATTTGGTTTTGTCATGGAATATCTTGGTTTCTCCATCAATGTTAATTGAGAGTTTTGCTGGATACAGTAACCTGGGCTGGCATTTGTGTTCTCTTAGGGTCTGTATGACATCAGTCCAGGATCTTCTGGCCTTCATAGTTTCTGGCGAGAAGTCTGGTGTGATTCTGATAGGTCTGCCTTTATATGTTACTTGACCTTTTTCCCTTACTGCTTTTAATATTCTTTCTTTATTTTGTGCGTTTTGTGTTTTGACAATTATGTGACGGGAGGTGTTTCTTTTCTGGTCCAATCTATTTGGAGTTCTGTAGGCTTCTTGTATGTCTATGGTTATCTCTTTTTTTAGGTTAGGGAAGTTTTCTTCTATGATTTTGTTGAAGATATTTACTGGTCCTTTGAGCTGGGAGTCCTCACTCTCTTCTATACCTATTATCCTTAGGTTTGATCTTCTCATTGAGTCCTGGATTTCCTGTATGTTTTGGACCAGTAGCTTTTTCCGCTTTACATTATCTTTGACAGTTGAGTCAATGATTTCTATGGAATCTTCTGCTCCTGAGATTCTCTCTTCCATCTCTTGAATTCTGTTGGTGAGGCTTGTATCTACAGCTCCTTGTCTCTTCTTTTGGTTTTCTATATCCAGGGTTGTTTCCATGTGTTCTTTCTTGATTGCTTCTATTTCCACTTTTAATTCCTTCAACTGTTTGATTGTGTTTCCCTGGAATTCTTTCAGGGATTTTTGCGATTCCTCTCTGTAGGCTTTTACTTGTTTATTAATGTTTTCCTGTGCTTCCCTAAGTGTGTTCATGTCTTTCTTGAAGTCCTCCAGCATCATGATCAAATATGATTTTGTAACTAGATCTTGCTTTTCTGGTGTGTTTGGATATTCCATGTTTGTTTTGGTGGGAGAATTGGGCTCCGATGATGCCATGTAGTCTTGGTTTCTGTTGCTTGGGTTCCTGCGCTTGCCTCTCGCCATCAGATTATCTCTAGTGTTACTTTGTTCTGCTATTTCTGACAGTGGCTAGACTGTCCTATAAGCCTGTGTGACAGGAGTGCTGTAGACCTGTTTTCCTCTCTTTCAGTCAGTTATGGGGACAGAGTGTTCTGCTTTCGGGCGTGTAGTTTTTCCTCTCTACAGGTCTTCAGCTGTTCCTGTGGGCCTGTGTCTTGAGTTCACCAGGCAGCTTTCTTGCAGCAGAAAATTTGGTCTTACCTGTGGTCCCGAGGCTCAGGTTAGCTCGTGGGGTGCTGCCCACGGGCTCTCTGCAGTGGCAGCAACCAGGAAGACCTGTGCCGCCCCTTCCGGGAACTTCAGTGCACCAGGGTTCCAGATGGTCTTTGGCTTTTTCCTCTGGCGTCAGATGTGTGTGCAGGGAGCAGTCACTTCTGGTTTCCCAGGCTTGTCTGCCTCTCTGAAGGTTTAGCTCTCCCTCCCACGGGATTTGGGTGCAGAGAACTGTTTATCCGGTCTGTTTCTTTCAGGTTCCGGCGGTGTCTCAGGCACAGGGGTCCTGCTGCTCCTGGGCCCTTCCCCACGGGAGCCCAGAGGCCTTATACAGTTTCCTCTTGGGCCAGGGATGTGGGCAGGGGTGAGCAGAGTTGGTGGTCTCTTCCGCTCTGCAGCCTCAGGAGTGCCCACCTGACCAGGCGGTTGGGTCTCTCTCTCACTGGGTCTGGGAGCAGAGAGCTGCTGCGGGCCGGGATCCGCGGGTGTGGGACTTCTGGTAAACACAGAACGTGCCCGGTCCTAGAGAAATTCTGCTTTCCTGTGTCCCAAGCTCACCAGGCAGCTTTCTTGCAGCAGAAAATTTGGTCTTACCTGTGGTCCCGAGGCTCAGGTTCGCTCGTGGGGTGCTGCCCACGGGCTCTCTGCAGCGGCAGCAACCAGGAAGACCTGTGCTGCCCCTTCCGGGAGCTTCAGTGCACCAGGGTTCCAGATGGTCTTTGGCTTTTTCCTCTGGCGTCCGAGATGTGTGTGCAGGGAGCAGTCACTTCTGGTTTCCCAGGCTTGTCTGCCTCTCTGAAGGTTTAGCTCTCCCTCCCACGGGATTTGGGTGCAGAGAACTGTTTATCCGGTCTGTTTCTTTCAGGTTCCGGCGGTGTCTCCTTCCATTTAATTCTTACATTTTTTCTAATAACATTTTACGTTCCTGTACATTGTCGTTCTGACTCACTGCCTTTGCTAAGCTGCAGGTCTTCTGTGAACACAATAGAAGTAGATCCAATATTCATCTTTCAAGGCCTCACTTCTATTTTCTTTTTGGCATCAAATAATGTTTTAGGAAGCTTTCAAAATAGGAAAATATAAACAAGGCTAAATCTTTAGTATATAACCTCAAAACCCTATTCACCAGCTTCTGACCCTCAACCACAAACTCCTTTATAATTAATCCAGCACTTATTCAAAATGTCTTGGTTGCCACATACACTCAAGGTGTTGTTGGGTGAAGGTAGATGGGTGACTGTGTAACTTGATGTCTGGTGACTTCCAAATGTAATTTAGGGATAATTATGTCAACCTCGCTTGTCTGTTCCAACTCTTCCTTGCTTTATGAAAGGAACTAGAGCAATAGCTAAGCCATTGAGGGTCTGTACTGGCTGGTTTTGTGCGTCAACTTGACACAAGCTGGAGTTACCACAGAGAAAGGAGCCTCCCTAGAGGATGTGCCTCCATGAGATCCAGCTGTAAGGCATTTTCTCAACTAGTGATCAAGGAGGGAGGACCCAGCCCCTTGTGGTTGGTGCCATCCCTGGGCTGGTTGTCATGGGTTCTATAAGAAAGCAAGCTGAACAAGCCAGGGAAGCAAGCGAGTAATATCCCTCCATGTCCTCTGCATCAGCTCCTGCTTCTTGATGTGCTTGAGTTCCAGTCCTGACTTCCTTTGGTGATGAACAGCAATGTGGAAGTGTAAGCTGAATAAAACCTTTCCTCCCCAACTTGCTTCTTGGTCATGAGGTTTTGTACAGGAATACAAACTTTGACTAAGGGGCTGGAGAGATGGCTCAGAGGTTAAGAGCACTGACTGCTCTTCCAGGGGTCCTGAGTTCAATTCCCAGCAACCATGTGGTCACTCACAACCATCTGTAATGGGATCTGATGCCCTCTTCTGGTGTGTCCAGCTACAGTGTATAAATGAAATAAATAAATCTTTAAAAAGAAAGATGAAAGAGAGAGAGAGAGAGAGGGAGAGAGAAAGAGAGAAAGAAAGGAAGGAAGGAAGGAAGGAAGGAAGAAAGGAAGAAAGAAAGAAAGAGAGAAAGAAACCTTGACTAAGACAGAGTTCTTACTAAACTCTTGCAAACAAAACTGGGCTTTGATTTCTAGCACCCTCATTGGACAATGACCCACAACTAGCTGTAGCTCCAACCCAAGGCAGATGCCCTCTTGTGGCCTCTTCAGCCACCTGCATATGCATGCAGACATATCCACACACAAACGCCCAGCTACATACACATAACAAAAATCAAATATGACAGAGCAACCGGAAGATACCCATTCCACTCATGATGATTTTTTATCACTACACTAGAAGATTATACAGTGTACATGTATATGATTAATACACAACTCTTAAATAGACTACTACCCATTTCAACCTTCACAAAAATTACGTCCCCAGTATGAAAAGCAAGCACTTCCAAAGGCTCATGGTGCTACCCAGACATAGCGAACCCTTTAGTAGTCCAGAGCCATGGAAGCCAGGCGATTCGACAGGTATCCTTAGTGATAACACTGAAACCCTGGCCTTTGCTTTCTTTGCTTTCTGGCCACCAAGAGGGAACAAATAAATATGTTTCTTTAACTCCGTTAATCTCAAGTAGTCGCTCCAGTACTAAGCTGTTCTGAGCTTGCTCGCTTTTTCCTTATCATACCTACAGCTTCCAAACACATTGAACAATTTACCTATATTCTTTACTTTCTGTCTCTTTTCTGTCTCCTCAGCTCCAAAAGAATCTACACCAATGTGAATAAAATGCACACTTCAAAGGAAATAAGTTTTGTCACCTCGTTGATGAAACAGAACCCACTTCTACACAATGAGAGTTAAGCAAAATTTTGCTTAGGAAAAAATCAGTGTGTCCTGCACAATTAGTTCTTGTTGACTTGACACAAGCCAGAGATGCTTGAAAAGAGGAACTTCAACTAAAGATTCACCTCCCTCAGAATGTCCCGTGAGCACATCTAGGAGGCTTTTTCTTGATTAATGATTGATATGGGAGTGGCTGGCCCACCATGGGTAGAGCCACCAGTGGACAGGTGTCTCTGGAGTGTATGAGAAAGGAATCAGGCATAGTCAGTGTTTCGCCATGATTTCTGCTTGTTTTCCTGTCATGGCTTCCCTCTACAATGAATTGTAACATGTAACCTAAAATATATCCTCTCCTCCCTGAGATGTCTTTAATTATACTGTTTATCACAGCAGCAGAAAATCAAATCAGAACATGGCCCTTGCAACATTTTCACATTGTTTAGGCAAATCTTGAAGAAAAAAAGTTTTCTTTCCTGAAGATTAAAAAGGTGTATCTGACTTCTCCCTATTGGGTTGATGATTTCCTCATATCCAAACCCTATATAAACTTATATGGGCATTCCTTCACACACTTGGGTCCATAGTTTCCTTGTGAGCCAGTCTGCTTTTCTTCACTTCACCTGCGTCAGCATCACATTGGGTTCATCCCAGGTGAAACCAAGAGTGGAAATGGGTGGCGACATTGGTGCCACTGGTGGATGGACAGGCTTTCATCAGGAGTTTGTAGATCATGGTAAATTGATTTACCAACAGAATCTATAGAGCATCATACATCATCAGTACGTACTGTTCCACCTTGCTTTACAAGGTATTTTAGCCTCTGCTCTATAAAAACAGATCTGTTCCTTGGCATTTTCCCCACAGTAGCATTTTACCATACTCTGAGTATGGGATGCCTTATTAGAAGAGATTTTTTTCCCTCACCTTAAAACAGACTCAGAGCAAGTGTGAAGGTATGGCAGAGAAAAGGAATGCTTGCTTTACCCTTCTGGTCTTTTCTTGCATTCACCGCCCGACTTCACTACACCATCCTCCCCTCCTCTCACCTCCCCCTCCTCTCATAACCACATAATTTGGCTTCCATCACAACTTCAGGAGTAGGAGTGGTGTAGGTAGAAAAGAGAGGAAACGGCAATCTTTTCCTCAGAAAATGTCTTACTATTAAAGACTCTCTTACCTGTCACGTTCTCCATATAGAAGATGTCTTAGTATTGGCCTTCCTAAGGATCACATGTTTGATTTCCTCAGAAAAGCATCAGATTCCAAAGATTGCAGTCCACTGACATAAGAAGACTGTTCAGTTCTTCTACCTCTGCTTGCTCTCACCTTCCCACCGTGGCAGGGATCTGTGGGTGGCCAATATCTCGCTTCCTTCCCCAGGGTCCTTCCACATGACTCCATGTGCCCCAACTTAAACCCCTGAGACAGTGGGCAATTTTCTCTGTGCCTCAAACACCTCACCATAAATGTAAATAAAAAGACCTCCTACTACACGCAGCTATTAAAATGGAATAATATGCTTCGTAGTGTCCCGGAAAAAAAATCCATCAGTATGTGTTGTTTATGGTCAAGTTTAATTTTTAAGTAATTATCTTAGACACATTGAAGTCAAAGGACATGAGTCTCACTCCTCCCCCAGTCTCACCAGAGGTGTGTAGGAAATGCTCAGCAGCTGCTCACAGCCCTAGGGCCTGACTGTCAGGCTTCTACTGCTCACCGGCCTCTTCCTTCACCTAACCACTGAGCAGCATCCTACCTAGACTCCTGACAATGTGCAGCTGTTCACTTCCTGCTACCAAGGTGACTTCAGATTTCGCAAAACGAAAGGAAAAATGAGAAATACTAAAACCTTTTTATCAAATAAAAACTTACAGTTTTATTCATAATTTAAAGTTGTAAAATTCCTGAGTTTTCCTCACAATTCCAAGGAATACGACTAAAAGGGAATCTGTGAATGATTTGAGGACAGATATCATTTTGCTTAGTTGGAATTCACTAAGAACTTCCTGCAGCCAAAGCATTAACTTTTGTTAGTGCTGATCTGAAATAAAAACTTAGATGTTTTAATGAAAATATATTGCATAAAATTTGATGCTGCCAGTGACTGAGTACGTGTGTGACGTATGCAATCACATGTGGTTGTCATAATGAGGGTAATTACCACGACTCTGTTGGTAAAGAAGAAACCCAATGTCAGAGACTCTCCTGTGTGTTTCCTAGACTTCTTCACATACACTTGACAGTGATTGAGCCATTATAAATTTGGAGTAATATATCAGCTAGGCAGGAACCACATACAGAGTGATCATGGTCCCCAACTGCTCCTGTAAACAGAGAGCCAGCTTGAGTATTCATAAAGTGTGCCAGCAAAGTTCCTTAGATATGATGTACATAGAAGTTGCAGGAATTGGAAACATATCAAATTAAAATCAATATTTTTTAAGAATTTTCATTTGAAGTTACAGATTTAAGCCAAAAGTAGTGAGAAAATATCTTAATCAAAATATATTAGTAATGCTGGGCAGTAGTGGTCCACACGTTTGATCCCAACACTTGGGAGGCAGGCAGGTAGATTTCTGTGAGTTCAGGCCAACATGGTTTACAGAGCAAGTTACAGACAAGCAAGACTAGACAAAGGAACCCTGTCTCAAAAGATAAGGGGGGGGGAAATAAAACAGTAATATTTTTGTAACTTAAATGGAAAACATGTCTATTTATTTACTAGATTAAATTTTATAATCCTCTAACTACCATGTGTGCCCACTTGTTTGATAGTGCTGAGATTTTAGAAACAATCTATAGCTTCATATATAAATGGAAAAACTTGACTAAAAATTAAAAGAATACTGAATGACCTATATGAAAAAGCATAAATATGGACACAGAAAATGTACTAAACTGCTTCAGTATATCACTGAAGTCACTTAAGGG
This sequence comes from Rattus norvegicus, assembly GCF_021556685.1. NCBI lineage: Eukaryota > Metazoa > Chordata > Mammalia > Rodentia > Muridae > Rattus > Rattus norvegicus. The sequence continues at coordinate 207,494,314 of NC_141535.1, read as the reverse complement.
CTGAAGCAGAAGGATCCGAGATTCAAGGCTTGCCTGCGTTACAAAGTCAGTTCAAGTCTTTCCTAGGTGATATATTGAGGCCCTAACTCTAAATAAAAATATAATAAGTCTTGGGCATGTAGCTCAGTGGCAGGGCAATTTGCCTAGCATGCACAAGGTCCTGTCTTCAATCCTCAATATAAATAAAAAGGGGGAAGGAGGCAGAGAGGGAGATGGAGAGAAAGTGGTGTGGGGCCCTAAAAACAAAGGGTGAGGAAGATAACTCGATTACTAAAGCACTTTCCTTGCAAGCATAAGAACTTGAGTTAGATTGCCACCACCTGCCCATTTTAAAAATGCAACCTGGTGGCACGTGTTTGTAATCCCTGTCCAGCGGAGGTAGAGGCAAGGACACTTCTGGGCTTCTCTAAACAACCAAGTTGAGATTTCAAAGATCTTTGACCCAGTGAGGTGTTTGGTCTCAAAAGTCATGGCAGACAGCTCCTGAGGAACAACATCCAAGTTAACTTCTAACCTAGAACACACACACACACACACACACACACACACACACACACACGCACGCACAACTAAAAACAAACAGAACTAATCTAATTCTCTTCAATGAAAGACATTGTTTATCAATACCTCCACAACAAACTAGAAGGTTGTGGGGTTTTTTGAGGGTGGTGGTTTCTGTTTTCTTCAAAATATTTCTATTGATTATTTGGCAATTTCACATCATGAACCCCAATAACACTCACTTCCAAGTCCTCCCAGATAGCCCCCACTACCCCTGGCTTTATGACCCCCTCACAATCACCACCCCTAAAAAAGAAGAAAGCAAAACGTGTTGCCCATTTACTCACTTGAGCATGGTCGATCTCCCCTCAAAGAAAAAAAATTTCAGGTCCACATTCAATCAATGTGTGATGCCTACAAAGATAGCAGCATGCTTCGACCAAACTTTTATGATTGCTAATATTTGACTGTGTTTTGTCATTTTGTCTAAGTACCACAAACGTCCCCACTGTACTGATGCAGTTTGTTCACTACTGACATCGATCATCTCCCTCATTACATACTTTCATTCCGGTCAAACTTAGACAGCACGTTGATCTAGGTTGCTGACCCCATAGGACCTGCAGTCCTATGACCCCTGAAATGTTTAAATAAGAAGTCCTTTTCAGGGCTATAATAGTTGAAATTGCACAGTCACTGTTATTACAGGGCAGGAGACTCCCGGATAAGGAGCTGGAGAGGTGGTTCAGTGACTAAGAGCCCCTACTATTCTTGTGGATGATGACCCCAGTTCAGTTTCTAGCAAGAGTCAAGCATCTCACAACAAAGAACTCAAGCTCCAAGGAGTAAAGCACCATCTTCTGGCCTCTGACGGCCTCTACACTCATATTCTTAAACCCACACACAAACTTAAAATAAAAGAATTCTTTTTAAAAGAATAAGAACTCAAGAAGTTAGACTCCAGAGAATCAAAAAAGCCTACTAAAAATAGAATACAGAGATAAACAAAGAATTCTCAGTTCAGGAATATCAAATGACTGAGAAACACCTAAAGAAATGTTCAACATCCTTAGTCATCAGGGAAATGCAAATCGAAACAACGCTGGGATTCCACCTCACACCAGTGCGATTGGCTAAGATCAAAAACTCAGGTGACAGCAGATGCTGGCGAGGATGTGGAGAAAGAGGAACACTCCTCCATTGTTGGTGGGATTGTAGACTGGTACAACCATTCTGGAAATCAGTCTGGAGGTTCCTCAGTAAATTGGATATTCCACTACCTGAGGATCCAGCTATACCTCTCCAGGGCATATACCCAAAAGATGCTACAACATACAAGACACATGCTCCATTATGTTCATAGCAGCCTTATTTATAATAGCCAGAAGCTGGAAAAAAAAACAGATGCCCTTCAACAGGGGAATAGATACTGAAAATGTGGTACATCTACACAATGGAGTACTACTCAGCTATCAAAAACAATGACTTCATGAAATTCATAGGCAAATGGATTGAACTAGAAAATATCATCCTGAGTGAGGTAACCCAATCACAGAAATGTGGATATTAGTCCAAAAGCTCAAATAACCCAAGATACAATGCAGAGACCACATGAAGCTCAAGAATGATAACCAAAGTGTGGAGACTTCACTCCCTCTTAAAAGGGGGAACAAAAATATTCATAGGAGGGGATATGGAGGCAAAATTTGGAGCAGAGACTGAAGGAATGACCATTTAGAGCCTGCCCCATGCCCCACATGTGGCCCATACATATACAGCCACCAAAACTACATAAGATGGATGAAGCTAAGAAGTGCATGCTGACAGGAACAGGATATAGATGTCTCCTGAGAGACAGAGGCAGAGCATGTCAAATACAGAAGGGAATGCTAGCAGCTAACCATTGAACTGAGAACAGGACCCCCGTTGGAGGAATTAGAGAAAGGATTGAAAGAGCTGAAGGGGTTTGCAACCCCATAAGAACAACAACGCCAACCAACCAGAGCTCCCAGGGACTAAACCACTACCGAAAGACTATACATGGACTGACCCATGGCTCCAATTGTATATGTAGCAGAGGATGGCCTTGTTGGGCACCAATGGAAGGAAAAGCTCTTGGTCCTGCTTTTCCTTGGACCCTCAGTGTAGGGGGATAGATGGGAAGGGGAACAACCTTATAGAAGAAGTGGAGGGGTTGGGAGAGGGGGCTTATGTCTGAGAAACCGGGAAAGGGAATAACATTAAAAATGTAAATAAAAAAAATCAATGAAAGAAAAAAAGAATAAGAACTCTTCTACCATAACATCCTTTTCCTATGATAATTTGACCTATGTATCCCTGTCAGTAAAGCACCTGAGCCCTTTCCTGGATGGTTCACTGGGACAAGCTGCCATACCCTGGGCTCATGCTTTGGTTAGAGGCGTCAGCTTCTGCTTCAGCTCCAGTCCCCTGAGAAGTGATACATTGCTCAGAGAAGACAAGAAGCAAAAAGTCTCTAGTGGTTGGGAATTGTTCCTAAGCAGCTCTACAAAGAGCTCCTGCTACCCAAAACAGCAGCGCTTTGTGATCACAGTAACAGAGCAACATTAGCCGTGATGGGGGATGGTGGTGGGTCATAGGATTTTGCTGGAGAGGGGGAGCTGACACAGGGGAGGTGCCCTAGCTTGCATATTTCATGGGTTACGATTTCACTTTTCAGGCAACACCTCTACAGTAACTGGAATAATTTCAGATATCTTGGAGAAAAGATATACACATGTCACAAGGGATCTGGAATGAATGTTTTACGTATTTATTTAAAACACTTTTAATTGACTTCTACCCATGTTAAAAGAAATGATAGCTCTGGGCTATGGAATGATTGATAGATTGATATTGACAGTAGAAATCGTTTATTTTTTTCAGTTGTTTCAGTTGTTCCTGTTCGTGCATAGGACTGTTTGTTTGTTTTTCTGTTTTGAGACAGGGTGTCATTGGATAGCCTGGCCACCCTGAAAGTTGCTATGTAGACCAGGCTGACCCCCAACTGACAGAGATCCTCCTTCCTCAATTTGCTTCACAAATGCTGGGACTAAAGGCATGCAGTGCCGTGTCCAGCACCAGCCACTGTTTCTAATGTCATCACTGTGTGCCATGCTCTCTCCTGAGTCTTACCAGGATGGTTGAGTCTTCCAAAGATGAGCACATTCACCAAAAGCCAAAGAGTGATGCTAAGACAAACTAGAGTTTCCATACCTGCTGTCGACATTTTGAGTGGCTCTTACATTAGTATTCAAAAATGACCTTGGATGGAATTCTAGGCCCAGTAATTTAAAAGTGGCCTTGTTCCCAGCTAGCGAACCTTCAAACTGCCATTTTGAATTAAAATATAACTAATCATTTCCCTTTCTCGATTTCCTCCCTCCATCTTCTCCATGCCATCTAATCCCTTCCAAATTCAACAACTCTTATTCTTTAATATTACCGTGTGTGTGCATAAATGTGTAAATGCATCCTGCACTCAATGTTCTTAAGCCCCTCTTCATGGCTGTAGAGGACCAGGTTGGGGAATTTCTGTGGTCCTGCACTTGACAGCTTTACTTTTAAAACTTCAGCAACATTGTTCAAAATCAAATCAGCTGCCAAAATTTGCTACAGGATAGAATCATCCCACAAACTTCTTTTTTTTTTAAGATTTATTTACTTACTTATTTATTATAGACTGTGGCTATCTTCAGACACACCAGAAGAGGGCATCATATCTCATTACAGATGGTTCTGAGCCACCATGTGGTTGCTGAGATTTGAACTCAGGACCTCTGAAAGAGCAGGCAGTGCTCTTAACCACTGAGCCATCTCTCCAGCCCATCCCACAAGTTTCTAGTTATGTTCTAGTTAATATACTATGCCCTGGGAACTGCACAACTTCCTCCCCTGGGGCCATTCTAAACTCACTTGAATCTACAGTAGTATTAGACAGGATTCCCTAGAGAAACTGAACCAATAGGACACACGGACACACGCAGGCATGCACGCTGTAAAAAGAGTATGAGGCTTTTAAAAAGTTAGGATTACAAAAAAGGAGCCAAATATTCAAAAGCTGCCCATTAGCACATTGGAGAGACTGAGAATTGGAAAAACTGGTGCAGACTATTTTTTATGGGATCTTTTTATGTCTGGCGTGACCATTGCAAGGTTCTGCCTGTTAGGAGGCATAAGCCTCCCTCTTCTCTCTGGAAACCCTTCATAGACATGTCTTGAGGTTTGTCACCTAGCTGATTCTAACATCTAGACAAGCTGACAAAGCCAAGTAGTGCATCCCCCTACACATTAACAGTTTTCTAGAACATTCTGTCAGCCTGCTTCTCTCCATCCCCTTAAGGCTTCCTGTAGAGTCAAAAGGAATCCCTTCAGTCCACTTGCAGGACAACCACAGAAGGTCTGAGACTCTGACTCAAACAATGAGGTATCTTCTTCATCATAGGGCACCATGCCTACAGGACCAGTTATTACTATCTACTACCTACATCCCACCTTTACCCTCCTATGAGTAAGCCAGTTGTCTGATTATGCCTAAGGCCGCATTGCAACAATGACTAAAGTTTCAGCTCTTTCCAAAGAGTGTGAGAATTCCTGGGCTCTTTACAGAATGTTCTGTGACTGTGTAGAACGCAGGAAGATTAAACGGGAGATGATGAATTAGTGTTGCCTACACACAGAAAAGCCTGTGTGAGTCTCAGCACAGCGTTTTCTCACTTAACATTCATCTCAGCACCGTGGGATAAAGGGTGTCATCCAAGAGTGGAGATGAGGAAGCCAAGACAGCTTGACTCATCAAAACAGATAAAGGTAGACTTGTAGTCCAGAGCACAAATGGGAAGTACCATCTAGCTGGCGTCATTAAAACCTAAATTGCTAACTAGAAAAGTAGCCAAGGCAAGAGTAAATTGAGACTTTTAACAAAGGTAAAGGAGTAACCTTCCTTCCTCCCTTGCTGCCACCCCAGTCTAATATTCTAAAAGTATTTTCATCATACCTTTTTCTAAACATTTTTATTGGATTTTTTAATCTACATTTCAAATGTTATCCCCTTTCCTGGTTTCCTGTCCATAAATCCCCTATCCCATCCTCCCTCCCCTTTCTTCTATGAAGGCGTGCCCCTCAACCACCCACCCCTTCCCTGACATTCTCCTCACTGGGTGGTCCAGCCTTGGCAGGACCAAGGGCTTCTCCTCCCATTGGTGCCCAACAAGGCCACCCTCTGTTATATGTAGCTGGAGCCATGGGTCTGTCCATGTGTATTCTTTGGGTAGTGGTTTAGTCCCTGGGAACTCTGGTTGGTTGATATTGTTGTCTTTATGGGATTGCAAGCCCCTTCAACTCTTTCAATCCTTTCTCTAACTCCTCCATTGGGAACCCCATTCTCAATTCAATGGTTGGCTGCGAGTGTCCGCCTCTGTATTTGTCATAAAACCTTTAAACATTCAGCACATACATCAATGTACTCAAATCAAACTACCCTTTCCAGTAGCATCCAAAAACATGTTAACCCTACCCTTACTCCAGATAATAATTTATATTCATGCTGAAGACCCTCGGTATCTACAACATCTTTGCAACAGCGACAACAGCAGAATGTTACTTGAAGAAAAACCCAGATAAAATGAAATAATATAAGCCTATTTATGCATATGCATATATGCAAATAAATAATATATGCTAATTCCAATTTCGGTCTTTTGAGATAATTAATTCTCTTATCGCTTACACCTTTTGTCCGTATTTTGGGCTATCACACAGCTAACTAACAAGACCCTCAAGATTATAATGAAAAACTAAACCTCTTTGCAGTGGAGCAAACATTAGATTATTGATGTCCAGAGGTCTATAAACTCTCATCAGGGAGATTAGACACAAGAAAGACGTAAAACCATATGGTCGCTGTCTATTTGAAAGGTCCACATTAAGAAATAGAAATAGAAAAAGAACTGGGGAGAAACTGTTGTAACTTCCTGGAGGTAAGACACCCCTTCTCAGACTTGAGTTCTTCACATACCTCAGATCAACAAACACAACCCTTGTTGAGAGCTGGCCTGTTTCTTCTTTACTTAAAAGAAATGTGCACTGTGTACTATGATCAAAGTCATAGTACAACAGAAATTCTTTGAGGGCTTTTCAGTAGGAGACACCAGATGGAGGGAGATCATTTACTTTGCCATGTCTGAGAACTAAGCTCAAAGAAGGAATCCTTCACATCTTGTAATAAAATTCTGTTTTAGTCTCTTCCTGTTCTGTCTTATTGCCATCTCATGCTTGTCAAGGACAGATCCAACAGTAAATTTCTGTTGTTATTAGAAGAATAAGTCTGTGCCTACATGCTTGTTCCATGCCTTACTTTGGACACAAACACATATAGCTTGACATTCCTCCACATGCTACCCTTGGTAACTCTGTCAGCATCTGGACTGTTTGTCATGAGCAAATCCCTTTTCTCCTCTGTGATCCAACAGTGTGGGTCTTTTCTCCCTCTGTGATAATGATCTCTGCAAGTGCTGACTCCAGGTCCCCAGTCGGTGCTCTAGTTGTTTCTGAGCTTCTGAGAGTTTATTCCTCTGCTCATTTCAGCATCATGCCACTTCCTTTTCCCAGTAATTGATTGTATTCATAACTCCTGCCACTGAATTGGAAATGAATCTCTACAAAGAATGTTGGATGTGGGAAGACATTAGTTTCTCTAAAGAAATTCCTATCAGGCATGAGGTATCTTTCCCCTTCCTTGATGGGCAAATGTGTGTCAGTCCTCACTGTGAGTCAAGGTAGTTGACAGACATGGACATAAAGTTCATCTTTTCAATGTAGCTAGAATGATGTGTCAGGAGTTGCCATCTCAAACAAAATATAACGGAGTGACTTAATGTCTGTCCTGCACAGAATGCTAGCCAGGATTCTAATTCTAGCAGCTGAACATGGAACAGTTAAACATTGCCTCCCTTTACGAGTGAAAGCCAAAACTAGCGTGAAGAGTGCTAAACATAGACTTTACATTTTTTGCTCATCTTGAGATGGCCGTGTTTCCCCAGGATGCTGACCCTGAAGCTGTAAAAGCTTGGCACCCATTGTTTTACCACGAAGAGTGTTTTCCTTTCCCTTAAGTACTGAAGTCTTTCCTGATCTTAAAATAGATTTAGTTTTTAAAAGAAAAAAAAAACAGCAACATTCCATTACTTTCTCATGTTTTGCCTCAGCAAGGTCATGGGAAATGCTGAGAAGCCTTTTACTGGGATTTTATTAACTTGTTTTCCTTTCTGTTACATAGAAAAGGTGACTTTCAGACACAAATTGCCAGTTTTCTACATCTTGCTCTTACGTTTGAGATCAACAATCACAGGGACACAATTCAAACTTACCTAAGCACCAGTTGCTACTGATTTCTCTGACTCTGAACAGTGCACCAAGGATGAAATGCATCAAGATAATGTTTTCTCCAGAGACTTGGCATTTAACTAGATCAGGATTCCAAGGCAAATTAAATGCTTCATGGCCTGGGAGCTTAATTCAGCTCTTGTTTAATTAACTAGTCAGTGGATTGATTGCAAGAAGTTTAGTTTTATCAGTAGGACAGAAAAAGTTTTTTTTAAAGCCTTTTTAGTTTTTCAATTTTTGTCTCACTGTAATAAAGCAAACTATTACTAGACTTGGTATAAACGCTGACTTTTGAAAAATCCCTGCTTTTCTCAGGAGTGGATGTCATGGCTGTGACTGGAGCTATGTGCTCATGGGTTGCCTTCATTATTTGATTTTGGAGACAACACTGATGTCCATTCCCCGCAACCCTTCTGTAGGTGTCCCCTCTAAAGATAACTATTGTTCTTGAATTTATGATGCATCAGCTACATTTCAGATATCAAGTTATAGCACAGTTGTTGTGTTTTCAGAAAAGTAATTTTAAGTGTTATGGGTGTACATGCCTTGAATTAATGTATCATTTTCTGCCAGTCAATAGAAGAAAGCAAGAGTGTATTTATCAATATCTGAGGTCTGTGTTACAGGAAAACCGCAAGTTCACCTTCAGGATCACACCAGGAGTTGATGAGCCATTGCTGAGTTACAAAGAAAAATGTGAGATACAGGAATACAGAATATTTCTAAAATTTAGGTTTGTGGGCGGTAATGAGGCTCAGCTACTGAAGGAACTCGCATACATTTAAAGTTTTACGTCCTTGAAACTAAGTCCATGATTAACATATACTTAGCCCTTGCCCTAAGGGACATCACTGTCTCTTTGTTATACATACTTGGTTATGGTTTCATCAGAGGAGTTGAAAGGAGCTTTAGAGAGGGGACAAGCAGAGGAATGGAGTTCATGGATAAGAAAGCAGAAAAAGATCATTATCTGGAGGAAAATTGGAAACCAGTTGAGGAAGGGTAGGTAACGTGGAGGAAGGCAATAGAAGGGAAAGAATGAGGAAAAAATAATAATGAAATGCATACAAAAGATGCCATGATGAAATTTATTACTTTATATATTAATAAAAATTCTTTCTTAAAGATACTTCTTGTGCTAACTACAGACCAGAAAGTGTTTCAGGCCATGAAGATCTAACATGAACATCATGCAAATCACATTTCTGAACTATAGCTCCAGCTTCTGGGTAGAGAATAAAATCAGAGGAACTAAGTAAGAAGCAGAGAAATCAGATTATCCCAATAGTCCCTGAGAGCGACCATGATAGCATAGGTTATGACACAAGGGTAGGAAAACTGGTGTACTTTGAGAGTAGAGTCAATGAGATTTGCTGACAGTCAGAAGGATATAGAACATACTTGAGACAATGCATTATAGGGGCTACAGAAATGGCTCAAAAGTCAAGAGCATGGTGGATGCTTTTCCAGAGAACCTGCACTCAATTCCCAATACCCATGTGGGGGCTCCCAACTGTCTGTAACTCCAGATTCAGGGAATTTAATGCCCTCTTCTGGCTTCTGTGAGTACTGCAAGCATAAGATGCATAAACATTCAGGTAAGCACTCATATGTATAAAATAAAATTAATGCAAAATAGACATGGAAAATCTAAAGGTCTTGTGTGAATGATCAAAAATTTTGTTTGGGTTCTGCTGCATAAGTACCAAGAAATGATCAAACATACAAGCCACTTCAGAGGAAGAACCCGCTGAGAACAGAAAGATGGGAAAAGTTGGCAGGTAGATATAAAAATGTTCATGTTAAAGAATATATAAAAAGAAAAGTTACAAATTACAAACATGCTGACACCCAAGATTCAAGATGAGAAAGGGAAATGGGAAAATTCAATATAAAATCTATTTCTGTGAGATTGAATAAAAGCCACAAGAGTACAGTGTCTTGTGAGCAGCATGAGGAGAGGGTGTCAAGGACAAGGGACAGATCAGTCAAAGCATTTGTCAAGCAGTAGAACAAGACAAGAAACTGGACTTGAAGATACCTCCACAGTCATTAAGGATGTTGATTTTGAAAGGCCTGGGTTAGCAGAGTGCTGCATGACAGCTTGGCTCTTGCAATACCCTTACAACAGAACATGAGGAAGAAAAATTTTAAATACAAACAAAAGTTCTCAGGAGATTTTCATCATAAATAATTAGAGATACTGGACAGGATCAGCAGGACATTTGGCCAAGAGATTATCTGATGGTTTCTTGGTTAAAAAAAATCTGAAGAGATTGTGATTCTTACACTGGGAAAAAGAAAGAGCAGCCTGGAAGTTATCAGGTAGAAAAAGACTAAGAACCCTACTGACCTGCCTCTTCCTAGGACCAATGCAGAAAAGGACAAAACAGTGAACAGGCATGCTTTTCTGCTGCTTCAACTAAACCACAGACTAACATCCAGGTTAGGTGCACACAATGACACAGTTTGGTCCTTCTGGTGAGTTCCTTTCATATTCTTCTATGATTGTGCTCAGTAACCTTCAAATAACACCAATGAAAACCCCCTTCATTTTGCCTTGACCTTTCAATGTGCCACCAAGTAAACCAATTTGTTCATAGGCTTCACCCTCTGTTGTCACCCCTGCTTGGTTGAGCACACTGCTTCTGTGTTCGTTTTAGATATCTTCCCCTTGTGATGGGATGATGTGATTTCCTTACATATGGACTACAACTAAACATGTCTGTTTCCTGAACTTCTCCTGAGACCCTTCTCTGACTGACCATTACTGGAAGAAAAAATAAAAGCACAGAACATCAAGCAGGATGTTTGCAGGGGAATCTGACTGCAGGGAACTGACGAGTTCTCATTCAGGCTGCAACTGAAGAGAACACTCAGAGAAGGAAATGATAGAGAAGATGAACTATGTGTTTCCCAGAGTCCAGTATGAGGCTAGGATAGGGTGATAGACTAGAGAGAATGAAAATGAGTCATCTGATGATGGGCAAAACAGGCAGAGCTAAGAAGAGCAGTCAGAGCAGCTTCTTGGTGAGTGTGGTCCAGAGGTTGTAGAACATGCCAATGTCTGTGGACTCAAAGTCCTCACCGAAACACCCTGAATGTTAGATGCATTGCATTCTATAGTTTAAATAAACTTGGATGAGGGTAAGAAGGACAGAAATATGATACACACTGTGATATGTTAGGGTCCAGATCATGGTTTGCTTTATAGTAAAGAGAGGCAGGGAATTTTGTGGTTACATCTGCCATGGATCTGTGGCATCCAGACTATCTAGATAGGATGTAGGATGTTGGCATTTGCTTCAGTGGTTACTACTAAAATAAAATAACCCACCTTTTTCTTCCTCCAAAAGCAAAGGAAAATTAGTTTATTCATATTATAGAACTGAGGGAAATCAGAATTCGAGAACCCAAGGATGACTTCAACATTCCCACTTATTTTAGCAATTATCTTTCCCTAAAAACCACTAGCCACTTAAATCTTCTTGTGCTTATGTCCTTAAATTTTATAGAATAGTATAAAGGGGCAATCGTACCTTAACGAGTCTTCCTTTACATTTGCCTTCAAGTCCCACCCCCTTCTATTTCACTTTACAAACACAGTCAGCAAACTCTTACAAGGCTCTGGGTGATTTGAGTAGAGAAGGGTAGTCAGTGAATGGAGAAGGCTAAGAAATAAATCATTTATAAGAAAAATAGCAGTTGGTGGACAATGAGTCAGGTCCCTAGGGGAAAAAAGTCAGTCTAGCTTTTCTAGCTAGAACCTTCTCCAATTTTTAAGAATGCTTCGCTTCCCCGAGTTTCATCATGTCTAACTTGATGGACATTTTATTTCCCTTGGGGTAGTTGCTGAGGGCCACTGCCACATTAGCTAAGTGTTGCACAAATCCCTGAGGACACTTTTACCGATGCTACAGTGCAATGTGCCTATTTTTTTTTTCTCCCAGACACTCACACTTGTTGAAATAGCATGATATTTTTGTGTCTACTTCCCTTAGAAGCAAAGGTTAACATTGTGTGTTAATAGATGGTCTTTTTACTCGAGTCTACAGTTTATGTTAAAGAGAACCAGCCATGAATCACTACTTCAGGGTCATTGCCATCCCTTTGTCTCAGTTGAGGAGCAGGATCACAACAGTACAGATTATATTCAGGACCCACCCAAGTCAGGCCAGTGATTGTAATTCTTAGTGTTTGTAAGTGGATTACCAAAACATAAACATATTGAAAAGACCCCCAGCCAGGCAATATGCAGGAAGTGAGAGACCTTGGAGAAATCGGTTTTAAATGAGACACCTTTATTCAGTGCCTCCCCACAGGCTTTCCAGGACTCACGCTGAAGAGGAGGCAGACAGAGGGTAAGAGCAGCCAGAGGGGATGAAGGATACCCAGGAAGCCAGGCTCCTTCTAAACACAACAGGATCTGTGCACATATGAACCACAAGACTGGGGCAGTACACACAGAGCCTTCATGGGTCTACAGCAGATGGGATCCTAGAGCTGAAAGGAACGGACACAGGCTCATCCCTAACCCAGAAGCCATCTCCAATTAATAACAACTGGTAAGTGGAAATTTAGTTTCCTCCAAAGGAGTCTCACTGGAAAACAAACTACTCTTAAGGACAAAAGCTATGCCCAGCATCTAGGACAAAAGGAAAAAAGAAAGAAAAGAACCTGGAAACCCAAGTACACAAACCTGTAAAAATAAAAGAGAGAGCAAGTAATTATATTGGATTGCATAAATAAGAAATCCAATTAAAATTAAAAATAACTATATAGAAAATATAGTTAATTAAAATATAGTTAATAGTCTTAAATGTTAATACATATAATAGAAATAAGAATATTAAAAAATAAGAAGTAAATACCAGATAGTCTGAACATGGTGAGAGAGGATGAAAATCCCATACAGTCCTGGGACGGAACCTTTAAGAACCATTCTGATATCATCAGCACTTGGAAAAGATTTCAGAGGGCAGTAACAGAAAACCACCAAGAGAAATACACAATAAAAGCTTAACTGTTGACACCCGCGGATCCGGGCCCGCAGCAGCTCTCTGCTCCCAAACCCCGTGGGAGAGAGACCTCACCGCCTGGTCAGGTGGGCACTCCTGAGGCTGCAGAGCAGAACAGACCACCAACACTGCCCACCCCTACCCACATCCCTGGCCCAAGAGGCAACTGTATAAGGCCTCTGGGTTCCCGTAGGGGAGGGCCCAGGAGGGGCAGGACCTCTGCACCTGAGACACCGCCGGAACCTGAAGGAAACAGACCGGATAAACAGTTCTCTGCACCCAAATCCCGTGGGAGAAAGAGCTAAACCTTCAGAGAGGCAGACACGCCTGGGAAACCAGAAGAGACTGCACTCTGCGCACATCCAGACGCCAGAGGAAAACACCAAACGCCATCTGGAACCCTGGTGCACTGAAGCTCCCGGAAGGGGCGGCACAGGTCTTCCTGGTTGCTGCCGCTGCAGAGAGCCCGTGGGCAGCACCCCACGAGCGAACTTGAGCCTCGGGACCACAGGTAAGACCAAATTTTCTGCTGCAAGAAAGCTGCCTGGTGAACTCAAGACACAGGCCCACAGGAACAGCTGAAGACCTGTAGAGAGGAAAAACTACACGCCCGAAAGCAGAACACTCTGTCCCCATAACTGACTGAAAGAGAGGAAAACAGGTCTACAGCACTCCTGACACACAGGCTTATAGGACAGTCTAGCCACTGTCAGAAATAGCAGAACAAAGTAACACTAGAGATAATCTGATGGCGAGAGGCAAGCGCAGGAACCCAAGCAACAGAAACCAAGACTACATGGCATCATCGGAGCCCAATTCTCCCACCAAAATAAACATGGAATATCCAAACACACCAGAAAAGCAAGATCTAGTTTCAAAATCGTATTTGATCATGATGCTGGAGGACTTCAAGAAAGACGTGGAGAACTCCCTTAGAGAACAAGTAGAAGCCTACAGAGAGGAATCGCAAAAATGCCTGAAAGAATTCCAGGAAAACATAAATAAACAAGTAGAAACCCATAGAGAGGAGACACAAAAATCCCTGAAAGAATTCCAGGAAAACACAATCAAACAGTTGAAGGAATTAAAAATGGAAATAGAAGCAATCAAGAAAGAACACATGGAAACAACCCTGGACATAGAAAATCAAAAGAAAAGACAAGGAGCTGTAGATACAAGCTTCACCAACAGAATACAAGAGATGGAAGAGAGAATCTCGGGAGCAGAAGATTCCATAGAAATCATTGACTCAACTGTCAAAGATAATGTAAAGCAGAAAAAGCTACTGGTCCAAAACATACAGGAAATCCAGGACTCAATGAGAAGATCAAACCTAAGGATAATAGGTATAGAAGAGAGTGAAGACTCCCAGCTCAAAGGACCAGTAAATATCTTCAACAAAATCATAGAAGAAAACTTCCCTAACATAAAAAAAGAGATACCCATAGGCATACAAGAAGCCTACAGAACTCCAAATAGATTGGACCAGAAAAGAAACACCTCCCGTCACATAATAGTCAAAACACCAAACGCACAAAATAAAGAAAGAATGTTAAAAGCAGTAAGGGAAAAAGGTCAAGTAACATATAAAGGCAGACCTATCAGAATCACACCAGACTTTTCGCCAGAAACTATGAAGGCCAGAAGATCCTGGACAGATGTCATACAGACCCTAAGAGAACACAAATGCCAGCCCAGGTTACTGTATCCTGCAAAACTCTCAATTAACATAGATGGAGAAACCAAGATATTCCATGACAAAACCAAATTTACACAATATCTTTCTACAAATCCAGCACTACAAAGGATAATAAAGGGTAAAGCCCAACATAAGGAGGCAAGCTATACCCTAGAAGAAGCAAGAAACTAATCGTCTTGGCAACAAAACAAAGAGAAGAAAAGCACACAAACATAACCTCACATCCAAATATGAATATAACAGGAAGCAATAATCACTATTCCTTAATATCTCTCAACATCAATGGCCTCAACTCCCCAATAAAAAGACATAGATTAACAAACTGGATACGCAACGAGGACCCTGCATTCTGCTGCCTACAGGAAACACACCTCAGAGACAAAGACAGACACTACCTCAGAGTGAAAGGCTGGAAAACAACTTTCCAAGCAAATGGTCAGAAGAAGCAAGCTGGAGTAGCCATTCTAATATCAAATAAAATCAATTTTCAATTAAAAGTCATCAAAAAAGATAAGGAAGGACACTTCATATTCATCAAAGGAAAAATCCACCAAGATGAACTCTCAATCCTCATCTTCGGTTGGTTTATATACAAGTGTGCAATTTCTAGGCTTGAAAGTAAAATGATGCTATCTGGTGCTGGATAGAGGAGCCTTATTTTTTATTATGGCAGCTTGCTATTTTTGTAACATGGTGATTTGGTTGAACACAATAAAGTACAGTAGTAACTGAAAAAAAAAATACTAAAGTTGGATCCAAAGAAAAACAACACAAGTTCTAGCAATAGGAGATTACATTTTCGAAACAGATAGGCCTTCGTGGTTGACTGAGATTAATGTCTATATAAAACAAAGCCCATCAAGTGCTTGAACTCCTACTGCCCCATGAAAACTACCCCCGAAAGGGCATGTAAACCTGCATGAGACATCAGATCTTAGGTTTCTTAGTGTCCAGAACTACAGAAAACACAGTTCTGTTTCTGAGCCACACTGCTTTTGATATTTTTGTTACAGTAGTCTGAGAAATCAGAGACAAAATATCACAGTAAAAACATGAACAACAACAAGAATTGCTTGCTCATTTGTTCGGGGCTGGGGGCCCAGAGATGAAGCTAGTCATGATTTTTCCTAGCAAACTTATAACAGCAAAATTGATTTAGTTAAAAGTTCAGAAGGACTTCAAATTTTCCTGTTTCTTAACATTTAAAAGGCCTTGGAAGGAACAAACAGGCTTTATGATGAAGCAGCTATATCTGAATTTCAATTATCCTTGGAATTATGCTTTATTTTTCTGTTGTATTGAATTAAAATTAAATTTAATTCATCTATTTATGAAGCAAATATACGTGCATATATACATATGTATAGTTTCATGCTATTTCTGTGGCAATAATATTAATTATGTTATTTTGTTATCCATTTTACTCTCTATGTGTTTTATCTATATGTGCTTTAAGAGATGTTTAAATTGATACTTTGGACCAGCTGTTGATATATACCATTAGTCCATCACTCAAGAAGAAGAGATAGGCAAGAACTCTGTAAGTTTCAGACCAGCTTGGGTTTACATACTCAGTTCCAAGTCAAGAAAGGCTACATGGTGGCACTCCATTTCAGAGCAACAATAAAGGCAAAAGATATTCTGCAACTGGCAAAAAAAAAAAGCTTACCTGTTCTGTAACATATTTAAAAATTCAAAACTAAGGAATTTTAAACTACACTTATATAATAAAAGTTAGGTAAACTATAAGGAAATTTGACAAATACTAGCTAAAAATATTTTTCTCAGTTATTAGTGAGTTAAATAAATCGTAAGTCAGCAATGAATCTTTATAGTATAATTGACAAATGTGGGTTATGAAAAAGACACGTGAAAATTTAAATCTGGAATTGAGAAAATATACAATTTTCTGGGCAAAACCAAAATTGAACAGAGGATTCTCGAAAGATGCTTGCTCATAATTAATGGTTATGGTCTAACTGAAGCAGTAACATATCAAAAACAAAAACTTATACACATAGCACAGCCTTTAAATAAACCAAAACTCATTAAAGGTATGTATATATTCATGTTTATCACTGCAATATCTATAATAATCACATTGGGGAGTTGGGTTCGGTACCCAAGTATAGGTGAATGAATAATGAGTGTGGTATACATGCACAATGGAGTTTTATTCCGCAGTAAAAAAAAAATGAACATGTCATTTGAGTAGAAAATAATAATGAAATAGAAGATCGCTGTGAGATGTGAAATAAGCAAAACTATGAGAAATTGCATATATTTTGTCTCAAATACCAACTCTATATTCAGAAAAAAAAAGTCAAAAGAAACAGTCGAAGGTAGAACAGGAAAAAATAAGAAAGAATAATTCATACACACATACGTGTGTGTGTGTGTGTGTGTGTGTGTGTGTGTGTGTGTGTGTGACATGACATGAGAACATAAAGGAGTCTTTGGAGAGAGAAAAGACAAGCACCAGAAAGAAAAAGAGCAAGGATAAGGAAGGTTGATATGGTAAGAAATATCATCAGGGTGCAATAACACAGCTACATGAAATCCTACTAGAAATCATTGTGTGTGATGGACATAGGCTAGCAAAAATAAACTGTCGGAGACTTCTGGCTTAAGCTAGGCAATGAGATGCTCCCTCCACGTGATAAGATGAATTAAGATAATCAAACCGTGTAGGGTAGATGTGACTCCAAGAAGACAGGAGAGGACAGAGCATCAGAATTCAGATGAGTGGTAACCGGAGAGAAACACAAGCGCAAAAGAAAGGAATAGAGAGCAATGGCTTCAGAAAGGGCTCCGCAGTTTGGAGGTACACATAACCATCATCCAAGCTCACCAGCTCTAGTGGAAAGGAACCAGCACTTTTAACAGAGGGAGAGTCTAACACAGTTTTAAGTTTAGACCCCAACTGAAGCTTTTGATAAGATAGTGACCCCTTGGAAGGTGAGTTGAGAGGAGACTCAGTATGTCACCTGCATCTTGGCCAGGCACCATCTTTCTTTTTTCTCCATCTTTATTAAATTGGGTATTTCTTATTTACCCATGTTATTCCATTTCCTGGTTTGCAGGCCATCATCCCCCTAACCCCCCCCACCTCCCCTTCTATATGGGTGTTCCCCTCCCCATCCTCCCCCCATTACCGTCCTGCCCCCAACAATCACATTCACTGGGGGTCCAGCCTTGGCAGGTGATCTTACTAGGATATTCATTGCTACCTATGAGGTCAGAGTCCAGGGTCAGTCCATGTATAGTCTTTAGGTAGTGGCTTAGTCCCTGGAAGCTCTGGTTGCTTGGCATTGTTGTTCATATGGGGTCTCGAGCCCCTTCAAGCTCTTTGAGTTCTTTCTCTGATTCCTTCAACGGGCGTCCTGTTCTCAGTTCAGTGGTTTGGTGCTGGCATTCGCCTCTGTATTTGCCGTATTCCGGCTGTGTCTCTCAGGAGAGATCTACATCCGGTTCCTGTTAGCCTGCACTTCTTTGCTTTATCCATCTTATCTAGTTTGGTGGCTGTATATGTATGGGCCACATGTGGGGCAGGCTCTGGATGGGTGGGAGATATATTACTAAATGCTGAAGTTTTCCAGAGATCTAACAGAGTACAACTCAGGGACGTACGGCCAAGTTACCACAGCCTATGGTATGAGGTAGCTATAGGTAGCATTGGAGAGAGAAGTTGCATCTAATACGGGCACATTTAAAATTTTAGGCAGCCAGAACGCTTAGCCAGTAAGATAAATGATATAGTGTTGGGAGCCTCATGATTTTTAGTGACTCAAACCATATACAAAGTTATCTGAGGATAACTTTAAGGCCTTAATACAAGAAGGCTGCAGGTCTAGTCATAGAACCACAGAGGTTAGGTATAGAGTAAGGGACTAGGTGCTGTCAGATAGGTCTCGCTAGGGAAGAGAAATAGAATATAGAGTTATAGATGGGTGGGGTGGGGAATTGGACTGGGAGGATCATACTAAGAGGAAGGGAAGAGAGATACACTCTAGGGGACACAGCTAGAGACTGACAGCATGCACAGACCCTGCACAGGCCTATGCCAAATAGGGTACCAGCACCGAGAGAGTAAGTGGACACAGACCCATCCCTAACCCAGGAGCTATCCCCAATTGATGACCACTCCCAGATGAAAATTTAGTTTTCTGCAATAGAATGTCACTACTTACACAAACTGCTCTCAAGGGCAGCAGGCCCCCTGCCTGGCAATAGACAGCAACACAAAAGAACTCCATGAAGTTTTCAGAGGTTCTTTGTCTCATAAGGCTTAATCAGGGATTATGTTCTTCTTTTCTCTTTAAATTGCATATTTTATTTACTTACGTTTCAAATGTTATCCCCTTTCCCAGTTTCCCCTCTGCAAACCCCCTATCCCATCCCCCTTACCCTGCTTCTATGAGGGTGCTCCCCACCCATCCACCCACTCCTGCCTCACTACCTTAGCATTCCTCTACACCGGGGCATCAAGCCTTCCCAGGACCAAGGGTCTCCCCTCCCGTTGCAACCAGATAAGGCCCTTTCAGCTCCTTCAGTCCTTACTCCTCCATTACAGTCCCTCTGATCAGTAGAATGGTTGGCTTCGAGGATCTGCATCTGTATTGGTCATGATCTGGCAGAGCCTCTCAGGAAACAGTCCTATCAGGCTCTGTCAGCAACCACTTCACGGCATCAGCAATAGTGTCTGGGTTTGGTGTCTGCAAGTGGGATGGATCCCCAGGTAGGGCAGTCTCTGGATGGCCTTTCCTTCAGTCTCTGTTCCATTCTTTGTCCCTGTATTTCCTTTAAACAGGTGCAATTCTGGGTTAAAATTTTTGAGATGGATGGCTCCATCCCTCAACCAGGGGCCATGCCTAACCTCTGGATATGGTGTCTACAGGTTCTCTCTCCCCTTTGTTGGATATTTCAGCTAATGTCATCCCTGTTGGGTCCTGGGAGCCTCTTGCTTTCCTGGCATCTGGGGCATTCTGGTGGCTACTCCAAGTTCTCCACCCTCCAGTGCTGCACAACTCTGTTCAGTTCCCATCTCCTCCCATACCTGATTCTGACCTTCTTTTTCCCCTCCCCCTCTGCTCTTCTCACAAGTCCCTCCCACCTTCTACATCCTTGATTATTTTGTTCCCCCTTCTAAGTAGGACTGAAGCATCCACACTTTGGTCTTCCTTTCTCTAGAAACACGTGTGGCCCATGATTTGTGTCATGGGTGTTCCAAGCTGTTTGCCTAATATCCACATATCAGTGAGTACATGCCATGTGTGTTCTTTTGTGACGAGTTATCTCAGTTAGGATGATATTTTCTAGATCTATCCACTTGCCTGCAAACTTCATGAAGTCACTGTTTTTAATAGCAGCGAAGTATTCAATTGTGTAAATGTAACACATTTTCTGTATCCATTCCTCTGTTGAGGGATATCTGGGTTCTTTCCAGTTTGTGGCTATTATAAATAAGGTTGCTATGAACATGTGTCCTTATTACATGTTGGAGCATCTTTTGAGTATATGTCCAGGAGTGGTATAGCTGGGTCCTCAGTGAGAACAATGTCCAATTTTCTGAGGAACCGAAAGACTTTTTTTCAAAGAGGTTGTACCAGCTTGCAATCCCACCAACAATGGAGGCGTTTTCCTCTTTCTCCACATCCTCGACAGCATCTGCTGTCACCTGGGTTTTTGATCTTAGCCATTCTGACTGGTGTGAGGTGGAATCTCAGGGTCATTTTGATTTGAATTTCCCTGATGACTAAGGATGTTCAACATTTCTTTAGGTGCTTCTCAGCCATTCAATATTCCTCGGTTGTGAATTCTTTGTTTAGCTCTGTACCTCAGTTTTGAAAGGATTATTTGATTCTCTGGAATCTAACTTCTTAAGTTCTCTGTATATATTGGATATTAGTCCTCTATCAGATGTAGGATTGGTAAAGATCTTTTCCCAATCTGTTGGTTGTCATTTGCCCTATTGACAATGTTCTTTGCCTTACAGAAGCTTTCCAATTTTATGAGGTCATATTTGTGAATCCTTGATGTTAGAACATAAGCAGTTGGAGTTCTGTTAAGGAAATTTTCCCATGTGCCCATGTGTTCAAGGCTCTTCCCCACTTTCTCTTCTATTAGTTTCAGTATGTCTGGTTTTATGTGGAGGTCGTTTATTCAATTTGACTTGAGCTTTGTACAAGGAGATAAGAATGGATCAATTTGCATTCTTCTACATGCTGCCCTCCAGTTGAACCAGCACCATTTGATGAAAATGCTGGCTTTTTTCCATGGGATGCTTTTAGCACCTTTGTCAAAGATCAAGTGACCATACATGTATGGGATCATTCTGGATCTTGACTTCTATTCCATTGATCTGTACCAATACTATATAGTGCATTATAGCTCTGTAGTACAACTTGAGGTCAGGGATGGTGATTCCCCCAGATGTACATTTATTGTTGAGAATAGTTTTCACTGTTCTGTGTTTTTGTTATTCCAAATGAATTTGAGAATTGCTATTTCTAACTCTATGAAGAGTTGAGTTGGAATTTTGATGGGAATTGCATTGAATCTGTAGATTGTTTTCATCAAAATGGCCATTATTACTATATTAATCCTGCCAATCCATGAGCATGGGAGATCTTTCCATCTTCTGAGATTTTCCTCAATTTCTTTCTTGAGACTTGAAGTTCTTGTAATACGAATCTTTCACTTGTTTAGTTAGAATCACACCAAGATATTTTGTATTATTTGTGACTATTGGGAAGGGTGTCATTTCCCTAATTTCTTTCTCACATGTTTATCCTTTGAGTAGAGGAAGGCCACTGATTTGTTTAAGTTAATTTTGTATCCAGCCACTTTACTGAAGTTGTTTATCAACTGTAGGAGATCTCTGGTGGAATTTGTGGGATCACTTAGGTATACTATCATATAATCTGAAAATAGTGATATTTTGACTTCTTCCTTTCCAATTTGTATCCTTTTGACCTCCTTTAGTTGTCTAATTTGTCTAGCTAGAATTTTAAGTACTATATTGCATAGATAGGGAGAGAGTGGGCAGTCTTGTCTAGTCCCTGATTTTAGTGGAACTGCTTCAAGTTTCTCTCCATTTAGTTTGATGTTGGCTACTGGTTTGCTGTATATTGCTTTTACTATGTTTATTTATAGGCCTTGAATTCCTGATCTTTCCAAGACTTTTACCATGAAGGGATGTTGAATTTTGTCAAATGCTTTTTCAGCATCTAATAAAATGATCATGTGGTTTTTTTTCTTTGAGTTTGTTTATATAATGGGTTATGTTGATGGTTTTCCATATATTGAGCCATCCCTACATCCCTAGGGTAAAACCTACTTGATCATGATGGATGATCATTTTTGATGTGTTCTTGGATTCGGTTTGTGAGAATTTTATTGAATATATTTGCATCAATATTCATAAGGGAAATTTGTCTGAAGTTCTCTTTCCTTGTTGGGTCTTTGTGTGGTTTTGGTTTTAGCATAACTGTGACTTCATAGAACCAATCAGATAGCATTCCTTCCGTTTTTATTTTGTGGACTAATATGAAGAGTATTGGTATTAGGTCCGATAAAATTCTGCACTAAACATATCTGGTCCAGGGCTTGCTTTGGTTGGAGAACTTAATGGCTGCTTCTATCTTTAGGGGAATGTTTAGATGGTTTATCTGATCCAGATTTAACTTTGGTACCTGGAATATGTATAGAAAATTTTCCATTTCATCCAGATATTCCAGTTTTGTTGAGTATATGTGTTTGTAGTAGGATCTGATAATTATTTGAATTTTGTTAGGTTCTGTTGTTATATCTCTCTTTTCATTTCTGATTTTGTTAATCTGGGTACTCTGTCTTCACTCTCTGGTTAGTCTGGCTAAGGGTTTATCTATCTTGTTGATTTTCTCAAAGAACCAGCTCCTGGTTTTATTGATTCTTTGTATATTTCTTTTTGTTTCCACTTGATTGATTTCAGCCCTGAGTTTGATTATTTCCTGCTGTTTACTCCTTTTGGGCATACTTACTTCTTTTTGTTCTAGAGCCTTTGGGTGTGCTGTCAAGCTGCTGATATATGCTTTCTCCAGTTTCTTTTTGGAGGCACTCAGAGCTATGAGTTTTCCTTCTGGTTCTGCTTTCATTATGTCCAATAAGTTTGGGTATGTTGTGCCTTCATTTTCATTTAATTCTAAAAAGTCTTTAATTTCTTTATTTCTTCCTTGACCAAGTTATCATTGAGTAGAGCATTGTTTGGCTTCCATGTGTATATGAGCTTTATGTCATTTTCATTGTAATTGAAAACCAGTCTTAGTTTGTGGTGATCTGATTGGATGCATGGGATTATTTCAATCTTCTGGTATCTGTTGAGGCCTCTTTTGTGACCAATTATATGGTCAATTTTGGAGAAGATACCATGAGGTGCTGAGAAGAAGGTATATTGTTTTGTTTTAGGATGAAATGTTTTATAGATCTCTGTTAAATCCATTTTGTTTGTAACTTCTGTTAATTTTACTATGTCTCTCTTTAGTTTCTGTTTCCATGATCTGTCCATTGATGACAGTGTGGTCTTGAAGTCTCCCACTATATTGTGTGAGGTACAATTTGTACTTTGAGCTTTAGTAGAGTTTCTTTTATAAATGTGGATACTCCTGCATTTGAAGCATAGATGTTCAGTATTGAGAGTTCATCTTGGTAGATTTTTCCTTTGGCAAGTATGAAGTGTCCTTCCTTATCTTTTGATAACTTGGTTGAAAGTCAATTTTATTCGATATTAGAATGGTTACTCCAGCTTGTTTCATGGGACCATTTGCTTAGAAAACTTTTTTCTAGCCTTTTATTCTGAGGTAGTGTCTGACTTTGTCACTGAGGTGAGTTTCTTGTATGCAGCAAAATGTTGGGTCCTCTTTATGTATTCAGTCGGTTAGTCTATGTCTTTTTATTGGGGAATTGAGTCCATTGATGTTAAGAAATATTAAGGAATAGTGATTGTTGCTTCCTTTTATTTTTGTTGTTAGAGGTGAAATTATGTTTGTGTGGCTATCTTCCTTTGGATTTGTTGAAAGATTATTTTTCTTGCTTTTTCTAGGATGCAGTTTTTCTCCTTGTGTTGGCGTTTTCCATCTATTATCCTTTGTAGGGCTGGATTTATGAAAAGATGTTGTATAAATTTGGTTTTGTCATGGAATATCTTGGTTTCTCCATCTAGGTTAATTGAGAGTTTTGCTGGATATAGTAGGCTGGGCTGGCAGTTGTATTGTTAGGGTCTGTATGTCATCTGCCCAGGATCTTCTAGCTTTCACAGTCTCTGGTGAGAAGTCTGGTGTCATTCTGATAGGTTTGCCTTTATGTGTTATTTGACCATTCCCCCTTACTGCTTTTATTATTCTTTCTTTGTTTTGTGTATTTGGTGTTTTGACTATTATGTGATGGGAAGAATTTCTTTTCTGGTCCAATCTATTGGGAGTTCTGTGGGCTTCTTGTATGTTATGGGCATCTCTTTCTTTAGATTAGGGAAGTTTTCTTTTATAATTTCGTTGAAGATATTTACTGACCCTTTAAGTTGGGAATCTTCACTCTCTTCCATACCTATTATCCTTAGGTTTGATCTTCTCATTGTGTCCTGGACTTCCTGGTTGTCTTGCCTTAGGAACTTTTTCATTTTGCATTTTCTTTGATTGTTGTGTCAATGTTTCCTTTGGTATCTTTTGCACCAAAAGTCTCACTTCTATCTCTTGTATTCTGTTGGTGATGCTTGTATCTAAGACTCTTGATCTCTCTCCTAGGTTTTCTATCTATAGTGTTGCTTCCCTTTGTGATTCCTCTATTGTTTCTATTTCATTTTTAGATCCTGGATGGTTTTGCTCAATTCCTCTACCTGTTTGGTTGTGTTTTTCTGTAGTTCTTTAAAGACTAAGGATTTTTGTCTTTCCTCTTTAAGGGTTTCTACCTGTTTACCTGTGTTCCCCTGTATTTCTTTAAAGGAGTTATTTATGTCCTTCTTAAAGTCCTCTATCGTCATCATGAGATGTGATTTTAAATAAGAATCTTGCTTTTCCGGGGCTTTGGGGTATCCAGGGCTTGCTATAGTAGGAGAACTGGGTTCTGATAATGCCAAGTAGTCTTGGTTTTGTTGCTTAGTTTCTTACACTTGCCTCTTGCCATTTGGTTATCTCTAGTGTTAGCTGGTCTTGCTCTTTCTGACAGTGGCCTGTCCCTCCTATAAGCCTGTTTGTCAGACCTCCTGGGAGACTAGCTCTCTCCAGGCCAAAATTGGGTATAGAGAACTGTGGCACAGGGTCAGCTCCAGGCACAGATATAAACTGGATTTTTTTTCTTACAAGTCCTTTGTTTATATACTATGGTTTCCAGTTTGGGAACTCTTGCCCTCTTTTGTCCTCCAGAGGCACTTGTACATGTGTGGCATTCACTCACACAGCCATGCACATAATTACATGTAAACAAATATAATAAAAGTGAATCTCATTTGAAGGAAAGGAAAAGTATAAGGCTCATAGAAGGATTATAGAAATACAGGCTTAAAAAATGATTCAAAGGCAAAACAAAGAGTTGGTTGTTTGAAAAGATTAACCAAATCAAAGGGTAGAGCACTTGCCTAGCAAGCGCAAGGCCTTGGGTTCGGTTCCCAGCTCCAGAAAAAAAAAAGGAATTAAGACAAAACTAGAGATTAAAGACATTATTAATATGTACTAATGAGGTCCTAAGAATTATTAGGAAATGCTTGGAAAGCTAAAAAATGGAAGGAAGATCAAGAAGAAATGGTTAAATTCATTTTGGAAATTTACTAAATTTCAAACTCACTTCTTAGTCCACTTCTAAACACTTATTTAGTTAAAAACAAATAACTGTTCATAGAAATTTTAAAATCTTTCTAAATAAGCAATAATGGAAGTGTTGTGAAAAATCAAGAATATAGGAAAATAATCATATTTTGTTCTCAAAGGAAAACAGACAGAATGGCAGACAGAAACTGGCTTGCTGGGGGCCACATTATACATTTTCCAGCTTCCAAAATATAACGCTTTGATTGTGACTACTCCAAAACAAAATGGAACATTACTCAGAAGTAAGATCTCAAACGGAACTGTGGATATTACTTCTGAGGAAAGAATTAGTTTTCATTTGAGAAAAGGATAACTCAGTGTTGAAGCATATCACTCTGGTTGCTAGTATTATTGTCCTGTTTTTAATGCATGTGTTTATTATTTCAGAATTTTGTACACATGTGTAATGTAATTTGATTCTGTCCCACGATTATCCCTTTTTTCTTTCTTCTCCCTCTTATCAAGCTCTTCTTCTTCATAGAAAGTCTATTGTTGCTTGCATGTCTTAACTCAGATTGTTTGCATGAGTTGCAGTTATTTACTTGAGCAATGGCAACTGACCCATAGCTGCACCAATGTGAAATATGATTCTTTCTGTCTTATCAATCATTATCCTCTGAGAAGGGTGGGACCTTATAAGTTCATTCCCTATATACAGATGGGAATCTTGCGAAAGTCTTGTGCAGGTAGTTACTGCTACTGTGACACTGCTATAAATGCCACAGTCATGACATGACCAGAAGAGAGCATCTAGCATTTCACAGCTCTCCTTCCCATCCCATGACTTTTACCCACTTTCCATCACTTTGAGGTTCACTGAGCTTGGAGGAAGTGGTATACATTCCATTTAGAGCTGAGTACTCAAAAATCACTTATTCTCAGCACTTGGGGACCAATGATATATCCCCGTATCAACCATCACCCACTACAGACAAAATCTTCACTGACAAAGGTTGACAGCAGTGCCCATCTAAGGGTATAAACCTAAACATTACAAGGAAATTTGACACCATGTCCATTTAGAAGCTCATGGTTTTGCACAAGAGTTCAGATATCGGAAGAGGTCTTAAATGCAGTTGAATAGACAATGAGTTACTTCATTGATTTGGTTTTTTTTCTGTCCTTCCTTTTTTCTTTTGTTTTGTTTTGTTTTGAGACAAGGTTTCTCTGGGCAACACTCCTAACAGTCCTAGAACTTGCTCTGTAGACCAGGTTGGCCTGGAACTCACAGAGACCTAACTGGCTCTGGCTCTTGAGTGGTGGGTTTGTCTGGTTTTCTAAGGATGAGGAAGCTTATGGTTCTTTTTCATAGGCTCCCTTACATTTAAGAAGCAAGCTAGTGATCTACACTCGGTGACTATGCCTGGACTGCGCTCCTCATAAGAAGATAAATACATATAATATATGCAGGAGAAAGAAACTCATTCTATTTTAGTAACTGTAATGTTTGGTTTACGTGTTGATTTGGTTAGGCTTTGGTGCCAGGATGTTTGCTCAAACACCAGTCTGCCTTCTGATATGAAAATATTTCTTAGGTGTGATTAACATGTGCTTTTTGTAAAGTTTGAATAATGTAGATCACTCTCCTAAAATGAGTAGACCTTAACCGTCACTAAAGGCCTAGGGGCAGAGATTGGAGTTCACTGAAAAGTTAATTCTTTGTAAAACTAGACCAAAATCAAGCTGGTGACAGACATTAGACTCATCAGCATCCAAAATGCTGTCATCTCCTTAAAATCAATGTCTTGGTATATTATGATTGAAAGATAGATAGGTGAATAAACAGATAGACAGGATTAGATAGATAATAAATAGGTAGGTTGTGAAAGAGAGATTCTCTAGAGGACACTAACTCAGAATTTGTACTAGAGCTTTTGGTGTTTAGTCTGCATCAAAGATGCCAAACAGATTTAAAAAAAATAGATAATGGAGGTGGTGTATCTTCTTGAAGAGCCCAAGACTTATAAGCAGTATTTTTCTGGTTGCTTCATGGTAGCTGCATAGATATTCTTGCATGAATACTATGAAAATAGTGTTAGTCTCATACTCAGTAAATATGGTTTCCATTACAAAAACATTCTGAACCAGATTTCAGTAAACATTTTGTTTTTGCTTCTAGGTCACATCATTCATGCCAGCTATTTATGTGACCTAGAAGCATTAACAAAATGTTTACTGAAACTTGATTCAGAATGCTCTTGTATTCTAAACTGTAACTTTATTAATATAACTATTCAACCTAAAATATTAGAATGATGTGCTATAGCATAGGAAGTGTTAAAAATCATAGGTATGCATGATAATACCCCCAGAACTTAAGAGCTTAATTCAGGAGGATTGGTGCAAGTTTGAGGGCAAACCTGGGATACACAGGGTTTGAGGCTAGTCTGAGTTACATAGTGACATTGTCTTCAAAGGAAAAATCTTTCTAAACCTCCACATAATCTCCCATTTACCCATTTAGTGTAGTCCCCTAAGCATCTCCAGGTAGTTCTTCCATTTCAGTCACATCTTTTAGTCACCAGAGAACTTTACACACTCATCCACATTTATTGCCATCATCCATACAAGGACTTTGCCTCAACTTGACTATTGCTTATGCTACTCAGATGCACAGAAACTCATGAAAGACTGAATTTAATCAGCCAGGTCTGGTGGTTTATGCCTAAAATCCCAGTACTTAGAACACAGAGAAAGAAAATCATGAGTTCAAGGTAATCTTCAGTCGCATCGAAGTTTGAGGCCAGCCTGAACTACATGAGACCATATCTCAAAAAAGCAAAAAATATTAAAAAAATACATCTACTAAACACAGTCATACGTTGAATGCCTCACTTTTCTTCTCTGATGATTTCTAATTAAGGGCTATGATTTGATTACTGAAAAATCATATTTGAAGGTTTATTTATTTGTATTTTGCATGTGTGGCTTTTTTCCCTGCATGTACATATGTCTGGGTATGACTTGCATGCCTGACACCCATAGAGGTCAGAAAAGGAAATTGGATCCTCTGAAATTGTGAATGGTTGTGAGCCATCATCTGGATGATGGGACTTGAACTTAGGTCCTCTAGAATAACAACCATGCTCTTAACATGATCTATCTCTCCAGCACCAAATCAAGTGTGGTGGTTTAAATGAGAATGGCTCCCATAGGCTCATATATTTTAATGTTTGCTTCCCAATTAGGTACTGTTTAGGAAAGATTAGAGGCATAGCTTCATTGGAAGAGAGATGTCAATGCAGATAGACATTGAGGTTTCAAAAGCCCACCCTAGGCCAAGTCTGGTTCTCTCTCTCTCTCTCTCTCTCTCTCTCTCTCTCTCTCTCTCTCTCTCTCTCTCTCTCTCTCTGTCTCCCTCCTGCTTGTGGATCAGATGTAAGCTTCCAACTATTACTCAGTGCCATGCCTGCTTACCTCCATGCCTGCCACTATGCTTCCCTCCATAGTGATCATGGACACTCTGAAACTATAACCAAACGCCAATTAAGTGTTTTCTTCCATAAGTTGCCTTGGTCGTGGTATCTCTTCACAGCAATAAATAAATAAACTCAAACAAACCTCCATCACATACTAAGCCTTAAAGA
Source organism: Rattus norvegicus (assembly GCF_021556685.1). Lineage (NCBI taxonomy): Eukaryota > Metazoa > Chordata > Mammalia > Rodentia > Muridae > Rattus > Rattus norvegicus. The sequence continues at coordinate 207,465,273 of NC_141535.1, read as the reverse complement.
ACTTGGGAAAGTTACTCAACCTCTGAAAACTTCACTTTCCTTGTGTAGTTTGAAATATAGTTCAGATGTGACTATGTTAAGAAAATGTTATTAGAATTAGATATTTAAAATAGCTACCATAGCAGCTGCTATCTCAGAAGCACTAAATAATTATTAGCCATATAAATTATTATTGCAGGAATTGGTAGAGATTAGTGCCTGTGAGGAGAGATTTTTATAGCTCATTGATGTATCCTTAAAGTGTGTGTGCACATTAATTTGTATATGAAAATTATATCTGCTCTTTAATTATGTATAAAAACAAAATTTTATAGTGGGTCTAATTGCTCATTATTAATTATCTCCATCATCTACTGATTCAATTATCACTAATCTGAGGACAAAGACCAAACATGTCATTGGTTCTTACTCTTTATATTTGGTGAGTACTCTTTTTCTCCCCCTTACTAATCCATTCACCTCCAATAGTTCAACATCACCCCCGTAGAAAGTAGACACCAAAATAATACTGCTTATCCATAAAAGAAAAGGCATACAAAAGGGTGAAGATAGATGGGCCTTGATCAACAGAGGTTAGTTTGGTGTACAATGTTGTAGGGGCAATAAGCCAGGCAATCTTTCACCCTATTACATTTACTTTATTTTTATTCATTTATTTTGCATGACACCGGAGTCACAGCACACATGTGGGGGGCAGAGGACAAATTGCAGGAGTCAATTCTTTCTTTTTTTATTAGATATATTTCTTTATTTACATTTCAAATGTTATTCCCTTTTCCGGTTTCCTGTCCATAAGCCCCCATCCCCTCTCCCTCCCCCATAAGGGTGTTCCCCCCATTAACCACTCCCACTTACCACCACCCCTGACATTCCCCTGCACTGGAGGGTCCAACCTTGGCAGGACCAAGGGCTTCTCTTTCCACTGGCTCCCAACAAGGCTATCCTCTGCTACCTATGCAGCTGGAGCCATGGGTCTGTCCATGTGTAGTCTTTGGTTGGTAGTTTAGTCCCTGGGAGCTCTGGTTGGCTGGCATTGTTGTTCTTATGGGGTTGCAAGCCCCTTCAGCTCCTTCAGACCTTTCTCTAATTCCTCCAATGAGGGTCCCGTTCTCAGCTCAGTGGTTTGCTGCTAGCATTCGCCTCTATATTTGACATGCTCTGGCTGTGTCTCTCAGGAGATATCTACATCCAGTTCTTGTCAGCATGCACTTCTTTCTTTTAACTGTGTGGATCTCAGATCCACAACTCAGGTCATCAGACCTGGCAGCATGTATCTTTACCCACGGAGCCCTCTCTTTGGGCTTCGTCGATCTGCTGAGATGGTCCAGGCACAGCCCTCTCTAAATACAAATGTAGGCAAGTAAATGGTAATAACAGCTGTTAGCCATGTGGTTTATTCATAAAAGGAAGGGCAAGGTTGTCTTGGTCTCTCACTGTCTAAAAGCACCCACACAGAGCCAGGTAGTGTTGAGAGTGCACTGAAAAGTGTGTCATGAACCATAGATACATTCTTCCCTTCCCTTGAAGAAGCAGACAAGCCCAACAAATGTCTCCAGAGGGTTTTTTTATGAATAACTCAAGCAAATTAAAAACAATGGGGAATCAAGGAACCAGTGTATTGCTACCCATTTCTGTGTTTAGCCACCCAGAAGGCACTGGTCTGCTACACAGATGGTTCAACAGTTAAGAGGACTAGCAGCTCTTGCAAAGATCTGAGTTCGATTCCCAGTAGCCTTATCAGGGCATCACAAACATGTACAACTCAATATCCAGGGGATCTGACCAACTCTTCAGGCCCTCGCACATCCTGCTCAACACATGACATACGCATATACACAAATACATATAATGCTAATCTGTATTGATTGACACACTGTGCTCTTTTCTTCTTTTATGCTAGCCCTCATTCAGTTAGAGTTCACTGTTAAGATATATTCTTCATTGGGATGGATGATAATCTATTTGATATGTCTTGTAAAACATGCAGATTTCTCTAGAGAAAGATACAAGAGCGAGAATAGGGAAACTTCCTTTTACTATGTGGTAAAAAAAATAGTTGTAATTACATATGTTAAATTCAACAAATCATTTAATAAACTCATTCGATACCATTTTATAGATGGCATAACTCATATTCGGGGATAGGAAATAATTTCCTCCACTTTGCATATGCAATACCTATCATGGCCTTGCCTCAGAGCTAAATAGAGCTGGTTATAAATCTCGAGCTCAGCCTGCTCCCTAGCTGTCTTTAGTGAGTCTACTGTTCTGCACAACTGATCCTTCCAAACACAGCATCAGGTTCTGAGATGATTAAGATGTAAAATGATCTGAATTATATAAAAATTTGTCTAAGGGTCAGCAAGAGAGCGCAACAGATAAAAGCACTTGCCACCAAGTCTGATGACCAGAGTTTGAGTCCCAAAAGTAACACCTTCCACAAGTTGTCTTCTGACCTCCTCTTGCATGTCGTATCACACAAGAACAACCACCAAAACAAAGAAAACCTTAGTAGGTAAATAAATATAGTTCCCTAATTAAAAAATTAAACTTTATGTGTCTAAATTGCCATTTGTGTTGACTGTTCTTAGTTGTCAACTTCACTACATCAAGAATTGATTGCAACCCAAGTGGCTGGGTATACATACCTGTGAAGAATTGTTTACTTTTTTAGGTAAACCATTCGAAATTGGAAGACTCACTTCAGTCAAGACCCTTTGAGGTAGGATGATCCACCACTAATCTGGGCCACACCTTCTGATGGCTGCCTATATAAAGAACATGGAAGAAGAAAGTTTTGCTTTTTGACTACTGTGGATTTGTCTCTGCTTCTGCCTTTGAAGAAGTCAGGCACAGGTCAGGGCCAGAATGAAGGGAACAAAGTTTGTCTGGGTGGATGAGTTCACTAGATCTTCAGCATGGCAGAATGGGGGTCGGGGGGAACACTTCTCCAAGATGATTAGCAGTAGTGTAGCTCTTCTTTATGTAGGAAAGCAAAACAGCTCTTCCAGATGATAGTCAATGAAACAGTTCTCTTAGCTTACGATGTTCCGTAAAACAGTGCCTCTCTTTATTGAGGAGTGGTTTTCAAGGTGAGTGTACATTATTAGCTGGGGCTGAGAAGCTGAGAATGCTTTATTTGCATGAAGAGGGAAACTAGAGTGCTTAAACCTACAATTTGCTCCATAGCACCAGGACATGCAGTCCTTACTCAAGATGAGGTTTTCAGGGTTTGGATACCTCTGGATCTTGCTCTTGCTCTTCCTCTTGGCCCATTCCCCAGTTGCACTTGCCCTACATCTCTCCTTTTTTATTTTCTATATGGGAGGCGTCATCATAGTCCTCAGCCTCTATATTTGGAACAGTTTGGTATTGAATCAGAACACAATTACCAGTTTAATTTGCATTGCTATTCATCTGCCTCATCTGCCGTTTTAGAAATTAGATGAGGCTGGGTGCCAGGAGGAGTATGGCTCCAATGGCCAATAAAGGGCCAAGAAGGAGGTGAAGCCAAGCTATGAGAAGATTTGAGTACCACAGGGTAGGGGTTTGGGCATTTAGCATGCTCAGAGATCACACTGTAGATCTTTGAGCATACCTATGTCCTGTTTTACCATCCCACATTCATAGGCATAGAAACAACATCCCTCCATTCACACAATGCAAATCCCTCCCTGTTTGGCAGTCATTAAGTCCAGAGCTCTCTCCAGTGTTGGAGGACAAACCCTGCTAGGGATGTGATCTGTCATTGGAGAGCCTCAAGACTGTCTGTAGTAGAAGCCATCACTTGATCAAACTTGTTCTGGATGTTTTTGGCTAGACTACAATAGAGGAATGAAGATCTCTCCTTTTTCCTGTCTTCTACAAGCTGTGAAGTAAGGTAATTTCTTCAAGCTCATAGAGATGAACAGGCGAAGCCTGGAAAGGGGAGTTTAATGCAGAAACCAGTAATGTTGTTGCACCACAGAAGGGATAGGGGTATTAGCACATATTGGTTGGTGACAGTGATATTACAAGAAAATGTAGGATGGGGTCTTGAAGAGGGTCCTGTAAGGCAAAGGGGGGAGGTAGATTGAGAGGAATGTTTTATAACTTTTGTGTGGGTAAGGTTCCATGAGGCTCATGAAGTGAGATGTTAATGGGAACAGCTGCCAATAGCAGCTGGGAGAAGAAAGTCCAGGAAAAGCATTGAGAGGAGTTGGAGAGGGTGGTTAAGGGAAGGATGCCAGCTGTTTATTGGATGTATTGCAAGAGGGAGTAGCTTAGACCTCCTTCTGAGTTTGATTTTCCTATCAAAGAGTGTTAACATGGGTAAGAACCAATTTGGAGATAGGGACAAGCTGGATAATTCAGCCACAGGTTATTTAGCAAATCCACTAATGTAGAGCTTATGCAGGACTCCAATTTGTCCCAGGTATTGCTCATGGAAAGCTGAAAATGAGTTTTAAGGTTGGTGAGCATGGTGTTACCATGACTGGTGGATTCAAATTAGGCATCCACAATGTCTGCAATCTCCACATGTGGAGGCCTCCTAGACACAGTTGCCTGTGTTCCAGAAGAAAGGATTGTGGGTAGTGGAGATGAAATGAAGTTAAAGGACTCTCAATCCTGGTCTGACATCCTGGTAGCGGGTAGTCCTGGGTTCCTATAATTCTGTTGTACTATAGTATGTCTCCCTGGCAAGGAATCTACAGTAGTAGGGATTAGGAGAGTTAGGAAGAGGCTGGGCAGTAGCAAAGTTGGAATGAAGAATAATAAAAATAGCTATAAGAATAGAAGAAAAGCACACCTACGGAGGTCACATGGCCTGGTCAGCAGTCACCAGGTCACAGATTTCCTTCCAGGAGATCTTGTTTCATCGGGGGTGGCATCTGCCTCCTCCATCCATGATTCATCAGTGAGAAGCAGGCCGTCTTCTTGATCAGCGTGGTGTTGGACATGCCTTGAAGGACCCAAATAGGCCTAGGCTAGTCCTGTGAAAAGGCACAAGAAAAACCCCTTATGGTTGTAAGGAGGGGATCTGATCTCTTCCAAATCCTGTATATGGGACCACACCATAAGATGGGACAAGTTATTCCTGGTGTGTGCCAATGGAGGGAGATAGGGTGTTTGGAGCTCTTATGAATGTTAAACATATTTAACAAGTTTATTCCATCACTGGCATTAGAGCCTACTTCTTTAGGATTCTGGTGCACACTGAAGAACAGCTGAGATGTCCATCCTCATGAACTGAACAACTACAGGATACTTGAACTGTCCATTGGTAGCAAGCCATTGTTGGACTAGAGAGACCATACTCTGTGAGCTACCCTAATTAATCCCCTTTCTTTAGAGTCATTGCACCAGTTCTGTTTTTCTAGATAACCCTTACTCAGATGTTTCTAAGGGTTTATGTATACCCACCCTCCTACAGATGGGCTATAACAGTGTTTAAGACAGATAATATTTACTTCAATTACATTAAGCCTGTATGTTTCTTTTCCAATATTCTTAATCAATCAATAAAACTTATCCAGTATTAATACATGCTGCTAATATATCCCTCATGTCTTGATGAAACTTAACAAGACTGTAAATAAAGATCGTTGTGCCAAATTCTACAGAAAAACTGATGAGCCCAATAGGACATGGTTCCTGTCCCTAAAGAGCTCGCAGCTCAGAAGAGAAGACTGATTAAGCAAATCTGAAACTGTGACTATGACTACAGCTGCAAATACACATTCATGGGATAGTGTGGCAGTGGAAAATCATGTCTGTGGTGGCTAGGATGGAGTTTGAAGAGAAAAATACCAGTTTGCTAGGTGGCAAGAGAGAAGAGCATCTTAGGTATGAGGAAAGGAGAGACAAAAGTCCAGTCATAGAAGAGGGGGAGCTTCGCAAGTGTGCAAATGCTGAAGAAGTGGAAATGAGAAAGGTAGAACTTAGGAGCAAGATGGACTCGGCTACTGTGAACTTCAATTCATTTTGGCCTTATTTTCACAACCTTAAGATCTCTGGATATTTTAAGAAGAAAAGAGACAGAATGCATTTTGCATTTAAGAAATCAAATATGTTCAGGAAAGTATGGTCAAAGACTAGTTTGCATTTCAGAGAAGCAAGCTCTGAATGCAGCATGAACCATGTAGTAGAGAGGATCCAAAGAGAACAAAAGCAGTGTGTAAGAGCCGTTCTTGTGGCCTTTATTGGGTAAGAAATCATGATAGCTGAAGCAAAAGTGGTGGTAATAAGAGGAAGAAGAAAGTATTTAAGATATGCTTAGTAGGTCTTCAGGGTACTAGATCACATGGAAAAACAAGAAAGTAGAAAATATAAGTTAAAGCATGCATTTCTAGCTATAGACCTGAGTATGAAATTTTCTTTCTAAAAAAATTTCTTTCTAAAAAAAAAAATATATATATATATACACATACACAGAGAGGGGGGGACAGAGAGAGAGAGAGAGAGAGAGAGAGAGAGAGAGAGAGAGAGAGAGAACACCTTGGGGGAATTCAATGATTAGTTTCATAGGTTAGATGAAGAAAGGTTAATTGAGCAGCTAGAGTCCGGGGTCATTAGCTCTAAGTAGTGAATAAGGAAGCTGTGACTTATAGGAAAACTGAACAAAGCCTAAACACTGGAGAGAAAGCATTCAGACAAGAGCAACTAGATGCCTGAGGCTCTGGATAATATCAAACGCTAGATATACTATCTTATGCATACACATATACAATTATGAAAATTCCAATTTATAAATTAAGCACAATAACAACTTAAGAACTAGGAATAATTATAGAAATGTCCCACAATAACAGCTATGGACTACAGTCTTTCTCAAAATGTCTTCTTCTGGAGTCACCCTTCTTAGACTGATGTGATATGGCCCAAGACAAAATGAAATGAGGCTATCGATGAAGGCATTGTGATAGAGTATAATGCAGCTATATAATGGTCACTTGAGCATGGCTGAATTCCAAGGACATGGGTATGTGTGCGAAAAGGAAATTCAGAGAGTTCTAAGAAAACAATTATCAAATAATTGGCTTATGCCCAGCTTCTGACTACTCCTGAAGGGATTCATGGAAATTGTTTATCTTAAGGAAAGTAGATTTCTTTTTGAAGAATACTAAGTATTATTGAAGAATTCCTAAGAATTCTTTCCTAAGAAGACCTTTCTAGAAGATCTAGGGCTTGTAAGGATTTAAAGCAAACCATGTCTCTCTTATGTATGTAGAGTCTGGGCCCTGGCCTGACTAGTTTTCTTTATCACCACACAGTATCTTTTACTTAGAACATGATAACTTCAGAGATTGTTCATGAATTAACATAAATACACACATCATCTGTTCATAAGGAAGGGCTGGTTCAGAGGCTACACATCATGTTAAAGACACCTAGGTCCTTTCCAGTAGCCTTCATCAATGATTGTCAGAGCAGCTCCCTACCCTCCCCTCCTACTAAGGTTTCACAGCTCCAACACTTCAGATTTAATGAATTTACCAGTCTTTAATCAATTTACCTACTAGTTTCATCCAGCCAATGCTTTCTTTGAACATATGATGGGGCAATGCTACATGCAATGCTCACAGTAAAATAGTTAACAAGATATAGTAAGCAAACTCTTGCAGTAATTAGAAAGAAAAATAGCTAACCAGAGAACAGCAAATATGGAGTATGAAAGGAAGTTTTATTTCCATTTATTTATTTATGTATTAATTTTTTGGTGTGAGTGTGTGTGTGTGTGTGTGTGTGTGTGAGAGAGAGAGAGAGAGAGAGAGAGAGAGAGAGAGAAAGAGAGAGAGAGAGAGAGAGAGAGAGAGAGAGAGAGAATTTTTGAATGTATGTGTGCACGGATGCATGTGTGCTTGAATGCATGCATGGTGTGTGTGTGTGTGTGTGTGTGTGTGTGTGTGTGTGTGTGTGTGTGTGTGTGTAGTATGCAATGCTCCTGTGGAGATCAGAGGATAACCTATGGGATTCAGTTCTCTTCTTCTACCATGGGAGACCTAAACATCAAACTAAGGCCATTGGTTATGTCAGCAAGTGCTCTTACTGTCTGAATCATCTTGCCAACCCCAAACAATGTTTGGATAATAACTGAAGAGCATTATGCTTGAATACTAGGACCTTGAGTTCCTACATAAGGGAACCAAAACTCAAAATAAATTCAGAAAGAAAACTTACACTTAGCCAATCAGAAGACACCAGTCAACTCCAATTAGAGACTTTTTATTCTAACCAAGCAAATATAATATCTTTGCAGTACAAAAACATTATTACATGTTTCTTCCTTGCCCCTACCACCGGCAGTGTAATCTGGTGCACCTAACTCACATATCATTGTCTGGCCAAGAAGCTAGTTAAAATTTTGGTGTATCTTTAGGCTGGCAAGATGATGCAGCAGGGAAGGGTACTTGTAGCGTAATCCTAACAGCCTGAGTTTGATTTCTAAACCATTTAAATGAGGAAAAGGAGCACTGACCATACAAGGTTGTCTTAAGACTTCATGTGTGCTATGCCTTGTGCATCCATGCGCATGCACACACATGTATGTATGTGAGCACACCCATACACCATGAAAACACAGATGACAACAATAACTACCATTTTAAAAACACGTTTAAAAGAATTGAGCATACATAATTAACCCAATTAAGCAAAAGTGTTAACAAGGTCTAGCTAGGCCAAAAAAGAAAGTATTTGTCTCACACCTTAAGAAAAATAATGACCTGAGTTTCTTTTGTACAAATATGAAGCTGAGGATAATTATGATCAGATTTTCACATAAAACAAGTCTGTCTTCCTATGTGGAAGAGGACCTAAGAAGTCACTACCAAGGAAAGCAATAACCTGGTGCCAATCTCTGTCCACAGGATGAGAAAGAAAATGGGAATTTTAGCAGGAAACATCTCAACACAATAGGCTGTTTGAAATGCTGATCTGGTCCACTGAGAAAGCATCCAACATCTCACTGCCCTGGCAGATGCTGGCACTCACCTCCCCACAGCAAGTACTACATCATGGGACCTCCCCCAAGCAGGGAATGCAGAAGAAATGAGGAAACCAGGAAAATTCAAGGGGCAATGCAGTTGTGCTTCACTGTCTGAACTATAAGGTCATCTTCTGGAAGAATGACTCATTCTGGTAAATACACATGGAGGGCCAATACAGAGGGCTCATGAACCCACTTCAGTGGGAGCTGCCTCCCAATCTCCGACACCTGTGGTGTGGCAAGCACCATGCATACCAAATCAGTTCTCTGTGAGGGAAGAGGAAGTAGGGATCTTGGCTGTGGATCCAAATAACAGAAGGGGAGCCTTTCATCTTCTTTTTTTCTCTTTTGTTTTTCTTTACTCAGGAAACACCACCATATCCTGACAGCTGTGGGCTATAATAGAGAAGAGGCAGGGCTTTAAAACAGAGAATTTCTACATTTGCATTGCTCACACAATAAATGCTGCATACATTAGGGAGTCCAGCTTATGCAGTTCTCACATGCCTATCTTCTTTCTCTTCATTTGTTCCCTCCAATAAATACAGAAGGGAAAGGGGGAGGAAGAAGAAGAGGAAGAAAAAGAAGGAGCTGGTGGTGATAGTGGTGATGGTGGAGGAGGAGAAGGGAGGAAGGAATAAGAAGGTGGTGGAGGAGGAGGTGAAGTGGTAGAAGATCCAGAGGAGGCGGTAGAGGTAGAGTGGTGGTGTTGAGGAAATAATGGTAGATCTGTGGTTGTGGTGGTAGCCAGGGCTGTGTCCTTGGAGAGGAAAGGTAGCATGTATCCCATTGTCTGATCATCTGTGGGAACCATGCCTATTGGCTTACAGACTATTCCCCTAGGCCCCTCCCAATGGTGAGCTAGCATCACAGGCTGCCATTGCCTTCCAGGTGCGAACCAGTATATAGAGAGGACCTGTGTGCTACCCTAGTCCCTTCCCCCTTCTCCTCCTTTTCTCTCTCTCTCTCTCTCTCTCTCTCTCTCTCTCTCTCTCTCTCTCTCTCTCTCCCCCCCCCATGTCTTCCCATCTGGACCTTCTTTCCCTTTCTGTCATTCTCTGCCTCTACCCCTTATCCCCTTATACAGGTCCCCACTCCCCTCCCTTCCCCCCCCAGGATAAACCTCTCTTATATTAGGTCTGTCCCATGGTGCGCTTTCTCAGAGGGAACACCTTGGCATGGGCCCCCCAAGTAGTTATTTACTCCAGGCACCACATTATTTCTTAATATTGCTGGCATCTCAGACATTGTAGTAAAATGGAAGAAAAGCAGCTGTGGGTCTGCTCTGAAGCTTGACTCTCTCTGATTGTGGCATTTCATCTTCTGAAGCACCAATTAGTGACTGTGGCTTCCACTCCCTCCAGTGTAAATTGAGAGCAAACAGTCTCGTGAAGTAAGGATAGATCTAAATGAAAGAATGGATAGGAGGGCGCAGAAGAAGAACCCACTCCTGCTCCAGACTTTAAATAACACAAACTGTTCTCCTTTGTCTTCAGAACGTTATTTCCTGATTCATCTCTCACAGTCTTTGCACTCTGTGCTCTCCTGTCTCACGGTTTCGACAGACTAACCAATCGGCTCCTTTCACACAGTCAGATGTTCTCTGGTCCACCCACACACTCAAGTTCCCTGTTCTGGATAACCAGTGTGGGTGTGACACATTACCTGTCATCGGTTCTTTGGCTCTTGTTGATCTGTTTGTCATCAACTGTCACCCAATAAATCAACCCATTCCTTAAGAAGCAACTGGAATCTCCTTACTCTGTGACTCTATTGATGAATTAATTTGTCACTGGCGTCTCCGTTCTCCTGTGGTGCTAAACAGCTGGTAGCAAACTTCAGACTTCGTGGAAATTTTTGTTTCTATATGAAAGAGAGTAAGATGCTGTAGGCCAGCCCTGGTCTTGCCTGTTTATAAATCCCTAGCATCTGGCACCAAGGCTGCAGCACCGTGAAGTCTAAACAACGAAATATCGGATTGCATTTTAAAGGTTAAGCCTTACATGGAAAGTCACCATAACAATGTTTAGTTCTCCCTTTTGAGAAGTTTGGCCATTCAGCCAAGAGAGTATAAATAATACACTTTCCTATCTATACAACATTTCTATCCCCTTAGAACAAATAAAATGGAACAATACCTCAAAACAGCCTACAAATTCTTTTGTTAATTCTACAGAATTCTGTCCATTAAAGATTTAGCAAAATATTATTTTGCCAGATCCACTATTAAACTAGAACAGCTTGAGCATATACACAGTCTCACACTGTCACTTTGTGGTCTTCCTCTTGTGCAAATGTAAAGCTGTTCTTGCATTTTAATCCTCTTACAAGCATTACAGGCATGTGCTGCCATACCAATCCTGACCATAACTGTTTGTTCATTTGTTTGTTTGCTGTTTTGGCTTTTTAAGACAAGAGACTGATCTTGAACTCATGATCCACCCACTCCTGAGTGCTGGGGTTACAGACTCGCAGCAGCACACTTATCTCTGAACTTGATTAACATACAACAGATACACGGCATTGCATGCAATTCTTCATGTATTAAGATGCAAGGTGTGGACTAAGCTAGTTAACCTGTATGTATTATAATCCTTTACTCACGACTAAACCAACACTGACAGTTCTAAATAGCATCAACTTCGACCTAATGCCTTTTTAAAATATTTCATTTTAACTTGGTCTTTGTCATAGCCATGAGTTGTAAAGCTTCTTTTGGATAATTGTAAGTGTTATGAAATATAATGCAGCAAGGAGTTAGCTTTGGTAGGCCCAAGCCAAGGTTCGCCCCTGAGAAATTACTCCATGCAACGGATCTGTTTAATATGGGACCCGTGAAGGGCACAAAGAGAAAATGGCAGAAACAGAGATAGAGAGAGATCTGGGATGTCTGGGGCCCTTTTATCACCTCACACACCTGACACGCACGGTGGCAGTGGTGGCAGGTCTTGATGTAAGCACCTGCTAGGTCCCTGAGGGCAGGCCAGCAGAATCGCCTGGACATTAACAGTAAGTCATTAAAAGTTCACTGGCTTCAATCATCTAAAGTGCAGGGAGCTTAGTTTGAAATTTTTTAATCTAATTTTTATTGATTAATCTTTAATTTTTATATTACAAATATAAATTATTCATAAGCCGAAAAATGCTCACAACACTGAAATTCCTAGTGGAAAAATAACTTTGTAACTTCAGTTCTGAAACTGTCTCAATTCTAAGCTCCTTGCTGCCAATCAATTGTTCATACACAGATTAATAATGTAAGGTTTCCTGGGAACACAATCATATAAGAGAACAATTGACTGTGTTTGTAGATCTGAATTTGCTGCTTAAAGTTGCCCCCATTTTTATGCTTTCAGGATATAATAATGGTGTTGATCTCCAGCCCTATTCTTAGAGCCCAGAGACACATCTCTGGCAGTTAAATAAAACCTAGAGTGTTAAATCAGGAAAATAAAATATGGCGGAAAGGAAGCTCAAAACTGGGAAGCAAGTCATGTTTAGTCATGGAAAGGAACAAGCTGCTCTTGGAGAAAGGTGAAATTGTAGGAAAATGTGCACCTTAGTTCCTTTGAAAAGTCTAAATAGTAGAGAGTTATTATGTCTGTGTCAGTCATTGTCTGAACACCGGCTCTGTTTTACTTTGGCCACCAAATTCATATTTACATTTAATTTGCCCACCATTGTATCTACATTTAAGCCATCTAATTCAACCAAGAAACTTCCTATTGGTGACATAATTTTCAGAGAAGGTATTCTCAAGAAACTCTGAAATATACCATAAATGAAGGCCACCACCCCCCCTAAAAAAAGTAGGATAAAAGAATTTAGTCAATGGGTCCTAAGTTACAATCAGGTAGGAGAAACCTCCCCATGTTCATCATGCAGTAGGTGAAAATGGCTAAAAATAGTTTATTTTAACTTCCAAATAACTAGGAGATAGGATTTATTTTTAGTGTTGTATCATTAGGAAGAGATAAAAGTTTAAGATAATGAATATTCTATTTACATTGATTATTCTTTATATTAATATGGGCATAAACATGTTCAATTATGCTAAGTAAAAAAAATCTTTTAAAATTGTCTACCAAATGTTGTTTCAAATATTTCATAAAACTCATTAAACTTTCTCAAGAAGTTCTGGGCTCTCCAGATGACCTGGAAAATGAGAAATCAATGACAAAGCAGTATTTGCATTATTATAAGCATTCACCCACAAGATCTTAAGAAATGTCATCACAGTTAAAACTGACAGCAACTGAATGCCTCTAGCGTTTTCTAGGACTCACTCTCACCCTTCAGCCTCAAAGGCTTATGTTTGGGTAAATAACCTAAGCCAATGGGACACTGGGCCAGCTTCCTGAGCTCGAAATCTGTGCAGTTTGGCTTGAAATTAACATTTTGTACAAAGAGACACAGATTTTGATCTGCTCTAAACACTGCAAATTGTGCACCCTATGCTCGTGGGCGTGTGTAAACACAACTCTGAGGTCTCAAAAGACAGGAAGATAATGTCACTTCTTCCTTTTAGTATTATTATTTTACTGATTTACTTGCTATTGATAATTTCTTTCCTTTCTTTCCCTCCATCATGGAATTGTATTTAGAAGACTGATGCATAACACAGGCAATGATAAACATTTCTGCTTAACACTTCATCCTCCATGCATTGCTTCTGCTGGAGAACAATCAGGAAAAGTACATGTTTCCTGTTCTGTACTCAGAATATAAAAATGGCAGAAACTGCCAATCCCAGCTCAGACAAGTGAGAAGTCACCACCCTTCCACCATGATCTGTGCATCTGAGCAGCTGTGTTAAGAAACCCTATCTCTGTAGCATTGTTAACCGTTGGTTCTACCTCCAATTCTTACCAATAGAACGCAGGGCCCAGCACTTTGCAATGATGCAGAGAAAAAGAAGAGAGTTGAGAGATGGGAGATGCTTAAAGATAAAGTGCTTTCCATTCAAGAATGGAACTAGAGTTCAGAAACCCTGAGACCTTGTAAAAGCCTTGCAATTACAAAGCCAGTCTGTAATCCCAGAGACATAATGATCTCTGGATCAAGGTTGCTAGCTAGGCCAGCAGAATAGGCAAGCCCTGGGTTCAATGAGAGACCCAACCTGACTGAATAAATTAGAGCTCAATCACGGAAAACACCTGACATCAATCTCTGCCCTTTGCACATGTGCTTTTGTACACACACACACACACACACACACACACACACACACACACACACACACAACTGTCTATCTCAAATTAGCTTTTAAATTAATTTTATCCTGTTAATTATAACAGCTCACTGTAAATTTCAGCATAGGAATATTTTGATGTAACGAATTATAAGCTAATAAGTGTACTTGTAATACCATTTTTCTCAATGCATTATTAATTAATAACCAATTTCTCCCTGAAAAGAAAATTGAATTCTAGAACACCAGAAAATCAGCATTTCTAAAATACTGAAATCATTATATATTTCAAGATAACACCTTTTCTTAAAGATATTTCAAAATCACTGAGAGTAAACACCACTTATGTAACATGTTTGTTTGTGATTTGATTCAGAACTATGGTACCAGAACTGGTAAATCACAGTGTCTAACTGCTCAGAGATGAGATGTCCCTGCACAAGGAGGCATGAAAATTAAATGAACAAGTGCAGATCTTCTCGTCTACTTTTTAAAGATACTTAAAGCAATAGAACTTTTACCTTCAGAATTCAATATACAGGGCAAAAACTTTTAAATTCTGTTTAAGGAAGTAGTATTCTCCAGGGTAACATAACTTAAACTTTGACAATAAACCCAGAAATAAGCATTTAAGTACTGTGAAACCACAATGTTGCATACACATGCATGCACACACACACACACACACACACACACACACACACACACACAAAGAGGCAAATGGCTAGCTAGAAGGAGTTTCATGAGCGTCTCGGGATTATCTTCTCCACATAAGGATACATCACCTCCTTCTGATGTTGCCATACTCAGTAAAGACATAGATGTATAGATGTCTGTTCTGAGCCTATGCTTATCACATAAACTCCCAGCCAGTCGGGCTCTCATCACTGCTTACCCAAAAGGATCAAACATACTTATCTAGCAAATGTAAATGTCAAGTTGGCTTCTGGGGTGGTTTATTATCTTAAATTTACAGAGTAGTCTCTATGAGGTTTTCTCTGTATGAGTTAACATCTTGGCGTCCATCATTGTTATTTACTAAGACATGGCCAAGGCTTGTTTCTGAGCACAGAAAACTAAATGTCTGCTTTTGGACTCTGATGGTATCAGCTGTCAAATAAAGAAATATGATCCCCAGGCAATCTGACAATGTAACTTAACTAGCCTTCAAAAAGCAAAACTTAGGCAAATGCCCTTGGAAGTATTGAAATAGAGCCAACAAGGTGGCTCAGTAGGTATACAAAGTAACGTTTATTTGCCTGATGTAATTGTTGTCTCAGAGGCTTACTAATGAATAACTTCACCCTTTCTGGTTCTTTCTGAACTCAGGCTGGCTGGTTCAATTCAGCTGCTCTGGCTCAAACTCCTCTTCAAGCTGACCGATACAATCTGGCTTCTCTCAGCTTCTAACTGAATTGTTCTGCTTGTCCTCAAACTAACTTTGGCAATGTGTTTTAATCTTCTGGATCCTTTATATTCTCTGGCTTCAACTGCCTCTGCTGACCTACACTAAGCTGCATGAAGTCACAGCAGAACACAGCGCCACTGCACTGCGCTCACTGCACTGACTTCCGACTGACTGCACTGTCAAGTAGGCTCCACTGCACTGAACTCAACTGAGTGAACAGAACTGACTGACTTTCCCTACACTGCTCTTAAATAGACTCTTTCCCTGTGTTATTCTCATGAGAGTTGGGTGAATCCTACCTCTGCCTCATTCTGTCATTTCTTTCTCTGATTCGTCACTTTGTTTGCCACTCAATTAGACATCACTTTAAAACATGACTGATTTCTTCTACAAACTAACCTTATGTACATTGTTTGGGAATGAATGTGTGTACTAAAGGTGTATACACCAGCCAGAGCAGCCACATTGCCGGACTAAAATTCCTTTTCAAGTAGGCTACCACCAAGCTTGACAACCTCAGTTCAACCCCCAGGTTCCAAGTGTTGAGAGAAGAGAACTTATTCACTCAAATTGTCCTCTAGCCTTTCTGTGATTGCTATGCCATATACACATAACACATATACACACATACACACAAGTATATAAATGTAAATAAATTAAAGCTCTAAAATAATGATCTATTACCAATATAAAAGCAACATAGCAAACAACCTCTGCCTGAAAGTCATCATAATGAATGAGAGAATCGAACCTCACTCTTCAGCTGACATTTAGCTCTGTCTGATAGCTAAGGGAGGAAGAACTTTCTAGAATAAAGGAATCTATTCCAATGATCTAGAAGAACAAAGTTTAGAGTTGTAAAGTATAGACCAGGGGAAGGTTGATAGCTAAATTGGACTTGTGGAATATGACAAAGTTAGGAGAGATTTTTATGCACTTCTCTAATGAGTTACAAAATGAACTGAGAACATACTATGTGTAAGATCATGAAGAATATCCTTTGGGATACACCATTAAATCTGATCTGACTTTGACGGAAAACCAGAACATTTAATCAGAGGAGTGATAGTGGTATTTTTAAAGGTATTCAAAGCCTACCATAGTATGTCAAAGAATGTTTATGTATGCAGACATGCACTTTTGTGAGAACTTTTTACACAGCTTTGGACTTGTGTCTTGGAACTAGATTTGAGGAGGCTCTGGCCACACTTGATGATGTCTCTGCTTACATTATTTATACTAATAAGTTATAAATGAATGTTTTATTGCCTTCTGAGGCTCAAGAAATTTGGGGAATGTACTATACTGAATGTACCTATGTAAGCAACCACCAATAAAAAGATGGAGTTTGATTCTCTATTGGATCTTCCTTGTGGACAACACTGCACATGTTGCCATTACTTAGTGCTGAAATAATTGAGTCCTGTGTTTCTGCTGTAGGGACAATAGAAAGAATGGACCAACATCACAATGGTATTTTTGTGTTTTGCTTTGTGTCTTTCAGTTATACAAAGCTTCACTGTGACTACAGTCCTATTCGTGTCCTTGCTGCCCATCTAAGGATATCACTAAAACTAGAATAGGCTCTGAAGACACACAGAACAGATATATTTGAGAAAATAAAAACAAGACACAGCTGGAAACTCGAAGAATAGCTCCCAATCAGAAATGCCAAATTAATATTCAGAATTTTAAATGATTGAATGCATACCAACATTATTAAACATTTTTCAAAACTTTGTATTGATTCTTTGTGAGTTTCACATCATGTATCCCAGTCCCATTCATCTCCCCATACCCTCATTTCTGCCATTTGCACCCTTCCAACCTCCCACCCCAAATAAAAAAATGTATTAACAGACAAAAATAAATAAACAAGCACAACAAAGTATAGTAAATATCTCATTGTAGAAGTTATAGTGTGTCATAGTGCATCCCACAGTATAGTCTTATATCCACATATCTTCACTTGTAAAGGTTCACTACAATAAGTTATTGGTCTAGTGTGAGGCCTCTGACTTCTGTGACACCATCAATAATAGATCCTCATGTGGATTCCTCCCAGTTATCTTGTTTTTGCTGTGTCATGGAGAACCTGTAGCTTTGGCTCAGCAGGGTGAACCATTTCACATTCACCAACCATTTACAGATGATATAGTTTTTGGGGTGAGCCAACTACAAACCTGAGAGGTAGCCGAGCTGGTCAGTACAGTGGCTCTCCCTTATTGGCACCACCAGTGCAAACTCCCCCACACTGCTCTGGCTAGGCCACCCAATGTTACCATGTACAGGAGACAGGGTCAACTCTTTTGCTCTCGTGCCCTTGGGCCAGCACATGCCCATGCTTCCAGCTCCAACTTCACTGTGCTGCAGCCATTGAGGACCTGGGCCAGCTCTCCCACTCTCACAACCTGGGGCTGATTCACTTGTGCCTTCACCATCAAGGCCAGCTCCACTCTATTACCTAAGCAAGACATGGAGCCCACTCTCCCAAGTACTACAGCCAGTGAGCTAGCTCTCCCACTCCCATGACTTTGGGGATTTCCAGTCTGCAGGTGATGAGTGAGAGGAGGAGCCACCTCAGTGAAGATGAGTTCTCTCTCACTCTTGCCCTCAGAGCTGACTCACTCCAGCCCCCTCCACCAGGCCAGGTCTACTGTGCTTCCCAGATAAAGTTCAAAGCCTACTCTCCTAAGTGCTGCTGTAGCTGGCAAGGGGCAGGGGCAGCATTCCCATTCTAGTGACCCTGGAGCCAATTTTCCCAACTGCCTAAACAAAATTTTTAATCTGAGAACAGCTAAACTTAAGAAGAATAGGCTTCCACTCAAGACCTAGTACATTTAAACTCTCTCTGAGATTTTTCAGAGAGCAATTCTGTATGTAATAAGATACATGACCTGGGTACCGAGGGAATAGACAATGAAGGTATTGCATAAGAGTCACTGGTGTTTGTCTAGATTACACAGAGAATATTTATAAAGTGAGGACATAAAATACTAACATTTAAGAAGCGAATAGAGAACAAAAAGAACTCTACCCATAACTAGAAGTTTCATCAAATGGGGTTGTATCAGATCCTGCAGGAAGTCAAGTCCAAAGCCATGTGTACACAACCACTTCCCTTGCCATACTGGGGTCACTAAGGATGTTGAGAGCCCAGCCTAACTGGATCATATGTATTGGAGAAAACAGGGAAAACACCAGATTGATGAAGATGAGATAAGAGAAGGGATCCATTGAAAATACTTTTCCTTCTCTTGTTTTCTTATCTACAAGAGTTTTAAGTTTAGAGAAATAAAATAAGCTATGAAGAAAGTCTGAAGATAGAGGAGAGTCAGGATTTCCAAACACAGGTACAGTCTTGTGAATTATCCTAGATCCGTTTTGATTAATTAATTTATTTGTTTATTCCCTTTACATCTGAACATCAGCACCTTCTCTCCTCCCACTTCCCCCTTGCACAGATCCTCTCTCCATTCCTCCCTCTCCTCCTCTGAGAAGAGAGGAGGGCCCCTGTCTCTCTCTCTCTCTCTCTCTCTCTCTCTCTCTCTCTCTCTCTCTCTCTCTCTCTCTCTCTCTCACACACACACACACACACACACACACACACACACATACAGGCATGTCAAATCACTGCATGACTAGGCACATCCTCTCCCACTGAGGTCAGACATGTCAACCTAGTCAGGAGACTGGGATCCACAGGCAGGCCACAGATTCAGGGCAAGTCTCTGTTCCAGTTGTTGGGGGACCTGCATGAACACCAAGTTGCTACATATTTGCAGGAGTCTGGGAGCTAGGTCCAACTCATGCTCTCTGTTTGGGTGGTTCAGTCTCTGGGAGCTCCCAAAAATCCAGGTTATTTGATCCTCTTGGTTGTCCTGTGGAGTTCCTGTCCACTTTGTGTCACTCAATCCTTCTTCCAACTCTACCACAAGACTCTTCTGTTTGGCTGTGAGTCTCTGCATCTGTTCCCATTGCCTCCTGGATGGACCCTCTTAGAAGGCAGTTATGCTTGTATCCTGTCTGCAAGTATAATAGAGTATCATTAATAATGTCGGGGATTGGTTCGTAGCTAAGGAATGGGTCTCAGGTTGGGCCAGTCATTGGTTAGCCATTACCTCCATCTCTGATCTATCTTTGTCCCTGTACATTTTATAGGCAGGACACATTTTGAGTCAAAAGTTTTGTGAGAGAGGTGCTATCCTTATTCCTCCACTGGGAGTCCTGCTTGGCTACAGGAGGTGGTCATGTCAGAATCCATATTCTGACTGCTAGGAGTCTCAGCTAGAGTCACAGCCATAGACACCCTGCCAACCCCCCAATCCCTCTCCCAGATATGTCCCACCACTGATTTCTGGCCTCCTCTGTTCACCCTACATAAGATCCCCTCACCACTCTGCTGCCCTCCTCTTCCTCTCTTCTACCCAGTTCCCTCCATCCATCCAACTTCAATATCGTTTCTGAGAGTCAATCATCTCTTGGACGCTCCTTGATTTGGCTTTTTATGAGTTTGTGGGTTGTACTGTGGTTTTCTGTACTTCATGAGTAATGTCCACTTGTAAGTGAGTACATACCATGCATGTGCTTTAGGAACCAGGTTACCTCACTCAGGATGACATTTTCTAGTTCCACTCATTTGTCTGCAAAATTCATTACATCCTTGTTTTTAATTAGCTGAGTAGTATTTCATTGTGTAGAATTATCCTATATCTTAACCAATCCATAACTGCAACTTAATGCCTTTGAGGTCCTGTTGTAGTATATCCATATTCATGGATGAGATGGTAGGCAGGAAATATGTACATAGCAAAAATAATGTAAATCAGCATATTCCAAACGCAGGCAGGAACACTTCTATCAGTGAAATGACTGCTCAATCCATTAGCTTTCGCATTTGCTCTCACCCTCCCCAAATTCATTTAGTCTCAAATCTTCAATCCACAGCTACCCTTCAATAATATCCTCATTAACAGATAAAGACAAAAGTGAGCATAGGTCTTTAAAACATGTAACACATATGATATGTAAGTAGTTTATTTTTTATTAAGGGTCAAGTAGACTTTTAACAAAATTGGAGTCTTGAAGCTTAACCAATGGCTTAGCAGTCAGGAGCCCAGAACGTTCTTGCTGAGGATTTGAGTTCAGTTTCCAACATCCATGTTGGACAGCTGACAACTGCCCATGACTCATGCTGCAAGAGATTTGACACTCTTTAGGCCTCATAGGTACCTGCAGTCACAGACACATAGGCCTACACACACGCACACATACATACACACAAATTAAAAGTAAAAAAAATCTTTAAAAATAGATAATAAAAGAAATGTTTTTCATCTTAATTCTCTCATATTCATCATAGAAATCAATCGAAGCTTCCACAATCTTAAGAATGTTTTCATTATTCCACATCATTAATCCATTAAGCATGCCTGCATATACAAGACTTCCAAATCGGGATGTATTTTATATCTTTTTATGTTCTTTACTACATTAATGTTGAATAAATGTATAATTAAGTTTAGTTTTATTTATTCTCTTTTGCAAAATTACCCCTAGAAGTAAAGGCACAAATCAAAACTGTCATATATCAAACATTGGAGAGAAAAATGAAATCAAAGTAACTCTAAAAATGTGTTTGCCCTTCAATTATGGCAGAATATGGGAAGAACAGAAGGTTAAGAAGTTAAATTGAAATTAGAATGACTTCAAGTTAAATGACATAAAAAGCTTTAAGGATGAATCCCATGAAGTGTCCAACACGGGCATGTGCTTTTACAGCAGGCACCGTGTACCCTACAGCACTCTGTTACCCTTTTATGGGGAAGAAAAATGAAATGTCAGCTGCCATATTCCAAGAATTACATCATCTCTTTGTGCTCAGAGTAATAAATTCCATTAATATGCATAATTGTCTATGTAACAGGCACCATAATAACCACTTTGTAATAGCTTGTCTCATAAACCCCTAAATCAACCTAATTAATTAAAATCGAAGTCCTAGTTCTGTAGACTAGATAAGTGAGACTTTCAAAAAGGTAAATAAATTCTGCAATATTCCACCACAGTGAGGAAAGTGGTCAGAACTGAGCCTAACAGTGACAATGTTATCTGTGCCACACACCTCAGGACCATAAAGTAGCGAGCCTGATAAAGATAAGTGATTGTCATGGGACTTGGAATGGAAACTAAATTACTTCCAGAGTGACAATTCATTCAGTTGACATTATTTACTTCCAGAGTGATCATTCATTCAAATGACTTTATAGTTTTATGTATACTGCTTTATCATGTGTAAATCATCTCACAGGCCTCATACCACATGCCACTGGCTCACATCATTTGATCCATGACCCTCTGCTAGTTCCACCTGTACACGTAAGACATTCATGTGTGTGTTAGTTACTTTTCTATTGCTATGGTAAGACACCACAGACAAGGAAACTTATAAAAGAAGCTGTTTAATTTAGGCTTACAATTTCAAAGAGTTAGAGTCAATGGGGACAAAGGAGCAAAAGCACAATAAGAGGAACATTTAAAAACTCAGGTCTCAGGGCTAAAGAGATGGTTCAATGGTTAAGAGCACTGACTTCTCTTCCAAAGATCCTGAGTTCAATTCCCAGCAACCACGATGGTGGCTCACAATCATCTGTAACGGGATCCAGTGCCCTTTTCTGGTGTGTCTTGAAAAAACTCACATCTCAAAAGCAACAAGCAGGAGGCAAAGAGCACACTAGGAAAGAAAGTCTTTTAAAATCTCAAACGCAGCCCCAGTGATACATCTCCTTAAACAAGGCCACATCTTCTAATTTTTCCCAAATAGTTCTAACAACCGGGGACCAAGCATTCGAATTAGCCTATGGGAGTCATTTTCATTTGAACCACCACAGTGTATAAAGACTATACAAGAAGTCTGGCCTCCACTGGAAGAAAACTTATGAATCACCCCAAGGAAATGTTGAAAGCTTTAAACCAATTTATCATCTGACCTCAGGAAATGGAATATGTACTGATTATTTTGTCCATATTAATTTAACTTCTGACTGAAAATCCTTGGAAGAAATCCCGAGCTTGCAACTGAGTCTTGAAAGATGAGTAATGTCTACTGGACAATGCTCTGATGCAAGGAGAAATGGGCAAAGGGCAATGTGGTGCCCTAAGGTATGGGAACATGGAAGAACTTGGGCAAAAAGAAAGCTCTTGATATCAGAACAGATCACTTCCGGGGCTGATAGTTGGTTACATAACATGCGTACAGGCAAAGAGACAATTTAATCAAGTGTTATCTTCCTTATCTGTGCTCTAAATTAAGTCCAAACTTCAAATGCACCTGTGTAACTGATAGCTAACTTTCTCCCTCAACATTTCATTGGTAACCAAGAGTATTTTAAAGTGTTTAGGAATACATATATATCAAGTTACATTATAAAAATGAAGTCAGGAAAATGGGTGGAAAAGAAAGTTTTGAAGGAAGATCAGCCAAGAGAATTATTAGTGAACTATAAATAAGAAGTCCCCAAATGGGAATCACTATCCCTGAACTCAAGCAGTATTACAGAGCAATAGTGATAAAAACTGCATGATATTGGTACAGAGACAGGCAGATAGAACATTGGAATAGAACTGAAGACACAGAAATGAACCCACACACCTATGGTCACTTGATTTTTGACAAAGGAGCCAAAACCATCCAATGGAAAAAAGATAGCATTTTCAGGAAATGGTGCTGGTTCAACTGGAGATCAACATGTAGAAGAATGCAGATCAATCCATGCTTATCACCCTGTACAAAGCTTAAGTCCAAGTGGATCAAGGACCTCCACATCAAACCAGATACATTCCAACTAATAGAAGAAAAAGTGGGGAAGCATCTCGAACACATGGGCACTGGAGAAAATTTCCTGAACAAAACACCAATGGCTTATGCTCTAAGATCAAGAATCGACAAATGGGATCTCATAAAACTGCAAAGCTTCTGTAAGGCAAAGGACACTGTGGTTAGGACAAAACGGCAACCAACAGATTGGGAAAAGATCTTTACCAATCCTACAACAGATAGAGGCCTTATATCCAAAATATACAAAGAACTCAAGAAGTTAGACCGCAGGGAGACAAATAACCCTATTAAAAAATGGGGTTCAGAGCTAAACAAAGAATTCACAGCTGAGGAATGCCGAATGGCTGAGAAACACCTAAAGAAATGTTCAACATCTTTAGTCATGAGGGAAATGCAAATCAAAACAACCCTGAGATTTCACCTCACACCAGTGAGAATGGCTAAGATCAAAAACTCAGGTGACAGCAGATGCCGGCGAGGATGTGGAGAAAGAGGAACACTCCTCCATTGTTGGTGGGATTGCAGACTGGTACAACCATTCTGGAAATCAGTCTGGAGGTTCCTCAGAAAATTGGACATTGAACTGCCTGAGGATCCAGCTATACCTCTCTTGGGCATATACCCAAAAGATGCCCCAACATATAAAAAAGACACGTGCTCCACTATGTTCATCGCAGCCTTATTTATAATAGCCAGAAGCTGGAAAGAACCCAGATGCCCTTCAACAGAGGAGTGGATACAGAAAATGTACAGAAAATGTGTAGATTCCATCTATACAATGGAATATTACTCAGCTATCAAAAACAATGACTTTATGAAATTCATAAGCAAATGGTTGGAACTGGAAAATATCATCCTGAGTGGGGTAACCCAATCACAGAAAAACACACATGGTATGCACTCATTGATTCAAATGCTTGAATTGCCCTAGATGCACAGAACACATGAAACTCAAGATGGATGATCAAAATGTGAATGCTTCACTCCTTCTTTAAAAGGGGAACAAGAATACCCTTGGCAGGGAATAGGGAGGCAAAGATTAAAACAGAGGCAGAAGGAACACCCATTCAGAGCCTGCCCCACATGTGGCCCATACATATACAGCCACCCAATTAGAAAAGATGGATGAAACAAAGAAGTGCAGACCGACAGGAGCCGGATGTAGATCGCTCCTGAGAGACACAGCCAGAATACAGCAAATACATAGGCGAATGCCAGCAGCAAACCACTGAACTGAGAACGGGACCCCCGTTGAAGGAATCAGAGAAAGGACTGGAAGAGCTTGAAGGGGCTCGAGACCCCATATGAACAACAATGCCAACCAACCAGAGCTTCCAGGGACTAAGGCACTACCCAAAGATTATACATGCACTGACCCTGGCTTTCAACCTCATAGGTAGCAACGAATAGGCTAATAAGAGCACCAGTGGAAGGGGAAGCCCTTGGTCCTGCCAAGACTGAACCCCCAGTGAATGTGCTTGGTGGGGGGAGGGCGGTAATGGGAGGAGGATGGGGAGGGGAACAACCATATAGAAGGGGAGGGGGAGGGATTAGGGGAATGTTGGCCCAGAAACCGGGAAAGGCAATAATGATCGAAATGTAAATTCGATCCTGGGAAAATGCGAGCATCTCTTTGTCACAGATAGAATTCTCATAGATCAAAGTAACTCATACTTACACACATACACACACACACACACACACACACATACACACACACACACATACACACAAACATACATACACACACACACACTACAAATATATATATAAAATATTAACATGATCCCAACGTAAGAAATGTTTTTCTCAATGTCTTCTTAATTAGGCATATGTAAACTGATCTGAATAAAGACATTTATAGTTTGTCTAACCATACTTACTTTTCACTTATTGATAACAGACCAAAAAAAAAAAAAGAGGATTTCTTCACATTTCTTTTCTTTGATGCTTTCCCAAGGCCTTCCCACGGGATATTCAATGTGGAGGAAGCACATCAAAGTTGGCAATTAGCGTTTTGATCAAGACAGTGTGCCACATTTCATTATTCAATTTGTATTGCGGATTTTGACCTTTGAAGAGAACTTTCCTTTCTGCTTAAAGACCAAAGGATTTTCTTTCATGTCTAATAACCTTTTTACTCTTACCAAATAGGGATTTTGTTGGTGATTTTTTTTTATAAAGGTCACTTTATAAGTCATTCAACAAAGGAATCCATGACCGTTGAATAGTTGAATAGATGATAGCGAGAGAGCTTGGAAGACTGTGACTGTCTTTCGGTTCTGCATCTCCAAACATGCAGATTGGTATATGACATGTAATTGTTTGTTTCTGAAACAAAGCTCTGTCTCTGTCCCTGTATTTCTCTCTTTCTCTCTCTGTCTCTGAATCTCTCTGTCTGTCTCTGAATCGCTCTGTCTCTGTCTTAATCTGTGTGTGTGTTTTTTAGCACGTGTACACACATGTGAGCACACAGGTGAAATTCATGTGTATGTACATGCATGTGGATGTCAGAGGACAGCCTTGGGTGTTTTTTCACAGGTGCTACCCATCTAGTTGTTTCCTACTGCTGTGACCCTTTCCTTAGGTTGTGATGACCTCTAACCATGAAATTCATTTTTACTTCATAACTGTAATTTTGCTATTGTTATGAATCATGATGTAAATATCTGACATATAAGATATCTGACATTCGATCCCCCAGAGTCATAACTCATGGGTTGAAAATCATTGGTCTAGAGCTTACCAAACATGATGAGGCTTGCTAGCTAGTGAATCGACAGGATCTGCTTGTCTTTGCCTCTCCAGAGTCATGACTGCAAGCTATTCAGATCGAACCTGGTTTTCTTCATGTGGGTTTTGGGAATCAAAGCCAGGGTCTCCTGCTTTCACCATCAGTACTTTCCCAACTGATCATCTCCCCAGACCCATGTCTTTTTGCCATTTTTCATTTACATTCTAGAAAAAATGTATTTCATAATTTAGGACAGAGAACCTTATAGAGTTGGTGATATGAAAAAATACTGTAGACACTTGCCTCACCAATGCCAGTCTCTCTTTTAAAAATTCTTTTTACCATTTCTTTGCTGTGTCTGTATGTGTGTGTGTGTGTGTGTGTGTGTGTGTGTGTGTGTGTGTGTGTGAGAGAGAGAGAGAGAGAGAGAGAGAGAGAGAGAGAGAGAGTGCAAGAAGGAATGCCACCGCATGTGGCCAGAGAACAATTTGTGAGAGTCATTTCCTGTGAGTTCCACCATGTGGGCACTGGAGATCAAACTCAGGTCATCAGACTGGATGACAAGTACCTTTTAGACCTGCTTAGACAGCTCACCAGCACTATATCTCAGTTTTACTGTGGATAGACGTCATCCATTCTCACTTCGTCCATTACAAACAAACAACAAAGATAAGCACAGGCAAGCAAATATGATCATCTGAGTTCTTCTTTGTATATCCACTGAGCATGCTGGGAAAATCCAAAAAGAGGTGCTTCTGAGACAACTTAGTGATGATTGCTACTTCCAGATATATTGAAAAATGAAGGCTGCAACGGAAATATTAAGTCTGAAGGACAGTGGATTCAATTTGTAAATCTTGAACTAAATGACACCTGTTTGGTTTTTTTAATTCCTTCTTCTAAGCCTTAAATAATCCACAAAGACAGCAAAGCTTGAACTTGTGATCATCCTCACACAGACTTCTCGAGTGCTGAATGCATAGGCCTGGCCAAGAAGCATGACTGTTCTTGACGGTTACCAGAATTCCTGACTGTGATGCTTTAGAGTACAGTAGAATTTCCACCAACTGCCAGGCGCCCACACACTTTTTCAAGTCTATGCCATATCAAAAATCTTTCCAGAATGTAATTGTTCATGGAAACCCCTGAAGAAAATAAAATTATGAAATAAAACAAACTGGGATTATATTTATATTTGGACTGCCATGTTTTGAGACTCTGATTCTGCAACTTAAAAATCTCATTTAAAATATCAGCTTGTGCAAGAACAATAATTTAAAATGCCTTCGTTCCTTTAGCAAAATTCCCAATGCTAATTATGTAAGGCTCACAGTTTAGCCAAGTTCCTTTGTATTCTTTTATCTCTTGAAGGGATGGGATAGCCACACTTCCGTAAGTGCCTGCAATTGCTAGATAATGATAAGGCAATTTTTTCTCTTAAATTTTTGTGTTTTATATATTTCTAAAAATTGGTGTCGAATATGAAAAGGAACTGAAACTGAAAAGGGAGACAACTTCAACATAAAAGTCCCTCTCTTCAAAGAGGGAGGACTTGGAGGAATAAAACAGCACAGATTTTTCATTATTTTTATATAAATATAGATTACTAACAGTAATAATAATTTATTTTCAACCACCTCTATATGGAAAAATGAGAAAGTCTTAAGACAATGTTTCCATGGGCATTGATAATAGCCCCATAATAAAATCATTTAGATGAGACTGGGATATATTTCCACTGGTAAAAAATTCTTGCCTGTCATGCATAAGGTCTACCCTAAGCACAACATAAAGAAGACATTGTGGATCATGCCTACAACCCTACCATTCAGAAGGCAGAAGAAGTAGTTTCAAAAGTCTGAGGTTATCCTCTGTTATATAGGGAGCTTGAGGCCAACCTGGGCTATATGAGACCCTCTTTTAACAACTATCGAAACAAAAAAGGCATTTTTGAAATGTCTTTAAATTTAGCCTACAAATTGGTTTTCTTTTTAATTGAATTTTTGTGTGTATGCAATGTTTTGCCTGCATGTATCTTTGTGTACAACCTGCATGCCTAGTACCCAAAGAAGCCAGGAAAGGGTGTCAGATCCTCTGCGACTGAAAGTACAGACAGCTGTCAGCTTCCACAAGGGTGCTGGGAATTGAACCCAGGACTCTGTAAAAGCAGCAAGTTTGTTCACTTGTTTGTTTCTAACTGCTGGGCCATGTCTACAGCCCCCAAGACTGTGCTTTAATCTTACAATTCCTAATTAACTTTGGGTTCTGATCTTTAGAGTTAAATAAATAAATAAATCTCTTCTGAAAGTATACATGTTCCCGAGGATTATGTATCAAAGTTAGGCTTATATCAAGTTGTGTATCTACTATGACAAATTACAAAGTTATATTTCAGATGATAAAGGTTTGGGTTTAGTTTTCCACTTTGAAATAAAATGATTGCCGAAAATAACTCTGTTATTGCCAGTGAATTTTAGTAAAAATGGAAGCGAAATTGCTAAACTAAAAGGCTAGTGCATTAGACTAGGCAACCTCTCAACATTACTCATCAAAGTTCTTGAGACGGTCAGTCAGGCATGCTACTATGGGATCCTGAATGATTTGATTAAGGAACTCTCCACTTTGCTTAACACATCTATTTAGAACAACATCAGGTTAGGCAAGACAGAACATTAGCTGTGCCTCAGAAAACTGAGCGGCCTTTCTGGTGTTGACTACCTCCCTACAAGAACAGGCCTATCAGCCATGGATCTTCTTCATTCCTCTCCAGAAGAGGAGAAGAGGAAACACAAGAAAAAGTGCCTGGTGCAGAACCCCAGTTCCTACTTTATGGATATGAAATTCCCAGGTCTCTATCCATGCACACATGGCAGTCTTGTACGTTGGCTGATCCACTGTCCTGTCAGCTACAGGCAGAAAAGCAAGGCTGGTAGGAGGATGCTCCTTTAGGAGGAAGCAGCACTGAAAGCCCCTAATTCAAGATGAGTGGGACCCTTCCCAATAAAGACACTTTTTACATAGTGTTTGTCTTGTTTAGCTGGTAGGAAAAAGTGCCTTAAGTATGGCAGGGCAACCAGAAGAGGGGTCAAGAAAGCCTTGAAGATTAAAGTCCATTCAAAAATGAGATTTAAAGGCCATCAAGACGATTCAACCAACAGAGACACTTGACAACAGGTTTGTCTTAAGTCCCTAGAACCTACATGGTGGAAGGAGAAAACAGATACTCTCGAGTTGTCTCTGACATCCACACTCGTGTCAGGGCGTGTTTGTGTTCCCTTCTTCCCTAACCCAAGCAAATAATTGTAAGAAAAAAATTAAATAAAATGAAGTTTAAGTGTTAGTAAAAAAAATCTGAATTAAAATTTGAGCATAAAAAGTCTCTTTAGCTTCACTGTATAATAGCACCAAGAAGGCCATCCTTCACTCATCTGTTTGAATCCAGTTTCTAAGGCTCTCTCCCTTCTTTAAATCCTTTCTCTACCCCACCTTTGTGTCACCGTGGGTATGATTCATGAAGTGCCAGCCTGTGTGCCAAGCTGTCACATGGGGTCTCTGCCAAAGGTGGTACCAAAACAATAACTGAGTGATTCATCTATTCACAAAAAAAAAATAGATTCCTTCTGGTGGAAAATTAGAGTAACAAGAAGGAACATGGAGTATGAGGAAAACAGATACAAGTTAAAAGTTCTTTGTGGCAAAGTAGAACTGTATTTATTCCATGAAGAAATATCAATAGGAGCAATTTCATTAGCTCATCCTCAGGGTTTATAAGATAATATATATGCTTTCTATACAATTCCTGCATAAAGAAGAGAAAAATAAGACATATCTTATAATTTATAACAAAACTCTCCTTGAAGACTCCTTAACTAATGATCTGTCTTATATTCAAGTGTTAGAGGTTTTGTGTTTTAAGGATTGAGTGCCAGGAGATGCCTATGAACTACATGGGCAACCAGCATGGCACAGTAACACTGAGGGTTCACCAAGGTATGCACGCCTTGGCAGTAACCAACAGCTCTCTTATTGGACTTAAGATCACTCAACAAGAGGGAAACATGCCTAGGACTGGAAACTCAGTTACTTATTCAGTGTTGGTGGACTCATGACTATGGGAGGAGAACCTACAGCCACCAATTTGCTAAGCCAGCATAATCCTTTTCAACGATCTACACCATTGTCCATCTACCCACAGAGACGTGTCGTCACGACCCCTCATCAAGGAAACATCTCTTTGACACACAGAGAGCCACAACCAATTAAAATTCAGATTGTGAATCCCAGTCCCAGTGAAAACATTTTTGAAGCAATTCTTATAACTAAGGCTCAGGAAATATTGCAGAAATTTTGAAATAGCCAGAGGAGTGGAGTTTGCTGTGAGATTTTCTTCTAGGAATGTCAGAAGCTCCACTCATAGTCTCACCCACATGGTTGCCTCTATATGAGCTGAATAAGGACAACAATAGACGCACAAATGTGGACAGCGAGAAGACTAGCAACTCTACACAGACAACTATAGGCAACTAAGGCAGATTGGGAGCAGGAGAAATAGTCGTTCCCAGGGAAGAGCACACCAACTGGTTATCTAATACTAAATGCTCGGCACTCAAAACATACATACAAGTAACAATATATAGTAACAATATATAGACTGAGCAGGTTATATTTAGGAATATAGTATGTGTACATACACATACACACATTCACATGTACATGCACACACATACAATAGTAATTAATGAAAAAAGGCACCATGAATTTGGAAGAGAACAAGAGGGCATTATAGAAAGGGTTTAGAGAAAGGAAAAGGGAGAGAGAGAGAGAGAGAGAGAGAGAGAGAGAGAGAGAGAGAAATTTGTAATTATATTATAGTCTCAAAACCAATTAAAATAAATAAGAAAAGTTTACTTGGCAACCATTGCATGTGCTATTCAGAAGTGAGTATCGCAATTGGTTCACTTCCCTTGGAACACGCTTTCCTGAACCACCTTGTCCTTTCTGGATACAGAGCGTCCGCCTTCCTCCCAAACACTGGGAAAATTGCTATGAAAACCCATGTGTGTCATTCTCCAGAAGCCAGAACTAATTGAAATTAAAACTGACACACATTTTAAACTCCACCCCTGACTTAACTATTATTTTAGCTGTGCCATCTATATTCTCTGCATCCTTAGCTTTCTCCATGATAAGTCAGGGAAAACCATGCTAGTGGTGAGGTTTGTAGGAATGAATTGGTATAAATAAATAAATAAATAAATAAATAAATAAATAAATAAATAAATAAAGTTTTTATTTTTGTGATGTTACATCATCTTCCCCTTTCAACCCATATACCTTCTTTTTCAAATTCATGGCTTCTTTAATCATTGTTACATGTTTATGTGTATACACGTACACACACACACACACACACACACACACACACACCTTGTATTGTATCTTTTCAGGGCTATTTGGTTTTGAATAACCATTTGGTGTGCTATTTTTGGTGGCTTTTCAAGGCTACAGCAGATTCTCTGTGCCTGGGAACAAGAATTAAACAAACTGTTCAAAGATGAGCTGACCTCCTCAGGGGCAGCTGTCAGACAATAGTGATTTACTAAGGTCATTCAGAAGTACCTTGTATATTATTTTTCAATATTTTTGAATCCCACCAGTCCTGAATGGTAACCAGCAAAGAAGGAGCACCCAGTGGCCTTTCTCTACTTTCTGTGTATTCTTTGTGTTCTTTTTCTTTTTCATCCTCTGACCTTCAAAGCAGCCCTGATCTTAAGACAGGGTTATCTCAGATTTTTCTTTCAGGGAAGTAAGCTTAGAATAAGATAAATAGTGATTTGGGGTTTTTTTTGGGGGGGGATGGCTTTTTTTTTCAGGGCTGGGGATTGAACCTGAAGCCTTGTGCAAACTCGGTAAGTACTCTACCTCTGACCCCCACACTCAATTCCCCTTGCCAGAATCAATCAAAAGATACAGCAAAATTATAGGCAATACTAATGCTTATTACTACCAAAGACTCATGGTCCTGCATATACGGTCTGACCCCTGGCAAAATTGGAAGGTAATTTTCAACAACTCTGACTTACACTAGAACAGAGTAAATATAATTTTGTGTTTGGTCTTGAAATTAAGACTGACCCACTGGTCACATCAATGCACCTGCAACCGCAGTCCTATGCACGCATTCTTAGTCTGTAGAACAACTTCCAGATCATTTTTGGTCGTGGTATGTATTGTCTTAATTCTGCTGTGATATAGTAGAATAAGGTAAGAACCGTTAGTTCACCGCCAATATAATTTCATAAATGAACTAAATAGATGAGTAGCCAAGAGACAGACTATACTTTTGAGCCAGTTTGTAAATAAAATATTCCCACCTTCTACTACATGGGAAATAGCACAGCATTAAACATGTTCATAGTAAAAATCAAAAAAATCCATCCTTCTTAAGAAGTCAAGTTTCATCTCCAGGAAGCATGAGGCTCCTTGCTGCCTCTCCTGACAACTTTACAGTTGACTCTAAAGCATTTCAAGGAATTGAATCAAATCCAACCTACATTTTGGGTAATTCCATCATCATGTAATTTTGATTATTCTGTCAGAGAAAATAATGCATCTTCCAATAGGAAAATAATTCTATGTAAAGAAACCCGACTATTGTTGTATATTAGAGTCTTCTCTTTAATCACTACTGAGTTGTCTTTCCCAGTTTTTTTTTCTTCTTCAGCCTTGCCTTATCACTTGTAGAAATGTGGAACAAAACATAGAAAATAGAGAAAAAGAAAGTTTCTTTTTGATATTTTCTCTCTGAAGGACCATATTTAAATCTATTGATACATAAAATGATCTTTCTAATTTTATCAGAAAATGGCAGATAGTGAAATTCTTTTTGAAATATTTAAATTATTTTAGTATATGCATTCATTTATAGTCTGCTGTGTAAGTGAGTTTGAGAGTACGGTGGAGTTTGAGTGTGTGTATTCGTATGTGAGAGAGAGGGAGTATTTGAGTGTGTATACTTGTGGAACAGTGGGCTACTTGCTAGAGTTTGTTCTCTCCTTTTGTCATGTGGGTCCAGGGATAGAAATCCAGGCCTGAGGGGGTAGGGAGGATATAAGTGTCTTTTTCCACTAAGCCATCCTGCTTGCTCTATTTAGCATATTTGCAGTAAATTAAATATAGAAAGAGGTCCATATCTCACTCTTAAAAAGTAGAGTTTTTGGTTTAGTAATTTTCAAACCTAGATCAAACATCTACTTATTTTGCTTAGAAAAGTAAAAGCTGTTTAAAATATTGACAAAACATGTAGAAAAGACAAAAGATAACAATCCTTCTACCCACAATCCACTAGGGAGAGATCTCTATCCACAATCCACTAGGAAGAGATCTTCTAGGAGAAAAGGAGAAATAGTAAGTACAGGTGTCAGGGGTCCAAGGGGAAAGGTCATTGGTTGGGTTTCAATGACTGATCCTCAAAGAGGCAAACCAAACACAAACCCAATGCCCTTGAGGGAAGGGTAGGGAAGCTAAAAGAAATATGTATCAACTCTATAGTGGCTATTCCTGGTTGTCAACTTGACTATATCTGGAATAAACTACAATTCAAAATTGGAGGACTCACCTGTGATTCAGATCTGGAGGCTGGAAGACACAAGTTTCTAACCTGGGTCTTGGCATGGAGGTGTGATACTACACATCTCTGTGGATTCCAAATGAGGTCCAGGAGTGAGACTGGACATTCCTGTGGACTTCAGAGTCCATAGTTGACATTGAGGATGTGAGATGTCTCTTCTCAGAATCCCAGCACTATGTGTATCATATGACACTGGAACTTATGTGCAGGCAGAGATGTGGAAAGATCATGAAATTGTCCATGCTGATTCTGTCACCTCCTCAGAAAGGTTCTACACAAAGTGGAAATTACACATAATTGCCGAAGAGGTTTTCCTTATATATGATGTGTGGGTAAATATCGGAAATACATCCTTATTGTACTTGTGCTTCAAGTAGGAATTCTGTTTTTCCTAAATGATCTATTGGTTATAATTTACAAAATTAGTATGTATAAAATTAAAAAAATTGGCTGAAACTCCACTTTACTTGAGCTCTGTCAAACCAGAAAAAAAAAAGAAAGAAAGAAAAAACAGAACTGAAAGTTTTTGTCTCCTAGTTTCCAAGGCGTTGTCATGGGAAAGTTCGGTTTCTGTTCTCCTCATTCTCCAACCCAAGTCTCATCTCAGTGTGATTAAGAACTTCGGGTATTTCTTGAGCTTTGGGATGTAGAAAGACAGCTGCCTCTTTCCTGCCTCTCATATGCCATTTAACAGCCTCTTACTCAGCCAGAATTGGCATCGTGGCTGGCAGAGAATGTGTTCCATAAAGGGAATTATAAACAGGATGTATTCATACAATAGGAAAGGAAAATGAAGCAGATTGCAGCACAATGTGAACTGATTTACCTCAGACAATGACTATCTTCCTATCAAGGCTATACAATTAAGGTCTTGCACACTTAGATTTTTCCTTAAAGTGGTGAATTTTCTCTCATTAAGGAAATTAGAATAATCTGTCCACTCCCACTCTTCTGTATGCATAATTATTACTTAAACCATGGTTATTACGTCTAAGAAATGTCAGCCTTGATTTAGCCCCACCTGGTCCCCACCGCCCACCTTCATTTCCACTCATGTATTCTCTTTGTTAATTGCTTTGCGTGTTTTTTTAATGGGGTGCATTGAGGCCACAGCTAACAGCCCCCCCCACCCGCCCCTCTGTATCCATGTTCTTTGTAAGGCAACTTTGCAGGGTTTATCCCCTTTCCTTTTAAGCCTGAGTTGGCCTTATGGCTTGCTTTTGCTAAGATGCTATGGTAGTAACAGCCTGTCACCTGTAAAACCTTGATAGTTTGTTTTTCTTTTGAAAACGTGTCACCATGCTGCTACCACATGAATGAGCCGGGGCCAATCTCAGAGGCTGAGAGAACACATGAAAAAAAGAGTCCCATGGCTCCAGCTAATGGTAAATACCTTGAAGTAATAGAAGACAGTCCAGCCAAATGCAGGAAAGCCACTGACTGGACCCATGGCTGACTCACATGTATGAGGTGGTTGTTAACCCAGATGATGTAATAAATAATTACTGTTTAAAACAATTCCTTTCGGGGCATTGTTACACAGCAGTACTGACTGATGCATAAAATTTAATTCTGTCCTTTAAACATTTTATTTTGCCCTAAGATTTCTTATAAGCCATTCAGTATGTGGGCACAGATTTACAATGCATGAGATACTTCAGTCACCTTTCACGTGGACTGAGTGTGTGTGACATATTCATTTTAACACTTACTCATGTTTAGCTTACACGGCCTCTGTATTAGTCAGCTCGGAATACCAGAGCAAGTTACTGCAGTTGGGTGGTTTTATTAATGACACAAAGTTCTTTCTCAGAATTCTAGAGTCTGAGAAATCCAAAATTAAGGAACAGACTGCTTGGTTTCCTGTCTTCGTGATCTGTCTGCTGTTCCCTTCCCATGGCTTCAGCATGGAATTGATGCAGGAAGAGAAAGTGACAGGGATGGGGAGGAGGACAGAAAGAGGGAGCCTCAGGAGAGGGACAATCTGCTCTCATGTCTGATCTTAAATCTCACTGGACGAGGATTCCAGTCATATGATCACATTTAATTTTAATTACTCCCTTACTCCATGCGCCATCTCTCTGGAAATTAGAGCTTCAGCTTATAAACTTTATAGGATATAATTCAGTTCATAACGGCACTGCTTAAGGAGGCCTTTCCGTGGTATCCGGTATTTACACTTACATCTTCCTAACAAAGGAGATTAAAAACAAACAGACAAAAGCCATACTTAAGATAGTCTTCATAGTGTTCAGTCAAACCACCCCCTTGCTAATAATTCTTTTGTACACAGAAACTTCTTGGTATATCCATGTCTGTTGAAATAGAGCATTTTAAATCCAATTCAGCACAAACACTTTCTATAACGTTAGCAAGTAAATAATTAGTAAACTAGAAAAGGTTTCACCATTGGCCAACAAAATGGCCAGGTCATTCCTCCTGTATTTGTTGATGTTGCATCTTCAGTTTCCGGGACTGTATTTAAAACCACCAGCAATGCCATCTAAAGTCTCTGAGGGTGGCTTCTTCTTAATGACATTGGAAAGTTTCCTAAACGGACTAAGGGATCATGTAAAGCATACTGTTCCCATGGCAACCTCAAGATAGCATTAAAAACTATATAAACATCTTTCTCCACAAGGAAAAGAATTTATGTACAAGGAATTTCTTTCAAAAGAACCAAAATGGCTTAGGTTCTGTTTGATACAAATGATGTTTCTGGTAGCGTAGACACTGCTCCGTCTTACTCATTGTTCGGTATGAGTTGTCACTTTTCTTCAGGGTACACTGTGCATTATGCTGATTTTTGCAGCAAGTATTAGGCTTACTTTTGCAGTCTACCTTGCTGACATCTTGAATTATTTTAATTGATTCATTTAGTCTCTATATTTTTGGTTGTGAGCCTAGCCTTTAACGGCTGAGCCGTCTCTCCAGCCCTCATTTAGTCTCTAAAGTAGACTCGGTAAAATTTTATAATGTGTTAGGTACTATTATTAGTTCTAGGGGTATGGCGGCGTCCCAGTAAAAGTAAGGTGCTACTCCAGGAATCCTACAGCTAATGTTGAAGATGACAAGCTCCAAATGAATATGAAGTATACTGTCCAGTAACACAATCTGTTATGAAAACGCAAATCAAGATAAATGGATAGAGTAGAAGGATCCAGGCTATGATATTTAAGCAGAGCCGTGTGTGTGTGTGTGTGTGTGTGTGTGTGTGTGTGTGTGTGTGTGTGTGTGTGTGTATCTATGTATCTAGTGGAGGAAAATATCCAGGCAAAAGAAATAGCCACTGTCCAGACCTTAAAATGGTAACAATTTTATTTTAAAATGTTAAACTCAAGTAGTATTCCCTATTCTTTTAGTCATATTTTCCTCGGGTGCTTTGTTTTATAGAAGCAAGTCATATTTTCCTCAGGTGCTTTGTTTTATAAGGAACAGAAGCATGTCTGTGGAAGGTTCTAATATCAGCTATTGGAGCTGGAATGATGGCTCTGAGGTTAAGATCACTGGCTGTTCTTCGAGAGGAGCTGGCTTAATTCTCAGTATCCACAGGGTCACTCATAATCGCCACTAATCCTACACACTCACAAAGACATGCATGCAATACACAAATAAAAATAAATAATTGTAAGAAGACTGGATTTTTAAAGCACTTAAGTCTGCCTGGCTTTGCCAGGCTCTTCCCATTGTCTCAGACTTCTTCAAAGTATTTATCATCACCTAAAGCACCTAAGATCTTCTGCACACTGTCTTAAACATGGAGGACGGCTCATGGATAGGTACGCCATGGTGCTCGCCAACTCAAAACTATATTCTGCTTTGTGCTCAGCTGTCAGGATAGTAGGCAGAGATTCTGCAATAGAAGACACGCATTTAAACTCTCATGCTGCCAACTACCATGTATAGATGTCATTAGAATGTATACTTACACTTAAAACCTCCAGGTTGCACAATGAAGACTCATTGATTCTAGAAATAACTATTTGTAGATCAGTAGGTGCCAGATAACTATTAATATATGTGTTGGTGATATAATAACCAACAAAAACAATAAATAGTCAGTGGATGGGACTATTAAAAGATTTATATATGATATATAATGCTTAGGACATTATATCAATAAATGTTAGGTGTATATTTCCTTCTACATAAAACAGGTGTTAGTGTTAGTGACAGTTGATTGTTAAGCTAAAGAAACATGGCCCTGGAAAATAGTATGCTTCTGTGGGGTCTCTGCAAACACCAAGGCCAGCAGATTGTTGATTCACGTGAGGCAAGAAGCAAGTATGGTTCAACATGATGCAGCAGCCGGTGTTGGTTCAAATTTTGAGAGTCTGACATTGGATTCTTTAAATCAGGCATAGTTAAGCATAGCACAATTTGAAAAAAAATGTTTCTTGGTGATAACTCAATTCTGTATACACAATAAATCTCAAGGCAGGACTACATCAAAAATTTATGTAAAATACATGGGACATCTTCCATATTGATAGGCTTTATAGATTAACTGAGAAAGCATGATCAAGGTAAACAAATGACATGATAAGGGTCTGAGTTAGCATAGCACTATAGGTTGATTAAGGAACATAAGGGTCTGAGGGGCAGATAGGTGTGGCATGACCATACAGCTAGCACAGAGGTCACCAGACTATTAACCACATCTACTTCCAGCCTTCTGGGTAGGAAATATATATATATATATATATATATATATATATATATATATATATATATATATATATATATATATATATATATATCCTGAATGGTTTCCTTGGTGATTCTCTGTGAGCTCTTATGTGTTCCAGTGTATAAACAGCTTCTTGGAGTTTTTATATCAGCAAAACAAAAAAAATCATAAATAAAAGCATTTTTCTAAACATATTTGTTAGGTAGCCCATCAAACATCTGCAGCTTTGGAAGTCATGGAGGATGGAGCTGTCCCTCACAGTCAGCAATTTATGTAACCTGACACTAAAGCCTCAACCTTTTTACTGTTTGAAATAATGGGATCCTCCAAGTTGATTTCCAAATTGGAAATAGACCTACCTAAAGACCCAGAAATACTACTTTTGGGAATATACCCAAAAGATACCTACCATGCCACAAGGGCACATAGTCCACTATGTTCACAGTAGCCTTATTTGTGATAGCAACAACCCAGATATCCCACCACAGAATAATGAATACAGAAGATGTGGTTCATTTACACAATGGAAAACTACTCAGCTATTAAGAACAAGGACATCCTGAGTTTTGCAGGTAAATGGATGGAACTAGAAAATATCATCCTGAGTGGGGTAACTCAGACCCCAAAGGACATGCATGGTATATTCTCACTAAGAAGTGGATATTATCAAAAAAAAAGTACAGAATACCCAAGGTCTAGTCCACAGAACTCAAAAAAATCAAAAAGCTGAAGGGCCCAAGTGAGGACACTTCAATCCCACTTGAGAAGGAGAAAAAGCAACCACAAGGGACAGGAGAGGGAAAGAGGATGGGGGAAGAGGGGAACATGATCTGGTATTGGGCGTGGGGACTGAAGCCCTGAGGGAATGGAAACAGGTGACCTCAGGAGGAAGGAGGTTGGGAGGACCCTCTAGAATGTAGTAGAGACCTGGGAAGTGAGAGACCCTCAAGACTCAAATAGGGGGCCCTAGATGGAAAGCCCTACAGTGTGGAGAGAGAACTTATTGAGCGCACCTCCAGCTGAAAGGCAAGGCGTCAAGTGAGGAATGGGGTTGCTATCCCACAGTCAATGCTCTGACCCATAATCCCTCCTGCCTGAAAGATATGCAGGGATGGAAATGGAGAAGAGCCTGAGGAAAAGAAGTTCCAATGACAGGCCCAAAGTGGGATCTGGCTCAAGGGGAGGCTCCAAGACCTGACATCATTACTGAGGTTATGGGACATTCACAAAAAGGAACCTATCGTGACTGCTCAACCAGCAGCTGAGAGTCAGATACTCAACCAATGAACAGAAGCTTCTTTCCCCTCTGGTTGAATTAGGGAAAGGCTAGAGAAAGCTGAGGAGAAGGGCAACCCTGTAGGAGGACCAGCAGTCTCAATTATCCTGGACCACCAAGATCTCTCAGACACTGGATCACCAACCAGGCAGCATACACCAGCTAAGATGAGGCTTCTAACACATATACAGCAGAGGACTCCCCGGTCTCTGTTCAGTCAGAGAAGATGCACCTAACACTTAAGAGACTGGAGGCTCCAGGAAGTTTAGGGGTCTGGTAGGGTGGGTGGGGTAGAGACATCCTTGTGAAGACAAGGGGGTAGGGAGAAGATATGGGATGTGGAACTGTCAGGGATGGGTAGAGCAGGAGGGGAATAAAATCTGGAGTGTAAAGATAGATAGATAGATAGATAGATAGATAGATAGATAGATAGATAGATAGATAGATAGATAGAGATAGATAGATAGATAGATAGATAGATAGATAGATAAATTTATTTTTAAAAAAAGAAAGAATGGGATCTGAGTAGTTTATCTGTCCCTGCATGGAGACTTGACATTCTGAACTCTTCAAAAAAATTACAAGTTGACAATAAACCTAGGAGACTTTTTTGAAAAAGAACAAAGTCATACCATTGTCCCTTCCCTTAAGATTTAATCTTAATGAAATTGTCAATCACTTGGACAAGAAAACATCCCTAAAGGAAGCTGTTAATTCTAGGGATTTTAAGAAAAAGTAAAAGGCCTACCTAAAAGTCTAAGTTGACTCTGTCACAACCGGAATTAATTTCCTCCACAGTGGTCTCTGTCACTCTAAGGGACTGTTCTCATCTGCTGTGGTCATGGCCCACTCTCACTCATGAGAGTCTCCTATTATTGTGTAATTAACTCTGTCTTCTACACCGTACTCTGTCTGTGTCTCATCTAATTTACTGAAAAGATGTCATGAAGAGAGAAAAGCTGAGAGAAGGCCAGAAGTTCCCACCAGCACATGACTGGGAAGCTCAGGTAGAGGTTATGGAAGAATGGGGCACTCTCTGTTGTAAATATTTGGTGCTGTATGATGACATTCTTAGCCTTTAGGGTGGTGAAAGCTAGTAGTCAGTGAAGCTAGTACATCAGATGAAAAATGAAGACTCTTAGATCAGACACAAAGGTGACTGGTGTAAAAAAAGGGATGCCTATGAAATTTGGGGTGACTTTGCCCAACTGTTACTTGTCAACCCTGAAAGAAATGCCTGTTGAGAGAATCTGTCTCCCAAGGTAGTCTTTCTCACCTTGGGCAAACAATGTTAGGAAGGAGAGACTGGAGATCAGAATGTAAGTAGACCCAAATGACTGCAACTATTTCCTCATTCCTAAGTTACTCAACCTCACCCATATCCAGGGTCCCAGTCAACTTCTCCCTCTTACACACCCTCTATATTTGGCAGGATCTGCCTTTCACTATGTACAGTAACATATACAGTCTCATCTGTTGAAGCTCATGATCTCTTCTCCTGCCTTCTGTGTCATTACAGTTCTTCTGAAATCTAGCTGTAGCCATTGAGTGCTATTGAGAGGACAAAAGACAGCTCAAGAAAAATTTGCCTGATACCAATTGTTAGGAAATTTCAAAATTCTAATCAGCCAATCAACCTTGTAGAAGATTTAACATAGTTGTGGTTTTAGAAAGTATGTAACACTCTCTGGCCTTTTGTTAAATGTGGAATTATAACTTACATGCCTTTCTGCTTACCTTTAGATGTTAATTCTATGCAACACAAAATAAAGGGAAAGGAATATAGATAAAAAATCTTTCATAAGGTTGTCAACTCAGAGAAGCATACTGGGAAATACTAGAAAGCACACACAGAATCTGACTGGTTGATATCCATAGAATAGAAACTGATATAAGTTAGCCGCATCTGAACCTCTGGTGGGAATATGACTTAATTTAACACTCTAGAAAAAAAAATGTGACAGTACAAATCAAATTGAATTCAAATACATCCTATAGTACAGCATTTATTAATACGTTCTGAGCAAAGCAGTGCATGGATAAGTGTATTAGATTATGTGTTTCCTCATTGCTTCTCTATGTGTGATGTGACATTAGAAAGAACTTATGTCTACAAAAAGAATAATGAATTGTAGTACATTTGTACAGTAGGATATTGTATAACAATTCAGATTAATTAATAGAAAAGTATGGAGAGATCTCTAAAATATAAAAGCAGTCTAAGCTTCATTTAAGTTTTTCAATAAATATTTTATTAAGCCTTTCTATATGCTAGATGCATAAGACTGTCCAAAGTTACAGGAATTCAGCACAGAAGGTGGTGATAAGCAGAGTCAATGATCTCGAAGGTCCCACATCTCTGCAAAAGGCAAGCTCTACAGAGCAGACAAGTAAGAGGTAACAGTGTGATACACCAAAGAGGGAGTAGAGAAAAATGAGGCTCAGTATGGTGTGAGATTAAAGAGACTGTTTTGTGTAGGAGACACAGAAAGAGGTTCTGAATCAAGGTAGATATCTAAAAGAAATAGAGGGAAGATAGGAACAATCTTTTTCCGAAAACAAGTTCAGGGGTTGGGGATTTAGCTCAGTGGTAGAACGCTTGCATAGCAAGCGCAAGGCCCTGGGTCCCGTCCTCAGCTCTGGGCGGGGGGAGGGGGGGGTTAAAAAAAAAACAAGTTCAGTCAGTTACCCACTGATTCCATATCACTAGATTCATCTAGCTTTGTATCTCAAATAGTAAGGAAAATAGGTGAGGTGTCTTACATGACATTTCACCATGATACAGAGCAAATACCTTATATTGGGTGTGATAGCTAATCTAGAGATGATTTAAGGTGTAAAGAAAGCTTGAGAGAATAATGCACAAACTACGCCATTTTATATAAAGGTCTGGAGCATCCATGGACTTGCGCATCCTCTGAGCTCCTTGTCTCAATCCTCTGTGGATTCTGAGCATATCTACACACGTCCTGACAAAGACCTTGCTGCCCTTACAAAACAGTAAGGAGGGAGCTATGACAATGGAAAGAGAGATGATACCAAAGAAGTAAAACCACACAGGTAGGCCAAAGGAAACATTTGCTTTGCTGTGGCATAAAATTAAGAGCCATTAGAGATATTTCCAAAAAGTAGCTTTATATCTTTGTTTTCACTCAGGAGTTGCTAGATTGAGAATCAGCTATAAAATATCAGGAATAGAAATTTGGGAACCAGTTATGAGGTTTTAGATTGGACAAAGGGAAGAAAATGATAGGTTAGGTTGAATTCTCTATATTTTATTGCATTTACTTGTAAGTAAGAATTAGGGTGTGTGTGTGTGTGTGTGTGTGTGTGTGTGTGTGTGCGCGCGCGCGCATGTGTGTGTGCACGCGTGTGTGTGCATGCGTGTGTGTGTGTGCGTGCATGTGTGTGTACTTATATACATATGCTACTATACATTTTTAGGGATCACAGAACAACTTGGAGAAGTTGGTTCTCTTATTCTACCATGTAGACCTCAGGGATCAAACTCACATTCTCAGGCTTGGTGGGAAGTTCCTTTACATACTAAGCTCGGATTCTGGATTCTAAATAAAAACATAATATTTTGCTCATATGTTGACTATAGTCAATAGAAGAAATAAATTATGGGTGGCTCCAAGGATTCTTTTTCCAAAGAAAAGAAGATAATTTTTATTCACAGAGATTGGAAAGGCTGAGGCCAGCACAGATTTTGTCGTTTGTCAAGCCAATTAATAGTGCCTGAATCGTTCACATCATAATCCTCTGACTTGTAAATATGTTACCGTATAGGGTGTGATGATCAATAACCATTGTCAATTTGATTGGGTTTAGGAACGTAGACATTAATTTTAGGTGTGTCAGTGGAGTATTTCCACAGATGTTTAACTGAAGAGGGGAGGTGTATTCTGAATGCCAGTAGCACAGCCCCATTAGCAGGACTCCAAGAATGAACAAACAGAAAAAAAGCCAGATGAATCTCAGCATTCGTTTCCAGTTCACTGCTTGCTTCTCGCTCTGCCGTGAATCAAGAGATTCTGCCTGCCATGTCTTCCTCATCATGATGGACTGCATTTGTCTGAACTGTGAGTCAAAATCACCCTTTCCTCCTTAAGGGGTAGGGATGGGGAGGCTGCATTTGATGACAGTAATGAGAAAAGAATCTTATATATGTAGCAAAAAGAACTTGGCAAATATGATTAAATTAAAGATGTTAAAATAACTATATGATCCTGTGTTTTATATTGTAGATTCTGTAATCATAAAGGCCACTCTTTGAAGTCAAGAAGGTCAAGGGTCAGAGCAAGGGTGCTGTCTTGGAGAAGAGACCAAGAACCAAAGGATTCAGGAGGCCTCTGGAGGTTGGAAAAGATAGAAAATAAATTTTTTAAGAGTATTTGGAATGGAAAATTAGATCATCGTGCCTCTAGCTGCTTCTTTCCTGCTCTCAGAAATCAGGCCACTGTTCTTGTAACTCTGTCCAGACAGTTAATAAGACGTGT
Organism: Rattus norvegicus; assembly: GCF_021556685.1. NCBI lineage: Eukaryota > Metazoa > Chordata > Mammalia > Rodentia > Muridae > Rattus > Rattus norvegicus. The sequence continues at coordinate 207,421,037 of NC_141535.1, read as the reverse complement.
CATATACAAATACATTTATATATTTGCAGCTACAAATATATTTACTCACCCATGTGCCAGGAGTCACATAGTCTAGATATGTCACATGGTATGAAATTTGCTCTGAGAACTTATAATGTCAGGCATTCCTTTTATTTAGTGGTTTGAGGAAGAATTTGAAGGCTTCTCTTTAGTCTTCTGTCTTAGGGTTACTACTGCTGTGATAAAACACCATGACCAAAAGCAAGTGAAGAAGAAAAGCCCACACTTCCGCAGAACTATTCATCTTGGAAAAAAGTCAGGACAGCAACTTAAACAGGGCAGGACACTGAAGGCAGGAACTGATGCAGAGTCCATGAAGGGACGCTGCTTACTGGCCTGCTCCTTGTAGCTTGCTTATCCTGCTTTCTTAAGGAACCCAGGATCCACCCAGGGATGGCGCCATCCACAACAGGCTTTGCCCTCTCCCATCAATCACTAATTAAGAAAATGTTCCACTGGTTTGCCAAAGTCATATATACATGGAGAGAAAGAGACAGAGAGAGAAAGAGATGAAGGATCTCTTTCCTACTAACTCATCTCTGGGGCTGAAGTGTTTCTCTTTCCCTCTTTCCCAGGGCCTGCATTGAATTTTTGAAGGGAAGATTGTCTGTCCCCTTATGGCCTCATTACATTGTTTCTGTCTACTATCATAGTGACTCTCTCCTAATTGCTCTTCCACTACAAGAGCTGACCAAGCCCCCTTACAATGGAAGTGAGACACTCTCTCCTAATCAAGCTCTTTCTGAAGGTGATTTTCATAGCTGTTTCTTTCCCAACTCTTTGCCGATGACTTTTAGGTTATACATATTTAAGAGGGACTATGTAAATAGGGAAATGCAAATTAAAAACTCAATGAGAAATGAGGTATCATTACAGCAAGACTCAGTAAAATTGTTGTCTCTCTGACTCTGTCTCTCTCTATCTCTCTGTCTCTCTGTCTCTCTCTGTCTCTGTCTCTGTCTCTGTCTCAGTCTTTCTCTCTCTCTCTCTCTCTCTCTCTCTGTGTGTGTGTGTGT